>NC_067403.1:47163250-48592000 GCF_016432865.1 Antechinus flavipes
CTATAGTTCTTTCATTGGGTGTAATTAGTTCTCTTCATTAGTGAACAATTGGACCTGATTTGGTTCATCTCATTGTTGAAAAGAGCTACAACCATCAGGATTGATTATCATATAGTATTCTTGTTGAAGTATTTAATGATCTACTGGTTTTGCTCATTTCACTTAGCATCAATTCATAAAAGTCTCTCCAGGCCTTTCTGAAATCATCCTGCTGGTTATTTCTTATAGAATAATAATATTCCATAATATTCACATATCACATTTATTCAGCCATTCTGCAATTGAAGGGCATCCATTCAATTTACAGTTTTTAGCCACTACAAAGAGGGCTACCAGAAAAATTTTTGCACATGTGGGTCCCTTTCCCTTCTTTAAGATCTCTTTGGGATATAAGCCCAGTAGTAACACTGCTGGATCAAAGGATATACACAGTTTGATAACTTTTTGAGCATAGTTCCAAATTGCTCTCCAGAATGATTGGATTCATTTACAATTCTATCAATAATGTATCGGTATCCCATTTCCCCCACACCCCCTCCAACATTCATCATTATCTTTTCTTGTCATCCTAGGCAATTTGAGAGATGTGTAGTGGTATCTCAGAGTTGTCTTAATTTGCATTTCTCTGTTCAATAGTGATTTGGAGCACCTTTTTCATATGGCTAAAAATAGTTTCAATTTCTTCATCTGAAAATTATCTGTTCATATCCTTTGACCATTTATCAACTGGAGAATGGCTTGATTTCTTATAAATTGGAGTCAGTTCTCTATATATTTTGTAAATGAGGCCTTTATCAGAACCTTTGACTGTAAACATGTTTTCCCAGTTTATTGCTTCCCTTCTAATCTTGTCTGCATTAGTTTTGTTTGTACAAAAACTTTTTAACTTGATATAATCAAAATTTTCTATTTTAATATCAATAATGATGTCTAGTTCTTCTTTTGTCACAAATCCCTTCCTCCTCCATAGGTCTGAGAGGTAAACTATTCTATGTTATTCTAATTTATTTATAATCTCATTCTTTATGCCTAGATATTGAACCCATTTTGACCTTATCTTGGTGTACAGTGTTAAGTGTAGGTCAATGCCTAGTTAATGCCATATTAATTTCTAATTTTCCCAGCAGTTTTTGTCAAACAGTGAATTCTTATCCCCAAAACTTGGGTCTTTTGGTTTGTCAAACATTAGATTGCTATAGTTATTAACTATTTTGTCCTGTGAACTTAATCTATTCCACTGATCAACTAGTCTATTTCTTGGCCAATACCAAATGGTTTTGGTGACTACTGCTTTATAGTACAGTTTTAGATCTGGTACAGCTAGGCCACCTTCATTTGTTTTTTTTTTTTGTTTTTTGTTTTTTTTTTTCCTCATTAGTTCCCTTGAAATTCTTAACCTTTTGTTCTTCCAGATGAATTTTGTTGTTATTTTTTCTAGGTCATTAAAATAGTTTTTTGAGAGTCTGATTGATATGGAATTATTTTATAATGAGATATTTCACATTTTATTCTTTTTGTAACATTATTATTTGTTTAACTTTAGTTTCCACTTATCTAATATTAATTTTTGAGGATTTTTTCCAGTAAACATTTATACCAGTTTTTCCATTTGACCAATTCTATTCATTAAAAAAAAATCTTCTTTTTAGTCAATGCCAGTTAGCAGTGTGATTTCTCAGCCAAAAGACTCACTGAAAAGTTGTTCTAACTTCCTAAGGACATACCTTCTAAAAACATGAAGATGATAATTAATAGTAAGCAGCCCTCCTTAGCTGCTTAGCGTATAGTGTAACCTTACAAATCTCACGGCTTAAGAAAGGTATTCTTGAATTGATAGTGTCCAGAGAAGGGCAACCAGAATAGTGAAAGCCGTGGGATCCTGATATATGAAGATTGGGTGAAAGAACTGAATATGTTTAACAAAAAAAACATAAGATTATAACAGAATTTGTGGAAGGCAACATGATAGCTGTGTTGAAGAATTTCAAGGACTGTCACTTTAACCTTATAGAGTGCAACCAAAAGCAACAGTTTGAAATAGAGCCAGAATTTAGGCCAGAAGTCATGAAAACCATCCAAATAACTTGAATCATCCAAAAATAGAACAGTTTGCCTCAGAATAGCATAGGTTTCTTTTTTTGAGATATCTCTAAATAGAGGCAATACCACTTGTCAGATATGTTGTAACAGTGGTTTATTTTGAGTGTGGATTTGATGAGATGGTCAGTGAAGTAACTTTCTTTCAAATTCTGTTATTCTGTGAAATATGAAATATGCTTTAATTTAAGATTTATTATTTTTATTAATTATTATTATTAATTTAAGATTTTATTATTCAAAAGTTAGCTTTCCTTATTTCCTTTTGTCTTGTTTTTGTAGGAATTTTATATATGGCCATTTGGAAAGTTTTCATCTAAAAAGAATAAGTAAAATACAAAATATAAATTTACACATGTAGCCAGTCCCTCATTAACCCCATAAAACTCCTCTCAATAGAAATAAATATCAAAACTATCTATAATATGCATGTATGAAAAACTGTCCATACTTTCCATTGCATCTTACTTAGATATCAAGACCTATTCTCTTAGAGAGAGAATGTGTAAAACATAGTATATATTTCATATTGTGTATTAACTGGCCTTGGTTTGGATTGGATAATTTCAACAGAATATCTATCCAGCTTTCTAAATCCAAGAAGCAACTGTTTCAATGAGGGTCAGATTACTTTTATTTGGAACAACCAGAAGACCAACTTAGATGACAGAACATAATCAGTTAAAAGATTACATGCTTGTTCAACAAAGAATTACTAATCACCCTCACTTTGCAGGCATGATCCTAGGAGCAGAGAGTGATAGGAAAATATATAAGATGCGTTTTTTTGTGTGTGTTCAAGGGGCTAATAATCTACATGAAAGACAAATATCTGAAATATAAGTTACATTTTTGTTATATTAGAAAACCCAAATAAAGTGATATGAAATAATCTCAGCTATAAATACATTCTAAATGTATACCTATTCATGCATACATTTTTGTTTTTATATCAATAAGAGCACAAAATAAACACATATACACAAATACTATCTTTATATATCAAAACAAAAAAATTCAATATTTATATGTATTAAGAAAGAGTAATAGGTGATTTTTTTAAAAAAAGGAAAGAATAAGGATGTTTACATTTTCAATATATAATTAAAATTCTGGAGAATTGCAGAAATAAAAAAAACTGTATAAAAAAAGAAAATTTTGGCATATGTATTTTTTAGCTGTTATAATAAGGATAAAAATTTTTTAAAAATAATAAAAAGAAGAAAAGAAGGGAAATTTGTAAAAGAGAGCATTCATAAAAAATCAGAAGAAATTGAGAATCTATGAAATAATCTTGATTAATAATTATTTAGTAAAAAAATAGATGTATAATTATAAATAAAATACAATGAGGCTATATATCATAATCCTCTGTCACTATCTCTCTGGCATGAAAATATTGTTTTGGGGGAAAATTAACACATCATATATTGTCCTCAAGAAGCAAATAAACTCCTTTTCATATTATCATAATAAAATCAAATTATACCCACACTTTCGAAGTATACTCATAATAGCGATATAGTTCTCAAGAGTTCTTTTTTTTTTTTTTTTTTTTTTTTTTTTTTTTTTACCTTTTTATGCTTCTCTTGAGTTCTTTGTTTGGATATCAAACTGTTTATTCAGCTCTGGTCTTTTCATCAGAAATAAATGAAGTTCACTTTTATCATTGAATGCCCATCTCTTCCCTGAAAAATAATGCTCATTTTAGCTGGATAGCTTATTCTTGGCTGTAATCTAAGTTTCTTTGCCTTTCAGAATAACAGATTCCAGCCCCTTCAATCCTTTAAAGTGAAGTGCTAGGTCCTGTGCAATCCTGATTGTGGCTCCTCAGTATTTAAATTGTTTCTTCCTAGCTGCTTACAATATTTTTACCTTCGTCTGATAGTTCTGTAATTTAGCCATGGTATTTGTTGGAGGTTTCATTTTAAGGTTTCTTTCAGAGGTGATTGATACATTCTTTCAATGACTTGATCCAATAATGTTTCTACTGAACCTGTATACTAAAGAAAAAGAAACTAGAGATGGAAAGAGTATTATAAGGTGATAAAATAAGGGAAATTACATCTCATAAAGAGGAAAAGAAGACCCATTATAATTGAGCAAAATAAGGGAGGGGGATGAGCATTGTATGAATCTTACTCTTATCAAGATTTGGCTTAAAGAGAGAATATCAGACATATTTGATATCACAGAGAAACTTGTATCACCTTAAAGGAAAGTGGGAGGGGAAATGGGAAAAGAAATGGGAAGGCTTATAGAAGGGAAACAGAAGTAATAAGGAAAAGATGTAAGAAAAGGAGATGGATTATAAAGGGAGAAGGCACTTTGAGGGAGGTGGTGACCTGAAGTAAAATACTGGGGAGGAAAGAAAGGGGAAAGGAAAGAGAAAAAACTTAACTTAGGGGAAATAAGATGGCAGGAAATATAGAATTAGCTATTTTAAGTTTGAATGTGAATGGGTTTAATTCTTCCCCAAAAAGATAAGCTGATAGCAAACTGGTTTAAAAGCCAGAATCTGAAATATGTGTGGTTTACAAGAAACACATTTAAAGCGGAGAGATACATACAGGGTAAAGGTAAAAGGTTGGAGCAGAATTTATTATGCGTCATGTGAAGTAAAAAAAGCAAGGATAGCCATCAGGATGTCAGATCAGTCAAAAACAAAAATAGATATAATTAAAAGAGATAAAGAAGGAAAAAAATCTTGCTAAAGGGTACCATAGATAATGAAGAAATATCAATACTAAATATATATGCACCAAGTGATATAACATCCAAATTTCTATTCAATTACTATTCAATATTGTGTTAGAAGAGTTAGCTCTGGCAAAAGAGAAAAAAAGAAGATTAAAGGAATTAGAGTAGGCAATGAGGAAACCAAGTTATCATTCTTTGCAGATGATATGATGGTATTCTAGAGAACCCTAGATAATCAATCAAAAACTACTAGAATAATTCAAACAAAAACTAAAAAAAAAAAAACACAAAAAACTTTAGCAAAGTTGCAGGAAACAAAATACATCCACATATATCATCAGAATTTTTATATATTACCAACAAAGTCCAGCAGGAAGTGATGCAAAAAGAAATTCCATTTAAAACAACTATCAAAAGTATAAAATATCTGGGAATCTATTTGCCTAGGGAAAGGCAGGAACTATATGAATGTAATTACAAAACACTTTCCACAAAAATAAAGTCAGATCTAATAAGTTGAAAAAATAACAAGTGTTCATGAGTAGAACAGGTGAATATAATAAAAATGACAATATTACCTAAATTAATCTGTAAATTTAATGACATAACAATCAAACTCCCAAGAAATTATTTTACAGATCTAGAAAAAAAATAAAGCAAAGTTCATCTAGAAGGACAAAAGGTCAAGAATTTCAAGGGAATTAATGAAAAAATGCTAATGAAGGTGGCCTAGCTGTCCCAGACCTAAAACTATATTATAAAGCAGCAGTCATCAAAATCATTTGATGCTGGCTAAGAAATAGAATAGTCCATCAATGGAATAGATTAGGGTTATAGGACAAAAATAGTCGATAACTATAGTAATCCAGTGTTTGACAAACCCAAAGACCCCAGCTTTTGGGAGAAAAACTCAGTATTTGACAAAAACTGCTGGGAAATTTTCAGTATGCCTGAAACTAAGCATTGACAGACACCTAAAACTATATACCAAGATAAGATCAAAATGGGTTCATGGTTTAAACATAAAGAGGGATATTATAAGCAAATTAGAAGAACATAAGATAGTTTACCTCTCAGATCTGTGGAGGAGGAAGGAATTTGTGAGCAAAGGACAGGAACTCATAAATGAACACCAAATAGATGATATTAAGTTTAAAAAGTTTTGCTCAAAAAGTTATCAAACCAGGCATACCCTTTGACCCATCAGTGTTTCTATAGGGCTTATATCCCAAAGAGATCTTAAAGAAGGAAAAGGGATCCACATGTGCAAAAATGTTTCTGGCAATCCTTTTTGTAATAGTAAGAAACTGGAAGATTTGTGGATACCCAACAATTGGAGAATGGCTGAATAAGTTATGGTATATGAATGTTATGGAATATTACTGTTCTGTAAGAAATAGTCAGGAGGATGATTTTAGAGAGGCTTGGAGAGACTTATATAAACTGAAGCTGAGTGAAATGAACAGAATCAGGAGATTATACACAGCAATAACAATACTATATGATGAGCAAAATTTATGGACATGGCTCTTTCCAACAATGAGATGATTGAACCCTGTTGTGATCTTTTTCTTCTCAAAACACAGCCAGGTGATAAAAGTTCAGATCTTTTATTGTTTCCAATATAGCCCGGTTAGCTTAGAGGCCTATCTGTCTGCTTGGTTCCAAGAGCTCTCTCCAAATGTCTTTAAATCCAAAGGTCTGGTCCTTCAGCCTCTGCCTCTGCTGTCTTCAGCCTCCAGCCAGCTCCAGTCTTCATGTCATTCCGGTGAAATCTCGACTTGTAGCGTCTTCCTCTCTCCAGACCTCTCCGACTGGCCCATTGGCCTATTTATGCTCCTTCCAGAGAGAGGGATTATGGGTAGTTCTACTTAGTACCTTGTTTCAGGTTCTGCCCAAAACATCTTCTTGTAAGATTAGATCAACTCTAACTACTTAGCAGTTAGTAAGGATTCCAACATCTCCCCCTTTCTTTTGTTTTAAAACATAGGGGGTTCCTGAGGGGGTACACATAAATCCATCAATATGGGCCAGAACTTTGTAACAGATATACATGGTATACATAAATCCATCAATATGGGAGGCATTATACATAATTTACAAAAGCACACAGCAATATAACACAGGCTAGTGGTAATGTAACAAATAACATGAATCAACATGAAAATTTAACTACTGCAAAAGTCTCATCAACAATCTTTCATCTCAAGAAATCCAATGATTCTTGCAATTGCTTAAAATACATAAGCACATAGTAATATAACACAGGCTAGTAGTAATGTAACAACATAAATCGACCTGAAAATTTACAAATGTCCATAAGTCCTAGAAATAGTCCATAAGGAATCCATTGTTCATTAGTTCATGCACCAGGAATCTAATAATTCCTGTAAGCTCTGAAGTACTGCAAAAAGTCTCATCAACAATTTTTCATCTCAGGGAATCCAGTGATTCTTGCTGGTTTTTCAGGAACTTAAAGTTCTTTTGACAGTCTCATTGTTAGCCATCTGATTCTTTCTTCATCTGTGGAAATATAAGCAGATCCTCTTCCCCAAGCAGTTAATCTAATTCCCTTCTATTTACCAAGTTTGGGATTTCTCCTCATCATCTGGTAATTACATTGGAGTTGTTTGCATTGGATATTGTCTTGTTGTCTTAAAAGGCCTGTATTCTTCGCAACTGTCATCCTGATTGCTTTTCTGTTGGTTGATGACATCAGGGTTCTGAATTTCTAAAGTCTCTCTGGGTGTAACCTCAGCTGCTATGATGCCCCACCTGTCCTTTGATTGATACTTTAGAGCTGGGCCCTGCCTCTCATTCCTCTGGATCAATATACATTTAGAGGCCCAGTGAAAGCCTCGGTTACATTTTGGACATGGGGTTTTAGGTTTTCTCTCACCCTGTCTTCTCACTATATCTCCATATCTACAATGAGCTCTCAAATGTCCAACTTTTCCGCAATGAAAACATCGACGAGTTTCTCTAGAATTCCTCTGCCAAGAAGGACCTTGTCTTTCCATGTTCATCATAGTCTGGGCATAATAAGCATTTGTGCCCACTGTGGCACAGTGTCTAATGATTTCTTCTAAAGGAGCATTTTTGTCTAGCCCCCATATAATTCTCTTGCAAATCTCATTGGCATTTTCCTTAGCCAAACGTCTAGTCATTATTTCTGTTGCTGCATTGTCTCCAATGGTTCTTATTACAGCTGTTTGTAAACGTCCCACAAAATCTGCAAAAGGTTCATTGGGACCTTGCTCTATTTTTGTGAAAGCATTATTTCCATCTTTCTGTCCAGGGAGAGAATTCCAAGCTTTTATTGCAGCCTTAGAAATTTGCTCATACACTGTTATGGGATAATAAATTTGTTCTGAACTCTCTGCATACTGACCTTCACCAGCTAGTTGGTCAAAAGCAACTTGTACAATAGCTCCTGTTTGCCTATTGCATTGGGCTTGAATCCTACATAATTCATGAAACTCTGAAAGCCACAATAAATTTTGTCCGGTTCAAGACATGTTTTAGTGATGGATTTCCAGTCATTCGGGGTTAAGATTTCATAAGACAAATTATCCAGTAACATCTTCACATAAGATGATGTAGCCCCATAAAGAGTGCAACCCTTTTTCAAATCTTTAATTTTTCCCAAATTAAAAGCAGTGTATTTTCTCTCTTTTTGACCTGAGGAGTTGAGCTCTTCAATCACAGGGTATGCATTTATAAAATCAGATATATCTTCTCCTTCATTTTTTGCCTTAATTAATGCTTTTTCTAATCTTGTTAAATTCTGCTTTACAGGAGAAGCTGACTGTGTTTCTGTCTCTCTCCCTTCCCCTTGTTCCACCCATGAAGGGTTAATTGCGGGGGGAGGGTCATGAGATGTGGAATCACCTAATTCCTCCTGCTGTGAAGTATCATACTCAGAATTGTAATTAACTCCATTCTCATCTGATTCTTCCTCCTTTTCACATAGT
Source organism: Antechinus flavipes (assembly GCF_016432865.1). NCBI lineage: Eukaryota > Metazoa > Chordata > Mammalia > Dasyuromorphia > Dasyuridae > Antechinus > Antechinus flavipes. The sequence goes on from NC_067403.1 coordinate 47,172,022, forward strand.
AAAGTTGGCACTTCGTCCTCCTGTACTTTCCTTTTCATCATTCTATCACTTAAATAACTTCTTATGGCCAATTGTATTACATTATATGTATTAATTATTGAGTTAGGCCCATTTTTATCATAGAATTGACAAAGATCCTCTCCAACCAATTTCCATTCATTTAGATCTAATTCCTTATCAAGAGAGAAACAAGGACATATGTCCTTTACAGTTTGTAAAAATTCAGTGATTTGCTGTAAACTTATAATTAAACCTTGGCTTTCCATAATTTTGACAATGCTGTCTAAACATTTTCCTTGAACAGAAACAGGTTGTTTTCTAAATATCTGTCCCATCTTAGCTGAAATTCTACTTTAACTCTTCTAACAAAATTTCTTTGTTGCACTCACCCTAATTTCTGGGTTGAAGTCTTTTCCACTGGATCAGGATCAGAGGCTTTTCCACTTGAATCAGGATCGGAGCTTTTCCACTGAAATCCACTGAGGGGTCTGTCAGTCCCACGTTCAGGGCGCCAAAATGTTGTGATCTTTTTCTTCTCAAAACACAGCCAGGTGATAAAAGTTCAGATCTTTTATTGTTTCCAATATAGCCCGGTTAGCTTAGAGGCCTATCTGTCTGCTTGGTTCCAAGAGCTCTCTCCAAATGTCTTTAAATCCAAAGGTCTGGTCCTTCAGCCTCTGCCTCTGCTGTCTTCAGCCTCCAGCCAGCTCCAGTCTTCATGTCATTCCGGTGAAATCTCGACTTGTAGCGTCTTCCTCTCTCCAGACCTCTCCGACTGGCCCATTGGCCTATTTATGCTCCTTCCAGAGAGAGGGATTATGGGTAGTTCTACTTAGTACCTTGTTTCAGGTTCTGCCCAAAACATCTTCTTGTAAGATTAGATCAACTCTAACTACTTAGCAGTTAGTAAGGATTCCAACAGAACCCAGCTCCAAAAATCTTGTGATGAAGAGAGCCATCTACCGAGGATGAGGCCTGTGGGGACTAAATATGGACACAACAGAACGCTCCCATTCTTTTTGTTATTGTTTGCTCACATTTTCTTTTCTTTGTGATATGATTTTTCTTATATAGCAATATAATTGTATAAATGTTTACATATATTAGATTTAACATATTTTAATATGTATAACATATATTGGACTACTTGCTATCTAGGGGAGGGGATGTACAGAAGGAGAGGATAGTTTGGAACAAAAGGCTATACAATGGTCAATCTTGAAGAATTATCCATCCATAAGTTTTGAAAATAATAAAAAAAAAACTTTAATTAAAAAAAAGAAAGTTAACAGGTAGAGAGAGGGGGGAAAAAGAAACAAGTAAACTATTTACTGAAAAGTTTAAACATTCATCTGCCCAGACTATCATGATCAGATCATTATTCAGGGGTCCCTTTCTTGTTCTGCTATTGTAAGGTAAAAAGATTTAAAAAAATAAAATAAGTAGTGACCTACAATAACTCAGAGAAATATTCCAGAAAAAAATAATACTATATCTTAATGATGCAATGTATCTATATCTGGTTGTATCCTATTCCCCTTCTACCTAGGGTTTTTTTTTTTTTTTTTAATTCTGAAACTGAACTTAATGCTCCCAAGAGTCAACCATATATACATAATTCAAACAAAATATTTTAGTTTAAATTAAGTTTTAACTAAATTAAATACCATAATTAGTGTCTCAACATGATTTTCATTATGTTATTCAATGGCTTTTTAACTTCTCTTTGGTAGGAAATTATAAATCAATTTCAGGCTTTTTTGAGGACATATTAATTACTTTCCTTGTTCAGAATTAACTGCTAAGGTTAAGTTGAAATAAATTCCTTCATGTTATTTTATCCTCTTCTTATGATCAAATATTCTGTCATAAAAGCTATTTGCTTAGATTTTATTTTTTATCTCATTGATGTTTTTAAATGAGGAATGTTTTTAGAGTCTATTTTACTTTCTTTTCCCCTCCTTTTTCTGAGCAAAAAAAATAGTGTTTTTTAACATTGCTTTGAAAGTATCTTGGACAAAGATTTTAAAAGTGTTTTTCTCCTGGGTTCCTATCAATCCAATTAAGCTAATAGTTGCCACTCAAATCCTCAAATAATTAACACTAAGCATAATACATATGCACATTTCTTCCTTAATGTTTTATTCATTCTAAATTTAATAGATGTATTTTAAGTGCTTATTCTATGTAAATCATTATGCCAGGTGGAAGGAAATATGAAATTTACATATGATAGATCTCTGCTTATATAGAGCTTTCAGTGTGTTCTGTTTTCAAATTCAGTTTTCAAGACACCAACAGGTCAGGAACACCAAAAAATATATAGTTTATGATATAGTGATACTAACCTATTCTCCATTATTTCCATAAGACACTCCATCCACAGATTTTGACTTTTCACAGGTTGACTCCATTTTTTTGAAAATGCTCTCCTTCTGGCTTCCCATAAATATCCATTCAAGTCTAACCTATGACAAAAGGCCTTTACCAAATTTCTCCATGAAACTATCTCAAATTTAATCTGTTATCTTGAGTATACCTAAATGTTTGCCTGTTTTCTTTCAGAATTAGAAAGTAAGTTTTTGAGGCAAAATACTCTTCTTTGACTTTTAGTATCTCAAGCATGTGATACAATGCCTGGCATGTGATAAAAGCATAAAAAATCCTCATTTGATTTTTTTCAACAGTATAAGGTGCTATTGCTAAAAGCCCCATAAACTGTTTCTTGTTTTCTTATAAAATGCAGAGAACTGAATGTATCACTGCCCTTGCTTTTTTCTCCAAAAACAAGCTTTATCAATACATTTGGCTTGATTTCTTTATGTCTTCTTGTTTCCTTAATGTTATGATTGACATGTTGGAGGGAATGCGGGAAAACTGGGACACTAATGCATTGTTGGTGGAGTTGTGAACGAATCCAACCATTCTGGAGAGCAATCTGGAATTATGCCCAAAAAATTATCAAATTGTGCATACCCTTTGATCCAGCAGTGTTTCCATTGGGCTTATATCCCAAAGAAATACTAAAGAAAGGAAAGGGACCTGTATGTGCCAAAATATTTGTAGCAGCCCTGTTTGTAGTGGCTAGAAACTGGAAACTGAGTAGATGCCCATCAATTGGAGAATGGCTGGGTAAATTGTAGTATATGAATGTTATGGAATATTATTGCTCTGTAAGGAATGACCAGCAGGATGAATACAGAGAGGACTGGCGAGACTTACATGAACTGATGCTAAGTGAAATGAGCAGAACCAGGAGATCATTATACACTTCGACAACGATATTGTATGAGGACATATTTTGATGGAAGTGGATTTCTTTGACAAAGAGACCTGAGTTTCAATTGATAAATGATGGACAAAAGCAGCTACACCCAAAGAAAGAACACTGGGAAACGAATGTGAACTATCTGCATTTTTGTTTTTCTTCCCGGGTTATTTATACCTTCTGAATCCAATTCTCCCTATGCAACAAGAGAACTGTTCGGTTCTGCAAACATATATTGTATCTAGGATATACTGCAACATATCCAACATATAAAGGACTGCTTGCCATCTAGGGGAGGGGGTGGAGGGAGGGAGGGGAAAAAAAAATCAGAACAGAAATGAGTGTCAATATAAAGTAATTATTAAATAAAAAAAATGTTATGATTGACATTCTGATTTAGATCAGTTTGTCCTTTAGTAAATAAACTATAACTAGTTCAAAATAACACTAATTATACTAGCACTTAAATTTATATATATCATGTCTATAATATTTAATATCCAAAAACTATAAAAAAGTTAGTGTTATTTATAAAATTACATATGTATTCAATTCTTTATTTAAATTATTTTAGATTAAATTATTGGAATGTTAAAGTCAAAGCAGCTAGATGGTGCAATGGATAGAACATTGGCCCTGAAGACAGGAGGACCTGAGTTCAAATTTGAGCTCAGACACTTAATAGCTGTTTCCCTCAGGAATTTGCCATGACTTTTTAATAAAAATGTATAGCTGCCTCAAAACAAATATGTCAAAATTTATTATCAAATTTTCCTGGGAGACTTCCAGGGATGAAGCCAACATGGCAGAGGCAACACATATTTCTCTCTGATTTTTCTCTACAACTTTCACACTAATTACAAAATCCAGTCTATGAATTAGCTCTGGACTGGCAGAGTCTACAAATGTTGGGAGTACAACAAATTATCGGAAGAAGATAATTTCAAACATAGCCACAAAAGGTCTGTTTCAATTGGAAACAGGAAGGAGGCAGCCTAATACAAAATGGCTAACTTCAAATGACTATACACAGATAGCACAGAGCTCGGGATGGTGCAGACTCCTTATGGCAGAGAATCTATGGGGAGGAATCTACAGGAATCTACAGCAGTGTTGGCCACTCTTTCCTGATTGCAAGCCAGTAAATAAGCAGAGAAGTTATAAAACATCCAACACAAACAAAAAAAAGATCAATAGTGAGCTCCAAAATGCCAGAATCTCATGGGACCTGGCCACGACCACCCAGCACTGGGAGTGAATCAGCACTAACCCAGCTCAGCTGCAGCTACTCAGAATACCTTCCCCTACCCTAAAGGCAGACTTTAACTTAAAAAAAAGAGTAATAAAGTAAAGAGGACCCTAACAATTGATAGATTTTATGGCAAAAGAGAACAGATTTCAAACCCTGATGAGATAAGGATTGAAGTGCCTGGAAGCGGATATTCCGAAAGACAAAGGAACTTGGACTGCAGCCAAGAATAAATTACCCTGCTAAACTGAGCATTTTCTTTCAGGGAAGAAGATGAACATTCAATAAAACTGGTGAATTCCATATATTCTGATGTAAAGACCAGAGCTAAACAACAAATTTTACCTCTGAATATAGAATTCAAGAGAAAATAAAAATGTTAAAAGAAAAAAAAATCTTGAGAATTGTACTTCTGTTTGGGTATTGAGAGTACATGTATAATCTGATTTTACTGTTATAACAAAGAAAGTAGAGATGGAAAGGGGATTGTAACTGTGAAAAATGGGGAAAGTGGAGGTAAAATGAAGTTATATCTCAGGAAAAGGCAAAGAAAACATAGTATAAATGAGGAAAAGAAGGGAGGGTGACGAATATTGTGTGAATCTTACTCTCATCAGATTTGGCCCCAAGAAAGAATATTAGATATATTTGGTTTCACCAGAAACATCTCTCATCTTACAGAAAAGTGGGAGGGAAAAGAGGAAAAGGGAAGAGATAGGTTAAATAGAAGGGAAAAGAGAAATAAATGGTAGGGAAAAGGTATAAGAAAGGTGGAGGGTGTCTAAAGGGGGAGGATTACTTAAGGCAAGTAGTGTTCATAAGGAAAATAATGAGGATGATGGAAAGGGGTAAAGGAAAGAGAGACATATAATTCAGGGCTAATAAGATGGCAGGAAATAAGGAATTAGGAGTTTTAACTATAAATGCGAAAGGGGTGAACTCTCCCATAAAATGTAAGTGAATAGCAGACTGGATTAAAAACCAGACTCTTACAATATGTTGTTTACAAGAAACACATTTAATGCAGAGCAAAACATCACAGTAAAGGTAAAAGGTTGGGACAGAATCTATTATGCTTCAGGTGAAGTAAAAAAGCAGGAGTAGCAATCCTGATCTTAAATCAAGCAAAAGCAAAAATTGATCTAATTAAAAGAGATAAGGAAGGGAACTATGTCTTGCTAAAGAGTACCATAGATAATGAAGCAATATCAATACTAAACATATATTCACCAAGTAGTGTAGCATCTAAATTCTTAATGGAGAAATTAAGAGAGTTGTAAGAAGAAATAGCAAATCTATAATAGTGGGAGCCTTGTTCTCTCAGAACTAGATGAATCAAACCACAAAATAAGTAAGAAAGAATAGAATATTACAAAAACTAGATATGATAGATGTTTGGAGAAAATTGAATGGAGAAAGAAAGGAGTAATGCTTTCTTCTCAGAAGTTCATAGAACCTATAAAAAACTGACCATATATTAGGATATAAAGACCTCAAAACCAAATGCAGAAAGGCAGAAATAGTAAATGAATTTTTTTCAGATCACAATTCAATAATAATTACATTCAATAAAGAGCCAGAGGAAATAAACCAAAAAGAAATTGGAAAGTAAATGATCTCATCCTAAAGAATGAATGGGTGACTAAAATGGATGCACAATTTAAAAAGCTAGGAAAAAATGAATTCAAAACCCCCAATCAAATTCCAAACTTGAAATTCTAAAAATAAAAGGAGAGATCAATAAAATTGGAACTTAAAAAAAAAACTATTGAATTAATAAATAAAACTAAGAGTTGGTTTTATGAAAAAAACTAATAAAATAGATAAATCTTTAGTTAATTTGATTAGAAAAAGGAAAGAGGAAAATCAAATTGTTAATCTCAAAAATGAAAAGAGAGAATTGTCCACCAATGAAGAGAAAACTAGAGCAATTATCAAGAGTTACTTTGCCCAACTTTATGCCAATAAATTTGACAACCTATGTGAAATAAAGGAATACTTAAAAATATAGGTTGAAATTATGGTATATGAATATTATGGTTCTGTAAGAAATGAGCAGCAGGATGATTTCAGAAAGGCCTGGAAAGACTTACATGAGCTGTTGCTGAGTGAAATGAGCAGGACCAGGAGATCATTATATACTTCAACAACAATACTATATGATGATCAATTCTGATGGACGTGGCCCTCTTGAACAATGAGATGAACCAAATCAGTTCCAATAGAGCAGTAATTAATTGAATCAGCTACACCCAGGGAAAGAACTCTGGGAGATGAATATGAATCACTACATAGAATTCCGAATCCCTCTATTTTTTTTCCACCTGCATTTTTGATTTCCTTCATAGGTTAATTGTACACTGTTTCAAAGTTTGACTCTTTTTACACAGCAAATTAACTGTTTGGACATGTATACATATATTGTATTTAACTTATACTTTAACATATTTAACATGTATTGGTCAACCTGCCATCTGGGGGAGAGGATGGAGGAAAGGAGGGGAAAAGTTGAAACAAAAGGTTTTGCAATTGCCAATGCTGAAAAATTACCCATGCATATATCTCGTAAATAAAAAGCTATAACAAAAAAAAAATAGGTCGGCCAGATTAACAGAAGAGGAAATAAATTACTTAAATAGTCCCATTTTAGAAAAAGAACTAGAACAAGCTATTCATCAACTCCCTAAAAAAAAATCCCCAGGACCAATTGGATTTACATATGAATTATACCCCATATTTAAAGAACAATTAACTCCAATACTATGTAAACTATTTGAAAAAAATAAGGAATGAATGACTTCTACCATATTCCTTTTATGATAGATATTGTACTGATACCTAAACCAGATAGGATGAAAACAAAGAAAGAAAATTATAGACCACTTTCTCTAATGACTATTGATGCAAAAATCTTAAATAAAATATTAACAAAGAGATTATAGAAAGTCACAACCAGAATAATACACCATGACCAAGTCGGATTTATATCAGGAGTGCAGGGCTGGTTCAATATTAAGAAAACTATTAGCATAATTGTCTATATCAATAACCAAATTAGCAAAAAACATATAATTATCTCAATAGATGCAGAAAAAGCATTTCATAAAATCCAGTACCTATTCCTATTAAAAACACTTGAGGGTATAGGAATAAATTGACTTCCTTAAAATAGTCAGTAGCATCTATTTAAAACCATCATCAAGCATCACCTGTAATGGGGATAAACTAGAATCATTCACAATAAGATCAGGGGTAAAACAAAATTACCAACTATCACCATTGCTATTCAATAATGTATTAGAAATGCAAAGAGAAATTCCATTTAAAATAACTGTTGATAATATAAAATATTTGCAAATTTATCTATTAAGAGAAGTCAGGAACTATGTAAGAAAAACTACAAAACACTTTCCACACAAATAAAATCAGATCAGGGCCTGTGGATAGTCAAGCAAATATAATAAAGATGACAGTATTTCCTAAAATTATCTATTTGTTTAGTGCTATACCAAAATCCCAAGAAACTATCTTACTGCACTAGGAAAAACAACAACAAAATTCACCTAGAATAACAAAAGGTCAAGAATATCAAAGGAATTAATGAAGAGAAAAACAAATGAAGGTGGCCTAGCTGTACCAGATCTAAAATTATATTATAAAGCAGCAGTCATCAAAACCATTTGGTACTGGCTAAAAAATAGAGAAGTTGATCAGTGGAATAGGTTAGATTCACAGAACAAAATAGCCAATGACTATAATAGTCTAGTATTTGACAAACCCAAAGGCCCCACCTTCTGGATTAAGATGAAAACTGCTGAGAAAATTGGAAACTATTATGGCAGAAAGTAGGTAAAGATCTACACCTCACACTGTATATCAAGATAAGGTTGAAATGGGTTCATGATCTAGACATAAAGAATGATATTATAAACAAATTAAGAGAACATAGGAGAGTTTACCTCTCAGATTTGTGTGGAGGAGGAAGGAATGTGTGACCAAAGAACTAGAGATCATTACTGATCATAAAATATATAACTTTGACCATATTAAGTTAAAATGTTTTTCTACAAACAAAACTAATGCAGACAAGATTAGAAGGGAAGCAATAAACTGGAAAAACATGTTTACATCCAAAGAATCTATAAAGGCCTCATTTCTAAAATATACAGAGAATCGATTCAGATTTATAATAGTTCAAGCCATTCCCCAATTGATAAATGGTCAAAGGATATGAACAGACAATTTTCAGTTAAAGAAATTGTAACTATTTGTAGCCACATGAATAGGTGTTCCAAATCACTATTGATCAGATAAATGCAAATTAAGACAATTCTGAGATACTACTACACACCTATCAGATTGGCTAAGATGATAGGAAAAGATAACGACGAATGTTGGAGGAGATGTGGGAAAACTGGGACACTGATACATTGTTGGTGGAAATGTGAATCGATCCAACCATTCTGGAAAGCAATTTAGAACTATGCTCAAAAAGTTATCAAACTGTGCATATTCTTTGATTCCTCAGTGTTTCTACTGGGATTATATCTCAAAGAGATTCTAAAGGAGGGAAAGAGACCTACATGTGCAAAAATGTTTGTGGCAGAAACTGGAAACTGAGTGGATGCCCATCAATTGGAGAATGGCTGAATAAATTATGTTATATGGATGCTATGGAATACTATTGTTCTGTAAGAAATGACAAGCAGGATTATTTCACAGAGGCTTGGAAAGAACTACATGAACTGATGCTAAGTGAAATGAGCAGAGGTAGGAGATCATTATACATGGCAACAACAAAACTATACGACAATCAATTCTAATGGACATGGCTCTCTTCAATATTGAAATGATTCAAACCAGTTCTATATATGCAATGATAAAGAGAGCCATCTACACTCAGAGAGACAACCATGATGACAGAGTGTGGAATACAACATAGCATTCTCACTCTCTTTGTTGTTATTTGCTTGCATTTTGTTTTCTTTCTCAGTTTTTCTTTTTCTTTATTCTTGATCTGATTTTTCTTGTGCAACAAGATAAATGTATAAATAGGTATACATATGTTGGATCTAACATGTATTTCAACATATTTAACATATATTGGACTACCTGCCAGCTGGAGGTGGGGTGGTAGGATGGGGAAAATTTGGAAGAAAAGATTATGCAAGGGTCAATGTTAGAAACGTATGATTTATAAATAAAAAGATTTAATAAAAAATTATGACATTGTGTTAATTGTTATATGGATCTATAATATACTCACGAATTCTTCTTGACAAGAAAACTTTTCCCCAATTCCATTCTTGCTGCATGTAGGAAATGATTCTCAGGACAATGGATAGCTATTTTTGCTAGGACTGTCATCATAGCTCCCTTCATGACATTAAGGAAGAAATGATGGTATAGTAGATAGAGCACCAGTCTTGAAGTCAGGAGGAACTGAGTTCATATGTGACTCAAACACTTAACACTTCCTGGCTGTGTGACCATTGGCAAATCACTTAACCCCAATTGCCTCAGGGGAAAAAAAAAGAATGTTAAAGTCTGAAGTTTCCTTCCTGTCATTTTACAGGAAAAAGAAGTTTTCTTATTGGCTTTGCCCTTATTTTTTTTTTTTCTTTTTAAAGGGAATAGAAATGGATATATTATTCATAAAAAAGAATTTACCATCAATATCTTGATTGTCATGGTGTTTATTGTATAACAATCTCACTTTTGATAATACTGACTGATATTTGTCCATTCTTTTATACTTTCCAAATTATTCCATAGTGTGCAGAATAAATTACTTTTTTTTTCATTTGATACAGAAATTCAGAACTGACTTCACAAAGTACAAAGTAGTTTTAACTCTTGGAAATCTGTATTTTAAATAGAAGTTTGATATGAAATTATTTATTCTATGGCAAAAAAGCATAATGAAATTGTTCCCAAACCATCCAAAATTTGTTACTTATTAATCAAAGCAAGCAATTAAATTAGGCATTCATTTACTTTGTTTCTTTGTAATTGGTTAGTCGGCCTTTTATGAACTTATGTACTTTATTAGTCTAATTAGATAGAATGGAACTATCATTTTAACCCACACTTACATATGACAACTAGTAATTTGTGCTTATCACCGACCTTACCTCAGTTATCTTCATTAAAGCAGTATTATCCCATAATGAAAAATATGAAATATTAAATATATTTTCATCTCTGCTTTTAAGTTTTTAAATGTATTTTCATTGACTTAGGTTGTCATTTTTAATATACCACTAAGCAGAACAGTAAAAAGGCAACATTCATCTTTCCTTCTTTTTCAATTTATTGTTTACTCTTAGGTCTTTTATCGATGATTAAAAATAATATATAAGACTAATAGCATGCCTCTTTCAATATAAGTACTAAGCACAAAAGTATTTGTATGCAGACATTTCTAAATAATTGAGATATCATATTCACAAGTAACCAAAATGCATATGAAACCAGGTTTAACTATTATCCTTCATTAAGCAGAAAAAAACAACATATAACTGATGTTTTCTTTCTTCATGATCTTTTAGAACTTATATTAATATGAGTTTTCTTTGCTGAATTCTAAGAATGTTTATGCTATAGACATGATGATATTATTTTTTTTAATTTACTTTTTATACTCAATACAAAATAAGAAAAAAAAACAGACTAGAAAAAATAGAGAAAAAAAATGAAAAACAAAACATTGTCATTGAAGTTTGGCCCTCTATTATGTAACATTTTATTAAATATATAGGTAGAAATTAAATCAATATTTACTTTATTACTTGATGAGCATAATATAGAAGTAGGCCTAGGAAAGAATGATGAAAAACAGGTTCTGGATATAGATAATAGGACAAAGATTTTTGATTTTGCCTACCTCTTCGTGATTATTTTCTTTAAAAAGATGGTTGAAAGAGACACAAAAAATAACAAGGACCAGATAACATTAAAAAGTAATTAAATAGAATATTGTAAAAGTAAGTAATTAATTATCATTTTAACCAGTCAACAAATGTTTATTAAGCACCCATTATGTATTAAGCACTGGTGATACAAATAAAGGCAAAAGGCTCTTGCTTTTAAGGAACTCTCAGTCTAACAGGGGAGGGGAGAAACACAATATATATACACAATTAAGTACAAAGTGTATACACAGAATAAATTATTAGTAATCAGCAGAGGAAACTCATTAGAATTAAGAGGGCTCTAGAAAGGTTTCTTGTAAAAGGAAGTGATGGAAGTCAGGAAGTAGATATGAGAAAGCAAAGCATTCCAGACTATTCTAGTACAAATGTCCTGAATTAGGAAATGAAGTGTCTCATTCAAGCAACAGCAAGAAAGTCCCAGGAAAGTTATTTTCAAATCAAATTTTTTGTGTATACTCAGATCACTGAATAATTAAAACAGGGTTCAAAAATGGAAGAAGAAATAAAAACGAAATTATATATTCTATAACTGAGAATCTTCAACCTGAGTTATTATTAGGGCAATAATGAATGTCAGAAGAAATAAAAATGATCATGTGTGACTCACAAATGAAGAAACTCCAACTTGTGAATTGTTGATATCATAGTGAATTATTGATGTCAAAAATAAATTCACTACATAAGTGAATTGTTGATGTTAAAAAATAAAAATAAATAAATAAAATGGGAAATGGATAAAAGAACAGTCATTGACATAGTGTAACACCTTTTTCAAGGAAGCTTAAATAAAGCAAGTCAAATAATACAAAGAAAACATTTAATAACAACTAGCAACTTTTTGAAGCTAGCACTTGATTACCTCACTAAGTAAAGAGATGTGGTGAGTAAGAAAAAGACTAATTTTAAAATATGTTTTATTGTAGATTCTTATGAAAAAGATGGTTTAGGATTATGAGTATCATCATCTCATAAAAGAACTAGTGAAGGAAGAAAAAAAATTGAGGAAAGCTAGGTGAGAAGGCCAATTAAGCTAGATTTATACTAATATACTCAGGAGTTAAATGGAAAAAAAAAATTTTGAGGAGAAATTTTTCTTCATCAAGGTTAGTAACTCTATTGATCCATTGCATGTGGACTATGACAAAACAGAATTGTTAATGAAATAGAAATGATACTAGTGTGTATATCTAGGCTACTCCAACTGCTTTTTCCAATTATGTTGTCTTTAGTATCATTTTTGCCTTCACCTGTACCTTATTGAGAACTGAGTCAAATGTGCTGACTTCATTTTCTTTGAAGACCTATGTTTAACAAATGAATTACTTGCTATTCTTTTTATAAAACTTTCTCCTTTTTACCTCTATTTATTTGCATCAGTTCACCTTCATACATGAATTGTTTTTCCTTCTTACCTCCATTTCATAGAATAGAAATGTAGTTTACTTCAAAACAAAGAGTAAATGACATCCCATATTAAGCCTTTCCTAACTCTTAGCAATTAATGCTCTCTGTTCTAAAATTAAGTTGCAATCATTTTGAATATAACTAGGAATAACCTTTTCTTTATTTCTATCATTTCATTCCAAAAAAAGAAAGTTCTTTGAAGAATGACCATACCATTTTATATTTTAAATATTAGCATAGTGCCAGTCACATAGAATTCTCTCTTCTTTCCTCTTTTTTCTCTCCTCCATTCTTTTCTATGTCTGTGTTTGTGTTTGTGTGTGAGTGTCTGTCTCTATCTTTCTTTCTCTCTGTCTCACCATCTTGCCATCTCACTACCTCTGTTTCTGTCACTCTCTCTTTTTGTCTCTCTGTCTCTCCTTGCTATCTCTGCCTTGATGGTTTGCCATATTAATAATAAAATTAATTTGGATACCACATCACTCTAATCCACTGAAGTTTAGCATTCATACTCAAGAGATGCACCAGCCTCATTCTCTGAAGTAGCTAGGCATTATAGGAGTGTACCATGTGCTTATCAATTCTTAAAATACAAATTCCTCCATTTTCTTCTTTCCATTATATCTATAAGAAAAGTATTTCAAGTCAAAATTTAACCATGATTCTTAAGCAATGAAAGCCATCTGGCATTTTTTTCTTTATAAGAAAATGTTTAACTTACCATTACTCAAAGCTAAGATCAAATTTTCAGTTTTTTTTTTTTTTGGACAAATATGTATTTTTCTTTTACTCTAGCTGAGATATCTTTTTTCAAAGCATTCATATTAGGAATCATAAAACTAGGGATTTTAATTGACTAGGGTGAATTAAACCTGTCCCTAACAATTCCTTGGAAAAGTTTACTATCACCAAAAAGATACTTGAAACTGAATAACTCTCAAGTCAGAAAATCTGTTAATCCAGAAAGTCAGAACAATTTGTGGTTAATTATATTGCTTTACTTATAAAAGTCAATTTTGAATAAGTCAGGTTCAAAAGTAGTAAAAATAGTGTAACTATTGAAGAAGAATGGTAATCTTTTTTGTATAGCTTACTAATTGCATTTTTGCCTCTTGAAAGGCAGCTTACCAAATACAGATGCAGAATAATTTAAAATGTTTCTTTATTTTTAAAAATAAAATGGAATCATGTCCTCAAAACATCCTACTTTCACAAATGTGCCAGTGATATAAATGTAAACAAATAATATATACAAATCAGAATAATCAGGTCAGTTTGTAATTAATGTAATGATGGAGTGAGGAAGAGGAAAAAAGAGAAAATGGGAGAGGGAGAGGGAGAAAGAGATAGAGGGGTAGGGGGAAGAGAGAAAAAGGAAAAGAGAAAGGGAAGGGGAGGGGAAAGCAGGAGGAGAGGGAAACGAGAAGGGGAAAGGAGAATAGGAGAAAGAGAGGGAAGCGGGGAGGGAGAGAAGAGGAGAGGGAAGTCATTGAAACGCATACATGGTTGAAATAAAATATTAGGAAAATGAAGATGAAAAAAGCCATAAAGTTCAAATCTAGAAGCAAATAAACTCTATGTGTTATTGACTTAAGAGGTTCTAGTCCTTGAGTCCTAATGTCTTTCTTTCTTTCTTCCTCTTTCTTTTTCTTTCTTTCTTACTTACTTTTCTCCTTATCTCTCTTTCTTTTCAGTTCATTGAAATGTCTTAAAGGGTAATGATCATTAGCAATCATTAGTGATATACTCATTTAATTACATACATGTATTCAGTTATCAAAGAATACTATATAAATAAATATATATTGATACATATTTTGCATAAATCACATAAGGATAATTAGATAAGATGGGTTCTTTTAGTCTGCCTTATAGTAAGTCTCAAACTTTACTCTAGTATTCACCACTTCTTCACCATTTACAAAGCCCAGTTGTGCAATCACAATAATGTTTATGCCTAAACAGAATAAGTAGGATATCCTAATGTGAAATGGAAAATACTCTGATCTTTTTTTTTTTTTTTTGATACCTTCAGGCCTTCCCAACATTATCAAATGATTGTTTTAAGACTTTGTGAGTTGAGAGGTCACTCTCAACTCAAACTCAGGACTCCCTACTGATGCATCATTTTTAACTCTCAAAAACAAGGAGGTCTATCAGCCCAAGAGATTTTTAGTTTATTTTGAATCTCCTGAGTATCTACTTATCAGATTCTATAAAAGATCCTGGGGACCAGGAAGAATCTTGGGTCATGAGGAAGATTTAAGTTCCACTTGATTAGACATGTTATTAAGGAAGTGCTATTAGCTTGGAACTATTTCATTGTTTTTTCTCGTAGATTGGAAAATTTTGTACTTCACACACAATAAATTAAAATGTTGAAGTAAGATTTTCGAAGAAATGTTAATCCGAATGTCTTTTCTTATTAGAAAACATACAGTGTAATAGTAGGAAATTGAGCACAGTATTATTTTTATAAAAGTTATTTTACTCTGTTTTCAAGTGTAAAACTCCTCTTTTCCCTCCTAATAATATAACAAAAATATTGAGATACAATAGCCTGGGAAGTTTTTTACAAGTCTGTAATGGGCAAGATAAAATAACTCAAAAATAAAATTATTGACATTTTTAATTTGTGGAGATTTAAGCCATTTGGCAAATGACATTTATGATATATATAAGATTATGATCTTACACTGAGACATTGAAAAACACTGAAAATTTGATTATATTTTCTCCTTAATCTAATGAGTTCAAAAAGTACTAAAGTATGTAATTTCAAGAAATGCAAGGTTTTTAAAGTAATTTTCAGTAACAGAAGAAATTTAAATATGTAAAAATCATATTATATTTGCAGTCTGAATAAAATTGACAAGTATAATTTATTCAAATGATACTATTAAATACTTTTGAAAATCATACTATTATGGAAATATAAATATTAATTGTCTCATTTTAATAAGCAGAGAAAATTACTAATTTTGCCCTTGGTTTGATGATATTAATTTTGCAGCTTTATCATTGAAACAGAATAATAGAAGATTCAGGCCTGAGAGGGGCCTTCCATGGATTTTATGAATCTTGTCTTTCTTTTTACTAATGGAGTCATTTTTTATTCCAAGAAAAATTTTCAAAATTTATAAATATAAGAACTATTACAACTTCTCTTAATGCCAATTAGGACATGAAAGAATAATGTTTGCTAAATCTTTAACTGGGTCCTTCTTGCTCCATGGCAAAAATTGTTCATCCATTCCAAATTCTGTAAAAATCAATATCTGAGGTACATGAAATCTATTTTTTGCTTACTTCTTAGAATTTTTCATGCTTAAAGTTGTAAGACTAGGACCAGTAAACTACAAAAAAATTAGTAAAACCATGATCTAGTATGATCCAAAAATTATGAGTCGAATTTCCTATTTGGAACAGTTCCAAACCAATAGAATGGAAGCTAAATCCTAATCTGCTGTGTTGCAGATAATGATCACAAAGTATTTGCAATGATGGTGGATGTTTATTTGTATGCAGAAAATAACTGCTGATAATGAGGATCATCATCAAAAAATTCTTCCTCCAGATATCAATCATACAATAATACTGCATAATAAGTAATAAGAAAAAAATAAATCCACTGTAATTATTTTGCTAATCTTGTACATGTCTTTTCTTCCATTTTTTTTATCAATTCATAGGTATATATACCTTACCTCAACTTAAGATAAATCTTCATTTCACATAACACTCAATTCTTTCTGCCCAATTCCTCAGTGTTTTTTTGTCATCCATTTTCCTATCTATATGGTGAACAAGTTGAACTGCACATATTAGAAGTGTCTTCCAGCTCTAAAATTAAAAATTAATTTCTAGTTCTTTAGTTCAATCCATCCTTTGTTTTCCAACTCTTTCTTGTAAGTTCATTTTTTAATATGGAATAGTTGCACATCACACTAATTTTGACCTCTTTGAGATGCTCTTCTACATTTCCCTCTTCCTTGTCCTCTATGTAAGATGCATCACTTTATCTTAGGCAGATTTTTTTTATATAGATATCATTTTAACATTATTCACAAAGTATTCTTTGTCATTACTATCATTGAATATCTGTTATTAAATTAAGGCTTGAAACCTATGGTAAACATCCACTTAATTCCGTTACTCTAGACATTACCTCATCTACATGCATCTCTTCAAGCATAATATTTATAGAGGGACAGGTGCCATTAGCTAGAATTGTGTACAGGAAATGAAGTCCTAGACAAACTTTTGTTCATATGAAGCAAGCACACTCTATTTAACATTTCCCTTCTTATTGTTGGGTTTTAGAAAACCTATAGCCCTTTAAGGTTCAATGCAATTATCACTTCTTTCAAAAATACTCTCCTACTTCTTTCAGTTCCCATGTACTTTCCATCACTGAAAGCCGCAGATAATTGGAACTTGTTTTCATATTTTTATTTACAATAAGAAACACTATTTCAGACACATATTTAGTACTTAATAAATACTTGTAGATCGGTTGATTTATTACTACATAAAAAAACACTAAGGATACAATGACAGAAGAAAAACAACTCCTATTCTTCAGTACATTACATTTTACTGGTAAAAGGGGATAAATAGGATATACAGAGATAAGCAAAAACATAGTGATTTTTTTCAGGACAGGAGAACAGTAAAAGTTGGAGCAGCAAATGTCATCAGGGAGAGAATTGTATTTTGGGGCCAACCAGGACAAGTGTGTGAAGGAAGAACATAGAGTGATATGTGTATGTGAGTGAGTGTGTGTGTGTGTGTGTATGAAACAACAAGTAGGATCACTTGTCACACAGAATGCCACATGATTTAACACAGAAAATTAATATTGTTTAAATCCTTATGTTATTAGGGAACCACCTAAAATTTTTGAATTTGTTTTGAAGTGTTGAGGATATCAGTTTAACTATTGTGTGAAATGTGTACTGGAGAAGAGAAAGACTGAGAAAAGAGAAACAAATAAAAAGTATATTGTAGTATCACAGACCAGAGCATTTGAAACCAAGGCATTATGATTTGACTTAATTCTTCCTGACTTCTCCAAGTCCCTTGTTTCTCAATTATTGTCTTGTTCTATAGATGTTTTGAAGTCAAGGACATTTTCCTTATAAAACAAACAAAAAAAAGTCTTCCTATTTTATTGGAGATGGCCATAAGCTTTGAGTTGTTAAATGAGAAATATAGAAAATAGAGATCATATGTATCTTAAAGAACACTAGATTTGAATTCTTATGTCCTGAGATTAAAATTCCATATTACTTAAAATTTGTATGACCTTGAGGAAATTACTTGACCTATTTGGTTGTGTTTTCTTATTCATAAAGTTAATTTAGCCATATAGATTAAATATCTATTATATATTAGTGTCCTAAAGCTATGATGCAATGGATAACAGCTAATTTAAAACTATTTTCAATAAAAGAAAAAACTGAAAAAGATCCAATTCCTCTTTGAAGGAAAATTGTATATGATTTCAAAACATAGTTTCTTTTTTTTTTTTTCCTTATTTATTTATTTATTTATTTTTTAAATAACTTTTTATTGACAGAACCCATGCCAGGGTAATTTTTTACAACATTAGCCCTTGCATTCACTTCTGTTCCGATTTTTCCCCTCCTTTCCCTCACCCCCTCTCCCAGATGGCAAGCAGTTCTATACATGTTAAACAGGTTACAGTATATCCTAGATACAATATATGTGTGCAGAACCGAACAGTTCTCTTGTTGCCCAGGAAGAGTTGGATTCAGAAGGTATAAATAACCCGGGGAGAAAAACAAAAATGCAAGCAATTTACATTCATTTCCCAGTGTTCTTTCTTTGGGTGTAGCTGCTTCTGTCCATCCTTGATCAATTGAAACTGAATTTGCTTTCTTTATTGAAGAGATCCACTTCCATCAGAATACATCCTCATACAGTATCATTGTTGAGCTATATAAAGATCTCCTGGTTCTGCTCATTTCACTTAGCATCAGTTCATGTAAGTCTCTCTAAGCCTCTCTGTATTCATCTTGCTGGTCATTTCTTACAGAACAATAATATTCCATAACATTCATATACCACAATTCATTCAACCATTCTCCAACTAATGGGCATCCATTCATTTTCCAGCTTCTAGCCACTACAACCAGAGCTGCCACAAACATTTTGGCACATACAGGTCCCTTTCCCTTCTTTAGTATCTCTTTGGGGTATAAGCCCAGTAGAAACACTGCTGGATCAAAGGGTATGCACAGTTTGATCACTTTTTGAGCATAGTTCCAAATTGCTCTCCAGAATGGCTGGATGTGTTCACAATTCTACCAACAATGTATCAGTGTCCCTGTTTTCCCACATTCCCTCCAACATTCCGCATTATCTTTCCCTGTCACTCTAGCCAATCTGGCAGGTATGTAGTGGTATCTCAGAGTTGTATTAATTTGCATTTCTCTGATTAATAATGATTTGGAGCATATTTTCATATGGCTAGAAATAGTTTCAATTTCTTCATCTGAGAATTGTCTGTTCATATCTTTTGACCATTTGTCAATTGGAGAATGGCTTGATTTCTTATAAATTAGAGTCAATTCTCTATATATTTTGGAAATGAGGCCTTTATAGAACCTTTGACTGTAAAAATGTTTTCCCAGTTTATTGTTTCCCTTCTAATCTTGGTCTGCATTAGTTTTGTTTGTACAAAAACTTTTCAATTTGATATAATCAAAATTTTCTCTTTTGTGGTCAATAGTGATTTCTAGTTCTTCTTTGGTCATAAATTCCTTCCTCTTCTATAGGTCTGATAGGTAAACCATTTTATGCTCTTCCAATTTATTTATAATCTCATTCTTTATGTCTAAGTCATGAACCCATTTTGACCTTATCTTGGTGTACGGTGTTAAGTGTGGGTCAATGCCTAGTTTCTGCCATACTAATTTCCAATTTTCCCAGCAATTTTTGTCAAATAATGTGTTCTTATCCCCAAAACTGGGGTCTTTGGGTTTGTCAAACACTAGATTATTAAAGTTATTGGCTGTTTTGTCCTTTGAACCTAACCAATTCCATTGATCAACTAGTTTATTTCTTAGCCAATGCCAGATGGTTTTAGTAACTGCTATTTTATAATATAATTTTAGATCTGGTACAGCTGGCCACCTTCATTTGATTTCTTTTTCATTAATTCCCTTGAAATTCTTGACCTTTTGTTTTTCCATATGAACTTTGTTGTTATTTTTTTCTAGGTCTCAAAACATAGTTTCACAGTGAATAATATTTTACAAAGTTATTCATGCTTCCCTTATTGGCAAGGTAAATTGACAAGTGTGAGGGGATTGAACAGGCTGGATCCAAAAATAATAATAATAATTAATGGATAGATTTAATTTAAAGGAAGATCTCTATTCTACTCTCCATAAGATCTGTCCTTGGGCCTATGGTATTTGTTTCTTATCAATGATTTCAGTATCACTGTAAACAATATACATAGATAATATCTTAGAAAAAGTTAAGCTTGGAGGAATGCATAGCATTTTGGTTGATAGAATCTGCATCTTTAAAAAATCCTTAAAATTATCCAATGGCTAGAAAATTGTTTGAATCTAATAAATTAAAGCCTTGTGGAGTTCAATATAAAGTTTAGCAGGTGGGTTCAAAAAATCAGTTTCACAAATGTAAAATAGAAAAGCATGGTTCCTCAAAATATTCTTAGTGTTTTAGTGAGTATAGATTCAATGTATATTAACAGTAAAATATGACAGCCCAAAATACAATTTGGTTCTAAGGTATTTTAATTAAATTTTTTGATATATCAAATATTTATGAAAAATAAGAAAACACGGGAAGAACTATTTTGCAGAGTCATTTTCTAGGAACCTCAAAGATTTAGTAATTATTTTTTTTGAAAATGATGTCTCTTAAAATGAGACTCCCACAAATATTTTTGAAGAAATTAAACTTCAATTGTATTTGTTACTAATCATAGTTAAATATTTAGCAGGTAGAACACCTGTTTTGGGGAGGTGAGGTTAAGCATAGTTATTCCCAATTGCTCACACTACCTGATTATATAATGTACAGAATAAATGCTGCAAATTATTAAGCATTTAACTATGTTTGCTAGTCTTATTAAGTCATATCTGCACAAGTAGAGTAAGCAAAAGGAAATGACAGGTAAACAAAATGAGAATAAAAGATCTGACCTAGTTCAAATAAGGAAAATAGTAGTTCAAAGAAAACATGCTTTTTCATTACTGATTCTCTTCAAGCCCCATGTACAGTGTCTATCATTGTTCCATATGATGATAATAGTTTCTAAGTCTTTTTTTTTGCTGAAACCTGCTTGTCATTCCATGTCATATCATGCATCTCATGTGAATTCATCATCCATCATCTTTAAAAGAGGTATAAAGTATAAGTTGAACCTCTAAAAGAATAAAAATAAACAAGGAAATGCTTTTGGATAGTAATAAAATAGGAGAGAAAAATAAGGAAAAAGGAATGGAGGAAAAAGAAAGCTTATTTTATTTTATTTTTAGCTTACTCAATTTTATTTAACACTTTGATATGTAAACTACAATCCAAAGAAGGACTTTCATTCTTTCCTCAGTTGTGAGTAACTTTTCTTTACCTCCTAAGGTTACTTTATATCTATTTTTATGTGATATGTATATAATAGTTATCACTTTATTCTGGAACCTCAGTGCCTAAATTTCTGGTATGTTACCTTTCATCCCTCTTTCAGGTTTCTCTAGTAACAAAACTACTGGGAGTTATATGTTAATTTAATCTCCCACTGGTTTCTCCAAGTTTTAGGAGTCATTTGTATTTCTTCTCCACTGAATTACTTAGATAATATATAGTAGAATAGTTACATCAAAGGTATAGCAAGAATAAATATTTACAAATTCAACCAGCTCATTTCATGGAGACATAATAAACCATCATATAACTTCAGTTTCATTGAAGAAGAGCAGTTCATAATTCACACCTTAGCTCAGTTTAAAAAAAAATAGTACTGCCAAAGAACCTCTGGTCTTATGCTCAACTTTTCTGAGAAGAGAGACAGAGACAGAAACAGAGACAGGTAGAAAGAGTGGAAGTTTCAGTCTGATAGTTTAATAGTACAACTTGTTATGACTAGAAAGAAACGTAATGAAAAAGGTTGTGCACACCCATGTGTTAGGGAAATATAGGATTTTTTGCTACACCTGATATCACTCATATGACTGCCTCCATAATGGATTATTTAAGCATGTGAAAGTAAGCACTACTACATGTTTAGTCTTATATGTGTACATGTTGCTTTGCTCAAAATGAATATTTCTTGAAAGCCAAATTGGCTTTTTTATATTTTTATTACCAACAGTATAGTAGCTCACACATATTAGTTCCTTAATAAATACATATTGATTGATCAGTTGATTGAATATGATATTCAACAAGAATTTATTGTCAATAAGCATTACTAAACAGCTACTGTGTACTTATTCAGCAGAATTTTATAAAAAGGAAGATTTACATTTATCCCTATTGAATTTCATCTTCTCAGATACAGCTCACTGCTCTATACCAGTGATGTCAAACTTAAATAGAAAAATCCTTAAGCCATACATAATTATTCCTGCAATCCTTGTACCGAATTTAGTTTAAAATGTAATGTTATGTAACTTTAATTTCATTTTTATTCACTTTATTAAATATTTCCTATATAATGCATATACTTTAATTCAATTCAAAAAATGTTGGAAGCCATATGCAACACATGGACTACTGGTTTGGCCCCTCTCCTTTAGTCATTAAAATCTTTTTTGGACCTTGATGCTGTCATTCACTCTTTTGACCAGGAATTCCAGTTCTGTGTTATATATTCCATCAGTTTGATAGTATGCCTTCTATGATTCTGTTTTCCTCTTAGACAAAAATCCTAAAATGTACAAGACTAAGCTCAAATCCCTGAGGTGTTCTGTTAGATGAATCACATTGACATTGAACCATTAATAAATAAAGTTTGACATTGACCATTTAATCTGTCTTTGATTCAACTAAATGAATTATGAAGGAGCTCAGATCTCTCCATTGCCTCTATGAGAATAGTAGGTGACATTTGTCAAAGCTTTGCTAATAATTTCAGCAAATTTAACAAATTCCATTCTTTTCTTTTACTCTTTTAGTAATCTCATAAAAATAACAAATTAAACTAGTCTGGCATTAACTGTTTTTTGAGGAAATTGTGCTGGTTCATAGTCTCTTTCTTTTCCAAACCAACTTTCTCTTAATGATGCATTCAAAAGGTATCCTAGAAATGTAAGTGAAGCTCACTGCTATATTTTGCAACATGAACTTGAAAAAAGTCCATGATATTTATAATTATATGTAACCTGTGTGCCATGATCATTTAAATATTACTGACAATGCCTAAGAAAGCATATCTGACAATAGGAAGGGTGTAGTTCACTTAAACTTAGTGACTTAGATTCATCAATGACAACTAGGTACTTATTATCTCTTTTTCTTGGGTCTCAACTTCCTGATAGCCAACTTTATTTTATTATTTCCAGGGCACAGGTCATCATCCTTGGCAGAGAAAATAGGATCAAAATAAGAATTCACTGCTTATACCTTCCCTATGTCAGCCATAATCATCATAACATTCACATAATTTTTCCTATCCCTTTTTGCTGTTCTTAGGGAACACTATCAACAGTCTTAGCTCATTCTGAGACTAAGATTTATATAAATATATAAATAATTAAAGATTATGTTTTGGCATTTCTAATAGTGCTTTTTAATAATGAAGCTTGCTTTAATATTAATTCATTAATCAAATATCAAATTAGACGATATATATGTATATGTATATATATATATATATATAGTGCTTATACAGTGGCTAGCACATAGTAAGCACTTAATATATATTTATTCCTTTATCTTTAATTTTCTCTTCCAAGCCGTCTTTATTTTCATATTCTATGAATTCATAAAACCTAATTTATTTAATGATTTCATAATGTTTTCATGATAGTCTCTTCAGATATACACTACTTTTCTGTCTCATCTTATTTTGACTGTGTCCTTTTATTTTTGTAATTTGAATTACATGTTTACTTTTTCTTTTTTACTAAGGTATCCTCTCTATCATATAGTTTCAAACTTTAGAGTCCTTTTTGACTCTACATTTACCCAGAATCCTATTTGCCAAGTTTTGTAGATTCTACTATCAGATTTTCTCTACATATACCCTTCTCTATTCATACAACCACAACCATTAAAGCCTTCACTATCTTTCTCTAGGAATACTGCAATGGAATCTGAATTGGACTCCCTCCTTCAAGTATTTTCCCTCTATGATTCATCTTTCATAGACTTAATAATTTGATAGTCCTAAAACACAGACTTGGTTGTATCACTTGACTTTCCAAAGTCAGGTGTTATTGGATTCTAACATTCTTCTAGCAAGGATTGTTTGTTCCTCCCCCTTACTTAATTTACTTTTTTATTTGCATATAACACTTCACCCTTTTCTTCACTACACTGCATATTCTATCTCTGTGTCTTTCAACAAAATTGTCTCAATAATTTGAATTCTTCATTAATTCAGTACTGCTTCAAAGAATTTATTTTAAAGATTTAAGCACATTCAATATTATGGAGATGTCATTTTCTTACCACAGCTATTCTTCCGGTTGTTTTAATTTAATATAAATTTTTTATCCATACTTGTTCTGAGATCCCATTCATCATGTATAAGAATGTTTTAAAAAGTAAGAAATGGGAAATTAGTATGGCAGAAATTAGGCATGGACCCACACTTAACACCATATACCAAGATAAGATCAAAATGGGTCTATGACCTAGGCATAAAGAACGAGACTATAAATAAATTAGAGGAACATAGAATAGTTTATCTCTCAGACTTGTGGAGGAGAAAGAAATTTGTGACCAAAGATGAACTAGAGACCATTACTGATCACAGAATAGAAAATTTCGATTACATCAAATTAAAAAGCCTTTGTACAAATAAAACTAATGCAAACAAGATTAGAAGGGAAGCAACAAACTGGGAAAACATTTTCACAGTTAAAGGTTCTGATAAAGTCCTCATCTCCAAAATATATAGAGAACTGACTCAAATTTATAAGAAATCAAGCCATTCTCCAATTGATAAATGGTCAAAGGATATGAACAGACAATTTTCAGAGGATGAGATTGAAACTATTACCACTCATATGAAAGAGTGTTCCAAATCATTATTGATCAGAGAAATGCAAATTAAGACAACTCTGAGATACCACTACACACCTGTCAGATTGGCTAAGATGACAGGAAAAAATAATGATGAATGTTGGAGGGGATGCGGGAAAACTGGGACACTAATGCATTGTTGGTGGAGTTGTGAACGAATCCAACCATTCTGGAGAGCAATCTGGAATTACGCCCAAAAAATTATCAAATTGTGCATACCCTTTGATCCAACAGTGTTTCTATTGGGCTTATATCCCAAAGAAATACTAAAGAAGGGAAAGGGACCTGTATGTGCCAAAATGTTTGTAGCAGCCTTGTTTGTAGTGGCTAGAAACTGGAAAATGAATGGATGCCCATCAATTGGAGAATGGCTGGGTAAATTGTGGTATATGAATGTTATGGAATATTATTGTTCTGTAAGAAATGACCAGCAGGATGAATACAGAGAGGACTGGCGAGACTTACATGAACTGATGCTAAGTGAAATGAGCAGAACCAGGAGATCATTATACACTTCGACAACGATATTGTATGAGGACATATTTTGATGGAAGTGGATTTCTTTGACAAAGAGACCTGAGTTTCAATTGATAAATGACGGACAAAAGCAGCTACACCCAAAGAAAGAACACTGGGAAACGAATGTGAACTATCTGCATTTTTGTTTTTCTTCCCGGATTATTTATACCTTCTGAATCCAATTCTCCCTACGCAACAAGAGAACTGTTCGGTTCTGCAAACATATATTGTATCTAGGATATACTGCAACATATCCAACATATAAAAGACTGCTTGCCATCTAGGGGAGGGGGTGGAGGGAGGGAGGGGGAAAAAATCGGAACAGAAACAAGTGTCAATATAATGTAATTATTAAATAAAAAATTTAAAAAAAAAAGTAAGAAATGAAAAAAGTTCTTCAAAACAAATTAATACATGAAAAAAGTCTAACTTCCTATGTAGCTCATTATATCTATGGTCTTGCCACCTTTGCAAAAAAAAAAAAAAAAAATATATATATATATGTATATATATATATATGTTGAAATATCTTCTCATTTAGGGCCAAGATTGTGCTTTTACAATTTTGTATCATTTAATTTTTATTCTTTCCTTGCATTTGTTGTTCTAATAATATTATTTGAATTTTTCTGTACACCTCTTTCCAATTTAAATTATTTCATTTTGCTTTAGTTCAAATAAATTCATGTTTCTCTTTGTTACCATCTTTATCATTCACTATTGTAACTGTTTTTGGTGTTTTACTTTACCCTAGAAATCATGGAAATTTGTTACAAATAGAAAACTGGTTCTGTGGTATGTATTATTTGAATATATATGTATGTATAGACATACACATATCCATATATATGTATTTATTGATGTACACATATTGCATTGTATACACACACATACAGATATCTATCTATCTATCTATATATTCATATAAACATACAAATATCCATCTATAATTTGTAAAGGCTATTTTTTTCAAGTGGAAGGAAAATTACTTTAGGAGAAATATTATTTCAATTATTTTTTTGTAGTAGTAGAGGCCAACCTAATGTTTGGCATGTCATTCATGCTCAATAAATATTTTAAATTTGAATTTCAGAAAATATAGTTATAGAAGAGTTTGTTTGAATTCAATTATATTTAAATTTTTCTTTTAAATTTAATTATATTTGAATTTTTGTTTATTATGTCATCATTGAGCGTTTTATTTTGATCTTAATTTCTTCTCTTAATTATTGTGTTGATCTGCTCAAGCACAGGCGGTAGAAGGTTGTAATATTTCTGAGAATTTTGTGATTGTGCCTATGGTGCTTTTCCTTTTATTATGTTTTTTATTTAAGCCATATTCTTTCCTTGAATAGTTATTCTGTCATTTTGTATTACATTTCTTTTCAATTATTAATTCATCTTTTTAATTTTTCCTTTTATACTTTCTACAGATTTTTCTGTGATTCAGTTTTTTGTGCTGTGACAACTTCTTTCCTCCCCTTTCTTTGTTGTTGAATGTTATTATTCCTTTACTCTATTTATATTTCTTGCTATTTTGAGATGATTGAAAAAATCTGGGATTAGGCACAAACTTTCATTCAGCCATCTGTATGGAACTCCCTGCTTTCTCTTTGCTCTAAAATACATCTTTCTGCTTCACTTTTTATCTTCCTTTGGATTATCTAATGTTTCTCCTTCCTGACTCCTCTCCCCCATCCCATTCTGTATACATTAGAAAAATTGATATCTGCTTCTCTCTAAGCATACAAGAAAACTTCAAGTATAATTGTATTTCTCCTTTCAAAAACTTTCCCAATTTTTTTTAAATTGTTAAAATATTTTCAAACATGACAAATGAATTTTTATCAGTGCAATTATCTCTGTCTATATTATTAACGTATATTGACATTATCCTTTTGCTCCCTCCCAAAAAAAAGTGAGTAAGGGGGTCTAGATCTATGATATAAATGGTTAGAAAATTCATATCTGTAGAATTGACAACTATGCTGCAATTTATAGTCTTACACGTTTTTCACATGAACATACTTTGTGTTGTGATACCAGATGAAGTTTTCTAAAGCACCTCTTTCTTTTTTTTTTCACTTATCTTTCCACAAACCTCTATTTGATTTCATTGCTTCAAGAATAAAAACTAAACTTTATTTGTCATTTAAAGTTCTTCCACAGTCTAATCAAAATATACTTTCTTAGTCTTGCCTTCTATATCTTTCAAAGGCAAATCCTGTGCTTTAGCTACTCAATATGTATTATTCTTATTCTCTGAAAATTATTTGTGCTTTGCTCAAACAACTAGAATTTCTATTCTGCTGTATCCAGTACCATTTTACCTGATGAAATCCTACACATTCTTCAAGTCTGATTCAAATGCCACCACTTCATGCATACCTTTATGAGATTATCTCAGCCTGAGACAATTCTCCTTTCCCTCTGCACTCATATTTCAATTAAAAAGGAATTTGTTTGCAAACATAGGAAACATTATATATAGAGTACAAATTAGACATCTTTCTGATTCTGTGATCTAGTTATATATAACTTAAAAATGTTAATATCACTCTTTTTTTAAATCATACAACCACAGGATCAGTTTCTTAAATAAAATTACTGATTATCACTATTTAATTCACTGCATTAAGCATTTATTAAGAACTTTATATACTAGGAATTGTTAGATGCTGATGATACAAAACAATATTAAAAAAAAGCATAGTTATAAGTCATTTGTTCTATAAAATGATACAACAAACACATTTGAGAAAGGGGAAAAACAGTAAAACCAAGGGGGATTGGGACAAATAACAGTGGTTTCTGAATTAATTCTTTAAATAGGGAGATATATGGAGAACAAAGTTTCTTATTACTCTCCTGTAGTACATCCTGCAGTGTTCAAATGGGGGAAAATTCATTGTTTAGAAGATACAGATGCTCCTTTTCTATTGCATAAAATTCATTTCATCAAGTTTCCAAATCCTTCAGGGTCTCCTCAATGTGATCAAGAGCAATGAAAAAATTCCAAATATGGATAAAAATAGCAATTGCTCAACCTGGCACATAATGGAATGGATATACTATGAAAACATATAATTGAAACAAGAACTGAACATATCTAGTCTCAAAAGTACATTGGAAGAATAGATTAGAAGGAATTGTATCTGTTTAATTACTGCCTTTTCAATGATCCTAAACTTCATGATTTAAAAACCAATTTTCTCCTCAAAGTTATTCTTCCACTGATGTGGTATGACTTACAATAACAAGAATAATACAATTTCTGAGGAAACAAAATTGTGAAGACCCAAAGGATAAAAAAGGGATTTATGTTGGATGTAAGTAAACTAAGTTATTATCAATAGTAAAATGCACGCAAGGAACAATGGAAAGAATATGACTTGCAAAATATATTAACAGAAAAGGAGGTCTGATAATCATATAATAGAAGTGAGAGACAAATATTGGAGACCTTGAGTGCTGTTCTAGTAACCCCATCCCCATGCTGACCTAGATAAGGAACTTGAGTAGATGCTATCAAAATATTTTGGAAATACCCTGTTTCTCAGAATTAAGACCCAGAAAACAGGTTGTGCCATTAGTTTGGTGTAACAATAATCCTTTGAGCTCTGGATAATCTCACCCTCTGGGAAAGTGTATAGGCAAAGTTCACTGAAGGTTTTAGCTCCCCCTATTTCCCAGGGCCATCTATCTGTATTGATCTAAGAAATGCCAACCCACAAGAACTCTCTCAAGATCTGGTCATGGTCCAGCCCACTTAGGTACACAATCACTTTCTTGTTTTAGGATATTACGCTTTTCTTCTGGGGGGAATGAGAATTTTCCTAGTTTAGAAAAGATTTCCCTCATTCTGAAACAAATTACACTGCAACTTTGTACCCCAACATACCTGCCTCTTGGCTGCTCTGTTTCACTCTAGCCATTTCCAGGTAAGCAATTATACCAGTCTAGACTTCATTCAAAATTCTATTAACAATCCTTTATAAAGAATTTATGCAAGGCATGAGCAAAAAAAAAAAAAAAAACCTGGAAAAATCACATGAATTACAATAAACACTCATATAGGGAGTGTACACATAAATGAACTTTAGTTCATATATATATATATATATATATATATATATATATATATCCAGAAAGAAAGAGAGAGATTTCTAGATTTCTAGAAAAATAGATACATACATAGATATTTAATATATAGATTGATTTTAACAACTATGAGTACTTCAAAGCAGCCAGCATGACACTTTATATATAATATGTGACAAATATGCAAATTTATATATATATTTAAAAAGTCGAGCTACATGAAAGAGGCATAAGGAGCCATAGATGTTGAGTGATAAGTATCTAGATTAGGCAATGAGAAATAAGAGGAGAGGGAAATTAAAGAGAACATAAATAGAGAATCATTAGGGTAGCTATGGAAAGGAAGAAAAGAAAAGAGCTAAAATGTTTATACAATTTAGAAACTGTGATTATTGATAGTAGTGAATAAAATTGGGAAGCTACTGATAAAAAGAATAGCAGCTAACATGTCACACTTTAAGGTTTGTATTATTTATTTTATTTCATTTATTTTATATTATATTATTTCATTTGATCCTTTTAACATCTCTGTCATGTAGATGCTATCACTATCCCATACAGGCAATAAAGAAATTGAGACTACGAGGTTAAATGACTAGAAAGGGGATGTGTAGGAGGAAGAAAGATGCATTTAATTTTGGTTATATAATGTGTGCATCTAAACACATGTAACTATGTGCATGTATATATGCACATTTATCACATATATAATATATAATAACAAGCAAATATATAGTCTATTTTATTTGTAGAATTTATTTTAAAATATGTCTATACATATTTCTTTTAGTTAAAAATTGATATATTTCTTTGTCATGAAATAGCATATCAATTTTAGAAATTGTTATTAAGATTTGCCGAACTATGACTTAAAATCAGATTATCAGATGATTTAAATTCCAGGAAAAAGAAGCAATGTGAAATTAATTCCATTGGAAATAAGGACACACAAGTTACTTTTGTTTTAGAAGAAAGATAGCATGATTATTGCAGGAGATGAAGAAGATTATTTTGGTGATTATCTAATGATGGGAAAAGCGAGATATAGGAAAAACAAAGGATAATTCATTCAAGATAATCATAATAGTTTAGGTAGGAACTTTTAGATAAGAACTTCCTAAGTAGGGTGATGGTGATATGAACTATGAGGTGAATATGAACACAAAAGACTTAAAATAATATTAGTTTTCCTTTGCATAAATGTTTTATTGCATTTTACATATCATCTCATTCATCATACCAACCTTATGAGGTAAATATGATTATTATCTTGTGCTTTATATTTCATCTCATTCATCATGATAGCCACATGAGGTAAATGCAATTATTATCCCCATTTTTTATGATGGGGAAATAAGTTAAGTGACTTGCCAAGTATCTATCTGACTTCAAGTACATTACACTAACCAACTATTTCAGATTTGAGATTTGGATTATAAAAAGAAAAGAAGCAACAATGTCCCTGAGTTTTAAAACTAGGTTGATGCTATCATAACATTGCAATCATCATGAATAGGAAAAGTGGGAGGAATGACATGATCATGAGAAGACAAATTCAATTTGTGATATTATTAATTTGGGATGTTAAAAGAATATATATTTAGGTCAAAATATCCAGCAGGAAGTTGGAACTTCAGGGAGGAGATGCATTACTTTGGAAGTCTCAGCATTTGGCTTATGTCATATGTCAAATGCTGAAAAAATATATTGTCATGTTCTAAGAAAAAAAATTAATAGGTATCTATCCTATGCCTGGATTTTTTGATAAGCC
The DNA here is from genome assembly GCF_016432865.1 of Antechinus flavipes. Lineage (NCBI taxonomy): Eukaryota > Metazoa > Chordata > Mammalia > Dasyuromorphia > Dasyuridae > Antechinus > Antechinus flavipes. The sequence continues at coordinate 47,203,518 of NC_067403.1, forward strand.
ACAGGGATATACCAACAACAACAATACAACAAAAGCCCAATGACAGGGCCTTATCTCAAGTAATGAGAAAAGTAACATGCAAAACAACTAAATACAAATAAACTACATACAGAATAAATTAAAGATAATTAATAGAAGAAAGCATTAGAATTAAGAGAGACTAGGAAAAGATATCTGTAGAAAGTGATATTTTAGCCAATATTTGAAGAAAGTAAAGAGAAACATATAAGTAAAGAGAGCATTCCAGGCATGGGGGTTATTGAAAATGCCCAGAATCAGGAAATGGAGTATTTTGTTGAGAAATATCAAGGTGGCTAGTGTAACTGGATTAAGCACATGTAGTAAAGAATTTGTAAGATGTAAGAAACTGGAAAGATAAAGGAGACTGAATGTAAATCAACACATGCTATGTTCATTTTTTTCATTTTTTAAAATCTCTCCCATGTTTTTCCCTTTTGCTCTAAATTTTCTCTCCCAACATGATTCATAAAGAAATGTGTATTAAAAATAAATACTTACAACAAAAAAAGAAAGAAACTGGAAAGATAACACTGGGGGATTTTTAAGGGCCAAAGAGATTTTATCATTGAACTGGAGGTGATAGAGAGACACTAGAATTATTTGAGTGTGAGAGGTGGAAGATGAGATGTTTAGCTTTGTACTTTATGAAGGTGACTGACATGAAAGGGAGGGCAGACTAGAATGGGATGAAACAGATGGCAGAGAGATCAACTAGCCTTCCTGCAATAATACCAAGTGATGCAATAAATGAGTAGAGTTGTGCCATTGTCAGAAGAGAGGAAAGAGAAAAAGATTGTACATATAAAATTGCAGATCTTGGCAAGAGATTAGATGAGGATTGTAGAGGGTAAGAATGGCAATGAGTAATACACAATAATACTTAAGCTGTAAGTCTTCAGTGACTAGGATAGTAAAATCCTCAACAGTAATACAGAAGTTAGAAAAAACAGATGGGCTTTTGGAGAAAAATAATGAGTTCAGTTGGGATATGTTGAGTTTAAGATGCAATTGTTTGAGTTAAATCAAATTTTGTAAACATTTAAATAAAGGGGAAAAATAGAAGGCCTTAAAAGTGGGTAAAATGAACAAGGGGAAAAAAAAACAGGAAAAATTTTAAAAAGACCCGGAAAAGAAGACAATGGTATAACATATGTAGCATGTCAATATATCACAATGCACCAATTAAGTGCTTTCAATGTACCAGGCACTGTGCAAAATGAGCATTGCCCTCATGGAACTTACATCCTAAAGGGGGAAAACCAAAATATGAAATAAAGTTGAGCCAAAGGGGGAAAAGTAGAGTTATCTGTCTAGGATATGGTAAAGAAAAAAATGCACAAAGTCAGGAGTAGAGTCAGGAAAAGAGATAGAGTGAATTTAACTGGCTTGGACTCTTTCTTAAAATGGTGGAACTGATCTCATCTGTGAAGGGGCTATAGGGAAAAAGGTGTGAATCTGCAGAGATAAGAAAGTAATGAGGGATGGTGATGGAGCATTTCTCTAGGATGATAAGGCTGCTTAGATGGGATAAATAATTTCTGAAAAATAAATGAATGGAACTGAGAAAGAAGTAGCATATATGTGTGCATATGAACAGGTATGGATATGTATGTGTATATATCTCCATTGTGCCATCTAGCTTCTCTATACATAACATATATGCATGTATATATTTTATGTATATCATGTGTTTATATGCATGCATGCTTGTGTATGTATTGCCACTGTGCCATCCAGCTACCCTATAGACAGCATACATACATATCTGTATATACATACATGTTCATGCATTTATATGTACCTCATGCATGTATATACATATGTGGGTTTATATGCATGCCTGGACATTATGCATAGGGTAGCTAGACCATTTATAGGTAGAGCACTGGGCCTGAGTCAGACTATTGATCCTGGGAAATTCTAGGGCAGCTCAGACACTTACCAGTTGTGTGACCTTGGGCTTAAACTGTGTGAACAGACTTAAGTCTATGTCCCTCAGTTTCCTCACCTCTTAAATGAGCTGGAGAAGAAAATGGCAAACCACTCCAGTATCTCTGTGAAGAAAACCCCAAATGAAGTTATGTAAACAACTGAGCAACAATACTGTGTAGACATATTTATACATGCATGTGTATGTATATTTTCATGCATTATACTTATTATAGGGCTTGAGCTAGAAGACATCTTAGAGATTCTTTTACTCCATCTCTGTTTTTATACATTTAACTCAAATTTAAAAAAAAATGTGTTTAATCTGTGTAAATCATTATGCAAGTTGCCAAAGGTACAAAACAAAAAATCAAGCAAGTTTTCACAAAACATATGTCTTCTGAGGCCTAAAAAATGAAATTACTTGCCCAAGATCACACAACTATTTACAGGCAGTTAAGATTTTAATGCAGTTTTTTTTTTTTTATTCAAGATTCCCCCTCCCCCCAAAAAAATCTATTAAATTAATAAAATCCATTTGTAAAACTTGGATTTTTAAAACAATACATGGTTCAAACCAATCATGATCTACATATATACATCTTATTTGTATTTGTCTTTTTGCTTGCATTAGAGAAAAACACATTATCTTTATAGAGCAAAAAAAAAGTAAAGAGTTTTCAAAATCTACTTTTCTAAATTACAAATCATCAGCAACTCCTCTAATTGTTTCTCCTTGATTGTAACCTGCATGCAACTCAACCATATGTTTTCTCATCTACTTACCAAACCATTTACAAATTAAGAAATACATCAAATACATTTGGATAGGAAGAGCAGTATTGGGCTATGAACATTTCAGTGAATTTTATGGGTGTTTTATTTTAGAAGCATTTTAACCATCACTAAAATGGTACCATCTGTGTGATGGCATACTATTCTGTCATGGCTATACTCTCTTAATTGTACATGCCCTTAGTTCATCAATTGTATAAAACCAGGAAAAGCTCCTTCTTTTAAAAATAGTCCAAAAAAGGGGAAATAACCACCATGATTAGTTATTTTAAAGTGACAGTGGATATTAGGAGTTTTCCATCATTTTTAATATATTTGAATAGAAGAAGATACTGTATGTTCTGTCTAGGCTAATCAGCTAGGTATAATAATGAGGGTTACAAAGTCTCAAGGGCTGCAGTTACTAAAGACAAAATAAATGTGATGAAATAAATTTGAGTACTCATCTTGAAGGTATCTGAAAAAAATCACTGCCATTCAATTCAGCAAAGCTTATTGCTTTCTTATTGTTTGCTATCTTTAGATGAGGATGAAAATTGAAATATATAACATTCCCTGCCCTCATGGTGATTGCAAGCTGGTAGAGAGATATAATGTCTATACAAACACACATGAAAAGTATAAGCAAAAATGTGTTTGAGGAGAACAATGTTTATGAGATCGATAGAAGAAAATGTACTTACTAAGAAAAATTTCTTGGAGGAAACAGTTGAGAGCAATTGAGTTTTAAGGAATGAATTTTAAAGGGAGGGAATATCAATCACCACTGACAATAAATAAGAGCACGAAGACAGAAAGGTAAGATGATTGTATGGGAGTACTATAATTTCACTGGATTAAAGAATCCATAAATAGAAGTAAAATTAAGAGGAGGTATTATGGTAGATTATATAACATTATAGAGGATATTGAATGAGAGGCATAGAAGTCTGAATCTCACGGGCATTTTGGATACATTTATGAGTTCCTGAGTAGAATAGCGATGTGACTAAATCTATAGATAGATTACTTTTGCCATAATCTAATAGACTAGTAGGAGACAGGAATATTATTTATGAATATTATTGAAAATGTAGCTGATACAATAATGCAAATGGGTGTTAATAGAAGCCTATTTCAAGAAAATAATAATGGAAAATTTCGGATGAGATTTATTTAAGGAATATTAAAGAGATAGACTCAAAATAACTTGGTAACTAATTAAATGTGAGGTTTGAGGACTAAGGAATGCTCAAACACCACAACCTCATAGAAGACTAGCTAAATTTTTGCATTCCTAATTGTAATATTCTCTCTAAAATGTAATGTTCTCTGTTGAGGTTTTCTTGGGGTCTCTGGAAGCAGCCTTCGTAATCACCACAAGTACAGGCAGTTGTTAAAGTCCAAGTCCTTTATTATCTCCTTCAAAGTCTTGTCTCCTTTCCTGGGGCCTGGTTAGCTTTCTTAGAGACCTATCTCTCTCCTTGGACCCGAGAGCTTCAGCTCCTGGCTCCTTCTCTGCTCTCTGAATCTCTCCGAATCCAAGGGTTTGTGCTTTTGCCTCCAGCCACAACAAAATTGGACAATGGAATGAATTTGTCTCAGCTTCCAAGAGCTTCTAGTGAACTTGTCTTTTCTGGCCCTGAGAGCATCTAGCTTATATGTTCCACACTGAGTATATACCAATCACTGGGAAATCATTATTTGTTGTAGGATTAAATCAGTACTAAAGTAGATTTAACCATTGTCTCCTCCATTTAGTACCTTGTTTCAAGTTCTGGCCCATAACATCTCCTTGTAGGATTAAATCAATCATACTGAACCATGCTAAATTAGATAATTATTGTCTCTATCAATTCCACTGATTTAATACCTTGTAAGAACCCTTTGTTTCAAGTTCTTGCCCTTAACACCTAACAATGATGTTAAAATAAGACAAAGAACCTTGGTTGAGGGGAGATATTAAATTTAGGTGTGAATATTGTTGTAGGAATGATATTCTATGACCCATATGTGCAAAAATGTTTTTAGCAGTCTTTTTCATAATGGCAAGAAAATGGAAACTGAGTGGATGCCCATCAATTGGAGAATGGGTGAATAAGTAATAGTATGTGAATGTAATAGAATATTATTGTTCTATAAGAAATGGCCAGCAGGATGATTTCAGAGAAGTCTGGAGAGACTTACATGAACTGATGGTAAGTGAAGTGAGCAGAACCAGGAGATCATTGTACATGACAACATCAGTATTATACAATGAACACTTCTGATGAACCTGACTCTTTCCAACAATGAGATGATTAATGCCAGTTCCAATGATCTTGTGATGATCTTGTAGATGTGAGAGCCATCTACACCCAGAGACAACTGTGGGAACCAAGTGTGGATCACAACATAATATTCTTATCCTTTTTGTCATTGTTTGCTTGCATTTTGTTTTCTTATCAATTACTTTTTTTGATATGATTTTTCTTGTGCAGCAAGAGAATTGTATAAATATGTTCATACATATTGAATTTCACATATATTTTAACATGTTTAACATATATTGGATTGCTTGCCATCTAGGGGAGGGGATGGGGAGAAAGAGGAGAAAATCTGAAACACAAAGCTATATAGGGGTCAATGTTGTCAAATTATGCATGCATATGTTTTGAAAAATTTTTAAAAAGCTTTGTTTAAAAAAAGGAATAATATCCTATGTACCTTTGCAACCACTGCACTTCTGTTCAGCCTACTTTTTCCTAAAAAAAGATATTAATATACCTCAAGACTTGGTTATTTTAGGGGGAATAAGAGCTTACTTTTGATGTCATTTCCTCATTCCTTATGTACAAAGCAGTTCCAGTATGGAGGATCTCTCAGACACTTGACTATAGTTGGTAAGAGACTCTTTTGATTAAATCTACTCAAGGGGCTTTCAATGTCTATCTTATTGATTAACCTTTTGCTAGAGCTAAATAACTATCCTTTTAAAAATGTTTCACAACCTATAGGTTTCTCATTTTCTTCCAACATTGAACAATATTGAATAACAAGAGTCATGCCTTATTAGGCCCAGACAAAAGCAAAAATACTAAATTTGAAGGAATGTTGAAATATCTAGGTGAATATGTCTGAGTCTGGAAAGAAAGGTCATGGCTAGAAAAATAAATTTATGATTGATCTCTAGAATTGATATTGAAACCATAGAAAACATAAGGGAAAAGAAAAATACAATAGGGAATAAAACATAAGAGATAGAAAAAAGAATAATGGATCAAAGTCTCAATGGCAGATTAATAGATAAAAGGAGAACCAGAAATTTTTTTTTAAATTTTGACAAAGAACAATGTTGTATCCAGAAGAAATAGATCACCAACTGTATCAGATCATGCATAAATGTTGAAGAAGACCAAGAAAAGAGCATCAGACTTGTGTAAAGAAGTGGTATCCTTATTCTAAACCTTCAATTTGATTCAATACACTACATATTTCTTAAGTGCCTACTATGTGCCAGATGATATGCTAAACATTGGGCATATAACCACCCCCCCAAAAAAGTAACAGTCTCCTCTGAAAGGAACTTACAATCTAATGGGAAGTAGTTGCTCATAGGAGTTCTTGTTCAACTCAAGCAAACTTCACATGGCAAGTAGAGTAATTTGGAAGTCTAAATCCTGCTCTCTATATAAGAGAAACTTTAGGAAGAATTAAGTGCTTTAGCATCCAGCCCTCCAATCAGAGGTAAGAGAAAACTGAGGTAAGTGGGAAGAGGTTGAGTATTTAAGGCTGAATTAGCAGCAAAATGATGAAATTAAGTGATGAACTAATCCTGGGAGGGGTGTCTTTTTTTTTTTTTTTTTTTTTTTTTTTTTTTGTGGAGTTGAAACCAAGTAAATCTGTAAATGGGAAATGGAGCAAAGTTACATGGATTCTTTAGTGTAGTGTCTCTGGATTGCACTGAAGAATTAATATACTCAAACTCTCTGGACCGCAACATCACATTAGGCTGGGAAGGTAAAGTTTTAATCTATGACATTTCAGTCCTTACCAAATCGGTGTGATGAGTTGATTTGCTTTTAAAAGGCTCTAAAAATACTCTGTCAATATCTTCTAACAAGGATGCTCTCTTTGGGTAACTAGAAAATAGTTAAGCTTTCTCTTCATTTTGAATGATAATTAAGTAGAATTTTGGTCAGTGAAATCTGAAAAAGTTAGAATATCATCTTAAAAATAAATTTTGCATATCAATTATCTGTACAACAACCAGATCATTTCAGATTTTATAAAATTGTTCAGTTTATGATGAATAAGTATTGAAATTCAATTTGATTTAATAAATTATCTTTTTTTTTATACTATTGTGACAATCCGTATCTTATAATAATGACTATAATGCTCATGACTTTAAAGGCCAATTTGGCCCGCTATCTTTTTTCTATACTATTCTGATAATCCATATCTTATATTATAACAATAACTATAATGCTTATGACTTTAAAGGCCAATTTGACCCACAGGTTTTGTTTATAGTACTTAGAAAATGTACTGACTCAGAGAAGGCAGGAAATGCATAATACAGACCTATTTTTAATGTCAGCCAGTGAGAATATTGGCAAGGTGGGTGAGTAAATGAAAGATAATGTCTAATTAATCACAGCTCTCCTCTATCACCTGGAAATATAAAATAGTTTATTAAATAAAGTACAAGGCCTATAAAAAGTAGATGATACAAATATATTCATCACTTAAAGAAAACTTCCCAGAATTATAAAGAGCCTTAAAAAATGAATAAAAAAAGTTCTTCCCCCATAGAAAGAATTCTCAAAACAATGAATTATTCTTACAGAGAAAAGGAAAACAATTAGAAGATGTTAGATTTAAAACACAAAGTCACAAAAGGTTTCCAGAAACAGTAATACAACACCCACAAAAATTTCAGAGTAATTAAAACATTCCAAACTGAAAACTATGTACTCCATACCTCCTTTAAAGTTTATAAAAAATTGAATCTACACATTTTAAATATTATAACATGAACAAAACACTAAATTAAGGCATAGGATAAAATGAAATCTTGTATAATATTATATTTTATTTTTAAGAATATGTAGATTTTAATTATATTTCAAAATATCATTAAGGATACTATTTAGTGAATGAATTTAACATGCTTGTTTTTTTTTTTTTACTTTTAATATTAGCTTATTACTTAGTGATACAGCAATTGAAAATTCTGATTCAGAGTTCAGTTTATTTTGATAATTATATTTTATTTAATGTCATAAGTAGCAAAATAGCTTGCAGATATCTACACAATCAAGTACAATAAGTGCCCCTATTTAGTAAATGATGTTACATATATGTATATGTACTCATGTATGAAAATGTGTGTACACATGTTGTGCATATATACATACATATTGTTTATATATGTGTGTGTGTGTGTGTGTGTGTGTGTGTGTAAACACAAATAACTGAAATACCTCATATGGAATATTTTAAATGTTTTGCAATTATAATTTTACATGACATTGAATTTCATATTTTTTCCTCAATTCTCTAATTCTTTGAGCTTTACATAATTCATCTTTTCCCCTTTTTTGGAGAAAAATAGTTTCTAAAACATAACATAGTCTTACAGAATTAGAGATAAAACAAACTAAATTTGACAAAAGGGTTTTTTTCTTTCTTGTGATCTTTTCATATTAGGTATGCTCAGTACACAATGACAATGTCTTCATTTACTTAAAGAACTCACTGATTCTAATTTTAGTTTAAACTTAGGAGTCTCTGTAGGAGCACTGTTTGTTCATAAAATCACTAGAAAAAGAAATTGAACAAGATATCAAAGCACTCATTAAGAGAAAATATCCAGGGGCGTGAGCTAAAATGGTGGAATAGAAAGATCTTTGAGATCTTCCTAGTTTCCCTCAGATTAACACCAGATCAAGCCTCTGAACTGGTTTTGGAATGACAGACACTACAAATATTTGGAGTATAAAAAAATTCAGAAAAGGTCTATTTCAATCAGGCATGTGCACAAATTATTTTACAGATCTAGAAAAAAAAAACAGTAACAAAATTCACCTGAAATAAGGAAAGGTCAAGAATTTCAAGGGAATTAGTGAAAAATGCAAATGAAGATTACCTAGCTTTGTCAGACTTAAACTATATCATAAAGCAGTGATCATCAAAACCATTTGGTATTGGCTAAGAAATAGAGTAGTCAATCAGTGGAATAGGTAAAGTTCACAAGATACAATAGTCAATGGCTACAATAATCTAGTGTTTGATAGACCCAAAGACTTCAGTTTCTGGGATAAGACCTCACTATTTGACAAAAATTGCTGGGAAAATTGGAAATTAGTATGGAAGAAGGTAGGACTTCACCCACACCTAGCACCCTATACAAAGATAAGGTCAAAATGGATTCATGGTTTAGACATAAAGTGTGATATTATAAGCAAATTAGAAGAACAAAGTGTAGTTTACCTCTCAGATCTGTGGAGGAGGAAATAATCTGTGTCCAAAAAGAATTAGAGATGTTATGGAATGCAAAATACATAATTTTGATTATATTAAGTTATAAAGTTTTTGTACAAAGAAAACCAATGTAGACAAGATTAGAAGGGAAGTCATAAATTGGGTTCCAATAAAGGTCTCCTTTCTAAAATATATAGAAAATTGAATCAAATTTATAAGGATTCAAGCCATTTTCCAATTGATAAATGGTCAAATGATTTGAACAAACAATTTTCAGATGAAGAAATTAAAACTATTTCTTGTCATATGAAAAAATACTCTAAATAATTATCGATCAGGAGAATGCAAATTAAGACAGCTTTAAGATACCACCTTTCAGATTGACTAAGATGATAAGAAAAGATAATAATGAATGTTGGAAGGGATGTGGGAAAATTGGGACACTGATAACATTGTTGGTGGAGTCATGAACTGATCCAACTATTCTATATGGAATTATACTCAAAGGGATATCAAATTGTGCATATCTTTTGATCCAATAGTGTTTCTACAGGACCTATATCCCAAAGAGATCTTAAAGGAAGGAAAAGAGACCCACATGTGCAAAATAATGTTTATGGCAGCCCTTTTGGTAGTGGCAAGGAATTGGAAGCTGAGTGGTTGCTCATCAGTTGGAGAAAGGTTGAATAAGTTGCGCCATATGAGTGTTTTGGAATATTATTGTTCTGTAAGAAACAATCATCAGGATGATTTCAGAGAGGCCTGGAGAAACTTATGTGAACTGATGTTAAATGAAATGAGCAGAAACAGGAAATCATTGTACATGGCAAAAACAAGATTATAAGATGATCAATTCTAATGGATATAGCTCTTTTCATCCATGAGATGATTCAGGCCAATTCCAATGGATGGTGATGGAGAGAACCATCTGTACCCAGATGTAGGACTGAGGGGACTCAATGTGTTTCACAACACAGTATTTTCACTTTTTGTTCTGGTTGTAGTTTGCTTGCATTGTGTTTTCTTTCTCATTTTTTCCCTTTCTGATCTGATTTTTCTTGTGTACCATAGTAACTGTGGAAATATGTATAGAAGAATTGCACATTTACCATATATCATTTGCCATCTAGGAGAAAGGATGGGGGGAAAGGGAGGGAAAATCTTTGGAAGACAATGTTTTCCAAGGGTGAATTTTGAAAGTTTTCTATGTATATACATTGAAAATAAAGAAAAAAACTTTTAATAAAAAATAAATTTAAAAAAGAGAAAATATGCAGGGTTAGATGGATTCAGAAGTGAAATCTCCCAAATATATAAGGAAACATAGGCAAAGAAGTCATTCAAAAATTTTATCACACAGATATGGTGTTGATGCCTAAATTAGGAGGAACAAAAACTGAGAAAGAAAATTATAGAATATTGTCTCTTATGATTAATTATTCAAAGCTCATTCTTAAATTATCTCTTTTCAATCTATTTTCTAATTTAGTTCTTCCCTCACTTCTGCCATGAAACATTTCATACTTTTTTTATATTTTTCTCTTTTGATTTTGTTTTATTGTTTCTTGAAATCTCATAGAGTCACTTGCTCAATTTTAAATTGTAAAGCATAATTTTCTTTAGTGAAGTTTTATTTTCATTTGGTCATTCTACTTTTTAAAGAAATCTTTTCATGGGTAAATTTTTATACATGTTTTCCATTTGGCCAATTTTGCCTAAATGAATTTTTATGCTGCTTTTAAAATTTGGCCCATTTTGTTTTGCAAGTTATTTTCTTCATTATTGTTTAATGCCTTATTTCCCAAGTTTCCTCAACTTTATGTTAATTTCTCCCTCCACTATGGTATTTTTTTCTTTCTTTTGCTTCTCTTAATTGATTAAAATATTAATAAGCTTTTTCAGGGCCTAAGACCAATTCACCTTTTTCTTTAATGCTTTGCATGTAATTGGTTTGATCTAATAAGTTTTCTTCTGAATTTGTGTTTTGATCTTCCTTGTCACCATAGGAAGCAATTTCCTATGGTCAAGTGTTTTTATTTTTGTTATTGGTGGTGATGGTAGTGGTTTTTCTTTCTTTCTTTCCTTCCTTCTTTCCTTCCTTCCTTTCTTTTTTCCTTTCTTCCTTTCCTTTTCCCTTTCCCCTTTCCCCTTTTCTCTTTTCCCTTTTCTTTTCCTCTTTCCCTTTTCCCTTTTCATTTCCTTCCCTTTCCCTCCCCTTTCTCTCCCCTTCCTCTCCCTTTTCCCTTTCCTTTCTCCTTTCCTTTCCTATTTCCTAACTTTTAACCTTTCTGTTAAAGTTGGACTCTGTTCCTAGTCTGGATGGCTTACTGTTCCAAGCTTCCTATTTTTTATGATTCTGTGTTCTGAGTTATTTCTGGAAGCCAATAATTTTTAATTCTTCAGAGGTAGTATTATTTTAAAAGAAGTGCATTCAAAGCTCTCTTGGACTTTATTGTGATCAGTGAGTGACCACAAGAACTCTTTTTCTACCCTGGAATTGTCCAGGTCTCTCTGTTCCTACAAATTTGGCTCTTCATCTTGGAATTTTTGATACACAACCATATTAGGTCAATGTAAGAGATCCTGTACCCAATGCTGGTAAAGAATCTTTTGTAATTTTTTTTTTCTGACCAGTTTGAAGAGCCCCTTTACTCCCTGTGGGCTGAAAGCTATAGAAATTGATATCTCTTCCTCCATGCCAGTTGCCCTCAAGGCCTAGAGTGTGGCCTGTGCTGGCACAAACTATATTGGACTGGGGTTCATTTTCACCTCAGTGAGACAGTTTATTCTTGCCAACTTTCTATGTTGTCTTGAGCTGGAAAATGTGTTCACCCTGTTCCTTTATTGGTTCTGCAGCTTCAAAATTCATTTTGAATTTTATCTTAATATTGTTTGTTGGAGAATTTGGGATGGTCAGGTGAGCCCCTTCCTTTACTCTACCAACTTGGCTCTAGTCTTACTTTGCTTGTTGAAAGAGAGTATAGGTATACACTGCAAATATATAAAGCTCTCCCAAAGAATGTGATAATTTCATACTGGCAATATCACTTTTTTCTATTCCAAAACATGCTGCTTTAGAAGTACAGTAGAATTATAGAGATATAAAGCCTTGAATATTTTTTTCCATTTTCATGCTTTGTTTCTGCAGTTTCACTTAATCATTGAATAATAAACTTTATTGCCTACATATTTAGATAGGACAGGTAGGACCTTTACTAGGATTTGTTGTCTAATTAATGCTGACTTAAGATATATAGATATAGATATAGATATAGAGATATAGATATATAGATATATAGATATAGATATAGATATATAGATATAGATAGAGATATAGATAGATATATAGATATAGATATAGATATATAGATATAGATAGAGATATAGATAGAGATATATAGATAGATAGATATATTAAACTTTTTTAAAAAAAAATTAGTTCTTTTAACCAATGCCTCACATAACATTGGAGGCAGTTTTCTGTGTCCTATTATGCTCTAATTTTAGATCCAGTGCTTATATAACTATAGTTATAGATAGCCAAAGATAAAGATAGAGCACTTAAATGTAAAACATGTGAAAACAATAATGGCTGCAAAATAATTATTCATATAATTCACCATATGAAGCAAAGTTGTTCTATTTTGAAAGAAAACAAAAGTAGTTTTGAAGAGACTAGGAATTCAATTTATACAGAATATTTATATAGAATCTTGCAGAAGTATTATAACATTGTTGCCTGAAGAACTGATCTGTAACTGGAGTCATGACTCATTCTATATCACACCTTCATGAATGTATAATAATTTGAATTGGGATTCAGGATGCATCTTCTATCAACTTTATATATTTATTGATAGTACAAAATTGAATCTTCTGAATCTAAATTAATCTAATATAAGCTGTTATTATTTGAGCATCAATATTAACCACATCATTAACTCTTTACAAATAGGAAACATCATATAGATAATTATTATTAAATAAAGTTATAATGGCTATAAGCAATTCATAGAAGTCAGAGCCTATACAAGCCTGAGGTCATTAAAAGAATATTTCCCTCTAAAAGTAGAATTTATTTATCATTTCTAAACAGTTTAGAATTTTCAAATAGCAAATATCAATAACACAAATATATTTTTAATTATTTTCCCCAGTCACATTTAAAAACAACATTTTTTGGTTATCCATGTGTACATTCATTTTTTTAAACATATTTCTTTACATATCATGTTGAGAGAAAAAAGTCAGAACAAAAGGGAAAAACCATGGGGAGAAAAAATAAGGTGACTCTCTGTCCCCTAATACATGTTGTTCAGTGAATACACATAAAGAATAACAAAGAAATCCATATATCCAAATCATATTAAACAGAAATGAGAGAAGGTATACACAAGAAAATACATAGCACAAACCTATCAGTTCTTTGGAGAAGGAAGGAATCTATGACCAAATCAAAACTAGAAATCATTATGAAAGTCAAAATGAACAACTTTGATTACATTAAACTAAAATCTTTTCCAGGAAAAAAAAAAAAAAAACAACAACAACAGAAACAAGATTAAAAAGGGAAGTACAAAACTGGGAAAAATCTTTACAACCAGTGTTTCTAATAAAGATCTCATTTCTAAAATATATAAAGAACTATTTCTTTATATATTATGAATTTATCCAATTCATAAGAATATAATCATTTCTCAATTGATAAATAGTCAAAGGATATGGACAGACAATTTTCAGATGAAGAAATTAAAGCCATCTAAATTATATGAAAAAAATTCTCTTAATCACTATTTATTAGAGAAATGCAAATTAAAACTCTAAGGAACTACCTCATACTTCTTAGATTGGCTAAGATGACAGGAAAATATGATAAATGTTGAAGGGATATGGGAAAACTAAGACATGAATGCATTGTTGGTGGAATTGTAAAATGATCCAACCATTTAATGAGCAATTGAAAACTATGCACAAAGGCTATGTAAAAGTGCATACATTTTGACCCAGCAGGGCCACTACTGAATCTGTATCCCAATAAAATCATAAAGAAGGAGAAAAAAATCCCACATGTGCAAAACTATTTATAGCAGTTCTTTCTGTGGTAACAAAAAATTGGAAAATGAGTAGATGACCATCAATGGGAGAATGGTTGAACAATTTGTGGCATATGAAGGTAATGGAATATTATTGTACAAAAATTATGAGCAAGCTGATTTTAGGAAGACCTGGAAAGATTTACATGAAGTGATGCTGAGCAAAATACACAGAACCAGGAACACATTGTATACAATAACAGCAAGAATATGCCATAAATCAACTATGAAAGATTTGGTTCTTCTCAGTGGTTCAGTAATCCAAAGCAATCCTGAGAGACTTTTGGACAGAAAATGCCAGCTGCATCCAGAAAAAGAACTAAGGATATTGATTATAAAATCAACACATGCTATGCTCACTTCTTTTTTTCTTTTATTTTTTCCTTCCAAGGTTTTTTTCCCTTTTGCTCTGAGTTTTCTCTCCCAACGTGATTCATGTAGTTATGTGTATTGAAATAAATATATTTATTAGAAAAAACTAGGAAGACATCTTCCTCAGATAAATAAAAGAAATATATATTCCACAATAGAAAATGAAGGAGCTGTCACACTGGGAACAAGATGATACTAGTCAACCAAAATAGAAAATTTTGAATTTCATTGACTCAATAGGTAAACTTATAAAAATCTCTGAAGTAATAAGTTGGGAATAGGGACATGATGATTACCCATACTTCTCATATCTTGGGTAATTTTCTTTCAGCAACCAAGTAGAGTCAACTTCTTCTATCTCTTAAAGCTGGAAACTGAGTTTATACTATATTTGAAGAACTTGAAAAAGATTTTTACTTGGAAATTCTTAAAGAGAAACTCTCTCTTGAAGAGTCCCCCAAGAGGGGATTAATTGAAAGCTGAATTTCTCTCCATTTGTTAAAATCACCCCACTCTTACTCTCCAAAATAAAGCATCCCATACCAATGCACTTTGGGTTAAAGGTTACATATATGAAGTGTGTGTGTGTGTGTGTGTGTGTGTGTGTGTATGAGAGAGAGACAGAGAGACAAAGAGAGAATCAGAGACAGAGACAGAGAAAAATTGAGAGACAGAGAGACAGTGATACACACAGAGAGAACATAAATTTTCTTTTTAAGATCAGCCAAGATAATGCATTGAAGGAAACACCATTTAAATTTCTTTTAAAGATGAAAATCAAAAGAGTATTAAAAAAGAAAAACAATCCCAAATAAGAGATAAACTAAAGATTTTTTTTGGAGACTTTTCCCCATGTAGATAGATATGTGCAAAAAATAAAATAGACAATTTAAAACAGATGAAAAACAAAATACCCACATTATTGGACAAGAAGTTCAGAATTTAACCAACTTTAACTTATTAAATATTTAAATCCAACTTGACCATAGCGTGCATATATATATGCATTGTGATATATTGCTGTAGATTCTGTGATGATATTTTAATTGAAACATTCCCATCAATGTTCATTAGGATATATTTTATAGTTTTCTTTTGTTTGGAGAAACCCATAACAAAGGAAAAAAAAAAACTATATACCAATTTATCTAATGAATACTGATATAAAATTTCGATTCAAGTTTCCTTTCTCTGAACATGAGAAATATGAAGAAAACTTATTGATTGAGAAGACAGTTTAAATATACAAAGATATTACATTATCTGTATGTTTTTACAGTAAAGACATTTCCATAATTTATTTCATTTTAAAATCAGTTGTTATAAATATGTTATTGATTATCAACACAAATATTTTCCACTTCTTACATCTTTTGAACGTTGATTTAAATGACAAAATTTTTAATGGCTTTTTATTCACTTCCACTAAATCCCTATCTGAAGTCTTAGGTTTGTTTATTCATTCTCATTTATTTTTCTTCTCGTGTAGTTGTAACTAAGAAAGAAAAAAAAGTGACATAGTGTTTTCAGTCCCCAAGTCCAGTTTCTTTCATACATGGATTGTGTGGCTATGGGCAAACTACAGAGCAGGTACCAGTCTATATTTGCTAGAGGAAGTTTTCTTATCTGGAGTTCCCTATATCAATGAATTATTAAATGAAGTATTTAAAAAAATGAAGAAAAACAATGAAGTATTAAAAAAATCATTGCATGTTGTTTACATGCTTATATTACTTTCTCTTCACATTTCACTATGGTCTTTCTAGTTATAGGTTATTAGTCCAAAGCTAAATGTATTGTATATTTGATTCAGTTTGATGAAACAAAAAAATCAGTTTGTGATAACAATCAGGGAAGCCGGGGAAAACTTATGTTTGTTTTGCTACACTGTTCATATTTTATATTCACTATATTAACACTGCTTTCTAGAAACTAATGAGAAAAATAAAAGGAATTAACCTTCAGATTAGCTGGTAGCTTAAATTGGATAAGGTTGATGTTTGCTTGTTCATTTAATGTCCTAGTTAAAATAGAAGATTGATCCTGAAGTCACTAACAACAAGCAATAATGGAGATAGCCTATAAATTTGCTCAAATGCTTGAAACTTTAGAAAAATGAGAAAGAATAATTGCAGTTATTTTTAAAATAGCCACAGGGAAAAAATGACCCATTTTAAAAGACAGATTAATGAAAAAAGCAAAAAGCACAACATGACTCTTAACTACTCTCCTTTATTTCTTTGTTCTTTTTTTCCATCCTTAATGAAAGTCTTGACCTAACTTTGCTAAGACAATATTTTTCTTTAACTTTAGGACATAATAATTAAGTGAAAAGAGGTATGCAAAACATTTACAAATTCTATATGTAGAATGAATCAAATTCTAGTTACAGTTTATAATTCTAATTTTAAAATTATGACATATCATGGCAATTTTTCAGGAAAGAGAAAGGAAAACAATTGATTTTTCCCCAAAATTGTTTTCTGAATTATAAACATAGATGTTAATTTTTTCTATCTTCTTTGTGGTTATTAAAGACGTGCTATTAAAAAATTACTGAAGGATACCATCAACAACTTTCCAAGAGGCTTGCCAGTGCTGAATATTTCAGTGATGGCAGATTGCATGGAAGGGTCAAATTTCAATACTAGAAAAACTAAGGCCATGAAGGGTAAGTTTGTGAGGGGGTGGAAATGCTAGATAAAGGAAGATAGGCAGAGAGCAGAAAAGTTAGGGAGGAAAGAAAGGATCCACTATATATGAGAACTGAAGATAAGAACATATGTCTTACAGAGAACAGGAACGTTGGACAACTTTGTAAGATGAGATATCTCAAGGCATTGTATAAATGTTCAGAGTTCAGGGATATAAGTAGTAGGGGACCAAGAGTCCAGCCTTGGAAATTGAAATACATGGTCAGAACCTCAATCAACAAAGGCAAACAAGACAAAGTATAGAGAGAGTAAAGGAAGCAATGTGTATCATACTGAGCTCACATTTCAGCATAACCAGAGATTTCATGGTGGGTATATCTCAAATTTGGATAAGTTGATATTTACATTAAAAAATCTAAGTGTAATTGTAAGTAAATCATTTGAGAACAAAGAAGTTAACCATGTATTATTGGATTTTGACAAAATAGATGGTAAAAGGATATCTTTCATTTATCCCTTTGCTATCATATGATTTTGACAGATACCTTTTAGGAGCATGAAACCTGCTACAGGGAGAAAGAGTCAGGTGTCAAGGTGCTTTGATAACAGGAAGGAGAATTGCATTGTACCTTTATGAAAGGAAATATAATTAGAAAACAATTAGCAAAATTACCTGGAAATGTACTTGGAAAATGTACCTGGAAATTGTTTATTATGAATTTTATTAAAAAATGAATGAATTCAATTTTCAGGTATTAATGTGAAAAATCCATATTATTTTTAAACTAGGCAGGACAAAAATCAATCTTGAGATATATAAAAACTGAACAGTAACATTATTATATAATTCCAATATCTTAATTATGAATAGGGCAATTTGCTATGGATTCCAGTCCCTCATGGGCAGGTGAAATTGTCTTTTTTCTGTTCAGCAGGAAATGGAGGGTAATGGAGATGAAATATACATATATACATATATATATATATTACATAGGGTTCATCAATTGTAGCATAACAATCTTTTTTTCTAAACCTTTATTTAGAGTTTTAGATTTTAAATTTAGATTTAAATATCTATGTACATTTATTACTAAGTATTTGATTCCAAAATTGTCTGAAAAGACTATTCTTCTGTAAGTTTATTAGTACTTCTCACTGTATACCTTTATACATTTCCTTTCTATCCAAGTACTAGAAGAAACAATTTTTAAAATGTTGCTTTATAATTTGGAACTATGCTCAAAAAGTTATCAAACCGTGCATACCCTTTGATCCAGCAGTGTTACTACTGGGCTTATATCCCAAAGAGATCATAAAGAAGGGAAAGGGACCTGTATGTGCACGAATGTTTGTGGCAGCCCTCTTTGTAGGGCCAGAAACTGGAAACTCAGTAGATGCCCATCAATTAGAGAATGGCTGAATAAATTGTGGTCTATGAATATTATGGAATATTATTGTTCGGTAAGAAATGGCCAACAGGATGATTTCAGAAAGGCCTGGAGAGACTTACCTGAACTGATGCTGAGGGAAACGAGCAGGACCAGGAGATCATTATATACTTCAACAACAAAACTATATGATCTTCAATTCTGATGGACCTGGCCACCCTCAGCAATGAGATGAACCAAATCAGTTCCAATGGAGCAGTAATGAACTGAACCATCTACGCCCAGTGAAAGAACTCTGGGAGATGACTAAGAACCATTACATTGAATTCCCAATCCCTATATTTTTGCCTGCCTGCATTTTGGATTTCCTTCATAGGCTAATTGTACAATATTTCAGAGTCCAATTCTTTTTGTACAGTAAAATAACGGTTTGATCATGTATACTTATTGTGTATCTAATTTATACTTTAATATATTTAACATCTACTGGTCATCCTGCCATCTAAGGGGACAGGGTGGGGGAAAGGAGGGGAAAAATTGGAACAAAAGGTTTGGCAATTGTCAATGCTGTAAAATTACCCATACATATAACTTGTAAATAAAAAGCTATTAAAAATTGCTTTAGATTTTTAATTAATTAGGGGAAAACATATATAAGGCACTTATGCTTATGTGTATATATATATATATATATATATGTATATGTATAACTATAGCATGGGCAATAGAGTGAGCATGTGTTGTGTATGTGTTCTAGGGTAAATCAAATACAAAATGGGGATAATAATAGCACCTACTTTCCAGTTTTGTAAGAATCAAATGAAATAATTCTAAATTACTTAACCCAATGCCTGGAACACTTTGAAATATATAAATATTTATTATTATTATTATTAATGATTTTATATGTGCTATATTCCTATAATATACTATATTATTTTGCCCATGTAAGTAACATGTATACACATAAGTCTGCCTAGAGTGAGCTCGAAGAGGTAGGAATACATATCTGCAGAATTTATTTCTCCCATCCTTCTCTATGGGAAGCTTGGATTCCTGCTAGGAAAGGAAGCAGTTGGCTGGCTATTGTGCTCTCCTTAGAAAGAAGAAGTACTGACCTAGAATTATATCTGAGAGATCCTTCAAATTTTGTTAGTTTTGAGGAAGTAATTTTTAAGCTTAAATTCTACTTTTAATTACCATCATTTTATGGGAAGGGCTTCATTTTCTTTCTGTCAGATTCCACTTCCATGACATGACATTACAACACATGCAATAAATTTAACCAAAATCTTTAATAAAAAGAAATCTGAGTAACTATGCATAGCATGGTGTACAGAATAAAGGAGCTCTCCTAAGAACAATGAGATAACTCAACTAGGAGTCCCAGTTCTCATCAAAAGTGAAATTTGTCAAAGCTTCTAATGTAATAGGCTGGAAATAGGGACATAAATGATGGACTGGCTTATCTATTGTTAGCTTTTTTTCAGAGAGTCTTGATTTTGGGATTTGAATAGATTCTGGAATGATATAATTTTCCCCTCAAAACTAGAAGCCAGAAGACTTGACTATCCTTTCTTTCTAGCTCTCACCAACTGCACTCCTCACATAAATATAGAACACTGAATAATTAATTAATCTCCACCAAAAGGGAGTTTCATGATTTTATGCCAGTGACCTTTGATATATAGAAAGATAGACATGTATGCATAAATGTATCTATAATTTGTTTTTATTTATTTTGTTATTGTTGTTGTCATTTGAATTGTGTTCAATTCTTCATGATTCTTTTTGTAGCTTTCTTGGCTAAGAAAGTGGTTTGACATTTCCTTGCCCAACTCATCTGACAGATGAGGAAACTGAGGTAAAGAGTGACTTTTCTGGAGTCACATAGCTAGTAAATCTGAGGCTGGATTTGAACTCAAGGAAGCTCAGCAATTTCTTCCTTTTTTTTCTTCTTTCCTCCATCCCATTCATTTATTGCTTATTATATTATCTTGAATTTATTCCCCTTTTACATAAAAGCTCTCTTGAAAGATCACTTGATAAAGGAGAAATCTTCCTTCACCCTTCCTCCATTCTCCAACTTCAACAGCTTTTATCTGTTTCATTCTAATTTTCTTGCTATAACTTTAAAACTTCTTTCTCTCTGTTGAGATTTTATTAACATCAAAAAACAAATAAAAAAGCACAAAACAAAATTCCTAGATCACTAATAATTAAAATAGTTATTTATCACTGGCATAATGGAAATAAATGTATTTTTTTGAAAAAAAAATGTTGTATCTCTCTGTCCGTCTCTCTCTCTCTCTCTCTCTCTCTCTCTCTCTTTCTCTCTCTCTCTCTCCTGAGACAATTGGGGTTAAGTGCCTTGCCCAGGGCCACATTTTTGAAAAATCAAAAACTTAGTGGGTGAGAAATCATACTTCCACAAATATGTATTTTGAAAAAGTAGGAAATGATTTTAGAATTTCTATTAGGAAATTATTTATTCTTATTTATTTTATTTTATTTTTTTGCTGAGGCAATTAGGATTAAGTGACATGCCCAGGGTCACACTGCTAGGAAGTGTTAAGTGTGTGAGGCTTGATTTGAACTCAGTTCCTCCTGACTTTAGAGCTAATGCTCTATCCACTGCACCACTTAGCTGCCCCTATTCCTATTTATTTTAAAGTTATGTTTCTTAAAAATAAATTAGACAGAGACAGTAATTTGAAATATTTTATGTATAACATTTCAAATATTCAAATTTCAAATATTCTTATTAATGGATCCCATTGATGTTATCATTTCCTCCACAGAAATGAACCAACCTCAGTTCATTTGTGACTTTTCCCCTTTATGTTTCTGGTCCATTTTTTTTCTCCAAACTTCAACAGAGCAGCTACACTTCACACTTAATATCTTTCTCAAACTCTTTTAATATTTCATGAGTTTCAAAACAGCATTTAGGCCATCCATCTGTTGCTATTCCCTTGCTAGAGATCACCCCATTTTTTGGTCATACATAGACTGGACAATATCCTTTATGCCAGTTCTTATTAGTACATCCCTATTAATGATATTCTATTACCTATTTATAGTGAGCATATATATTGGCATTGCCCTTTGAGTAACTCTTAATAATGGCACTTTGGAGATTAGGATGTTCTACTATTTATGGATAACACCAAAATTTATTCATATTTTAAATGGTTTCTTTTTTCTGTGGATCATCAAAAATATTGTATACTTCAATCATTTTTCTTCCTTCTCTTTAATTTTACATTGAAATATACATGTGTGGACATACATGTGTGTGTGTTTGAGTATATATATATATATATATATATATGCAAATATGTATATACATGCAGATAGAGCTACAATACACAGGTTTAACTTCAAATCTAGGATAGGTATGTATGTGTATGTATCTATGTTTTCATATTTATAGATGCACAAGTATATGTATGTATATTGCATATGTATGTGTACACATGGGTATGTGCATACGATTTGTTGCGCATATTTATAATTGCATGGATACATAGCTATTGTATGTACAAATTTATAAATATATACATACATATATACAAATATGAACATGCATACATAATGGCTCAAAAGTCATAATGAAATATGGTTTAATAATTTAAACTAAGCTATGTCTTTTGGGTAACTGGCTGATATACACATTAATATGATATAAATAATATTCATATTCCTAAATTCACTCATGCATAAATATACACATAATCATATATGTGCTGATGAGGCAAGTAGATGGTTAAGTGGATAGATCACTGGGCTTGGAGTCAGGAGGACCTCAGTTCAAATCTGTCTCAAATTCTTATTAGCTGTGATATCCTCAGTAAGTCCCTTAACCATTGTTTGCTACAACTCACTGGAGAAGGGAATGGCAAACTATTCTGGCATAATAGAGAACTCCATGGGCAGTCTTGGCATGGTATGGTGCACTAGTTCACAAAGAATCAGACACAATTAAATGATGAAGTGACAATAAATGGATATACTCTTTCAGTTGCCTGCCTGCTAGATGTATTTAACAGTCTCAAAAAATGACAATTCTTCACCTCTTGGTTCCGGTTTTTAGTATTTATTCAATCTCTTTTGAGCTGTTGTATAGCTTGTTAGATATATTTTCATATTCTCAGAGTGTACGAAATCAGCACAAAAGGATCCACACAAAAGAGTATCTAGAGAACCCCATTATGTCTAGATAATCCTTCCATTTGAATTTTAGATATTTTTATGACAATATAGAAAGAATACAGCTTCCTGTTTTGGACCTGGCATAATACTCATTTAGATAGAAGATTTTTAAATGATATTATTTGTCTCTATCAAGAATCATGTATGCATGGGCAAAATCTTGTTGAACCACTGTTTTCTGCCATGATTTGTTCAATATAAAGGTACTTTTTATTATTAAAAATCCATATGGGGGAACCATATTCTCTATGCCTCAGTCATGTGTGACTGTGAACATGTAATCTGCTTTATGGAATTAAGAAATCCTTAATGTTTTTCTTCTCATATTTTTACCAATATCATATATACAGAATTTTTATAAAGGTATATTACAGTTGAGCAAGTTGACATGTGGGTATTCATTTACTACTGATAATTTATTTTTATGTAATAAAATCTATGATTTTTAATCAATATTTTAGTCTATTACATTCTTTTATATGTCATGATAATCATTTTCTCATTAATTTCAAAATAATGCCATCTACAACATAAAGTTCTGTTTTTATGTGTAACCAGTCACATTCTCCATTTTTTTTTTCTTAAATTGCATCTTGAGGAAGAGATATAAGGAAGTTGGAGTTGCTTAAGGTTATAATGCACTTTAAAAATTACTTTTATTTTGATTGAAAAATAGTTCATTCTTTTAAAGAAAAAAAACATTTCCTCAGTTGAAAAACTTGTATTTCATTTGAGCTGTCTAGAAGAATTCTTGGAATTTTCAAGACACTGACTTGGTAATACCCGAGGCATTCTTTTTTTTTTTTTCCTATTATTTACCTACCTTTCTTTTTAATTTCTCTATCACGCCATATTCACTAATAATCCTTTTCACAACATTCAATTGCAACTAGTACAGGAAAGCTTAGAAACTCCTCATCATTATATATACCTATATTGTAAAATGACATCTCTTACGCCTCTAAAAATTATCTTTCAGTATTCACATTTTTTTTTATCCTTATTGCCCTATTAATCTAGACAGAATCAGATTTCCTCTGAACAGTTTAAAAATCTTTTTTGTTTCTATTCTCTCTATTTCCAATTTATCTGAAATTTGAAGATGAAAAGCATAATTCTAAAGTTCCACTCAATTATGTCATACTCTTCCCAAAATATTTGATAGATTATATTCTAATTCAGCCCAAATTCCTGAATATGGAATTAAAAATCCTGTATTACAAATATCCATATGTCCTGCTTCCTATCACTTAATTTTTTTTTCAGGTAGACTTTTATTTTTATTCCTTAATTTCCACTAACCCCATTCACCTCTATGTCTTTTTTATAAATTATCTAACATATATGGATCTCTTTCCATTTTCACCCTATCCTTTCAAAATTCTTTTGTTGGCTTAAAACAAAAAATTCCAAATCTGTGATTTTATCAGCTTGGGACACTTTCTTCACTGATGGACTTTAACAATTTGTCTGTAATTGTTAGAGTGAGATGCTTAGGGAAGTATTTACCATATAAATAATAGGCACATGATCACACAGTAAACTTGTACTAAAGAAAAGATGTCTTCCTAACTACCATTACAACCCCATCTTTACTATTACACTATCTATAATCTTTCTAATCTAGAAACCACAACATAACATTTTGATGAATAGCTCTATGTGACTCTATATGCTTGCAATATATCTTAGCCCATATATTAGACTACAAGTGCTCAAAACAAGTGATCCAGGTTAATACTCTTCATCTAGTAAGTAAATATTTGATAAGGAGGCTAATAAAGATGACGATTATTGGAATAGTTGGACACACAAAGTTAATGGCTTTTGGTTATAATGACAAAATTAGTTGTTATATCATTAGAAAATCGATCAATTAACAAAATCAGAACACAGTAACTTACAGACAATGGATTTTTTTCTTAAATTTTATCAATCCATTAACTTCAAAGAAACAATATCAGACAGTGAATAGTAACATAAGCTCTGAAACTTTGCTATTGATCACACAAGGGAATTTGTGCCATAAACTTTGGTAACCAGAATTAAATCTTGTCAAATTCAAATTTTATGTTAATAACCAACAGATGTTTCTCAGCTCTGCAACAAAAATAGTAATTTATGGCCTGTATTTTGGGGCTATGAATTAATTACAAGCAGGCTAAGCTTTGTATATAATACTACAGTATCATATCTAGCAAAGGCACAATGACCTCCCTGAATTCAGTATCATGAAGGATATATATATATATTTTTGCAAAAAATATGGCCTGTTTGAGATTACGATCTCCATTTGATCACAAACCATATACTCTACAAATGTCCAACTGGGAGTTAGGAATGGCTGTTTGTCATGAATGTATTCATGAAATGAATGTAAATGAGTCAGGGCAAAGGCTTGTGAAAGTTAGAGGTAAAGGTACTTTCACTAGGAAGTTGGAAGTTGTATGTATAACAATATACCCAAATTAGGTGTTTAACAGAATAATTTTCAAATGACCTAACCACTGAATCTGGGGGGAAAACCAACAGAAAATATTATGATGAAAAAGTTTATCCTTTTGAGGAGCATAGTTTGTCCAGACATAAGTTCACTGAAACAAACAAAGGAAGTAAGGTAATTTTTTTAAATCAAAATTTATTCAAATTTCAGAAACTGATGTTTCATAAAATTTAATGCTCAAATAGGACATTGCCTTCTTTTTCCTTAACTTACCTTGTGTGTATGTGTATGTGAGTACGTGCACAAAAATATAACTGTCTTTGTTCTAATAAGCTATCAGATATTTGCTTACTGGAAAATATTTTCTCTATAGCTAGATTTCATGACCTTTTCTAAATAATCATTCTCCTTGATTTCTATTCATTTTGTAATTCTATCAATCACTCTTTCTTCCTGGGCATTTTCTCCTCTCCAGGTTTTTATTATAGTGCACTCTGCTTTCCTTTGGCCTATCTATTTCTTCTTGGTCTCCTTCATTGGATCTTCATCCATTTTATAATCCAAAACTGTGAGTATTACCTACAGGTCTGTCTTGTGTCTTCACTTTTCCCTAAATACTATCTCACTTGAATATCTACTGAACTCCCTTGTGTTCAACTATCATTTCTAAACAGATGATTTTCAGATAGAGACAATTATATAGGTATACATATGCATTCATGTCCATATATACATGTGTGATGCATTAAAGCCTGTATGCATACATGTGTATTATATACAATTCATTCTGGTGAACTCAGTCTTTCATCTTTTACTCTTTTTTTGGATGATTAGAATTGGTTATTCTTCAGAATTCAATATCTTTCTGATAAACTCTCCCTATCTTCCAAAGGGTCCCATTCTCATCCCCAGTCACATCAACAATCTCTCACAATTTAAATGTCATCCCTAACCCCTCACTCAAACTTGTCACACAAATCCAATATGTATTGCCAACTCTTGTCACCTTTTCAACATCTCTTGTAAAAGTTCCTTTTTCTTCTTTTAGATATATTAAGTGTTTTTCATCTTAATTGTTTTAATTTTACACAAACACACACATACATGCATACAAACATACACATCAACTTAATCTAGCTTTAGCTGCTAAATGATATCAGTCTTCCTAAAGTGCACATTTCGTTACAGAAATGCAAACACACACACACACACACACACACACACACACACACACACATATATAAATATATATGCACACAGCCTGGCCATTTCCTGTCTTTCCAATCTTTACTTTAACACTCAGTTCAAACACTAATTTCATCAGGATTCTTTTCCCAACTTCTCCACTAACTCCCTCACTGCTAGTTCCTCCCTGTTTAGAATACCTTTAATTTACACTGAATATATCTTGTAAGCACATAGTTAATTGCATATTGTTTCTCTCATTTGAACATGAATTCTTCTACAACAGGCACCATATGTCTGTCTTTCTTTGTATCCTCAATGCTTATCACAGTGTCTAATAAGGAATAAATATTCAATGAAGACTTGTTGATTGATTGTTGAGGCATTTCTTATACTGGTATAGTCCATAATAATATCAGTTCTATTTATTGCCACTTTGATATTCATCAAAATAATTGATTTATTTACACAAGAGAGAATATATTTGTGAAGTATAATGTTACCCTAATGTCCATTTTGTCTTTTGAATTCAAGGTGTCTTTTTCATGGCTGTATTCTGGTCATGAACCCTAATAGAGATACAAATATAGATGGTTATATAGGTAGGTAGATAGATAGATGATAGAAAGACCAATGATTAAGCATTCAGTGTGAATCAAGTACTCCAGTAAGTAATGAAGATACAAATATTAAAAAAAAAAACTAATAGTTCTCTCTAATAGAAATTACATTTATGTGATATTATAGATGGGATTCATTTTTAGACAGATGACTTTTGAGGTTTTTTCCTAATCAGAGATTCCATCAATCTAGCCTTTAAACTTTGGCCATTTTTATAATTCTACAATTAATTTACTTTTAACCTTTATTGTTCTAGACTCAAATGATCTACCACTACATTTTTTGGGGAAAAGTTTGAGAGGAGAACAATCTTTATTCATACCCTTTTCTGCTTAACTAATATGATTTAACAAACAGAGATGACATGTATGTGTGTAGAATATAATCTATTCATAAGTAAGTCAATTGAAAGTACTTCAAGTGGCTAGATGTTAAGAGGAATCAGAGGTCCAAGGTATTTTATCTTTCTTTTTTTTATAAATTTATAATTGAATCTGGAATATGTCATACAAATAAAAAAAAGTTCAATGAAAGCACAAGAAACATCAAAAAATAGTTCAATTTAATCTAAAAGCATTTATTAAGCAATTACTAATTACTATGGGAAGTGTAAGACACCTGAGTATAAAAAAAAATCATTAAAAATTTCATCCTGCATTTAAAAATTTACTGAGGAAATTATAATCATTTAAATTAAAAGTTAATAAAACAATCATAAATTTAGGGATGGAAGAGATATATGATTCTGTTTTGTTTAACTTTCTTATTTTACAGTTGAGAAAACTGAGGTCCAAATATGTTTGTTGAAAACGTAGTTTGTTGACTAATGTGGCAGTGAAACAAAATTTAAAATATTTTTCACAAGCAGGATATGATAGTGGGTAAAGAGTTTACCTTAAAGTCAGGAAAACCTGTGTGTGGTGGAACACAGTATCTGTGTGACAATGGAAAACTCCCTTCAACTTTCAGTGATATGGTTTTAACTAAAAGACTGTAAGTTGATTCAGACATTTTTAAGGGGTGCCAGCTATAATATTATATATCTGAGCTGATACATGCATTTGTAAAAATAATTCTGCATCCTTACCCAGAGCAAAGGCAATGAATCCAATTTGGTCCTCTTAGATTTCAAGATATAGGCAATAGCATTTCTACCTTTAACTGTAGAATATGTGTTTTATCCTTGAGTGCAGTTGCTGTGAATACATTTCATCTTATGATATATTGAAATCAGTATGAAGTAACTTTGATTCAGTAGATGGCATATCTGGTTCAGTTGAAGATATTGCTGGTTCAAGAGGTGATGCATTTAGCCTAGCAGATGATATATCTCCTTCAGTAGTCAATGCATCTGAATTACTAGGTAATATATCTGACCCAGTGGGTGACACATCTAATTCAACAGTTGACATGCTTAATTCATTCTATGATATATCTTGTTCAGTAGGTAATCAATATTTTTAGTTTGTGATTTATTTATTTCCTGATATACTCCATCATATTTCACTTCTGCATTTCCTGATGATGATACATTGTCTCTTATATTTATCTCTGGGGGGAAAAATCCTGATTAACTGTTTCTGGGAATATTGCCTTTTCCTCCTTTATTCTGATTACTCCCCCACCCCCAACGACCGAAAAATGAAAAGCAATTAGTTTCTTAATTTTTTCCCTTTTTATAGAAAAATACCTTGATACCTCTTTTATTATTTAACCCCTTGTTTTAAAATCTCCCATATTTATTCATTGCCCATAGGTGATTCTTTTATCATCATTTCATCTTACTTTTTATGACACTTTTATGAATCCCATTCTAAGGCCAAATGATTTACACCATGCTTTATGAATATATTCCTATGTGATTTCTTTTATAGCACCCCTCTATTGCCTAAAATAACTTCTTTCTCCTCTGCTTATCTAAATTATTTCTGCTTATCTAAAAATTATTCAAGGCTCCACCCAAAACCCTCATGAAGCTTTCTCTATTCATTCAATTCTGTAATGATCATTTTTAGCTTTGACTTATGGTATTCATGAATGGACTTTTTAATGTTATTTTAATTTTAGGATTCATTTCTATCCCAGCAAGACACCAAATATTATGCCAAAGGCAGAGGAGGCCTGATTCTGTTACTTGATTTCAACAAGTTTTTTTTTTTTTTTCTTTTAAGAAACAGTAATAAAATGGAAAACAGGGATTACTGAACTGTGTATCATAGAATGCAAATCCATTTGGTTTGCCTGGAAATAGACCAGCCTTTGGAATTTAGTAAGTCAAATGAATCTTTCAAGTTACTACATTGGCTCTATATTAATAAGTCATTCAAGGTGATGGGGAAATTGATTTTACTTTTTTGGCACCTGCAGGTTTTTTATTTTTTGAAAATAAAATTTGCGCTCAGCATTCTTTGTCTTCTTAAAAAGTTCTCTCAATGGGATGTAGTTACCTCATTTCATAGTGCCACTTCCAAATGGGGAAAAAATAAGGAAAGATTGATGGAAATAGATTAGCAAATAAACTTTAATTTATTCTTAATCATTCGATATCATCTTTATCATCTGGTTTCTCTCTACTTCAGGATTGTTCTGTTTTTAAAGATGACAATTTAATAATATTTTCATTCCAATTATTGATAGATGTGATGATAATAACAGTAACCATTATGATCATCAGGTTAAGATTATTTATATGATGGGCTCATCTGAAACTTCATCTGAGAATATTTAGCAGTTCAAACACAATATCCAAAAGACATCAATTAAAGAGGACTCATTTATTTTCAGACTATGACATACTGTCCAGTGGCTAGTTTTATAGTTTGGCTTTAATATTTTTGTGTCAGACATATTGGAGTACTAGAAGAAATAATTTCCTAGATTATTAACATATATTAGGTTTTCATCTGAGTATTATGATTATAAGAATTATATACAGCATTAGTTTATTTCTGTAGCAAGAACTTTAATACAATTGAAATTGTATAACCTTGTGATTACAGAGGCATTAAGTTCTAATGTCTCAGCAGTTTAAGGTGATTATAGGATGGATTAATTAAAATGTAAATGAATCATATTGTGGGAGGGAGAAAATTTTTGAAGCTTGAGCTTTTAATTGTAGTTAAATTTATTCCAGGTGTATATAGTGAGTTCTATAGAATAATGATAATGCTATTTCTGTACATCAAACATCTGTGACTTTATCTGTGCAGATAAATTCAATTATCTGTCTGATTGTTAGCTGTTTACTTTCTTCCAAGCACAGTGTAACATGAAAAGAAAAGTGAAAACTGCCTCACCTTCAGAGTTTACATTCTGATGGATGGAAATAATAATAACCAATAGTTTGTTGTTCAGTCCTTTCAGATATTTCTAACTGTGACCTTTTTTAGTTACATTTAATATGACAAAAATACTGGAGTGTTTGTCATTTTCTTCTCTAGCTCATTTTATTGATAAAGAAATTGAGACAAACATAGTTAAATCATTTTCCCAGAATCAGGTTTAAACTGAGAAAGATGAGTCCTGATTTCAGGACTGGCATCCATTGAGCCACCCAGCTGCCACTTAATCTTATAGGCAAATACAAGAAATATTTTTAAAATACTTACAGTTAAATTTCTATAGATTAGTGGGTAAGGAATGGATACTGCCAACATGTGAGTTCAGGTTTGGTTTCCTGTAGAAAAGAATATTTGGGATGAGCTTTAAAGAAACTTAGAAAGTAAAGTTACTTATGTCTTTGAAAATTTCATTTACATTCTCTGAGTCCTAGTTTCTTCAACTGTAAGATGAGTATATTAGGCCAAGTGATCTCTAAAGTAAATTTGTTCTAAATACTCGCTCTTTTTCTATACCAGAAGAACAGAAATTATAATTTATTCTACACTCTTTCCCGCACATGGAAAACAATGTAGACTTAGTAGTAATACTTTAATCAGGAGCATTCCAGAAAAGCTACCATAAATGGATAATTGGAGTTGTATATGATTCAAGGCCAACACGTGCAATACTCAGCAGTCAAAGAATTAATATAATCTTTTCATCTTCTGGAGGTGACTCTAATTTATAGATTTAGTAATCTGGGTTGAATCTCCTAAGGTTGATTCTAAAGCAAAAAGATCTCTAGGAGATAAAAATTAAATTAAATTAAAACACAAATAGCCACATATCTTATTGCATTATCTTTGATATCAGGCTATTATTTCAGAGGTGGGGGAATTGTGTTGAGTCTATCAGTGGAAAAAAAAAGAAGGAACAAGAGGTATACAATTACTTCATTTTGCTATGACACAAGAATGCAGAATCTGGCATAAAAGTAAAATTAAAGTCCCAAAGTACCCCTAACCTTGATGCCTTACCCTTTTCAGTACCTCAAATGGAATTTTATCTACTGGAAATGTAGGCCCTTCTCTATTTTCCAATAGCCACCTTTAATTCAGCATATCCACTTAAATCCCAGGGGCTTCCTATTGCCACTAAAATAAACCATAAATTTCTCCAACTTTTAAAGATCTTTGTACATTGGTCCTAGCTTATCTTTGCAGATGCATTGTACATTACTCCTTTCCCTACAATCTGTAATCCAAGCGAACTAGCTTTGTCTTTGCTATTCACATACCACATACTATTTTCCATTATTATTCCCCATGCTTGAAATGTGCTTGGTCTTCAGATCTACCTCAGAGACATTCTCTTTCTTCAGAATTTAGCTAAAGCATCTTCTATATCAAGTTTTTCTTGATTCCCATCTTCCACCTCCTCTTTTTCATGCTATCTTATTATTTACTTTTTATTCATTTTCTTTACATTTATTATGTATTGTTGTTATTTAGTCATTTCAATCATGTCTAACTCTTTGAGAACCCATTTAAAGTTTTCGTGACAAAGACAGTGTAGTGTTTGGCCATTTCCTTTGCTAGCTCATTTTATAGATGAAGGAATTGACAAAAACAGGGTTAAGTAACTTGTTCAGGGTCACACAGCTAATAAATATCTGATGTTGGATTTAAACTAAGGTCAACCTGACTCTAAGCCGAGTACTCTATCTACTGAGCCACCTAACTGACTTTATTATGTATATATCTCTTATATGTAACCATCTTTCTGCTAATATTTAAGCTCCTTGAAAATAAGTAAAGTGTCAATTTTTTTTGTATTTGCATCCCCAGTACATAATACAAATTTGTCACATAGTAGGTTCTTAGTATATGTTTCATTTTTATTGTTATTACTATTATAGATGCATTTGAAGTGCTTCTTGAGAGGAATAGGAAATAGCATATTCTACAGATTTTTCCTACTATTTTGTTCAAAATTATAGAATGGGCTCTTGCAGAAAATAGAATTGCCTATAGGCTCAGAGCTGAGAAGAACTTTGGCTAAGACTAAAAAGAATTATGTTCTGGGAAAGGAAGAATTTTAATAAAAATGTAAATGATGACCTACCCCATTACTAAACTTCTTCAGGCGACCGTTGCAACTGCCATTGAACGTATCACCACTGGGACACTTGCCAGGGGAGGCAAAGCAAAGGAACATTTTAAAGCCTCTCACTATTCTTAAGGCTCAAGAAGTTGATTCAACTTATCTGTTTTAAATCTCTGTGTTATTTGTCTATGAGGGAAGCTGTACAAACATTATTATATGTGAGTCCAGAAAGAGTCCATTCTTCCTCTCAAAGTAAAACCAAAAACATTCCCACCAAAAAATGAACTTGCAGCAGCATTAAAATTATTTGAACTTATTTTAAATGAATATGACTATAAAAAAGACTTTACAAATTATTTAGTAATGATGTCTTCCTTAGATAAATCTAAAAATTAGCTTGATTAATGAATTTTCTTTTAATATTTGAACATTGTAAAGTACATAGAGGTATTTTGTTACTGTTGTTTGTTTTTTTACAAAATGACAATTCTGCAATTTAGATCTTTAGAAAATTAAAACTGAATTTTGTTTATTTTTCTCCTAAAACTATGATGAAATGTAGGCCAACTAAGTCCTGAAAAAGTTATGTATTGATTAGCCCCAAATTCTAGTTCACTAAAAATTAACATTCACATTAATATCTTATCATTGTAGATGTTATAGAAAAAGAAAAAAAATGTTCGAATCTTATTTTGTTTCTATTTCCTCTGCTAAGATCATTTGTTTTTGAAAGAACAGGAGAGAAAAAAATAGTGTTTTAAAGAGAATCGGTGCTCAAGAAAAGAGGGATGGTAAATAGTAAGAGCTAGGGCCTAATTATACTTACTTATAGGAATAGATGAATTACTACCTAGAATATAAAAGGATTGTCAAAGAGGATTGCTAAGCCTTAAAAAAAATACCTTGAAAAACTGGAGAAAGGGTCTAAGGAAGGGAAAACACTGAATCATTACAGAAAAAAAAAAGTCTTCAAAATATTGGACGATAACTTTGGCTTTGACATTTGGCAAAATGCTAGAATATCTTATTACAGAAATGATGGTGAATATCTAGAAATGGAAACAACAAATACAAATAAAAAACCAAGCTAGAGTAAACCAATTCCTTTTTGAACAAATTAACAAGGCTAATAATAATAATAATAATATTCTTATTATTATCAGGGTTTAAAATTTATGATATATTTAAATGTTATCTCACATAATATTCCCAACAATATTGTAATGTAATTCTTATTATCCTTATTTTATTATTGGGGAACCTGTGGCTGAGGGAGGCTCCATTCTTGCACAGTACAATACAATCTGCTAGCTGTTTAGAACAGGATAATGTTGCAGATATGCTTTATTTAACATATTTACAAATAATAAACACAAATAAATAAATTAACAATATTATAAATAATTTACAAATTTACAGTAATAAATAAGTTTCATAAAATTTGTCACGCCCTTCCTATTGGCAAAATGGGAAGAATTGAACTAGACAATAATATTTTGTTTCAAAATCATTTGAAGAGCTGAGCGCATTAATGATATCATCTTGGGAGCAAAATCCAGGGGTGTGTCTCAGGGATATATTTTTGACCATATAGTGTTTAAAATAAAGGCATATATATCAGCATTATTTTAAAAATCAATAAAAGTATGTGGAGTATTAGTATGGATTTTATAATGATTACATAATCAAAAAGGCTTCTGAAGCCCCAAATTATTTGATATAGCAGCAATCTTTTGCAAAGTGAACTCTTGCTGAACTTGGAGATGCCTGCAGAGTCCAGAACACCTTTGAATAACTCAAAAGCAGCCTTTAGCAGCAGATGCAGACTTGGGACCTTCCAAACACCTTATCCCCTGGCTCCATGATATTCTCTCCTTTCAAGGCAGCTCTCCAACTGAGAGCCTTTGGAAACTATATAATTTCTTTTGCCACTGCCTCTTGAGCAGCTGACAACTCCGTCCCTCTCTGCTCCCTTGAAGGTGTTTTTCCTCTTCTGCAAGCTCCCTTTTCTCAAACAATAAATGCTTTTAATTGGTGTACCAGATTGTTTCATTTCAGGTCCCCTTATGGGCCTGGGGGTCTGTTCTCAGCAGCAGTCATTGAAAGATAAAAAAAAATATTCTTCTTAAAATGATCTGGGAGTTCTGGCAGCTTGCTGATTAAAAGGCAGTGGTGTAGAATGGAAGTCAACAAAAAAGTAATGCAATCTTATTCTGCACAGAGGGACCAAGACTAAGTCTGATGTCAAATGCCATTCTGCCCTTTTTAGACCAAATCTGAAGTTTTGTATTCAATTCTCTGTCCCTCCTTTTGGGAAGAACACGGATAAGGAGTAGTCTGTCCAAAGGAGCTCAGAGAAGCCAGGATAGTGAAAAATTCTGCTATTATACCATTTAAAGATAAAAGGAAACTCATAATATTTGAATTGGAGAAGTTTAAGAGAAACCTGAACATCTTTAATTTTGTGAAAGTCTTTCATGTGATTGAACAGTTAGTTGTCTGCATGGAACTGTTAGATTTATGAGCTATGTATAAATGAGAATGAATTCTTTCTGATTAAGATCATGGTAATATTTGGAAAGACAAAATGAGCTCTCTTGGAAGGTAGCAGATTCCTTATGCTCATACTCTCTCCCTCTCTGTCTCTCTCTCTCTCTCTGTGTCTCTGTCTCTCTGTCTCTGTCTCTCTCTGTCTCTCTCTCTCTCACATATACACACAAAAACTGCCAGTAAAGTCAAATGACAAACATGTATTCCCACATGTCATACAATGTGCTCAATTACCAAATATTAACTATACTGCAGAGGTAATTCTTGTGCAGATTATGTGACAGATTGGATAGAAAACAAAACTTTATAATTTTTTGCTTATAGGAAATAAAGCTTTAAAAATGACATAAGGAGAAAAGTTTTTTAAAAAGTGCTAATGAATTAAAAAAAAGATTCTATATATCAGGTGAATGCAAAAAAGTAAAACTTGCAATCATCCATTAGATAAAGCAAAAACATTCACAATGACAACAATAAGGGATAATGAAGAAAAGTACATTATACCAAAAGGCAATATAAGTGTCATCAAACAAATATTAACATTAAATTGAACTATAAGAAAATAAACTTAATAATAAAATAATGATATAATATTTCAGTATTACTTTCTTGGTTTGGATTAAATCTACACTGGAGCTAATAGAGTAACAGCATCTTCTAAGTGTGCCTTCTAAGGCATTTCTCATCACCATGGAAAACTTTTATATAACTTGACCTTTAATTGAGCATTGATGATGGCAAAGAGATAGCATAAGCAAATGTAAAAAGGCTAAAAGTGTAGACACATTCTCTATAAATGAGATCATTATAAAAGTAGCAATCAGTTCATGGAATAAAAACAAAAACCACAGACCCAGATGGAGATATTACAATGAAATACTAAGCAATAAGTTCACCAAAGAATAATAATAAAATTAATAATTATATTGAAGAAAATATAAAGCATAAGAAAATGTAAAGCATGAAACCCAAGATTTCTTGGGAGAGATGAATAGAATCTCAGGGGGAAATAATATTCCCTATAAAATAAATGAAAAATACAAAGAATATTAATTAAGAATGCATATGGGTATAGTAGAAATGAGCATACATTTCAATATTACATAGCTAACAAATAAGCAAAACAATATCATAAGCATAAAATAAGTACCATTAGATATTAGAGGAGAAATAGATGAACTAAAAGCAAAAGCAAAAACCCCCAAATTACAAATATAATGAAACAAGTCTGGTTCTTTGAACAAAGAATACTAAAATGTATTAAACAACTAATTTGATTAGTAAAGTGACGCAACAAATAGCAAATAAAATGTCAACATGATAAAACAATAAGAAACAAAATTATCAAAATTAACATGATCAGTCACATGCTAACAAAATAAGAATATGAAAGAAATAAAGGTATATCTTTAAAATAGGTAATATCCAAATTAAGCAATGGCCAAAGAGAGTTTAAATGATAAAAATCTCAGAAAAAGAAATAGAATTTGCTATAAAGCAATTAATAGAGATGAAACATTTCCTGATCCTGATGGTTTAATAGAGGAACTAAATAACCATTTAAATATCAATTTACAATAATATTAAATGAATTATTCTTAAATACTAATGAAAAATTCTTGTTTCATTTTTTTGAGCCATATATAGTTTTTAAACAATAAAATGGTAGTCTACAACCATAGAAATAAAAAGACTAATATAAAAATGAATTTTCTTAAACATTTAAATAAAATCCTGTCAGAGTACTGCAATTCATTCAATAAAACATTCATCATGAGTCAGGTAAACTTATATCAAAGATGCCTGGAAAGCTCAATATTAAGAAAACAATCATCAAATTGTTTACATATAGCCTCTTTGGATCATCACAAAAACTGAGAGGGCTTGGAGTCTTTATTATCTTGATTTTATGTATAAGGAAACTGAGTCACACAGAAACTAGATGACTACTCAGTGTCCCACTACCAGTAAGTGTTTGAGGCAGGATTCAAACTCAGTTCTCTGTCTCCCACATTGCCAGTTTGGAATGTTATCCACAAGCAAAGTGGCTAAAGGAGGATCAATGAAAGATATTTTCGATAATTCTTGTTTCTCTCTCTCTCTCTCTCTGTCTTTCATACACACATATACACACACAAAGATATGGAGAGAGAATTCAGAAATATAAATTCATTAATGTTAGGAACACAGAATATGGAAACTATCTTTACCAAAAGCAAATAACCAATATTCACTATAAGAAACTGATCTGGGGTTGGGAGAAAAAATCAATATAATTCATTCCTTGAATGGAGTTACATCTTACCCACATACTCACTTTTGAGATCATTTGATCTTCTTGCACATGTTAGGAAATTGGCATTTCCTTATCCTATATAGAGATACAAACTTCATTTATTTATTTTAAATTGCCTAATAGTAAAGATCTCAGTTTTTTTCACCCATTATACCAGGTATTGTATGACTATTGTCATACATCTGTGATGCACTAAAGTTAGCATTTCAACCCAGGTGATCTTATTATAAATCTATTTTGCTTTTCACTC
This sequence comes from Antechinus flavipes, assembly GCF_016432865.1. Lineage (NCBI taxonomy): Eukaryota > Metazoa > Chordata > Mammalia > Dasyuromorphia > Dasyuridae > Antechinus > Antechinus flavipes. The sequence goes on from NC_067403.1 coordinate 47,241,204, forward strand.
TACTGTCTCCCTTTCCATTCTAGATCTTATAATATATCTTGGTCTCTTAGGATAAAGTTTAAGAGAAGTCTGCATATACCTTCTTAGAAGTGTTTTTTGCTTTCCTAAGACAAGAGGTAAAAAGCAAAACATTCCATTCTCTGACATTTTTGCTATTTCTTTTTTTTTTTAAAGAAATAGCATTAATTCATTTTCATGTAAGACATAATGGCATCCTACAAATGAAAGTTCAAATATTAAAGTGATTCATAATTTTCCCTTGAGCAATAAGAAAAGGTAGTTATGCTAAATTGTCTCTAATTTATTAGCATTGAGAATATAAGGATAATGTGAACTAGTTAAAAGTGTGAACTGTTGAATGCTTTTAGAAAAAAAATCATTTTAAATGAACACAGTAACTCAAATTTGACTACATAAGTATTTGACCTTAATAAGGAAATATAGCTAGCATGTTAGTTAAGTGTAAATTTCCTGAAATCTATTTGTGCTCTTGAGACTTTGAAGTATTTCTCTCCTTCCTCCAGTTAGTTGTTTATAAAGTTAAATTTTACCAAAAAAGCAAAATCCTCAGTAATCAAAATTCCATAGATTCAATAGCATTATTCCTCTTTTTGGGGTTTCATTTTGATTGCAAACATCCTATTTCAGTCTCATATGGATAACAGATTTTTTTAAAAAACTACCTTCTTAACTAATATCCCTGTCTGAAATATTTGCTTTCTTTCATATATCATTTTCTTAATAAAAGTAGTTTGTTCCATTGTGTAAAAACTCTTCCATGATTTTAAATCAACTACATAAAATAAAATCTTCCCTCCCCCCTGTCATTTGGGTCCTTTGTAATTCAATCCCGGGGTGAGGGGAGATAAAAATGCCACCTTGTCTCTAGAACCGATTACATGAAACACTTATCCAATTATTTTGGTAAAAATATTTCAGATTTGGAAGAAACCACAGAGTCCTTCAGGTTTAATACATACATGATTAAAAGAACATCTGAGATAGTACAAAAAGTGATGGATTTGAAGTCAAAGGAGTTGAGCTGAATCCTTTTTTTGCTACTTGCAATCTTACAAAACTCAACAAGTTGCAACCTCCCTGAGCTTCAGTCACCTCTTCTGTACAGTGAGGACATTAGAATAGATGGTCTTTTCTAGTTCTAAATCTGTTAATCCTGTCATGGTCTTATCTACCAACAAGTAACCATCCAGAATTATTTGACAGTCTTTATTGAGTGAATTCATGAAAGGTAGATTTAAAAGAAAAAGCTTATAGCATGGATAATATAACATATACTCTACTAGTATAATTTATACCATATTAGACATTCTAAAAATTTATTTGGCCTGATTAAATTAAAACCCTTAAAGACATAGGGAATTTATTAAATTTAGACAATGTATATATACACAATAAAATTTGACCAGGCTAGACTAAGATTGTTCTGGTCATTCGTGTTTAGATTGGAACAAAATGAAACACTCTTATGAGTACCTAATCTAATATTGTATAATTGGAGGTAAACTTAATAATGGTATTTTGCTGGCTTCCTTTAAGGCTCAGCTTAAGCCTTACCTTCAGAGTACTTTTAGGTCCCTCTTTAAATTCAATTGCCCTTTCCCTTTCAGATTACCTTTTACTTAACCACTTTATGACTTTCATGTACCTAGTTATTTACATGTTTTCTCCACCATTCAATTAATTGCATGACCTTCAGGAACAACTTTCATTTTTCTTTGTAACCACAGGATTTTATATATTTTCCAAAACAAAGAAAGCCATTAATAAGTGTCTGTTGATTGAGTGAAAAAAGATATTCTGGGAAGATGTCTCATTGATCCTTTTGGGTATAGCTCCCTTGCTTCTGCTTTTGCCATGATGACAAATCCTGGGCAGAAGCATATGTGAAACCTGAGGATACCTGACTCCTTAAAAGTTCATATGTTGTTCTTAGATTGCCAAGAAGCTACATCAACAAATTGAGCTTCAGGCCTCTGGACCAATTAAGTCTTATGGTTGGTTTTCATAAATTTAGAAATATGGGATTAGGGATGGGAGTGGGAAACAGCCTATTAACATGATGCGGATTTTAATGCATTATGCCCTTACCACAAATGGAGAGAAACTTCTTTTCATTTTCTTTATAAGCCAATAAACATATTAGCAAATTAAAAGTGTATTTCCTTATATCACACATTTAGATTATTTACACCTGATTTTTAAACCTTGATTTCATGACTACATAAAGTAATAATATTATATTTCAATAGAGTAAAATTACAGTTTAATATAATATATGGAAAAAAATTCCTATCCATATACTCCTTGCTGGAGATAAGTTATTATTTGGTATAATATTATCACACTTTTCTTTGATAGCTATATTTTTGATCTTCAACATCTAATAAAATAATGACAGTATTCAATCTGTGAACAAAAGTAAAAGTAAATCTTCTAAGCCTTTTGAAATCTGTTCTTCTCATTTTGAATATATTAACATTATTTTCAGGGTACATAGTAAAGCTAGTTCCTTTTATACACACACACACACACACACACACACACACACACACACAAAGTTAATATAGAAATATTTTGCAGGACAAAACAAGGATAAAAACAAAACTGAATCTTAACACCTATCTAATTAGATTTTAGCTGATATTAATTTGAATATAATAAATACATACCACTAAGCATGTAATCAACTTGAGACTAATGAGCCAGAAAGAGTTAAAGTGCAAAGGCATTATTCAAATTCTAGCCCTCTAAACCCAAATCCAGCAAACTTTTGTCAGCACTACATTTGATAATTTTGTAGGTTTGTGGTGAGGAGAATATTTCAAGACAATCTACATGCTTATTCTACTGTTTGTAAGTTTGTACATACCATACAAATTGAACAGCTTCTCTCAAAAATAATGGGACAATTTTGTTTTTAGAGAGAGCTCATTATTTAGTGAATACTTTATGCATAAAAAAAGAATAGAGCATTGATCTTGGAGACCTGAGCTTAGAGTCAGAGGTCCTGAATCCACATCCTTTTTTCAGAAGCTTATCACCTATTTGACTTTGAACAATTAAGTTAGTTTTTCTTTCATTCAGTTTTTCCATCTATAAAATGAGATAAAATTGGAATAGATGATCTTTATTAAATCCTTTCTAATGTTATGATCCTATGATTTTATGAACTCATCTTATAATACAGTACTCCTATTTATTGAGGGATAAGTGGTCAGGGTGTTAGGGGTTTCTGATTATATCAGTGTCAGAAATATCCAGTATCAATGCAGGTTGACTACTCTTTTGTAACTTAGAAAGTAAAAAGTTGAAGGAGATCACAATTAAGCTAAATACCCCTTTCCCATTGTCTTACAACCAATATTTAATTGAAGTATTTTTTGAACCCAGATGTTCCTGATTACAGACCAATATGATATCTACTAAAACACATGGAATGTGTCTGATGATTCCTATTAAAGATACAATTCTTTTACAATACAATTGTATCTAAAAATACAATGGGCAAAGTTATTGTAACTATGGGGGTATTCTATTATTTAGAACAAGTGTTCTTAAATTATTTATGTCATAGACTCCTTTCGCAGCCTTGTGAAAGGCATCAAATCCTTCTCCTTATAATGTTTTTAAATGAATAAAACAAAATACTTAGTATTTACCAATTATTTTGAAATCAATATGTAACTTTTTTCTCCCCATCTTCATAAGCTCACTGAAATCTATCCACAGACTTCTTGGGGTATTCATGGATCTCATGTTAAGAACTATGATTGAGAAGGTCAAACACACTGGCTAAGCAAAATGTAGTGGAAGGTATGATAATATTTATCAAATATCTTTTGTGATTCTTCATCTCACAAGAATTGTTGTCAGAAAATCCAGGTGGTGTCTCTTTCAGAATCCTGCAGTATAGCTTGGATAAATATAGGTAAAAAGCCTTATGTTAGCCATATAATGTGTTTGCCTTTCTAATAATACTCTGTCTCACAATGGTCAAAGAACAGTTATAGATTTTTTTTTATTATTTACTGAACAAAAACAAGATGATATAGAAACACACACTGTCAGGTCCTCTTAGGAAAAAAAAATAAAACTAACAACTAGTCACTTCTTGGTTATTCTTTGAGAGAACATTTTGGTCTTTTTCTTTTCTTTTCCTTTATTTTACAGATATTTTCAAGTTTCTCGAAAAGTCATATCATTAACTGTATTTTTTACTTGCTATTAACACAGTGGTGTCACATTTATTTTGAGGAATAGGGGGATGTGAGTATTCCCTGTTTCATTCTAAAAATCTTTGGCCAGTGACAGTTGTACCATTCAAAAAACATAACTAAATGAAGAAAATTCAAAAAAAGAGATATGTTTTTGCTGTTTTCCTTATCATGATAATAACACTGAAGGGAGGATGGGAAGGGTGTCACCATAAAAGAATAAATAAGGGTTTTGTGATTTAGAACTTCTTTAAATTAATTATTTGTATTTTTAAAATCTATACTCATATTACTCAAATTCATCTCATTATGTTTTAGCTTTGTTTGTTTGTTTGCTTACATGATATTTGAAGTAGAGGACTTCAGATAATCCTTAATGCTAATGGTAAATGGGAACAGTTTTAAACTACATTTGATCAGGCTCTTGTTATCACTAGAATAAATTGATGTTGGTTTATGTTGTCTTGTTAGAGGTTTTGTTGTTTATCTGTTTTTGAAGGGGGATACAAAATCATAGTATTGATACTGATGACTTTATCTCCTGAAGAAAATGAAACTGAAATGCAAGCTTTGTCAGTAGTTTTGTGTGTTTTCTAGTAGTTTTTTTTTTCAGTAAAGTTTCTTCTAATTTAGGTTATTGAAGTTGTAAAAGAAAATGAATTAAAACAGTAAATCTATCAATTACTGAATATAGAAAATATCCCTCAAGAACTGCAATAACACGGAACACAATATAGGAATCAGGCCATAAATGATATCTCTACTTGTAGTAAAAACAAAAAACTAATACTGTCAAACGACAATTGGCATAAGATGAGTATGTTTACATGGCAATTACAATGAACCTCCTCACCAGTTCAATTTAAATCAATTCTTGCAGCTTTCTTTGAGTGACAGATTCTAGGGCTCCCTAGGCAAAAAGAGAAACATAAAAAACTTTCTATCTTTCTTTTTTCCTTTTCCTTTTTCTTTTTCTTTCTTTTTCTTTTTCTTCCTTTTTCTCTTTCTTCTTTCCCTCCCTCCCTCCCTTCTTCCCTCCTTTCTTCTCTCCTTTTTTCCTTCCTCTCTTCCTTCCTTCCTTCTTTTCTTTCATTCTTTCTTTTTTCCTTCCTCCTTCATTCTTTTCTTCCTCCTTCATTCTTTCCTTCCTCCTTCATTCTTTCCTTCCTTCCTTCCTTCCTTCCTTTTTTTCTTTCTTTCTTTCTTTCTTTCTTTCTTTCTTTCTTTCTTTCTTTCTTTCTTCTGTTCTCTCCTTCTTCTTGTTTTTCTTCTTCTTGTTGTTTTTCTTCATCCTCCTTATATTAGTTGAAATATATAGAGCTCTTATACAGTTTTCAAAGCACTAAGCACAAACAGAATACAAAATCGCATCTGTTTATTTACAAGTGGCAGCTGATGGATCAAAAGTGGACATATCAAATTTGTAGGTTAAACAAAACAGGCTTATGGGTACATGATAACCATCCTTAAGCACTGAAGGAAAGCTCTGTTGAAGAGGAATTACATATATGCTACTTGTCCACAGAATGCAAAACAAACAAACAAACAAAAAAACCCGATAGACTTTGCAAAGAAGCAAATTTAGAACTTGTTATAAGGAAAAACTTAATAATTATAATTACATAATAATAACATATGCTGCCTTGGATTATGCTGCATAGTGCCTATTTTGTTATCGTCATGTTTTTGGGTATGTAATAGAGTGATTCTTTCTTTTAAAGTACATAGGATATACTACAAAGCCTCTTAAGTCCATTCTAAATCCAAGACTTTATGATTCGATTCTTTGAGTAGGCTATGCTCAAAGATGATTAGGATGGCCTAGACTTACTAGGTGATGAGGGTTAAAGAAAACTTATTGTCTAGAGCAGTTGAACTCTTTTGGATAGAGCTATATACCTATAATCCACACCAAAACTCAGATCAAATTAAGATATTGAGGCATGGTTTGAAGGAATATGTAAGAGTAGATAAATAAATAATGCAAAAAACCCTGAAAATTAGGCATTAAAATATAGGCAAGACAGTTTTATAACCATCTATATTCTAGTCAAGAAGGCCAGAAAGAACGAAGGGATGAATACTGAGTAAGGAGCAACATAACTTTAGTTCTATTTCTTACTGCCAATGTATTTTGGCAAATCACGATAATTTTCCTTTCTGTTTTTCAATTCCCGTAAAATGAAGAGGTTAGATTAAATAGCAATCTTTTTGAAATGTTCATGTAACTTTAATAATATCTTTAATTGAATTGTTATTATTTTAAAAAATCTTTCCAGTGGTAATAATAAAGGTTTATTGATTTGAAGAAATAGTATATTATACCAAAAAGAGAGCCAAACTCAGTGAGCAAGAATTGGGTTCAAGCTCTACCTCTGAATCAAACTAGTTAATCTTGGGCAAGTTACTTAACATGTCAATGCCCCACTATAAATTGCAGAGCAGTTGTTGATCTGTTTTAGTAGATGAAATTTCATTATTGGAGAGCTTACTTTATGAATAATGCATGAATTATAATAAATAGAAAACCCTTTATTAAGCAATAGTTAATGTTGCAGGCACACATACACACTAGATAGATAGATAGATAGATAGATAGATAGATAGATAGATAGATAGATCTGACACCATTAAAAAAGTTTCTAGCTTTAAGGATCTTACCTTTTATAGTACAAAATAAGACACAAATGGAAATGGTTACATAAAAGGTGTTTTTTTTCTCCTAGGAGCTTTGGAGGAAGCACATGATGAATGGCCTGGGAAAACAGGCTACAAAGCTAAACTTTCATTGAATTAATTCACTAAGATTTCCTTTTGCTTCTCTCCTCATCTCACATAATTCAGTGCTTTCCTCTACTATCATTTTCTTTAGTCCTGTCTCACAAACGAAGTGCCAAAGATCACTCTTTATGTGTGCAAGGGTTAATATTCTATCCTGTCTTCTCTGGCAGATGACTGACTCTATAATCTTCTTAATAAATTTCAAAATTTCCCAATGCACTGACAGTTTTCTTATCATCTAGAACTACACTGAGGTTGTCTTCATCCTGGAAAAACAAACAAAAAAACCCAAACAAATTTTCATAATATACTTGTTCCATCCATTCTTGCGAACTATGATTCTACATCTCTTCTCTAATTTGAATCTATATTCTTTGAAAAAGATTCCACTTCTTTTCCTTCATTCATTTCTTAACTCTCTGCAAGCTGCTTTCTGACCTCATCATTCACCTGGAAATGCTTTCTCCAAAATTACCAAAAAAAAAAAAAAAAAGTATCCTCTAAAGCATTATGTAGCCTTCTTATCTGCTATTTGTCTTGGTGATCACTTCAACTATATGAATTCAAGTATCAGTTTATGCAGGAAATTCAGAGATCTATTTATGTCTAATCCTGCTTTTCACCTTCAGTTTTTAATCTCCAACTGCAAACTGAGTAATTTGTCCTGGATATCCTATATATCTCTTAAATTCAACACGTTCAAAAGGGAAATAACTATCTTCCTCCTAAATCATATCCTCTTCCAAATTGCCTTATTATTTTCTAGGATAATGCTATCCTCCCCTTATTGGAAACATATCATTCTTGATACTTTACTTTCTCACATCCTCCATATGAAATCATTTGCCATATTCTATTTATTGTTTTTCCACTATCTTTTACATGTCTTTCTCTCTTTCTTTTCACACTGCTGGCATCCTGGTTTAGGTCCTCTCATCACATGTCTAATTACAGTGGTCTTCAGATTGGCTTCCTTGCCTCAATTTTTGTCCACCCGAGTCCATCCTTCATTCAGCTGTATGATCTTCATAAAGTACATATAAGAATATGTTCTGTCCCCTCCCCTTTTCCACATTAATTAAACTCCAGCTGTTTCCTATAACCTTCAAGAAAAAATTTAAAAATCCTCTATTTTACAAGAAAAGTCATTCAAAAACTGGACTTCAACCTTCTTCATATATTTGCACTTTACTTCCAGACCTCATTCCATATTCTCTGATCCTTTGTTTTGAAGATAGAATACAATCTTACAATGTAATACAAAATACAATATTTGAGATATTTGAATGATATCATTATGTACTAACATAATGTTAAAGATAATGAGCAATGGATCTGAGAACTATTTTAAAAAAGGTAACCAGAGTTGTTCATTTCTTATGCAGAATTTTCTGCAAAATCACAAATAGCCACTCTGTTTTAGACTATATTTCACGGTAAGAAATGGATTTGCTGAACCTGGCAGTGAATAATAGTGGAACTAGGGAGGGGAAAGACATTGGAATGCTACAAGATCTGTACAATGGTACAGTTGATGTGGAAAATGAGGCATTCTACTGAAAACCATATGGGGACCTAAACCTTCATATAGCATTTAAATAATTCAAAAGTAAATAATATAGTTAGTACATTAAATCTTCACTCAAAAGAGTGTTGAAAGGTAGAATGTAATATGTTTGAATGCATGCCAAGGAAATTTAATTACCAAGAGAACTTTCCTTAAAGTTCTTTTACCTATAGTGTTCAAAAGCTTATATGCTGAAAACAAGGAGAAGCTCTTATAACATTTATGTTATACCTAGTTGTGGTAGCAAGTTATAGTTACATAAATGCAGAGTATAATAAAAACCTGCAACTATTATTGGTTCAATTTTAGATGATAATTTTTACTCTGCAGAAGTTATAAAACTATCTTGAATCTGTTTGCAAACAGCAAACTATTTTTTTGGAGAAGGAAAAAAAATACTTCAGTGCTACTTTTTTTTAGTCCTTTGACTATTTCTGGTCCTTCAAAAATATACTTCAGCATTTTTAATATCTAGCCTTACCATTATATACCTAATTCACCCCAAAATTTTGGAAAAAGCACATAGATATTTCTGAATTATTTTAGGCAATAAGTAGGAAGAATCCAAAACATCCCTCTAAGGAAAATGAAAAGCCTAAAAGTATTGTAGTTAATGAACACTTAGATCCACTGATGTAAAACTCATTTAGAAACTAGAGACATTAAATCAAACATAAGGATCCCTTCAGGATAATATTAACTTATTTTAAAAATGTAATATATTTTTATTTTTATTTTATGAAATATTTCTCAATTATATTTCAATCTGCTTCAGTCTACACACAGTAATGTTTTGTTTTACATGGGGATATGTATTTGATACCTCTGATGTAGATTAGTACTATAAATACATATTTTGTTGCCATGGATGGAAACAAGATCTTAGTGAAATAGTAGAGAGAAAGTGCATATATGTATTTGTATAGGTGTAAAAGATGTGTGCATTTTTTACATTTTCCCCTCAATTTTATGTTTTTATCACTATATACCAGTTTATTCAAGTATTGTCAAGCTTCCTTTCATTCCTTGCATATATAACTGTTGTTTGCAACACAGCAATATCTCATTACCTTCACATAGAAAGTCATTCATTCATTCCCCAATAAGAGAACCTATATTTTATTTCTGGCTTTTTTTATTACTACTGTATGTAGTTTTATATAGTTGCTGTTATAAAAAATGTTGCTGTGAATATTATACATATGTTGGATCTTTCTATCATTAACTTGTTTGCTCTTTATATTTTAGCTAAAGATGGGGATTCGAACAAAACCAGGAGACAGAAGGAGGGAGACCATCCCAGAAAGTAAGTTAATGAAAATGCTCAGAGATGAGACTTTGAAAATCTTATTTGAGTAACTGCAAGGAGACCAGGCCCACTGTATCAATAATGATTTAGGCTGCGCTTATAAGATACAGGAAGATTAAAAATACTGGAGGAAAGGTGTGAAGAATTCTGAGTAAGTTTAATTGCTCTGGAAAACAATTTTCAATTCTTTAAAAGCAGAAGTATTTATCAGTCCTTCTTAATTTTGATTCCTTACCTCTCTTGATTATTTTCAATTTACCTGGTATATATCCTGTAAGATTTCCAATTTATCCTTGTTTGTTGAATCTGCCATGAAACACCGATAGCAAGAACTGTCTTTTACTTTTCTTTGCCATTCTGGTGCTTAGCTCAGTGCCTGGGACATAGTAGGTACAAAATAAGCTCTTGGCTGATTGATTCATGTTCCTATAATCCCTTCAACAATATCTTAATGGTACAACCACTTGAAATTCAATATGACACCAGAAGCCCTAAAGGGAAATATTTTAATAATTAGGTTTACCATTACATACATAAATTATAGGTACATACATATTTAAATAATGAGGTGAACAATGTATATCATTCATATACAGAGTATATGCTTTTATTTCTAAAGGGTTACTTTCAGAAATGTTTCATCTTATGGAAATGATAATAACCTCCAGAAGTTAGCACAGCTATCCCTACATGCCATATCAAAAATGGTTCAAATTACAATGAGTATACTTTTATTCAAATGCACGCAGCTGTCTTAGTAAAGTGGTGCAATATATTATTTAAATGTCATTTCTTTGAAAGATACTGAATTATTCTTCACTATTGGGTACATTAGTATCATTTAGTAGAAAGCAGGCAGGAATTTGAATAGAGACTCAATAAAATTAGTTCATCAACATGAGTGCCCAGGATTATTTCAACAGTGATCAAGAAATATTAACTGTTTAACATATTGTACAGACAATCTACATTCCTATTGTATTGAAAATGAAGTTTTTGATTTAGTTCCAAACACTATTTCAGATCAACAATTTAGAAAAATACTTCCATGTATAACTCAATAGAGGACTTATCAAATACTTAATAAACAGTATTAAAAACAAAAATAATATTTTCAGACATGTGTTTTGTAATGAAGCAAATGCATAAAATATCATGTTAGAAAACAATAGCCAGATAATAGAATCAGGATGGTTGTTATTGGCTCTGTATTGTGTTAGAATAGATGATTACCTGAGAAATGGTAAATATTATGTGAATTGTAATATAGTACTTCCAAAATGCAAACTTTCTTTCACAGATAGTAAGTATTCTGATCTCTGGTAGTAACTGGAAAAGAGGAAAGACAGGACAAAAGTAGAGGGAGAAAAAAGGGAAGGGGTCAGAATGGGTAAGAAGAAGGTAGAAAAAAATAGACACACAAACACACAGATAGACAAAGAAAGACACAGGGAGAGACAGAAATAGAGACATACACACCTAGAGAATAAATGAAAGAATGAAAAAGATTTCTTAAAGAGAGGACAGAAAATATTATTTTTGGACTAAATTTGTGATAAAAAATTAACAAGATCCAATTATTTTCCCATCTTTATTTCATAATATGAATTTCACTTCATTTTAGCATCATTGTCCACTCTAGATTTAGTGTATAGTGTTTTGAGTAACCATAATTATGAAAATAGGACCCATGACAACTTCTAATGAATTTTTGTACCAATAGACTTGGATGATAAAACAAATAAAATAACAAAGTATTTAATTGAAAATGTGTAGTAAGTAAATAGCCAACTGACATTTCCCAGTGTACTTCATTGTTTCTTTATCACTGATATCTTTGGCACATCCTGGTACTTTATTTTGCCTCCAAATCTCTTCAATGCAATTTCCTCAGTTGTCATATAATCCCATAGCCCTTTTCTTCAAAGAAATATCCCTGTTCTCCAATTCTAGATGGATCAGGATGAGAAAATCCCTTTCATTCTTTCCATTCTCTATAGTGCAGACTCCTTTCCTACTTTATAGTGCCCTATGTAAATACAGGATATTTCTATACATTGATATTTCCCCAGGAAAGGATATGACCTTTCAACTCACATTAAGACCTTATCAGCTTGTACTTGACCCACAAAAAAAAATTGCCTTGAAGTTTCAATAAGCTTTAGGGTATACTTAAAAACTCTGGATTAGGAATGTAAGAACTGGTGACTTTTGCTCTATGTTCTTTTCATCTCAGGAAATTATCCGTGATTCCCAAATAAGGATTATTCACTTTCAAATACTTTTGATATTACTGTTCAAATTAGTGCATTTCCTGAAATACAACTTGCCCACTTGATTACTTTTGCCTACCCGTTTTTTAGTCCTAAAATGTTCTCTGTGAAGACTGAATTAGCACCCTTGATACCTTAGAATCAGCCAGTCAGGATAAGCAAAAGTCCTTGGTCTATCTTCTTGGTCTTTAGGAGTAGAAGTCAACAGGATGGATGCAGGATCTTCCTTCTCTTCCTCTACTGTCAAAGTGACTCTGGCTTGTCTTACTCCACCCCTTAATCCTTCCCACAATTCTCTGTATATACCAAAAGATTGCACTATCACAGAATAGTGGGAAGGGCCATTTTCCAAGCATATGCTAATAGAGTATTGTCCAATCAGTAGTTAGCCCTGAGTGCTTGGTTATCCATCCTCAGTGCATCAATTCAGAGTTTCAGCCCTTTACAATTCTCCACATCCATCCCTGCCTATGATATTCTACCCATCCTTCAGCGCCTAATTCCAATGCTCTTTTGCCCTTTGTTCTCCCCTGAACCTCTTGACTTTTGATGAACTCTCTCTTTTTCCTTTTCATGGCACCTGTGTTACTCTTATGCCATTATCACATTTTATTTTATAATATAGCAATTTCACTTTTATCTGCCCTACTAGACTGCTGATCCTTGAAGTGAAATGTTATCTTTTCCCTCTGTTACATCTACTGTCCAGCTCCTTGCCTTTAATTAACACAATATGTTCTGTTTAATAAAATCACCTGAAATGTATTATATTAAATAATTGCATAATTATCTAAGTTATCCACTAGCTGAGATAGTAAATATTAGAAGTAGTCATAATTCTTATTTCCATAACTTTCCTAGGATGGTTGAATCTCATAGAGGCCTGCTCAATATGAGCTGTACCTCTGCAGTACTTCTTCATTTGGTGTTCTCATTATACCCAACTTCTTTATGTTTTAGGCCATTGAGTTTATTCTAGTAGGCAAACTTCTTAAAATAATCTATAAGCTCACAGTGTCATATATAAATGAAAAATCCAAAATTTATAAATGTGATTCCATACTACTTCATAAACGCTCAAAGAATTCCAGATTCAATTTACTCCTTATAATCATGATTTACTATTTAAATCTGCTTTTCTCAAAACATTTGATTTTTGCCATACAATTTGATACTATGATGAAAATATTGACTTTTTTTTCTCTTCAAATCTCACCAGAATTTTCCCAGAGTACAAACTTCTATATTCACTGAAAATAAAATATGTTTCTTAGATTTTAAAAATAATTTCTTATTCAAATGCATTTGAACAATATGACCATTCCATTAGCTTTTACTAGTACTGCTGAACCATTAGGTAGTACTAAGAACTTTGATTTTACTCCTATAAGGAATATAGTTTTTTTTTCAGTCTTCTAATATTTCATTATGTTCTAAAAATATTGTAAGAAGTTTCCCATATGTAGCAACTCTTTAAAGAAATTATGTTCACTAAAGATCAACCATTTCCTCTGCCAAAAGAGAACCTTTTTTTCTGTTTCTGGCATTATTTCTCTTATTTTCTAAAGTGCCTCTTCCCATTTTCATAAACCAGTGGTTGCTTTTAATGCAGTATGGTCTGCTGCAAAGATCCCTGGCATTGAGCCCAAAGAGCTGGGCAAGTCACTTAGCTTCCCTTTCAGCAACTATAAAAAGAGCCTAATCATATTAATATTAGTTATCTTATATTATTTATTATGAGAATTATGCTTTGTTTATCTTGCCATTATAAATTTCATCATCATCAATACATGTAATATTGAAAAAATGCATTTATCACAATAGAATGCATTTTAAATGATCATTTTCATTTTATGCATTTATTAAACACCTCATAAAAACATTATCTCTATGAGTTGCTATGATACACAAAATTAGTGAGTCAAGATCTCTGCCCGTAAGGAGTTTATAATTTAATATTCTCCTCAGTGGTTAGTTTCAGATTATTTAGAAAAAAATCCCTTTAAAATTAGTTAGCATGAATTTGTGAGAATTTAACAATTGAACTGAAATATAATGTGAGAAAGAAATAATATGGGCTCTTTCATTTGATGCTATCTTCTTGAAACAGGTCAGGACTTCATTTAGGATACAATTAAGTTCAGTTTTCCAGTTTTGAAAAAAAAGAGAGAGATTATAAATCTGATTGTAGCTATTTCAAGTACTGTTTATATGATAAATAGTATATGTCTATCAAGGTCAATAATACTAGTTATATTACATCCTTAAATGTCTTGGAACTCTGTTTTATCAACATATTTCTAAACATTTCTGGAATCTTTTTTGGTGCTGCAAAATATACTTGAATCATCTGCTTGAGTTACGTCCTTTTTTAAAACAAATGTGCAAGGATCTTTGCAGCCTTATTTTGTGCATGAAGAAACAAAGTGATGCTGTTAATTTCCCCAGGTACCCATTAAGCGAGTAGCAGAGCCAAAATTTGGACTAATACTGAAATCCTATGCTTTCTATGGTCATTTCAGTGTGCTCCACAACCAGCAGATTAATTGATTCCATTATGGTATTCACGGGTTCTGCTTTTTAAAGAGATACTTATAATCAGATTGCATGTGATAAAATATGTAAAGTGCTTTGTAAACCTTAAAACACTATATAAATGCTAGATATTGTGATAATGGTTATAATGATGGGTCTTACAAGTAGACTGAACAAGAGGAGAAAAGAGAACACAATTTTTTTTTAAACTTCCTATGTGCCAGGAACAGTTAGTACTTTATAAGCATCAATCCTAACAAAAAACCTAAAATGTAAGTACTATTATGATTCCCATTATATAGCTTAAGAAACTAAGGTAAACGGAGGCTGAATGAGTTGTCAGGAGTCAGCTAGTAAGGGTCTAAAACAGGATTTGAATTGATGTTTTTTGTTTGTTGTTTTTTCTGGTTACAAATCCATTACTCTGTCTAGTTGTCTCATATAGCTCTTCAACCTTTGGGTTCAATAGAAAAATAACATTTTACAACTCATAGAGGATTTTTGATTCAACTCATTTTTATTACATATGAAGAAGAGAAATAAAACAACATTTTAAGGGCCTATTATTAGTTTGGTGACAAAAGGGAAATTGAATCCATGTAATACTAGTTCTGATTCTATGTTGTATTCCTGAGATTATAAAATCATAGACCTAGAGCTAAAAGGAAGTTTGTAGGGGGTTTGCTATATTCCCTAATCTTAAAGATGAAGAAATTGAGAAATAGAGGGCTTACATAGTCAAGTGTTAAATGTGGAATTTGAGCCCCAAACCCTTATCATATGAGTCCTTACCCTTATCATTGTATCATGAAGGTATTGAAAAGGAAATCAATTTGGAATCAGTATTTCCTTCCTTTGATCTGTCAGAACACTTTTCTGTGTTTATCTTATTTACTTATAACATGCTAGTTTGTATTATTTTACAGTGTAGTGCTTGGGAACCCTCTATTCTAACATGGTATCCCTGGAAAAGTTTTCCTGATCTCAAGGTACTCTTGGTATCTAGGAAAAATCAGTTACCAATATGTTTATCTCTACTAGCCAGCCACTTTACTGGCTATATTCTAGTCCCTTTGCCATCTTGACCCATTAGTGAATCTGTTCAATTTTCCTCATTTCTCAAGTTCCTTGCATCCTTATTCTCACAAAGCTCATGCTCTATCAACCACCTGTTTTGGATTGTTCTCATAACTCATTTCCTCCAACCTTATTCCCCAGCTGAATGAAGCTGGGGAAAATCACAAACTATGCTAACTGGGTCCACTGCCAATTTATTACATATCCTCATATGGATCCTCACTATGACAAGACAATCCTTTTGCATGTTCTTAATTGTTTCATTATTCAACTCATCACTTTTTTTGTTCCTCTTTAGACTCCCCCAAGATCTCTCTCCTCATTCTCTCAGTTGAGAAGCTTAATGCATATTTCTTTGGTAAAAAAAAAAAAAAAAAATTACTGCAAGCTCATTCTTCTTCAACTCTGTCTCATATGAAGAGCTGGACAATTCTTGCAAAAGCACACTCCTTTGCACATATGAGAGAAGACATTCAATCTCCTCCTCCAGCATATTGCCCATTGAGCCTTCCAACACTTCCACTAAATCTCATGCTGTACCAGTCTACTGGCTGTTTCCATAATGTCTACAATAACATCCCTTTCTCACTCACCTAAAACAAAATAAACTACCTTCACAACTTTCATTCAATAGCTAATATCCCATCTCTCTCTCCAATTAGAGAGCCAGGTAGAGCAGTGGATAGGGCACTGGGTTTTTAGTGGGTAAAATATGATTTTGAATCTGTCCTTAGATAGGTAGATACTAGCCTTGTGAACTTGGACAAATCACAGAAGTTGTCGATTTTAGGTTCCTCAGCTATAAAACAGGGATAATATACCTGGGATAAATAAACAGGGCTATAACCTACCTCCCAGGATTATTGTAAAAATCTAACAAAATAATATTTGTAAAATACTTTACTCAGTGTCTGGCACATAGCAGATGCTTAGTAAATACTTAATTTCATTCTTTTCTCTTTCACAAAAAGGCATTTACAGTTGGTACAGAGGGAAAAAATATATAGTTCAACTTACAACTGTTCTCTTCAAAGTTACCAAAGGCTCTATTCTGGAGCCTCTTTCATGCTATTTGATCATCTCATCAGCTAACATGATTTCAAATATCAGCTTTATGCAGATGAGTCAGAGATTTCTTTCAAATCTAACCTCTCTTCTACTTTGCTTGTTTGTTCTACTTGTTTGAATTTCCAACGTTCTCCTGGATACTTTGAATGGGATGTTCCATAAATATCTTAGTCATGTCTAGAACTGAACTCATTAATTTTCCTAAAACATTTTTTTTCTAAACTTCTTCAATACAATCCTAGAGTAACCTCATTCTATCAGTCACCCAGGCCAGAAACAGTTCTCCTTTTTTGACTCCTCACTTTATCTCACCTCTCATATCCAATCAATCACCAATTCCTAATGATCCTATGGCGTTCTAGGGTAGCAAAATAGTGCAGTGGATAGAGTGCTGGAGTCAAGAAGAATAATTACTCTGAGTTTAAATCTGATTTTACATATTTACTAGCTGGGAAAGTTGCTTAATTCTGTTTGTCTCAGTTTCCTTCTGGATGAGCTGGAGAAGGAAATGGCTATATCTTTGCCAAGAAAACCTCAAATAGAGTCATGACAGGGAGACAAAACAGACATGACAATACTGAGCAACAATACAATTTATTCTAATTTGTAATATTTCTCACATATGCCAACTTTTCTCAAACACACAACTACAAGTATAGAACACTTCATCACTTCATACCTATAGCTGCAAAACCCTTTTAGTTGTTCCTTTGTCTCATTTCCCCCTACTCTATTCTGTCCTCCACTTACTTACCGTGATCTTGCTAAAGTACAAATCTAACTGTTACAGACCACAATCGCCATTGAATATATACTGCTCCAGTGTCTCCTTGTTAACTTTATGATGAAGTATAAAAATCCGTGATTTCTAAACCTTGGGATAATCCATCTTCTTCCTACATTTTCATGCTCTTTAAACTGAATTATTCTTTAGTTACTCTGTGATTCAGACACACTGACTTCCTCGCTATGGCTCCTATAACACTTTCCTTCCAACTCTGTGCATTTTCACTCTTGTCTCCTATGCCTAGAATGCTCTTATTCTACTACTTCCCATTTTTTTCTCATTTTCTTTTTGTTTCAGTGTGAATCTCATCTTCTGTAAGAAGCTTTTCTCAGTCCCCTTTAATCCTACTACCTTCCTTCCAATATTGCCTCTAAATGACTTTATATAGCTTATATATTATGTAACTGTGTGTATGCATTTATATATATGTGTGTGTATGTGTGTGTGCGTATCATTTATTTGCATGTTGTTCCAGTCACAATGAAATCTCAGTGAGAATAGTGACTATTTGCTTTGTATCTGCAAGGATTTAACACTGTGCCTGGCATTTAACAATACCTTAATAAATGCTTTTTTTTGAAAAATAAAATTTTAAAATGATTCTTAACTGACTGACAGTCGAGTGATACAATCAGCTTAGAGCACAGGATTCAGTGATATAGCAAAGGAAGAATGTAACAATGATAAATTTCTACTAGATTATCTCAAAGAGTATCTCACTCAAATAAATGTATCAAACAATTTAAAATCTGTGTTTATCTACACAGTGATAACAACAGTGGCAATTCAATTCATCTATAGTTGTACAGGCATAACTACATACATGGTAAACTCAAGAAATACTTATATTAATTCATTAATCATTCATTTGTTCTTGAAAAATACTTTTACAATGTAAATAAAATGTATAATTTAAAAATATTAATTACATTTAAAAAGTGATCCATGTATATAAATGCATGCATGCAAGTAGTACAACTCTTTACCTATATATGTGTCAAGTTACATACACAAAATCTAGTATGTATGTATACATGCATATTATATTATTGATCTGTCTATAAGGGTTCATATACTAAAGATAAGAAACCCTGAATTAAATTTTCACCAATTGATTGCACAGAAAAATTGTCATGTAGTGATATAATTTCATAAAGGAAAACAACTTTTCTCTACGTAGTAGTTTGGGTATTGTTTCAAGTTTTATACTGAGATGGAAAAGAAAGGAATTTCAACTTTAAGAAATGCTTGTACATAAGAAAAACATGAAAGTCAGAAATTGTTGTAAAAACTTCATTGTTTAAATGCAATTGTTGGAACCCAATCACTCCTAATCCCAAACTCTCTGACTTGTTTAAACCTCTTATTTTTATGTATTATTACTTAAAGCTAAGTGTTTTGAAAATAATATAGAGCAATGGATGGAAAACAGACTTGGAGTAGAGAAAGTGGTTTGAGTCACTGATTTACATTTTTCTTTTTCTCTTTCTTTTTCTCCTTTTTTTTTCTTGTTTTGCTTCCTTTGCTTTTCTTATATATTACATGTTTCCTAATTACATGATTCTTAAAATCCACAACAATTCTGAGAATCTGAGGTCTATGTTTCTATAAATCTTCTTATCCCAAAGAACAGTTACCATTAGGGAAAAATTTAGGGTGGTGGTCTAATTTCAGCAAAACTTAAAACTATCATCTGCATTACTTAACTGCATGTTATTGTCTTAAATGTTTGCCAGGTTCTCTAGTCTCCTGAGAGCTTTAGTCTTCAATTTTTTGGAATAAATCATTTGTCCATTGTATGCTTCTTATTACTTCCTGTATTACTACTTATTAACCTGTATTTAAAGTAAAAGCAACTGATTTTGAGATTGTTGTTCAGGAAATGATGAAAGAAATTTTGGGAATCAGCATTGTGCTCTAGAATAACCAGAGGACCACTTTTCATTGGATTTAGAGCAAAAACTAAAATAAATATACTAAGTTATATGAATATTGTCAATCCAACCATGCAAAATATCATTTGAAGATGTATTTCTCACCAATGTCTAAAGATTTCATTTTTTTGCAAAGAAAATGTTAGGAACGAAAGTGAAAATCTAATCTGAAATCTAGCTGAAAATCTAATACTTAATCATTCCTTTCCTTAAATTCTCCTTACTTTTGTTCATATAAAGCAATACTTCTTTCAGCATGTGCTCCTTAATGTTTTTTCAGAACTTGTTTTATTTTTGTTTCTGCTCTTCAAAAGTTTTAATACTAACTTTCCCTCCAGCTCTTTTAATTAAAAGAAATATGTGAGAAATTGTAAACTACTAGTCTCAAAGAAGTAGCAGGTTCTTTTGATTGACCATCGTGAAGACTTTTTAGAGATTTTTTTTTTTAAATAATGGTGCAAATGGAAATCAAATCAGCTCTGCAAGTATAACTTAATATAGACTGGGCTTTATAATATGAAAGTCTATTTTTTAATATGAAAGAGAGAAAATAACTGAATCAACATAATGCAATTTACTTTTATACAAATTACTCTTTCATTATGCTTGCTAATATTCACATTCATCAGCCTAAATGCTTTAGTGAAATATTATTTCATTTTACTGGTCTCAGTCTCGGCTTAACAAAGAAATATCAGAAACCTGTTACTAAGGGAAGTTATTAAATCACAAGCCCATTCTGTCATTACTTACAGTGAAATATGGTAATTCATAAAGGATTCAGAACATTTAAGCTCCCTGAGGGAAGTAACTTAAGAGTTAGTTCATTGACCCAGGTCTAACAAAAGAGTCAGCCATCAAGGGAATATGCAAAGTTGTCATTTTGTAGACTACAAATTCTCCCACTATGGTTGAAGTCACTACTGCAGACAGTTCTTGGAACCACAATTTTGGAAAAATACTTCCTACATTTTGTGACTACCAAGATATGGTAAGAATAGAATATGTTTTATATAGGCTGGGCTGGTTCTTATAAAAGTTTAGGGAGTTTCTTGGAATTTCACAGGTTCAGTGAATAGTAGTTTATTATAGGAACTTTTAGAGAGCTTCTATTGCTCTTTAAGGAATATCTTCCTGCCTGTTGTTGTGCTAAATGTGGAAGTAGAAGGAAGTAGTATTTTTCTTACTGTTTTTAACTAAGAAATTATCATTTTTAATTTTTTGCCATCATTAAATGACAAAATACTTAGTCATTATTGAATTTTTTAATCCGCAAGATCCTCATTGCATTCTAATCTTGAGGTTGAAATTCACCATTAGGCTTTATCCAGAATATTGACCCCTAATTAGACAAAATAAAAATTATATAAAGTACATCTTTCATCTCCTCTTGAGTCCCAGTTCTTACTCCTATCTCAATTTATACCCCATTGCTGATTACCTAATTCTGAAAATTTACCTCTTAGCTTCCTAAAGGTCCCCACTGTGGCACCCCATTTGAACTTGGCCTTCTCTGATAATAACCCTATACTTTCCATTTTTTCTCTTCATCCCAGTTATCACTCTATGTATCAAAATTTACTGAATCAGTTCTTTATGGGCCTATGGTAGTCTAACTAGTCAGAAAAATGACTGGGACTCAAGAGGAGGTAAAAGATACTCACCTCTCACATAACTTCACTAATATTCAATGCCAGGAGAAAATAAAATGTCTTAGAAAGTTGTTTAGATCATAGATTAAGTCAGTAGCAAATCTAGGACAAGAGTTTTTGACATTTACAAACTTTTTACTTTGCTTTATAAAGAAAAGCATCTTGGGCTATATTTTGCTTACCTCAAATTTAATTAAATCTTCTAATTTTTAAGTTATGAATTAATAAATAAAACAAGTTAGATTAGATCTTAGGACCCCAAATTTAAAATTAGAATGGCATTAGGAGTGCTGGAAGGACAAGATTTTCATTTTTAAAAAGAGGAAACAAATCCAGAAACAGGTAAGTGGCTTGCCCAAGATCACACAAATATATAAGATAAAGAGTATTTAAATGGAATTCCTGGAGAACCCATAAACATTTTCCATTCCTCTACACTACACTTATCTTTCAGAGCTATGAACAAAATTGAAAGGGGTGTGTGTGTGTGTGTGTGTGTGTGTGTGTGTATGTGTGTGTGAGAAGGGTATAGAGAGGGAGAGAGAAAAGGAAAAGTAGAGGGAGGAGAAGGATAAAGTAAAAGATACATGGTAGAGAGAAACCTGAAATTCAAGTCATGAAGACTGGATTCAAGTTTTTGTTATGTACCGGTCGTGTGACCCTGAGGAAATTATTTCATCCCTTCTTGTTTTAGCAAGTGATATAAATCCAAATAGTTAATTTGCAAAGTTGGTGCATATTTACATTGGTAAAGTTTTGTTTGTTTGATTTAAAAGTTTTCTCTCTATATTTATAACAATAAAATGAAACCAGTCTCTCTATCTTTCTGTCTCTCTCTTTCTGTCTGTCACTATCTCTGTTTCTGTTTGTGTCTCTGTCTCTGTCTTTTTGCTTTTATCTCTCTCTGTCTCTGTCTCTCTTTTTCCCTCTGTTCCTCCAATATTCCTTTGCTTCCTTCCTCCCTTCCTTTTTTCTTTCCTTTCCCTTTCTTCCGTCCACATAGTATATCATTGCCTTACCTGGTGGTGCTCTGCTTAAAAGAATGTAAATTTTAATTACTGAAGCCTCCCAAAATATGGAGATTTATAAGCTTATTGATAAACTAGAGTTCTTTCTTAAAGACTATAATTGAAACTAGAAATTACTCTGGCTCTCTTTGGCCAACCAAAGGTTCCAGGTCTTACTTGGTCATTGCTTGGGCACTGATTGATTCAATCAATCTAAAGAGCAATTGATCATGTTTTGGTCAGAAATCTTAATGGTCTACCCCTCTGAGGTTGATTTTTTTTTTTTTTTTTGAATAGGCAAATGAGGCCATTCTCTGCCTTATTTCTTACCTATCACAGATTAGGTATTGTCTCAAAGATCTAAGCTTATTCCCATTGCATCCAGCTGTCCTGATCTCTATCTGGCCACTGGACCCAGATGACTGAGCAGGGGACAGTGAGGCAGGTGGCCTTGCCCAGTTTTCCCTCACTTAAATCCAATTAATTTGCAAGTCATGGCAGCACCTCTGCTATATCATAGTCTTCTTTGAGAACAAAGGACAAACAATAAGAACAACAAAAACAACAATATTAGTAGATAGATTATCGTATAACACTAAGGCAGCAATGATTCTTATTTTACTCAGCATAGATAACTATGCTTTTATTACTAGAAAAGTGTGATGGGAAATGTTAAATAAACTCTGGGATGGGAATAGACACTTAATATGTTGTTTATATTTCTATCCTCTATGCTTATGTAGATTTTTGATAATTATATAAGCATATGGCTGATTTAACACATTTTCATGTCTGAAAGGAAGCATATATTATGTGTGTATACAGGCAATTCTCAATGTAAAAACAACCAACTAACAAACAAATCCCCCCACCCTTATCCCTATCTTTCCCACTGTTTCCCCACCCAAGAAAGGGTTTACTTATTTTTAAGTAAAATATCAAAATTTAGAAATAGAGGAAGGAAATGATATAGTAAGAAGTATGCTGGAATTCAAGTCATAAAACATAGGTTCATAAATCAGACCTGCCAATTATATGTAAGTTTGGGGGATATTTCTTAGTTTTCCTTGACTTTTCTCACTTATATTGCTCACCTTCAAGTATGAGGAAGGGGCTGGAAAAAGTGCTCCCAAATTGTCTGATTACTATGGCAGGCAGGGAATCCACCTTGAGGTTGAAAGATTTACAATGTACAAAAACTTCTGCCAAGTTGAAACCACATACATCAGTACATGGAATGTGGCACACTTATAGAAAATGCAAAATCCAATAGACCTGAAAGACAAACAGCTCTTGTTGTGAGAGAACTCGGCAAGTATCCATCCAAATAACAAATAACAACCAACAGTACCGAGTGAAACGAGGCTGGCAAATGAAAGCTTACTGAAGTAGTATCTGGATGTACATTTTTCTGGAGTGGCAGCTATAAAGGGGAGTAGCATGAAGCTTGTGTAGGTGTTACAATCAAACCTAATCTAGTAAACAAGCTTGTATGAATTTCTCTTTTTAAATTATATTATTTTTTATTTTATTTTTTATATTTTATTAAAGTTTTTTTTTCAATATATGCATGGATAATTTTTCAACATTAAACTTTGCAAAACCCTCATGTTCCAATTTTCTCCCCATTCCCCAAATCCCTCTCCCAGAAGGCAAGTAGTACAATATTTGTTAAACATGGTAGAAGTATATGTTACATCCAAAATATACATACATATTTATACAATTATCTTGCTGTACAAGAAAAATCGACTCAAATCAGGAAAAAAAATGAGAAAAAATATAGCATTCAAGAAAAAACAACAAAAAGAGTGAAACTGCTCTGTTGTGAACCATACTCAGTTCCCACAGTTCTCTTTCTGGGTATAGATGGTTCTCTCCATCACAAGACCATTGCAACTGACCTGATCACTTCATTGTTGAAGAGAGGCACGTCCATCAGAATTGATCATCGTATAATCTTGTTGTTGCTGTGTATAATGATCTCCTGGTTCTGCTCATTTCATTCAGCATCAGTTCATGTAGGTCTCTCCAAGCCTCTCTGAAATCATCCTGCTTCTCATTTCTTACAGAGCAATAATATTCCATAATATTCATTTGCCATAACTTATTCAGTCATTCTCCAACTGATGGGTATCCACTCAATTTCCAGGTTCTTGCCACTACAAAGTTGGCTGCCACAAACAATTTTGCACATGTGGGTCCCTTTCCCTTCTTTAAGATCTCTCTGAGATAATAAGCCCAATAGAAATACTGCTAGGTCACAGGGTATACACAGTTTGATAACTCTGTGGTCATAGTTCCAAACTGCTCTCCAGAATGGTTGGCTCAATTCACAATTCCACCAACAATGTATTGGTGCCCCAGTTTTCCCATTTCCTCTCCAACAATCATCATTAACTTTTCCTTTTATCTTCGCTAATTCTTGTAGTGGTATTTCAGAGTTGTGTTAATTTGCATTTCTCTGATCAATAAGGATTTAGGACACTTTTCATATGACTAGAAATAGTTTCAATTTCTTCATCTGAAAATTGTCTGTTCATATCCTTTGACCATTTATTGATTGGAGAATGACTTGAATTCTTATAAATTTAAGTCAATTCTCTATATATTTTAGAAATGAGGCCTTTATCATAACCTTTCAATATAAAAATGTTTTCCCAATTTATTGCTTCCCTTCTAAACATGTCTGCATTAATTTGGTTTGAACAAAAACTTTTTAACTTAATATAATCAAAATTATCTCTTTTGTGGTCAATAATGATCTCCAGTTCTTTGGTCACAATTTTTTTTTCCTCCTCCACAGGTATGAGAGGGAAACTATTTCATGGTTTTCTAATTTATTTATAATATCCCTCTTTATGTCTAGATCATGAATCCATTTAGTGTTAGGTGTGGGTCAATGCCGAGTTTTCAAGTAGTTTTCAATTTTCCCAGAAGTTTTTGTCAAATTGTGAGTTCTTATACCCAAAGCTGTGGTCTTTGTATTTATCAAACAATAGATTACTAGCTATTGACTATTTTGTCTTGTGATCCTTATTCCACTGGTCGACTACTCTATTTATTATTTATTAGCCAGTACCAAATGGTTTTAACAACTGCTACATTATAATATAGTTTTAGATCTGATACCATTAGGCCACTTTCATTTGCATTTTTTTCATTAATTCCCTTAAAATTCTTGATTTTTTCTTCTTCCAGATGAATTTTGCTATTATTTTTTCTAGATCTGTAAATAATTTCTTAGGAGTTTGAGTGGTATGGCACTGAATAAGTAGATTAATTTAGGTAGTATTGTCATTTTTATTATATTCACTTGGACAAACCAAGAGCACTTGATATTTTTCCAATTGCTTAGATGTGAGTTTATTAGTGTGAAAGGGTTTTGTAGTTGTGTTCATAAACTTCTTGACTTTACCTTGGCAGGTAGACACTTAGATATTTTGTATTATCAATGATTATTTTAAATTGATTTTCTCTTTGTATCTCTTGTTGCTGGACTTTGTTGGTGATAAATAAAAAATGTTGATGAGGTCTGTGGATTTATTTTATATCCTGCAACTTTGCTCAAGTTGCGGATTGTTTCTAATAGCTTTTTTTAGCTGATTCTTTAGGGTTCCCTAGTATACAATTATATCATCTGCAATCAGTGATAATTTGTTTTTTTATTACCTACTCTAATTCCTTTAATTTCTTTTTCTTCTCTTATTGCTAAAGCTAACATTTATAATATAATATTGAACAATAATGGTTATAATGGGCAAACTTGTTTTACCCCTGATCTTGTTGAGAAAGGTTTTAGTTTGTCTCCATTGCACCAAAATGTAATATTCTCGGTTTCTGTTTCCTTGGAGTTTCTGGAAGCAGCCTTCGTTTCAGTTCAGTAATCACCACAAGTGTAGCCAGGTGTTAAAGTCCATATCCTTTATTATCTCTTTCAAAGTCCTATCTCCTTCACTTGGGGCTCTGCTAGTTTTCTGGACGCCTTCTAAAGTTTTGATTTCAGCAGAGAAATGAAGGCGGAGAGCCTGCCACCAAGGTGGTGTGAGATGGGATGAATCTGTCTGAGTCCAAGGGCTTGGGCTTGTGCTCCAGCCTTCAGCCTCCAGCCTTCTGTCCACTTGTCTCTGAACCTCTTAATCTCCCTGGATGAGGCTTCTAGTTTATATGCTACACTCTGAGTACAAACAGATCATTATAGCACTAGGAAACCATTATTTGTTGTAGGATTAAATCAATACTAAACTAGCTTTAACCATTGTCTCCTCAATTCCACTTAGTACCTTGTTTCAAGTTCTGGCCCATAACATCTCCTTGTAGGATTAAATCAATCATACTGAACCATGCTAAATTAGATAACTATTGTCTCTATCAATTCCACTGACTTAGTACCTTGTAAGAATCCTTTGTTTCAAGTTCAGAGTTCTGGCCCATAATACCTGATAGTGTTAAATAGATGTTTCTGCTCATTTTTAAGGAAAACTCCATTTATTCCTATACTATATACATAGTGTTTTTAATAAGAATGGGTATTGGATGTTATCAAATGCTTTTTCTGCATCTATTGAGATAAACATATGTTTTTTTGTTAGTTTGCTTATGGATATAGTCAATTATGTGAATGGATTTCCTAATATTGAAGCACACCTGGGTTTCTGGTATAAATCCTACTTGGTCATGGTGTGTTAGCTTGGTGTTGATTTTCTGTAATCTCTGCTAATATTTTATTAAGATTTTGCATCAATGTTCATTAGGGAAATTGGAGCATAATTGTCTTTCCCTGTTTTCATCCTACCTACCTAGGTACCATGTTTGTGTCATAAATGGAATTGGGTAGGTGTCTTTCTTTCCCTATTTTTTCAAAAAAAAAATTTAGAATAGACATGTAAATCAAACTGGCTGCATAGATTTTTTTTTTTTTTTAGGAAATTGATTAATACCTTGTTCTATTTCTTTTTCTAAGATATGACTATTTAATAATCCTCTTCTGTTATTCTGGGATATCTATATTTTTGAAGGTATTTCTCCATTTCAGTTATCATATTTATTGACAAAAAAGTCAGATCAAATAATTCCTAATTATTTCTCTCATTTTCTCTTCATTGCTAGAAAGTTCTCCCTTTTTATTTTTGAGACTAACAATTTTTTTTTGCCTTTCCTTTTTCCAATCAAATGAACTAAAGGTTTATATATTTTGTTATTTTTTTTTTTTATAAAACCAACTCTTAGTTTTATTTATTAATTCAAAAGTTTTTTTTTTACTTTGAATTTTATTAATCTCGCTTTTTATTTATTTATCTTTTTTAGAATTTCAAGTTTGGTATTTAATTGAGCATTTTTTATTTTGTTTTTTTTTTTCCTTAGCTTTTTTAGTTGCAAGCAGAATTCATTGATCTTCTCTTTCTCTATTTTACACAAGGAAGTATCTAGAGACATAAAATTTCCCCTTATTATCACTTTGGCTTCATCCCACAAATTTTGATATGTTGTCTCATTTTCATTCTCTTGGATGAAATTATTGATTGTGTCGATGATTTGCTATTTTATCCATTAATTCTTTAGGATTAGATTATTTAGTTTTCAATTAATTTTAGGTCGTTTTCCTTGGCTGTGTATTTTTTTTAATTTTTATTTAATAATTACTTTATATTGACAGAATCCATGCCAGGGTAATTTTTTTTTTTTATAACATTATCCCTTGCACTCGTTTCTGTTCTGATTTTTTTCCCCTCTCTCCCTCCACCCCCTCCCCTCGATGGCAAGCAGTCCTTTATATGTTGGATATGTTGCAGTATATCCTAGATATAATATATGTTTGCAGAACCGAACAGTTCTCTTGTTGCATAGGGAGAATTGGATTCAGAAGGTATAAATAACCCAGGAAGAAAAACAAAAATGCAGATAGTTCACATTCGTTTCCCAGTGTTCTTTCTTTGGGTGTAGCTGCTTTTGTCCGTCATTTATCAATTGAAACTCAGTTAGGTCTCTTTGTCAAAGAAATCCACTTCCATCAAAATATGTCCTCATACAATATCGTTGTCAAAGTGTATAATGATCTCCTGGTTCTGCTCATTTCACTTAGCATCAGTTCATGTAAGTCTCACCAGTGCTCTCTGTATTCATCCTGCTGGTCATTTCTTACAGAACAATAATATTCCATAACATTCATATACCACAATTTACCCAGCCATTCTCCAATTGATGGGCATCCATTCATTTTCCAGTTTCTAGCCACTACAAATAGGGCTGCTACAAACATTTTGGCACATACAGGTCCCTTTCCCTTCTTTAGTATTTCTTTGGGATATAAGCCCAATAGAAACACTGCTGGATCAAAGGGTATGCACAATTTGATAATTTTTTGGGCATAATTCCAGATTGCTCTCCAGAATGGTTGGATTCGTTCACAACTCCACCAACAATGCATTAGTGTCCCAGTTTTCCCACATCCCCTCCAACATTCATCATTATTTTTTCCTGTCATCTTCCTTGGCTGTGTATTGAATGTAATTTTTTATTGAATTGTGATCTGAAATAATGCATTTAGTTTTTCTTCCTTTCTGCATTTGATTTTGAGGTCTTTATGCCTTAATATATGGTCATTTTTGCATAAATTGCATGTATTACTGATAAAAAAAAATTGTAGTCCTTTCTGTTGCCATTCAATTTTCTCCAAATACCAGTCATACCTAACTTTTCTAATGTTCTATTTACTTCCCTAACTTCTTTCTTATTTCTTTTGTAGTTTGATTTATCTAGTTCTGAGAGAGCAAGTTATCCTCCACTAATACAGTTTTGCTGTCTATTTCTTATTGCAGCTCTCAACTTCTTGGGAATTCCTATGCTGTACCACTTGGTGCATGCATATTTAGTATTGATATTGCATATATGATAACTTTTAGCAAGATGTAGTTTCCTTGCTTATCTCTTTTAATTAGATCTATTTTGCTTTTGGTTGATCTGAGATCAAGATGGCAACTCCTGCTTTTTTTTTTTTTTTTTTTTAATAACTTCACCTGAAACATAATAGATTCTGCTCCAGCCTTTTACTTTAATTCTGTATGTATCACTCTGCTTTAAATGTGTTTCTTGTAAACAACATATTGTAGGATTCTGGCTTTTAATACAGTCTTCTCTTCCATTTTATGAGAGAATTTAACTATACATGTTCACACTCATAGTTAAAACAACTAATTCTGCATTTCCCACATTCTTATTGACCCCACATTATTCTTTTCTCTTTCCTTTCCCCCTTTGTTTTCATATAAAAAAGGTTGTTTTATTTTATATACATTTCCCCCTTTTTACAATACAATCCCCTTTCCACCTTGAGTTTGTTTTTTGTATTATAACAGTAAAATCAAAGTATACCTGTACTCTCTATATATTGCCATATCAGAGATATAATTTCAAGAGTTCTTTTTTACCTTTTTATCCTTCTCTATTTGGAGGTCAAATTTTTTGATCAGCTCTGGTTTCATCAGAAATAATTGAAATTCATCTATTTTATTGAATGTTCATCTTCTTCCCTGAAAGAAAATGCACAATTTAGCTGGGTAGTTTATTCTTGGCTGCATTCCAAGTTCCTTTGCCTTTCAGAATATCAGATTCCATGCCCTTTCATCCTTTAAGTTGGAAGCTGCTAAGTCCTAGGCAATATTTACTGTAGCTCCTTGGCATTTGAATTGTTTCTTTCATTTTGCTTGCAGTATTTTTTCCTTGATCCGATTGTTCTGAAAGTTAGCCATGATATTCCTTGGGGTTTTAATTTTGGGGTATCTTTTGGGAGGTCATCAGTGAATTCTTTTAATGGCTATTTTATCTTCTAATTCTAGGACATCAGGGCAGTTCTCTTTGATGATTTCCTGAACAATAATGTCTAGGCTCTTTTTTTTTTTTTTTTTTTTTTTTTTTCAGGAAGTCCAATATTCATTAGATTGTCTCTCCTAGATATATTTTCCAGGTCAGTTCTTTTTCCAAGTAGGTATTTTACATTTTCTTCAATTTTTTTTTTCATTTTTGGGTTTTGCTTGATTGATTCTTGATATCTTTTTGATTTATTCATTTCCATTTGTTCAGTTCTTATTTTTAGTGAATTATTTTCTTCAGTTACATTTTTTGTTCTTGGCCCATTGAATTTTTAAATAAGATGTTTTGTTCTATGGATTTTTTTTTTTCCATTTCACAAATTCTGTTTTTCAGGGAATTGTTTTCTTTTTATATTTGTCAAATCTAAATTTAAAGAGTTATATGTTTTCCCCATTTCACTAAATCATTTTGTAAGGTGTTTAGTTCAGATAATTTCTGTATTTTTTCCTCAAACATTTTGCAAAGTTCTCATTTTAATTCCCCATTTTTTCTTCAAACTCTTTTTAAAGATCCTTTTAAATTTCTCCCAAGAAAGCCTTGTGAGAAAGGGGTCTAATTTAAATCACCATTTGGGGTTTCATCTGAAGATGACTTGTTTTTAGTGACCTCAGAGTTTGAAATTTGTTCTGTTTCACCATAAAAGCTATCTATGGTTAGAGTTCTTTTTGCTTTTTTGCTCATTTTTTTTTTAAAGTAGATCTCTTTTTTGGGTAAGGGGGAAAATTGCCTAAGCTTCCTCTACAAGCAGAAGTGGCTGCGCCGGGTCATTGCTGACTGACTTCCAGTGATGGGTAGGTATGACTAGGTCCTGGGAAATTTTGTCATGTAGTGGCTCACTATTTGCCTTTAGTATTTGTGTTGGATTTCTTTTTTGAAAATAAAATAAAAAAAAAATTTTATGTATTTTTACACATTGCATAAATTTTTTTGTAAGTTCCAATTTTTCTATCTTCTACCTACTCTTCTCTCATTGACTGAGAAGGCAAGGAATATATAAATTATACATGCAAAATTATGAAAAATATATTTCCATATTATCCTTATGACTAAAAAATGAGGAAAATAGAATAAAATTTATATTTCAATTTGCATGTACAGTTCATTAGTTCTCTCTGGAAGAGGACAGCAGTTTTTCATCATGATTCCTTTGAAATTGCCTGAGAACATTGTATTGATCAGAGTAGCTAAGTCTTTCACAGTTGATCTTCATAATATCTCTGTTGATATGTACAATGATCCAGGTCTCTGTTCATTTCTTTGCATTAATTGATATGTCTTTCCATGTTTTTCTGAAATCATTTTCTTGTTATTTTTTCTAGCACAATAGTACTCTATTACAGCCATATGATACAGCTTATTCAATCCATTCCCTATTGAGAAACATTTTTTCAATTTTCATTTCTTTGCCATCACAAAAATAAGTACTTTACTTTTTCTTTGCACATATAGGCAATTTTCTTTTTCTTTGGTCTCTTTGAGCTACAGAATGGTGTTGCTTTACCAAAGAGAAAACACTCTTTTTTTAAATAAAGCTTTTTTTTTATTTTTGAAAACATATGCATGGACAACCTTTCAACATGAGCCCTTACAAAACCTTATGTTCCAATTTTCTCCCTTTCCCCCATGTTCTCCCCTAAATGGCAAGTGGTCCAATATAAGTTAAACATGGTAGAAATATATGTTACATAAAATGTATGCATACATGTTTATACATTATCATACTACACACACACAAAAAAAAATCAAATCAAATGAGTAAAAACAACAAAAAAAGAGAGAAGCAAAATAAAATGCAAGCAAATAACAACAAAAAGAATGAAAATACTATGTTGTGTTCCACACTCAGTTCCCACAGTCTTCTCTCTGGATGTAGATAGCTCTTCATTACTAAAAAAATTGGAATTTATTTCAATCATCTCATTCTTGAAGAGAGCCATGTCCATCAGAATTGATCATCTGATAATCTTGTAGTTGTTGTGTATAATGATCTCCTGATTCTGCTCATTTCATTTAGCATCAATTCATGTAAGTTTCTCCAAGCCTCTCTGAAATCATCCTGCTGGTCATTTCTTACAGAACAATAATAGTCCATAATTTTCATATACCACAATTCATTCAGGCATTCTCCAATTGATGGGTATCCACTCAGTTTCCAGTTTCTTGCTACTACAAAAAGGGATGCGAGAAACATTTTTGCACATGTGTGTCCCTTTTCCTCCTTTAAGATATCTTTGAGATATAAGCCCAGTAGAAACACTGCTGGATCAAAGAATGGGTGTGCACAGTTTGATAACTTTTTGAGCATAGTTCCAAATTGCTCTCCAGAATGGTTGAATGCATTCACAGTTCTATCAACAATGTATTAGTGTCTTCCGGTTAAGATGGCGGAGAGGAGGCTCACAGCTGCATAAGCTCCACGCTTTCTCTCACTATCCACTTCATTACAAGCCTCTGAATCAATGCTTGACTGAAAAAAACCCACATATAGTTACCAAGAGAAGCCATCCTTGAGATCTGCCAAGAAAGGTCTGTCTTTACTGGAGGGCTGGGGCGGTTTTAGATCGGGCGCAGGCTGAGGGCAGCGGTAGTGAGAGCACGGGAGCAGACTGGAGAGGGGGTGGGGAGTGATCGCAGCCGTCTCTGCGGGGAGAGCTTCGCTACAGCTTTGGATACTTTGCTCCGGCAGCAAGTCAGCAGCCCAGCAGAGAAGCTAAAAACACCGGGGCTGAAGAATACAACCCCAAACAGCTGGAGTCTCTCGGGACCTGGCCGTCCCCCTTTCCCCCCCCACAGTGACTCAGCACGCTTTGGGATCTCAGAGCGCACGTGCACACAGTTCTGCTAGTGCCTCACTGCTGCCCCCTGCAGTCTGTAGAGGAAGCTCGATAACATACCCAACCCCTCCCCCAAAGAAAGACTCCAGTTTTTTCTGTTTTTCTTTGGTAGTTTGTCTTTGATTATTAGACAGAATGAGCAAGAAGCTGAAGAGGACTTTAACCCT
The DNA here is from genome assembly GCF_016432865.1 of Antechinus flavipes. NCBI lineage: Eukaryota > Metazoa > Chordata > Mammalia > Dasyuromorphia > Dasyuridae > Antechinus > Antechinus flavipes. Next base: position 47,274,299 of record NC_067403.1, read on the forward strand.
TGACAGCTTCTACACAGATAGAGAGCAGACTCTAAATCCTGAGGAGACTAAAAACAGGCAGTCCCCAGGTGAATCCCCAAAGGAGGAGATCATCTGTTCCTCAGCACAGATGAACCTCATAGAAGTGATTAAAAAGACTCTCACAAGGGAGCTAGAAGAAAAATGGGGAAAGCAGAGTGAGGCTTGGCAAAAGGAGAGGGAAGCTTGGGAAAAGGAGAGGGAGGCTTGGCAAAAGAGCCTGGAGAAAGTTAAAGAAAGAGTGGATAAAGAAGTAAAATCCTTGAAAAATAGGATTAGTGAACTGGAAACAGAAAACAGCTCTCTAAAAAACAAAATTGGCGAAATGGAAAAAATTCCACAGAACAAAAGAACTCAATTGGACAATTAGAAAAAGATTTTAAAAAAGTGAGTGAAGAGAATACTTCACTGAAAATCAGAATTGAACAAGTGGAATTGAATGACTCGAGGAGACAAGAAGAATCAGTCAAGCAAATCCAAAAAAATCAAACAATGGAGAAAAATGTGAAATACCTTCTGGGGAAGACAACAGACCTGGAAAACAGATCCAGGAGAGACAATCTGAGAATCATTGGACTTCCAGAAAAACATGATGAAAAAAAAGAGCCTGGACACTATTTTCCAGGAAATTATCAAAGAGAACTGCCCAGAAGTCATAGGAACAGAGGAAAAAATAAACATTGAAAGGATTCATCAATCACCCACTGAAAGGGATCCTAAAATCAAAACACCAAGGAATATAGTGGCCAAATGCCAGAACCCACAGATGAAAAAAAAAATATTGCAAGCGGCCAGAAAAACCCAATTCAAGTATCAAGGAGCCACAATAAGGATCACCCAGGATCTGGCAGCATCCACATTAAAAGATCGAAGGGCCTGGAATATGATATTCCGAAAGGCTAAGGAACTTGGTATGCAACCAAAAATAACTTACCCAGCGAGAATGAGCATCTTTTTCCAGGGAAGAAGATGGACATTCAACGAAGTAAGCGAATTTCATCTATTTCTGATGAAAAAAACCAGAACTTAACAAAAAGTTTGATCTACAAATATAGAACTCAAGAGAAATCTAAAAAGGTAAAGATTAATCTTGGGAACTATATTTTGACTATATAGATGTATAAAGAATACATGTATACCTTGTTCTAGAAATTGATGTGGAAAGGACATTGTACCAGAAAAAGGGTAAAGTGGGGGTAGTACATCTCATGAAGAGGCATAGGAAACCTATTATATCTGAGAGAAAGAATGGAGGGGGATGAATATAGTGGGTATCTTACTGCCTTCAGAATTGGCTTTAAGTGAAAAATCTTAAGACATATTCAATCTATGGTGAAACTTCTCCCACCTCATTGAAAAGTGAGAAGGGAAAAGTGAAAAGGGAAGGAATAAGCTAAGCGGAAGGGAATACGGGAACTGGGAGGGAAAGGGGTAAGATAGGGGGAGGAACTCTAAGGCGGGGGGAGGGATACTAAAAAGGGAGGGCTGTGAGAAGCAAGTGGTGCTCACAAGCTTAATACTGGGAAGGGGGGAAAGGGGAAAGAAGGGAGAAAAGCATAAACCGGGGTTAACAAGATGGCAAGTAATACAGAATTGGTCATTCTAACCATAAACGTGAACGGGGTAAACTCCCCCATAAAGAGGAAGCGGTTAGCAGAATGGATTAAAAGCCAGAATCCTACAATATGTTGTTTACAGGAAACACACCTGAAGCGGGGAGATACATGCAGGTTAAAGGTAAAAGGTTGGAGCAAAATCTACTATGCTTCAGGTGAAGTCAAAAAAGCAGGGGTAGCCATCCTGATCTCAGATCAAGCTAAAGCAAAAATTGATCTAATTAAAAGAGATAAGGAAGGGCACTATATCTTGCTAAAGGGTAGCATGGATAATGAAGCACTATCTATATTAAACATATATGCACCAAGTGGGGTAGCATCTAAATTCTTAAAAGAGAAACTAAGAGAGCTGCAAGAAGAAATAGACAGTAAAACTATAATAGTGGGAGATCTTAACCTTGCACTCTCAGAATTAGATAAATCAAACCACAAAATAAATAAGAAAGAAGTCAAAGAGGTAAATAGAATACTAGAAAAGTTAGATATGATAGATCTCTGGAGAAAATGTAATGGAGACAGAAAGGAATACACTTTCTTTTCAGCAGTTCATGGAACCTATACAAAAATTGACCATATATTAGGACATAAAAACCTCAAACTCAAATGCAGTAAGGCAGAAATAGTAAATGCATCCTTTTCAGACCACGATGCAATGAAAATTACATTCAACAAAAAACCAGGGGGAAGTAGACCAAAAAATAATTGGAAACTAAATAATCTCATACTAAAGAATGATTGGGTGAAACAGCAAATCATAGACATAATTAATAACTTCACCCAAGAAAACGATAATAATGAGACATCATACCAAAATGTATGGGATGCAGCCAAAGCGGTAATAAGGGGAAATTTCATATCTCTAGAGGCCTATTTGTATAAAATAGAGAAAGAGAAGGTCAATGAATTGGGTTTGCAATTAAAAATGCTAGAAAAGGAACAAATTAAAAACCCCCAGTCAAACACTAAACTTGAAATTCTAAAAATAAAAGGTGAGATCAATAAAATTGAAAGTAAAAAAAAAAACTATTGAATTGATTAATAAAACTAAGAGTTGGTTCTATGAAAAAACCAACAAAATAGACAAACCTTTAGTAAATCTGATTAAAAAAAGGAAAGAGGAAAATCAAATTGTTAGTCTTAAAAATGAAAAGGGAGAACTCACCACTAACGAAGAGGAAATTAGAGCAATAATTAGGAGTTACTTTGCCCAACTTTATGCCAATAAATTCGACAACTTAAATGAAATAGAAAAATACCTCCAAAAATATAGCTTGCCCAAACTAACAGAGGAAGAAGTAAATATCCTAAACAGTCCCCTCTCAGAAAAAGAAATAGAACAAACTATCAATCAACTCCCTAAGAAAAAATCCCCAGGACCAGATGGATTTACATGTGAATTCTACCAAACATTTAAAGAACAATTAACTCCAATGTTATATAAACTATTTGAAAAAATAGGGATTGAAGGAGTCCTACCAAACTCCTTTTATGACACAGACATGGTACTGATACCTAAACCAGGTAGGCTGAAAACAGAGAAAGAAAATTATAGACCAATCTCCCTAATGAATATTGATGCTAAAATCTTAAATAAAATATTAGCAAAAAGATTACAGAAAATCATCACCAGGATAATACACTATGACCAAGTAGGATTTATACCAGGAATGCAGGGCTGGTTCAATATTAGGAAAACTATTAGCATAATTGACTATATCAATAACCAAACAAACAAAAACCACATGATCATCTCAATAGATGCAGAAAAAGCATTTGATAAAATCCAACATCCATTCCTAATAAAAACACTTGAGAGCATAGGAATAAATGGACTTTTCCTTAAAATAGTCAGGAGCATATATTTAAAACCATCAGTAAGCATCATATGCAATGGGGAAAAACTGGAACCTTTCCCAGTAAGATCTGGAGTGAAGCAAGGTTGCCCACTATCACCATTATTATTTAATATCGTATTAGAAACACTAGCCTCGGCAATAAGAGTCGAGAAAGATATTAAAGGAATTAGAGTAGGCAATGAGGAAACCAAACTATCACTCTTTGCAGATGATATGATGGTATACCTAGAGAACCCCAGAGATTCTACTAAAAAGCTATTGGAAATAATTCATAATTTTAGCAAAGTAGCTGGCTACAAAATAAATCCCCATAAATCCTCAGCATTTTTATACATCACCAACAAAACCCAACAGCAAGAGATACAAAGAGAAATTCCATTCAGAATAACTGTTGATACCATAAAATATTTGGGAATCTATCTACCAAAGGAAAGTCAGGAATTATATGAGCAAAATTATAAAAAAGTCTCCACACAAATAAAGTCAGACTTAAATAATTGGAAAAATATTAAGTGCTCTTGGATCGGCCGAGCGAACATAATAAAGATGACAATACTCCCTAAACTAATCTATTTATTTAGTGCTATACCAATCAGACTTCCAAGAAAATATTTTATTGATCTAGAAAAAATAACAACAAAATTCATATGGAACAATAAAAAGTCGAGAATCTCAAGGGAATTAATGAAAAAAAAATCAAATGAAGGTGGCCTAGCTGTACCTGATCTAAAATTATATTATAAAGCAGCAGTCACCAAAACCATTTGGTATTGGCTAAGAAATAGATTAGTGGATCAGTGGAAAAGGCTAGGTTCACAAGACAGAATAGTCAATTATAGCAATCTAGTGTTTGACAAACCCAAAGCCCCTAACTTCTGGGAAAAGAATTCATTATTTGATAAAAACTGCTGGGATAATTGGAAATTAGTATGGCAGAAATTAGGCATGGACCCACACTTAACACCATATACCAAGATAAGATCAAAATGGGTCCATGACCTAGGCATAAAGAACGAGATTATAAATAAATTAGAGGAACATAGAATAGTTTATCTCTCAGACTTGTGGAGGAGAAAGAAATTTGTGACCAAAGATGAACTAGAGACCATTACTGATCACAAAATAGAAAATTTCGATTACATCAAATTAAAAAGCCTTTGTACAAATAAAACTAATGCAAACAAGATTAGAAGGGAAGCAACAAACTGGGAAAACATTTTCACAGTTAAAGGTTCTGATAAAGGCCTCATTTCCAAAATATATAGAGAACTGACTCAAATTTATAAGAAATCAAGCCATTCTCCAATTGATAAATGGTCAAAGGATATGAACAGACAATTTTCAGAGGATGAAATTGAAACTATTACCACTCATATGAAAGAGTGTTCCAAATCATTATTGATCAGAGAAATGCAAATTAAGACAACTCTGAGATATCACTACACACCTGTCAGATTGGCTAAGATGACAGGAAAAAATAATGATGAATGTTGGAGGGGATGCGGGAAAACTGGGACACTAATGCATTGTTGGTGGAGTTGTGAACGAATCCAACCATTCTGGAGAGCAATCTGGAATTATGCCCAAAAAATTATCAAATTGTGCATACCCTTTGATCCAGCAGTGTTTCTATTGGGCTTATATCCCAAAGAAATACTAAAGAAGGGAAAGGGACCTGTATGTGCCAAAATGTTTGTAGCAGCCCTATTTGTAGTGGCTAGAAACTGGAAAATGAATGGATGCCCATCAATTGGAGAATGGCTGGGTAAATTGTGGTATATGAATGTTATGGAATATTATTGTTCTGTAAGAAATGACCAGCAGGATGAATACAGAGAGGACTGGCGAGACTTACATGAACTGATGCTAAGTGAAATGAGCAGAACCAGGAGATCATTATACACTTCAACAACGATATTGTATGAGGACATATTTTGATGGAAATGGATTTCTTTGACAAAGAGACCTGAGTTTCAATTGATAAATGGCAGACAAAAGCAGCTACACCTAAAGAAAGAACACTGGGAAACGAATGTGAACTATCTGCATTTTTGTTTTTCTTCCCGGGTTATTTATACCTTCTGAATCCAATTCTCCCTATGTAATAAGAGAACTGTTCGGTTCTGCAAACATATATTGTATCTAGGATATACTGCAACATATCCATCATATAAAGGAGTGCTTGCCATCTAGGGGAGGGGGTGGAGGGAGGGAGGGAAAAAGAAATCGGAACAGAAATGAATGTCAATATAAAGTAATTATTAAATAAAAATTAAAAAAAACAATGTATTAGTGTCCCAGTTTTCCCACATCCTCTCTAACATTCATCATTATCTTTTCCTGTCATCTTGGCCAATCTAGAGGTATATAACAGTCTCTCAGAGTTGTCTTAACTTGCATTTCTCTGATCAATAGTGATTTGGATCACCTTTTCATATGACTAGAAATAGTTTCAATTTCTTCATTTGAAAATTGTCTGTTCATATTTTTTGACCATTTATCATTTGAAGAGTGGCTTGAATTCCTTTAAATTTGAGTCAATTGAACATACTGAACATAGACATCATCTCCAAGCTGAACATTTGCATTCAAGAAAAGTTGCATTCATAAAACAAAAAAAAATCATACCAGAGGAATTAATGTCAGCATATTGGAGTGCTTCTCCGAGAGGGAACAGTTTGTTGTTGTTAACTTTGACGTTGAGCCAATACATAGTTGACAATAATGAAGCAGAAAAGGATTGGCCAGCTTTCAGAGATTTGGTGTACAACACTGCATTTGCTCATCTGGGTCAAATGCTCAGAAACATCAAGACTGATTTGATAAAAATAACGGGGGAATTCAGAAGTTGTTATAAGAAAAATGAGAACTCCACACCACAGGTTGTATCAGCAGATAGTTCATCAATCTTTAAGAAAATGAAATTCAATTCCATTGAAATAAATAACAATAGAAATATAGATACAGGATTCTTGGCTAGTAAGAAGGAAGATGAAATTAAGTTTTATATTGATAGTATCAATCCAAAGCACTTCTATTAAGCTCAGAAAGCTATTTTGAAGCCAAATTAGCATCTTAACTATTCAGTGCTGATGGAACCATATTGATTAGTGCTAATGATATGATCTTGTAAAGATAGGCTTAAAACTTTCATATTGTTCTCAACAGACTGTCATCAATCAGTGCTCAAGATATTGACTGTTTAGCTCATATTGAATTCAATCACTCTTTAGCTGAAGTTCCAATTGAAAAAGAGTTTTTAAATTGCCATTAGACCACTTTCATGTTGTAAAGCACCAGGTTCTTATTCTATTGTAAGTGAGATTTAGGTGCTCATATCAAATCTGACTGACATTTTCCAAATTATATGACAAGATGATCCCATTTCCCAGTTCAAGGATGCTTCCATTGTCCAGCTCTATAAAGATAAAGGGAATAAAGTTTCCTGTGACCATCACAGGGGAATGTCTCTCGGACATTCTCCTGAGAACCCTTCAGAAAGAGCTGAAGAACAGTCAATTTGTTCTTTGCTGCCAACAAATCCAGGAGAAATCCAGGAGTAGAACAAATATTTGTATGCACTAATTGCAAATATGATCAAAGCCTTTGGAATTGTCAATTATATGAGCTCATGGAAAATTATGTCAAAATTTGATTGCCCAAAGAAGTTCATCAGTATGTTAAGTCAATTTCATGATGGCATGGTTGCCCAGATTTTGAACAATGGAGAATGTTCTGAAGCTTTCCCAGTCAGCAATGGAGTGAAACAAGGCTGGGTGTTGGCTTCCATACCATGTTTTAAATAAAATATCAAAATTTAGAAATAGAAGAAATAATATAGTAGGAAGTAATCTAGAATTCAAATCACAAAACATAGGTTCATAAATCAGACCTTCCAGTTATTACTTAAATTTTGTATATGTTTCTTAGTCTTCCTTGACTTTCCTTACCTACATTGTTCACCTCCAGATGTAAGGAAAGGGCTAGAAAAGGTGCCCTAAAATTGTCTAATTATTATGGCCGACAGAAATACTAACAATTGTACAAAACCTTCAGCCATGTCAAACTCTTTCGATGGAGACAAATAGGGAATCAGCCATCTATTGAGCTTATGAAAAATTCTTCAATTTGAAAAGACTACAAGCCAAAACTCAAGTGAAGGGAGTGTTGGTGAAGGATTTTTTTTTGCAGATGATTATGCACACAATGTAGCCTCTGAAGCTGAGATGCATCAAATTGATTTTTTGCTTCTTGTGCTAATTTTGGCCTAATAATAACACCAAGAAAATGCAGGTTCTCTATCAGCTAGAACCACTCCATCCACATGTGGACCCATTGATTATAGAAAATTAGAGAAGTTTTGATTCCTGTGGATAAGTTCACTTATTTTGACAGCATAATTTCTAGGGATACACATATTGATAATGAGGTTGATACACTCATTGAAAGAATTAGCTCAATATTTGGAAGGCTCCAAGGGAAAGTGTTAGAGAGGAGAGATATTAGACTGACTAAAAAATAAACTGAAGGTATACAGAACCATTATACTGACTTCATTGTTATATATCTGTGAAACCCGGGCAGTCTATCAGAGTCATTCCAGAAAATTGAATTGTTTCCATTTGAATCGTCTTAGGAAGATTCTGAAAAGCCCTGGAAGGATAAGGTACTAAACATGGGGTTCCTTTCTTGAATTAAATTGCCAAGCATTCCACCTCTACTGCAGAGATGCAGCTCTGTTGGGCTGGCCACAGTGTTTGAATACCAAATGTGTGCTTGGCAAAAAGACTATTTAATAAAGACTTCACACAGGACAAGCATTCACAAGGTGGTCAGGAAAGGTGATACAATAACCCTCTTGAGGACTCTCTTAAGAACTTTAGAATTGATAGGATGACATAGAAGACAATAGCAGAGGATTGCTCAGCATGGTGTGCCCTCATCAGAGAAGGTGCTGGGCTCTAAGAGCAAAGCAGAATTGAATTAGCCCCCCAAATGGGAGATGCACAAAATTAGAGAAGCTCCTGAAATGATCACAGGGACTATTTGTGTCTGATCTATAGCAGAGCATTCTGAGTTCTTATTGGTCTGATCATCCCCAGTCAGACACACTAACTTGATTTTAACATAATGATTTCATTTAGTCGTTTTTGAGAATGAAAGACAACATCCAACCAGCGAAGTGACAGTGGACAGGAGACAGAAAAGATCTTCTCCAGGTTTAAATCTAAGAACCTTAAAATAGGATAAAAGAAGCCATGAAAAGTAGAAAAATAAGATCTGCAATAAAATAATATTCCCTCTCGAATGTATGAAATTGTCTCTGTCTCTGTTTTTCTCTGTCTCACTCTTTTCTCTTCCCTTCTTTCTCTGTCTTTTTCTCTGTTTCTTTCTGTCTTTGCCTCTCTCTGTCTCTGTCTCACACTAACTCCGTTTCTCTGTCTCTGTCTCTACCTCTCTTCCGTTTTTTCTTTTTCCCTCTTTTTGTTTCTGTCTCTCTCTATATGGAATGCAACTTTTCAAATTTCTCAAACTGTTAAAAACTTCAAATTTTATTTCTATGAAGGCTGAATGAATGTCTCCATTAATTAATCAAGTTAATTTTTTTTAAAGATATGGATGTCTGGAAGATAAGAATTTTAATTTTTTGTAAGGTTTGGTAGTGTAGGTAGAGTTGGAGTAGGGGAATCTATCACTTTAAACAATTAGTTCTAAGAGTTCTATAGATTTACCATAAATATAAACACCTCTGTTAGAAAAGGAACTGATCTGACTTTACAGATTACTGAAATAAAATTTTCAAAGCTTGAAAGTATATCAAAGAATCATATTTAGAACTGGAATTATTTTTATCTTTCCTTAAGTGCATTGCTTAGCACTTTATCATAATGAACATAGTGATTTGCTTCCCTCTCACAGAGTTTGAATGTATCTTACTACATTTTTGATATTTCACTTACCAGAAAAGTTTAGGTTTTCCCAGAAAATTATTTTTCCTAATGATTTATCCAAATGCCCAGATAACTCAAATTTCAATAACATTTGATGTAAAACTTTACTAAAGACTTAAGTATAAATAGATTATATTTATTTGGTCCTTTAAAAAAACAAATCTAAATGCATGTTTGCTTTCCCAACATCTTGAATAGATATCATATGATTTCCCTTTCTTTTATATTTGTTTCTCTTCTTCCCAAAAGTTGTACTAGTTTTTAGCATGGTCTATGTACTTCTAATTATAGAAATCAGAACACCTATTTTTTCAGGTTAATTTTAGCCATAATACTTTTGTTGCTTATAATCTTATCATATAATTTCAAATGATTCTATAAGTTTTTTAACATGATGTTCAAAGCATTTAGAAGGTTTAAGTTTTTAATGCTATTATTAGGACAACAGTTTATCTTATATCTTTGGCAAATTAAATACTTGACCTATGTAAATGTGATAGATAACTGAAACAACTTCTATGGACTAAAAGCTTATTTGAACTATTTGGATGTTTCTGCATATTACATGTAGTATTCTGGACATAATGATATTGCAAACTTATCATTATGGTTATAAGAGGAAACCAGGCATAATGGACAGAGAGATATACTTAAGTTATTGCTAGCTGTCTCTAGCTAGAATGCTTGGAAGACCCTCCAAGCCTTATTTGGTCACAAATCTATTCCCTTAGGGTGAAACAAACTTTAGATAATCAATTTAACTGAGGCAAGAATCTCCTTTTTAGCTAAGTCCAAAAAATCTGAATGAATGAATGAATGAATGAATGTGGGAGGGGAAGATCCTCAGGATTCCTGGCCAATGCAGAAATAATTGCTATTACATTTATTAAAAGTCATTCAGGACCCCAAAGAATGACCAAATGGGGCTTGATCCAGGACCTATTGGTGGCCAATGACTATCAGATTAGATGTGATTTAAAGTTTAGTCCTTAAGAAAGAAATCTAGCTAGTTAATCCCAAGATATCTTGGGAGGGTTCAGAGGTGCAAAAGAAAAAAAAATGTTTTTAAGAGCATCTCTAGGAATATCCTATGTGGTTAGAGAAAGGAAAGAAGGTGTTGGAATCCTTACTAACTGCTAACTAATTAGAGTTGATCTAATCTTACAAGAAGATGTTTTGGGCAGAACCTGAAACAAGGTACTAAGTAGAACTAATTAATACAAGGCTTGTGTTCACACCTTTACTCATTGGAGTTCAATGAGTTCACACCTCCCTTGAAGCTCTTTGGGCCAGAGAGCACTAGCATAAATAGAGCTTCAATGGGCCAGTCAAGGAAGTTCTTCTGAGTGAAGAAGCTACAAGTCGAGATTTCACTGGAATGATATGAAGAGTGGTGCTGGTTCTGGAGGCTGAAGAAAGCAGAGGCAGAAGCAAAGGACAAAGCAGCAAGAGCTCTTGGAACCAAGCAGAGAGATAGGCCTCTAAGCTAACTGGGCTATATTGGAGATAATAAAAGATCTGAACTTTTATCACCTGACTGCGTTTTGAGAAGAAAAAGCTCACAACATTTCAGCCCCAGAACCTGGACAGAACTACTTGTGGCTTTCTGAATATAGTGAGCTCTGTAGGATACAAGCCCAACAAAATAGTCAAAGTGGAGTTCATACTGCAATCACCTGTGACCTACTAACAGGTACAGGTCCTTATGCAGATGTCACAGCACAAATTAGTTATTCTGTAGCAGCATATCAGCAAATTGCTGATAATGCTATCAAAGCGTGGGCTTCTCTTCACAATAAAGAGGACAAGGGAGGGGCCTTCACAAAAATAACACAAGGGCCAAATGAACCCTTCGCTGACTTTGTGGGACGCTTGCAGACAGCTATCATAAGAACAAATGGAGAAAATGCAATAACAGACATTTTGATAAGGCAACTTGCTAAGGAAAATGCTAATGAGGTTTGCAGAAGAATTATACTAGGACTGCGCAAGGATGCTCCTTTAGAGGAGTTCATAAGATGCTGTGCCACAGTGGGCACAGGTGCCTTTAATAGCCAGGCTATGATGCAGACTTCCCAAAATCCAAACATGAGAAGACATAGTCCCTCTTGGCAAGGGACTTCCAGAGAGACTCGTAGATGCTTTCAGTGTGGAAAAATTGGACATCTAAGAGCCCAATGTAGATACAGAGATACAATGAGAAGACAGGGTGAGAGAAAACCCAAAATCCCATGTCCAAAATGTACCCGAGGCTTTCATTGAGCCTCTAAATGTATATTGACCCAGAAGAATGAGAGGCAGGGCCCAGCTCCAAAGTATCAATCAAAGGACAGGTGGGGCATGATAGCAGCTGAAGTTACACCCAGAGAGATTTTAGAAATTCAGAACTCTGATGCCATCAACCAACAGAAAAGCAATCAGGATTACAGTTGGGGAGAATACAGGCCTTTTAAGACAACAAGACAATATCCAATGCAAATAAATCCAATGTAATTACTAGATGATGAGGAGAAATCCCAAATTTGATAAATAGAAGGGAATTAGGTTAACTGCTTGGGGAAGAGGATCTGCTTATATTTCCACAGATGGATAAAGAATCAGATAGCTGACAATGAGACTGTCAAAAGGACTCTTAAAATCTTCAGAAATCATTGGGTTCCCTGAGATGAAAAATTGTTGATGAGACCTTTTGCAGTACTTCAGAGCTTACAAGAATTATTAGATTCCTAGAACATGAACTAATGGACAATGGATTGCTTATGGACTATTTCTAGGACTTATGGACATGTGTAAATCTTCAGGTTGATTCATGTTGTTACATTACTACTAACCTGTGTTATATTGCTATGTGCTTATGTAAATTATGTATAATGCCTCCCATATTGATGGATTTATGTATACCATGTATATCTTATTGATGGATTTATGTGTACCCCTTCAGAAACCACTAATCTGATTAGATTTCCTATTTCCTTTGGTGTTTTCATCTAACAAAAGAAAGGGGGAGATGTTGGAATCCTTACTAACTGCTAACTAATTAGAGTTGATCTAATCTTACAAGAAGATGTTTTGGGCAGAACCTGAAACAAGGTACTAAGTAGAACTAATTAATACAAGGCTTGTGTTCACACCTTTACTCATTGGAGTTCAATGAGTTCACACCTCCCTTGAAGCTCTTTGGGCCAGAGAGCACTAGCATAAATAGAGCTTCAATGGGCCAGTCAAGGAAGTTCTTCTGAGTGAAGAAGCTACAAGTCGAGATTTCACTGGAATGACATGAAGAGTGGTGCTGGCTCTGTAGGCTGAAGAAAGCAGAGGCAGAAGCAAAGGACAAAGCGGCAAGAGCTCTTGGAACCAAGCAGAGAGATAGGCCTCTAAGCTAACCAGGCTATATTGGAGATAATAAAAGATCTGAACTTTTATCACCTGACTGCGTTTTGAGAAGAAAAAGCTCACAACAAGAAGGAAAGGAGGAAAGTCTTCCAACTGACCAATTCCAGGCCAGATTTACTCACAGGTTGTTTGGGATCTACTGACTAGATTTATTTCTGAAGGACCAGACTTTAAACCAAAACCAATCTGATTCTAATTGGTTACCAAAAGTCTTCAACCAAGCCTGTTTGTTCAATGTTTGGGCCCTCATTGACTTAGAGAGTTAATAACACTTTTAATGGAGTTATAGTTATGATAAAACTTTGCCCCTTGACCAGGAAATGAGTTTAAGCCTGGAAATTCTTTTGAGGTACCTCAAAATTTGGTTCTGTGACTCCAAACTTTTGGGGTCCCTTCCCGACCTCAACAGTTGGAAACTCTGAGGATCTTTCCCTCCCAGATTAATTTATCTACTAAGATTTTTTTAATACTAGGTGAAAGAGGAGATTCTTTGCCTAACTGCTGTCTAGTTGATATCACCAAATGGGCCCAGCCTCAGTCAAACAGAGATTGTTGAGGTGGAAAACACTCCAACAATATTAGGGTGCCCCAAGTTGGTGTCTCAGGTATGGAAAAGAATTCATAAACTCAGTTTGTCTCCAGGTTAAGGAGCAAAAATGTATTAAGCTGTTGACAGCAGACTAACTTCCTAAAGAATTTAGCCAAGAGCCAGAAGCAAGAAGATAATTTTACAGGAAAGAGAAAAATAGATCAGGTTCAAGTCATTGATAGGCTAATTATGTAGCTTGGAGGTTATAATTAAGGAGTAGGGGGTGTTGTACCCATTATTGTATTATATGGCTTCTAAAAGAGTACTAAATAGAGGGGGAGCAGCTCCTATCATTAAATTCTATGACTTATGGACCAACGGATTGTTCTGTTAATCAGCATTTTTTTTTTTTTTTTTTTTTTTTTTTTTTTTTTTTGTGGCACTCCTAAGGCTGGATAGACTTATGGTTTTTCAGAAATCGCACATTCTCTCTAGGAGGTGTTGGAAAACCTTACCTTAAAAGGCCATGGTCTCCTATTTCATCCAGGACCATTTCCAGCCCTCCTGATCCATATATGGTCACTGGTCCCCAGATGGCTCTGGAGGGGACAGTGGGGCAGGTGACCTTGCCCAGTCCTCCCTCACTTAAATCCGATTCACTTGCATGTTATGACATCACCTCCTTTTTGAGAACAAAGGACAAACAACAGATATCCATTTCCACAGCATGAAGTAAGTGTCTTATTTTTTCCATTCCTATCTTATTACTGATACTGGAAATGTCAGAACGTGAATTAAATCCCCAAAATGAAACCACTAAGAATGAGAGACAAATAAAACTGCTTCTAAGATGAAGCTTAATTCTGTTAAGACATTTTTTCTTTAAACAGGGAGGGGCTAAGATGGAGAGTAATTACTTATTGAAAAAATAAAAGCTTACATTATACAATGCAAATATAAATATCATCTATCTTGATCAATATCTGTATGTCATATATATATATATATATGTATATTATACATATATATATATATATATAGAGAGAGAGAGAGAGAGAGAGAGAGATCCATTCTAGATCTCCTTTGTTTTTCTATCTCACTCTAAATACCACAATCAATAGTCCCTTCTGACCACTTTCCTTTGATAGTAACCTATTCCTTTCTAATATATTATAAGCGAATTAAACAGATAACCAAATTTCTTAGTATTATATGACAAACAAAAACTATGAATGAATGAGACTTCCATTCCATGGAAGAAAATGTAAAGATTTTTAAGACATCTATTTCTCTATTTGATGTCTTTAAAAAGAAAAAAGAAAAGAAACGATTTTATTCATAAGTATTGAAATTATTAGAAGTTGAACTTTATTGTTTGAATTTGGTTTTTTTCCTTAGCTACAGAATGATACTTCTCCCAAATTAAATTCACTTAAAATTAAAAAAAAATTTTTTTTCAAAAATTTGATGTTTGATTTCCATGCAGGGAAATATATGGTTTCCCTGGCTTCTGACATGCAGGATCCCTTTCTCTAGTAATAGTCCTTTAATTTTAGCTTAAATAACTAGTTGCACACTCTGGACAATCTGCATTCTAATAGGAGAATATAACACACACAAAAAGATAACTGGACAAAAAAAAAGTAGCAGGAGTTGGGGTGAGGAAAAGGAAAATAGGAGAAGTAACTATACATTCCATTATGTAGTGATCAAAAAATGATGATCCAAACTATCAAAGAATGATATATTTTTTAAAATTCTTCACAATTTTATTAGTAAACTAAATAATATTTTAATGCTTGAAATAACATTATTCTGCTAGAAATGACTATGTAATAAGATTCTTATGTCACAATGGAATGTCCCCTCTGTAACATGAGTAATTATTTCTAATAAGTAAAGGAAAAATGATGAATGGTGTTACAAGGCAAGAAAAATAAGTTAAGGAATGAAAATTTGCAGTAAGGCTATGACTTGAGATTATTAAAATGGTGTTTATGTTATTTTCATTTGTTTTCTGAGTAATATAAATGAGTAGCTCATCCTATGCCATGTTTAGTTTAAAAAAGCAATCTGTCATATTAGTGTACAAATATAAATAATGCCTTGATTCCTGCTGCTCCTGATTACTAAAACCATGGTGGCCTGTCAAGGGGAAAATTCTTGCCTATTTTAAAACTGTTATTTTGGGATGAAAAATCATAATAGAAGGTTTGACTAAGTAATATAAAAAGAACTCTCATGCATAGCTGACCTATAATATAATATAATCAAATAGCTGTTATGCTTATGTGCTCTTTCCATTTTAATTTTCTTACTGCTGAAAAAAGTATGAAAATATTTTATGACTATGGATTTATAGAACTTGTCTAAATCTGGGAAAATTGATGTATCTTGAATTTTGATTTTTAAATGTTGATTCAGATGAGCATTAATGACTTCCACTATCTAGAAAAAATAGAACATGACATTATCTTGAATAGATTTGAAGCTTCAAAAAATAAATCCCCAAACCTCCCACAACAAGATTGTGTCTGTTTTTATTTTTATGTCTGTATTTTTAAACAAAAAATCTGTCAAAGTTCACCATTGATGGCATGGAGGTGACTCAAGCTTATCTAAGTCTTTGTTAGGAGAAGATTAACTCTAATATGCTGTAATAAATTCAAGTCTGAATGTGATCTAGATAAAGGCCCAGATTGTTGTCTATGGGCAAGCCTGTCAATGTTTGAAAAGGATCATCCACTCCAGTAGTTTTAGTAATGATGAAGCAATCATTTCAGAATGTGAGAAGTCAAATCCTGCATTATGTAGAGCAATTGTCCAAATTAACACAAGAAAAGAACAAAAGATATGAAAGAAAAGACACCAATGAAGGAGCAATACAATACATATAAGAATATCAATCATTTACAATATATATTATATTAATATGTATATATATTATATCTATTTTGTGCACATATACAAATTTTCCAGATCAGGATGTAGAACTTTATAAAGAGCATCATCTCATAAAATAACACAAAATAATGGAAATGAAAAGAAGTCCATAAAAAGTATGTATAAAACCTAAATCAGATAATTAGGATAAATTAACTACATAAAGCAAAAGCCATGGAACCATCATTTTTTGTAAGAATGTTGATTAAAGCTCTTTTCAAATTCTGCCATTTTTAAAATTTGAGTCATTCATTTGCAATTTGTGAAGGTCAGGTGAATGATGGCTTGCATATAAAGCAGTCAGAAAGCTTAATAGTTTTTATCTGCTCACTCACTAATATGAATTCAAAATGTATAGAAAGAAAATTAAATGTGAATTGGTGAGGAGAGTACATTACACCTGAGATAAAGCAGAAAAGCCTCATGTAAAAGAAACCATCAGTTCATATTCTTTGATCATTTAATTAATTGGGAAATGATTCTTATTTTATTAAATTTGATTTAGTTCCTTATGTATCTTAAAATGAAAATTTTATCTGAGACATTTGATTCAACCTTAATTTTTTTTCTCTTCTAATTTTAAATATGTCCAGTTTTTGTTTGCTTGTGTATGCAAAAAAAAGATTTTATGAAATCATCAGATTGATATTCCTAAAGCATATGTCTGACTGTGTCATTCTTTGGTGAATAAATAATATAGTAATACTTTAAAGATAATATCAAATCAAGTCAAGAAACATTTATTATCTGCCATGCAATATGCTAAATTCTAGTATTAGAAAGATATAACACCTAAACATTCAGGGAAATTACATTCCAATAGGCAACTGGAGAAATGAAACTGAAGCACTAGAGAGAATCTGGATATATAATAATTTTAGAATAATATCAATTTGGTACTTGTAGAGAATAGAATTGATTATAAAAGGGAAAGTCTAGGTGAAGAGAGAACAAGGAGTAATTATGAGAGTCTAAATCTATTGTTGGTTATTGGAGTAGAAGGGAACTAAGGTAATTTAAATGAGCAATAGAAAAATAAAGTCATAAAAGAAAGGGAGAAGGGACGAAGAAACAAAGAAAAAAAAATTAAAAAAGGAAGGGAAAAAGGGAGACATAGAGGAAGGGAGAAAGGGAAGAAGGGATGATGGAAGGAAGGAAGAAAAAGAAAACAAAAAAGAAAATAGGATCCAGGCCAAAGCCTTGGAATATCCCAACACATAAGGATTAGGACATGAATGGTGATCCATAAAAAGGGACATAAAAGAAACAATCATATGGATAGGGGAGAAATAAGAGAGGAGTTTATTATCTATGTGACATAGTGAATGATTTATGCAAAGTCCAGTGGCCTGCTTGTAAATATTTAACAAATAGCACTATAAGCAGTAGCTCTTAGAGTCAACAGTTCAAATCTTCAGTCAGACACTAGTTGTATGACTTTGGGCAAATCAATTAACCAAGTTTGCCTATCTGTAAAATGATTGGAAGAAGAAAATGTCCCACCACTCCAGTGTCTTTGCTGAGAAAACCCCAGTGGGGTCCTGAAGAGATGGACACATAGCTATTGGCAAAACAATATGCACAGTATACTTTTAAATTTAATCTTCATTATGAACAATCTGTCCATCACTTTCTTAAGTCTAGACAATCAACCAAATGATAAATCAAGCTCTAACTTGTAGCTTTTAGCAATTTCTGAAGTGTGAATGCTCCCTGTGAAATTTCAAAATTTGGCTCTAATGAGCCAATATTAATGAGCTTCAGCATACTACCACTAAAAATATTTAGAATATAAAATCCAAAGAGGAAGGAAGTGAAGAAAGATGCAGATTGGAAAAAGAAATACAATCAAATTAATATGTAAATTGGAAGGGGCATATTAATTTCAGTGAAATTTGATTTTTTAAGGATTAAGACACTGAAGATGAGAGGAAGAGGAGATAGTGTGAATAAGTATTCTCTCCTCTCCCCACCAGGAGTTTGACACCAAAGGAAAGAGAACTATAGGAAGATAATATTAGGGAATGGCAGGGTTTAGTGAGGTTCTCTAACTTATTAAAAAGACCCAAACATATCTATAGGAAGCAAGGAAGAAGTCCGTATATCCAAGGAAATTGAAGATTAATGAGAAGTAAAATGGGGAATAATTAAGGGAGAAATATAATGGAGAGCATAAGAGGAATATAGAAATAATAGCTAGATTGACCATTATGAGGAGAAAGCCAAGCTCATCAAGCCTTAGACAAATAACTCTAGCTGTCTCAGTATCAGTTTATTTATTTTCAAGATGGAGTTAAAGTTGATGCCTTTATAGTCCTTTCCTCCTGTACATTTATGAGTCTTTGACATGATATGAGAACCTTGAATTCCTGTCATATAAGGATACATTTATGGAACTGGAGATGTTTAGCTTAGAGAAAACCAGGCTCAAAGAGGATATAAAAGGTGTCTTTAAGATTCTCAGGTACAAAAGATATTAAAAGTGTTTTATTCTTCCTGGATTGTAGAACCAGGATTAGAGTGAAAGTTGCAAAGAGACAAAATTAGAATGGATTTCAGGGACCTAACCCCCCAAAAAAGAGAAAGAAAATAGCATGCAAACAAAAAACAAAAAGTGAAAATGCTATGTTGTGAAACATAAACATATATGTTTAGTATTGATCAATATTATGGTATTGATATCAAATCTATGGTATTCTTTAGCAAGATACAGTGTTCTTTTTTCTGTCTTTTAATTAGATCTATTTTTTATTGTTGTTGTTGTTATTGATCTGAAATCAGGATTGCTACCTCTGCTTATTTTGACTTCACCTGAAGCATAATAGATTCTGCTCTAGCCTTTTACCTTCACTCTGTATGTATCACTCTGAATTAAATGTGTTTCTTTTTAAACAACATATTGCAGGATTCTGGCTTTTAATCCAGTCTGCTATCTATTTCTGTTTTATGGTAGAGTTCACCCTATTCATATTCACAATTAAAATAATTCTATATTTCCCATCATTTTATTGACCCCACATTATGCTTTTGTCTTTCCTTTCCCCCTTTCTTCCGTCCCTTTTGTTTTGCTTCTGACCAACACTTCCCTCAAGGAGCTCTCCCCCTTTCTAAACCTTCTCCTTTTCTTATATTTTTCCCCTACTATTTTTCTTTTTCTTTCTATTAGCCTGCCCATTTCCTTTTCCCTTTCCCTTTTAACTTCCCTATAAGGTGAGACAAATTTCTCTGTGAAACCAAATATGCCTAATATTCTCTCTTTGAGCCAAATCTTATGAGAGTAAAATTTACATAATGTTCCTTTCCCTTACTTCTTTCCCTCAATTATAATAGGTTTTTTTTTGCCTCTTCATGAGATGTAATTTCCCTCACTTTATCTCAATTTCTCCCTTTTTCCAGTACACTCCCCTTCCACCTCTAGTTTCATTTTTATATTATGACAGTGAAATCAAATTATACATGTACTCTCAATATATACCCACAATAGAGATAGTTCTCAAGAATTCTTTCTTTTTTATCTTTTTATGTTTCTCTTGAGTTATATATTTGGAGGTATATATATATATATATATATATATATATATATATATATATATATATATTTCAGCTCTGGCAGAAATAAATGAAATTCACTTGTTTAATTGAACATCCTTCTTCTTCCTTGAATGAAAATGCTGTTTAGCTGGATTGTTGATGCTTCCAAGTTCTTTGCCTTTCAGAATATCAAATTCCTGGCCCTTCCATCCTTTAGGATGGAAACTGCTAGGTCCTGGGTAATCCTGATTATGGGTCCTTGGTATTTGAATTGTTTCAGGCTGCTTGCAATGTATTTTCCTTGGTTCGATAGCTATGAAATTTATCTATGATAGTCCTTGGATTTTAATTTTGGGGTTTCTATCAGGAGGTGATTGATGAATTCTTTCAATGGCTATTTTAACTTCTGATGCTAGGGTAGTTTTCCTTGATGATTTCCTGAAGGATACTGTCTAGGCTCTTTCCCATCATGATTTTCAGAAAGCCCAATAATCTTTAGGTTGTTCCTTCTAAATCTATTTTCCAGTTCAGTTGTTTTTCCAAGTAGGTTTTTTTTTACATTTTCTTCTACTTTTTTTTTTTTATTTTGCTTGACTGATTTTTGATGTCTCATTGAGTCATTCATTTCCATTTGTTCAGTTCTCATTTTTAATATATTATTTTCTTCAGTTACCTTTTTTACTTCTTTTTGTATTTGGCTAATTGAATTTTTAAATGAGTTGTTTTGTTCTGTGGATTTTTTTCCATTTCACAAATGCTGTTTTTTAAGGAGTTATTTTCCTTGTCCATTTCACAAATTCTCATTTCCAGGAAGTTGTTTCCTTTTTCTATTTTACAAATTCTGTTTTTCAGAGAGTTGTTTTCTTTTTCCATTTGTTAAATCTATTCTATAAAATAGATTTTTCCATTTCACTAAATCTATTTTGGAAGGAGTTTTCTTCAGATAATTTCTATGTTTCCTTTTCTCAACCCTCTAACAGAGTTCTTATTTCCTTTCTCCATTTTTCCTCTAACTCTCTTTTAAGCTTTTGCTTAATTTCTTCTAGGAGAGATTTATTTGATGGGTTCCAGTTTATATCATCTTTTGGGGATTCATTTGAAGACAGTCTGCTTTTATTGACTTCAGGGTTTGAAATCTGTTCTTCTCTGTCACCATAAAAACAATCTATGGTCAGAGTTCTTTTTGCTTTTTTGCTCAATTTTTTTTAAAGTTGAGATCTGCTTTTAGAGCAAGGGAGGTTGCCCAAGCTTCCTGTACAAGTAGCAGTGGCTATGATGAGTCCATGCTGACTGATTTCCATGACTGGGTGGTTGTGGCCAGGTCCTGTGAAATTCTGGCATTTGGGGGTTCATTATTTACCTTTTGTTCTTGTGTTGGATGTTTTAAAACTTCTCTGCTGATCTACTGGCTTGCAACCAGGGCAGAGTAGCCAACACTGCTGTAAATTTCACCCATAGATTCTCTGGCCACAGAGCCTTCATTGCCCTGGGACTGTGTGTTGACTCATTGTCTGTGCTTGGCCAGCTTGCACTCGTGCCCGATTTTCTGGAGATCTTTGAAATTATCTTGTGCTGGTAATTTGTTACATTGCCAGTATTTATGGATTCTGTCACTCCAGTGACAGAGGTTGGATTTGCTGTTATTGGGAGAGTTGTGGTGAGAGCTCAGAAAAATGTGTCTCCTCTCCACCATCTTGGTTCCACCCCCCGATAACCAAATTCTTCTTGGTTCTATCCCTAGGCCGTAATAGCATATCAATAACATGGAGAACTAGACAAACTTGTCTCCTTGCTTCTGTTTCTTTGCTAAATTCTCTTGAAATTTAGACTGCTTCAATGGTATTACAATTACAATAAACTGAGCCCCTTGACTTTGAGACAAATTCTTTTGAGACACCAGTCTGTGACCCCCACTTGGGGTCCCTTCCCAACCTCAGCAGTACTATTTTTTGTATGTAATATCTAAGCTTTATAAGAATTTTTTTTAATAAACAATAGTTAATTCTAAAATATGACTTTAAGAATGAGGACTTTCCCATATTTTGGAATTTTTGAAGATAGCTTTTGAATGGGGAAATTACTTGCCATACCTCAGAAATAACTGCCACTTCAACATTAAATGGCCTTAAAATTTTTACAGATATAAACACTTCAAACAGTTGTTGCTACTTTCATTATCCAATTTATTATAGTCAGTGGCTTATGAGTACTCAAAAAACATGTAGACTGGAGGAGCTTAAAATTCAATGCCTACCTGATTTCAAATAAGAGTCAATAATATAAGCAGGTCAAGTTTCTATAATAGCAGATTATAGCACAAATGATTCAGATGCTGAAGGAACATAGCTATTTGGTTTTCTAATGAGTCCTGCCTTGATGAGCCCTATAACTATAGCTCTACTAGAAAAACAGAATTATTTTTAAGGTGCAAGCAAGTTTCAGGGGTAAAGAAAGAATCTATTTTATGGGAATTAAAGGAAAAGCAGCTTTTTTTTTTTTCATTCTGAAGCACTAGCTTCAGCTAATGCTTTAGGTCACAAATATTATTAAAGTTAGTTAAGCACCATTTCCTATTTCATATTAACAGTTCATAGAATTGCTCAATAACAGGCAAAAATTGTACTTGAAGGTGGCAATGAACAAGAATGGTAGCTGTGTTAAGGGTCAGAGGTGAAGTGTATTGGAATAGCTATCTGGCAAAATCTCACTAAGAACTTACCTACATTCAAATATATATTTTAGTTCCTTCCTTTCAGGGTCTTTGTGTTCAATATATATGTATATATACATATGCACATATTAATATGGGATGGGAAAGTACTCTGGGTTTTTTGCTAAAATGGGAACCATTGCTATTTAGATTTATAATGCCAGAGAAACTGAGGAAGGATAGAGATTAGAGGACAATTTAATAATTTATTTAAAAGGGAGAGATTTACTGGGACCAAATGGATCCATGGTTTGGTGCTAGGGCTAAATGAGACTATCGTATCCAAGAATCCAGCAGTGACTGTCAGATACAAGATTCTTTTATAGGGTTATAAGACCGATGACATAATGGGGGAGGTATCTGATGGAGATGATCTAATTGGGGGAGGAACCTAGGATGAGGATGACATGATGGAGGCAGGTACCTAGGATGACATAATGGAGGAAGGTACTGGAGAGGCTCCTGATATTCTAATGATGACTAAAATGAATAAAGACCTTTATCCCGTCAAACATTAAGAGGGAATGATTATAACCTGAGGCAGAGTAACTGAATAGGACAATTAGGGAAACTGGGTCAGGATATTAAAAGAGAACGGTAGCACAAAAGATTTATTCTGAGCTAATGCCCAAAAAAACAAGTGAGGTTTGGCCTCGAACCTATTGTTAGTCAATAAGAATCAGAGTGATTTGGATTTAAGGCAAAATCCTAAAGAAATAAATGCGGCCAGCAAACCCCAAGATGTCTTGTGAGGCTTTAAATTTTCATTGTTCAAAATTTACATTACTTTGGCCAGAGCGCTGGTAGATAAGGGTATGATACCTATGTGGAACAAGGGGAGAAAAGGGAAAGAAATAAAGAAAAAAAAGGGGGAGAAAAGGGAAAAAAAAAAGAAAAGAAAAAAAGAAAAGAAAAGAAAAGAAAAGAAAGAAGAGCTTTATTGTCCAATTGATCAGTTCCAGTTGGGTCTCCAGTGGGTAGCTCCTATTACCACTGGCAGAGATTATTGTCTGTTCTTGGTTTTTGAAGAGGACTCACCTCTGCCCAAAGGAATGCAAATTTTACTCACTGAAATAGGATAAATAGGAGATAATTAAAAGAATGAAGACATTGGAATTAAAGGGTCTGGAAAAGGCTTCTTATCAAAGTGAGGTTTAATTTGAGATTTGAAGGGAGCCAGGGAGATTAATAGTCTGAGAAGAAGAGGGAAAAATGGCAGAAGCAAGATATAAAATATCATCTTCCTGGGACAGTTAGGAGACAAATGTGACTAGATAGAAGACCATGAGCTGAAGAATATGGTGAACAAAGAATAAATAGGGAGGAGAAAATTATATTAGAAACTAGATATAGTTTCTAATCTTGCTAGTTTAGCAAGTCCTTGCTAGTTTCTTTTGTAGAGTTTGATGTATTTCTATACCACTGTGGATATGTATTCAACCCTACTTTGTCCATTTCCCATAAATAAGGTTCATTTGACATTTTCTACTTCACTTCTCCCTCCATACTTGTATACTTTTTTCTCACATATTCCTGCTCTGACAAATAGTAAATTCCTTCTTTCTCCTTTTTATATTAGTGTATTCCTTTTGTTCTATCTTTCATTTTTTTTTCCTGAAATCTTCAGAATAAAACCAATCTATCCACAGAACTTGCATTCTTCTTATTTAGCAGCTAAAACTCCAAAGATAAAGCACTGGATTGGCAATCAGGAAAACATGAGTTTAAATCTTTACTTAGACACAATTGTATTATGGCTGTGTGATACCGAATAAGTCACTTTATTTTTCTTAATCTCCATTTCTCAGCTTTAAAATAAGGATAATAATAACATCTATCACATAGCATTCTTGTGAGGGATCAAATGAGATTGAGATGTAAAATGCTTTGATAGAGAATACAGGAAGGAGAGAGGATCTTGAACAAACATGGGGGAATATCCACAAATACCAAAAGAGCCAGCAAACTAGGGGTAAAACAAGTAGAAAGTGCATCATGAATGATTAGAGACAGCCTCCAGAGAATAGAATGGGCAAGAAGAGAGAGTTGTCAATGTTAAGACAGAAGAAGCAAATATGTATCGTTTCTCTCTTCTTGTTCTTCTTCTTCTTCTTGTAATTGTTCTCCTTTTCCCTGTCATCCTCCTTTCTACCTCCTCTTTCTTCTCTTCTTTTTCTTCCTCTTCTTTCTCCTCTACTCCTGCCTCCTCTTCTTCCTCTCTCTTCATTATTCCCAGCAAATAAGCACTGAGCACTTACTCTGTGAAGGAGAGTTTATTAACTTTTCTTAAACTATCTGATATTTTTTGCTTTCCTCAAAAACTACCATCTCATCTTCTTACTACTTTTAATTGTATTTTTCTAAAAGCAATATACTGCTGATTTCCCCAAATTACTCTTATTTCATATAAGTAGTCCTTTATTAAAGTTTTGCCTTTGTGTAAAGTATGTCAACAAAACTGAGTGAAAACTTTCAATTTTGTAATTAGAGATTTTAGCTTTTCTTTCTCTAGGTATAATATTGGCTATTTTTGAATGAGCTAGAATTAAGATTAGGATAGTGATATCCCATCAACAGTAAAAATAAACAAAGAAACAAACAAAAAACTCATGCATCATATAAGTTTCAAATGTCTTTATGAGATATTTTAAAAAATAATTTCATCAACTTAGTATGGTTTAAAAAAAATAATACTTATAAGTTCAGAAGGAGTTAAAATATAAATGCTACTTTGTCACTACTTAGCAATTATTGTGGGTGGATTTCAAAAAAATTTATAAATGCCAAAAGAAAAATTATAAGTATTTATAAAAGAATGAAAATGAGAGTGAATCACCTTTGGGAGCTAATACCAAAGTTTATCATAATCTGAAAAATTCTTTTCATTTGTCAAATTGCATCTTTCCCCCACTCATAGTTATTAATAAAAGAATCAAGATTTTTTCAACAGCAACAATTGCCATCCCTTTGTTCAGTCTTTTTTCTGACTGATAATATTATTATTATTATTAAGTATCATTATTGTATGGCTTTTTCCATTTTCTTGGCCAGGTTAGCATTTATACCACTATTGGAGCAGAGATTCCCTTTAAAGTTTGAGCATGTTTTGATAACCTGCCAGCTGTAAGGCTATTCATTTAGCTCAACCTCTAAAAAATCCTGAAGGCCCATTCCATCACTGACTCCCAAAGGTTAGACTGAATCTGAACTGTGAGCAATGAACCTTTATAGTAAAGCTATATTGAACTATAATTTGTCATTTCTCAGATAAATGTGCCTATTACAAGAAATAAATGGGGCCTTAATTGTCTCACTTCAGCTTTCCTGGAGTGGCCAGTTTGTCATTCGAATCAGTATTCAGGAAAGACTTGTTTTACAACTGCCCTGAATATACTTTTATTGGATTTGATAAAGGAAAAAGCCTTAATTTTCCTTGCCAAAAAAGATTCAATGAAAAATGATATACGGTAAATTCTGTGCTTTAAAAGGATCCACTTCAAGGTGTTGATTTAAAAGACATGGAAAGTGCTGATAACTGAAATATTTTTGCTTGTTAGATTTCTTTTGTCATAGATTTAATTGTGTTTGGTATTCCTGAGGGTGGGAGATAATAGATATGGGGGGAGAAAAAACTTAGCCCTTCATAAAAGGAAATCTTTTCTCCTCTTTTTATTCCCCTCCTACAGCAGGCAAGTAACAAGAACTTATTAAATCTTACTAAGGTTCAGTCACATGGTCCACTAGGAATGCAAATACAAATAAAAAGGAAGATAGTCTCTAACTTCAAATTGCTTACATTCTAATTTGGTGAGAAAACACAGTAAAGGGAAACAGGTAGGGGAAAAAGATATCCTATACAGGAGCCTGGGGTTAAAAGTCAAAAAGGCAGAAGCACTGCTAGGAGGCAAATAAAGTCAAGTCAGCCTGGACCTCTCCCAAAGACAGAAGCTGAGCAGATGAGTAGCCTCCCCCCCCCCCCCAAATCTTTTCCCTGGAACCTTTCATCTTAACCTTTTTCACTTAAGTACTCTTTTTCTTTCCCAAGTAACTTGATTTGTTTCTTCCAAATTATGACTTTTTGGAGAGCACATCTGACTCCCAGGCAAAATTATTAATACATTCACCCACTATTTAAATGATTGTTGTTTGATACTCCGAGGAAATAAATTCTTATACAGAGCTTAAATTTCATTTACACAAGACTCTCTTCATTGATGGAGTTTGATTTCGCAACATTCATAGATCAAATGAGGGACCATAGTTGGCAAAAGATTGGGAGAAGATGCTAATTTTCTGATTTTTCTAGTTTACAGAGAAAAAAACAAAAACAAAAACAAAACTGTATCCTAGATTCTTCTCAGAGAAATCCCCTAAAGGCAGTTTTAGAGGAAATTTATAAAATATTGGTTCTTTAAATTTGAAAGGAACATCTCTCCAGAAGAAGTCAACTTAAAAGTTAAAGAAAGATTGTTACAAGGCTATGTAACAGTCAAAGGTTAAGGCCACCAATTATGTTGCACTTCACAAATACTGAATTATTGTTAACAAACTGAAATCTGTGGCGACCCAGTGACAAACAAGTCTATTGGTGCAATTTTCCAAAAATAGCTCCTCACAGTGTCTCTAAGTCACATTTTGGAAATTCCCCAAATATTTCACATGTTTAATTATATCTGTTATGGTGATCTGAGATGCTACTATATATTGTTTTGAGGATACCATAAATTTAGTTCACATAAGATGGTAAACTTAATGCATACATATTTATGAATTCTAACTGTTCTCCTAAAATTCAGTTCTCCATCTCTTTCCCTCTTCTCACACCTCAGTATTCTTTGAGAGTCATAAATGCTGAAATTAAGCCAATTAATATTTGGCATAATAATAAGCTTAATAATTATGTAATGGCCTCTAAGTAATTCAATGGAAAGGAAGAATCATTTAATATACAAAAGTTCATTATTTTTTCAATTTAAGGAATTGCCACAGCTACCTTAACCTTCAGCAGCCATCACCCTAATCAGTCATAAGCCTTCAACTTGGAGGCAAAACTATTACTGAAAAGTATGCTGATTTAGTGACCCACTATTCCCAAACTTGCTTATCAATCAGTGCTGGAGTCAGTCATCTAGTGGGCAGCTCTGTATTATCTGTGATTCATCATATACCAAATCACCTGTTTGTACCTAGCAAACTGTCCTGTGTTTCCTACCTCAGGAGAACTATGATGCAATGACCTTTGGCTGTTGTGGGCCAATCTGAATGACTTTCAACTCATGAAAATTATAAATAAAATCTGATCCTACCTGGAATCCCTGGCTGATCTCCAGCGATCTGCTAGTCAATGTGTTGCTCACTTTTGCCTCTTCTTATGTTGGCCCAAGGCTTTGTATGATAAGTATGTTAAAATTATATCTTGTGCTGGTCCTGTAGGCTCCTCTTCTTGTCTCCATAATAATTTTCTAAACAGTCAGTATAAAGTAACAATAGCTAAGAAGTAAAATTGAAAAGTGGAACCTAGAAGTCATGTAAAATAAACTCTATTGAATACAACTGATTATGAACTAAACTTGCCTGAACCCAGAGATTCAAATGGTGTGAGGCGATGGAAACCAGAATATGGCAGATTCCTTGTCACTTATTTTTGCAAGAAATAGTGAGTTTTTACTGTTTTTCTTTTTGTTTTTCCTTTTCTAAAAGCCTTGGACATTTTTAATGCTGTCTTTCTGAGGTTCTGCATTATTTTGCCTCTATTGGGGTCCATTGTTTTCTGAAAAAGTTAAAGTAGAGATTTTAACCCAAATTATTCTGTCAGTCTCCTCAAAATGTTCCATTTTTTAATTGTAACAAGCCTACTGGTTTGATGCTGTTTAAATTTTTGCTGGCCCAAACTGAGTTTAAATTAGCATTTTTTCTCCTAAAATGGATTTACATTTTAAATTTGTATACATGTAGCTTTTTGAGAGAAGGATTTTTTTCAGACTGATTTTTTCATGGGTGTGCAGCAAATACAAAATGCTCTGTTTTGTATTTAAAGCTTTTTACAACCTAGATCTCTCTTTCCTATCATTTCAGTCTTCTGACACCTAACATCAGACAAGAAGCCTTCTATTCAGTAACACTGGCTCCCTGGCTGGACACAAAATGCTTCTTCTCTTGATTGGCATTTTTTTTTTCTGACTGTTCCCCATGCCTGGAATATTCTCCTTCTTCAGAGAATTCTCTAACCACTGACTTCCCTGGCTTCCTTTAAATCCCAAATAAAATCCTGCCTCCAACCATAAGTTCCCTGGCTATGTTATTTTTGATTCTCCTCTTTACCTCATCCAAAATTTCTACCTCTACCTCAATCTGTCTAAATTCTTATGAAACTTTAAAATTGAGAGCATCTTTTGTCCCTCTAATGAAAATTTCCTGCTCACTTTAGTCCACACTGAACTTTCTATATTTTGACTATCTATAGCATAATGTAGTACTTTAAGATCTATTGGGTATTTTTTTTTTTCTTTTCATTTGTGAATATGCCATCAAAGAAATTCTAACATTATCAAAAGAAGAGATTATACCTTGCCATTCCCAATCATTCCTATGAAATGGACTTAGAAAAAAAATAATTGATAGACAGATTGTATTGGGCCAAGGGATATATTATATGAATTAGGTGTAATACTTTTTTATGTATTTCTGAGTTTCAATTTTACTATCCTCTAAGGGGCTGTGGTCCTTTCTGAATCATTGCCCTTGCTGATAACATCTTCAGTGTTTATCCTTCTTCAAAGACTGCTGAGCGTCTCTGTCCCCAGGGATTAATTTCTGAAGAATATGAGAAAAAATAGTTCATAAGCAAATTTCTTGAGAACAAAAGATAATTAAGTGGTATGACAATGGGATAAAAAGAAAGAAAAAAAGAAAAGAAAGGAAGGAAGGAATTTATAGGAATAAAGGAAGGAAGGGAGGAAGGAAGCAATGAAGGAAAGAAAAGGAAAGGAGGAAGTGAGGAAGGAAGGAAACAAGCAAAGGAGGGAGAAAGAGAAGAAGAGAAGAAGGAAGGGAGAGGAAGAGAAAGAAAGGAGAGAGAGCAAAAGAAGGAAGGAAAGAAGAGAGGAAGAGATGAAGGGAGGAAGGAAAAAATGAGAAAGGGAAGAAGGGAAGGGGGCATTAGTAGACATCAAGAAGTATAAATTGAAACAAAGATAAAGGACAGAAAAATGAGTTTAAAAAACAAAACAAAGATGGCGGAGAAAGTACACCCAACTCTCTAAGCTCCTCTTATTCCCCTTATAACCAACTATTTAATTCAGCCTCAAAAATAGCTCTTCACTGCTTAAATTCATGAAGATTAGAACCACTACAACTTACCAGCCGAAATCAATCTGGAAGATCGCCAGGAAAGGTTCATCCTGAGGGGCCAGGAACAGACTAGCACAGGCAGCTAGAGACTAGCATCCTGAGCAGACCAGGGGTAAGGGTGATCTCTGTGGCTAGAGAAGTTATAGAGACGACTCTGCTATAGGCTAACTGTTCTACCCTGATTACAAAGCAGTAAACTGGCAGAGAATTTAAGCCTAAAACAGAGGGTACTCTAAAAACGCCAGAACCTAATGAGATGTGGCTGTAGCCTCTCAAACCCGGAAGTGACTCAGGCAGACTGTAACACAGCCCTGCAGCCACATCCTGTAGTTCAGTTGCCGGAGCAGTTACAAATGTGCACAGCATGGGGGCACAGCCTGGGCAGCCTCTAATCGGCACAGAATGGGGCTCAGCCTGGGGCATTAGTACTTCTCCAGAAGACTGTGCTTCCCAGGACAGAGACACTTCTTGTCCCTGCAAATCCATTCACTGCTCAACTGCTAATACCCATAGCCCCAGGGCAGGTTTTGGCTTGGGGTAGTGAAACTCTCACTGCTCAGCATCTAGCCCCAGGGAAGTCGTTATCTCACATAGCTGGGGTTCTTTGCAAGGCACTTTCCCAGCTCGGCCCTGCAGGCCTGAGTTACTTTCCAGTGGGGAACTCTTTCCCAAAGCACTCCAATACCTTGCTGCTTTTTGTAGCCGGTCGACAGGACAGCTACCCCGTCCATATACCTATCACTGCTCTGCAGAGGAAGCTGGTAACCTCCTGGTCCTGAAGGCAGACCCTACAGGCTTCAACAAAATGAGTAAAAAAATCACAAGGACGATTGATAGTTTCTATACAGAAAGAGAACAGCTTTTCAACCCTGAAGAGACTAACAGCAGACAGTCTCCAGACAATTGTTGGTCCCTAATACAAAAGGCCCTCCTAGAAGAGACTATTAAAAACCTTAAAAGAGAATTAGAAGAGAAATGGTGAAAGAAAAGAGAAGACATGCAAGAGAGTACAGAAAAGGCACATAACTCACTAAAAGAAAAATTTGATAAAGTGGAAAAAGAAAACAACTTCCTGAAATGTGAATTGGAAAAGATAAAAAAAAAAAAAAACTCCCAAGAAGTACAGGGAAACAGAATTTGTGAATTGGAAAAAGAAAATAACTCACTAAAAAAAAAAAAAAATTAATGAAATGGACAAAAATCCCATAGAGCAAAACAACTCAATTGGACATATACAAAAAGAAATAAAAAAAGCTATTGAAGAAAATAACTCACTAAAAATCAGAACTGAACAAATAGAAATGACTGATTCATTGAGACATCAAGAATCAGTCAAGCAAAACCAAAAAAATGAAAGGTTGGAAAAAAAATGTCAAATATTTACTTGGAAAAACAACAGACCTAGAAAATAGATCTAGGGGAGATAACCTGAGGATCATTGGACTACCCAAAAATAAGGATGAAAAAAAGAGCCTAGATACTATTTTACAGGAAATCATCAAAGAGAACTGCCCAGAAGTAATAGAATCAGAAGGTAAAATAGGCGTTGAAAGAATTCATCAAACACCTTCTGAAAAAGACCCTAAAATAAAGACTCCGAGGAATATTGTGGCCAAACTTCAGAATTTTCAGACTAAAGAAAAAATTTTACAAGCAGCCAGGAAAAACAGTTCAAATATTGAGGTACCACAATAAGGGTCATGCAAGATCTGGCTGCCTCAACATTAAAGGATCAAAGGGCCTGGAATCTGATATTCCAAAAGGCAAAAGAACTTAGAATGCAGCCAAGAATAAACTACCCAGCTAAACTGAGCATTTTTTTCCATGGAAGAAGATGGACATTTAATGAAACAGAGGAATTGCAATTGTTTCTAAGGAAAAAAACAGACTTAAACAAAAAATTTGATCTCCAGCAATAGGACTAAAGAGAAGTAGAAAAAGGTAAAAGGAACTCTTGAGAACTGTATTTCTGTTGTGGATATACATAAAAACCACATGTATAATTTGATTTTACCGATATAACATAAAAAAGGGAAGTAGAAATGGAAAGGGGATAGTGTCAGAAAAAGGGAAAAGAGGAGGCAAAGGAAACCTGTCATATCTGAGGGAACTTAGAAAGGGAGAGGAACATTATGTGAATTCTACTCTCATCAGAGTTGGCTCAAAGAGGAAATAATTGACATATTTGTTTAAAGAGAATCTTTTCTCATTTCATTAAAAAGTGGGAGAGGAAAAGGGAACAGGAAAAAGAATAATAAGGGAAGGGTACAAGAAAGGGGAAAGGATTCAAAGGGAGGAGGAAAGGATACTAAAGAGGGAAAGCTGCATGACGCAAATGGGACCAATAAGTTTAATACTAGGGAAGGGGGGAAGGAGGGCAAGAAAAAGAAAAGCATAATCTGGGGATATTAGGATGGCAGAAAATACAGAATTAGTAATTTTAACCATAAATGTGAATGGGATGAACTCTCCCATAAAGAGGAGGTGGTTAGTAGACTGGATCAAAAGTCAGAACCCTACAATATGTTGTATACAGGAAACACATTTAAAACAGGGAGATACATAAAGAGTAAAGGTAAAAGGCTGGAGCAGAATCTATTATGCTTCAGGTGAAGTTAAAAAAGCAGGGGTAGCCATCCTTATTTCAGATCAAGCAAAAGCAAAAATTGATCTAATTAAAAGAAATAAGGAAGGAAACTATATCCTGGTAAAGGATACTATAGACAATGAAGTAATATCAGTATTAAACATATATGCACCAAGTGGTATAGCATCTAACTTCCTAAAGGAGAAGTTAAAAGAGTTGTGAGAAGAAATAGACAGCAAAACTATAATAGTGAGAGATATCAATCTTGCACTCTCAGATTTAGATAAATCAAATCACAAAACAAATAAGAAAGAAATTGAAGAGGTAAATAGAATATTAGAAAAATTAGGTATAATAGTTCTCTGGAGAAAACTGAATGGTGACAGAAAGGAGTATACTTTCTTCTCAGCAGTTCATGGAACCTAGAGAAAAATTGACCATATATTAGGATATAAAGCTCTCAAAATTAAATGCAAGGAGGCAGAAATAGTAAATGCTTTCTTTTCAGATCACAATGCAATAAAAACTACATTCAACAAAAAGTTAGATGTAAATAGACCAAAAAGTAATTGGAAACTAAATAATCTCATCTTAAAGAATGATTGGGTGAAACAGCAAATTATAGACACAATTAATAATTTCACTCAAGATAATGACAGTGGTGAGACATCATACCACAATTTGAGGGATGCAGCCAAAGTGGTAATAAGGGGAAATTTTATATCCTTAGAGGCTTACCTGAATAAAATAGAGAAAGAGAAGATCAATGAATTGGGCTTGCAACTTAAAAAGCTAAAAAAAGACCAAATTAAAACTCCCCAATCAATTACTAAATTTGAAATTCTAAAATTAAAAGGAGAAATTAATAATATAGAAAGCAAAAAAAAAAAAAAAAAAAAAAAACTATTGAACTAATAAATAAAACTAAGGGTTGGTTTTATGAAAAAAACAATAAAATGGATAAACCTTTGGTAAATCTAATTAGAAAAAGGAGAGGGGGAAATCAAATTAGTAGTCTTAAAAATGAAAAGGGAGAACTTTCCACTGTTGAAGAGGAAATTAAAGAAATAATAAGGGGTTACTTTGCTCAACTTTATGCCAATAAATTTGATAACCTAAGCGAAATGGACGACTATTTCCAAAAATATAGGCTTCCCAGATTATCAGAGGAGGAAGTAAATTGCTTAAATAGTCCCATTTCAGAAAAAGAAATAGAACAAGCTATTAATAAACTCCCTAAAAAAAAATCCTCAGGACCAGATGGATTTACATGTGAATTCTACCAAACATTCAAAGAACAATTAGCCCCATTGCTTTGTAAACAATTTTTAAAAATAGGGAATGAAGGAGTCCTTTTATCACACAGACATGGTACTGATACCTAAACCAGGTAGGTTGAAAACAGAGAAAGAAAATTATAAACCAATCTCCCTAATGAATATTGATGCTAAAATCTTAAATAAGATATTAGCAAAAACTACAGAAAAATCATCCCCAGGATAATCCACTACAATCAAGTAGGATTCATAGTAGGAATGCAGGGCTGGTTCAATATTAGGAAAACTATTAGTATAATTGGCCATATTAATAACCAAAATTAACAAAAAACATGTAATCATCTCAATAGACACAGAAAAAGCATTTGATAAAATCCAACATCCATTCCTATTAAAAACACTTGAGAAAAAAAAATCAAATGAAGATGGCCTAGTTGTACCACATCTAAAATTATATCATAAAGCAGTGGTTACTACAACCATATGGTATTGCTAAGAAATAGACTAGTTGATCAATGGAATAGGTTAGGTTCAAAGGACAAACAGCCAATAACTTTAATAATCTAGTGTTTGACAAACCCAAAGACTCCAGTTTCTGGGATAAGAATGCACTATTTGACAAAAATTGCTGGGAAAATTGGAAATTAGTATGGCAAAAACTAGGCATTGACCCACACTTAACACCGTACACCAAGATAAGGTCAAAATGGGTTCATGACCTAGGCATAAAGAATGAGATTATAAATAAATTGGAAGAGCATAGGATAGTTTACCTCTCAGACCTGTGGAAGAGGGAGGAATTTATGACCAAAGAAAAACTAGAGATCACTATTGACTACAAAATAGAAAATTTTGCTTATATCAAATTGAAAAGTTTTTGTACAAACAAAACTAATGCAGACAAGATTAGAAGGGAAACAGTAAATTGGGAAAACATTTTTACAGTCAAAGGTTCAGATAAAGGCCTCATTTTCAAAATATAGAGAGAATTGACTCATATTTATAAGAAATCAAGCCATTCTCCAATTGATAAATGGTCAAAAATATGAATGGTCTCAGATGAAGAAATTAAAACTATTTCTAGCCATATGAAAATATGCTACAAATCATTATTTGTAATGGGCTGAGGCTTGAGTTGATGCACTGAGGTCCCAAGCACATGAGGCTAAATATTAATTGGACCATACTCTATTACTATATAAGCTTGGAGAAAGAATGGCCCCCACCCACTCTTTGTGCAAGTCCTGATGTGTTGTATAGGAAATGACGATTTTGGTGGGTGGAGGCGGGGGAGTGGAAAAGGAAGGGGAAGGAGAGACTTCTTGCATTGCCATTGCAACAACCTTTCTGTTTGTGAGGAGATGGCTCAGTGGGTAGAGCACCAGCCCTGAAGTCAGGGAGGACCTGAGTTCAAATCCGGCCTCAGACACTTAACAATTCCTGGTTGTGTGACCATGGGCAAGTCCCTTAACCCCAACTGCCTCAGCAAAAGCAAAAAGAAGAGAAACAAACAGAAAGGTTGTTGCAATGGCAATGCAAAAAGTCTCTCCTTCCCCTTCCTTTTCTACTCCCCCGCCTCCACCCACCAAAATCGTCATTTCCTATACAACACATCAGGACTTGCACAAAGAGTGGGTGGGGGCCATTCTTTCTCCAAGCATATATATTAATAGAGTATGGTCCAATTAATATTTAACCTCATGTGCTTGGGACCTCAGTGCATCAACTCAAGCCTCAGCCCATTACAATTATTAATCAGAGAAATGCAAATTAAGGCAACTCTGAGATACCTGTCAGATTGGCTAGAATGACAGGGAAAGATAATGCGGAATGTTGGAGGGGGTGTGGGAAAACAGGGACACTGATACATTGTTGGTGGAATTGTGAACACATTCAGCCATTCTGGAGAGCAATTTGGAACTATGCTCAAAAAGTTATCAAACTGTGCATACCCTTTGATCTAGCAGTGTTTCTACTGGCAAAGAGATACTAAAGAAGGGAAAGGGACCTGAATGTGCCAAAATGTCTGTGGCAGCCCTATTTGTAGTGTCTAGAAGCTGGAAAATGAATTGATGACCATCAATTGGAGAATGGTTGAATAAATTGTGGTATATAAATGTTATGGAATATTATTGTTTTGTAAGAAATGACCAGTAGGATGAATACAGAGAGGATTAGTGAGACTTACATGAACTGATGCTAAGTGAAATGAGCAGAACCAGGAGATCATTATATACCTCAACAACAATACTGTTTGAGGATGTATTCTGATGGAAGTGGATTTCTTTGACAAAGAGAAGATCTAACTCAATTTCAATTAATCAAGGATGGACAGAAGCAGCTATACCCAAAGAAAGAACACTGGAAAATGAATGTAAACTGCTTGCATTTTTGTTTTTCTTCCCGGGTTATTTATACCTTCTGAATCTAACTCTCCCTGTGCAACAAGAGAACTGTTTGGTTTTGCACACATATATTGTATCTAGGATATACTGTAATCTATTTAACATATCTAGGACTGCTTGCCTTCTGGGTGAGGGGATGGAGGGAGGGAGGGGAAAAATCGGAACAGAAGTGAGTGCAAGGGATAATGTTGTAAAAAATTACCCTAGCATAGGTTCTGTCAATAAAAAGTTATTAAAAAAAAAAACTAAACAGGCATCAACACAATTCAGATTGAAAAATGGTCAGTTCATGAATCACATATCATAAATAGAGGCATAGTTAGATCCAGAGGAATTTGAGGGGACTATTTTCCATACATTGTGAATGTTCATGCTTTTTTCTGTTTTATGATGGTAATTTTATCTTGTTTTGAGTATTTGTGGGTCTACTTTTCTTGTCCCAATTGTCAAATAACAAATATTTGAAATAGGAGCCTCATTGTAAAAGGAGGTCTAATGAGATTTCAGTTGCAACAAACACATTAGTCACTGAGATCTTAGTTGCCAACACTTAATCTGTATAAAAGGTCTTTGTGACAAATTTTCTAACTTGGCCCATATTTAATACGATGAACCAGAAAGAAAAAAAAAGAAAAATATAATAACAACCACAGCATTTCATTAGACTGTACTAATAGACAGGGCAAGTAGCCTATGTGAACTCTTTAACATTATTAGCTTTAAAAAAAATATTTTTTTTAAAGGAAGGGGAGAAGAAATAGCTAGATCTTCATAAAATAGGCATATACAAAATCTTAGTGCTAAATATATAAGTGAAGATCATTTGAATCAGTCAGTTTGAGAAATTTCCTGTGCTGAATCTCCTTCTGTCAGTGTACTCTGAACCTTATCTATGACATTATAAATAATTCCTTAGAAATTGTTTGAGGTTCTTGGGAATTTAGGGCACAGAGTCACATAGCTATGTGTAAAATATAGTTCTTTTTATCTCCAAACCCAATACTATCCACTGTTTCATGATACTGCTTTAAAATGTAAATAAAAGAGAAAGTTTATACATACATACATACACACACACACATGTGTGTGGGAGTGCATGCTAGATGTTTATTTAGCACTTTTGTCACAACTAACTCAATATTCTTCAACATTTCAATTTAACAATCAGTTATAATATATCAGGCAGATAATCTCAGAAAGTATTTGTAAGTTAAAAGGTCAATGACCAATGATATTATTTTAGAATTATATTTAATGAATAATATCTAATAATAATTTAACATTTTAGTTTAACAATCTACAATTGCTTTTTTAGTCTTTCTTTTACAGCATAATACTTTGTCATACTCAGATAAAATATTCTACAAATCTTGGGAAATCACTGAATACATTTTTTTTCCTGTGGACAGCAAGGAAATAAGCATTTATTAAATAGTCTTTGTTGTTCATGATCATCTTTTTCTGCTCCTCTTCCTCCTCCTCTTCCTGTTCTTCTTCCTTCTCCTCATCTTTGTATGAACATCTTCCTCCATTTTATAGAAGTACTTTGAAGACAATTCTTTTTTGTTTATTTGATTTTTTGCCTTTGTATTTCCACTACCTAGAATTATGCCTTAAACTTAGTAGCTGCACTTCCCGTCCACTGAGGAAAGGCTATATGAAGGGATCTTTTACATGATAAAAACAAATGCTGAAACTGACTTTCAGCTTAGCCAAAAGCAAGAGAATAAAAGGGAAATTCCTCACTGTACTTGAGAAATTCTGGTTTCTTCAAATTGACTTCTCTAGGACATGCTCAGGTTCCCTTTTCTTGCCATGTGGAAAGTAGTAGAGTAATGACACAATCTCTCTCTTCTCCTTCTCTTCCTCCTCTTCCTCCTCCTCCTCTTTCTTATTCTTCTGCAAGAAACAAAAAGATGTGTACCAATTTAAACCAATACTCAGTGTGGAATGGGGAATTTAGGATATATTCCTATCTATTAGTTTTTCCTGGTGAAAGCTTGGTCTTGATAAGCCCTTAATTTTTATGTATCATTAAGAGGAAGCAGAGAAGTAGTTACCAAACAAAACATAGCAGAAGCAGCAGCAGCAACAACAATAATAAGAAAACTATAACATCATGAACCTTAAATCTTTCAATTTTCCATATGAGTAATGGATAATGACACCATGATTTTCAATTGAATGGGATATAAAAATAGTGCTTGAATAAAGCTAGGAAAATTTCCAACAAGCACATGCATTCTATTCTTTTTTTTTTTTTTTCATTCTATTCTTTATAAAAGCCATAGTCAAATTAAGTAAATAAATATAATGTGTGTGAGACAAACTGCTAAATGCCAGGAAGACAAAGAAAAGCAAAAATAATCTTGTATTTCAAGGATTCACACTTTAATGGGGAAGACAACACATGCAGATAAGTATATAAATGGATATTTAAGGTAAATTAAGAGGAAATCTCAAAATGATGGCACTAATACTAAGTGAAGAAACTGGAAAAAGGTCTCATATTAAATAATATTTCATCTGAGGCTTGAGGAAGACAGGTAAGCCAGAGGTGGAAAATGAGAAACCCTTCCAGAGATATGAGTTAGACAGTGAAAATGTGTATTTGGGAGATGGAGTGTCTCCTGAGGGGAATAGGAAAGAGGCCAGTATCACTGGATTGTAGAGTCAGTAAAAGGAGTAAAGTGTAAGAATGCCAGAACAGTTAAAAGGATCCATGTTATGAAGGCCTTTAAAATAAATAGAATTCTATATTTGATCCTGGAGTTACATAATAGGAAGACTTTGAAGGTTTTTGGGAAGGGGTGGGATATGACATTCACTTTAATAAAATAATTTTGGAATCTGAATGGAGTAAAGAAATTAGAGGCAGGAAGACTGAGCAGAAGATGGAATGGATCCAGAATAGTACAGGTATGAACATGATGAGGATTTCAGTCAGGTTCCTTCTTGACTCAATCATAATTGCTGAGAAGTGTAAACATAATAGAGATGTAGAAAGATACAAAAGACCCAACTTGGCCATGTAATTGCAGGTTACAATCTATTAAGAAAGACATTATTTCACTTTTTTTATGAAGTGTAATACTAAAAGCTGGATAATTTATTATTAATTTTTATTTTCAAAACATATACATAGATAATTTTCAATATTCAATATTGCAAAATCTTGTCTTCCAAATTTTTCATCCCTATCCCTCTCTCTTAGGCAGCAAGTAATCCAATATATGTTAAACATGTACAATTACTCTATACATATTTCCATAATTATCTTTCTGTATAAGAAAAATCAGATCAAAAAGGAAAAAAAAATGAGAAAGGAACCAAAATGCAAGCAAACAACAAAAAGTAAAAATATAATATTGTGATCCACACTGAGTACCCACAGTCCTCTCTCTGGGTGCAGATGGCTCTCTTCATGACAAGATCATTCAAACTGGTCTGAATTATCTCATTGTTGAAGAGACCTATGTCCATCAGAATCGACTGTCTCATAATCTTGTTGTTGCTGTGTATAATGATCTCCTGCTTCTGCTACTTCACTTAGCATCAGCTCATCTAATTCTCTCCAGGTCTCTCTGAAACATCCTGTTGATTATTTCTTATAGAACAATAATATTCCATAAATTCATATACCATAAGTTATTCAGTCATTCTCTAATTGATGGGCATTTACTCAGTTTCCAATTTCTTGGCACTACAAACAGGGCTACCACAAACATTTTTGCATATGTAGGTCCTTTTCCTTTTTTAATAATCTCTTTGGGATACAAGCCCAGTAGGGACACTGCTGGATTAAAGGGTTTATACAGTTTGATAATCCTTTGGGAACAGTACTATATTGATGCTAAGAATAATTGGATCTGTTCACAATCCACCAATAATGTATTAATTTTCCAGTTTTCCCATGTCCCCTCCAACATTCATTATTATCTTACCCAATTTGACAGGTGTGTAGTGCTATATCAGAGCTGTCTTAATTTGCAGTTCTCTGATAACTAGTGATTTAGAGCACCTTTTCATATGACTAAAAATAGTTTCAATTTCTTCATCTGAAAATTGTCTATTCATATCCTTTGACCATTTATCAATTGGAGAATGGCTTGACTTCTGATAAATTTGATTCAATCATCTATCTATCTATATCTATGGATTTTAGAAATGAGGTCTTTATCAGACCTTGAATGCAAAAAAATAATTTCTCAGTTTATTGTTTTCTTTCTGATCTTGTGTGTATTGCTTTGGTTTGTATTAGAACTGAATAATTTAAAAAAAAAGATTAGTTAGCTAGATTCCATATTTCACTTTTATACCATGACAAGGCATGGTTTAGGGTAAACTATTCTATAAATA
Source organism: Antechinus flavipes (assembly GCF_016432865.1). Classification (NCBI taxonomy): domain Eukaryota; kingdom Metazoa; phylum Chordata; class Mammalia; order Dasyuromorphia; family Dasyuridae; genus Antechinus; species Antechinus flavipes. The sequence goes on from NC_067403.1 coordinate 47,314,824, forward strand.
GTGTTAGTGCTTTGTTGGCATAGCAGAGAATCCCTACCTTGTGAAACTACCATTCCCAATACAGGTGAATACTTCTATAAATTTTATGCTCTTAAAATTCCAGAAATACAGAGCAGTTAAATGATGTGCTTTGAGCCACATAGTCAATATGTGTCAAAGGAAAAGCCCAGGTATTCCTGGATGCTGACTCTCTATGCATTACATCATACTTCCTCAGATTTTGTACATAAAGTAATTAAATTCTATTCAGTTCCTGCTGCACTGTAAAAAATGTGAACTATTTAGCAGTAAAAAATTCATTGACAGTATATGAATAGAGGCAAAGATTTTCACAAGTATTTTTATTTGAAAAATAAATCTATATTTATTTTTTAACAAAGCACTAGGAAAATATGACAGTTTTGAAATGATGAATAGGAAGGTGATATTAAATACATTCACTGAGAACTTTATATAAAAAAAACAAGACATTTTCTAACACAATGTTGCAATAACATGTTGCTCAATTTTTTTTCCCTTTCCTTTCCCCCTTCCCTCCTCCTCTTCCTGTTCTTCTTCCTTCTCCTCATCTTTGTATGAACATCTTCCTCCATTTTATAGAAGTACTTTGAAGACAATTCTTTTTTGTTTATTTGATTTTTTGCCTTTGTATTTCCACTACCTAGAATTATGCCTTAAACTTAGTAGCTGCACTTCCCGTCCACTGAGGAAAGGCTATATGAAGGGATCTTTTACATGATAAAAACAAATGCTGAAACTGACTTTCAGCTTAGCCAAAAGCAAGAGAATAAAAGGGAAATTCCTCACTGTACTTGAGAAATTCTGGTTTCTTCAAATTGACTTCTCTAGGACATGCTCAGGTTCCCTTTTCTTGCCATGTGGAAAGTAGTAGAGTAATGACACAATCTCTCTCTTCTCCTTCTCTTCCTCCTCTTCCTCCTCAGTATTTTTCTTCTGACCATCACCTCACTCAAGTAGCCCTCCTTCTTTACAGTCCTTTTCCCTTCCTTATAGCTTTCTCCTACTTGTTAGCCCCACGTTGGGCGCCAAAATGTGGTGGTCTAGTTCAGATGGATCTGAATCGGTCCCTGTTCGCTACGATCCTGATTCAAGTGGAAAAGCCTCTGATCCTGATCCAGTGGAAAAGACTCTTCAACCCAGAAATTAGAGTGAGTACAACAAAGAAATTTTGTTAAAAGAGTTAAAGTAGAATTTCAGCTAAGATGGGACAGATATTTAGAAAACAGCCTGTTTCTGTTCAAGGAAAATGTTTAGAGAGCATTGTCAAAATTATGGAAAGCCAAGGTTTAATTATAAGTTTACAGCAAATCACTGAACTTTTACAAACTGTAAAGGACATATGTCCTTGTTTCTCTCTTGATAAGGAATTAGATCTAAATGAATGGAAATTGGTTGGAGAGGATCTTTGTCAATTCTATGATAAAAATGGGCCTAACTCAATAATTAATACATATAATGTAATACAATTGGCTATAAGAAGTTATTTAAGTGATAGAATGATGAAAAGGAAAGTACAGGAGGAAGAAGTGCCAACTTTACTAGGTGAAAAGGAGGACGAATCAGATGAGAATGGAGTTAATTACAATTCTGAGTATGATACTTCACAGCAGGAGGAATTAGGTGATTCCACATCTCATGACCCTCCCTCCACAATTAACCCTTCATGGGTGGAACAAGGGGGAGGGAGAGAGACAGAAACACAGTCAGCTTCTCCTGTAAAGCAGAATTTAACAAGATTAGAAAAAGCATTAATTAAGGCAAAAAATGAAGGAGAAGATATATCTGATTTTATAAATGCATATCCTGTGATTGAAGAGCTCAACTCCTCAGGTCAAAAAGAGAGAAAATACACTGCTTTTAATTTGGGAAAAATTAAAGATTTGAAAAAGGGTTGCACTCTTTATGGGGCTACATCATCTTATGTGAAGATGTTACTAGATAATTTGTCTTATGAAATCCTAACCCCAAATGACTGGAAATCCATAACGAAAACTTGTCTAGAACCGGGACAAAATTTATTGTGGCTTTCGGAGTTTCATGAATTATGTAGGATTCAAGCCCAACGCAATAGGCAAACAGGAGCTATTGTACAAGTTGCTTTTGACCAACTAGCTGGTGAAGGTCAGTATGCAGAGAGTTCAGAACAGATTTATTATCCCATAACAGTGTATGAGCAAATTTCTAAGGCTGCAATAAAAGCTTGGAATTCTCTCCCTGGACAGAAAGATGGAAATAATGCTTTCACAAAAATAGAGCAAGGTCCCAATGAACCTTTTGCAGATTTTGTGGGACGTTTACAAACAGCTGTAATAAGAACCATTGGAGACAATGCAGCAACAGAAATAATGACTAGACATTTGGCTAAGGAAAATGCCAATGAGATTTGCAAGAGAATTATATGGGGGCTAGACAAAAATGCTCCTTTAGAAGAAATCATTAGACGCTGTGCCACAGTGGGCACAAATGCTTATTATGCCCAGACTATGATGAACATGGAAAGACAAGGTCCTTCTTGGCAGAGGAATTCTAGAGAAACTCGTCGATGTTTTCAGTGCGGAAAAATTGGACATTTGAGAGCTCATTGTAGATATGGAGATAGCGTGAGAAAACAGGGTGAGAGAAAACCCAAAACCCCATGTCCAAAATGTAACGGAGGCTTTCACTGGGCCTCTAAATGTATATTGATCCAGAGGAATGAGAGGCAGGGCCCAGCTCTAAAGTATCAATCAAAGGACAGGTGGGGCATGATAGCAGCTGAGGTTACACCCAGAGAGACTTTAGAAATTCAGAACTCTGATGTCATCAACCAACAGAAAAGCAATCAGGATTACAGTTGGGAAGAATACAGGCCTTTTAAGACAACAAGACAATATCCAATGCAAACAACTCCAATGTAATTACCAGATGATGAGGAGAAATCCCAAACTTGGTAAATAGAAGGGAATTAGATTAACTGCTTGGGGAAGAGGATCTGCTTATATTTCCACAGATGAAGAAAGAATCAGATGGCTGACAACGAGACTGTCAAAAGGACTCTTAAAATCTTCAGAAATCATTGGGTTCCCTGAGATGAAAAATTGTTGATGAGACTTTTTGCAGTACTTCAGAGCTTACAGGAATTATTAGATTCCTGGCACCTGAACTAATGGACAATGGATTGCTTATGGACTATTTCTAGGACTTATGGACATGTGTAAATTTTCAGGTTGATTTATGTTGTTACATTACTACTAGCCTGTGTTATATTGCTATGTGCTTATGTAAATTATGTATAATGCCTCCCATATTGATGGATTTATGTATACCATGTATATCTGTTACAAAGTTCTGGTCCATATTGATGGATTTATGTGTACCCCCTCAAAACCCCCTATGTTTTAAAACAAAAGAAAGGGGGAGATGTTGGAATCCTTACTAACTGTTAACTAATTAGAGTTGATCTAATCTTACAAGAAGATGTTTTGGCCAGAACCTGAAACTAGGTACTAAGTAGAACTAATCAATACAAGGCTTGTGTTCACACCTTTACTCATTGGAGTTCAATGAGTTCATACCTCCCTTGAAGCTCTTTGGGCCAGAGAGCACTATGGGAGAAAACCCATAATCCCTCTCTCTGGAAGGAGCATAAATAGGCCAATGGGCCAGTCGAAGATGTTCTTCAGAGGAAGACGCTACAAGTCGAGATTTCACCGGAATGACATGAAGACTGGAGCTGGCTGGAGGCTGAAGAAAGCAGAGGCAGAGGCTGAAGGACCAGACCTTTGGATTTAAAGACATTTGGAGAGAGCTCTTGGAACCAAGCAGAGAGATAGGCCTCTAAGCTAACCGGGCTATATTGGAGATAATAAAAGATCTGAACTTTTATCACCTGGCTGTGTTTTGAGAAGAAAAAGCTCACAACACCTACTACTTCTGTTTTCCCTTCTATTATCCTCCCCCTTTCCTTTCCCATTTCTCCTACTACTTCCCTATAAGGTGAGATGAATTTTTCTGTGAAACCAAACATCAGACATTCCCTCTTTGAGCTAAATCTGATGAGAGTAAGATTCACACAAGGTTTATCCCCCTCTCTCCTTTTCCTCAATTATTACAGGTTTTTTATTTTTTTTAACCTTTTTCATTAGATGTAATTTATCATTTTACCATTGTTTCAGTACAATCCCCTTTCCACCTCTAGTTTCTTTTTCATGTTTTCATAATAAAATCAAATTATACCTGCATTCTCTAAATATATCCATAATAGAGTTATAGTTCTCAAGAGTTCTTCTCTTTTTACCTTTTTATGCTTTTCTTGAGTTCTGTATTTGGAGATCTTTTTTTTTTGTCCACTACTGGCCTTTTCATCAGAAATAAATGAAATTAACCTGTATCTCTGAATGTCCATCTTTTTCTCTGAAAGATAATGATCAGTTTAGATGGATAATTCATTCTTGGTTGCAGTGCAAGTTACTTTGTCATTCAGAATACTAGATTCCAGAGCCTTTGGTCCTTTAAGGTGGAGGCTGCTAGATCTTGGATAATCCTGATTGTGTGTCCTCAGTATTTGAATTATTTCTTTCTGGATGCTTGCAACATTTTTCTTCACGATCTGATAATTCTGAAATATAGGTATGATATTCCTTAGAGTTTTCATTTTGGGGTCTCTTTCAGGAGGTGATTGTCAAATTTTTTCAATGGTTATTTTACCTTCTGATTCTAGGATATCAGGGCAGTTTTCCTTAGTGTCTAGGCTCTTTTTTCCATCATGGTTTTCAAGATGTCCAATAATCCTTAGACTGTCTTTCCTAAATCTGTTTTCTAGATCAGTTGTTTTTCCAGTGAAGAATTTTATATTTTCTTTTCTTTTCTTTTCTTTTTTTTTTTTTTTTTGGCTTTTGTTTGACTGAATCTTGTTGTCTCATTGAGTCATTCATTTTCATTTTTAGTGAATTATTTTCTTCTGTTTCCTTTTTTGCTCCTTTTGTATTTGGCCAATTGAATTTTTTTAGATGAGCTGTTTTGTTCAATGGATTTTTTTTTTCATTTCACAAATTCTGTTTTTCAAGCCATTGCTTTCTTTTTCTATTTTGCCAAATCTATTTTGTAAGTAGTCATATTTTTTTTCCATTTCACTAAATCGATTTTATAAGTTTTCTTCAGATAATTTCTGTTTCCTTTTCCAGATTCTCTTGAAATGTTCTCATTTCCTTTCCCCGTTTTTTCCTCTAATTGTATCCTAGCCTGGTTATTTATAATTGCCTTAAATAAGAAGTTTGAAGTTGTTTTGTAAGAAAAAAGAGCCTTTTTAGGTTTTAATTAAAATTGTTTCATGTTAATCTCAAAAATATTTTTCACTAGTTTCATTCCTATACTTACTTCCACATGGTAAAAAAAATAACATGAGCATCAGTCCTCAAGGCTGATTTGAAGGAATCAGAGCTTGTTGAGTACATAATTTCCCTTTTAGACTTTTGCTTTTGGTCAAGCTGAAAGTTTGAGCATTGTGCTTGTCAAGTGAAAGGTCACCAGGGTGTTTCTCAGTCCTCTATTCCAAATAATTCTCTTTCCCAGACTCCTCTCTGAATACCAGTCTCTTGTACTGCGGAGAAAAGTCCAAGTATGTTCCTCTTTTGCAATCAATAGTGAATTCATGGCTGGTGGTTTGTGGTAGGAAATGACTTAATTAGGTGGATATGAAGTTGATACCAAACAAAGTGTATGGCTACCTCAAGAACTCTCAAGAGATTGGGAGGGAGGTTGGGAAGAACTTGTAACACCCATAAACCCAAAGGATTAGCCCTTCTTTCAGGAATAGAACACTTCTATTCCTGAGCCAGATGGAAGCCATTAAGTGGTCCAAAATGTAAACTAGGGGGTCAACTTCATTGACAGAACAGGTCAGGGTACTGTTAGACCTTTAAGCTAACTCCAATCTAAATCTGATCATCAGTTTCTTACATTATTTCACCTCTGGGCTAAAGCATATCATGGAACTAACAGTCTCCATTTCTTAATTTTTATAGAGTTAAAAATCTCCACATTTTATAAATAAGTAGACCTAATTTCTCACCCCAATGATTATTGACAATGATTCTATTTGAAAACAGATGCCAGAAAATCCTTCATCTTCCAGGTCATTGTGAGAACAAAGTAGCATTTGGCCCCATGGTACTCTAGCATCACCTGTAACCCCTTGCTCCTGGAATCCATAAAGTCTTGAGCTTTGCCATTGAAGTACAATAGCTGGTACTGAATTTTTTCTAGTTCACTGGTGAGGAGGGATTGAGCATGGGTCAAGAATGCATTTCTATGTTCAGTGAACTGATGGAATTGCTGGTTGGTGGTTTGGGTATTCTTACAGCAGCTGGCAATGCAATAGAACATGATTTTTGGTGAATATCCACCCACCCCAGCTCCTTCATCATGACATCCACCACCTCCTGCACTTGCAACTTATATCATTGTTCTATGGAGAATGTCCTAACATCTTTCTTATCTATTCCCAACCCTGCCCCTGCATCCTGCTTGAGCATACTCAAAAGTATTTTAATGAAATCTACTTTATGTTCATTATTTTTCCATTTTATCTGTGGGGGGAAATCCTAGAAGCAATACTTTTCTATAAAGTTTCACATCTGAAAATGTGATCCAAGGAGTCAGTGAGATATATCATAAGATGGTAGTGCTCACAAGGACTAAGGCTTAGCCAGGTTGCTTCTGTCAATTCAATTATGAAAAAAAAATCAATGATAAAAGATTGCTCTAGGCAATGTATCATAATAATTTGAATATGTTTTTTGTAGATTAGGGCAAATTGTGATAGGCATTCATGTTATTTTATGATGAAAAATAATTCTCTTAGGTACAATGCATCTAACACAAGTGAATAATGCTAGAAAGCAACAAAATTGTTGCAGTGAATATTTTATAGACTCTGGTATCAGCCTGATAAAAACAAAGCAGTACAAAAAACTTCTAAAATATGAATTATGGGGACAGAAAATTATTCCTACATTTTACCAAAGACTTCTTTTAGCAGTTTTAGGACCACCTGCAACTAAGGCTTTTAAAAACTATACATGAGACTTCAATTATATATTTTTTAAAGAATGTGACTGATGTTACCAAATTATTTTATCCCTCTTCTCTCCCCAAGAATTTAAAGCACCTTTTTGAAGAAAAAATAAGGTATGTTGATAGTGATTACAAATATAGGAGTTAAGCCAGAATAGAAAATTGAACAGAATCAGTTACTTCAATATAGACATTAATCTCTATGAAATAGTTTCCCCAACTCAGTACTTTATACTGAAGATGCATACAGGGGAAGCTGGTTGACAATATTGAGAATTAATAAAATTGCAAGCATACGACATTCATCTCTGACTCAGAAATAGCGATCTAACTCTCATTTCATTTTCAGTTTGTTCTCCATGTCTATGCACAAAGTAGTAAATGAAATAGATTGACTCTTAAAGATTACATGTAGCACTTTGAATGAACAAAGACACTTTCTAGTATCTAAGATGGTGTACTAGGTGGCTCAGCATATAGAATATAGAGCCTGAAGACAGGAAGACATCTTTCTGAATTCAAATCTGGTTTCAGACACTTATTAGCTATATGACTGTGGGCAAGTCAGTTAACCCTATTCGTTTCCATTGTTTTATGTGTAAAGTGGGCTGGAGAAGGAAATGGCAAAGAAATTGCCAAGAAAATCCCAAATTGTGTCACAAAGAGTTTGACACAATTAAAAAACAACAGCTGAACAACCACAAAAATATCTAGGGCATTATAGATTATCTTTTCAAGTTAAATGATGATGATGATGATGATGATGATGATGATGATGATGATTGGGTCAACTTCTCTTAAACAGTCTGAGAGTTCAAAGGGTAATCAAAGGATACATTCCACTACTGATCAACATGAAAACTTTGACCTGTTGCATTTTCTGATTAGTTAATCCATTCCAACCTGCTTTGACTCTTCCAACCAGGTTGGCTGCTTTCTTAGGTAATATGGTTTATAAAAGTATAATTACCTTGGTGCCAGATGATAAGTGCATCCTAATGATTTAACTCTTTGAAGCTCACAACCCAAGAGCAGGAGAGAACTGAGAGTTAATCACCTTCCCAAAAAGCTAGGAATAAAGGTACATGCCACAATGTCTTTATTAACAAGTAGGCAGCAAAGTTTAATGGCTTGTTCCTTCATTAAGCACTCTAAAAATTTATTTATATTTTATTTATTAGGAATTTTTAAAATTTTCTTAAATTAATTAAAATTTTTATCTTTTCTTAAATTAAATAAGACATTTCCTAAATTTCCTAAGTTAAATAAGCTATCACGCAAAATGTCTCCTATTATAAATTTTCCAGTTTTGTTGAATATAATCAAAATCTTCAGGGATGATTCTATTTGACTGTGAATTACTGGAGGGCAGGAATTGTCATCTACATTTCTTTATATCCCCAATGCTTGGCATGTTTATCATTATTATTATTATTTTGTTATTATTGTTATTGTTGAATGACTAACACATATATTGGTATTTCAAGGAGCCTATTTCTACTTCAGAACAGTTGAGAAAACAAAATTGCATCAGTCATTTTTTTTATTCTCCCAAAAGATTTCAAATATGAGTAGAAGATATTATGGAATTGTAAGTGTCAGAATGAATTCTTAGAGAAAATATTAGAAATTCTTGTTTAGCAATAGATCATTAATTTAAAAGTCAGAGTAAAAATGTGAATTTTTCAGAAGGCCAATAGTTTGTATGTACATCCAGGAATGTAATTTTAGTAATAAAAGTCTCCATGCAAAATGTAACATTAATGAGTACAGAAAATAAGTACATTCATTATTAAAATTAAAATGCAACCAACATTTATTAAGTACAGTGTAATGTATCATGCTACATATTTATAATCAATTCTTAGTTTACGTATCCCAGGAAATATCATTTTCATGAACAAGCACAAAAGTGTGTCTATATTATACAACTAAATTGTTGTCATAAATGTTTATCATTTTTGAATATCCTTAGCCAAATATCTGATAGAAATTCTGTGCCTAAGACCCGTTTGATTATTCTGAGTATTATGGAGCACATAGAGAAATAATTTTGGGTTGAGATAGGTGACCAGTTTTGTAGATGCTAAATCATTTAGTAGAATCTAAAATATTTACCTGAGGCCATATATACACATATGGCCATTAATAGATCTAGAGTTAGAAGAAAATTGAGTGTTCACCTACTATAATCCCTTTATTTTATAAAAGTGTAATCTAAGACCCATAAAGATTTAAGGAATTGCCTGAATTCTTCCAGCGAGTAAGTTTAAGAGATAGGACTTGAATTTAGGTATAGTTATTTTTTCTATGGTAGCATTTTGCATTATACACATATAAACACACACACACAACACACACCTAAATACACATGTGTGTTGTGTGTTTGTGTGTATAATACACACATATAGATAAACATAGATAAATGCATATATGTTTATGTGTATGTACATATATGTATATACATACATAATATATACAGAATGAAAATGCTTTCTTCTTTATTGTAAAATCTCCTCCTGCCCCCTGCTCCCAAAACCAATGGACACTGTTGCTGGATTTATTTGCAGAGGATATAAAATACATATAGATCGTACAGATTTTTTATTTCAGTACTATTAGAAATCTTACCACTAAGGAAAATTCCTATAGCAATTCAAATCAACAAAAATTCTGCATTTATAGTTTGGGAGCTGTCTAGCATTGATCGCTGAAATAACTCAGTCACAGAGCTAGCATTTGTCAGAGATGGAAGGCATTTGAATCCAGGTCTTCCTAACTTTGCTGTTCTCAACACACAATGTTATATTGTCTCTCTACCTCGTACTTTAGTTCTTAAGGAGATATGTAAAAACATATAAAGCAACAAACTTTATATAGGATTAATGCTGTTGTGCTTTATATAGAATAAATTTGTGACCTTTGTAATCCGTAGGGACATAACTGAAGATATTTTACACTTAGGACTCTCATTGCTAAATATTTTGGTAATCTAGTAGGGACAATTAACATTTTTGGGGGGATCTTTTGCAATTGTTTTTTAAGTAGAAAAGTTAGTTTTACACTACTTACTAATTTAAGATTAGATGGTTTTATAAATAGATTAGTTTCTTTGCAATTACTTTTGGCTGTTATGAGTATTGTAGCTAATATATGGATATATGTACACAAACATATTAATAAATATAAAACATTGGTGCCTATACTATGTCTAGACATGGTTTTTGCTCTTTAAAAGACCAAAAGTTTTGTAGTGAGCTCCTTACAAACAGTCTTGATCCTGAGGATAAAATTCACCTGCTGGCTTAGAAATCAATGCCCCTCCTATCCCAACTTTGCTGACTCTTTTTAGAGCCATACAAGGTAGGGGTTTGCTTAATTTTATTTACTTAATTCTGGAAATGAATCTCTTTTTCTAATGTTGAATGAGCTTGGAATTTTACCCATACTGCGATGTAGTGACAGGGATCCTTTTGGGAAATTTTGTGTGCCCTTTGAATAGTAATCAGAGTTCCCTGGCCCTCGAAGAGAATGATTTCCAGTCTTATAAGAATACCTGGAAAAAAACTCAACATCCTATGTAGAGAGAGACATAATTATGTTTTTCTGGATCCCCAGTTGATTTCTTCTCCTTTTGTGATGAGGAGATTGCAAATTTATTGTTCTTGTTTGTTTTTGTTTAACAGAAAACTTTGATTTCTCATCTGAGCATGAGAGGATAATTTTCATTTGATAACAGGCTCCAAAGTCTTGCAGGGAGAACCTTCTATGTTCTTAAGAGATTCTGTACTGACTAAGTTTACTTCTGAAATAAGAAACTTGAATTTATTTTCCTTTCCCCCCCTTTTCCTTTTTTAACTTTGAACGTGGGAAGACATTTTTCAGCAGAATTACTGAAGACAGAATCTTGTAAGTTACCAGTAATTGCAGATAAACATTATACAATTTTTCCTTGATTAATCTGCATAATTCCTTATTTAGAGGAAATTTTTATTTCTTATCAGCATGATTGGAAGTGCATATGATCTTTGTTATGCTGACTCTTTTGAGGTTTGTCTCCTTTGTCCCTTTGTTCCTCTCTTTCTCTGTGTCATTTATGAGGGCCTGCTGGGGACCCCTAACATTTAAGGAACTCAGTAAGTGGGAGTTTGAGCCAGTAAGACAGGAAAACACCATGAATTACAGGGCAGTTCTGAGAAAGCAGTTAAATGAAACATATTTGGCCTACAGGCAATGGGAGATCAGAGTGGTCACTGTTACCCAAAGAAAATTATATCAAAGTGATGGATCAAAAAGGTACAGGTTGTTGTATTTGAAAAACAAAATTTTAAGAACCAGTGAGACCAAAATGAAAGAAGAGTTATATATAGTTCCTTAAATAATTGAATTATTCAAAAACATTTTGAAAATATTTGTGATGTAAATATGGTCCTGATACCCACACAAGTTATAGATTTTTAAACAAAAAACAAATTGAAGGGAAAAACATAGGAGAGAATATTGCCAAGGAAATGGCATTATTCTCAAATCTTTGAAGCTGTACTATTACTCAAAATCCATTTCTTGGATTCATCTTTGGAATTCTTCCCAGAACATCTTGTTGCTATCAGTGATGAACAAGTGAAGTGCTTTAATCAAAGCATCTACAATTGAGAAATAAAATCAGGAGTGAAGGCAGCAAGCATTATTAAATGCTTATTATATATTGTATTATATATAATTATACATGTATAATACATATAATATATGTATAATACATATATAAGTAATATATAATACATATTATATATAACATAAGTAATATATATTTTATATATATACATATATACATATATATATATATATATATATATATATATATATATATATATACACACACACAAATACACACACACACACATATATATATATATATATATATATATATATATATATATATATATATACATACACAAACACACACACACACACATTATGCTAAGGGCAAGTGAAAGCCATGAAATCTAGACATGCCCCCCCATTGAAATATAGTCAGAAGTCATCAGTAGTCCCACTATAGATGAATTAAAGGAACACAATTTTGTCATGAAAATATATAAATTTATATGAACCATTCTACTGAAGTCCATATGAGTGAAACAAAATGGAAAGGAAGGAATGAAGGGAGAGAGGGAAGGAGGAATAAAAGAAAATACATTTATTAGTGCTTTCTATGGGACAGACAAATCAAAGTAGTGAAGGACTTCAAGAAGTTTACATTCTAGTAGTGGGAGAGTGGATTAATCTAGTAGTCTTGCAACAATGCTGATACTAGGAGAGTATTAGTAAAAGCAGACTCAAGAGCAGTAATAACTAGGATTTATACAATACTTTAAGGTTAGTAAATTACTTTACAGATATTTAATATAAGGCTCACTAGAATCCTGGGAGATACCTTCAGATGAGCAGCATGAACTTGTGACTAGTCAAGTGAGATTGGATTGGAATTCAGATCTTGCTAACTTTAGTTCCATAACTCTAGCATCCATGTGAAAAAGATGAAATGATAGATTTACTGCCAATAAGAGTGGTTGGCATATTAGTAATATAAAGTACATTAATAACCATTCAATCTTTTTTTTTTCTTTCTCCAGTAGCAGATAGATGAGCCAGGACAGTGAATAGAGGTACACAGTATGTGAATATATGGATATTGTGAATATATGGAATAGATTGAAGAAGTGTCCCATTGATGGGATGTTTGGGAGTTTTACTGAACATAAAGATCCCAAAAAATTGTCTCATAGAATTTAGGATTACGGTTAGATAGCAATTAAAATTGCTTTCATGAGTTTGGAATCATATCGAATAATTCTGCTTTTACCCTCCAATCCCTCTAACAAAAATGAGGTATATGAACTTTATTTCATCATACATTTTTCTAAAGGGGATAATAAATAAAAGTAAAAAAAAAAATCACTTGATCTTTTTACATTCTATATCATCATTCACTGCACATTCTAACTTTCTTGCTTTTTACAGATTCTTCGTGAACTTAAAGAGAAAGGAATGCTTGAAATATAAAATAATCAAGGTTACCATATATATACATACATGTATGTATATATATGTTATAAAATTTTATACTCCTTGAAGATATGCCTTCCACATTAAAAATTATCTGGTCTTTAAAATTGAAGATCAAAATCTAGATAATATGAACTACTTATTCTAATATGTGCCTTCTTAATAAGATAGGAAAATGTTTTCTGAAAATAATTCCAGTATTTATATTGAATATTAGTACAATACTTAACAAATGAGTGGAAGCAGAGATGCAAATTTGTCCAATCTGAGGCTCAATAAATGACACAGTTACATCTGGAGAAATGATGAGTGAATAGACAGATGTAATGGCACTAATTTGCTAAGAAAAAAAACAAAACAGAACTTTACTATGAAATATATAGAAAAATAATACATAGATGTAGTAGAGAATTTTCATTTAAGTTATACTTATATAGAAAAAAAATAACCTTTCATACTATGTGTCAAAGATAATGTCAAATGTCAAAATTTCCTTCATTAAAGGATGAAATGTCTGTTTTCTCAGAAGGAAAGAAATTGAATCTAGGAAGTTTTTGTTAAGAGACTAGAGAATACCATTGTGTTCACAGATAAGATGAGGATCAGATAATGGGAAGTATGTCTTTGCTTAAGGACATCTCCTCTCTATCTTGAGTGACAGACAAGATGAAAACAGAATCTCTTGTGAACTTATAAAAAATTGTAGCTTCAATATTAGTAGTTTTCTGTTCATCTGCTTTCAGCATAATTACTCATTTCTTTATTTTCCCTTTAATGTTTCAGAGAACTATGGTCATAAATTCTTTTGATCACTTCTTGTTTCTTCTTTGAAATTTTTAATTTTAAAATCAGCTTTGGAGATAAAGTTTTCTAAATCCAACTCTTCCTTTGTTCTTTTTAATCCAATTATATTTGCTTTTCCTCCCTAAATTACATGTAGACAAAAAATTTGAGATTCTTTCTTTTTTATTTTAAAGTTATAAATTTTCTCCCTCACTTTTCTCCCCTAATTCTTTTTGAAAAGATACGTAATTTGTTATAGATTATGTAGTTCTTTCTTTATAGATGCATAAAACTATTTTATCATAAGTCCTCTAAAATTGTCTTCGATCATTGTATTTTTTAAAATAACAAGCTCATTCTCAATAGGTTCTGCTCACTTAATAGTATGTCAGTTTATATAAAACTTCAAAGTTATTTTTTTTCCTGAAATTATTTGTTCATTATTTCTTACAGTACATTCATTCACCACAATTTATTTAGGCATTCACCAATCAATGGGCATCCCTTCTCTCCAATTCTTTTTCACCAGAGAGGAATGTATTTTAATACATGTAAGTCTTTATATATATATATATATATATATATATATATATCTTTGGACATTTTCAAATTGCAAGATGGTTGAATCAGATCAGCACTCCAACAACAATGCACATTTTCTGACTCATTATACTATGAACTCCTTGAAGGCACATCCTTTTGTTGTTATTTTACCTTTCTTTGCATCTTCAGCATTTAATCCATTCTTGGCATGTAATAAGTACTCATTAAATGATTCTTGAATTATCCAAGATGGACTATATATTCCTATTATGTCTTTTCTTAAAGACATATTTATTCTAAATATTTCCCCAATATGTTATTTTCTCTTTAAAAATTTGCATAGTTATTGTTGTATAGATTTAAACAAAAGAAAAATGATGGATGGAGTTAAACATAGTTCTCTTATTAGCAACAAATCTTTACTTTGTTGAACAAGAAAGCAAGAGCTCAAATTTCTAAAGACAATGTTTAAAAAAATGAAGTATTTCCCCACATTTTATTTTTAAGGTTTTGTGAAACACTATTAATATTTTGAATTCTTATATTTGGATACCTAGAGTCTTCATTGAATTCCATTAATATAATGTCTATTTACATTAGAGACTTTTGATGACAAAAACATTTGCAATATGCAATATGTCAGATAATACCAATTCCCCTTCATTATTATTTATTTTCAAAATTTCAAAAATTTATTTTTTCTTTATTAAAGTTATCTTATTTTAAACATAGGGAATAAAATAAGCATTTCCATAATATAGTAAAAAAGGGAAAAAGAAGATTGTACATGAAATTACAAGTCTATTTTGTATCATTGTTATTCCTTTTAGATAGAGTATTGAGTTGTCCTATACCTTTTTCGCTTTTTTTCTTATCTTTTTCTTAGGCCTACCTCCTGCCTTAGACATAATTTCCAATAAATATAAATATATGCATTGTATACACACACACACACACACACACACACACACACACACACACACACAATTATGGTACAAATACTTCTTTTTATCAGTTTTTCCTCTGATGTTTGTAGCATCTACTTTCATAAGTCTTTATAGATAATTTAGACATTTATAATAGTCAAAATGGCAAATAGACAAAATGCTCAAAGTTCTTAAACTATATTGCTGGTATTCTATGCAATATTTTCTTGGTTCTGCTGATTTTATGCAGTCTATCCCTTTTTAAAAATTAGTTAAAGCATTTTATTTTCAAAATACATACATGGATAATTTTCAACATTTACCCCTATAAAATCCAGTGTTTTAATTTTTTCCCTTCCTTCTGCTGAACCTCTCCCCCAATTGGCAACTGATTCAATATATGTTAAACATGTGCAATTACTCTATACATATTTCTACAAATACTATGCTGCACAAGAAAAAACAAATCAAAAATGAAAAAATGAGAAAGAAAACAAAATGCAAACAAACAATGACAACAAAAAAATAAAAATACTGTTTTGTGATCCATATTCAGTCCCCACAATTCTCTCTCTAGGTGTATATGGCTCTCTTCATCACAAAACTATTGGAAGCGGCTGGATCATCTCATTGTTGATGAGAGCCACATCCATCAGAATTGATCATTGTATAGTCTTGTTAATATGTTCGGATTCTACTCATTGCACTTAGCATTTTCTCACATAAACCTCCCCAGGCCTCTCTAACATCATCCTGCTGGTTGTTTCTTACAGAAAAAAATAATATTCCATAACATTCATAGACCATAACTTACTTAGCCATTCTCCAACTGATGGGGATCCATTCAATTTCCAGTTTCTTGCCACTACAAAAAGGGCTGCTACAAACATTTTTGCACATGTGGGTCCCTTTTCTTCCATCAAGATCCCTTTGGGAGGACTTCTGGCCAAGATGGTGGAAAGGAGGCACACAGCTGTGTAAGCTCCGCGTTTTCTCTCAGAATCCATTTCATTACAAGCCTCTGAATTAATGCTTGACTGAAAAAAAAAAAAACACAAATAGTTACCAAGAGAAGACATGCTTGAAATTCGCCAGGAAAGGTCTGTTTTTGCTTGAGGGCATGGAAGGTTTTAGATCGGGCACAGACTGAAGGCAAGCAGAGGCAGCGAGAGCACAGCAGGCAGCTCACAGCCAAGCAGACCGGAGTGGGATGGGGTGTGATCTCCACCATCTCTGTGGGGGGAGGTTTGCTACAGGATTGGATATTTTGCCCTGGCAGCAAGTCAGTAGCCCAGCAGAGAAGCTAAAAACACCAGGGGTGAAGAATACAACCCCAAACAACTAGAGTCTCTTAGGACCTGGCCACCCTCTCCTACAGTGTCTCAGCACAATCTTGGAGTCTCAGAGCACAGGCACACCAAAGTCCTGCTAATGCCTCGCTGCTGCCCCCGCAGTCTGTAGAGGAAGCTTGGTAACACCACCCAACCCCTCCGCCCCAAAAAGCAGACTCCATTTGGGTTTTTTTTTTTTTTCTTTTTTTCTTTGCTAGTTTGTCTTTGATTCTTCTCTGACAAAATGAGCAAAAAATGAAAAAGGACCTTAACCATTGACAGCTTCTATATGGATAGAAAGCAGACTCTAAACCCTGAGGAGACTAAAAACAGATTGTCTCCAGGTGAATCCCCAAAGGAGGAGATGATCTGTTCCTCAGCACAGATGAATCTCATAGAAGAAATTAAAAAGGCTCTCACAAGAGAGCTAGAAGAAAAATGGGAAAAGGAGAGGGAGGCTTGGCAAAAGAGCCTGGAGAAGTCATCCCACTCATTTAAAGAGAGAGTGGATAAAGAAATAAAATCCTTGAAAAATAGGATTAGTGAACTGGAAACAGAAAACAGCTCTCTAAAAAATAAAATTGGCGAAATGGAAAAAAATTCCATAGAACAAAAGAACTCAATTGGACAATTAGAAAAAGATTTTTAAAAAGTGAGTGAAGAAAATACTTCATTGAAAATCAGAATGGAACAAATGGAATTGAATGACTCGAAGAGACAACAAGAATCAGTGAAGCAAAATCAAACAATGGAAAAAATGTGAAATACCTTCTTGGGAAAACAACAAACTTGGAAAATATATCCAGGAGAGACAATCTGAAAATTATTGGACTCCCAGAAAAATATGATGAAAAAAAGAGCCTGGACACTATTTTCCATGAAATTATCAAAGAGAACTGCCCAGAAGTCATAGAAACAGAGGGTAAAATAGACATTAAGAGAATTCATCGATCACCTACTCAAAGGGATTCTAAAATCAAAACACCAAGAAATATAGTGGCCAAATGCCAGAACTCTCAAGACGAAGGAAAAAATACTGCAAGCAGCTAGAAAAACCCCATAGAAGAGCTACAATAAGGATCACCCAGGATCGAGCATCATCCACCTTAAAAGATTGAAGGGCCTGGAATATTCTGAATATTCTGAAGGGCCTGGTATATTCTGAAAGCCTAAGGAACTCGGTATGCAACCAAAAATAACATACCCAGCCAGAATGAGCATCTTTTTTCCAGGGAAGAAGATGGTCATTCAACAAAGTAAGTGAATTTCACCTATTTTTGATGAAAAAACAAAATTTAACAAAAAGTTTGATCTACAAATATGGAACTCAAAAGAAACCTAAAAAGGTAAAAAGAAATCTTGGTAAGTATATTTCTGCTATAAAAATGTATAAAGAATACATGCATATCTTGTTCTAGAAAGTAGAGGTGGAAAGGACATTGTACCTGGGAAAGGGTAAAGTGGGGGTACTACATCTCACGAAAAGGCAAAGGAAACCTATTATATCTGAGAGAAAGAATGAAGGGGGATGAATATAGTGGGTATCTTACTGCCATAAGAATTGGCTTTAAGAGAAAATTTTAGACATATTCAATTTATTGTGAAACTACTCCCACCTCATTGAAAAGTGAGAGGGGAACGAATAAGCTAAGTGGAAGGGAATACAGAAACTGTGAGGGAAAGGAGTAAGATGGGGAGGAACTTTAAAGTGGGGGGAGGCATACTAAAAAGGGAGGGCTGTGAGAAGCAAGTGGTGCTCAAAGCTTAATACTGGGAAGGGGAGTAAGGGGGTAAGAAGGGAGAAAAGCATAACAGGGGTTAACAAGATGGCAAGTAATACAGAATTGGTCATTTGAACCATAAATGTGAACAGGGTAAACTCCCCCATAAAGAGGAAGTGGTTAGCAGAATGGATTAAAAGCCAGAATCCTACAATATGTTGTTTACAGGAAACACACCTGAAGCAGGGAGATACATGCAGAGTAAAGGTAAAAGGTTGGAGCAAAATCTACTATGCTTCAGGTGAAGTCAAAAAAGCAGGGGTAGCCATCCTGATCTCAGATCAAGCTAAAGCAAAAACTGATTTAATTAAAAGAGATAAGGAAGGGCACTATATCTTGCTAAAGGGTAGCATAGATAATGAAGCAATATCAATATTAAAGATATATGCACCAAGTGTTGTAGCATCTAAATTCTTAAAAGAGAAATTAAGAAAGCTGCAAGAAGAAATAGACAGCAAAACTATAATAGTGGGAGATCTTAACCTTGAACTCTCAGAATTAGATAAATCAAACCACAAAATAAATAAGAAGTCAAAGAGGTAAATAGAATACTAGAAAAGTTAGATATGATAGATCTCTGGAGAAAACAAAATGGAGACAGAAAGGAGTACACTTTCTTTTCAGCAGTTCACAGAACCTATATAAAAATTGACCATATATTATGACATAAAAACGTCAAACTCAAATGCCGTAAGGCAGACATAGTAAATGCATCCTTTTCAGACCACGATGCAATGAAAATTACATTCAACAAAAAGCCAGGGGAAAGTAGACCAAAAAATAATTGGAAACTAAATAATCTCTTATTAAAAAATGATTGGGTGAAATAGCAAATCATAGAAATAATTAATAACTTCACCCAAGAAAACGACAATAATGAGACATACCAAAATGTATGGGATGCAGCCAAAGCAGCAATATGAGGAAATTTCATATCTCTAGAGGCCTACTTGCATAAAATAGAGAAAGAGAAGGTCAATCAATTGGGCTTGCAACTAAAAATGCTAGAAAAGGAACAAATTAAAAACCCCCCGTCAAACACTAAACTTGAAATTCTAAAAATAAAAGGAGAGATCAATAAAATCAAAAGTTAAAAAAAAAAACTATTGAATTAATTAATAAAACTAAGAGTTAGTTCTATGAAAAAACCAACAAAATAGACAAACCCTTAGTAAATCTGATTAAAAAAAGGAAAGAGGAAAATCAAATTGTTAGTCTTAAAAATGAAAAGGGAGAACTCACCACTAATGAAGAGGAAATTAGAGCAATAATTAGGAGTCACTTTGCCCAACTTTATGCCAATAAATTCGACAACTTAAATAAAATGAAGAATACCTTCAAAAATATAGCTTGCCCAAACTAAAAGAGGAAGAAATAAATATTCTAAACAGTCCCATCTCAGAAAAAGAAATAGAACAAGCTATTAACCAACTCCCTAAGAAAAAAAATCCCCAGGACCAGATGGATTTACATGTGAATTCTACCAAACATTTAAAGAACAATTAACTCCAATGCTATATAAACTATTTGAAAAAATAGAAATTGAAGGAGTTCTACCAAACTCCTTTTACGACATAGACATGGTACTGATACCTAAACCAGGTAGGCTGAAAACAGAGAAAGAAAATTATAGACCAATCTCCCTAATGAATATTGATGCTAAAATCTTAAATAAAATATTAGCAAAAAGATTACAGAAAATCATCCCCGGGATAATACACTATGACCAAGTAGGATTTATACCAGGAATGCAGGGCTGGTTCAATATTAAAAGAAAAAAAACTGTTAATATAATCAACTATATCAATAACCAAACAAACAAAAACCATATGTTCATCTCAATACATGCAGAAAAAGCATTTGATAAAATCCAACATCCATTCCTAATAAAAACACTTGAGAGTTTAGGAATAAATGAACTTTTCCTTAAAGTAGTCAGGAGCATATATTTAAAACTGTCAGTAAGCATCATATGCAATGGGGAAAAACTGGAACCTTTCCCAGTAAGATCTGGAATGAAGCAAGATTGCCCACTATCACCATTATTATTCAATATTGTATTAGAAACACTAGCCTCTGCAATAAGAGATTAAAGGAATTAAAGTAGGCAGTGAGGAAATCAAAGTATCATTCTTTGCAGATGATATGATGGTATACCTAGAGAACCCCAGAGATTCTACCAAAAAGCTATTAGAAATAATTCATAACTTTAGCAGTGTAGCAGGATACAAAATAAATCCCCATAAATCCTCAGCATTTTTATACATCACCAAAAAAATCCAACAGCAAGAGATACAAAGAGAAATTCCATTCAAAATAACTGTCGACAGCATAAAATATTTGGGAATCTATCTATCAAAGGAAAGTCAGAAATTACATGAGCAAAAGTACAAAAAACTTTCCACACAAATAAAGTCAGACTTAAATAATTGGAAAAATATTAAGTGCTCTTGGATAGGCGGAGAGAATATAATCAAGATGACAATACTCCCTAAACTAATCTATTTATTTATTGCTATACCAATCAGACTTCCAAGAAAATATTTTAATGATCTAGAAAAAATAACAACAAAATTCATATGGAAGAACAAAAGATCGAGAATCTCAAGGGAATTAATGAAAAAAAAATCAAATGAAGGTGGCCTAACTGTACCTGATCTAAAACTATATTATAAAGCAGCAGTCACCAAAACCATTTGGTATTGGCTAAGAAATAGATTTGTTGATTAGTGGAATAAGTTAGGTCACAAGACAGAATATTCAGCTATAGCAATCTAGTCTTTGACAAACCCAACGATCCTAACTTTTGGGATAAGAATTCATTATTTGATAAAAACTGCTGGGATAACTGGAAATTAGTATGGCAGAAATTAGCATGGACCCACACTTAACACTATATACCAAGATAAGATCAAAATGTGTCCAGGATTTAGGCATAAAGAACGAGATTATAAATAAATTAGAGGAACATAGGATAGTTTATCTCTCAGACTTGTGGAGGAGAAAGAAATTTGTGACCAAAGATGAACTAGAGACCATTACTGATCACAAAATAGAAAATTTTGATTATATCAAATTAAAAAGCCTTTGTACAAACAAAACTAATGCAAACAAGATTAGAAGGGAAACAACAAACTGGGAAAACATCTTCATAGTTAAAGGTTCTGATAAAAGCTTCATTTCCAAAATATATAAGAAATCAAGCCATTCTCCAATTGATAAATGGTCAAAGGATATGAACAGACAATTTTCAGATGATGAAATTGAAACTATTACCACTCATATGAAAGAGTGTTCCAAATCACTATTAATCAGAGAAATGCAAATTAAGACAACTCTGAGATACCACTACACACCTATTAGATTGGCTAAGATGACAGGAAAAAATAATGATGAATGTTGGAGGGGATGCGGGAAAACTGGGACACTGATGCATTTTTGGTGGAATTGTGTACAAATCCAACCATTCTGGAGAGCAATCTGGAATTATGCCCAAAAAGTTATCAAACCGTGCATACCCTTTGATCCAGCAGTGCTACTTCTGCGCTTATATCCCAAAGAAATACTAAAAAAGGGAGAGGGATCTGTATGTGCCAAAATGTTTGTGGCAGCCCTGTTTGTAGTGGCTAGAAACTGGAAATTGAATGGATGTCCATCAACTGGAGAATGGTTGGGTAAATTGTGGTATATGAATGTTATGGAATATTAATGTTCTGTAAGAAATGACCAGCAGGATGAATACAGAGAGGCTTGGAGAGACTTACATGAACTGATGCTAAGTGAAATGAGCAGAACCAGGAGATCATTATACACTTCGACAACGATATTGTATGAGGACATATTTTGATGGAAGTGGATTTCTTTGACAAAGAGACCTGAGTTTCAATTGATAAATGACGGACAAAAGCAGCTACACCCAAAGAAAGAACACTGGGAAACGAATGTAAACTATCTGCATTTTTGTTTTTCTTCCCGGATTATTTATACCTTCTGAATCCAATTCTCCCTACGCAACAAGAGAACTGTTCGGTTCTGCAAACATATATTGTATCTAGGATATACTGCAACATATCCAACATATAAAGGACTGCTTGCCATCTAGGGGAGGGGGTGGAGGGAGGGAGGGGGAAAAAAATCGGAACAGAAACGAGTGTCAATATAATGTAATTATTAAATAAAAAATTAAAAAAAAAAAAAAAAAAAAAAAGAAATGACCAGCAGGATGAATACAGAGAGGCTTGGAGAGACTTACATGAACTGGTGCTAAGTGAAATGAGCAGAACCAGGAGATCATTATATATCTCAACAACAATACTATATGAGGATGTATTCTGATGGAAGTGGATTTCTTTGACAAAGAGACCTAACTCAGTTTCAATTGATCAAGGATGGACAGAAGCAGCTACACCCAAAGAAAGAACACTGGGAAATGAATGTAAATTATTTGCATTTTTGTTTTTCTTCCCAGGTTATTTTTACTGTCTGAATCCAATTCTCCCTGTGCAACAAGAGAACTGTTTGGTTCTATATACATATATTGTATCTAGGATATACTGCAACATATTTAACATATATAGGACTGCTTGCCATCTAGGGGAGGGGGTAGAGGGAGAGAGGGGAAAAATCAGAACAGAAGTGAGTGCAAGGGATAATGTTGTAAAAAATTACCCTGGCATGGTTTCTGTCAATAAAAAGCTATTATTAAAAAAACAAAGATCTCTTTGGGATATAAGCCCAGTAGAAACACTTCTGGGTCAAATGGTATGCACAGTTTGATAGCCCTTTGGGCATAGTTCCAAATTGCTCTCCAGAATGGTTGGATCAGCTCACAACACCACCAACAATATATTAGTGTCCACATTTTGCTACATCCCCTCCAACATTCATCATTATCTTTTTCTGTCATCTTAGCCAATCTGAAAGGTGTGTAGTGGTATCTCAGAGTTGTCTTAATTTGCATTTCTGTGATGAATAGTGATTTAGAGCACCTTTTCCTATGACTAGAAATGGTTGCAAGTTCTTCATCTGAAAATTGTCTGTTTATATCTTTTGACCATTTATCAATTGAGTAAAGAGTTGAATTCTTATAAATTTGAGTCAATTCTCTATTTTACAAATAAGGCATTTATCAGAACCTTTGAATGTAAAAATACATTCCCAGTTTTTTGCTACTCTTCTAAACTTGTCAGCATTACTTTTGTTTCTGCAAAAAATTTTAACTCATATAACCAAAATTATCTATATTTTGTTCAATAGTGAACTCTAATTCATCTTTGGTCACAAATTCCTTCCTTCTCCAAAGATCTGACAGGCAAATTATCCTTTGTTCTTCTAATTTGCTTATAATATCACTCTTTATATCTTTATATCTAAATCGTGAACCCACTTCAACCTTATCTTAATACACAATGTTACATGTGGGTCAATGCCTAGTTTCCACCACACAATTTTCAATTTTCCCCAAATTTTCAATTTTTCCAATATTTTTGTTAAATAGTTAATTTTTATTCTAAAAGCTTGGGTCCTTGAGTTAATCAAACACTTAATTATTATAGTTCATTGACTATTTTGTACTGTGAACCTAACCTATTCCAATGATTGACTAGTAATCCAGTACCAAATGGTTTTCATGACTACTGTGTTGTATTAGTTTTAGATGTGGCACTGTTAGGCTACATTCACTTGCATTTTTTCATTATCTTCTTTTCTTCTAATTGAATTTTGTTATTATTTTTTCTAGTTCATATAGTTGCTCACTTTGCCTTGGCAGGTAGACTCCCAAATATTTTATATTATTTACAGTTATTTTAAATGGAATTTAGCTTTATATCTCTTGCTGTTGGACTTTGTTGGTAATATATAAAAATGATGATTTTTGAGGATTTATTTTGAATCCTGCAACTTTGCTAAAATTTTGAATTGTTTCTACTAAGTTTTTAGTTGATTCTCTAGGATTCTTTATGTATACCATCATATCATCTGCAAAGAGTGATAATTTGGTTTCTATTTTGTGGTGATGAGGAAAATCTTTCAATATCTATTTTTTAGAGCAAAAAATGAATTGTTTGAATTTAATGGTATGTTATACTTCTTTTGATATAATTTTGAGGTTGGATTTGTAGAGAATATTCCTAATTTTAAACAAGCCCTTCATAAATATTATAAATTCTAATTGTTAAGAACAAATAATCTAATCAATATATTTCAATAGAAAATCAGACATTTGTTTTTGTATAAATATACATTAATGAATTGGTTTGTGGTTTATTTTGGGGGGAAGGGATTACTTTTTTAATTTTAGATGAATATATCATTCAAGGTATTGAGTAACATACTAAATATATTTTTCTATATTCATAAAACACTAGATTATTTTTATAATAATTTGTATAGAAATATGTTCTTGGAAAGCTTGGTATATTAGAGTTCACATGTTTTTTGAAAATTTAAAAGAATTCAGTTATGAAAATCACAATAATTCTTGGATAACTTATCTTTTGTTATGTATTGATATGTTTACAATATTCATATCCTATTTATCACTTTATGTAATCTATCTCCCTCTAATTATTTGTAAATAACATTTTTATTTCCTCTTTATTCTGCCTACTTCCTTTTAAAATGATTTTATTTTTTTCTTTTTGCATTATTTTTTCTGATTTTCACTTTTATTGCTTTTAAAATAAATATTAATTCAATTTTCTTTAGTTTTTATATATTACTTCCCTTTTTAATTTCATTACACTTTTCAAATTTATTTTGAATCTTTCATTATGCCTTTTATATGTCTTATAATCTACCTTTTATTCCTATATAGTATAGGAATACAAATATTTTCCTAAGGACTGTTTTATCTATTTTTCATAAGTTTTGTTATTTGATATTAGCCTTATTTTTTCTGAATTTTTAAAAATCAAATCATCTTTATGACTTTTGCAATTTTTTAAATTAAATTTTACTATTGAATTGTGATCTGCTGTATATGCATGGATAATTTTTCATTTTGAATTTAATTTACCATTTGACCCTCTTTTTGCCTCTTCCACTGATGTGTTAATTTGAACTTTTGAGGGAATATTTCCCTCTAAATCTTTAAAAATAATAGAATTATTTATTAAAGTTTCTAAAAATAACATATTTTTATTCACATATTGAGCAACTCTGCAAAGAAAGTGGTAAAAAGAACAGGTCTCCTCAATGTAACCTTTGGTGTAATAATTGAAGTCTAAGTCAGTATAAAAAGTCAGTTTTCTGTCAATTTCAGAAATGGGCTTAATATGCTTTGAATACCACGTTTTCCCCTAGGAATAATGAATGATTGGAGTGTGGATGTCTGGGTCCCACTTGGCTTTGCTAACAAGGGGAAAAGGACTGGAAGCCGGACAGTTATACATGAGGAGTACCTGTAGCATTAGGGAGGAGAAAATAAATAAAGGTTGGGGGATTTCCACTATACATTGAGGCCTCATCCCCATTTTCCTGGAACAGGTAAATGATCAGTGGGTTTTTTTTTTTTTTAATTCTGGCAGATGATTGGGAACTTTCATGACCTTTCTGGAGTATTTGACTGACATTTTTGCTCTCGAGGAGTATGTAGTATTGGAACTGTCAGAGCTCACAGCTGACTGCTAAATAATATACTAATGATATATTGACCATTGATTGCCTAATAGTTTCCATTACATGAAAACATTAAACAGTTTTTAGAAATGACTGATTACTATAGCCTAGTTAACCCCTTCTGAAAACAAAGGTTTCAGGAAATTCTTTGAGCCACTAAAGGATTCTAATTATCCTGATGCCTAACTTATATGAATCCAATTATTCCTGTGCCTTCCTGCATTTTTTATTTTGTTATCTCAATATCTTAGTATGGTCTATATCCAGCCGCTGTATCCTCTTCAATAAAGGACTTTTGAATGATAATGATGAAATTTAAATGCATACAGTTAAATCCAGGTACTTGACAGGATGCAGATATGAGAACATTGCATTATCAGGAATCCCATAAACTAAAATATTAACAAGGAAGTTGGCAGTCAAATATATTTACCAGAAATCACAAATAGGTGAAATGATTCAGATGAAATAGGAATGGGTTCTCATGAGGAATGTAAATTCAATAGTATTTTCAGAGAATTGTTGATCTGTAAATAATTGAGGAAGAACCCCAAGTCCTATTAAATGTCAGATGGACAAGGATTTGGATCCTTGCAAAATGAAATGTGGCTTAGATATTATTATTATTCATCAAACATGCAGAGACAATTTCAGAATCTTATTGTAGAACAAGGCTGCTTGTCCTGATTGTAATTTTATTAGTCCAAGTAGGTTCAACTCTAAGTCTCTTGATAGATTCTTCCATTTCTCTACTTTAGTGGTTTCTCCATTATAGAGCATTTTCCCCTATTTCTTCAACTTACAAAATTCCTGCCTCCTTCCAGACCTAGTTCCAATATCACTTTGTCCACAAAGACTTTCTTGATCGTATTAGCTCCCATCAATCTTCTTTTCCTGCACAAATCAGTATCTAGTTGTTAGGTTTTTATTTTGTTTGTTTGTTGATTGTTTCATTTGAGAATTTACATCTTGAGAAATTATATGCCAAAAAAGATTGTTAGCCTTCTTAAGAACAAGGACTATAATTGATACAAAAGATCAATTTACTTTTCTAGAGAATATATTGAGCAATCTCCTATACTAGCATTTCTATGAAAATAGTAATTTTATGTCAGTGAAGGTGACCTAGCTGTGTCAGATTTAAACTATATTATAAAGCAGGGGTCATCAAAACCATTTGGTACTGGCTAAGAAATAGAATAATCGATTAGGGGACTATGTTATGTTCACAGGACAAAATAGGCAATGACTATAGCAACCTAGTGTTTGACAAACCCAAAGACCTCAGCTTTTGTGATGAGAATTCATTATTTGACAAAATCTGCTAGGAAAATTAGAAACTAGTATGGCAGAAACTAGTTATTGATCCATACCTGAAATCATATACCAAGACAAGGTTGAAATGGGTTCGTGATTTAGAGATAAAGAGTGATATTATAAACAAATTAGAAAATCATAGTAGTTTATCTTTCAGATCTGTGCAGAAGGAAGGGATTTGTGACCAAAGAAGAATTGGAGCTCGTTATTGAACACAAACGGATAATTTTGATTATATTAAATTTAAAAGTTTGTGTACAAACAAAACTAATGCAGACAAGATTGGAAGGGAAGCAATAAATTGGGAAAACTTTTTTTTACATTTAAAGCTTCTGATAAAGCCCTAATTTCTAAAATAAATAGAGAATGGACTCAAATTTATAAGAAACCAAGCCATTCTCAAATTGATAAATGGGCAAAGGATATGAATAGACAATTTTCAGATGAAGAAATTAAAAGCATTTCTAGGTGCTCTAAATCAGTGTTGATCAGGGAATTGAAAATTAAGTCAACTTTGACATACCATTCCACACCTCTCAGATTGACTAAGATGACAGGAAAAGATAATGAAGAGTGTTGGAGGGGATGTGGGAAAACTGGGACACTAATACATTGTTGGAGAAATTGCGAATAAATCCAGACATTCTGGAGAGCCATTTGAAATGATGCCAAAATAGTTATCAAACTGGGCTTTGATCCAGCAGTGTTTCTACTGGGCTTATATCCCAAAGAGATCTTAAAGGAGGGAAAGGGACCTGTATGAGCAAGAATGTTTATAGCATCCCTCTTTGTAGTGGCAAAAAAACTGGAAACTGTATGGATGCACAGCAGTTGGAGAATGGCTGAATAAGTTATGGTATATGAATGTTATGGAATATTATTGTTCTATAGGAAATGATTAAAAAATTATTTCAGAGAGTCCTGGAGAGACTTACATGAATTGATACTAAGTGAAATGAGCATAACTAGGAGACCATTGTACATGGCAATAGCAATATTATACAGTGATCAATTTTGATGAACTTGGCTCTTCTCAACAGTTAGATCATTCAAGCCAGTTCCAATGATCTTGTGATGATGAGAGCCATCTATACCCAGAGAGAGGGCTGTGGGAACTGATTGTGGAACACAACAGAGCATTTTCATTCCTTTTGTTGTTTGCTAGAATTTTATTTTCTATTTTTTTCCCTTTTTGATCTGACTTTTCTTGTGCAGCAAAATAATTGTATAAATATGTATGCCTATACTGGATATATATATATATATATAACCATGGTTAACATATATTACATTACTTGACATCTGGGGGATGAAGGGAAAGGAGTGAAAATTAAAACACAAGATTTTGCAAAGCTCAATATTTAAAAATTATCCTTGCATATGTTTTGAAAATAAAAAGCTTCAATAAAAAAGAAAATAGTAATTTAAAAATCTAGGTCTGATGAAACAAAGCAGATGACATGAAGAATATGAATTAAACCTTGTACCTTTTATTTAGGAGATTTATCAAAAGCCGCCATTTAAATCTTATTTATTTTTTTTAACATAACTTTAATGAGTTCATTTATGTGTTTTCCCAGATTGTTATTGAAAATAAGTAATAAATTTGAAGGATCAATCTAAAAAGAAAGAATATTGATATTATCAAGAAATAGCAGCCCTGAAAGTGACAAAGAGGAGGTAGTGTAACTACCAAAAGCAGATAATTCAAAAAGTATAATTATCTGAGATCTTTAAAAATAGGGGCAAACAGCCATACATATTTCATAGTTTCTAGGATTATGTTTATATTTCAGCACAGCACAAAAATTGATGCTAATTATAATGGCTGTTATAGTTAGTATATTCTGTATAACACAAGAAGGACTATGGAAGTAAACTCTTTCATGGATTGAGTGAGGGTTAACATTATAAGTTTGTGCAATAAGTTTGCTAACCAGTCTTTTCTCCCTAGAAAGCACTGAAAAGTGTGTCAGCTCCCTTGAAAGACAGGATAATTTCAATGCCTCAAGGGCCAAAAATTCAGTATTTAAATATATTGCAAAAAAAAAAAAGAAAGAAAATTTGAAATTTCTTACCTTCTGGGAGAACAAGATAAATTTCTTGGCATCCCAAATGCCTTTGGAAATTTAACCCTAAGAAAAGTGAGTTCTCTCACTATCATCATCAAGTAGCCTCTAACCATTGAAGATGATTGTTATGAAGATGATGGAGGACAATAGCATACTTGATATTTATTCTAGAAGTTAATATCAAAGGATATCCATTTAAGTAAGGTATAATAAATTGTATAACATCAGAACATTCAAGGTGAACTCACTGATCTGAAGTGATGGTGCTAAAAAGTTCTACATCCAACTTAGCCTTGATAGTAATGCTCTAGATGTTGATAATGAAAAAAAAAAAAACAAAAACAAAAACAATCATCTCAGTTTTATCTAAGTAGCTTGATAGACAAACAAATACTTTTCTCTTATCCCTCCAAATATATATATATATTTCCAATCTAAATGATTTTTTGATTATAGTACTATTAGAAACATTCTAATTACCTGAAAATTTTACTGATGTTGGACTTTTCATTCTCTGATGAAACAAGAGCAACATGAAATAAAACGTAAATATTTTTCCCATCTAACCCCTGTAGTCTCTAGTTCAGTGTCAAACACATACAAAATATTTATTCTCTTCTTATTTATTTATTATTGACCCACATTCAAGAAAGTGCAATACCATCTACAAAGAGAGGAATTGAATCCTTCTGAAGATGTAACTAAGTATAATCACAAATTTGATCTAGAATCAAACTATCCTGTTTATATAATGACAAGGCTGGAATAGCCACAACTTCAAAATTACTAGAAATATTATCATTTGTTACCATTCATTGTGATCACAGATCATAATAGAATGATTTTAATATCTGTTGATTCATACATGTAGATAGAATTAAGAATGATAATATATAGCACTTTTTGTGCAAAGTTGTTTATATATATTAGCTCATTTGAGGCTCATAATAACTCCATTAACTATTATTATCCCCATTTTACAGATCAAATATTTTGGCATGTTATCTTGAAGATGTCACTTAACCTCTGTGAATTTTGTTTTCCTCACCTGCAAAATAACACCTGAGCAACTAAAATAGCTCCAGGCTGAGCCTGGAGTCAATAAGATGCATTTCCCTGAACTTATATCAAGATTTTTATCTGACCTTGAGACACTGTGTGATTCTGGGCATGCTAATTAAATCTGTTTGCTTCAGTTCTTCATCTGTAAAAATGAGCTAGAAAAGGGAATGGAAAAACAGTCTTTACCAAAAAAAACCCTAAATGGGGTCATGAAGAGTCCAATGAAGAACAAAAAAGATATAGCAACTATTGGACAGGGTTAGTAAAATATCAAATTAGATACTGATATAAGAGAATTATTTGGAAAGCTTAAAGCACCATATGAGTCAATTGGGATTATTGAGACAACCATGCAAAATATTGTTATGTCAGAAATAAGATAAGTCTTTTGAAAATAAGTTTATATTCATCTCTGGTCTTTTCATTAGACATAAATTAGATTCATTGAGTCTAATTTCATTGAATGTTCCTCTTTTTTCCTGAAAGAAAATGCTCTATAGTTCCTTTTTCTTTCAGGATATCAGATTCCAGGCTCTTCTATCCTTTAAGGTAGCAGCTGCTAGGTTCTGGGTAATCTTATAATTGAATTATTTCTTTGTGGTGGCTTGTAATAGTTTTCCTTGGTCCAATAGTTCTGAAATTTAGCCACAATATTTCTTGGAGTTTTTATTTTGGGGCCTTTTTCAAGAGGTGTTTGATGAATTCTTTTAGTGACTATTTTACCTTATGATTCTAAAACATTGGGGCAGTTCTCTTTGATCATTTTCTGTAAGATAATGTCTAGGTTCATTTTTTTTTTTTCATCATGATTTTCAGTCCTTGGATTTTCTCTCCTACATCTATTTTAAAGGTCAATTGTTTTCCCAAGTAGGTATTTTACATTTTCTTCAATTTTTATTTTTATTTTTTTTTTAGTTTTGCTTGACTGATTCCTGATGTTTCATTGAGTCATTCATTTCCATTTATTTAGTTCTGGTTTTTAATGAATTATTTTCTTCATTTATGATTTTTTAGTTCTTTTTTGTATTTGGCCAAATGAATTTTTAGATGATTTGTTTTAAATATTTTTTCCCATTTCACAAATTCTGTTTTTCAGGGAGTTGTTTTCCATTTTGTCAGATCTATTTTGTAAGGTGTTATATGCCTTTTCTATTTCACTATATCTATTTTGTAAGCAGTTTTCTTCAGATTATTTCTGTTTCCTTTTCCAAACCCTCTTGCAAAGTTCTCATTTCTTTTCCCCATTTTTCTTCTAATTCTCTTTTAAGAGTCTTTTTAATTTCTTCCAAGAGAGCCTTGTGAGATGGGAACCATTTTACATCATCCTTCAGGCCTTCATCTGGAGATGATCTGCTTTTAGTGATCTCAGAGTTTGAAATCTGTTCTTCACTTTCACCATAAAAACTATTTATTGTCAGACTACTTTTTGCTCTTTTGCTCATTTTAAAAAAGAGTTGAGCTCTGCTTTTAGGGCAAAAGAGATTGTCCAATTCTCCTCTACAACATCAGTGGCTGTGCTGGGTTATGCTGGGTGGGCACAGCCAAGTCCTGTGAAATTCTGGTGTTTCGTGGTTCATTATTTGCCTTTTGTGTTTGTCTTGGATGTTTTATAACTGCTCTGTTGGCTTTCAACCAGGGCAGAGTAGCCAACACTGTGGTAGAGTCCTCCCCATAGATTTTCTGGTATGAGAAGCCCACAGTATGAGGACTGTTCTCTGCCTGCACTGGAGTCTGTGTGCAGTTTACTTGAGCTTGACTCACCTCCCTCCATGTCTGATTGAAACAGACCTTTTCTGGAGATGTTTCAAATTATCTTCTGCTGGTAATTTGATATTCTCCCAATATTTGTGAGCTCTGACACTCCAAAACCAGTTCAGAGGCTGGATTTGCTGTTAGTCTGAGGGTTGTGGGAAGAGATAAGAGAAAAAGTTTGTCCTCTCCACCCATAAAATAAGTTTAAGAAAAATTTCTCTTTGAAACATTTCATGGGCATTTGCTTGATATTTGAAGCTTCTTTTTTTTGTTTTGATCTTGTTCTATCTCAGTTGTTTTGAATGTGGGGTCCCCATAAAGATCTGCACATTTGAATGGAAAAATCATCAATTCATTTTCACTAAATCCTGGCTGAAATTTAGCATTTGAACTCTGGAAAATGATTTTTTTTTTATTTTGGGCCTAATACTCTATCCATTGTGTTACTTATCTGCTTCCTTCTATAGCAACTATAAAAATATTTAATCATTGCTTAACAAAAATAAAAGAATATGATCAATATATATTTCTAGAACACATATTAAGTAGAGGGGAAAAGTATTTTTCCAAGTAAGTCTAGAGCCTATATTAAATAGAGAGAAAAATATTTTTTCAAGTGAGTCAATGTCACTCCACTGAGCAATAAATAGTAAAAACTGATAAAAATATGACTAGATTTGTCTGTCACTGAAAGAACTGTACATCTGGATGTAACCTATAAAATGACTCAAATTCAAGAACAGAATGAAAAGGCCCTACTTAAGTGACATCTACATGAACTGAGCCATCACAATGTCAACAAAGAGAAACTGAAAAAAAAAGAAAGAAAATTGCTAGATCAAGAGGCTATTTTTAGGCAAATAGAAGGATTTAGAATAGTAATTGAAGAGCAAGTCAATGATTCTCAAACTTATAGGAATATTATCCTTACATAGCCCAGAAAATGAAATATCAAAAAGCAAAGCAAAACTGTGTAACAAATCATAAAAATCTGTAAAAAAAAAAAAGTATCTATGGAATATCTATCAATATATCAACTTATATCTAAAATTATAACTCAAAATCTGGGTATCTCAAAGTATTCCAGAAAACTCAATTAAAATTCTAAATTGTGCTTTTCTTGTTTCCTACAATTTCTATACATTACAATGGTGTCTTATGAGTCATATTCTAATAGCTATTGCTTCATCAATTGCTTAAATTTTCAAACTATGAGGAATGAAAAGTTTTCAAAATTTAAAGAATCCCTAGGCTAGATTAAAATTATGTGGAAACAGTTTGGGGGAGTTGAATTATATCAGTGAGGATTTTAGCAAGCCTAAGAAATTATATGTCCTAATACATTTATACTATATAAAAATTTTTAATACACTTGTACAGTAGACTTCATTTTTTTGTTTTTTGTTTTTTGTTTTGTTTTGTTTTTGTTCTTGTTTTCTTGTTTTTGCTGAGGCAATTGGGGTTAAGTGACTTACTCCTGACTTGCCCATGGTCACACAGCTAGGAAGTGTCGGAGACCAGATTTCAACTCAGGATTTCCTGACTTCAGGACTGGTGTTCTATCCACTGCACTTAGCTGTCTCTGCAATAGTCTTTATAACTTTAATCATAACAAAATTTATGTAGTGCTTAAATTTTTCCAAAATGTTTTACATGTTATTTCATTTGATTCACAACTTTGGGAATTAGATGGTATCATTACCACATTTTACAGATAAGGACATTGAGACTGAGAATAGTTATTATTGATAAGTCTAACCCTCTATCAACCAGTCTATCTAGTTACTTCCATATAACAATAGGATAAAAATTCATTTCAGTACCGTTTATTTCTGAATGACATTAAAAAAACAAGATTGCAATATTAACAATAACAATATAAACAAAGATGGCAAATGAAAGTTACCATTATTATCAATAGTTATTAAAGTCTTTAAAGTTTCACAAGACTTTACAATTCTATTTTCAGGTTAGAAATAGGCCTGTGAGAGAAATTCCATATATATCATTATCTCTACTTTACAGACTAGCAAATAGAGTCACATAACTGGTATATTCATAAAGGAGGCAGAACATAGATCTTTCTTGAATTCAACTTTGGCTCTATTTTCCCAACACAACTGCATAAAATTGGAACCAATAATAAGCCCACTATAAATTTTACTGGAAGATCAAGGAAACCTATTCATAAGTTAAAGAAATGATATTAAATGATAATATCCTACAGTAAATAATTTTGAATATATTCTTTGACATTAGGTTGCTGTTCCTAATGTATAGAAAATATCATTTTTTCTACTTATGGCATGATATGTTATTTCAATTATTGTGAATGTAAATAGAAACATTTTATATTCTTTATAAAAATTATTTTGTATTACAATAAATAGTCACCTTATCTTTATTCTAGTTGAAAACTTTAGTCATGAGATTTTTATTAGAAGGGATATTTGCCTGATGAAGATAAAATACAGTTTTGCTTTTTTGGATGACCTTGTCATTTGAAAAAGCATTGCATTTTAATGAGATATCATTTTAAAGACCTTTGGAGTAAATTGAGTTTACTGAGATATTTTTTAAGAGTAATTACTTACCAGAGGTTGTCAGAACACTGTTACAATATCAACCTTCTCCAGGGTAGATAACTGAAAAAGTATGAAATGAATTAGAGCTTCCACCATTAATGTTTGATAGGAGACAGTAGTGAAAGAGATGGATGCTTATATAATCGACATTCTTAACATTTAGGGCTGAATAGTTAAATGCCAGAAACATAATTTTGAACAAAATGGCAGGACCTGACTCAATAATATTTAATGATGTAGCATACTTCGTGTATGAAAGAAATGAGCAAAAGTCATTTCACAGCATTAACGCAATTATTTAAAATAGGTTTAATTATATCCACATTATTCAGAAGTTTTTTATTACTATTATTGTTCCTGAAATCAATTATATTTGACCATTCAAAATTGAGTGGCACCAATCCAAAGAGGACAAAACTCTATTTTTTAAATCAGATACACATTTCAGAAACCTCATTCTGATAAAGTCACCTTGATATTACTTTGTGACCTTGGACTTACCTTACTTTGCCTCTTCTTTTTAAAATGAGATGAGCCCATGTACCTAGATGTTTGGCTCTTAGCAACTTCTAAACACTAAATAATGTATTCCATTTTTTGTCAAGTATTTTGATATTCTGTATATTCTTTCTCTTTTAAAAACTTCATTACACATTACCTATATATACAACAATGCAATTATTTAAAAATACAAATGATGTCCTTTTTAAATTCTGTACATGTAGCATATTTTGTTTTCAATAAATACTCCAAAGTCATTACCATCCATATTGAAAGAAATTCTAACCAATCAAGATAGTGCAATTGAAATACCTTATTTTAAACATTACTCTTTGGCAATGCAGTTCAGGTCCTAATTTTCAATTCAAAGTAACACTATTGCATGGAAATAAATTATATTGTAATCCATGTGCTATAGCATAGCATAGCATAATCTCCTTTGCTTTTATCTTTCTTAATCTGTCACTCTGATTATTTCTTCCCAAGGAAACAAATTATATATATATAGAAAGAGAGAGAGAGAGAGAGAGAGAGAGAGAGAGAGAGAGAGAGAGAGTGAGTTAGCTGTTATATCAATTTTTGGTTTTCAAATAGTTATCCTTGTCTTGTTCAGTTTTTTTCTGAATTACATGCATTCTTGAGCTTGATGATACTCAACTATTAGCAGATGACAGGATTGTAATAAAATCTTGTGCAATAAAGCACAAAATATAAATATTCAATGATTTAATTAGTATCCATATGTTATTATAAGATATAATCTAGAATTCAGAAAGAATTGAGTAGGAGTGAGGTAGTTAGAGGATTTATCTTGGACTCAGGAAAACTTGAACTCAGGTTCAAAACCTGTCTCTAAACACTAGGCAAATCACCTAAACTTTCTGTGTCAGATTTCTTCTTCTAAATACTTATTGAATGGCAGATTCATCTATAAAATGATGAGACAGAACTGAATGGCATCTCTGGTTTCTTTCAGTTTTACACTGATGATCCTCTAAACTTTTATCTTGAATATATAGTGAAAACAACAAATGTTAAATACATAATTAAGCAGCTAATTAAATGATGTTACCTAAGATTGCAGGACAATAAATCAATAAGATCTACTGGGAAGTCCAACTCAATTTCACATAATACTGTACCATTGATTGCAATTTGAAAACTTTTTTGCATAAAAATTATAGAAATCTTTAATATAGGATTTGATTTCTAACAGCATCATTTTTATAAGTAATTTTGTTGTTGTTGTTTTGTTTTAATAATACAGTCCAAGAATTTTGGTAGCAGTGCTATTATTTCCAAGATGATCACTTCTTGTTCTTCTAATAAATTAATGCAATTCAATTTGTTATTTCCCAAAGCCCTAATAGATGAGAAACATTAAATCAGTTACACAGGACAAGAGAATTTGTATTAACTGATATTCGTTCAATGCTTTATATCTATAGTTCCCTTTACAAAACTTCTTTAATCTTTTCTAAAAATCTTTATGTAGGTAATTATAGTGTTGTGTTACTATTCTAATTCCACTTTTGTACATGACTTACATTAAGAGAAATAACTAAGACTTTTCAACTGTGATAGAAATTGTGTGTAAAGAGGAAGTAGTGAGAGCGACACAATGGCCCAGTTGAGGAACAGAGGGTAATGAGGCAAAAGAAAGATGTTAGGTCAAAGGACAAGGTCTCTAGGATATCTGGAAGAATCTAGACTGAGGTTTTAAAAGCATAATTACAATAGGAAAAGGACAAATTAATAGTGGCTAAAATCCTTCTTATGCTTAATACATTTGAATTCTTGGGTAAGCCATATTACATTCCTGGGTCTCAATTTTTTTACATGTAAAACAAGACTCTGACATTATTTATCCTTTGCATCCCATCCAGCCCTAAAACTATGATATTTTGGTCAAGCAGAGACCAGATAGACTTGGTAGAGAACCCCAATGCTTGGCAAACTAATAAGTAGTAAAGGAAAAAAAAAAACAAAACCTTATAGGAAAAGCAAACTCTAATAACTTCTTTAAAGGAAGTATGTTCTCTGGTTTGTTGGCATATAATTGCAAAGCCCCATTTGAGCTTTATTGGTCACCATTCTGGTAGCTTATAAATGTTAAATGATTTGTATAAAAATGGTACCATGTAGTAAGTGGAAGAATGTGGAAGAGCTAGCTCCTAGGATTTTGGACCCCATGTCTTTAGATATATATTTTTTTGTTCTTGACCTTTGTAAATAAGATTTTATTAATTTATTTGTTTGTCCATTCATTCACTTGTTTATTTATTTTGCTTTGTGCTCCTCTGTCTCTTTTTCTTCTCATTTTCATATCAATAACATGGATATTTACCACTCTTCTATGCTTATTTCTTCTTTTTTTTTCTTTCCATCCTTTATCCTATGGTAATCTCACTTTCCCACAGTATTTTAAATACCATTTTGATGTAGAAGATTTTCTAATTTATATATCAATTCCTGATTTCTAGATATGTTAGTAGAGAATGTTTGCAGTCTTTTAGCCAAAAGACATACACCACCAGTAAATCTTAAGCTATAAAGTATACGTAGAAGTACACATATCTGTCTATCATCTAATTCTGTTTTAAAGTGGAAGGCTTTTGATGGAGACTATGAAACACATGACAATATAATAGTGAACACAGGAATCTAATTATACATTGAAATATTAAACCCATGGTCTTTTTTCCAGTGCTTTATTTTTTATTAAAGCTTTTTTTTTAACATATGCAAGATAATTCTGCATCATTAGCCCTTGAAAAACCTTGTGTTCTAGTTTTTTTTCCTTTTTCCCACCCACATCCCCTAGATGGCAAGTAGTCAAGTTATATCAAGATTACTAAGTAATATGTTAAACATGGTAGAAATACATGTTAAATCCAATATATGCATATATATTTCTTGGTGTACAAGAAAAATCAAATCAAACTAGAGAATAAAATGATGAAAAAAATAAAATAAAATGCAAGCAAACAACAACAAAAAAGTGTGAGAATGCAATATTATGAACCACATTCATTTCCCAAAGTTCTCTAGGTGTTGATGGCTCCTTTGATCAGAAGACCATTGGCGCTGCAATGAATCATCTCATTGTTGAAGTGAGCCACATCCATCAGAATTGATCATCAGATAATCTTGCTGTTGCCTTGTACAATGAGCTCATAATTCTGCTCATTTCATTTAGCATCAGTTCATGTAAGTCTTTCCAGACCTCTCTAAAATCATCCTGTTTATCATTTCTTATATCACAATAATATTCCATAGAATTCATATACCATAATTTATTCAGCCATTCTCCAACAGATGGGCATCCACTCAGTTTCCAGTTTCTTGCCAGTACAAAAAAGGCTGCACATGTGGGTCCCTTTCCTTCCTTTAAGATCTCTTTGAGATATTAACCCAACAGAAGCACTTCTGGGTCAAAGGGTATGCATAGTTTGATAACTCTTTGGACATAGTTCCAAATCAGCATATGTTCTTTTAAAAAATTACTAGCTCATCAAATGAACTTAGAAATCTATAAAAATATTACACTTAAAATAATGCAGTATTTCACATAAATCCTAAAAATGCAAAGCTCAAAATTATTCCTGTGAAGAAAATGTTTGAATAACCTCTTCTCAGCTATATTAGGTATGTGAAGAAACAAGGCCATGGCCTTTGTAATTATGAGAACTAAAATTGCAAATAACTAGGGGACTCTAACTCAGTTATGATTAAGAACAAAGCCAATATGGCAAGCAAATTCAGACCCTATCCATGTTCTCTTGGTTTTGTTTTGCTTATAATTTTATCTGTCAGAAATAAAAAAGGGAAAAAAATCTTCCTTATTTTGCACTTAATTTTTCAAAATAAAGAGATATTACTTGGTAAGTTAGGTACTATGGGGCCTCAAGAAGGAAGTGGATAAGGTATTTTAGAGTTTGTCATATATAAGAAAGATGAATTAAATTTAAATTTATTGAATTAAATATTTTCCCTCAAAATATTCCAAAGATCCAACTTACCAAAATGTCAAATGAGTTATATCAAGATTACTAAGTAATTTTAAACTATCATACTGATCTCTGGATAGCAGTTAAATGATCTTAGGGACAAGACTAAAAAGGTTTGGTGAAACTATGATTTTTCTTTAGTTTCTATATATATCATTAGCAATAAAATTACTGGTTCCTTGGCATCAATATTCTGCTACTCATGTTTTATGTCTCTGAATCTTGGAATATAACAGTGTCTGAAGACTCAATATTTGCAGTTTGCCCAAAGGACAAAGAAAAAGAGATCATTAATACATTGGAGTATAATACCAAAAAAAAATGCAAAAGTTCATCAATGGTATCAAAGAGCTTTATAATGAAAAAAAAAAGTAGAGAACATCAAAGGTATTTGCTGAGTTTTTAAATTATGTATAATTGAAAAGTTAGTATGTATGGTATAGGGAATGTGAAGAGTGGTGACTATGGAATTGGAAAAAAAGAAGTAACTATGAATAAGTCAAATTTTCCAAATGAGTTTAATCTCTAAGGCTCTATAGTATGGATTGTTTGAGATTTTTGTTTGTGAAGTTTTCCTACAGATAAAAGTATGGTCCTTGAGATGTGGAAAGTCATTGGTCACACTTTCTTATAAAATTAAATTCATAGATTATTTTTATCTATAATTTATAAAGTCTTGTCTTCCACATTAATTTAATATTTTAGGATTCTCCATTTGCTAAGAATCCCTATATGATTATTTGATGTTGTAAGACATCAGATTTGGTTTTGTGTTGAAAAAAAAAAACGTTTACTTATTTTAGAAATTAAAAGAAAATATGGCTCTTTCAAGATGTTTTGCCTTTGCATAAATTTTTTATTTTCAATACTTAGTGCTATGCATAAATTTCCTTTCAAAGAATTCTTATTTTAAGAGTAAGATCTAAATGAGGGGAAGCTGATCAATATTATATCAATATGCTAACTGGTTTTCAATGGTTTTGTAAAAATGGTAAGTGTTTCCAATCACGTTAAACCAATGTCTTAGCATCCTTTTTTAAAGATTTAGAGTTTTGGTAGCTGAGATAGAATTTCAGATTTTAATTAAATTTATCCAATCTAATTAAGCCTTTCTATATAATGAATTACAAATTGTCACTTGATATCTTTTTTCCATTATGCTTTTCAAATCACATTTTTTAATTTTAATTTTTAATGTTTTTAATTTTTAATAAAATTTTTAAACAAACAATTTTAAACAAAAAGGGATCATTGGTTGTATTATCTGATGTTAAAAATATGTCCTATTGAGGACAGTTTCCTTTACCCCCTTCTTTTTGTTTGAATTAACCTCAAGAAATTCCTGTTTCTCTGTAAAGATTTTTTAGTTAATTCATTTAGATTTGACTGCTACGACCTCTGCAAGAACAGGATGCAAGCACATAAGATAAAATAAGGAAATGAATGAGTGATTTAACATAGTTCTCATGACTTTCTTCTTCAAAATTTTAGTCATCATTTCCTCTCTAAGATGGTTCCAAGTGCTTCCCCAAAATTGAAGCAGTGTCTCATGGATTAAAGATTCTCCCTGAATAGTCCATGTGTTATTTTGTTACTCTGATTCTGAGTTTCTGTAAGTTGAAAGTCCTAAAATATTATTTTTGTCAGAGTATATTTTCCTCTCTAAAGTCAATTTCCAACCATCATGTCAAATTTGTTGTGTTGTTAATTGATCTACTTAATTGGACTCTGTTTCCTTGGTAACACCTTAAATAAGGACTTTCAGGAAGACTTTTAAAAAGTGTTTGAATTGGCATATGCTACCACTTTTCAGTGTGATTTAAATCCTTATGAAGTTGGACAGTTTCAGTAAGTGTGATTTCTAATGTCTCCTTGATGCATTTGGCAAATTTTTTTCATTTCCTCAAACAACACCTTAGAAAGACTTTAGAATGATTTTAAATTTACTTTAAGTACCCCTCTCAGCATCTCTGCCCCACTTACCATTAATTTGCCAAAAGAAATTTTAACTAACATATGTAGTGCTATAAAGTTTGCAAATTATTTCACATACATGAACCCATTTTACCTGTGCAATCCTATGAGGTAATTACTAAAGATGTTGCTATACATATCCATTTTATAGAGAAAGTGAGGTTCAATAAAGTTAAATGAATTGTCCCTGTTCACATAGCCAAATAGGTATCTAGGAGACGTTTGAACCTAGGTCCATCCAAAGACAAATCTAACTTTGTAGTTAGTGACTACATACAAATTAGCTTTACACATGTTGACTTTTCCTATGATGTTGTCAGGTTTTCCCGGAATGACTTTTCTCCTTTTGCAAGCAGAGGAGGAAGGAAGGGAGGGAGGTGGAAAAAGATAAAAAGGGAGAGGGGCAGAGGGACAGAGGCAGAGACAGAGGCAGGGAGAGAATGAGAATTATGTTAACATACATGACTGTCTTAAAGGATAAGATTAAATAATGTATTACTTGTTATTCCAGAAAATATTCAAACAATACAGTAATTTTACAAATGATTCTAAAAGATAAAATAAATCATCAAACTATGAAATTTGGATTTTGTAGATTTTTACTTTATTCCAGGTAAGAGGCAACTTATGCATAGAACTCTGGAATCAAGTCTACAATCATTTAATATTTTCTTCTCTCTCTCTCTCTCTCTCTCTCTCTCTCTCTCTCTCTCTCTCTCTCTCCTTTAGAAGGCATAATACTTACTTAGACCCTACAAAAAGGCAGTGAAAATTAAACAGCTCCTGAAAGGCCTGGGTTAAAATCTTAACTTTTTCTTCCCTATTTTCTCTTATCTTAAAAAAAAAAAATTCTCCTAATTCTATTTAACTAATTCTGAAACATAGGAGGAATTTCTCAAAATAGCAAAAAATTATATATTACTCACATGAGACTCGAAGAATAAAAGAATCTGAAAATAGCAAAAATTACAAACTTTTTTCTTGTCTATTTAGAAACACAATAACTAGGATTTGCTGTATTTTCTATCAAAAAGGATTAAATCTCCTATGGCTGACAACTCTGAAATGATTTTGAGCTAATTTGAAAAGAGTTCAAATGAAAATAGTATTTCATCCCTAGCTATAGTAAGTTAATTCTAATGATTAATTCCTGAACAAAGGGATAGGGCAATTCCTCCCTTTAAAAATAAGATGCTGAAATAAAGAAAAGACACACAACTTGTGTTATGCAACATTTTAGCTTAATTAATTTACATCTATAATGAAGAAGCAGTGTGGTGTAAGGAATAGGTACACAGTATTAGGTATAAGTCTTACCTCTCAAACACACTGCTAGTTTGATCCTGAACAAG
Source organism: Antechinus flavipes (assembly GCF_016432865.1). Lineage (NCBI taxonomy): Eukaryota > Metazoa > Chordata > Mammalia > Dasyuromorphia > Dasyuridae > Antechinus > Antechinus flavipes. The sequence goes on from NC_067403.1 coordinate 47,357,573, forward strand.
TTGTTTAACATCTTGGGACTTTCTGGCAATCTTTTAAGAATATAAGTTGTTGATAAACAGAAGAATGTATTAAACAATCAAATACAGATGTATATATAGACACACAGATATATGCCTCCTGGTATAGATATATATGTATATATGCACATATATGTATGTACACACACACACACACACACACACGCACTTTTTATAGTCTATCAGAAACATCAAGCTCATGAGCTGTATAAGGTCTGTGAAATCATTTGATCTGGCCCTGCTAAGGCTATCACAGGCAATGATGAGCTGATAATTCTGCTGTCTTATATTGATAATTTTTATATTTCCCATGACTGGTGATATAGAAACCCATTATGACTTTTCTACAAATAAAATTACTCTTTTTTTAATTTCATAGCTTTTTATTTAAAAGTTATATCTATGGGTAATTTTACAACATTGACAATTGCCAAACCTTTTGTTCCAATTTTTCCCTTCCTTCTCCCCACCCCCTCCCCTAGATGGCAGGATGACTAGTAGATGTTAAATATATTAGAGTATAAATTAGATACACAATAAGTATACATGACCAAACCGTTATTTTGCTGTACAAAAAGAATCGGACTCTGAAATATTGTACAATTAGCATGTGAAGGAAATCCAAGATGCAGGCAGGCAAAAATATAGGGATTGGGAATTCAATGTAATGGTTCTTAGTCATCTCCCAGAGTTCTTTCACTGGGCGTAGCTGCTTCAGTTTATGACTGCTCCATTGGAACTGATTTGGTTCATTTCATTGCTGAAGATGGCCAGGTCCATCAGAATTGATCATCATATAGTATTGTTGTTGAAGTATATAAGGATCTCCTGGCCCTGCTCGTTTCACTCAGCATCACTTCGTGTAAGTCTCTCCAGGCCTTTCTGAAATCATCCTGTGGGTCATTTCGTACTGAACAATAATATTCCATAATATTCATATACCATAATTTACTCAATCATTCTCCAATTGATGGGCATCCTTTCATTTTCCAGCCACTGCAAACAGGGCTGCCACAAACATTTTGGCACATACAGGTCCCGTTCCTTTCTTTAGTATCTCTTTGGGGTATAAGCCCAGTAGAAACACTGCTGGATCAAAGGGTATGCACAGTTTGATAACTTTTTGAGCATAGTTCCAAATTGCTCTCCAGAATGGCTGGATGTGTTCACAGTTCCACCAACAATGTATCAGTGTCCCTGTTTTCCCACATCCCCTCCAACATTCCACATTATCTTTCCCTGTCATTCTAGCCAATCTGACAGGTGTGTAGCGGTATGTCTTAATTTGAATTTCTCTGATTAATAATGACTTGGAGCATCTTTTCATATGGCTAGAAATAGTTTCAATTTATTTGTCTGAGAATTGTTTGTTCATATCCTTTGACCATAAAATTACTCTTTTATTTTGCCACCAATTGAGCTTATCATTTCTCCTTCAAAAGTCTGTCCATAGAGTATGGCTGTTATTGTTCTTCATCCAACAGAAGCTTCAAAGACAGTATCCTATGCTAGAATAGAGTATTATATAGTATATAGTAAAATATGAATTTTTGAGCCAAACCAATAAAGTTCCAATCCACACTTTGACATTCTGTCTCTCTGTGCCTCCATTTCTTCCTTCATAAAATGACTTGTAGACAGCTTCTAGGACTTTTCTACCTCTAATAAAGTTATTAAGACTACAGATCTTAGTGTTCTTTTTCTCACTGATTCCAGGGAATACTCTCCTTCTATTCATAAACCAACAAAAGTCTCCAGTTTCTTTCTAGTTAATTCTATCAAAAATTGAGCAAATTTATCCAAATCACTCAGTGGTATTAACTATTTTTGCTAGCCATCAGCTTCAACTAAATTATAAGTCTGTGGACATATTGGAATTTTAAAATTCTTAGTCAAGTATTGTCTCAGGTAACATCATTAGCACGCATTTGAGAAGAGGAAGGAGGAAAATTTTAGAATACTACATGATTTCTTTCTTATGTAGCTAGAGGAGACACTATGAGTAAAATAAAAAGCAATAGGGAGTAAATCTGCAATTTCAATAGTTTAGATATCTAAATTACCCCCTACTAATATAGGTTAGTAATTTGTTTCTGATCTCTTAGCTTCCTAGGGAGGATGTAATGGGCTGAGGCTTGAGTTGATGCACTGAGGTCCCAAGCACATGAGGCTAAATAATAATTGGACCATACTCTATTACTATATAAGCTTGGAGAAAGAATGGCCCCTGCCCACTCTTTGTGCAAGTCCTGGTGTGTTGTATAGGAAATGATGATTTTGGTGGGTGGAGGCAGGGGAGTGGAAAGGGAAGTGGAAAGAGAGACAGCTGGCTGGCATCTTGTCACAGCTGCTCGTATTGCTATCGCAACTGCCCTTCACCTCCGATCCCCCTCTGCTAGCTGGCTTCCTGTTGCAGCTGCCCATATTGCTATCGCAATCCTTCTTCACTGCCCATATTGCTATCTCAACCCTTCTTCACCTCTACTGAGAATAAAGATTGAAGATTTTTTCCTTAACCTGAATTCCTGACTGTAACTGATTTTAAATATGCGGTCATCACAGGAAGAGGTGTCAAACCACTGACTAGAGGGACTCATGTGGCCCACCGCATGTCTGAATACCACTGAATTATATTATAATATATTTGAGAAATAATTAACAAAACAAATAGATACAATAAGAGATGGATTATGTCAAAATGTAATTTTCTAAATTAATGTGTGACTCATAGGTTTTTATTTAATATGTTTAGTGACCCCCCATTTTTATTTATTTGATACTATTGATCCCTAGAAATTTTATGAGTCAAGTGATTTTTTTTCCAGGTTATGAAATCAGTATGTGTCAGAAGGATTCTTCTTGGCTTCTATCATGAACCAACAAACTAATCATCATACAAGCTTTCTTTACCCCTGAACTTATACATCATCACTACCACCTTATCCTTAAGTTCTCTTCCTCTGATTGGAGAAGGACTGACACATTCTTATTCTTTTTTGTCTTTCCTTCTTTCTTTATTCCTTTCTCCACTTTCCTTCCCTTTTTTCCCTTCTCTTCAACACTTTCACTTCTTTCTTTTTGTTTTAAATCCTCAGCACTTAGCATAGTACCTGATACATAGTAGATGTTTAATACATGTTTTTTTTGACTGACAGATTTTGACAACATCTCTCATAGATTTCTGAAACCCATTTAATTGGTCAAGCAAGATTACTGATGCCATAAGGACACACTTTACACTTAGCAACTGAAAATCTGGTAGGGGTATGACAGCAAACTGAACAGTTCTTAAAAGTACATAAGAAAAGGACATAATATCAAACTAAGAATGCAATAATGAATTAATAATAAAAAAAACATTTAAATAACATTAGAAGACCTAACGAGTATTATGTTAAGTTTTATTTGATAGCAGATAATTTAATTTTCAACTCATTATTTATTTTTCACATTCTTTTTTTTTTATTAAATTTTGAATTCCAGATTATTTACTTCCTTTCAGTCCTTCCTCCCCCCATTGAAAAGACAAGTGATATGATGTCAATTATACATGTGCAATCATGCAAAACATGTTCTCATTAGCCATGTTTCAACAAAGAAGGAAAAATAAAGTTAAAAATACACTTCAATTTATACTAAGACTTCATTAGTTGTCTCTCTGGAGTTGATAGCAATTTTCATTATAAGTCCTTTGACTCATTGTAATATTCAGAGTGGCTAACATTTCATAATTGACCATTGCTACAATATGTTGCCAATAGAATTTTACAAATCTATAAGTAATTTATTTAGTTCAATTAAGCCTTTTTTTCCCAATTTTTTTCCAGATAAATAAAAAGATATTTATCCTTATCAGTGCTATCTATATTCTCCCCTTAATTTTATGGTTAATACTCAGAAGTTCTAATTTAAAAATATGTACATAACCCACAAGTAGATATTCAAAGATAGCTGTGAGCTCAAATATATTGATGTCCCCTTCAATGATGCATATTGCAAGTCTTCATTGCTCATCCCTCCTATATACTCTTGTCTATAACCTTCTGTAAGATCATGACAAGGTTCCACCTAGAATTCTGGAGTTTTAATGTTTTTTTTTCTTAATATCACTAAATTATCAGTGGAGCACTTGAGCAATATATAAATTGCCACTTAGTATCATTTGTGACCAGTCCATTTCTCTTTATCATGCTTTTAAAAAATGACAGCATTTATTCTTATTATTCATAGTTTTGTAGGATTAGTCTAGGTTCAGAACTCACATTCAATAGGCATGGTCATAAAGAGGATGGGTACAAGTTTATTACTGCTCAGAACCTTGATTTAAACAACATATAAGAAAAGAGGAATATAAAAGTATTACACAATTAACACAGTATAGAAAAGAACTTTGATGGACACTTATGGTTAGAGGGTTTGAAATAAAAGAAAATCCAGCAAAAGAGATAGATAAGGGATAGTAATATAGGTAGAAGAAATAGCAGGAGAGAGTGTTGTTCTTAAAACTTAGATGAGAGTATCAACAAGGAAAAATAATCAACAGTGTGCAAAGAAGTCAAAGGGAATTAACATTGAGAAAAATCCATAGCATTTGAAAAATAAAAGAACACTAGTAACATTGGAAAAAAAGTAGTCTCAAGGGAATGATAAAGTTAGAAGCAGACTGTCAGATATTAAGAAGAGAAGGAAAGGAGAGAAAATGGAGGCATCTTTTCTATACAGCCTTTTCAACAAGTTTAGCTAGAAAGGGTAAAAAAAGAAATAAGATGTTTTCAGGTATGAAGGGAGCAAGTGAGAGTTTTTTCAGTATAAGGAAAATCATGGAATATTTATAGGTACTTAGTAATAAGCTAGTAGGAGAGGAAGAGAATTAAAATAAATGAAAACATGGAGGTGACATTTATTGAAGGAGATTGGGTGGACTAGGATCATTGAATAGGTAGAAGAGTTAACCCATCAAGGAATAAGACTACTTCATCATGGATGAGAAGGGGAAATGTCAGAGGGCATCTAAATGATAGGAAATGAAGAAGAGGGTGGGAAAAGGAGTTCATGTCAATTGCTTCTGTTTGTTACATGTGTGTAAAATTTGACACAAGGTTCTTGGATGAAAAAGAGAGCAATGAGAGGGAGCAATGAGAGGTTTGAGAAGGAATGAAAAAGTTTATAAGAAACATTTTTTATATATAAGAGTTTATAAGAGCCAGTTTGGAGAGCAGTGTATATATGAATTTTGAGACAGAACAGCCCCCCTCAGTTACAGGAATGTTTTATTAATAAGATGGAATAAAGTGTCTTGCCAAGAAGCAGTGAAAATCCAATCCAGGTTATATATACATGTATTTGTAGTGGACCCAGTCAGAATCATGCTATGATTTTCTCCATCATCATTTAGGAGCACATAGTATAGACAAGATGGTGACAAATGGTAGAGTGATCAAAGCCCCAGCTTTAGGTTTGCATAATTGGAAATATAATAAATAATCTAGGTATTTAAGTGAGAAAGATGTGTAGAGTTAAAATGATTTGTCAAAGAGGCAAGATGACTAGGAGATAGATTAGCTACTGAAGGTAATGGAAGAAAATTGAAAGGTTTTGGAATTAGAAATCATGGTATGGATGAAAGTAGCATTATATAAGAAAAGCCAGAGGGAGAGATAAGCTAATATATGTTTATATGTAGTATATGCACATGTGTACATATATTCATATACATGTAGTAAGGACTACATTACTTCAGGGTAGTTAGTTGAAGTCTTCATATGTATGTATACATTGATGTATATATATCAGATATATACACATGAGTACAAAATGTGTGTGTATGAGACCTAAATGTGCATTGTAATTGTCTAATATGTCTTCTCAGTCAATTTTTTCCCCAATTTTCTTTTTCCTAAATGGATGATTAGACTGAGCTCTTAAATATTTGTCTGAATTACTCTGTTTTGGGATCCACATGTGAAAAAAAAAGTTTGTAACACTTTTTTTTTTTGTAGTGACAAGGAAATGGAAATTAAATGAATGCCCATGAGTTGGGGAATGGCTAGATAAGTTATGGTATATGAATACTATAGAATATTATGGTTCTAAGAGAAATGGTGAGCATGGTTATTTCAGAAAAATCTGGAAAGACTTTCATGAGAAAGACTATGCTAAGAGAAGGGTGCAGAAACAAGAGAACATTACACACAGAAACAACAAGATTATATAATGGTTAATGGTGATAGACCTGGCTCTTCTCAACAATGAGGTGATTCAAGGTAATTCCAAAAGATTTGTGATGGTAAATGCCATTTGCTTCCAGAGAAAGAACTGTGGATCAAAGCATAATGTTTTCATCTTGTTCTTGTTGTTGATTTGCTTGTTGTTGTTGTTTTTAATTTTCTTTCCCTTTCTTTCTCATGTTTTTTTTTTTTTTTTTTTTTTTTTTTTTTACTTCCTTTTGATCTGATTTTTCTTGGGCAGCATGACAAATATGAAAATGTGTTTAGAAAAATTGTACATTTAAACTATGATTTAAAATTCAGTAACTAAAATTGCTTGCTGAATAGGAGAGGAAAGAAGAAACCTGAATTTAAGATTTTGCAAAGGTGAATGTTGAAAACTGTCTTTGCATGAATTTGGAAAAATAAAATACTATTTTACAATGATACTTTTCCCTATTTCAGGACTGGAAGTAGTGAACACAGTGACAAATAATGTTTTTGTTAATTTTAACACTTAGAACATGTAATCTCATTGATTCACAACTTCTCTTCAACAACACAGATAGTAACACATCTATTCCCATTAATCCTGTATAACACATTTTAAATAATGGTGCAAAATGTGCTATTTTTATCATGAAATTTCTGTTGCTTTATTGTGTCTAGACTAAAAAAAAACCCCTTTGTTTACTAGCTAAAGACTTTCATAACTTGTCTTAATTTAAGCAATCTCTTAGATTTATTTATTTTACATTACAATTCTTGTGAGCACAATCAGCAACAGAACCACCCGATATTTCTTGGGTCTTCTCCTTTGTTTCAAGGGTCTGCTCCATCTTTCTGCGATGGACAAGGCGAATGCGGCTCGTAGGCACCCATCTGATTCCTTCTCCACCTGTAGAGATGCAAGCAAATCCTCTCCCCCAAGCAGTTAGTCTATCTGGTCCCTTCCATTCACCACTTTCTGGGTCTCTCCACATCACCTGGCGATTATCTAAAGATAGTGGAGCTGCTCGCACTGGACACTGCTCTTCTGGTGGGTTATAAAACCTGTCTGCTGGAGCCAGTGCATCTTTATCAAAGATTAAAAAATTAATGGTATAGAGAACTAAATTTAGAAGTTCTCTAGGGTTACCCGTGGCTCCTCCTTTCTTTTGTTTTTGGAGGAGTGTCTTAATGTCTCTGTTTCTTCTTTCTACTATTGCTTGACCTTGAGGATTGAAGGGTATGCCAGTAGTGTGTAGAATCTTATATTGTGCACAAAAGTGTTCAAAATGTTTGGAGGTATATGCCGGTCCATTATCTGTTTTTATTTCTTGTGGCACACCCATAATTGCGAATGCTTGAATGAGGAATTCAGTGACCACTCGGGCTGTCTCTTTTGCTGCTGGTATGGCAAAAGTGAATCCTGAAAAGGTGTCTACCACAACGTGGATAAAAGACAGACGACCAAAAGATTTATAATGAGTCACATCCATTTGCCAGATTTCATTGGGTCTCAAACCACGAGGGTTCTTCCCTGGAGGCAGTGTAGGAGCGTGGAAGGGAAGGCAAGCTGTACAGCTTTTCACTATGCTCCTAGCTTCTTCTCTTGTAATCCCAAACTGTAAACGCAAAGCTCGAGCAGCCTGATGGTATTTAGAATGGGATTACAGCAATGTGGTGAGCTTTTTCTTCTAGCCTGGTTAGCTTAGAGGCCTATCTCTCTGCTTGGTTCCAAGAGCTCTCTCCAAATGTCTTTAAATCCAAAGGTCTGGTCCTTCAGCCTCTACCTCTGCTTTCTTCAGCCTCCAGCCAGCTCCAGTCTTCATGTCATTCCGGTGAAATCTCGACTTGTAGCGTCTTCCTCTCTCCGAAGAACACTTCTGCCACCAGCCAGCCAAGTGGAAAATATTCTGCCTTGCCTCGGAGAGAGGGCTTCTGGCGTAACTCTACTGAAATCTCAAAAGTGCTCTCTGCAGCAGAGTCGTTTCTCTCGAGTCTAGCGTGATCAGCCAGCCAAGAGGAAAATATATATTTTGGAATGGCTGTCTCGCCTTATATCTGAACCTTCTGAGAGAATGGGATTATGGGTTTTCTCCCATAGTGCTCTCTGGCCCAAAGAGCTTTAAGGTGTGGACTTTGAGTAAAGGTGGGAACACAAGCCTTGTCTTGATTAGTTCTACTTAGTACCTTGTTTCAGGTTCTGGCCAAAACAACTTCTTGTAAGATTAGATCAACTCTAATTACTTAGCAGTTAGTAAGGATTCCAACAGAGAAGGAATGAAAAAGTTTATAAGAAACATTTTTTATATATAAGAGTTTATAAGAGCCAGTTTGGAGAGCAGTGTATATATGAATTTTGAGACAGAACAGCCCCCCTCAGTTACAGGAATGTTTTATTAATAAGATGGAATAAAGTGTCTTGCCAAGAAGCAGTGAAAATCCAGTCCAGGTATATATACATGTATTTGTAGTGGACCCAGTCAGAATCATGCTATGATTTTCTCCATCATCATTTAGGAGCACATAGTATAGACAAGATGGTGACAAATGGTAAAGTGATCAAAGCCCCAGCTTTAGGTTTGCATAATTGGAAATATAATAAATGATCTAGGTATTTAAGTGAGAAAGATGTGTAGAGTTAAAATGATTTGTCAAAGAGGCAAGATGACTAGGAGATAGATTAGCTACTGAAGGTAATGGAAGAAGATTGAAAGGTTTTGGAATTAGAAATCATGGTATGGATGAAAGTAGCATTATATAAGAAAAGCCAGAGGGAGAGATAAGCTAATATATGTTTATATGTAGTATATGCACATGTGTACATATATTCATATACATGTAGTAAGGACTACATTACTTCAGGGTAGTTAGTTGAAGTCTTCATATGTATGTATACATTGATGTATATATATCAGATATATACACATGAGTACAAAATGTGTGTGTATGAGACCTAAATGTGCATTGTAATTGTCTAATATGTCTTCTCAGTCAATTTTTTCCCCAATTTTCTTTTTCCTAAATGGATGATTAGACTGAGCTCTTAAATATTTGTCTGAATTACTCTGTTTTGGGATCCACATGTGAAAAAAAAAGTTTGTAACACTTTTTTTTTTTTTTTTGTAGTGACAAGGAAATGGAAATTAAATGAATGTCCATGAGTTGGGGAATGGCTAGATAAGTTATGGTATATGAATACTATAGAATATTATGGTTCTAAGAGAAATGGTGAGCATGCTTATTTCAGAAAAATCTGGAAAGACTTTCATGAGAAAGACTATGCTAAGAGAAGTGTGCAGAAACAAGAGAACATTACACACAGAAACAACAAGATTATATAATGGTTAATGGTGATAGACCTGGCTCTTCTCAACAATGAGGTGATTCAAGGTAATTCCAAAAGATTTGTGATGGTAAATGCCATTTGCTTCCAGAGAAAGAACTGTGGATCAAAGCATAATGTTTTCATCTTGTTCTTGTTGTTGATTTGCTTGTTGTTGTTGTTTTTAATTTTCTTTCCCTTTCTTTCTCATGTTTTTTTTTTTTTTTTTTACTTCCTTTTGATCTGATTTTTCTTGGGCAGCATGACAAATATGAAAATGTGTTTAGAAAAATTGTACATTTAAACTATGATTTAAAATTCAGTAACTAAAATTGCTTGCTGAATAGGAGAGGAAAGAAGAAACCTGAATTTAAGATTTTGCAAAGGTGAATGTTGAAAACTGTCTTTGCATGAATTTGGAAAAATAAAATACTATTTTACAATGATACTTTTCCCTATTTCAGGACTGGAAGTAATGAACACAGTGACAAATAATGTTTTTGTTAATTTTAACACTTAGAACATGTAATCTCATTGATTCACAACTTCTCTTCAACAACACAGATAGTAACACATCTATTCCCATTAATCCTGTATAACACATTTTAAATAATGGTGCAAAATGTGCTATTTTTATCATGAAATTTCTGTTGCTTTATTGTGTCTAGACTAAAAAAAAATCCCTTTGTTTACTAGCTAAAGACTTTCATAACTTGTCTTAATTTAAGCAATCTCTTAGATTTATTTATTTTACATTACAAACAGCCTGTTCTTTCCCTTATAAAACATTCTGTTTGTTGTGTCAATTCCCTTACACAAACTGTCCGCTATCCCTAAATTAGTTCTTCTTCTTTATCTTCCCTTCTTGTAATCCCTTCATTCTTGTAATGCTCATGTCAAGTGTTATCTTCTTGTATGAGTTTCTTCTTGATCTCCTAAGTTTTTAAGTGTTTTCTGTTCTTTGTGAAATTGCAGTCAAAGAATTTAGATTTGAATTAGGATCAAGACATTTATTGTCTGTATCATTCTGGGTAGCACATTCAGTCACTCAGTTTTAATTACCTCATTTATAAATTGAAGAGTTTAACGATATAACAACTAAGGTCCTCTTCTGCAAGAAATCTATGATTCTATAAAATCATATTAAGGAATTTTCCACCCCCTCTATCAATACAGTAAAGACAGTTTTCTTCCCTTCAATTAAATAACAAACAATATTCTTTTTTTTTTAATAACTTTTTATTGATAGAACCCATGCCAGGGTAATTTTTTTTTACAGTATTATCCCTTGCATTCACTTCTGCTCCGATTTTTCCCCTCCCTCCCTCGACCCCCTCCCCTAGATGGCAAGCAGTCCTTTACAAGTTGAATAGGTTACAGTATATCCTAGATACAATATATGTGTGCAGAACTGACCAGTTTTCTTGTTGCACAGGAAGAATTGAATTCAGAAGGTAGAAATAACCCAGGAAGAAAAACAAAAATGCAAGCAGTTTATATTCATTTTCCAGTGTTCTTTCTTTGGGTATAGCTGCTTCTGTCCATCTTTGATCTGAATTAACTCTCTTTATCGAAGAGATCCACTTCCATCAGAATATATCCTCAAACAGTATCGTTGTTGAGGTGTATAATGATCTCCTGGTTCTGCTCGTTTCACTTAACATCAGTTCATGTAAGTCTCGCCAGTCTTCTCTGTATTCATCCTGCTGGTCATTCCTTACAGAACAATAATATTCCATAACATTCATATACCACAATTTACTCAACCATTCTCCAATTGATGGGCATCCTTTCATTTTCCAGCTTCTAGCCACTACAAACAGGGCTGCCACAAACATTTTGGCACATACAGGTCCCTTTCCTTTCTTTAGTATCTCTTTGGTGTAGAAGCCCAGTAGAAACACTGCTGGATCAAAGGGTATGCACAGTTTGATAACTTTTTGAGCATAGTTCCAAATTGCTCTCCAGAATGGCTGGATGTGTTCACAATTCCACCAACAATGTATCAGTGTCCCTGTTTTCCCACATCCCCTCCAACATTCCACATTATCTTTCCCTGTCATTCTAGCCAATCTGACAGGTGTGTAGTGGTATCTCAGAGTTGTCTTAATTTGCATTTCTCTGATTAATAATGATTTGGAGCATATTTTCATATGTCTATAAATAGTTTCAATTTCTTCATCTGAGAATTGTCTGTTCATATCCTGTGACAATTTATCAATTGGAAAATGGTTTGATTTCTTATAAATTAGAGTCAATTCTCTATATATTTTGGAAATGAGGCCTTCATCAGAACCTTTGATTGTAAAAATGTTTTCCCAGTTTATTGACAAACAATATTCTTTAAGGATTACACTGATTCTTAAAACTGTAATATGCAAATATAAATGTGATTGCAATTACAAAGTTAGTAAAGTAGCACTATTGACTTAAGAGTATGATAACCCAGTTTAAGCAAAAACTAGAATTCAATTTGTATTGTATAGGAGGATTAAAGGTCTTTTACAACAACAGAGTTTCTTGTCTTTTTATTTATAAATTTGGATATTAATATATTGTCAGTATCACTATTATTATTTCAAAAGTTTTACTTTTTATTTTCATAATTCATCATTTACTTTTTGAACTTTTTGTCTTTTAAATGAAAATGTAGCAATATGATACATATGTGAAAAGCATGATATGCTAAAATTAATAATTAAACATTGAATTTTTCTACTTAAGAGTTATAAGATATTATATGACATTATTAATTAATTTTTTTCAATCATTCAAGTTTTAAAGCATTATTTGTAGTTTTTTGTAAACCTCCTCTGATTTCTTAAGTTTTAGTTTATTCTTACATTTCTCTGTATAAGCAGTATTATTCCTTTTCTTTATAATGGCATCAACAATCATCAAAGTCATCATAAAATAATGCTTTAATTGGCTCTTAAAGCTTCTCAGTTCAAGATACATGGTTTTCCTATTTCCAGTAACAATCAATACATTGTATTCCACTTTCAACATTATATCACTTAAATGACTGGAAACCATTTACTAGTATTTGCAGAAAAAAATAACCATATAGGTCACAACATTTTATAGAAAAATGTGGTCATTCAGCATACAATACTAAAATAATATTTTTTGATAAAAATAGTATTTTTGGATAGTTTATATTCCCACAGATAAAACTAAAGATGATGATTCTCTTTTCATTTCCTTTGACCATATTAATTGTATATTTTAGTCAAAGTATAATTTATCAAAATAAATGATTGAATTACCTGAATAAGTATATACATGGCATGTCCTTCATACTAAATCTGACCATTTATATTTCTGGTTTTTGCTTCTCTGGACTACAAATGTACATTAAAATGCAAAATAGCACACATTTAGATTCAAATATTCAATTTCACAAGAAGCTGATATAAATAGATATTCTGGATAGATGTTCACATGAAGAAGTCAAAGTGGTATTTATCATCTGCAATCTCAATAGGAGGTAACAAAGTGAAATAACAATATATATTTAGGATGCTTTAAAAAATTGTAATAATTGTTAACCAATTGTATATTAATAGCAATGTATTTAAGAACAACTTTGACCATTATAGATAACCAAATTAAGAGCAAAGGATATATGAAGGAAGATTATCTGTAAAATATCTGCATCCGGAGAAAGAACAAATAAATAAAAATATGTCAGTAATGGTTTTATATGCATACACATATTTGTATGCCACTTCTAAGGTGGAGGTGAAGAGGAAAAGACAAAATGAAAAAATTGCATGATAACTTCATGATATATTTTAAAGGAAAAGCAATTTGTATCTAATAGATTGGTAATTTTATGAGTAGTCATTTTTTTTCTATTTTACTATATTATGGAAATGATTGTTTTATTTGAGTTCAGAATAAAATAAATTTAAGTAGTAGTATCTAAGATAAGAAAGATATATATGGTATCCAATCTCAAGAGTGATATGATGTCCTCTATACGTCTGATATGTGCCATTTCAGAAAACTGATCAAAATTTAAACTATAGTCTCTGACGCATAGTGATTTTGTGATCCAGGACATGACACTTAGTCAGGTGGTGTACCTCATGATTCTATAAGGCTATAAAGAGAATAATGGTTGTTTCTCTGTTTGGGTAGAGGAGATTTCTTAAATGGGAACCAATGAAATCAGATAGAATTAAAAAAATTAGCACTAATACATAATAGATATTGGAATAAATATTTGGAAATGATTAGATCCATTTGGAGGCTAGCACAATAACTTAAGGTGATTGTCAGTATAGGGACAAGAGTAGAAACAGAGCTAGAAATGTCAGAAATATTATAAAGGAAGCCAACTTATACACAAGCCAAGGGAGAGAGAGTAGTCAATTATCTTCAGGTTTTCCAGTTGTGATAAACAGGTTTAGAAAAGTAGTAGGAATGACAAAATGAAGAAGTCAGGAGAAAAAATAATGTTGTACATACTGGTTTTCAATTGCTAATGCCCAGAAACCAGTTAGTACATCAGGACTAGAAATCAGAACAAAGTGTAGGGATGGGAGAATTTTTAATATAATATATCCTTGTTAAAAGAAAAATAGTTCAATTAAAAAAGTGGAGGAGAATTCCAAGAAAACACAATTTTATTCTGAATGAGTAGAAAGCTAAGAAAACCTGAGAAGGTATGGAGGTGGCAAAAAATAAAGAGAAGCTTTCAAAAGAGACCAAAAAACGAACTCTTAGCTAGGAAGGTTTAGTATTATGAAAAACTAAGAGAGTGACAATAAAAGTCTAAAATGAGCAATAACGTTGAAAGCAGCAAATGAATCAATCTAAAACATATTTCCCATCAGTGCCCTCTTTTTCAGTATTTTTTTTCACAGTGATCCTAGTCCAAAATAAATATGTAATGGTTCTGTTTACTTAGTAGTTGGGGCCAAATAATTTGATTCATATTTATGTCCCAACAATTTTGTATCTCTTTGGAAAATAATGTGTACATGTATAATATGTATGCATTTATATCTATTAGTTATAAAAATAATGTTTTATTTCATTCTTAATTAAACTTAGTTACTAAAATGATATGTTTGTGTGTTGACCATTGCAAAACTTCTTAATGTCAGGTTGAACACCAATATTCTCATTTGCTGTTTCACACTGATTTTCATGCAGTGTTTGCTTTTTATCATAGCAACTACTGAAATCCAAGCTTTCCCAAAATATCACAAATAAAAAAAGAACAGATATTACTGATGTTGTCAAAAATATGAGCAACCAAAAATATGTTTCCAAGATTTGAGAATGTAATCAAAAGGTGATTTAATTATGAAACTGCTAGCAGTAGTTCTTCTGATGTCTGGATGGAAGATCTTGAGTATTCTTTGTATTCTCTCAAAAACAGAAAATATTCTGTTTATACTATGAGTTAGCCATAGAGCTTTGAGTTACAGTGGCAGATATATTTGGAACCACATTTCTAAGAATTGGACATACTGGACCATGCCGATAGGTTGTCCTTGTATTTGGCAAAGGGTTGTGTATTGGAAATATAATCTCAAGGCAGAACTATTTGAAGATATTGACCTCTCTCACTTGGATTATCAAATGAGGTAATATATGAACAGCTGTTTGCAAATTTTAAAGCTCCATTCAAATGCTAGTTATTTTCTGTACTCAGAAAGTCAACAAATTCTATCAAGACATTCTTTGCAATATCTCTTCCATCATCCTTTTGGTTCCGTTTTTTCTATTGACATGATAATTTCATCTTATGTTTGAGTTTTCTCATCTTTGGAAAAAAAGAAGCTGTACTAGTTGAGTTTGGAGACCACTTCCAGTTCTATATCACTAATACTACAATCCTAGTTGGGAATATGATACTGCCTTCCTAACTGGTTTTTGTAGTTCTAAAATTTCTTTATTTTTCTAAACTTCTTACACATCTTTTTTTTTTTAACCATTAATTTAAGTGTCTAATGACTAGGTAATAATTGGATAGAGAAAAAACAACTATCCTGTGATTTTCTCTAACTATACATCATAAAATACTGCAATCTGTTAAAAATGAGTTTGAGAATCATCTAAACTCAATGGAGAGGCACATGGTAACAATGATCAGGCTATCATATATTACAAATAAAAAATCAAGTAGAAGTAGGATAAAGAAAGTTATCAGAGAACCACATGCACCCCCTGAAAAATATTCCTCAAAGGGCTTCTAAGAGATGGTAAAGGCTCTCCTTTTTGTCTGTTTTTCTCTGTATCTCTCTCTGTCTTTGTCTGAATTTATCCCTCTGTCTGTCTCTGCCATTCTCTTTTTCTCTCTTTGTTTTTGGAGATATTAATAATGAAGAATTGTGTGTAGACAGAATCAGAGTTATATGTAACCTTAAAAATGTATTTCAGAGCTGTCAAACTTATGGTCTACTAAGATGGAGAGAGCCAGATTAAAATATAATTGGTCAGTACTTAGCAAAATAAATTAAAAGTACAGTATATAGAAAAAGAATTATGTATGCATCAGATGGAGTCATTTCATTGGCATTTTTGCTTATTCTTTTCTTTTCCCTCCCTTCCTTTTCGATTAAAATAGAGGATTCAATTTTAAAAAGGTAATGTGAGAAAGGAGTACTTTTTTTGCAGAAACGATCATGATAGGAATATAAATGACAACAATAAAATAGTTTTAGGAATAATGGATTGTTCAGATAGTAATATATTTGTTGTCTAACCATACATATACATTAACGCTGGAACACTGGTCAAATTATTATCAAGGATTTTTATAAAAACATTTTATGTAGATTGTTCTCTATTTTTTCTATGGAGGTCAATTTAACAATGGAATTTATTTTGTGCTAATTAGTGAAAAGGCACATATTAAAGTCAGTAAATTCTTGATATCTTAATATTTTAACAAGCTATGTTATAGCACACTGAAAATTGAAGATAAAATCATGACTTCTGTTCAGAATTATATTTTATTTTACTAACAAAATTCTCCCAAATTTCTGAAATTTCTAAAATTTGCTAAAATCACAATTATGTAGTATAATATTCAAGACAAATTTCTTGGCATTTTCTGTGTTGAGAATAATAAAATCTGAATTTCATCTGATTTTCTTATATAGTTTAAGGAAGTAGATTTTTTGAACCCCTTCATTTTGTTAAAACCAAAGAAATTCTTATACATCTTTACTACCTGGGAAACATTTTAAATTTGCAGTATTCTTGGATATGAATTTTGGTGGCTAAGATACTCAGTGAAAGTGTTGGTTTTGCATGGTGGAATTCATCTGCTAAATTATTTTATACTTCTCCTTGATCACTTACTATACTGGTAACATGGAAAATCATATTGGAGATAAAACCACAGAGATAAAAAAAAAAAAAATGATGCATTGCCATGGGTCTTATTTTTCTGTTTAAGAAATATAGATCAAATTTTATTTTTTCAATATTCAAAAAACAATAGAAAGTTTCAAGGACAATGTTATTGAATACTTTATTCTACTAAAAACAAAAGTAATGTGAAAAGTGTAAAGTATTATCACCACCATCACCACCACCAGTGCTACGAGTATGCTACTACTATTACTTATACTCCTCCTCCTCCTTCTACTACTACTACTATTACAATTTTATCTGCAAATCCATTAGGGATGGCCTAACAATATAAGTTATTCAAAAAGGTTTTAAGTCTAAATCCATTTTAGCAAGATTATATAAAAAATTGATTTGCAAAAGTAATAAATTAGATTTTTGTCTTCATAAATTTGTTACACTGGGCTTTCTTCAAAAAAAAAACTGTTTAACAAATATGTATGCTTTAAACAAATGGATTTAAGCACTATATGTCTAAGGAGTAAAATTATATTTTATAATAAATTGCAACAAATTTATATATTTATTTAGATACTAAATCATAATTATCTGTGTTGTCAATCTCACATTTTAGCCAGAAAACAATTAACAAACACATGTTGTAGTGGATATGATAGCCCTTTCTATTTAATAAGTGCTAGGGTGTTGGCTTGTTTAATTCTGTTTATGTACCAAATAAAATATTTCTTTTTGACCATCAATTTGATCTTACAGTAAAAACTAATTTCCTATGTTAGCACTAATAACTATGAGTATTTAAGTGACTTTATTTTCAGATAACTCTCGTAACTATAAAACAGTCAAGTTGCCCCAAAAATTTTGTAGCTATTATTCTTAAAACATATAGTTGTCTACATAGTTATGTATCACTCAAGAAAAGAGAATTTAATTTAATACTAAAAGCTGTCATTGAAAAGTATTTATTGTATTAGTAGTATTGGATCTGTAGACCATGCTAAAAGATTTTTGAACAAAGTCACCAATGAGAGAATAATCTCTTGGACCAAATACAATGCACTTAACATACTTACAAATTTGTATGTTCATTGCTAATTGTAGCAGAATTAATCCTGAATATGTAAAGACTGTCTGAGGAATAAAAATTTTATTGTTTCAGTTGGAAATGTGTTTTTGCAGCCCTGGTTTGAATACTATGAATAATTTGCAAAGGCGTTTTTAACTACTTTATTTCAAAATCATTTCAGAATTCCATGTTGACAGCAATTTCATCTATACCTACTTCTACATTTGTATATTACTTTCTTTCCCTATTATCACACACACCCAAAATCATCAGCAGTTTTGGGCAAAATTCCAAAACAACAGAATTCTTTGAAGGAAAATAGCACCAAGGAATTTGTCTTTTTTGATAGCTTATAAAATCCTATTTTAGGTAATGACACACTATAGCATTGGATTTTATCTACATATAAAAAGAAATATCAGTCCAAACAATGTAATATGCTTGTTTTTGAGGTGTTACTATGGTTGAAAACCACAATTTATTTCAAATAATATTTCCATTCTACAAACTTAAATTTGTTTTCTATTGCTGTTTGTCATCTGTTCATTGTACCTTACTGCCTAGTCCCAGATTTTGGTGCTTTCAATGAGTTTAAATGATTCAAGGTTACAGAATAAGAAGAAAATATAGAAATTTCTAAAAATCATGTTTGCTGTTTCTAATAGAATAGAAAGTCTTTTAAACTGTATTTGATTTTTATTTTGGTTTGAGTTCTGCTTTTCTGTGATAGAAAAAATTTGAGTATCTCATTTTTAGATGATCAAATTCACAACTAGAGTAGGTTGGATATAGATTCTAACATAAATCAATTTTTAAAAATGACAAATATATTACTTTTTGTAATTTGTATATTTTGTTCTAAAAATAATTTCATTTTGTACCTTTGGCTCATTAAGCTCCTTCAACCTGTATTTGAAAGACAGCAAGAAGCAATATATCAAAATCTGGACTTGGAGAAAAGATGACATGGTGTTTTCCCCATTTTTCCATGCTATTTTTCTACATGTAGATAAATACAATAAAAAATTCAAACCCATTTAAATATTGAAACTATAAAGCTTTGAGTAATTTGCTTCATGTTAGAGATGTGACAAATGAATTGCAAAAAATTAAGATATCTTCCTGTCCAAACATTTCCAGATTTGGGCAGTTCTATATGTATAAAACTCAGGGGCATATGCGGTTTTGGATAACTTCAGGTAGAAATACTATGACAATCATGCAAACAGTTCTGAGAAAACCTAAAAGGAAAAACAAAAATATTTCAGAAAAAAATGCTTACTAAAATCAAGAAGGGCTGAGGGACCTTATTTCTCAGAAGCTCAATTAAATGTGATTAAGGCTGATGAAATAAGTTTTTGGTGGTTGATAATGAAATAAGTTTATATTGCCATTTTGTGTAAAAAAGAAATAATTTTCATAGAATAGTGTGAAAGTGACCCACCGAGGCTATGACTCATAGTTAGACTCTTACTTGTGAGGTACAAGAACATTAGGGTCTGAAGTATAGAATTGTAAATTGTCCATGACACATGGATTTTCCTACCTAACTCCATGTTGAGCTTATTTTTTAAAAAATATTTTGCCTCTCTTTTCTGTAAACTCTGTACACATTTTGAAGAGACTGACCCAGGTTCAAGAGTGAATTGTTTTATTATAAAGAGACTTGCTTGCTTTCTGATTAGTAAATGCTCTGTTATTAGAAATTGATGGTGCCATTTGGTTCATCTGTAGCATTTAGGAATTATATATGTGTGTAATGTGATTATTGGTAAGGCACAAGCTTAGACATTCCCTGCTATATATTTCACAATACTACATGTATATACTAATAACATTCTTGCAAAAGTTAATATTAAAAATATAAAAGAACAACTTCAATACATACAAAGGGTTACTTTTAATGGTGAAAGATACATATCTTAAAAGGAAAGAAACGTGGAAAGTTAGAGTAATTTATGTATTACTGTAACTCATTTTATTTTATAACATCTAGCTTATCAGTAACTATGATGTTTACTACTTGAATAATTAATTGTAGTCTTTTTAAGAATAATGTAGGAAAAAGGCAACACTATTCTAAATAATAGTATTTATGATCTTTTAAAATTATTGAATAGAAGGTGGGGAGCTAGATAAAAATTAATGTCAATTAAATCTCAAGAATTCAAAAAGGTGTGGAAACTGTTTGAAGAAAGTAGTTTGGGAAAGTAGAATTTTGAAATTTCCAAGAAGGAAATGACTTCACTTTCACTAAAATAACAGATCAAATATTACTATATATTTTCCTTAAAGAGTCTGAGAATAAGATCCATATTTTTTCTATCTTCTGATAGAACATTATTAAGAACAATGAAGCCGAGAAATGTTAAATGATGAGCCCACTGTGTCAAAGGAGGGAATTAGGAGAGCTGAAATCTGAAACTGCATCTGTGGGCTCAAAATCTCATGCTTTTTCTCCTTTTCTATAATAAGTTTTGTATTTATTTTTCCATACCTGAATACTACTAAAATTTCTTAAAGAGAAAAACTGTATCATCCTTATTTTCATATTCCTTACAAGGTTTTAGAATATGACTTATATGACAAAGTTATTCAATAAATATAGGTTTAAACTGAATTGAATTTATTAGAAATGATCTATTTTCTTTTATTTAGGGCATAGTTATATGATCCTAAATGTCAACCACTTTAATTTTTATTCTAAAGTTTGGGTACTTATAAATGAATTTAAAGAATGAACAATGCAATTAAATGGCTCAGTAATAGAGAATAACACTCTCCCTTTCTCATGGTCAGAGTTCTTCAAATGTAAATCTCCACAGTTTTTTCAATCCTTAACCCCTTAGTCTTGTATAATTCGGCCCTTTTAATGACACTGCTTTCATGAAGGTAACTAATGACATCCTTGCCAAGTACAGCAGCTTTAAAAAAAAAATATTCAGTCCACATTTTCTTTGATCTGCTGCTAGTACTGAATAATCTTGAAAGCCCTTCACTTTGAAAACATCTGTTTCCTATCTTCACATGTACTTTGTTGGTTTAATTCCTGTACCTGTGAAAATTTGTTTTTAGTTACTTTCACTTCTCATATCTTTACAATCTAACATTTCACTAGATTCTGTCCTTGGCCCCTTTTTTATTTCTCCATATCAAGTCTCCTTTTATTATCTTAGACATTGATGCAGATTA
Organism: Antechinus flavipes; assembly: GCF_016432865.1. Taxonomy (NCBI): domain Eukaryota; kingdom Metazoa; phylum Chordata; class Mammalia; order Dasyuromorphia; family Dasyuridae; genus Antechinus; species Antechinus flavipes. The sequence continues at coordinate 47,378,700 of NC_067403.1, forward strand.
TCTTTAGTCTGGGAATTTAGAATTTAGAAAAGTGAACACTGCATTTAAAGGTAGAAGCCCCGGTGTAACCCTCCATTTATTTCCTGCTACTACTCCCCCGAGGCTTAGAAACAATATCCTACCTACTACTTAGAGCTGTTGCAGGTTTAGCATTAAAGCATTCATAAAAGATAATTAGCTATCTGTATATACTGAGGATAGAGATAGATGTGAGGTAACAATCTATAGTGGATAGGCCACTAAGAAATGGAAAATACAAGATTTCCTATCCCATCTCAGCTACTTAGTAGCTGTGAACATTGGTACACTTCATAACTATTCTCACTCTTAGTTTCCTTATGTGTACAATGTAAAGGTTTGAATCATTGGCTTTTGAGTTCTGTTCTATCTCTAACTTTATTTGCCTGTGATACAAGCTCTAATCAGAATTCTCCTCTCTAAAGCTGTAGTGTAATCCTCTTTCCTAAACTCATGTCCCATATTTGCAACTACACATCTCTCTACTTCTCATTAGGTCTTTAGTTCAATCTAATCTTTTTTTTTTTTTTTTTTTTTTTTTGTAAATTTAATACCACAGATTTTGAGCTAGAAAGGGAAATAAGCCTCACCTGCTCACTTCATGTTTCTGATTTACCACTTTCACATACCATGAAAATGTGTGTATATGCATATATACATGCATATACTCCCCTTCCTTGAATGTTTTCAATTTTCCAGTGACTTCTGTTAAAATAAGATTAAAATATTCAAAAGCTCTGCAATTTCATCAGGCTACTCACCTCCTTCTATCATTACAAACTTTTAATTTAACTGATTCCCAGAAAGGAAAGGATTAGGTATGTGTATATATGTATTTACATTATATCACATACATTCAATATGTTTTGGTGAATTAAAATCAACTAATGTCATATGTCCATGTCATAATTTGAGCCTCTGAAGACATTTCACAAGCTATCTGGTCCAAATATAATAACATGAAAAATTTGATTAATTAAATTATTTTACCATAATTGTTTTCTAACATTTACTAAGGTAGGTGGCACAGCAGATAGAATATTATACTTAAAGTCAGGACTCTTCCTGAGTTTCAATTTGTCCTCAAAAATTTACCAGTGAAATGACTCTGGGTAAGTCCTTATTTGGAAAGATCCAATTATTAGGAAATTATACCTGAATTTTTATATTTAGATTTCTGTCCCCTTCCTTCTTTTTCTGCTCTCTGTTGCCAAACAGACCAAATATACTCTTTAAATTGTGGGAGAAGTCTATTGTCTTACCCCTGAAACTTCTCAGAAAAATCCACTCATCTTCATATGACATATTCATAGTCCTTTACCATCTGATTCTCTTTCTCTAGATGCTTTCTATCTAGGACTTTTAATATATGTAGTATGGTGTGTGTGTGTGTGTGTGTGTGTGTGTGTGTGTGTGTGTGTGATTGTGCATATGTGAATGATGGATTCCTGTAATAGTTTTGTGAAATCTATGGATCCTAGATGGTATTTACAAATGTATGGAATAAAATATATAAAATTAAAAAGAAAATCAAATATATTGAAACAGTTATCACTGTTTTAAGGAGACTTGTTGGACTGTAGTTTAAGTACCTCAAATTTATAACTTATCAAAAAAGCATTTTGCTTAAATCATGATGCCCAGAATTGAATATAACATTCTAGATGATGTCTAAGGAAGCCAGGGGACAATGAAACTATCTATTTCTTATTCTTTGAAACTATAGCTCTCTTAATATAATTAAAGGTCTCAGAGTTTGTTTTTTCTGCTTTGTGTTGCTAACATATATTAAATTTGAAGTCCATTAAATTCTCCAGTTTTTTGAAAAATTGATCTCTCCTCCTACCTCTTCTGTCTCATATGTGTAACACCGATTTTTTGTACCAAACTGTAAGAATTTATATTTCTTTTCATTGAATATCATATTATTAATTATAGCCAATGATCTAGTACATATAGATCTTTTAAAGCATTATGTAATCTGAAACATTTTGTACAAATACTACATATGGCTTTGTTAAATTATTGATTATCATCTTTACAAATATAGGGCCCAATACTTATCTCTGGGCTACTCTCACAGTATCCCCTGATATTTCAACATTAAATCATTAACAGTTTGAGTTAGTCTCCCAAACATTCAGTGTTCATCTAATCATATGATCCCAAATAGCAAGAGTATTTTATTCATTGCTGTGTAGCCTTCAATGTTTAGAAGAGTATTTAAGTTAGGAATTAATAAATATTTGTTACATAACTGAATAAACTTGGTGCTAGTTATCTTTTCCTTTTTTAGTTCTTGCTTTGATTCTTACATCTCCTTATATCTCTTCTTCCAGGATGTTTTGCCCTACTGCTTGATTATGTTGTCATGTATTCTATTGTTTTTTTTCTGGCTTTCGATTCATATGAAATTATTGTTCTGTCTGTATAAACTTCAACACTGTTTGACCTATCAATTAGTGATTGACTGATTTTCCCAAAAACTTTCAGATCTTTCTCTGACGGAGTTGATATTGCATTAATTTATCCTAGAACTTTAAAAAGTGCTTAATAAATGCTGGCTATATTATCTTGCTTGCTATCTGTGATCTTGGCTTGAACAAAGAAAGGACCAAAGGAGGGAAAAGAGGAGGAAGAAACAATTTATATAATGCATACTATTTATCTGTCATTATGCTATCTTTTTTTTTTTTTTACAAATATTTTCAAGTTTGTTCCTCACAATAACATAATGAAGTAAATAATACTATTAACCCCATTTTATAGTTGAGAAAATTGAGGTAGACAGAAGTGACTTGCTCAGGCACACACAGCTAATAAGTGTCTGAGGTTAGATTTGAACTCAGGTATTCCAGCTTCTAGATCCAATCTCTATCTGCTATGTCATTGAAAAGAAAACAGAAGTGGTTATGTTAATATTCTGTCCTTAGAGAAGCCAGCAAAAGTAGCAAATACATAACATCTCAAACATTTTCTGAAATTGCCCTTTGCTTTTTTCATTATCTTTTCATATCTATCATTGTCCTTCTCAAATACTAAGTTATTATTACTTTACTTCCCCAAAGTTATTAATTTGTTATTATTGTTGGCCAGTAATCTTTTTGAAGACAAAAATCAAAGATTAATTACTTTCTTTGACTGCCTTCTATTCCTATGAGCCAATATTTCAGTGTACAAAAATGTTCCATTATTGTTAAAAGCATGAGTGATAAATTAATGAAGAATTTAAACAGTTTCCTAAGTATTTGATTACTTACAAATAGCAGTGATTTATAAAGTGTTAAAAGGTTTCATTTTCTTTTCTTTTTTTTCTAATTTCTAAAGCAAAAGAGATAACTATTATACTACATATTTGATGGCCTCCTAATAGTGACTTGGATAAAGTTTATTTGCATCTGGTTTCACTTTAAAATTTATTAGTATTTAGCCTAATTTCATTTAGAAATATTAACTTTGGCTAAAAATATAGTTTTCTCTATATTATGAACTTTTGAACCATTTTTCTTACCTTTTCTTTTACTGTAGTCTATCTTCTTTTTTTTCAAATGATTTAACTTTTTATAAAAGGAATTTTTGATCATTTCATTAGCATGTTCAATTTTAAGATGATAATTGTGGGCAAAAATAATTTGTAAAGAAGTACCACTACAGAGGTTTCTTTATTTGTTTTTAAATACAAATTTATAAAGAGGAGAGTTGGGGATAAAATTTAATAGAGTGATCTGGCACTCAGACTAAAAAATCAACTGTACACGTATAAATTGAGAAAAAAAGCAATGTGAGGGGAAAAAAGATTGGGGCAAAGGATTAGAGGATTGTTAGTTTAAATCCATTAGTGGAGTAAAAACAGATAATAAGAAAGCAAATGGAACAACTTTAGGTTTCTTAATAGAAGAAGAATGTCCTAGAAGTGATAAGCTAGACTCATTCCACCTTGTGTAAATCAGATTCACTCCTGGATTCTCCAGTATAGAAAGGGCATTGAGAAAATGTATAGAAGACTTCAATCAAGATGTTCAAAGACCCCATCTTTAAGCCATAAGATCATGATTTATGGATGTCAAGCATAAAAAAAGAGAGGTCTATCTGCATGTGGGTATGGGGGAAAGAAAGGATAGAAGATAACTGCTTGCAAGTATTTGAACAATTATCAAAGAGGAATTCAATGTGTTCTGTTTAGTCCCAGAAGGCAGAATTAAAAGCAATAGGTTGGAGTTAAAAAGAAAAAAAAGAAAATTTAGGGTTCATTTAGAGTGAAAATTACTAATAATTAGAGTCATCTAAAAGTGGAATCCTTTGCCTTTGGAGGTAGTTGTGTTCTCTCATTTTAGATCCTCATGCAAAGGCTGTATAACAATTTACCAGTTTTATATTGGTAATAATTTTTGTTCAGTCAGGTGGTTTGGGGGCTAAAATCTAAGGTTTTATGACTTTAAAAAGTGCCTTTTCCCTATCTTTCAAAGTATTACTTTTTATATTGCAAATGATCCAGTGTTTTAGAAACTAATATTAGCTTCTTTTCATGCTTTTCCCTTTCCCCATTTCTGTTCATTCCCATTAATGAAAACTTCCTGGTATTTTTATGAAACTTTGAAAATATGTTAACATTTAAACTTCTCTGTTCTTGACATTTAAAATCACAAATATCTCATGAACTCAAGTAGGTTCAACTAACATGGGCATGTAGAAGATATCCAGATCTATATAATATGCTTTTAAACCATGTTTTTGAAATATTTACCCATTTTTCCTATTGAACAATTCATAAAGGCATTCAATAATCAGATCGAGATGGAAAATTTAAATTGAAATTAAATTTTAAAGTTAACATTGCCTCTATTTAATTTGGCTCTTCCTCTCAAAAAATATAAATACTAACTTGTCTCAGGTCAAGTTGGTAGAGAAACCAGAAAGTTGTTTGAATTCTCCCTAGTTTCCCTTGTAAATAATGCTAAATCAAACTTCTATTCTGGAGTGACAGAACCTACAAAAAAGATAATGATACAATTTTCCAGTTTAAGATAATTTAGAAGCATTTGAGGAGAGGTCTATCTCAATTGGGTAAAAGGGAAGAACCAGTCTAGCACAGATGGTATCCAGCCAAGCTATAAGGAGTCTCTTAGTCATAGCACAGATCAGCAACCAAAACCCATCAATCCTGGTTCATCATGCCAATATCAACTTTATGTCACCTGTATGACATCCAGCCCACATTTGCATAAAGCAAATGGCCAGCCTGAGAAAGCAGGCAACAAAAATCATGACTTTTCCTGAGCCACCCAAGTTGAGAAAGCTGCAAACACCTGAGGCTGCAGCACAAAAAATAACCAGGCCCCTGTCCTCCATCACAAGAATCTTGAGACAGTGTCCTCTATACCCCCAAAACAGAGATCAAATTAAAAACTGACTGAAGAAGATTAATTGCTTAAAAAATGATGAAAAAGATGGTGAAAGAGATGAAAAAGAAAGTACAAAAGCTAAATGAAGAAAATAATGCCTTAAAATTAGAATTGAGGAAGTGGAAGCTAAGGACTCCATGAAACATCGAGAATCAGTCAAAAAAAATCAAAAAGAAAGAAATGTAAAATATGTTATTGAAAAAACAGCTAACCTATAAAATAAACCCAGGAAAAATGATTTAAGAATTATTGGACTACCCGAAAGACAAGATCATAAAAAGAGACTGAAAAGAATCTTTCAGAAAATTATCAAGAAAAACTATCCTGATATGCTAAAACCAGAATGTCTTTTACCTACTGAAAGAGATACCAAAATGAAAACTCCATGGACTATTATTGCCAAATTGGAAACAATTATCTGGCCAAGGAGAAAATACTGAAAGAGGACAGAAAGACAAAACAAAACAAAACAAAAATTCAAATATTGTGGAACTAGTCAAAATTCCACAGATTTTAATAGCTGCTACATTAAAGGTTCAGAGGGCTTGGAATATGATATTCAAGAAAACAAAGGAGCTTAGATTATAACCAAGAATCAACTACCCAAAGAAATTGAATATACTCTTTCATGGGAAAAGATGGACATTCAATGAAACAAAACATTTCAATCACTCATAATGAAAAGACCATAGCTGAAAAAAAAATTTGCAGCTTTTTTTGTTGTTTATTTTATGGTGGCCAAGAATTGGAAAGTGAGAGAATAGCCATCAATTAGGGAATGGTTGAATAAATTTGGTATATGAATGTAATGGAATACAATTGTGCTATAGTATATGATGAAGAGATGGTTTTCAGAAAAAACAGGAAAAACTTATTTGAACTGCACCTAAGTGAAGTAAGCAAAACTAGGAAAACATAGTATAAAGGAACAACATTATGTGATTATCAATTATGATCAATTTAGATCTTTTTAGTAAGACAATGATCTGAGACAATTCCAAAAGACAAATGGAAATGGCTTTTCATATCCTGGGCAGGGGTGTGGGAGTGTGGGGGGTGTGGGGACTATGAAATTTGAATCCAGATTAAACTATACTATTTTCACTTTTTTGTTTGTATATTTTTCTTTCTTATGATTTTTCACTTTTTTCTGAGTCTTCATTCATATGATTAATATGCAAATGTGTTTAATATGATTGTATATGGATGAAGGTTATCAGATTGCTTACTGCATTGAGTGGGGGGGAGAAAGGAAGGGAGGGAGAAAAAAATTGGATATCAAAATCTTAAAGAAGTGAATGTTGAAAACTATTTTTACATGTAATTGCAAAAAATAAGACGATTAAGAGAAAAGCAAATTTTAAAAAGGTTTAAAAAAAATCTCAAAGTCCTATTTGTGGATGATTGATTCCTCTATTTTTCATTAGCATCAAATCAAAACCCTTTTTTCAAAGGACTACCAAGTTTGTCCTTATTTATCTGTTATTCTGAATAACACTCATCGCGCTTTCATGCCAGTTTTAAAACAAACCACATTCCAATCCTTGCCCCCATCTTCCTTCATTAGACTTTTCCTACTTCATCTATAAATATTTGAAATAATTTCTTCCTTCAGATACACCCAGATCTATTTATTATTTGCTATATGTCAGTAATTGCATTAACAACTGGAGATTGAAATACAAAATGAGGCAGTCCTTGAACTTAAGGAACTTAAATAAAAATGAATAAATTCATCAATTCATTTCATATCATCTAAACTTTTATTTTATCCCATAGTATCCCTTTCTATGTGGAGCAGAGATAACTGTTAGCCCATAGTAGGAATAGAACTCCCCTTATAGGGCAAAAGCCCTAAGGTTTAAGCCTATTCTTAAATATTTTTCCAAAAAGGTATTTGGAACCATTCCTCCAGTGGATATCCTTGAATAAGCTAAGAACTCAAATCTAATTAGTGGAGTTTTAGTTTTCTCTAGGTAAGCATACTTGGGCCTATATTACATTGCTTGCCCATTCTTATCTTCTTCACCCGAGTTTTCTTATCCAGTTTTATCATTAAATCACTTTAACTATTACTACTAGATGTCCATAAATAAGAACAAATTGATTTAAAGTAAAGGAGAGAATCAAACCATTGTCTGAATTTTGACTTCATATGGATCAACTTAGAAGACAAAAGTATAGGAATGTTAATTGATTAACAGTTTATTCTGCATTTTAAACTCTACAAACCCACAAACTCTTATTAAGTAAGCTTTGCTTCTCTCAGTTCTTTGCATTTTGTAATAGTTATTTTCAGATATTTCAGCTCATGGATATTATGATGTGACATGTCAGATTGATTATTAGTCATGTTACCTTGCCAAAAGCAGAATATTGCAAATAAGAGGTTTGTGGGTTTTTTTTTAAATCTATGCTCAAAAAGAATTGTAATTTTCCCCTAAGATATCCAAAAAAGATTTTCTTGTAGTTTTATTAGAAATTCATGAAAATCTGTCACTAGCACCACTAAGGAGATACCTGCACCCTCGTTAAATATGTTTTAAGTAGAAGAAATGTAGAATCAGAGATTCTATAGCATTTGAAATATAAAAAAAGTTTCGATCATGATCAAATTTGTTTCTCTAGTCTCATTAAAAGTGGATGAATATATTAGAAGATAGTTCAACTTCTTTGCAGTTTTCTTTGATTCTTCTGAACTGGATCTCTATGCTTGGTTTGTGATCAGCCAAAGTGCAGATTTATCTTGAAAATATGTGTAATGCATCTATTTTACCTCCCAGGGCATGGAATCATTAAACTGTTTATATTTTGAAATCTACCATTAAAGTCTTCTTTTACTCTTCATTATGACATAGAGGTGGAATGCAAGTTCTGAGTAATTACTACAAAAATGTCTCTCTTCTTCATTATAAAGAAAAAAAAAAGAAGGAGGGAGAAATGGGAAAAGGAAGAAGATAAGAAAATAGAAGAAAAGTTTACATTTATAGAAATCTTTAAGGCTTTTTGTCTCAGAGGAATATTTTGGGGAAAGTTTTGGTTTTCATTTTATTGCAGAAAAAACAACTCAAACTCAACCATGTTAAGTGAGTTGTCCAAGTAATATCAAGAAATGTATTTAAGTTAAAGCATAAAAGAGTTTGTTTGAAGGACAGTGCACTCCAGGAGGACTATTAAATAGGTAAAGCTTTATACATAAGAATTTTTCACCTTACATAAATAATTTGAGGTGGGTACTAGAGATGTTATCATCCTTAGTTTAAAGATAAAAACTCAAGCTAAGTAAAACTCCATGACTTTTACATGGAAACAAAAATGCTGAGGGAAAAATAATATAAGTCCTAAACCTCCCAACTTTAATGTTACATTATTATATTGATTATCATATAATCAAATAATATAAAATTATGTTATAATATATTGATGATGTATAATATAATACAATATAATGTATTAATATATTAATAATATATATTATATATAATTATTATATAGATATTATGTAGATTTTCTATAGGCTTAGGAAAGACCTATTACTACCTAGACTACTTTTTTTTTCTTTTACAATACCTTCTCTTGATCTCTGCTCCTGCTAGTCAAGGTATTGGACAGGTCATATTGCTTCAATGGCATAAGATTCACTAATTTTATTGGTTTTCATGAGATAGAGAAGTACCAGCACTTAGCATCTGTCCTTTCATAGCTTTCTAAGGTTTCCAGTTCTGTTATCGCATGGTCTGCTTTGATCCTTTGAACTGACTTGATTCTGACTTAATGACACAATAAAATGGCCCAATGGTTTCTTTTTACTTTTTCTATATGTTATCTTCTTCAATTAGATGTAAGCTACTTAAACTTAGGGATGGTCTATTTCTTTTGTTTGTTTGTTTTTTTTTATTGTTTTAGATTGTTTTTCCCATATTTTTATCTATAGTATTTGCTTACCAAGTTGCTTGGCACAGCTAAGCATTTATTTTTCTTATTGTCATTTAATTCATTTATTTCATGTTGTCTCTTCTCCTTAAACATTACTTGAGAGTGAGTATAGTCTTTTTTATTTTAATTTTATTTCAAACTCTTAAGATTAGAACATTGTAATCATTCAGTAAATGGTTGATGCTTGATTGATGGCAACCAAACCTAAGCTTTGTCAACTATAAATCTAGTGTTTTAACCACCTCAGCAAGATTCCTTAATTTCTATAACTTATGAACCTATTTTTCTCTAAAGAATAAAATAAGTAATTTTTAAACTAAAATATTTAATTTTTTTTTGGCGCTGGGGAGATTTCATTGGTTTACCAGATATATTTCCACATTTCTTTCAAAACTGCCCATAATTAGGGAATTAATTATTTACCTGATCCACATTCCCATTAAAAATAGTAACTACCCTGGAGGTGAAAAATTACTGTTATGTAAAGAACCTGCTTTTATAATAGATCCTTTATAATTCACATTTATAGAACTACAAAGGAGTCAATTAGAACAGTTATTAAATGATTAGCAAAGAATTCCCTTTTGTATTTTTGTTCCTTTGAAGAATCAAATTTGCATAACTGGAAATCCATCAGATTTCCTGAAAACTTTCTGGTCAATTTCTTACTACAAATTGTAGGACTACTGTTGTTTAATACAAGTATTTATATCATAATTTCTGAAAGCCTAATATGAATATGTAGAGACATAATTCTCAATATTGTTGAAAATTCTGAAAATATATTGCTATATGAAATATAAGCTATTTGCCTGAAAGTAGGAAATTCTCTTTCTCTCCAATAAAAGAAAGAAAACCCATATTTATTTGTATACATTTATAGTTGAATTCAACATTCTCTAATATATATGCATTTTTAAAAATTGCATTTTTAAATAACTGATAGTAATAGAGGACCTAACATTTTGTAAAAAAAAAATTTTACATATATTATCTTACTTACATTCCATTACATATAATATAGGTGTTTTCATTTTCTTTTTATAGTTAAAAAGAGTTCTGAATTTTGAACTGGCTTGTCTACAGTCAACTGCTAATATGTATGTGGCCTGGAATTTGACCCTTAGTCTTAACACCTAATCCTACACTCTCCATGTCATGTCCTGCTGTAAGTTTTCTTTGTTTAATAGTCATAAGAGCCAATTTTTATAGGATGGCAAGATAGAAGAGTAACTGCTCTGCTAACAATGCTAAGTAATCCTACATTCTTATTTATATTCTAACAGCTTTAACTAAAATTAATTTTCTTGAATTTATACTTTGTGGTAAACTACCTTGTGAATGTGAATTTCAACACTAAAAAGCCTTATGTGCATTCCTTTATAATAGGCCATTTTAGATTACTCCATGTGTTATTGTTCCTACCAATATTTCCTGTTTCTGCATGTATTTTATCTTCTTATCAGTGTACATGACATTATCCTCCAACAGAAGATAAGCTCCTTGAAGAGAGCGATCCATTTTCTTTTTGTCTTCTGTATCCCTATCCTCCAGCAGAATTACTGTTGCATAAAAGTGAAGAAGTATCAGGTGGTGGGAGAGCAGTTCAGAATGTGAAGAATTCACCATAGGCATTATCATAATGTCAAAGACCCTTTATTTAATTGAAAAGACAGAAGAAAAATTTTAAAAATGATTTTAGCTCTGCTATGTGAGCTCAGAGGGTAAGAACTAGATTTAGAAAGTTAGGAGGACTTAGGGTGGCTCCTAGTTATGTGAATTATGCAAGCACCCTATGGATCTGTCTATGGGAGCAAGCCTTTAGATATACTAATGAGGAATTATTCAGACCGCCTTTGCTTATGACTATGAGAACTAGATGAACTTCTTAAAGTTTATATCTTTCCTTTGGCAAATTAGAAGCACTTTAATAAAGACTTGTTAAGATTAGCATTAGTTTGAAAACTGAATTTCTTTTTCATATCTACTGCTAGTTCTAAAACCTGACACAATTATCCTGTGAATTTAGAACAGTTTGGATCTGACTACTATACTTTCCAGCATTCTTTTAAAAACAACATTGAGTGATCTCAGGTATTGAAAATACAAAATCCATCTTGCATCTGAAATTCCTATAAGGCAGATCAGGATACAAGTACTAAGTGAATAGATGAATTAGAGACTTAATTTTGTTAAAGATCCCCCTCATCCTATATTCCTGTATATGTTTTGTCTTTTCAAATCATTCCTGTTTCATTACTTATCTTGGCCAGTTACTACTTAACCTCAGTTCTGATCATATTATAATGGAACTGCATATATAGTAGCTTAATTTCAATTCAAGCTTCATTTTTCAGTCACTAGACTGCAGGACTACTTTTCCCCTAAAATACCTTTTAGCATTCTACAACCAGAACTTCTTTCCTTTTGGCTTCTTTCTTTCTTTTGTTCACCAAATCTGAGGCAAATTTTGCAATTTGCTTCATGATTTTCTAATGCAGAACTTTTAAATTTTTTTCTACTTGTGACCCCTTTTTGTTCTAGAAATTTTTACTTGACCCAAGGTATATAGGTATACAAATAAAACATTCATAGATAATAAATTTAACTTTCACTTCACTATCTAGTCAGTTATGGGGCCCCATATGGGGTCATAGCACACATTTAAAGAAGTTTTGCTCTAAAGGATTTTCATTGATATTGTTTTACTCCTGGCTGTTCATTGAACTAGATTTCATTTCTTCTTTGTCCTGTCAAACTTTTTATTCTTAGACAGGTTTGAACTTCCTGCCCTCTCTCAACATACAAAGGTCTCTGCTCCTAAGTTATTTGCATTCTTGTTTTTGTTTTTCCTATTCTGAATAAATTAATATAAATATATTAAAATAATATGCATATGCCAATTTTACCCATAAGAGAAATGACATTTTTCCAAATCATAGTACAACTAGAAATCACAATAAAATATACACACACATATATGTTTGCTTATATTAATAAGCAAAAACTTCTTTGTTTTCCCTTTAAGTTTTTTAAATTTATTTAGTCAGTATATTTCAATATTATTTCATTTGCAGCAACAGAGGAAACAGAAATACTACTAGAATGTGGATAAACTGCTATGTCATTGGGTATACATTGCCAAAATAAAATCTTATTTGCAAAGCAAATTTTTCAAAAAGTTAGGAATTTTTATTAGCAGAACAACTGTTTCATTAGCACTATGATTACCCGAGAAATTTCTCTCCTGCAGAAGCTGTATGAAGGGCAAACATCTAACACAAAAAGAGCAATAAACAGAAGAGTAGTTAACACTATGAAAAAATGATTGCCAATATCATTGTGTTTACTTGTATAAATGATCTATATTGTTTACCAAATGTATTAATGGCTTTACAAAAATAATATTTGTAAGCAATAAGGTGCCAGATACAAAATCATTTTCTGTTCTCCTAATAGGGGAAAAAAACATAATTTATATAGAAGATATGAAATGTGCATCTTGTATAGCAAGGTTCCAGTATAACCACTAGTATTGATAATAGCTTGAATTCTTTTGGCACATTTCAGAGCTGACACAGCTCTTTTTGTTGTTGCTGCTGTTGTTTCTATCTATATGAATCATATGATTTAACACTAAACTTATTTAAGTGTTCAACTACATTACTTGATTCATGTTAAGTACATATGAATTAATATCAAGTTGCTCATATGACTTCATAACATTTCCAAAATAAGAAAGACTACATTCAGTGACACTAGTAGCATTTCTCTTTAGGTACTGCTATTGCTATTGTTGTTTTTCCTTTCTCAAAGAGGACATCAAAATGTCCATTAGACATCAGATTTTAAGAAATGACATCAGAAATTCCATGGCATGCAAGTGAATTGGTTTAGTGAGGAAGGACTGTGCAAAGTCACCTGCCTTACTTTCTCTTCAAGTGCCCTCTGGGTCCAGTGGTAAGATATAGATCAGGAAGACTGAAGATGGCCCTAGTTTTAGTGAGAGACATTGACTTTTTTAAACTAAAGTATTTAACAAGTCTCAGCTTGACTGAGGCAATGACCATTCAATGACTAAGCCTATGTAAGAATTAATGTAAAGAATAGAAGACAATGTAAAATATCTGATATAAAAATGAACTGGAAAAATGGCCAAAAGAAAGATAATATAAGAATTATTTGTCTTTCTGAAAACTAAAAGGGAGGAAAGAGGAAAGGGAAGAGGGGAAGAAGGAAGGAAGGAAAGAAGGAAAGAAGGAAGAAAAGGAATGAGGGAAGGAGGGGAGGAAGGAGTAAAAGAAGGGATGGAGGGAGGCAGCAGTAGATAACTCAAAAGTAATATGACTTTCCTCCTTATTTCTAAAAGGAATCCATGATGATGCTCTATCTAGTGTGGATGAATCTTAGAAATAAAAGTAATCTTAGGTAGGGTTGTAGCCTTTTTTGTTAGTTTATTTTTGTGGTATAGACACATTTGACATTTTGTGAACCCTAGAAACTTTCTCAGAATAAAGTTAATAAAGTTTCATTAACTGCTTTTCCTTTGTGCCTCTTTTTAAATTTTTCATTTGTACTGTCATTTGTATTACTCTGTGGTAATTTGAAACCATATAAAATCACATGAGATACAATTGAGAAAGAACTGGAGTTCATCTTGTTTTAATTTAAGGAAAAAAATACATAAGGAAGTTACAATAGTGTTTAGAAATATAAGAAAATTATTATGAGGTTTAGGTGTTAGATTTATTTTGAATGGCCTTCAGAAAGGAGAGATGGGACCAATGAGTGTAACATAGGAGACAGATCCCTGTGTAGTAAAGTAATTTCCAATTAGTAAAATTAAAGTGACTATTTTATGAAGCGGCATTACTGAAGATGTTCAGTACTGAAGAGACAGAATGATTTTTTTTTTCCTGAGGCATTTGGGATTAAGTGACTTGCACAGGATCACACAGCTAGAAAGTGTAAAGTGTCTGAGAACAGATTTGAACCTCCTGACCTCAAGGCTGGTGCTCTATCCAGTGCACCAACTAGCAGTCAAAAGAATGACTTCTTTACTTGGCATAGAATTATGCAAAAAGTTGGGAATAGGCATAGAATAGCCTTTAAAGTCTCTACTTAGTCTAAGATGCTGTGGTACTCTCTTATAGTAGATCCAAGCATATTCTCTTTAATGCATTTTTCTTAGAGTAAAATGCTTGTCAAATGCTGCTTATTCAGTTTTTATCATGTATTTAATGTTAGGTGACAAGTTCTATAGCAGCCATGTGTTAATTAATTATTTCCACCTAGGTGGCTTTCCATCCATACCATGGCTTCTGAGGGCAGAACTGAGCAATTTCATTTATGCCAAGGTACAGCTTTAAATTTGATGTATAGTATTTTGGTACTACTCATAACAGGAAAGACAAATTACAACAGAAACAGGCAACCAAACAGGAAAATAATGGGATAAAAAAAACTGAATATCTAAAATATGGGAAATATGATTCAAATAGATGTGCTGATTTTCCTTCTGTATATTTTCTCATACTCTCAGTCTGAATGAAGCAAAGGGAAAACAAATGTAGCCACTAGTTTGACAGACCTCATTAATGAATTTATTTCTAAGCTGTCATGAAGAATTGTAATTTAATATATACTTTCTTGATTCCCAAGCTAATACCAGCATCAGGATATCTACCAATATGCAAAAATCAGAAAGATGAGATGATATAACAGAAAGATGATAGCCTTGAGAATATCAAGATTTGGTTTGAATTTCATGCTTTGCTGCTAACTAGCTGATCACTCATGACCACTTCCTCTAAATATTTTGAGCATCATTTTTATCCTTTGCTAAATGGCCACAAAACTATTTGTCCTATTTGCCTCACAGAGACTTTTTAAGGAAGAAAAGGAGTTTGTAAAATGTTATATACATTTCAGTTATATTTCTTATAATGAACTTTAAATATTACTATTAGTTTATAATGTTTATGTGATGAAGGATATGTCTGATTTTTAAAAAGTAATACATTAAAATAATACATAAAAATAATATATTCAAAATGTTTAAAAATAACTTATTGATGTAGGCTTCTTATAGATTTATTTTTCCCAATTTAAAACTCATGATCTACTAAGAGTCTATACTATTATGCATCTGTATGAACATTAATTAATTCAAAATCTGAAAGATACATTCAGAAAGAACAGGACAGTTTTAATTCTAAATACTGAGACATTTCAAGAAAAAAATAATCAAAGCATATTAATTAGATCCTTTGTAGGACTCATAGATTTTCAGTGAAAATGGTTTGGTGTCAATTAACTGTTCTTCAGTAAACTCATTTTATATATACTTTAAAAATCTGAAAAAATTTTAAGAAGAAAATAATTTAAATTTTAAGTTTCCATTAAGGAAAATAAAGTATCATATTAATGTAGTTTTCCTTGGTGCATTCTTTAGCACATCTTGATACTATTGGACAACAACAACCATGTTTCAATCCAAATCTTGAGTTCTTGTTGAGTACTCAACTAAAGAAACACTAAATTAATAGATAACCAATATTAAATGATTCAGAGGAAATAGTTCTGGATATCTTAGCCATACCATCCCAAGTATAAAAAGTTCATTAGCCAAGCTTTTTACAAACTAATAAGCTGGAATAACATCCCACTGTGCACTAAGAATGCCTGTTGTTCCCCTAGTAAATTATATCTGCTATTAAACAACTGATTTTAAAGTATTTTTTCTTGGTATTCACTATTTACTCTCTGAATTCAGTGGGAGATAGTTTGGTAATCTAGAAATGTTTGAGGAAAGCTTTAATATTGGACAGAAATATCACAATCTTCCTCTCCTTCTAGAATAATTTGGAATTTAACATATGGTAATAATGAATGCTAAAATTTATCTAGACATGTAACTGGGAAAAATAATAAAAGCTTCTTTGTCAACTTTTAGAGTCTAGTACCTAAAAACTACTATGCTAGGATCTGGGGATAACAAGAAAATACTTTAAAGTACCCTTGTCCCTATCTTCAAACAGAACTCTCCCAAGATATCTTGAGGTTTGCTAGCAAGATTTCTTTCTTAAGGACCAAGCCTTAAATCCAATCAACTCTCTTATTTATTGGCCAATAATAGATTCAAAGCCAAGTCCAAAGTGGTCATTGTTTGCCTTTTGATTGAATCAAAGTTAATGCAAACAGCAATCATTTTTGTTTTGGCCAGAAAGTCAGAAGATCTTTTCCTCCCAGATTTATTGATTTATTTAGTTTTTTTTTGTTTTTTTTTTTTTTTGACTAGGTAAAAGAGGTCTTTCTTTTCCTCAAGTTGCTGCCTATCTTTAATCAATGAATTGTTGCCACAGGCAAACTAAGAGAGACCTTAGCTTTAAAAGGTCAAGGTCCCCATTGTGTCCAGGGACGTCCCTAATCATCCTGATCCATATGTAGTCTCTGCACCCAGATGGCTCTGGAGGGGAAAGTGAGGGTGACCTTACACAACAACCCTCTCTCACTTAAATCCAATTCACTTGCATGTCTTGCCTCCTGATGTCATGATCTTCTTCAAGAATAAAAGACAAATAATGTTCTGCCACAGTTCTCTTTTAATATCCTGACCCAGTTTGACTAATTGTCCTTTTCAGTTACTCTGCCTCAGGTTATAACCACGCCCTCAATGTTTGATAGGATAAAAGTCTTATATCTTAGGCTTCAGGCTATAATCATTCCCTTTTAATGTTTGATGGGATAAAGATCTTTATCCATTTTAGACATCATTAGAATATCAGGAGCCTCTCCAGTACCTCCAGTAATGTCATCCTAGGTGTCTCCCCACATTAGGTCATCCCCATCCAAATATCTCCCCCATTATGTCATTGTTCTTGTTACCCTATAAAAGAATCTTGTTTCTGACATTTGAGGTTGGATTCTTTGAGAATTGTCTCCATTCAGCCCTGGGACCAAATCATGGATCTATTTGGTCCCAGTAAATCTCTCCATTAAATAAATTATTAAATTGTTCTCTAATCTCTATCTTGCTCAGTTTCTCCAGCATTACATTTTGGAACTCCCCAGCAAGATGTTAGAAAATGAGCAGAATTAGAAATGAGACTTTCCTGTCTTGCCTTTGGTGTCAGGGTGGCTGTGGATCTGAATTCTTTACCTGGAGAGGCTGGGCCTCCCTGGATTTTTTTTCCATTGTCTACCTGTATTAGTGACTGGGATATTATCTACACAATCAACCAGCAAGGAAGCAACCTGATGGGAGAAAGGAATTACAATTGGGGAGAATAGAGCTCTATGTAGCTGGGACAACTGAGATACCCCCTGGGGAGGTGAAATCTGTTCCTCTCCAGCCTATGGATCCCTTACCTCCAGGCACAGTAGGCTTGACCATTTTACCTCCTTTTTATACGTACAAAACAGTGTCCATCCACACACCGATGTGGGAAACTGGGGAATGTGTAGATAATATCCCAGTCACTAATACAGGTAGTCAATGTGTGACTTATCACCCAGGAGACGTAGTAGCATCAGGTTTACTTGTACAGAATCCTAATAAGCAACCTGGTGATAGTCACCCAGGTTCTGACTCCAGACCACAAAATCCAGGAATATACTGGATAGCAGCTGTAACAGCTGACCGACCTATGCTCACAATCTATATAAATGGCCTACCATTGGAAGGATTGATAGATACAGGTGTAGATCATACAGTCATTAGAGGTGCCAATTGGCCCAGTCACTGACCAAAGATTAAAGCAGACACCTACATGTCTGGAGTAGGAGGATCAATAGCAGCTGAAGTTAGTGCTGCCCCTATGAGATGGACTTTTGAAGGCAAAACAGGAGTTTTTACTCCTTTTATAGTTGAAAAAAATCCCCATCAATCTGTGGGGAAGAGACTTTTTACAGCAATTAGGGTTAAAAATGAGTACTTCAGTTTTTAAAGCAGGGCTGCTGTTGAAGGCCTGCCAACACTTTCACCTGTTCCTATCCAATGGAAAACTGATACACCAATGTGGATAGAACAGTGGCCCTTGGGTAGCGATAAAATTCAGGCCTTATTAGATATAGTCCAGGAGCAGCTTGAACAAGGGCACTTACAACCTTCTCTAAGTCCTTGGAATTCCCCAGTGTTTATTGTAAAAAAGAAATCTGGAAAATGGAGGATGCTCATTGATTTAAGAAAAGTGAATGAACAGATGGAAACTATGGGAACTCTTCAGCCTAGACTTCCATCTCCTACTCAATTGCCTAGAGAATGGCCTCTTTGGGTCATAGATATTAAGGATTGTTTCTATTCTATCCCTCTGGATAAGGAGGATATGAAAAGATTTGCCTTTTCAGTGCCCAGCGTTAACTTAGCTGAGCCTTATAAAAGATATGAATGGACAGTTTTGCCACAGGGAATGAAAAACAGCCCCACTTTGGGCGCCAAATGTGATGACCGCGTTTTTAAAATCAGCGGGAGTCAGGAATTCAGGTTAAGGAAAAAATCTTCAATCTTTATTCTCAGTAGAGGTGAGGGGGGATTGCAGTAGCAATATGGGCAAGAAGGATTGCAATAGCAATATGGGCAGCTGCGACAGGAAGCCAGCTAGCAGAGGGAGATCGGAGATGAAGGGCCATTGTGATAGCAAGCTTGCAGCTGTGTCAAGACGCCAGCCAGCAGTCTCTCCTTCCACTTCCCTTTCTACTCCCTTGCCTCCATCCACCAAAAATGTCATTTCCTATACAACACATCAGGACTTTCACAAAGAGTGGGCGGGGGCCATTCTTTCTCCAAGCATATATATTAATAGCTTATGGTCCAATTACTATTTAGCCTCACGTACTTGGGATCTTAGTGTATCAACTCACGCCTCAGCCCATTACATCCGGGAAAGAGAGTAGTTTCCAGCTACAATAGCCTCATGGTGGGCACCCCCACTTCGGCCACAGGAGAGTAAATCTGTCTGGGTACCTTTTGGGGTACCATCTGGTTAAGTCTGGTTAAGTTCTGTTCTGTCTGTATGCTAGCATCTGGATTCCCAAAATTATGAAATGCTGACTGGCATGAATTCTGGGAGTAAGGTCTTCTGGAAGCAGGGAATCTACCTGGGTGTCTAAGATGCATCTATGTGCCAATTGGTACAACTCTGGGCATTCCAGAGTATAAATCTGCATGTCTTTTTAAAAGACACCATCTGGTTAAAAAAAGAAAAAGACTCTGTTTAGATTATGGAGGAAAAACTCTGAAACTGACAACTTCCCTCGGGGCAGTTTAGAGGGAGGGGGGAGGAGAGGCCACATCTTGTTGTAGTCCTTGTGGACCAGTCTTTCTATCTCAGACTGTTCTTACTTTTCTTTGTTACATTTGTTTTTGTTTCTAGATTTTGTCAAATTACAAATATATTGACTTGCTTCTAGGACCTAGATCAGCTTTGCTTGTCAGCACGCCATACCACACCCATCCCCTCTCCCTGGACTGAGCATCTCTGCTCATCTTCAGCAGGAAGCAGCTTTTGAGAAAAACATTGCCCCTGCTCCTGAAATAATTTGGACTGATATGGGGGAATGCGAAAGTGGCTGAATTGTTAAAATTTTAACTGTATTACTGTGTTTAAGACTTGGTATGGAAATTGTTAAATTTGTGCAACTATTGCTGTTATGTTTGAGGCATTTTTAGTCTGTTATGTATATGTATGTTACAGGAATTTTGATTCACTCTTGGGATTTATATGTGGTAATGGTTATTTGATAATTCATTTTTGTAAGAAAAAAGGAAGGAGGACATAGGAAATTGGGGAAACTTGTATTTTCTTAGGCACTTCTGCTCCACCCCCTAGTTTACTAGTTCAGATTTAATTGGAAATCCTTTAAACAGTCCTTTACTCCTTGCTTAAATTTACTAGACTGATTTGCTGGTTATGCTTAAACTTTGAAATCTTTTATTCTGTTGAATTGCCCTGGCAGACTCAGTTTTTGGTATTATTTTTTAGAAACAATCAGAAATTGGATACCTATCTTGGGATTGGCAGTCTCTCTAATCTGTTTCTCCATTCCTGTTACCCAGGTCCTTAATTAGTATTTCAGCATACTTAAAAGGACCTTGCAATTTTGATATCAGGACTCTTAACAGTTTAGGGTTTGCCTGCCTTGGTCTAACTGTGCATAATCTGCTCAGAAATCTGATCCTTTCTGCAGCCCTGTCTGTTCCCTGGGCAAAGACAGGTGGAGCTACTCCAAGCCTCACCCTTCTCCCTCTGAATGGGCAGCACAACTGTCTTGAGCCCTGCTGCTCTGTAAACAGAGGTTGAGTCATGCACAAATGACCACAGACCTAACTCACAGTGAATTGTCCATATGCTCCCCAACTGCAGAGGACCTGAAATGATTAAAATAAGGAACTTTGTGTATTGCTGATTAACTCTGGGGTTATCAGGGAGAGACTTGACCTTGCCATAAGTCCTTGCATTGTTCTAGCTTTATTTTGATTTTTATTTAGTCCATTTACTTCATATAGGTTTTGTCAAAATTTTGATGCTAAGACTTTCTAGAGGAAGATAATTCAATGATTTGAATAGTTAGAAAAGAAAAATTGTGGAATGTTATGCCACAGTTCTCTTTTAATGTCCTGACCCAGTTTCCCTAATTGTCCTATTCAGTTACTCTGTCTCAGGTTATAACCATTCCCTCTTAATGTTAGGATAAAGATCTTATATTTTAGACTTTAGGCTATAATCATTCCCTCCTAATGTTTGATGGAATAAAGGTGTTTATCCATTTTAGATCTCATTAGAATATCAGGAGCCTCTCCAGTACCTCCCGAGCATCCGAGGTGCCTCCCCCCCTCAGGTCATCTCCACCCATGTTCCTCCCTATTATGTCATTGTTCTTGTAACCCTATAAAAGAATCTTGTATCTGACATCCGTTGCTGGAATCTTTGAGACAATAGTTTCATTCAGCCCTGGGACTAAACCATGGATCCACTGGTCCCAGTAAATCTCTCCATTAAATAAATTATTAAATTGTTCTCTGATCTCTATCTTTCTCAGTTTCTCTAGCATTACAGAAGGTGCTTTCATTCTTACATTCTTTTGGGGGAAATAACCTTCACTCTGATCCCTCATCCATGTCCCATTGGATTTGAGTTTTCTAATTTGTTTCATTTCTCCAACTTAATTTTTATAGCTGTGAAAACCAAACAAATGCCCATCCATTTGCCATATCTGAGTAGTACCCTTCTACCCCATAGTAAATACTCAATAATTTTTTCTTCACTCTTCTTCATACATAGAATGTTGTTTCGCATTTCCATGTATTTTCACTAAGTCTGCTTCAGACTAGGAAAGTTCAGCATTGCCTTTCAAAAACCTTTAACTTCAAATCTCATCTGAGGTTGTACTTTTTAAATGAAAATAGCTTTGTTCTCCCCAATTGGAAAGAGATTTTTCTTTCTTCATCCTTTCTAATAGTCTTATTTCCTATTACCAGACTTTGCATTATATATATATATATTATATATATATATATTATATATATATATATATATATATATATACATATATATATATAATATATATCATATATATACATACACACACACACACACACACACATATACACACACACACACACACACACACACACACACACACACATATATATATATATATATATCTTGTTATTGTAATGCTGGAGAAACTAAGCAAGACAGAGATTAGAGAACAATTTAATAATTTATTTAATGGAGAGATTTACTGGGACCAGTGGATCCATGGTTTGGTCCCAGGGCTGAATGATACTATTGTCTCAAAGAATCCAGCAGCGAATATCAGATACAAGATTCCTTTATAGGATTACAAGAACAATGACATAATGGGGGCGGTATCTGGAAGGGGATGACCTGATTGGAGGAGGCACCTAGTATGACATAATGGGAGGTACTGGAGAGACCCCTGATATTCTAATGATGTCTAAAATGGATAAAGACCTTTATCCCATCAAACATTATGAGGGAATGATTATAGCCTAAGGTCTAAGATATAAGACCTTTATCCTAACATTAAGAGGGAATGATTATAACCTGAGGCAGAGTAACTGAATAGGACAATTAGTCAAACTGGGTCAGGCCATTAAAAGAGAACTGTGGCATAATACTTAGGAGTAGGGACTAGGTTTTGTAATCAGAGGTGGTGGTCTAGATTCAAAAGGAACCTTTTTTTTCTTTGTCCTTAACTTTGCACTATTGAAGCCCTTTTGGCACATTCAAATACATTTCCTCTTTGGGGTCAGGATATGGGGAAAAGGTGAGATTATAAATCTCTGTCACTGTAGAGCAAACATCTTTGTTTTGTGCTCTTTTGTTGCTGAAGAGCAAGGGAATGGGTAGGAACTCCAATTGGGGTCTATATAAATTTGCTGAGAACTGCTCATCTTTGGATTCCCTAACTGAAACTGTTTTGGTTAGCACTGGATATGTTCTTTCTCATTAGCAAGCAATAATTTCCTTTTTGACTCTCCTAAAACAAGTCTCTGATTGATTAGAGAAGGTGGGGCAGTGACTTACCACACAAAGATAATTTAAAGACAAACAAGATGATAGAAAGTTTAGAAGTGCTTCAAATTGAACATCCATGGTCAAAATGCACAAAAGCTGAACTCTCCCCTCTATAACAAGTGTTAGTAAACCCTCCCCAGAAGTACTGATTATAGTGTTAAAAATTTAAATTATCCTTTTTTATTTATCTTCAATTTATTTCTTTTTAATTTCAGAGCTTTTAAAAAAAAAAGTGGCCTATAATTCTATGAACTGAAGGCCCTAGAGTACAAAAATAAATTTGTGGCCTCTCTTTACTAATTGGTATCTACTCTTTCATTTTCATATATTCAATTCAAATTGTTATTTGTTCTTCAATCAGAAAGAGAATCATAAAATTAGGGAGGGGATCCTATGATATGCAAGTGAATGGGACTTAAGTAAGGGAGGGCTGGGCAAGGTCACCAGCTTCACTTTCCCCTCCAGAGCCATTTAAGTCTAGTAACCAGATAGAGATCAGGATGACTGGAGATAGCCCTGGATGAAGCAGGAGACCTTGGTTTTTTAAGGTCTTCAACAGGTCTAAGTTTGATTGAGGCAACACTCATTCAGTGATTAAGGTTAAGCAGCAGTGGAGGCAAAGAATCTCCTTTTTCACCTAGTCAAAAACAACAACAACAATAACAACAACAAAAACACAATCTGAGTAAATAAATATGTGAATCTGGGAGGGGAGGACCATTAGGGTTTTTAGCCAAAGCAGAAATGATTGTTATTAGTCTGAGTCAATCTTAACCCAAATAGTGAACAAATAGGACTTGGCCTAGGACCTGTTGGTGATCAATGACAATCAGATTGGTTTTGACTTAAGGCTTAGTCCTTAAGAAAAAAATCCAGACAATAAATCCCAAGTAAGATTTAAAGAAGACAATTTTGAATGCATGTATGCCAATAGTTACCCAATCCAAAACTCTATGATCAGATAGTCCTCCACATAGTAAATTGGAAGAAAAAAAAAACTATTTTCAAGGAGGAAAATTATTATTATTTTACACTTCAATAGGTTTGATTAAAAATAACAGCAAGAACAATGCATTTTAAATTATATTATATTCCATGACAGTACCCTTCATATTTGAATTACTTATCATGTGAGCTTTATTTTTTTTTCTTGTGGTTATAAGGTCTTGTCACTCCAATATGTCTGACAGTATGAAAGAATATTTACAAATTATAATAATGTATTATGGAAAATAAATAAATATTCTAGGTAAATATAAGCTATTGTCCTATTTAATAGCTTAGAATAATTTAAAGCCCTTTCATTTAATTTCATATTATTAAACCTCAAACATATTTTGGTTTATTATCAGAACAAGCTCATACTGATATGCATTTATAAAGCTGAATTCATTATCCTCAAAAATAAATGTTCTTTTAACTGTCAAAATGATGCAATTAACCTATACACTTTGAATATGTTAGAAACTATGACATGGAACCACTTGTACTTTTTTGACTAACTTCTTCTTAGAAATCCATTGGGGGTTCTCCTTTTCCTTTCTGATGCATTATATTAAATTGTGTTTTGCTAAGTATCAGAGAAGAACTTTGTATCCTAAAACATCAATTGTCCTTATAAATGGTATACCAGCTTCTTCCTTGCAATCTCCATCAAATAAAAACAAGGGAAAAAAATATTCTTTCCCACATGGCCAATTTTAGATTCACTGAATCACAGAGTTCAATCAATATATATTCAGAGAGTGCTAACTGTATTTAAGACAATTGTAATTAGGCACTAAGGGAAACATGGGATCACTGAAGCTCTGAGTAACAAAAATTCTCAAAGATCATGTAATCTAAACTTTATCCACAAGAACTTTCTCTACAACATTTTAATGAGTGGTTATTTAGCCTTGCTGTGGGATTTTCAATAGAGAAGATCTCACTATCCCCCAATGTTGCAGGCTAATCCACTTTTGGACTACTTGAATTATTACATTATATTACTGGAGAAGGGAATAGCAAAAAAACTCCAGTATCTTTGCTAGCTTGGTCCACTGGGTAAAAAAAAAAAAAAAAAAGAGTCAGATATGACTGAATGACTGAAAAATAATTCTTAAAAAGTCTGCCCTCACAGAAAAAAAGTAAATCTTCTTCTCTGAAATGTCTCCCATTCATCTTATCAACTTTAGAAACTAGTACAGGAAGATTATCTCTTTATTCAACAGGACAAAGTTGTTTATTGAAAATAAATTCTTATTAGGTATCTTTTTCTTCAAAAAAGAGAGGCAAAAAGGGGTCTTCTGCAGAAGATAGGATAATATTTAAATTGCCTTGTAAAGTGCAAGAAGCTCAAAGGAGGAGATAAAGAGGAAGAACACCCTAATTATGGTTCCTATGGTCTTTGGTACTTGTTTTTACAACCATGTAACTATGTTCCTTCCTCTTATTGAAACAATTATGAAAGATAGAGAACTAAATAGCTTTATAGCTAGATAGACAGACAGATAAATGGATGACTGGATGGAGAGATAGATAGATAAATAGATAAACTATTATCTTAAGAATTCTTTTTATCATTTTTGGGTTATAGACATGGCATACACTTAAGTATAAAAATATGGTTAAACTCATAAACTCAGTCAGCTTCAGGCTATGTACAATTCACATCCTTATCATGTAGCTAGATCCCTCCACATAGTTCTCTTTCTCTTAGATTTGTAATCCAGAGCTGAGTGTTGGGTGATAAAGTAATCAATAAGCACAAGTTCCTATAATCTATACAAGGTCCCAGTAACCCACTCATCAGTTTTCATCTTACCCTAGTAAAAAGTCATTTCTTTTAATAAGACGGTTTCATTTGGTATGCTCCTTGGCACAGACCATTCCTAGTAGCCCCAAACATCCATGTCTATCTATGACCGGACTAACAAAAATCATTCACTGTTATTTTTTTTTTCCTTGGGTTGTCTCATTATAATTTGGTCTGATATGTTTTCTTGATATTTATAGCATAATATTTCTCAATAAGTCTTGCTATTATTCAGCCATATTGATTATATTTCTTATTCTCCAAATTCTATATGACCATCTACTCATTAGAGTAAAGATAAAAACAATATTGATCAGAAAATAAACTTTAGACTAACAATCTGGAATCTTGCCTCCAGCAATAAATATAATTAAGGATTGCAGTGGAAACAATGGCTCTATAGGGCATCTGTCCTGATCAGTCCCTGTGAGGGAATAAAATACGCAGACTACAATAGCACAAAACTACTGTTACTCTGGAGATGGCTCAAAACTGATGGTGCATGGAAGAAAAGCTCTTTGTCCCTCAGTTTTTGTTGTTTATTCTTCATTCTCAAAGAGGACATAACATCAGGGAAGTGATGCCATGACATGTAAGTGAACTGGATTTATATAAGGGAGGGCTGTGCAAGGTCACCTGCTTCACTTTCCTCTCCAGAAACACCTGGGTCCAGTGACTAGATATAGATTAAGGTGACTAGAGATGTCCTGAATAAAATGGGAGAGCTAGGCCTTTTTAAGCTAAGGTCTTGCACAGTTCTCAATTTGATTAAGACTGTAGACATTGTGATATATTGGGATTTATTACTGGCTAGATTTCTTTTTTTTTAAGGACTATGTCTTAAATCAAAACCAATCTGATTATCGTTGACCACCAACAGGTCCTAGGCCAATTCTCATTTGGCAATTGTTTGGGTCCTGATTGACTCAGATTGAATGGAAATACCAATTAATCATTTCTGTAACTCAGAAGAATTGAGTGCTTTCTATCTCCTATGAGGAAACATTCCTTCTTTCCAATCAATTACTCTTAATATCAGGGTGTGTGTGTGTGTGTGTGTGTGTGTGTGTGTGTGTGTATGCTGATGTAACACTGTATGGGATTACTCAGTCATTTCCTTGTCTGGGAGACTAATAATCCATTTTGGATGTCTGAATTTCCAGTTCTTTATCCTTTCTTATAGAATTCAAACTCACTAGCTAGTTCAACTAGCCTAAAAAACAAACTAATAAATAAGAAGCAGGGCAAGGCAATGCACCTAATTACAAAAGTTTCAAACTGATTTATTCATACACATTACTCATGATTATTTAAAAAGAAAACACAAAATACAAAATACCTCAAAGCTGTTCAGAAAAAGTGCTTAATCCTCATAAACTTGATGTTCCAGCAAAAATGCTTAAGTTCTGGCCTCTGAACTAAGCATTTCTAGCTTCCTTTTCAGTGGCTCTTTTCCATCCATAAGATGGACTTATTTCCCACCTCTACTTCATTAACTCCTTAGATTTCTTTAAATTTCATGAGATGATTGCCAGTGGAATGACTTTTGTGATCTTCATTGTAAATAATCTTTTCTTTAACTACCTACTTCTTTATCCATTAGCTGTGTCTTCACCACAACTTTCTGGGTTCCATGCTCTCTAGAGGAAGGAGCCAATGGACATAGTAAAGTAGCCAGAGAAATTAATGTATATATACATCTGCATTAATAAATCAAACCTGCATTACCTTAAATAGATATACTCTCTTCTCTGGGGAAGGAGGGAGTGAGCAGATTAGAAAGTGAAATTGGCTACTTCTCTTAGAAAGACAAAAAAAGTGATAATTTACTATGTATTAGATAAATTAAAACAAACAGACAAAGCTTTCTCTTTTCTCCCTTCCTAAGAAAGTCACATACTGAATTCTCTTATTCTTCCCATCTTTTTGATGAACAAAAATCATGTTTAAAAAAAGGAATGTTTAAAAATGTTTACATTTTAAAAAGGGAAAGCTATGTAAATCTTTATAAAGGAGATTAGGTATTGGGGGAAATTGAAAAAGTTTAAGAAAATCACTCAATAATCATAAAATTATTAATTTGCAAAGGAGCTTGACCTGACTCATTTACTGACTCAGTGTTTAAAAATTCCATTTATTATCATTTCTTTTATTCAAACCAAATCTCTGATCTATAGGACAGAAAATAAACTGCCATAATTCATAATGGAAATTTAGTTAATTATTTTAAGTAATTTTAGCTTGTTATTTTCATTTTAAGTGATTATTGTGCTAGCATATTCATAGGTAAAATTCTTATTAGTATAAAAAGGACTTTAAATTTTTTTTTCCTTCAAAACTGAATCATGGAGTACCACTTTTTTGAAAAGATCAAAATTTGAAAGATATGTGACAGGTATTGGTTGTTAATCTATTATCAAATGTGATTTATGAATTTGGAGTGGGACAAAAGGAAAAAAAAGAATTAATATCTAAATAAAAAAAAGATGTGCCACACATATCTAGAGATAGGTTGACATTTAATTCACACCTACTGTGTATCAGCTATTATACTAATTACTAGAGTAACAAGTGGATACCTCAAAAACAGTAACCTCAAAATAACAAACAAAAGTGGTCTCCATTGCTTTCCTTGAGTCCTCTATAGAAAATTCTGGAATATCTCCAGCATTAAATTTTTCTGATCCCCCCTTCCTCCCCCCTCCCCCCGTTGATTTTTGAAGGAAGACTATTTTAATAAACATTTTTTTGGTGAAAATAGGGGAAAGAATATAACAATGAATTGAGACTTAGAAATTCTTAGTTCAATGTATCAAAATATGAGTAATTTATTTAATATCTATGAATTTTACTTTCCTTATCTTTCTGGCAATCATCTCATTGTGTTGCCATACTCCAACCTGTATCATCAGCCAAGGACTGTGATGACCACATATTTTAAAATCAGCCAGAGTCAGGAATTCAGGTTAAGGGAAAATCCTCAATCTTTATTCTTTGCAGAGGTGAAGGGGGATGGTGATAGGAAGTGAGAGCAATAGTGACACAAACCCAACCAGCAGCCTCTCTGCATCTCTCTCTCCACCCACCAAAATCATAGGTGGGACCATTCTTTCTCCAAGCATATATTAATAGAGTATCATTCAACTGCTATTTAGCTTCACATGCTTGGGACCTCAGGGCATCAACTCGAGCTTCAGCCCATTACAAAGGACCCACATTACTTATTGGTGGAAATTCATCATATCCAAACCTGTAAAAATACTTAAGGGACTTTAAACAAATTATCACTATCAATACACAAACATGTCATATAAACACTAAGATTTCCCTCACCATCATAGTGAGTTTTCTGACCAGATCTAGCTCAATGTCTAGCACCAAGAAAAAGTGTTAGAGGCAGGAAACAGGGCAGAGGTTGAGGCAAGTTTTCAAATTCTTGTCCCAATCTAAGAATATATAAAAGCTCAGAAAGAGTGAATAAGACTTGTAGTAAGGACTTAACAATAAGGAGAGGACCTAGACCTTGTAATCTCCTTTAAGAGTTAAAGAGATTGTGGAGAATGGTTGAGCATATAGTCTCAATAAGGAAAGATTTCTAGAAATCTGAATAAACAGAAAAAGAAATCTCAACACTAAATAAACCCACTACAATTTAAGAGAAGACAAGTAGAATAACCCAAAAGAAAAGAGTAAGTCAATAATATAGAGCCTCAAAAAACAGATAATCCTAACCATATGGATTCCAAAACTGGATGAAATAAAGTAATTTTAATTAGATATTTTTTAAACTTGTACAAACAAAATTAGTATTATTAGAATAAAAAGAAAAACAACAGCACAATGGACAATTGAAGCAAATCAATCAAATAAATTTCTGGTACAAGGGATTAATATAAATATATAAAATTAGTCATTTTCTAAGAGATTTTTTTTCTTTTAAAGAGAGAGGTTAAGGGATAAAAAATGGAACAGGAATAAAATGTTTAGAAAAGAGGCTTATTATCTGACCTAAATATGAAATAGGTTCTTATCCTCCCAGATTGACTTTTTTAAAACTGCATAAAAAAGATCATTTTTTTTTGTGACTCATTTCTTACTTAGACTTAATGGACATTGCCTCAGACAAATTCAGACCTGGAAAAGACTTTAGCTTAAAAGGCCAAGATTTTGTACTGCACTCTAGCAGTCCCAATCTATTTCTTACCACTGGGACTACATGGTTATAGAGGTGAGAGTGATATTGGTGACTTTGCACAGCTCTGCCTCACTTAAATCCAATTCACTTACAAGTCAAGATATCACTTTTCTGATTTCATTGGTCCTCTTCAAGAATAAAGGGTAAACAACAAAAACAAAACCTGCACTACCAGATGAATAGAGTAAACTTAATAGAATTAAGTGATTCAATGAAATGACAAGAAATGGTCAAAATGTTAAAATATTATAAATTTAGAACATTCAAGGACATAAAGAATAGTTTCATTGTTACCCTCCCATAAAGCCATTACTATGAAAACATTTTTAAAGAGTAGCAAATTTCAAAAAAAAAAAAAAAGGGAATGATTTATAATGTACCCAAATGTGAGAACCAAAAGGCAAAATCAAAAGAAAAAGAATTTATCTGCACCCTTTTTGAAAGAACTTGCAAATCAAAAATATCCACAAATACTATGCCCAAAATTCAGAGCTTCCAGGAAAATGAAAAAAAAATATTGCAAGTAATATTTAAAAAGTTTGAATACTAAAGAACCAGTGAGGATTACATAAACTATACATCTCTTATCATAAAGGAAAGGAAATATTAGTATATGGCATATCAAAAATTAAAAAACTAATGATTATGATAGCAGATTATT
Organism: Antechinus flavipes; assembly: GCF_016432865.1. Lineage (NCBI taxonomy): Eukaryota > Metazoa > Chordata > Mammalia > Dasyuromorphia > Dasyuridae > Antechinus > Antechinus flavipes. The sequence goes on from NC_067403.1 coordinate 47,409,253, forward strand.
TTATAAATTTCAATGTAATTATCCATGGAAAAATGGACCACTAGTCAATTAGCAGATTTTTAAACTTTCTTGATTAAAAAAAGACAAGAAATTGCTATGTTTTAAGAAATCAAAAGTCAGGAGACAAGAGCAACAGGAAAAGCCAAATATATCTGATCAAGTGAAATGAGATAAATGAATTAAATAGGGGGTGGGACAAGGCTTATACTGCAATGAGAAAAGTGTACCTTTAGAATACCACTGACTACAATAGTCACTTAAAAAAATTATTTTCAATACAAAATGCTTCGAGTTCTGTGTGCGTTTGTTCTGTATTGTTGGTTTTAGGAAAATAGGGAAAAGGAGAGAGAAAGGAACACACTAGAAATGAAGTTAGCAAGAAGAGTGAAAAATAAATTCATAACTGAGTCAACTTGAAGGAGAATGTGTAAGCCTGTCAGGCCAAAATGGAAGGGGGCAGTATTTCCCTAAACTTTTATCTAAGCCAATCCAAAAAACAAAACAAAACAAACAAAATGATGAACACATATGCAAGCACATATGTGCACAAGTAATTACATATGTCCAACAAATAGGCAAGAGCAGAGAAAAGGCAGAAAGTATTATAAGAGAAATTAAAAGAAAGTTAGAATTAGAGAAGAAATAATTACAGATAAAATCAATTTAAACTAAAAAGAACCAATAATAAGAGTTTGTTTTGTTTTGTTTTGTTTGTTTAGTAAAGGAGAAAAAGAAAATGTAAAGACCAATGTTGTGCTTTTCTGATAAGCAAATAGAGGGAAAAAACAGAGGAATAAGAACAGGTTACTTTAATTTGAGGTTATTGTTATTGATCTCATTAATTTGTTTTCCACATCTTCTTTTTGCTTTGTAACAGGGGATGCAGGAAAAAGAGAAGTCTTTTGGTATAAGTTGAATAGCCTATAGGGAAACAGCATAAAACAGAAGAAAGAAGGAATAGTGTACCAGATCTGAAACTACAGGACAAAACAATAATAATCAAAACTATGTGGTAATGATACTAATCACAATGGTAAAGACAGACTATTTTTAGTTTATTGGGGAAACTGGATAGCAGAATTGTAATATGCAGACTTGCTCTCTGGAAGTCCTCTGAATGGGCCTTAGTTTCAGTAAAATAATCACCACAAAAATAGTCAGGAATAAAGTTCAAAGTCTTTATTATCTCCTTCACAGTCTGTCTCCTTAGGCTGGGACCGGGCTAGCTTTCTGGCGAACCTTCAAATGCCCTCGATCTCAGTGGAGAAGTGAAGGAGGAAAGGCCAGCCACTATGAGGATCTCTATCTTAAAGTCTCTTTGAGTCTTCTTGACTCTGAACTCTTAAATACTCTATTACAATTAAATCCATTGATCATACTGAGTATAAGCCAATCATTATATCACTAGGGAACCATTATTTGTTGTAAGATTAAATCAATCATACTGAACTAGAGAACTATTAATCACCATGCTACATTACTAGATAACCATTGTATCATCAATTCCACTGAAATAATACCTTGTTGTAAGAATCCTTGCCTCAAGTATATTTCTCCAGAGTTCTGGCCCATTACATCTCCAGTTTTCTTTTGTTTTAGAACACAGGTGGTTATGTCCTCCCTGACTTCTCAGAAAGGGGAGTACAACACCAAAAGGGAGGTGATAACCCCCTTTTGTCAGGAAGGGAGATGAAAACACCAAAGGGAAATGGGGAGTCAAACCTGATTTTGATAGCAGGTTTCTGAAGCATTTCACTTGAAACAGGTATACATAAATACATTAGCATGGGAGGTATTACACAAGCACATAGTAATATAACACAGGCTAGCAATGATGGCTCTCCCCACAGCTGGTGCAGCCTCAATGTGGTGTAACAAACATGAATTGTACATGCAAGTAGTGATATAACAAATATGAATCAGCATGGTATTGTAAAAGATTTCCATAAGTCTTAAAAGAAGGGTTTATAAATAACAATCACACATATGCCTCCTTCAGCAGCCAAGAAATAGTCCAAAACCAATCTATTTCCCATTACTTTATGTGTAATAGAATCCAATGAGTCCTGCAAGTTTTGAAGTCCTGCAACAGTCTTATTATGTGTTAGGGAATCCAATGATTCCCGTGGGTTTTAAAGTTCTGCAACAGTTTTATCAACAATTTTTCATCTCAGGGAATCCATTGATTCCTGCAGGTTTTGAAATTTGGTAACAGTCTTATCAACAATTCCTCTCTCTCCAGCCTCAAATACTTATTAGCTATGCAGCCCTGAGCAAGTCACTTTACCCTGTTTTCCTCAGTTTCTCATCTTTAAAAGAGTCTGGAGAAGGAAATCGCAAACCAATGTATTGAATCCCAAATGGGATAACAGAATCAGACATGACTAGAAAATGATTGAACAACCAGATTAAAAGTTCTTTATCTGATATAAGGCTTGATTAATTAATAGTTTCAATGAAAAGTTAAAACTTTGCCTGAATTCTTGCCTGAAAAATAAAATACATCTTCATATTTTTAGAGACTCTGACCAATTTATTAATTTTCATCCGGAAGAATCATTCTTCTCATATTAGTTCAGCTTCCAGAGTTTGTGATTCATTCAAGAAAAATCTGTCTTGTTTGCAATTTGAGCATTGTGAGGAAAGAGAAAAACACTGTAGTTGTTTTATAATAATTATATGAGGCTAAGAAGGTTTAAGGTTAATTAGACATCAAAGAGTACTGATATAATAGAAAAGCAATACTTGGTGCATGTGAGAAACAAGTACAGAATTTAAGGTTCATAAGAGAAATAAAATTGAAAAGTATGAAGAGGAATTTGTAGTTTCTGAAAAAAAAAGAGAAGACATAGATTTTTGTATTTGGGGCTGTAAAAGAGGAGAAAATTTTGGGCTTCATTGTAGGAATTGAGTAAATCAAACAGTCTCCATTTACTGACTCTATTTTGGTTCTAGCTCAATTTTTTTTTCTGTTCAATTATGGGTCTATTCCAATTTCATTATTTTGAGAAGAAAGATTTTTCAATGGGAATTATTAGAAAAGTTTATTGCATTGTTTGGACCTATCTCTACATGGCTAGGAAACTGGTCTAACTGTTCATAGAAACCAGATTTCCTTAATGCTTAACTCAGGAACCTACATTATATTGACTAAAAACCTAGTTAGATACAAAGACCATTGCAAGGAGTTTTCTCTCAATTTTACATATCAAACAACTTACATGGCTTCTCTGTAACCTAACCCCACAGTGATCAATCAGTTGTTGTCGCGATTATTCTTATTGACACTTGGACACTTGGAGAGGAGTTTTAGATATCTTTTTCTGATTTCAAGGAATTTTACTTCTTTATTCTTCCTTCCCCAAACTCAGAAAATCTCTTCCCACTGAAAAATTGGACCAGTTGTCAAAGAAATTAAAAGGAAACAAGATCATGCTTTCTATATATATGGAGAATTTTCATGTAAAAAAAAAATCATTCTGCTGTGTCCAAGAACTGAAAAAAATGGCTAGTATGTAAAGACAAGTTTTGGTCTAAATGAGAAAGTTTTTTTAAGAATTAGTGTTGTCTCAAAATTCCATAAATACAATGAGAGTCAACACATTCCTTTCTATGGAGGTTTTGAATGAAGGTTAACTGGTCACTTAACATTGAAGGGGGCATTTCTTGAAAGAATAGAAAAAAATCAGGGAACTACAAATTGTGAAGTAGGGAAAAGACAGGAATAGTTGAAATTGTGGAGTAGTAAAGGTGAAGGAAAAATATTGTTGTAAGAGATGGGAATTTTGAAATTTAAGAAATTGGAGGTGAACTACCCTTAAGGAATGGTAAAGTAAAAAGCACAGAGTATAATAATTCATAAGTTTATTGCTTAGACATAAGGACTTATAAGAAGACAAAATAATGTTGAATCAAATACTGTGCCAAATAAAGAATTCAACTATATTGATGAAATCGAAGATAATTTCTGTGTAGGGTAGGCTTTAATTTTTTTTAATTAAAATAAAAAATGACAACACATCATGCAATAGTCTAAAAGAAAAAAAGAATTTGATAATTTGTATAATTTTGAATTCATTTTTAATTTTGAGCTCCACAAAAACAAACTTCTAGGCAGAAAACTATAAGGACCTATCTTTCATTTTACTAACTTTTATGTTCTATGAGAAAAATTCATGATTTTTACTCTTGAAATGAAATCAAGGTCATTGAATCCTATTAAAATAATGTGATTACAAGTACATTTTCAGATTAGTTTATCTTTGGAAACAGAAGTTAGTTGGTTTCAAGATAATGTAACATGATAAAATTCATTTTTGAGTCAGCAAGCAAAAAATAAAAGTTTTATTTTTCCTCTTGATGATATCGTGGTATTGAGCAGGTTCAGCTGTCGGATACACTCTTGTAAAATGTGAAAACTCTTACACATTCTTCTGTATTCTTCCACTAATGAGGCAGTGTGAACAAAATTCCATCTTTTTAAATATTTTGCTCAACCCTTTAAAAATAACTTTTCCAGAGTGTCTCTCACCACTTCTTTCATCAAGATAGACTTGTTTATCTTTGAGAAATTGGCATGACAGTGAGATTTAAAAAGCAGAATGTATTCTTAAGTCATATTATGTTTCAAATAATGTCTATAATTTTTTTTCAATAATATCTTTGCATTCAATGGAATGGGTATTTGGAGCACCAAGAAGGCAAATGTTTTGAACAGGGTGAGTTTTAGATATTTCTGCTCATAAGTAAAATAGTGGGGAGAAGGGAAAGGAGAAAAAGAAAGAGAAAAGCATAATAGGGGGTAAATAAGATGGCAGGAAATACAGAATTAGTAATTTTAATTACTGATAAATGTGAATGGTTTTAACTCTCCTAAAAGCAGAAGCAGAGAGCAGATTGGATTAAAAGCCAAAATCCTACAATATGTTGTTTACAAGAAACACAGTTAAAGCAGTGATACATACAGAGTAAAGGTAAAAAGCTGGAGTAAAACTATTATGCTTTAAGTGAAGTTAAAAAAAAAAAGCAGGAACAGCCATCCTGATCTCAGGACAAAACAAAATTTCATCTAATTTATTTGATCTAATTAATAAGAAAGAAAATTGTGTATTGCTAAAGGCTAGATAATGAAGCAAAATCAGTATTAAACATATATGCACCAAATCATATAGCATCTACATTCCTAAAGGAGAAGTTAAGAGACTTGCAAAAAGAAATACACAGCAAAACCATAGTAGTGGGAGATCTCAACCTTACTCTCTCAGAACTAGATAAATCAAAACACAAAATAAATTAGAAAGAATTAAGGAGGTAAATAGAGTCCGAGAAAAGTTGAATATGATAGATATTTGGAGAACATTGAATGGAGACAGAAAGGAGTACACTTTCTTCTTGGCAGTTAATGGAGCCTACACAAAAATTGACTATATATTAAGACATAAAGACTTCAACATCAAATGCAGAAAGGCAGAAATAGTAATGTTGTGCCACAGTTCCCTTTTAATGTCCTGACCCAGTTTCTCTAATTGTCCTATTTATTTACTCTGCCTCAGGTTATAACCTTTCCCTCTTACTGTTTGATGAGATAAAGGTTTTGTATCTTTAGGCAATAATCATTCTTTCTTAATGTTTGACAGGATAAAAGTCTATCCATTTTAGATGTCATTAGAATACCAATAACTCTTGGTAGAGGGGAATATGATAAGGCTGGATGCATAAATAATTCATATGTAGAAAAATAGGTTTAAATAAATTGGGAAAACATTTTTATAGTCAAAGGTTCTGATAAAGGTCTCATTTCCAAAATATATAGAGAATTGACTCTAATTTATAAGAAATCAAGCCATTCTCCAATTGATAAATGGTCAAAGGATATGAACAGATAATTCTCAGATGAAGAAATTGAAACTATTTCTAGCCATATGAAAATATGCTCCAAGTCATTATTAATCAGAGAAATGCAAATTAAAACAACTCTGAGATAACTGGAGGAGAGAAGTTGGTGACTTTGGACTCGAGAATCCAGGAGCCTCATGGCAGTTTGTCTGTCTCCTTCACTTCTCCCCCTAAAGACCAATGACTTTAATTAATCCTGACTCTGACTGATCCTGAGGCCTCCCGGGAGCTAGCCTAGACTTAACACCTAGAGAGTCAATTAAAAATTGTATTTCAATTAGAAATAATCTATAACTTTAGCAAAGTTGAATGATACAAAATAAATCCATATAAATCATAAGCATTTTTATACATCAGTAACAACCAACAGCAAGAGATACAAAAAGGAATTTCATTTAAAATAACTGTTGATATTATAAAATATTTTGGCCTGAGTTCAAATTCGTTCTCAGACACTTAACACTTTCTTGCTGTGTTACTCTAAGCAAGTCACTTAACCCCATTGCCTCAGCAAAAAAAAAATTGTTGTTATTATTATTATTAATTATAAATAATAATAATCCCAAAACATGCATTTTTAAATGACTAGTCTTTATATGATGTTCTCATGTTTGCAAAAGACTTTGTTTCTATCATCTCATTTCAGCCTCACAACAACCTATAAGTTTGATGTTATTATTACATCTAGTTTAGAGAAGAAAAGTTGGAGAAGGTTAAGTGATTTGCCCACAATCACATAGCTAGTAATTACCTGAGGAATGATTTGAAAATTTCAAATCTTGCATTCCATGCTGTATGTCATGTAGTTACCATATATACTACTTCAATAGGCACTTAATCAAATACTTTTCAAATGATTGTTTTCTATTTATTTATTTTTTTCTGAAAAATTTTGCTCTATACTTTCTAGTACATTATTTACTTTGGTTGAAAATATAAGGAAAAAGAGTGGAGTTTTCTATTCCCCATATTCAACTAATACTTTATAGATGGCATTCTAACTTAATTTTTTTTTAAGATAAATTTTTTCATACAAAATTTGTGGTATGTATGTGATACAAATGTATTTTAATGAATGATAAATTAAATTAATATAAATTATTTCCTGGAAGGATTACAATTATGTTGAACATTCCTTAGTTTAATTGTACACAAAATTCTTTAAAAAGAAACATGAATTAAATAATTTTGCAGATAGATGTACTTGAAATTAATTTACCACTTCAGACATTTAAAAACTATGCAACTTTAGGCAAAAATCACAATTTTTCTGAGAATGTTTCCTCACCTATAAAATCAGTGAATTAAACTCAATGATTTATCAGGTTTTATTCAATTATATATATATATATATAAAATCATGTAATACTTATAAAAAATGTTTTCATAGGCAAAGTCATGGTAAATTGACTAATCAAAAATCAAGATTTCTAATATCATTATATAATTTAAAAATTAAAATATTTTAATATTTGAACTCACATCATGTCGAAAAAATTTAAAGAATTGTTTTTTGGGAAATTATGTTAATCTTATATTCAAAGTCTACAAAAAGTCATATTTAGCAGTTTTCTGTGAAAATCTATTCTGCTTTCTATAAAGGCTAAGAGTAAGGTCATGTAGTTAGGTAATTCAAGGAAAAAATGCATTCATATTGCAAAATATACTTTCAATTTTCAAGGTAGCTGCCTTAATATCTTTAAGTTTCTGTAACACCTACTTTCCCTCTTATAATTCATTCATTTCTTCAAAGGAATATAATTTCAAGAGTAGCAGTGAGAATAGTGAGGCATTATTTAAGTACATAAGAAAACTCTATAAGGTCACTACAAATATCCTAGATTTTTTTTTTTTTTACTATTATAGCTTTTTATTTACAAGATATATGCATGTATAATTTTTCATCATTGACAATTGCAAAACCTTTTGTTCCAATTTTTCCCCACCTTCCCTCCTCCCTCTCCCCCAGATGGCAGGTTGACCAATACATTTAAATATGTTAAAGTATAAGTTAAATACTATATATATATATATATATATATATATATATATATATATTTATACACATGCATACATATATGCATATATATGTCTGTGTATATATATGCATATATATGTATGTATATATGCATATATTTATATATGTGTGTATGTATATATGTATGTGTGTATATATACACATATGTGTATGTATATATGTATACACACACACACACACACACACACACACGTCCATACAGTTATTTTGCTGTACAAAAAGAATCTGACTTTTAAATAGTGTACAATTAACCTGTGAAGGAAATCAAAAATGCAGGCAGACATAAATAGAAGGATTGGGAATTCTATGAAGTGGTTCATATTCATTTCCCAGAGTTCTTTTGCTGGGTGTAGCTGGTTCAATTCATTACTGCTCTATTGGAACTGATTTGGTTCATTTCATTGTTGAATAGGGCCACATTCATCAGAACTGATCATCATATAGTCTTGTTGTTGAAGTATATAATGATCTCCTGGTCCTGCTCATTTCACTCAGCATCAGTTCATGTAAGTCTTTCCAGGTCTTTCTGAAATCATCCTGCTGATCATTGCTTACAGAACAATAATATTCCATAATATTAATATACCACATGTTATTTAGCCATTCTCCAATTGATGGGCATCTACTCAGTTTCCAGTTTCTGGCCACTACAAAGAGGGCTGCCACAAACATTTGTGCACATACAGGACCCTTTCCCATCTTTAAGATCAATTTGGGATATAATCCTACTAGTAACACTGCTGGATCAAAGGGTATGACAGTCTGATCATTTTTTGAGCATAGTTTCAAATCACTCTCCAGAATGGTTGGATGTATTCACAATTCCACCAACAATGTATTAGTGTCCTACTTTTCCCACATCCCCACCAATCTTCCATATTATCTTTCCCTGTCATTCTAGCCAATCTGACAGGTGTGTAGTGGTATCTCAGAGTTGTCTTAATTTGCATTTCTCTGATTAATAATGGCTTGGAGCATTTTTTTCATGTGGCTAGAAATAGTTTTAATTTCTTCATCTGAGAATTGTCTATTCATATTCTTTGACCATTTGTCAATTGGAGAATGGCTTGATTTCTTATAAATTAGAGTCAATTCTCTACATATTTTGGAAATGGAGCTTTTATCAGAACCTTTGACTGTAAAAAAATGTTTTTCCAGTTTATTGTTTCCATTCTAATTTTGTTTGCATTAGTTTTGTTTATCCCAAAACTTTTCAATTTGATATAATCAAAATTTTCCATTTTGTGATCAATAATGATCTATAGTTCTTTGGTCATAAATTCCTTCCTCTTCCACAGGTCTGAGAGGTAAACTATCCCATGTTCTAATTTATTTATATTCTCATTCTTTATGCCTAGGTCATGAAACTATTTTCACCTTATCTTGGTGTATGGTGTTAAGTATGGGTGAATGCCTAGTTTCTGCAATACTAATTTCCAATTTTCTCAGCAGTTTTTGTCAAACAGTGAGTTCTTATCCCAAAAGATGGGTTCCTTTGATTTGTCAAACATTAGATTATTAAAGTTATTGACTATTTTGTCCTTTGAACCTATCTTATTCCACTGATCAAACTTTCTAGAAAAAGACACTGGAGAGCTTGGACTTTTCATGGATTATCCATTGTTTTCTCCATATCATTTACTATTTTCTTCCATTTTTACATCTTCCTGTTAATATTCTTTATCTTGTCTCTTTTGAATAAATCCCTCATTGGGAATATACTGCCATCTACTCATGCCTGCAATATACTCCTTTTTTGTCCTTTAAGTGTATTGAAACTTTAATTTTTGGAGTTTGCATTATATCTTTTTGATTCATAGCAAACTCATACAAACATAGCAAATTATCAGAAGACTATTCCTGTTTAAAAAAAAAAAAAGATGAACTTTTGTTTCAAGAAGAATCTTGGGGTGATGCATTTTTTTTTAAAAAGGCACCAAGTTGTTTTTCTTCTTTTAATCTCATATCATCCTTCCAATTCTATCCACAGCCCTTAACTCTAAAGACATGCAAAAACCCATATGTTATTATTTGAGAGGGAGATACTTAAACAGTAAGTTGGCATATATCTTTTTTTAGTGTGCTTAATTGATGCCATTTCAGTGAAAAAATTAAAGAAAAAAATTCAAAGAATTAACACTTCTTTCTCAAAGAGGCTATTACCATATATTGTCTGAATTAGTATTATAACATTATATATTTCTAGAATTATAGATTTAGATTCATAGATCATAAATTTATAGATAAATAATAAATTTTAATAATAATTTTAATAAATAATAATTTTATACACACATATTGTAAATTTCACACAAACATTAAATTAAAAGTGTTTATATACACTTAAATATAATTCAAAAAATATATAGTAGATTCTTACTTTGTGTTTGGTATTATTTCTGGTTTTTAATGAGCTTCTAAATCTAAGTATTGGCAAAACAAAGACAGATTAAATATCATTCAATAGATTGTATTTAAACATGATTGTTAACAATTGTACTCATTCCTACTCTTTCCCCATAGCTTTGTTACGTCTATTAAATTCTGCATCACTTGCAGAAAAAGCATTTGATAAAATCCAACATCCATTCCTATTGAAATCACTAGAGAGTAAAGGAATAAAAGGACTTTTCCTTAAAGTGATCAGTAGCATCTATTTAAAACCTCCAGCAAGCATGATATGTAATGGGGACAAACTAGAACCATTCCCAATAAAAATGAGGAGTGAAACAAGGTTTCCCACTATCACCATTACTATTCAATATTGCATTAGAAATGTTAACTTTGGCAATAAGACAAGAAAAAAAAGATATTAAAGGAATTAGAGTAGGTAATAAGGAAACCAAATTATTACTCTTTGTAGATGATATGCTGGTATACTTAGAGAACCTTAGAGAATCAACAGAAAAACTACTCAAAACAATTCACAATTTTTGCAATGTTGCAGAATACATAAGAAATCCACATAAATCATCAGCATTGTTATATATTATTGACAAAGTCTAGCAGCAAGAGAAACAAAAAGAAATTCAATTCAAAATAACTGTTGATAGTATAAAATATTTAGGAATCTATCTGCTAAAGGAAAGTCAGGAACTATGTGAACAAAACTACAAAATACTTTCCACAATAATAAAGTCAGACCTAATCAGTTGGAAAAATATCAAGTGTTCATGGGTAGGCTGAGCAAATATAATAATAATGACAATACTACCTAATTAATCTACTTATTTAATATGCCATGCCAATCAAACTCCCAAGAAATTATTTTACAGATATAAAAAAATTAGTAACAAAGTTCATGTGGAAGAACAACAAGTCAAGAATTTCAAGGGAATTAATGAAAAAAATGCTAATGAAGGTGTCCTAGATGTACCAGACCTGAAATTATATTATAAAGCAGTGGTCATCAAAACCATTTGGTACTAGCTAAGAAACAGAGTAGTTAATCAGTAGAATAGGTTAGGATTATAGGGGGAAAAAAAGGCAATAATTATAGGAATCTAATGTTTGACAAACCTAAAGACCCCCGCTTTGGGATAAGAACTCACTATTTGACAAAAACTGCTGGGAAAATTGGAAATTAGCATGGAAGAAATTAGGGTTCCATCCATATCTAACACCACATATCAAAATTAGATCTAAATGTGCTCATGATTTAGACATAGAGTGATATTATGAGAAAATTATAGGAATGTAGGATAACTTACCTCTCAGATCTGTGGAGAAGAAAGGAATTTGTTTCAAAAGAAGAACTGATACATACCATTGAACATCAGATAGACAATTCTGAATATATTAAGTTTAAAAGTTTTTGTACAAACAAAACTAATGCAGACAAGATCAGAAAAGAAGCAATAAATTGGGAAAACACTTTCACATTTAAGGGTTCTGATAAAGGCCTCATTTCCAAAATATATAGAGAATTGACTCAAATTCATAAGAATGCAAGCCATTCTCCAGTGGATAAATGGTCAAAGGATATGAACAGACGATATTCAGATGAAGAAATTAAAACTATTTCTAATCATTTCAGAAGGTGCTCTAAATCACTATTGATCATAGAAATGAAAATTAAGACAATTCTAAGATACCACTACACACCTCTTAGATCCATTAAGATGACAGGAAAAGCAAGGACAAATGTTGGCGGCGATGTAGGAAAACTGGGACAATGATACATTGTTGGAGTTGTGAACTGATCCAGCCATTCTGGAGAACAATTTTGAACTATGTTAAAAATGTTATCAAACTGTTCATACCCTTTGACCTAGCAGTGTTTCTATAGGGTTTATATCCCAAAGAGATTTTAAAGGAGGTAAAGGGACCCAGATTGCCAAAAATATTTGTGGCAGCCATTTTTGTATTGACAAGATACTGGAAACTGATGTCCATCAGTTGGATAATTACTGAATAAGTTATTGTATATGGATTTTATAGAATGTTATTGTTCTATAAGAAATAACCAGCAGGATGATTTTAGAAAGGCCTGGAGAGACTTACAACAAATGATACTGAGTGAAATGAGCAGAACCAGGAGATCATTGTACATGACAACATCAATATTATACAATAATCAATTCTGATGAATGTGACTTTCCAACAATGAGATGATTGATGCCAGTTCTAATGATCTTGTGATAAAAAAAGTGATCTAGACCCAGAGAGAGGACTATAGGAACTGAATATAGATTATAACATAAAATTCTCACTCTTTTTGTTTTTGTTTAATTGCATTTTTTCCTACTCATTTAATTTCTTTCTTTGATCTTGATTTCTCTTGTTCAGCAAGAGAATTGTAAAAATATATTTATACATATTGAATTTAACATATATTTTAACATGTTCAAAATATTTTGAAGTTCTTGCTATCTATGGGGTGGGGGGAAAGTAGGAGAAAATCTGAAACACAAGACTATGCAAGGGTCAATGTTGTCAAATTATCCATGCATATATTTTGAAAATAAAAGGCTTAAAAACAATATTAAAAAAAAAATTCATGAACCCCTCCCTCCCAAAAAAAATTCTGCATCACTTTATTGATAGATGGCCTGATCTGACTAAGTCAGGCCAATTTCCGATGGAATTAACTACAATTATACATGTACATGTAGCTACAGTCTTCTTCTGGCATTCTATTCTATTAAGGAAATGGATTCAACATTATTCTTAAGGAATTAATTTTTCTGTCATTTGATACATACTGTATCCAGCCCTTAGTTACCTTAGTTTGACTACTTTGTTTCTTAGACTGGTGCTATGTGATCCCTGAATTCATCCCTTAACATGAATCAATGAATCCCTGGAAAGGGATTGATGTGTGTGTGTGTGTGTGTGTGTGTGTGTGTGTGTGTATAAATAAATGAATCTCTGTGTGTGTGTGTGTGTGTGTGTTTGTATGTGTGTCTATATATGTATATACACTATATATATATATTATATACATACATATATATATATATACAATATATATATTGATGTGTGTGTATACACACTATACACACACACACACATACACACACACACACACATATATATATAAAATCAGGGAGATTGTAACACTATTAAAGTAAAGCAAATTAGGTTTTTCATGGTATTAATTAAACAGGTATTCATTAACTAAAAAGGTTCTTTTATCCAGTTTCCAGGACAATTTTCAAGAACATAGTAAGGTTTTCATAAATGCAGGTTAATTGACTGATTGTTTCAAATATGCATTTCATAAATACCAAAAATTTTGGGTACTTCCTTTGAAGGTTAAGATTACAGCTCACCCATACTTCCTTACTCTATGCAACACTTGTCCTTGACTATAAAACCTCTGCAGGAGATTACCCTGATGTTCTGGGAGCTGTCTTCTGAATCTATTATACATGCACATATATACAAGGAGAGTCTTACCTGAACATTCACATACTCTCTTGTTTATGTGGAAATTCGTACATTGATAATATTACAGAGAAGTGGAACAGATACAGAGAAATCAGTAGCTTCTTGAATATGTACTATCATCTTCAAAAAGACACTTTTATATAATAAGTTCCCACTGTTATTTTTCAAAGGTTGTTTTGTGCTGTGCTGATATTTTCTGTCATCAACCCACTATGTTCCTGCAGCTTGCTGTGCTTTTCTTTGTCATCCTGGCTAGTTTCAATGAGAATATGGACATTATCTGGAATTTTGCCCAATGTCCTTTTCCTTGTCTGAGATATCATCTGCTCTTCCTAGAATCCTGATGTGTTGGGTTTAATGCAATTATTAATCTAGTAATATTCCTTTATTTGATCTTTGGCTCTTTATCCTTTTCCTTTCTATTTAGTAACCATTTTCAAAGAGAAGTTTCCCATGCTTTAATAATCATTAAAAGATGATCCCTATATTTCTGTTTCCTTGTAAAGAATGAAATCATATTTTAACTTGTTCTTTCTGATACCTGCTCATTTTATTAATAGAATAAGCCATGTCAGTTTTCTAAGATAATTACAATCCATTTTCAATTCACTAATGAAGTACTGTTTTAATTTCTCTCATAATTATTAGTACTATTTAGCTGTGTCCCACTGCACAATTTCTTGAATAGAGAGATATGGAATATATATTTATTAATTGATAGGTAAAAAAGACAGGTCCAAGAATCATAATTTTAAAGCCAAGAGAAACTATCTGAAAGACTTAGTTCAGTTCTTTGAAATCCAAGATAAAGAAATTGTGGAAGAGAAAGGTTAAGTAATTTATCTATAGTCATATAACCAGTTACTATCAAAGTCCAAAAGAGAACCCAGGTCTCCTGACTCCTTACACGATGTTGTTTCTTCTCTACCAAAAATCAATTACATTGTAAGTTACAGTTTTCCCTTCCCTTTTAATCTTTTAAGAATTGCTATATTATTTTTCAAACACTTTTTCTTCCATATTCTGCCCTCATGCCCTGACAGTACATAAACACACAAGAACAGACAGTGTCACTTTAATTATAAAAGCAGAGATGGATGAACAGGGCAAGAGGGGGGAGAGGGAGATAGCCCACATATAAGGAACGTTTCAGAGGAGTTCAATTCATAACATATGTATTCTATCTTCCAGTTTAAGATCATATTTTATAAATAATGTTCTAGATTATATTAAAAACTAGATGCAAGTAAATGCCATAAGAATTATATTGCTTCTGACAGAAAAACTACATACCAGCCTCCTTAAAATAGTTAAAATAAGATTAAGGATTCCAGTAGTGGGGAAGCAAATCTCAGGAGAAAGGTAAACTGTAGAATGAAGCAAATGCTCCAGGATTTGCATTGTGCATATTTGCATGTGAAAATGACAGATGTCTTCCTGAGAATTGCCTGTCTCCTACAATTCAAAACAAAATGAAAAAATGTCCTTTTTTTCCCTCCCCAAAGCAGCACCAATATGATTTTTCATCAACTGTGTCATATGTGTATACTTGTATGGCCAGTGGTGACATTTGTAGTGGGGCAAATGGGAATAGGAACCCAGTAAGAAAAGCTTTTTAGTTTTTTTGTTTAGAATGTGTGTGCATCTGATCTGTCATTCCACAGACTGTTAAAGTTTCTCTTTCCTTGACAGGCTTTTGAGGCTTTGGGAGGTTTCTTGTCTTAGGGCAATAATTCTCAGTTATTTTCTGGAAATGTGCCTTTGGGTGTAAAGGCATCAGTGTCTAGAGAATGGAATACTGAGCTAGGAAAATAATGGAAAGAGCATGGGTGGGGGAAGCAGGAGACTTGCATTCTAGCTACTAATTACATATTATGCTGGGCAAGTCATTTAATCTCTTTGGAATTTCTTCTCCTAAAAAATAGAGTTATATTAAAATTCCATTAACCTTTAGGATTATATAGGGTTACAACTAATAGATTCATCTTGAACAAATCTTTCATCCTGATATTAAAACTTTTCTTCTCAGGGCAAAATATTTCTAGAATCATAGATTCAGACTAGAAAAGGATCTTAAAGGAATTCTACTTGAAACCCTTAATTTTAAAGGGAAGGAAATTGAGGTCTTTAAAGGTCTACATTTTCCTAAGATCACACAAGTATTACATAACAAAGAAAGTCTCCAGGAAGAAACAGCTGCAAAATAGCATACTATTTATCTTGTGAAAGAATTCTTTAAATCAGGGCTTCTGAAACTTTTTTACATTCATGAATTCCTTTCACCTGAGAAATTTTTTACATGATTTTTGGGTATACAGGTATATAAAATAGGTATTCAAATAAAACATTTACTAATAATAGATCAAAATTGTGACTTCCACATTCAATTATGTGACCCAATATGAGGTTATAAACCAAAGTCTAAGAAACTTTGCTCTACATCACCAATATTAAGAGAAATACAAATTAAAATAGTTTATGACTAGTCATACCCACCGAACTGGAAAACATAACAAAACATGGGGATGATAATGAATATTCCCTATTACTGGATCAAGTAATACACATCTTTTGGGTGCATCCTTATCAGTACACATTTTTTTTTTTTTGAGAGGGAAGGTAATAAACTACACAGTACTGTCCTAAAGTGAATTTTAAAATAAATGGATTAGAATCCATCTACCTAATATAAACAAGTACAATAGTCTCAGTTGCTTCCTTTCAGCTAAGCAAGGATGGAGAGAATTAAATTAGAAAAAAATGAATATTGGTGGGTGCTTGAGCTAGTGGCTTATAGGAAAAGGAGATAATGTATAACTAGAAGAGACTCTTCTGTGGGAAAGAAAAGAACAACAAGGAAAGAATTGGAAATACTTATTTCAAATTCTGGAAACATTCTAGTCACCTCCTGTCAACTTGGTACAAGGAATATGGCAATTCTCCTTAACAGAAAAGATTCTTTGATAGCTAGGTCTGGGATATCACACATTGCACACTACCAAATGGTAATTCAAAATATGCCACCAAAAGCAATAATCACTTTGAATTGTCATCTCAAGAATTCCTGAACATTTACTACATTTCTCTACTGATATGAGTTATATTTTAAGGAAAATGAGAATATTTATTTGCAGGTAAAAAAAGTTTACTTTTTTTAGTTTGTTGTAAAGGAATTTTTTTTTAATTTGAAACCACTGAAAATATATATTGAAAATATCACTTTTGAGTCTAAGAAAGAACATTTTAGAATTTGTCCAACTTTACATAAAGGAAAAATTGTACTTTTCACAAAGAAATAAATGAGTCATAGTAGTAGAGTAAGTGCAATCAATCTGTTTCATGAAATATCATGAGACTATTGTCTATTTTATCTCAATTTCACACTCTCTGAATACTTTTTTCTATCTTACAAACAATCAATAAGCCTGTTTCCCAAATATGAATACCTCTCAAGGAAGTTTCATGCTTCAATTATTCTCAGATTTCTATGTTGCTTATGTTATAATTTTCTTGATCACATGAATCCTTTACAGTTATAAAGAAATAAAGAACAAATCTTTTTTAGTTTGAATTTGTCCATTAGATCATTTTAATTACCACAGAGAAAGCAATTCAATGAAATATATTACTGAATTGTAAAATTAGCTGTGAACATTTTTGTAGTTGAAATATTCTTGTTATTACAATAGATAAGCATAATAGCATATTATTTTATTAAGGACCAAATTCATCTTCAATATACAGCATAGATCTTCTAATTGTTTTTAATTATTATTATGTTAATTCTATTATGTTATGTTATTTCATTATCATGTTAATTATCAGAATATTTCTTTTTACATTTTGTTGCTCCAAACTCTCCATACACATACTGCTATTAAGAAATGATTCCATATTATATTTGTAAAATTCAGATCCACTGTCCTCCTCTTCATTTGTCCATATATAATTTCACCTTAATAGCAAGCACATGAGTGATTTTGAAAGAATATAGGTTTTATTAAAAGTGTGTACTTTTTAATGAGACTTTACAAAATGATGTATATTTATTAAACTAGGTGAGGAAAATATGTTGAATGCATTTCTTTCCCATACCATACGCAGAGAAATGCTTTGCGCTAGCTCTTTATAATGCTACCCTCACCACACACATACATGCATTGTCTGTGACTAGTGTGCTAATATTGCTAACCCAAAGGCCTTTTTTAAAAAATCACAATTTGGGGCCTAAAATCTATATTCCAATTGCCAGAAAAATAAAGTTTTTATTAAAAATTTCAATGAATTCTTTTGAGGGATGGGAATACAACTGATTCCCATGTGGAAACATGACTCAATATATATAATTTAATTCCATCTAAAATACTCCCATTTCTTTATAACCTTATTATCATCTAGTTTAGTTTGTCAAAATTATTTTTAAAACATCTTTTTGAGTCATATATGTTTAATAATTATGCTTGTATAGGCAAATACTCTCAAAATTTGCTACAGTTAAGTAGTGTTCCACATGTACAAGTCTACCATCTTCTTCTATCATTCTATCGTGGACTGTTATAAGCTACAAAATTTACCTGAACTCTTCACTTTATATATGAAGCTAGAAAAATTCTACTCCGTAATTGGTACAGATACTTATACAATAGGTTTGTATTCTAAGGAATAAGACAACATGTTAGCTATCCTTACATATGGGGTCTTCTGTAGAAATTTTCCAGAATGAAAATAATTTAAAATCTCATCAAAATTCATGTCAAAATAAAAAAAAAGGAACTAACTGAAACTAAACAGGCTAATCCATTTATTATTTAGATTCATGAAGTCATTGTATTCACCAAGCACAAGTTTGAAAGTGTTTCATATAATACATAAAGCTATCCAATTAGCTAGCAAGATATTGTAGGAAATGATATTCAACAGATTCTATACAACAGGTCTCTGAGAACAATAGTCTTGGGGATCAGGAGTCTTGGGCTAAGGTATAATGTTAGGGCTAGCTTTCTGGAAGTTCTTCAGAAAGGCCTTGGTCTCAGCAGGAGCGACATCATGAGAATGGAGAAGAATAGAGTCCAAAGTCTTTACTGTCTCTTACACAGTCTGTCATAGTCTGACCCAATTTCTTCCCGCAGTCTGCCTTCTTGACCCCAATTTAAATACCCTATTACAATTATATCAATTGTAGAACTATTAAATCACCATGCTAAGTACTAAGTATATATAAACTAGAGAATCATTGTCTCATTGATTCCACAGAGTTAACACTTTGTTTTAAGTATACTCCTCCAAAGTTCAGCCCTCTATATCTCCCACTTTCTTTTGTAGAACACAGGTGTTCAGACTCCACCTCCCACCCTGACTTCTCAGGAAGGGAAGTGAGAACACCAAAAAGGAGGTGATCATGTCCTACATGACTTCTCAGGAAGGGAGATGAAATGGGGAGTCAAATCAGATATTATAAAGCAGGTTTCCTCTGGGCTGAAATTGAAACAGGTATACATAACTCCATCAGCATGGGAGGTATTACACAAGCACATAGAAATATAATTCAGGCTAGTAGTGATATAGCAAACTACATGAATCGATATAAGGAATTATTTATGTCCATAAGTACTACAAGAAGGATATATAAATAACAATCACACATACATCTCCTTCACCAGCCAAGAGATAGTCCAAAACCGATCTATTGTCCATTACTTCATGTGTTAGGGAATCCAATGATCCCTGCAAGTTTTGAAGTCCTGCAATAGTCTCATCATGTGTCAGGGAATCCAATGAGTCCTGCAGATTTTGAAGTCCTGTATCAGACTCATTGACAATTTTTGATGTTCATGAGTTGGGTTAACAGCCATTCTTGTTCAGTGGCACACATTGTCAGAGATGGAAGCATCCAATGTTTCTTGGGTCCTTTCCTTTGTTTCAAGGGTTTTCTCTGTCTCTCTTCAATGGACAGGCTGGTGAATATGGCTCATTGGCAGCCATCTGATTCTTTCTCCATCTGTAGAGATACAAGCAAACCCTCTCTTCCGAGCAGTTAAACTATCTAATCCCTTCCATTCACAAGAAGCAGCAGCAGCAGCATCCAAGGGCTCTTTGTGAGTAGGATCCTTCCAAAGTGCCTTCAGGAATAACCCATGGGGAAGAAAACAAAGAAGAGCCCTAGTAAGACATTTTAGTCTAGGTAATTAAATGAGCTGTGAAGAATTTACTTTTCTTCATATTAAGAATATGAAGTGAAAGAATAATTAAACAAGAAAATTTTAATAATGGAATATATGAACAAAAGAATTACACAACTGTAAAAGAGATGTCACAAGATGCACATTATATGGCATAATGGAGAGAGTTCTGTACTTGAAGTCAGCAAGCTCTAGGATTAAATTTTATTCTGATACTTAATAGCTATATAAATCTGGATAAATCATCCTACTCCTGAGTTACAATTCAGTGAACTATAAAATGGAGATATTAATAATTGTAAAACTTTTCTCACAGGGTTGTTTTAGGTACGAAATACTAAGTGTTAGAGAGGTTTGTGAATTTATATATACCAGACATGGCAGCAATTGTATAAATTCATCAGGTTTTTGTGGATATGTTATTTATTTTGAGTTTCACTAGCCATCCTTAGTAAAATGGGATCTTTTCCAGAGCAGTGATTTATTTTTATTTTGAAGGAACCTGTAATTTCTTTGGGATATGGAATTCCTGGATAGGAAAACTTCTACCAAAGGATGTTGGCAGCTTCAGTAAAATTTTTAGTCTTGTGGAGTTGTCTGAGAGCACTGCATTAAACTACATGACTTGCTCAGGATCATACAGTCAATGTGAATCAGAAGTAGGCCTTGAAGAATCTATGTCTTCTTGACTCCAAGATTATAGGTCATTATGAATGACATTACCCTGATCTCATAGAACAATTTTCAATAAGTATTAAAAGTATTATTGCATAAAGGAAAACTATTCACATTTATACAAATATACATTTCCCTAAATCCTCAAAATAAATTTGATTTTGTCATTTGCTATGTAGTTATGAATTCTTGGACTTCCATGTTGGCTGTGAAGAATTTAATTTTTAACAAATGTAAATGTAGATTGACACTGAATATCTATGGAAAACAATTCTAAAAGAGCCATTGGAACATTTTCACTTGTAGCCATTTTGCTTTGATTGAACACATTTGACACCACTCTATCAGCTACATCTGTTACCATGCAACCTCAAAATACTCTTGTGTTCTTGTCAAGCTAAGAAGAAGCACATAAAGTGAGAAAAGAGTCAGTCATTTGGTAGATGGTGGGCTACCTATAAAATTCATTAGTTTCATTGACAACAGGAATCTAAGATCAGATGAACTATGTATGAGCTTTGAAGTAAATGCTAAATTTTAAAATTAATATTACAGTTAAACCATAATCCTTTCAAATCTGTCTTTTGTAAAAATACACAATAATCTGTGTTTTGTGAGAATATACACACTTGTCTAATTTACTGAACAAGTAAAATTTATTGTACTTGAAGAAAAAAATTGTAAAACAAGCACCTTACCTTTGTTAAATATAGCTATTCAATAAATAGAAAAGATCTATGTTTAGTTCAGCTCTAAGCAAGTCCTAATGTAAGAAAGGCTATCTGGTTAATATAATTGTCTCATAGCATATGCTAAAAGTATACTTATTTAGAAAGAGCATGTTTTTGAAAAATGCATTCATTATTATAGACAGGTAATATACTTTTTTGTTCACATACTTTTATTTGTAAATTATTTGAAGGAACACTTCAAATATGTGCATATAAATATATGATTTTATACATATGCATAAGATACATGTATTGCACTAATAATCACATGTATTATAAAACTTACAAAAATTAGAGAAACAACATGAAATAAAGATTAAATAGTTTTTGATACTAGAGTAAATATTTGTAAGTCATTAGTAAGTCATAAAGTCCTTTTTATGAATAGGAGAGTAGCTATGTAAAGACCTGCGGTTTAATAAAGTCACTGAAATTATGGAAATATGGATTGAAGAAAGAAAAAGGATTAAGGCAAAGAAATCAAATTCTAGGCCATTTCAACAGTAAAAACAAAAGATGATAAAGTCCTGAACCAGGATTATAGCTGGATGGGTAGAAAAAAAGGAATGGATTTGAAAAAATGTGGAGGTAGAACCAATAAGATTTTGCAATTTACTCGATATCTTGTTATGAAAATCTGGGAGTCTGTAAAGAATATGTTGCTGAGATAATAGGGAATTTTGAAAGATAGTTGCTTTGGGGAAAGAGCAAGAGATACTATAAAAAGATATGCAGTGTAGATCACAACTATGGAGGACTGTTTATCTTGTTTCCCAGTAAGACACTGCCTCTAATACATTGTTTCACCTCCAAAAGTGCTTTCTGTAGCCAGGAAATCCAGAAGAGGATATGGGATAGAAATTTTCCAAATAGCACTAATATAACTATTGATGTGAGTTCCTGAAAATCCAGAAGTGCTAATCATAGTATCTGAACCAGGGAGAAAAAACCCTGCATATTGAAAGAGATAAGGTAATATTGGCAAATATAGTTAGAAATAATGGTGTAGAAAACAAGTCCTACAAGTTGGAGTGAACCTGAGATATGACCTGTCTTCCCACTATCTGATTGGTAGAGCATAGACTTACTAGGCTAAGTCCTCCCACTTTGGAGACCACTGGGGTTTAGATAAAATATCTAAAAAACAAGGAATGCTTTTAATTTTCACGTGCTTTGAAGATATTAAAATCAATAAAATGTTCTTTTAAAGGATTTAATTTTAATTCAATAAAGACTTGAGAACAAAAAGAGATATTAAAACCTCTGGGACTTTATCAGTCCAGCTATCTCTAGCAATGGGAGCTTCATCAGTGCAGTAAGTCAGTGGATAAACATTAAGAACCTACTATGTGGCAGGCAGGAGATAAAACTCTAGATATACAAAAGTCCGAAGCAGTCAGCAGGAACTGACAAACACAGCTGATCAAGAATTGACTGAAGCTGCTCTGTGGCTGACTACACACTGTCACTCCCACTTTGTTTTGTAGATCTACCAAACTTTCCCCTAAATTTGTTAGAAGGATTTAAATCTATTAGTTGTCCAAATCACAGTCTAAGCATTCTCTCTCTCTTAATACCATATATATATCTTGTTCCCAACCCCACTCCTTGGCTATCCCAGCATTTTCTGTGTGACACCTGAGTTGCAACTCATTTTTCCCAATTAAAGACCTCCATTTTGTTATATTGGCTGTTTTAAGTGAAATTCAAATCGACAGAATTTACTTTTGGAAAGCAAGGAATGGATCAATGTAAAAAAAACTTGAAAATATGTGGTGGAGTAAAAAGATACCTATGTGGTGGGGAGGAGATTATAATGGAGAAGTCCACAGGAAGGTGACAGAACGGGAAATGATGATATACTTGATCTTAGTCCCTTAAACTGAAGTTGTAGTAGGAACTCTTCACACTCCAAAAAAAGGTCAAGGAGCCCTAAAGGACAGAGCGTAGTGATGTTTTAAATGCATTGTCTGAAGTATATAAACCATAGAGTGATTCAGTCAGTATCACCTAAGCAAGCAAATGTCAGAAGCCAAGTCATTCTGCCTCAAAACAGCATAGTACCAGGCACTTAATGAATACTTTTTAATAAATACTTGTTGACTCCAAACTAAGCAGTAACCTATATATTAGATCAGGTTGTTGACATTTTCATTCTTTGCAAAGGGAGAACTGTATTTGTATATATTATGTATGTATTCCACATTCCCGCTCCTATCCTTTGATTTGTTTCTAATGAAAAAGATTTTTATTTTTCTTCTCATTCTCTTATTACATGGGGAAAATATTCTTTAAAATAAGCAAAATCTATCTTTCTGACCTTAAAGTTATTTCAAGTAAGTTTCTAATTGCAGCAAAGGGGTTGTCATATTATAATTAGTAGCTAATGGCTAATGGTCAAGTTGGTTCTAGCATTTAGTTAAAATAATTATCACACTATGACTTTTTAAATTAAAATAAAGAGATATGACTATAATTCTTTTGATTCAGGAAAAGATTTCAAACTGGCAGAGGATAAGGTTGAATTATCACTCTCTAATGTTGAATGTAATTTTAATAGGATGAAACCAGGAATGAATTAAATTCATAGGCTAGGCAAACTTTCTCTTTTTCTTTCTTCTTTTTTAAGACTTAGGAACTTATTGCCACACAAAAGTAGTAACCAGTTAAAGTGGAGCAGGGACACAGAATTTCAACCTGTGAGCTGCTTTTGTAGACAAGAATAAAATATTTGATCTATAATGGTAATACAATTCTGATAGGTAAATCTTTCAAAAGAGATGGGAATATTAGTGCTACTGCAATTCCATCCTATTACAGTGGGAGAGATAGAAATAGGTCTTAAATTATGGGATTAGGAGATAAGAGCCAAAAATAGTCATAAGGGGATTTCACTTTCCCCTGCAGACTGGCTGAACACCACACCCACCTTACCCACCTTTCCTCGCAGGCTGGTTTAGCAAAATTAAAACACGGGAATCATGAAAATGACTCTGTCCCAGTGAGTGGTTTTTCATTCTTCCTTTGTTGTTAATCATATTCAGGGTGCAATACTATGATCAGATTATTCCTCTATGCTTAAAAACATCATCCTAATCTCTGCCATTTGTGCCAAATAGTTTGGGTTAGTATTACTGAGTATAAAGTAGAGAGGATTTCTATTTGCTTACAGAAATAAGTATAATGTAGCCATGAGTATCGCAAAATCATATTCTCTTATTTGTTGCAATGTCATAAATGTTGAACAGAATTATAATTTCATATATCCCATAAGGAGGCAAACTTTTTTTTTAAAACAACCTCTATGGGTAAACTAGTCAAATTACAGATTAAACTACTTAAAAGTCTCAGTATGTACTAATTGAGAAGGGAATTCTATATTAACATCACGCATCAAGAAAACTCAGTAAATAAATACTCCAAAAAGCAAACAAAAACCTGGAGGAATATAATAATGATCATTAATATTATATAACCTCATGTCTTCTTGTAACATGATAACCCAACTGATATGGTGTGATTTTATCTCCTCCATTTGTGTAAGTAATGGTTCCATATATAGATAGTATACTTGGCTTGAGGAGTACCTATGTTTTCTTGATAATAATTGTTAGGTCAAATTTAGTACTAGAAGCAAATCCACCCATATTTTGCTGAATCTCAGTTTCTTAATCTACATTGAGTTCACAATAATCTGTGAACAACAACAACAAAAAAATCATTCACCATCTCTCATTCTACTTTATATCAGTCCTGTAATCTTTTCAAGTGAAGTAATTTACCATTAGTACAGTAGCTGACCTTGATGCTGTGTTCATTCTCACTGAAGGTATCTGACAACATTGTCAAAAATATCATGCTAAAAAGTATGGGAGCAAGCACACAGCCTTGCTTTACTCCATTGGTGACTGGAAAAGTGCAAAAGCAATGTCTATTATCTAAAACCTGGCAAGCTTGCCATTATGAAACTGATGTTTAAAACTGATGAACTTCACTGACAACCAGGTTTTGACATAATTTACCAAATGTGTTGCTCAGATTGATGAACACTGTGTACAGACCTCTGCCCTATAGAGAATTTCTCCTGAAATTAAGGAGCAAACATCTTATCAGCCATACCTTGGCTCAGGTCAATGACCATCTTGAAGGTGAAGAATCAGCCTATTAAGGAGGTCTCTGAAAAAATCTTGCTAGCAATGACTAACAGAGAAGCCCCGCCCCATGTGATTTTTACAGGAAAATCTTTTTAGAGATGGATAATAGAGGCATCCTTGAACTCCGAGGAGATAAACTGTGATTTCCATATAATCTGGAAATTTTGAGTTAGCTTTTTTATGAATAATGGGTGTGTGTGCACACTCGTTGTAAATCTCTGCTGAAATAGTATTAGCACCGGGTTTTTTGCCACAGGAGAGGAACATGATGACATACGAAACCTCTTCTTTGTTGGCAATTTGGCTAGAGAGAGAATGACTTCAACTTGAGGTATATAATCAATGACTTCAGCATTGATTGAAAATAGTTGATTGAAAACATTATGGCGATATTTAAGTCCATCTCTCCATGATTATGTCCTTATCACTAAACAATATGGCTTTTTAGCACTGAGTGTCTAAGATGCACTGTAAGTCTTCAGCCCGTAGTCTTCAGGTCATCATAAAAGTAGTTTAGATTATTACTATCAGCATGAAACTGAATTTCAGCTGCCTTTTAACTAAGCCCCAAACTATCTGTAACCATGAGTTATAGCAAATGGAAAAGTTTTGCATACTATGGATAAGTTTCCTTACCTTGAGAGTATGCTTTATAGGAATATACATATTAATAATGAGTTGATGCACACATTGCCAGAGCTAGCTCAGTGTTTGGGAGTTTCCCAATATGTATATATATATATATATATATATATATATATATATATATATATAGGACAGAAGAGCTATTAGACTGACTATCAAACTTAAGGTATACAGAGCTGTGCTGACCTCATTGTTGTAGGTCTATTAAATCTGGATAATATACCAGTTCCATGGCAGAAACTGAATCTTGTCCATTTTAATTGTTTTAGAAAGTTTCTGAAGATTACCAAGCAGTATAAAGTTCCTGACACTGGGGTCCTTTCTCACACCAAACTACCAAGCAATCAAACTCTATTGTAGAGATTACTTTAAAGGACTAGCTACAATGTTTGAATAGAAAACATATGCTTTCCTATTTAGGAAAACATTCATTTAGTGGCCAGAAGAGGCAAGATAAATAGACTCTCAAGGTTTCTCTGATGGACTTTGCAATTAATTGCATGACATGGGAGACACTGACAAAGGTCTGGCAACATGACATACTCACATCAAAGAAGGGACTGCAACTCTCTAAAGTAAAGCAGAAACACAGTAGCTCAAAAGAAACATGAGATGTGCAAATTTAGAGAATCCACCCAAATGTTCACATAGATTATTTGTGCTCAACCTGTGGTAGAGTGTCCTAAATTCATAGAGGTCTGATACAGTCAGAGATGTAGTAACTTGATTCTAACACAGTGATGTTATGTTGGTCAACCGATCAATATTGTCGCATAAAAATCTTCTGGCCCCTGAAGACACATTCTTTGAACATTACCAAACAGACTTAATCATCAGGGAAGTTCTTGAAGATGGTTTTTCACTACAAACTCTATCTCTGTTTCTCTTTCTCTATATATATGTTTCTCTCTGTGTGTCTCTTTCTCTGTCTGTGTCTTTCTCTGAGCCCCTGTCTATTCCTGTCTCGTCTTTCTCTCTGTCTTTTTCTGTCTCTGTGCTTCTGTGCCTCTATCTCTCCATCTCTATCTTTGTCTATCTGTGTGTCCGTCTGTCTGTCTCTGTCTTTCTCTGTCTCTCTCCTTTTTTCAAGTCTAGTTTTAAAATGCACAACTAACAATAATCAAGGATCCAATATTATCTAGATGAGATTGTTTTTACAATTATCCAGTTTTACCAGTTGAGGCAGGTTGTTTTTGTGTCAAGCTTTAATAGCTTTCTTAAAATAGGATTCCCATATGGATATTAGCAAACTTTTTCTTTTTAGCAACACTTTCATGCTGGGCAAGAACATTATCCCCTTCTGCCTCTTCACATTTATCTCCTTTTCTTCATGAACAAATTCAAAAGGAAAAAAAAAAACTTTCTGACCTATTTCTCCTTATTCTAGAGGAGTTTGGGGAATTTTGTTCTCTGACCATTTCAAGGATGTCCAACCCATTGAGAAAGTTGTCTTCTTTACCCATTGAGAAATTCTCCCTTACCCATGATCAGTCAAAATTCAAAGAGCTGGCTGTGGTGTTGTATAGTGGGCTCAACTAATGATAGCTATTCAACTGAAGAGTCCCTTCATGATCACCAAACTCTTCAGAGAAAATCATACTTTGGGTTTTACTCTAAAGAAAAACTGAGTTCATTAGCATACAAAGACAACAAACAGTTGAAGTAGGGAACAGGTCAGTGTCAGTGAATCTTGAGTGTTGAATCAATGAAGTAAAGTAAGATGAGCTGATTTGAAAGTTTGGAATTATGATAATAGTACTAAATTTAATTTTGAAGTGATAAGCTTATTTAGAATCAGAATCCAGTTTTATGTTATTGCTTTTTAAAGTGATGTATAAATAGGTATGTGACAAAACTTCCTCTATCATCCAAGAATAATAACGGTTTTGGTAATCATGATACAATGATTTATCATTATATAGTGGTTTACATATATTATTATAGTCTCTTAATGATAGAGAATGATTTCTCCGAATCTCATGAGATCTTTGTTTTTTTTTGTTTGTTTGTTGTTTTGTTTTTTTTCTGACCACATGCATGGATATTATACAAGAAATATCATTAAATATTTCTTCCTCCATACACTTTTTTCTTTTCATTTTATATTGATCTTGTATGTCAGTGTCTATACATTCTTGTTTGTTTGATCTCTGGAGCTTCCTTAGAATTTTCTATAAATCTTCTTTAATTTCTTTAAATTCTATCCATCTGTTTGTTTGTCTATCTATAATTTTAGTGGAAGTGTAGAAACCATTGTATTGACATAACATAATCTTGTCAGTCGTTCACCAACTATTAGAAATTTAGGATATTTTTAAGTTCTTCAAAATTATTCTAAGCATCTGAGATCCCTGCTTCCAAAATGACTTCAATTTCAAAATCCTTACTGGTTTTTCCTTCACTCAAAACTTTAGACCATAAGTCCCCATAGGGGTATTTTCTTTTATTACATTAATTAAAAATTGCACATTGACTCTAAGCAATGGATTCTGGATTAAATTATCCAACATGTTACTACATCATCAGTTGAGGAGGGCTCACATGAATGACTAGGGACACATATCACCCAGATGATACAACTGATCAGCAAACAAGCACAGAATTTGCAAACATGTACACACATGTAGTTAGTCATACATGTGATTGAGACAACCCAAGCTATCAGTGGGGAAGAGCTAATGATGTTCTCTGTAAAGCTCTTCATTCTCTTTTCAGCTGAGAACTGAATCTGTGCTCCACTAGATGTCACTTCTCTATTCTTTACTTTGAGCATCTCTATTGATCTTCTTTATTCCTGATCTCCAAACACTGTAATTTAGATGTGGCCTGAACATAGTTTAAATGGAACACCAGATATTTACTCCTGTATATTTACCTCCTATAATCAATTGTGATACCATAATGTGTTTTTGCTTTCTTTATTACACAATTGACATATTGATCTTTCAATACACTGAAACTGTCAGATATTTTTCACATTAGACTACTTGTTTGATCTACCTGTTATCATATTTTAATGTTCATTTTGAAGCTCAAATATATTTTACAAATATTTCTATTAAATTTCATTTCATTAAGGATCAATCTATTTTTCTAATATCTACAGAACCTAGAATATGTAGAATATTTTCAAGACTTATACTATCTCTGCTTTTGTTGTAAACAAGGTTTTCACATTTCTTCTTTATTGAATTACTTTGAGTATGTATGATGCCTAACAAAGTACAAAATGTTCTCTGAGTCATAATTTACTTTTATTAAGCAACACCTCCACTCCATACCACATTGCCTGTTTTTATGGAAAGAAAAACATATACAATTCTACAAATGTTTATAAAATCCTTAATTTTAGATTTTGCTCCAGATGTTACAAAGTTTTCAAATTCTTTGTAATCATGAAAATGATCATAAAAATAGTTTAATAAAGTTCATAACCTCACAATTCATTTAATATAAGTAACAAAATAAAACCCACTAAAATTACTAATAAATGTTTTTAAATTAAAAAGGAGAGATTAAAAGCAATCTATTGCAAAGTGTTTATCTACTGGAGAAGAGGTTGTTTTCACAAATCCATATGATTCAAAGAAAACTAAGGACCATTTACATTCAGTGGAATGAAAGAATTCAAAAATGAAGTGATACCTTAGTTGAAGTTTGAATGAAGGTTTCTGAGAAAGAATGATAATGAAGCATTGTATTCTAAACATGAAACATCTTGCAAGAATGCATAGAGTAAGATTTCTCTGCTTTCAGATGACTGTAGTGTGGGCGCTGCAAAATCTTCCTCTCTATATATTTTCTGTGCTATTGTCTCTTCATATTTGTAATTGTTCAGTAGAATAGTTGGCAGGAAATTTTTGCATTCACTCCAATCTACTCCTACGTTGTTGGTTCAAGATATTATCCAGGGAGAATGGCAACAAGGAGGCAACTCACTTTCATGAATCTAATGATATCATAGGAAAGGAAACTTTATGCCATGCTGAATGTGATCATTTAGTCAATTTGTACTTGTTCATTGTATAAACAATTGGTTTATAAACTTTAAGATGAATGTAGGGTTTTATTAAGTATAACAGTCAATAAAGGTCATTTAAAAAAGATAAGCAGTAATAATTAAAATATGAAAGGCCACCATTTCATTGTGACACCTTATTTAAAATAAATTCATTTTAAAAAATCCAAACTGAAGAAAAGTAATGAAATATTGCCAATGTAGGCATTTGTTTTTCTTGACGCTGCATATTTATTACAAGTTTTTTTCCCTTTATTTTTCAATGGGAGGATAGAAAATAGATGTTTGTTAATTTAAAATAAAATAAATGAAATAATGATTACAGCTTTGATAGAAACAAATGCAAATACTAGTATCTGACAACCCAAACTCAAATATTTATTTTCTTTTAAATCAATACCACACAAACATACAAAGACAGTTTCTGTTTGCTTTGATCTAAATGACATTATGTTTTGTGTTCCAAAGGGGGGAAAATATTTTCACCTTAAAAGGTTCTAATGTTTATTTGTTGCTGTTATCTTCTGCATTCCAATATTTCAGCATGTGTCTCTTTTACACATGGTCTATGAAAAAGAATATAAGTAATATTTAGAGAGACTTGTTCATTTGTCATTGATCTATCTATGCATCTCTGTGTATACAAGCATACGTTTATGGAATTAAACAGGAAAATTTTCTTTCATTTTCTTCAAGTTGCATTGTTTTATAGTAAAAACACAACTGTATTTTACAGATTTCATATAATTTATCATTAGTTTTGACTCTGTTACAAAATGTCTTCCTCTTAAGTCTAGTTTTTAGATAGAAAATTGCTTTGATGAATCTAAAACATTATTGTTGGTATTAATCAAAAACTACTAGTGCTTCATCACCCATGTACTTGTATAAGTTTTATTTCATAAATGTGTTTAGAAAACATGATTTGGGTGTAAGTAACATTCTGGAGGCCTTTTATTTATTTATTTATCTAGCTATTCATCTGTCTAATTATCTGTTTGTTTATTTTTTTCCCTTGCATTTTCAGTTCCCAATACAGTTCCTTGCATGTAGCAAAATTGAATTCTGTTTACTTTGGAGGCTTGCACTAAATTTTCATCAAGTTTTCTATCATATCCTCTGCCAGAGTTGTTATATAAACCGATATTACCTATATGTGGAGTTCTTTTTCTTCTTTAAAATATATAACATAATGGTTTTCTCTGGGGGAGAATGCAGGTTTCTTGGGGAGATTTTCTGGAGGCAGTACTAGTATCAGTTGAAAGTAATAATCACCCAAAATGCAGCCAGGTTCAGATCTTTTATTGCCTCCAATATAGCCCGGTTAGCTTAGAGGCCTATCTATCTGCTTGGTTCTAAGAGCTCTTGAAGCTTTGTCCTTTGCTTCTGCCTCTGCTTCCTTCAGCCTCCAGCCAGCACCAAGTTGAATCTGTCTTGCCTCTGAAGAGCTCTTGCAGCTTTGTCCTTTGCTTCTGCCTCTGCCTCCAGCCAGCACCAAGGTAAAAGTTGTAATGAATTTTTCTTGCCTCTGAGAGAGTATTTCTGGCTCTCAATCTCGCAGAGTGCTCTGTGTCTGTCCCAGCGTGCTCTTCTCCAACCTAATTCAGCTCAACTCTCTTGACTGGGCTCACTGAAGCTCTATTTATGTTCCTTCAAGAAAGAGGGATTGTGGGATGCGAGAGAGAGGGATTATGGGTTTCTTCCCAGAGTGTTCTCTGACTCTAAGAGCTTCAAGGGAGGTGTGAATTCACAAAGTTACACAGTTAACTTTGTGAATCTCCCATACTTGTGAACTCCAATGAGTACTTAAATACTTCTTGCTTATATGAGCTCTCTAAAGGTGTGAACACAAGCATTATTGTCTATCAGTTCTACTTAGTATCTTGTTTCTTCTGGCCCATAACATCTCCTTATAGGATTAGAGCAATCATACTGAACCATGCTAAATTAGATAATTATTGTCTCTATCAAATTCTAATGACTTAACAGTTTGTAAAGATTCCAAAACGTATATGTTGTGTTTTTGAGGAAAACAAGTATGTATACTGTAAATCAAACTACACATTAGAGTGTTGTGTGATAAATTTGGCAAAAATAAATAATTACATATATTGACATATAAATGTGTCATAGACACATTTGCTACAATCATTGAGTTAAGGCAATTATTATTATTAAAGATAATAAAGATGATTATACTACCTCAAATAATCTATTTATTTAGTGCTATACCAATTAGACTCCCAAGAAACTTTTTTAATGACCCAGAGAAAATAACAACAAAATTCATCTGAAAGAACAAAAGGTCAAGAATTTCAAGAGAACTAATACAAAAAAAATCAAATGAAAGTGGTTTACCTGTACCAGATCCAAAGCTATATCGTAAAGCAGCAGTCATCAAAACAATTTAGTATTGGCTAAGAAATAGACTAGGTGATCAGTGGAAAAGATTAGGTTCACAAGACAAAATAGTCAATAACTATAGCAATTTAATGTTTGGCAAACCCAAAGACCCCAACTT
This sequence comes from Antechinus flavipes, assembly GCF_016432865.1. NCBI lineage: Eukaryota > Metazoa > Chordata > Mammalia > Dasyuromorphia > Dasyuridae > Antechinus > Antechinus flavipes. Next base: position 47,442,001 of record NC_067403.1, read on the forward strand.
TTGGGATAAGAACTCACTATTTGACAAAAACTGCTGAGAAAATTGGAAATTAGTATGGCAGATACTAGGCATGGACCCACACCTAACACTGTACACCAAGATAAGATTAGAGTGGGTTCATAATTTAGGCATAAAGAATTAGATTATAAATAAATTAGAAGAACATAGGATAGTTTACCTTTCAGTCTTATGGAGGAGGAAGGAATTTTTAACCAAAGAAGAACTAGAGATCATTTTTTATGTCAAAATTTAAAAAAAATGATTATATCAGGTTAAAAAAGCTTTTGTACAAACAAAACTAATGCAGATAAGATTAGAATGGAAGTAATAAAGTGGGAAAACATTTTTACAGTTAAAGGTTCTGATAAAGGCCTCATTTCCAAAAGATATAGAGAATTGACTCTAATTTATAAGAAATCAAGCCATTCTCCAATTAATAAATGGTCAAAGGAGATGAACAGACAATTTTCAGATGATTAAATTGAAACTATTTCTAGTCATATGAAAAGGTGTTCCAAATCATTATTTATCAGAAAAATGCAAATTAAGACAACTCTGAGATACCACTATACACCTCTCAGATTGGCTAGGATGACAGGAAAAGATAGTGACAAATGTTAGAGGGGATGTGGAGAAACTGGGACATTGATGCATTGTTGGTGGAGTTGTGAATGGATCCAGCCATTCTGGAAAGCAATTTGGAACTATGCTCAAAAAGTTGTCAAACTGTGCATACCCTTTGATCCAGCAGTGTTACTATTGGGCTTATATCCCAAAGAGATATTAAAGAAGGAAAAGGGACTTGTCTGTGCCAAAATGTTTGTGGCAGCCCTTTTTGTATTGGCTAGAAACTGGAAATTGAATCTCTAAAGAGATATCAAGTGACAATAGAAATGAAAAGATCAAGTAAGGAATTTCTGAAGATGAAGAGACATGGAAATGTTGGTAAGTGGTAGAGAAGAAGTAATGTAACAAAAAGAAATTGATAATATGTTAAAGTAGGGATGGCAGAGGGAACAATCTGTTGGAGGAGGTAGGATGAAATAGACATATAATGACTTGAGACATGGGTGATAAAGGAGATAATACCTGAGTGATATGAGATCAAGGAATGGGAAGCAAACAAATTCATGCTGAGTGGCTTCATTTCTCCCCTGGCAATCATGAAGTAAAGTATTTAACTGAGAAAGAGAAACATTTGGAGATTTGAAAAGAAGTCAAAAGCTTTGTAAGGGCTGCTGTAAAAAGTAGGATAGCAAAATGATAAAGAACAAGTTTAAGGTTTGCCTAGCAGTGCTAAGGCTCCAGTTGAGGTTATATTCTATAAATTTATAATGGTTCCAGTTAGAAAAATAGCATGATTTTTCTCCACCTTCATTTAAGACCAAATATTAAGGAATGAAGGGGAAAAAAGGTGAGATTGATTCAATGCTGAGACTTGATTGAGCACAATTAGAAATATTTTAAGTGGTCAGGGATCCAATAAAAGAAGACAGTATAGAGTTGAGTGAATTCCTTTATGGTTTCCTTAGGACATAGACCCAATAATGACACTCCTGGGTCAAAGAATTTGCACAGTTTAATAGCCTTTTGGACAAAGTTCCAAATTACTCTCCAGAATGCTTAGATCGGTTCACAACTCTACCAACATTAGTGTTTCTGTTTTCCCACATCCCTTCCAACCTTGATCATTATCCTTTCCTGTCATCTCAAACAATCTGAGGGGTAAGCCATGCTACCTCAAATTTGTTTTAATTTGCATTTCTCTAATCAACAATGATTTAGAGTATTTTTCATATAACTATAAATGGCTTTAATTTTGTCATCTAAAAATTGTGTTAAAGAATATTTATCATTTATCATTTGGGGAATGACTTGAATCCTTATAAGTTTGACACAGTTGTTTACATATTTTAGAAATGAGACCTTTATCAGAAACACTGATTGTAAAGACTCCTCCAGCTTTGTAGTTCCTTTTTAATCTTTATTCTGCTGGTTTTGCTTGTGCAAAATCTTTTTAATTTAATATAATCAGAATTGTCCATTTTGCCTTTCAAAAGTTTTTTTTAGTTCTTCTTTGATGATTAATTTCTCTCTTCTTCAAAGAAAGTAAATTATCCCTTGTTCTCTTAATCTGTTTATGGTATCATCCTTTATGTTCAAATCATATATCTGGTTTGACCTTATTTTTGTATGGGGTAGGAGATGTAGGTCTATGCTGAGTTTCTCACATATTATTTTACACTTTTCCCAGCAATTTTTACTAGATTGTGAGTTCTTATTCCAGAAGCTTGAGTTTGGAGATTTATCAAATACTAAATTGCTATAGGATCCTATTAACTTCCCTAGTTTCTTTCTTGTTTATTTAGTGTTTAGATTTGTCTGAATCTGAGAGGGGAAGATTGAGATCCCCCACTAGAATAGTTTAGCTGTCTGTTTCTTCTTATAATTGACTTAAAATCTTCTTTAGGAATTTGACTTTTCTACCACTTGGAGCATATATATTTATTATGATTACTACTTTGTAGTTTATGGTTCTTTTTAATCAAGATATATTTTATTTACTTATTTTGTTTAATAAAATCTATTTTTACTTTTGCTTTATCTGTGATAAGAATTTCTATCACTGCTTTTTTTTTTATTTCATCTGAAGCATAATATATTGCCAGCCTTTTATCTTTACTCTATATGTCTTTCTCTGTGTCAAATGTATTTCATGTAAACAATTTTAAGAGGATGTTCATCCCTTTCCTTTCCTCCCTCCACTATAATAGGTCTTTTATACCTCTTAATGTGAACTGATCGTCCCTTTTCCTTTTCCTTTTCCTACCTCTTAATGTCTTGTTCTTTGATGTCATCACAAAAGAGTTCATTCATAACCACACAATCTGTCCATGATTCCCCCCTATGTCTGCCTCAGTGACAAATACAGTTCTCAAAAGTTACAGAAATTGTTTTCCCATCTTGGTATATAAACAGTTTAAACTTCAAATAATATATATTTCCCCCTGTTTACCTTTCTATGCATCTCTTAAGTCCTGTGTTTTTAGATTAAATTTTCTGTTTGTTTTTTTTCTCAATAGAAATAATTGAAAGTCTCTTAATTTATTGAAGTTCCATTACCTCTTCTGAAAAATGATGCAGAGTCTGACTGGGTAGTTATTCTTAGTTGTAACCATAAGGTACATTACCTTTCAGAATATGGTATTCTAGGGCCTCTGATCCTTTAATGTAAAAGCTTCCAAATTTTGGGTAATCCTTAATGTTGCTCCTTGATATTTGAATTGTTTCTGTCTGGCAGCTTGCAGTATTTTTTTTTTCCTTAAGACTGTAATTCTAGAGTTTTGCAACCAGGTTCTTTGGGGTTTTCCTCATGAGATCTCTCTTTCCTCCTCTGTTTCCAGAATATTGGAGCAATTTTTCATAATGATTTTTTTGTAGAATGCTATCCAGTTTTTTTTTTTTTTTTTTTTTTTTTGACCATGGCCTTCATGTAGTCATATATATATATATATTTAATTTGGCTCTTCTGGTTCTATTTTTCAGTTGGATTTTTTCAATGAGATATTTCACATTTTCTTCCATTTTTTTTCTTTCTTTTTAGTTTGTTTGACTGATTCTTGCTGTCTCACAAAGTCATTAGTTTCCATTTGGCCTATTTAAAATTTTAATATGTGATTTTCTTTAATTAGTTTTTGTATCTATCTTCCCATTTGATTAATTCTACTTTTTAAGAAGTGGTTTTCTTCCATCAAAGTTTTTCCTTCCTTTTCCAAGCTGTTGACTCTCTCATGCATACCTTTCATTTCCTTTCTCATTTTTTCTTCTACCTCTCTTATTTGCCTTTTAAAGTCTTTAAAGCAGTGGGGGAAATGGTGCTTCTAGTTTCACTTCAGCTTTCCCCTCTGACTTGTAATCCCCCAAAAAGAGCTTCATTCTGCAATTAGTGTCCCTTGCTCTACTACTTCTGTGTTACCAGTGTGCTGATTCCTTTTCTCCCAGGGCCATATCTCAGCAGCACTGCTAGGCCTGGCATTCCTAATAAGCCAAGATTCTCTCAGTCTTTCAGAACACAGACTCTAAATTCCCCATATTCTTTAAGAGGGGAAAGTTCCTCTTATTTCTGCTGAGGATTGAGCCAAACTCAGCTTGTTCTAGGAGTTCCCACTTGGTATTTCTGCAAAGCTAGCTTAGATGTGTTTGTACTTTAGATTTTTTTTTTTTTCCCAATCTGGGTTCTTTCTTTGGGTCTTCATGGGTTGTGCTAAAAGGATCCTTGTTATGCATTTTCTTGATTTTTCACCATGTATGTTTATTCTGAGGCATAAATTTGTTTTGTTTGTAGGGAAAATCTGGAGAACTTGAAATTTATCTACCTACTCTGCCATCTTCCCAGAATTCTTCCTGCTAAAATTTTATATAAAGTTTTTAGATTAATATCTATTAGACAATTTAGTCTATACTCTTCTTCATTGCTTTGGCTCTTTGTGGTTTAGATATCAACAATATATTTGTGAAACAAATAGTATTTGGTAGGAATCTTTTCCCTATTTTTCCAAAAAAAAATTTTTTTTTAATGGTGCTGAAGTTAATTGTTCTTTAAATGTTTGGTAGAATTCACTTGTAAATCTGTATGACACAAGGTGTTTCTTTTTTTCTTTTTTAAAGAAGTTTACAAATGATTTGTTCACTTTTTAAAATGGAATTTTTAAAGTACTTTATTTTATTTTTTGTAATCTAGATAATTTATATTTTTGTAAATATTCATCCATTTCACTTAATTCTTCAGATGTATTGACATGAATTTGAGCAAATTAGCTTCCTGATTATGCTTTTAATTTCTCCTTCATTGGTGGTGAATTTACCCTCTTTCATTGATGATATAGAAATTGGTTTTTCTTTTTCTTTTTTTTTTCTAATCAGATTTAACTAATAGTTTATATATTTTGTTGATTTTTTTCCCTGTGATCTAATCATCTCTGATTTATCTATTAGTTCAATTTTTTTTTTTTTTTTGCTTTTAATTATTTTAAACTCCTTTTTTTTATTTTTGGAATTTCTACTATGGTATTTACTATGGTATTTTAATGTTTTTCTGACTTTTTTAGCTGCATGACCAATTCAATCATCTCAACTTTTTTCATTTTATTCATATAAGCATTTAGGTATATAAAATTTCACTTAAGAATTACTCGGGCTGCATCCATATCTTTTCATATATATCTCATTGTTTTCCTTCTCATTGATGGAACTTATTGATTGTTTCTATCATTTGTTGTTTAACTCACCCAATATTGAAGATCATATTATTTTGTTTCCAATTATTTTAAATTTATCTTTTCATGGTTCTTTATTGAATGTAATTTTTATAGCACAATGATCTGAAAAGATTGGATGTATTATTTCTGCCTCTCTGCATTTGATTTTGAGGCTTTTATGTTCTAATGGTTAGCTTTTGAGAAGTCTCAGGTGTCATTGAGGAAAAAAAAAAGTATATTCCTTTCTATCACCATTTAGTTTTCTCCAGGGATCTATAATATCTAACTTCTTGAAAATTCTATTAATTTTCTTAACATCTTTCTTCTTTAATTTGTGGCTAGAGTCTGAGTTCTGAAAGGGGAAGATTGAGGTTTTACACCAAAGTAGTTTGTTGTTGTTGTTGTTATTGATGTTGTTGTCATTGTTGTTTTTGTTGTTTTCTATTTCTTCTAACTCACTTAATTTCCCCACTATGAATTTTTATGCTATCTCTTTTAATGCATATATGTTTAAAATTGATATTATTTAATAGTGTATGGTACCTTTTAGCCAGATGTAATTTTATTCTATATCTCTTTTAATTAGATCTAGTTTTGCTTTTTGTTTACCTGCTATTAGAATTGCTAACTCTGCCTTTAAAAAAAAAAAAAAAAACTTCAGCTGAAGTATAATATATTCTGCTCCAACTTTTTACCTTTCTCCTATATTTATATTTATATCCAAACATATTTCTTATAAACAACATATTGTTCAATTCTGTTTTTTTTTTTTTTTTTTTTTTTTTTTTTACATTTAAACTACTCTGCTTTATGCTTCCATTTTGTGGAAGGGTTCATCCATTCACTTTCACAGTTATGATTACTGTGCATTTTCCTTTATCATATTTTCCCCTGTTCATACTTTTCTCTCCTTTTTACTGTGGCCCTCCTCATCAGTATTTTACTGATGACTATCACTTCCCTCACCTTAGTTCTATCAACTCCACCCTTTTCCTCCCCCTTTTTTCTTCTACTTTTGCACTTCTTTCAATCAACCACTTTTTTTCCCCCTTTTGTTTCTCATAATTTTCTAATTTCTAAACCCAACTGACTATATATATCATTCCCTCTTTATATCAAATTTGATGAGAGTAAGATTCAAAGAATACTCAACTATTCCCCTTTCTTTCTACTATAAAAGGTCTTTTGCTTCTGCTTCATTTGATATAATTTATCATATTTTCCCTCCCCTTCTTTTCTTCTCTCAATACAACATTTTTTACCCCTTACTTTTATATACATTTACACACACACACACACATACACACACACACACACAATTCAAATCAAAGTCATCCAAGTCTTGTATCTTAAGATCAATTTTTTTTTATATCTGGTCTTTTCATCAGAAAAGCAGAAAACTCCCCTATTTTATTGGCCAATTCTATTTTTTTCAGTCAATTTTTGTCCTTTTTTCCAAGTTGTTGATTACTTTTTTTTTTAATTCTCCAGCATTTTTCATTTTCCAATTTTTTCACTTCTCTTATTTTATTTTTAAATCCCTTTTTGAGATCTTCCTTGCGGTCTTTCTGTATGTGAGACTAGCTGCCATTTTTCTTTGGGGCTTTGCACAGAGTCACTTTGACATTTTTGTCCTTTTTTGAGTTTGTATCTTAATTTTCATTATTTCCATGGTCAGTTTATTTTCACTTGTTTGTTTTTCCTTATCTTTTCCAACCTTTTCCCTTACTTTTCAATTTAAGGTCTGCTCCTAGTGTAGAAGGGGCATTATTACAAACTTCTTGTCCCTGGCCAGATGCTATTCTGAAGTGCTGAGATTGGGTGATGAAGTTGCTGGTACTGTTGGAGGCTATAGGGATCTGGCCTGGTAATAACTTTAGGAAAGTGGGTAAGGACCAATGCCAACTTCTGCCTATTTGCTCGATGTAGACAATATGTGATCTTGTTGATATCTTGTGGCTTTCCATATGGGGTTAAGGGTGGCTGGTATTGTGCTATATTGCAGGGGTCTGATAGCTTTTCTGGTTCTGTGCTAAGTCAATGGAAAGTCCAAGTGCTGGTATTTGTCTGTTTACCCATGACTATACTTAGTCATGTGGGGAGAAGTCTATGGGTTGACATCTGCTTGCTCATCTAAGGATGCTCATAGTGATACCTGAAACTGGCATTTGTTTTCTCACCTAGAGTTGCATTCATGATGAAGGCCTCCTAATGGCTTGCTGATGCAGCATCTGCTGATGAAGTGTTAGGATATTTCCTAACTAGGACTGGGCTTCCTTTTACCTACGTGACACAAACCTTTCCTGTTGACTTTCCAGTTTTCTTGGGCTAAAAGATTATGTCACATTGTCTTTTTGCTCATTCTGTCATTTCAGATTTTGTTTTGCAGTGATATTTTATAGACGTAAAAATGAGAGAATTCAGGTGATTTCTTGGTTATTCCACCATCTTGGTTCACACATTAAAATAAATAGCTCTTCCAAGAATTCGTGTTGAGTATACATACAATTTGCATTTTTGAGGCTTGGTAGCAGCTATTTTAATGTTGTTGTCCTCTTCTGAATTTGTGGCTTGATCTTCCCCATCACCATGGTAGATTTTTGTGGCCAGAATTTCCCCCCCACATTTTTCAGCCCATTTCTTTATTATGTAAATTTATTATAAAATTGCACACTTCTTATGTCAAAAGGTGGGAATGTACTTCAGACATTTTTACACTACTGTTTTTGAAATTACTTCTGAGAATTGAAAGTTTTCAGTGCTACCAAGATCATGTGATTTTGAAGGAGATATATAGTCACCACTATCCTGCTCTATTTAGGAAGGGCTTTTACTCCCTTGCACCAAAATCTCTATTGCTTCTCTTGTTCTTTGCTTTATTGTGGATATTATAGTTCCTCAGGGGTCCAGTTCAGTGTCTGTGATCTCTTATTACCAAAAGAGCTCTTGTGTACTTTGGAATTAATTTAGGAGTAGATGTGCACAATTGAAATGCCACACAGTGCTCAATCCTATACCCAGTGTTTATATAAGGGCCTCCTATAATCTCTTTCTGACTAATTGCCTAATTGCCTTAACAACTTTGAGATAAAACCTTCAAAACTGCCACTGCTGCTCCTGTCACAGACACCAACTCTTAAAGCTGATGTTGTAGTTTCCATGCATGCTCTGGGGTCAGTCCCCACTCAGAGTTGTAGACCATTCCTTCTGATCCCCAAATTCATCTTAGACTGAAAAAAAGTCTCATTTTCAATTTATTGGCTTTGCTATCCAATAATTTATTTTGAAGTATTACTATAAAGCTGTTGGGAAGGTAATGTTGGAAGAACCCAACTTTAAAGTTTCTTCTACTTGCTCCATCCCTAGAAGAAAGTTAATTTTTAGAAAGTATGCATTTATAGAGGAAATAACAAAATGTTTTCCTTGTTTTTGACCCTGTGAGTTACATTAAGTTTATATTCTTTTTACAAGAAAGCGAGATCTATATTTAATGACATGTTCAGCATTAAGGAAACAGTTAATGTCATAGCATAGATCTTGATATTTATTTCAGAAGTTAATACAAAAGCTGGGTAACTCAATTAGACTATATCCATGCCATGTTCTTTCTACTACTTTCTTGTGTCTAATCTCTCTTTCTTTCTCTGACACCTACAAAAATACCCATGTCTTCTTCCATCTTAAACATACAACAACACCACACAGAGACACTTTACTTGATCTTACTATCAAAAACAAGTGTATCCACAAATTTATATTCACAAATATAAAGAGAAACACACAAATATGCATAAGCACACACACACACACACACACACACACACACACACACACAGAGTTCTCCATCTCCATACACCCAATTGCTTCTGGGACACCTTAATTTGTATATTCCTTAAGAATTTCATCCTCAATTGTACCAAATAGAACTATCTAAGACTGAAAAAACTCATCCATCTAAAAAATTCCCTTGGTACCATTAAGTTTGTCACCATTTCTCTAGTTACACTTGCTTACTTTATCATTTTAATTAATTTTTCAGACTTTATTTTCATCTTGGGACTCCTTTTGTCATTTACTCATATATCTATTGTTGCCAAATTTTATTGTTTCTCATTTATATCTTCTTCTCTTAATTCATATAACCATGATGCTAATTTAGGATCTTATTACCTAATGTCTGAACTATTGCAATAGTGTTGTAATTGTTCTTTCTCATAAAATGTCTCTCTAATCCCATAGCATCCTTTGTTCAGTAATCTGCAGTCATATTTTGTTACCTCCAGGATTACATAATAATCATTCTTTGGCATTTAAAGCTCTTCATAACCTGTCCACTTCCTACTTTTCTAGACTTTTTGAACTTCACTGATTATATGATCCAACTGCATTGATTTACTCTGACCACAGATTTTCACTATTTATTGCCATGATTTAAGAGACAAGAGACAGATAATAAAGCTCATATGAGAACTTGGCAAAATTCTTAGGCAAAAAGAAGAAAACAATTATCAAAATCTACATAAAATGTAAATGACTCTGAAATGTAAATTCATAAGAATTTCATAAATGGAGAAAGAAGTTTCAAATTACTGTATGTTTTTTTCTTTACATAAGAAACTCTTTAGATACCAAAAACTTTTTATATGCCACTTTCTGCACAATGTCTCTAAATATTAAGAGCTAATTGATTCAGTGTTAAATATTTATATGTGTGAATCCACACACCTTTATTTAGAAAGTATATTCCATTAGAAATAGGTTTGCTTGCATCTATCTTTCATTAAGATAGAAAATCAGTTCTTTATTGACCTCAAAGCTTTAAGAAAAAATATTGGTTTAAATGTCCATTTCTATCATAACAGATTGTGATTGTGAAGCAAATATAGTTACTTGAAATTGAATGTCTTAATTCTATTATATAAATTATGTGCATTCATTCTCAAAAAAAGAAAGTATGATGTGACACTATTAGAATGCTAAAGAAATTAGGATTTTGATTCTGAAATGATCACATGTACTTTAATTCAATTTTATGTCATAATTTTGGGGAATATCACTTCTTATTTGGACAAAAATAAGTGAGTAAGACCGTTTTCTGGGGATTAAGTTTCATTGCCATTAATTCACAGATCTTGATATTTTTTCCAGAAGTTAATACAAAAGCTACTTAATATTATTGAATAGTTTTAGAAAGGCAAAAATGAAATAACATTTTAAGAAGTAGTATACTGAAATATGCCTATACTCACTGTTGTAAGATTGTAAAATTTTCATCGGAAGCACTTATGCATCATAAATCAGCAAATGCTATAAATCAGAGTTTACCATATGTTTTCTTGATTGTTTTGATAAGGTGAAATTAGAAAATTTTAATAATGCAGATTTAACTCAAAAGTTTGTCATGTATACTTTTTTTCTGCCTTGATCAGCCAGTAATTAAAAATTTACCTGCACATCCCTGATTATAGGAGTCAATAAATTATAGAATCAAATGATTCGTTTTTTTTAAATAAAAATTGTCTGTAAAAAGCTCATGAGCAGGCATTCACAAAGAGAAGAAAGATCGAAGAGATGGAAGTGATCATGATCTTTCTGAAGATCTTTAGACTCACTTGTGTTGTGGGAGACCCTGGCAAAAGTCTTCTCAGTATGGTGTGCTTACATTAAAGAAGTCACTACTATGTTCTATGAATGAAACAGAATGGCAGTAGCTCAAAATAAGCTGAGATAGGCAGATTTAGAGATGTCTCAACTCCAGAGCTCCATGTGGAAGAACCTTCTGAGCTGGTTAGCCACAGTGAGAAATGCTATATCTTGATTCCAATGTAGTGATGTTATTTCCGTCTTCTTTTAGAATGAAATACAACCACATAGTAAACAATCATCATCACCATCATCATTAGTAACAATCTGCAAATGTATCTTGTTTTGAAACTTTTTGATATGTAGTACATTTTTAGCCTGTTTAATTTCATTTTATTGGATACATTTATTTGGTTAGAGATAGACTAAACTCTTTAGAGATAGTCTATCTCTTAAGCATTTTAGTCAGTTTGGGGTATCATATTCTGCATAAAATATTTACTGACTCTATACTTTTAGATTTAATAAAAGACAGCCATTTAAAACAATCACTTGTAGAAAAAGAAATTTAACTATGATTTAATTGCTATAAATAGCTCAAGGGTTAGGAAAGTCTGCCAAAATGCATCAGTATTTTCATTGTAATTTTTATTGTTACAGAGCTGATCACAATGCTTAAGAGTTCACTGATATTCACAAGGTCCATTAACTATGTATCCCTCTTTAACACTTAGTGATAGTCCCTCCAAATCAACAGTTTCTCTTATATTAGTTGCTATTATATTTTTAATTCAATACTTGATCAACTTAATATAGTCAAGATTCTTTTGATTATCTTTACCTCATTTTTACCTTTATTTTATCTCATGTTTGCTTATAAACTCCCTCCAAAGAGTTTACTCAGATATTTACTGTCCTGGTGTCATTGTATATACAATTCTATCCAACTAGCTATGTCTATCTTAATACATACTCTCTCTCTCTCTCTCTCTCTCTCTCTCTCTCTCTCTCTCCCTCTCTCACACACACACACACACACAACATACACACACACATATATACACATATATACTTAAGTATCTACAGAAAAATTATTTTTTTTGAAAAACAAAATCAATCCCTTACAAAAAAAAAATCTAGTTTCTGTATGGCTAGTCTACTCATTCAATTAATACAAACAAGTTAAACTAGATACTATGAGATCATTTAAATTTAATTCTTTTTGAACATACAGAATTTTCTTCTTCATTCTATTTTAGGTTTTTATCAACAAATTAAAGTTGATATTTAAATGCTATGAAATTTAGCATAATTGATAATCTGTTTAAATTCTCAGCATATTTTTCTATCAATAAAATAAATGATTGTTTTGACATCAACTTTTGGTGTCTTTTAGTTTTTTAAGTTCTCTTCTAGCTTCTCCTTGAATTTCATCCATTAATTCATCTCAGGAAAATAAATGACTGAAAAGCAAAATATCCCACAAATTATAATCAAATGTTAATGACTTAATTAGCAAGTAATCAAACTGTGTTCATATTTGATATTCTCAAAACCTTGTGAAATTAATAATGAATAACAAAATCATAAAAGCCCATCAAGACATTTTTATCAGCTTGAACATCATCCCACTTTATTATTATTTCTATTTTGTTGTAAAATGCATAAGATATGTGAATATATATCATGTGTATGTGCATATTTAATCAAATAAAAAAGTAAGAACTGAAGAAATGTTCCACAGTTCAATATTTGGGGAGGTATTTTTGCTTTCAGTAGTATTTTATTGAAATTTTGAAGATTTGTTCCATGCTCAGATTGGGGTACACATTTAGCGACATCTAATACACCTGATTTATGCTCAGTATGACTGATTGTTCAAAGTATCAGAGAGAATTAAAAGCTGTGTTACAATGAAATTCATAATCCAAAGCTATGGATGTTATATTATTTAAACCACTTCCAAATATCTGTACATGTACATAGGAAGGGTTTTCCAGTTTTAATTCCTGTGTTAAGCTAACCAAAACATAATAATATAGAGTTTATTAGTATCAAATTTCAGAGAACTGACATGTGGGGATATATGAGTAATTGCCAGTTAATAACTACATAAAAATTTAAACTTATTTGATAGTGGAAAAAATAGGAATTGATTCATGTGACTTTATGTAGAAATTATTGAGTCCAATGTCACAATATTTCATTACTTTGATCTCAGTGAAAGTATTTTTGTATTATTGAACATTGTAACAAATGCATACATAGATAGAAAATATATACTATAAACATGTATATACATTTACATTTGTATATATACATACAAACATATGTCTTTATGCATATATTCATTTATGTGCGTATTTAATCACATTAACTTTTGTCCATATCTTTCCAAGAAGTGCAATCAAAATATTGGAGACTTCTTCTTGATCTCTTTGTTGTAAAGATTACAGCCACTGTTCATTTTTTTGTTTCTCTTTTGTTTGAGAATTATCCACTACCTTTTACGTGGTTATCCTGTTTTACTCCTTCATTGGTAATATAATACAGCTAACTCACCATTGCCCTCTGCATTTTTCTAAAGTCATACACCATTACAATAAGTATATTCATATTAAGAAGACAAACCATTATTTTAGGTATTTGTTTGGAGAAACTAAAATCACTGGAAAATTAAACCATCTATAACAATTTGTCTATTATTATTATTTACAAGATACTCTGCTATGTCAAAGAGATATAAAAACAAAAGTCAAACAGCATATGACTTTGAGGAATGTACATTTTTATGATGATTGTATAGTTTCCCAAAGGCAATTCAGCCCAATTATCTTTTCCTATTCAGTGTATTTATTTGACCTAATTTTTTTGACAAAGTTAATGGTTTATCTGTGTATAGATAATGTCTAATATAATGGTCTCAGACCATTTGACCCACCTTATAGGCTACACACACACACAAAAAAAAAAATAATACATATATGTATATATGAGCACATAAACATATATTTTTAACCATATGCTACTTTTGTATTTGTTGTTCACAGTGTGTGTGATTAGACCAGAGTGTTTTAAGTGACTATAAATCTGTCATGTTAAGGAATTTCTGTCAGCAGGTCTAGCTTTTGTATACACCTTTAGTTTTTATTAATTTTTATTTGTTCTGACATTTTAATTCATAAAATAGCTAAATTAGAAGCCGGTCATAGTTTAAATCCTAGGAAGAAAGGAAAAGCTCAAATCTTTGTCTGAAAAAAAAAAAACAAAAAAACTCTTGCCTGTTTTTCTCTGACAGGACACATGATGGTAAATGTGCCTCTTCACTGCCCTATTCACAGTAAGGAATGAAAATTTAAAAGCAAGTCTAAAACTGTTTAATAATCACACACGCAGATATTCTGCTAAGATTATCACGGCCACCACCATTTGGTGCAATTAACTATCCATATGTTACAAACTATTATTAACTTTATCCCATGTGGAGAAAAATAATGGGATGCCTGCTCAAAGGAGAAGGAAGTGCATAACTGAAAATCAGGGCTTTTGAATATGTTTGGGGCTATTGCTCTATGAGTAATGAATTTTAATTGTAAATCTACAATGGCTTTTGTTTAATCTTCTTCTCTTCTCTACCTGCTACTATTTATCATTGGGAAAATTGTGCATGTTTCTTAAGTTTTTTCCAGTTTTCTGGACAACCCAGCACCAAAGCAATGTTCAGAAAAACCCCTAACTGCACAGATCAAATAATTGGAAAATTAAGGACAATGTGGGTAGATAACCAATTATTCCAGTCCAATGAGTTGTAGTCCTGTTTAATCTAAATCCATTGGACTATCTGAAAATGCCTTATATCATAAAATACTAAATATCAGAAGGAGATTTTGAAAACATCACTCTTCTAATTCTAAAGAGTGTTCTTTATATTTCTGGCAACAAATTTTTCCTTTTTATTTTTTTTTATTTCTTTTTATAAAGTTTTTTTTTTTAATTTTCAAAATACATGCATGGACAGTTTTCAGCATCCATCCTTATAAAACCTTATAATCCATTTTTCCCCTCTCTTTCCCTTACCCCCTCCTCTTAATGGTAAGCAATCCAATATATATTGATCATGTATAATTCTTTTATACATATTTCCACATTTATCAAGCTGCACAAGAAAAATCAGATCCAAAAGAAAAAAAAAATTAGAAAGAAAACAAAAAACAAACAAACACCACCAACAACAAAGTGAAAATACTATGTTGTGATCTACACTCTATCCCCACAATCCTCTCTTTGAATGCAGATGGCTCTCTCCACCACAAGACCATTGGTACTTCCCTGAATCACCTCATTGTTGAAAAGAGCCTAATCCATCAGAATTGATCATCATATAATTTTGTTGTAACCATACATGATGATCTCCAGGTTCTGCTCATTTCATTTAGCATCAATTCACGTAAGTCTCCCCAGACCTCTCTAAAATCATCCTTTATTTTTATAAATATTATATTTTTATATATATTTTCCCCCATCAGAATCTAAACCCTTTAAGAATCCTAACTACGTTGTTTACTTTTATTTGTATCCCCAATGCTTAACTGGCACAAAATCAGACTGTAACACATTTATCTATCCCATAATTTGGGAAGGGAGGAAACATATTATAGGTATCAGTGGACAATTAGATTAACTTGAGATCTTTCCCCCTCAAAATGTTCTCCCAAAATACTGTTAACTGTATCAGAAATGGTTGCTACTAGTATTCAGGTTAAAAATACTGTTAAAATATAAATATTTGAAATCTTCATTGGTCATTGAATATTATAATTACTTAGTTTATCATATTATAAAGCTAACAAATATCTGAGAAAATGGGTTGTAAAAACAATACAATTGAAATGATTTTACATGTTTATTAAGCTCCTATTTTAAGAAAGGTAGCTATTGCTTTGGTGGTCACAGAGATTGTCTTGAAGTAAGAAAGTCCTAGAATTATGTCTATCTGATCATGAGTACAGTATTTATTTTTCAGTGTCCTAGGAAACCTTTCAGAATACAAATTGCATGAAGAAATATAGATCTACATTGGTATTAGGTGAGTTTCACTGGTAGCTCCTTTTAGTGATAAAAACACACCTGGTTTAAAAAAAATATACAAGACAGCAGATGCATCTAAAGAAATAATGACAAAAGTTAAATAGCACTTATGTCCTCATGGAGATCATATTTTAATTGGATATGAATTTTGATTTGAGGAAGAGAACTGCCAGGACTACAGACCCTAAAATAGCAGACAAAAAAACAAAACAAAACAAAAAACAATGACAATATTGTCAAACAATTCAAATTTTCAAGATGTCAGCTGCTATTACTAGGATTCCCTTCCTTTGATTAGAAAATTAAAGAAGTCTTCAGGATACTAATCTTTCTCCTTTGTTATTTAAAATGTTACATATATCAAATATGTTAGTTATTTTTGGATCAGGTATGCTTTATATTTTCAAAGTTGATAAGAATGATGAAGTTGAGAGTCACAAAAATTAAAATAAATTAAGATTATGCAATATGATGACATAATGCTCACTTTATGATGCACTTGGGTCCATTTATATTTTAAAACTTGTCCCTCCACAATATCTCATGGTATGAAATAAATAAATGGTTATAACTTTTAATTTGGAAGGACCGATCTCTGGATTTTACCTTTAAGAAGACTGAGACCCAAAGATACTATATCACTTATCAAAAGTTCATACATGTACTAAGTATCAGAGAGAAAATTTGAATCCAAATCCTCTACCAACAAAAAGCAATTCTTTCCAGGCTGATTATGGGTTTTGGGAAGTTTTTGCAGATGAGTTCAAACCGTAATGAGTAAAACCTTTCTGGATTGCAAAAATGAAGGGAAGGAGTAATTTTTATGAAGCATAGAATATGGAGATAATTTTCTTTTATCTTTAAGTTAAATTTATATAATAAGGCCTGGATTTGTAGACATTCTGTGTTTATGAAGTGAATTATTTGTATACTTCTTTTTCCAAAACAGAACTCTAAAAAACAGCCTACCATGTTACCTTCTTAATATTATGCTAAGAAAGATCCTTCTTTCATCGTGTCTCATTGATCTCCCATACTCTTATTTTGCAAACAAAGGACACCAGAAAACTTAAAAACAAAAACAATAACATGTGTTTGTATAATTAGTAACAGAATATGACAAATGTAGTCTTCTAATATTTTTTTAAAAAAACAACACAAAAATAATTTAGATAAGGACAGAGGAGAAACAATCCTTTCCTCAAATCAGGATTTACCCTCTGCACTCCAGTGACTATAACTAGAATAATCCCCTTTCATGCTTTACATAAATCCTAGTCACATACTCTCAGGATTGAAAATAATAAATGAATTGTATGTGTACTAGTCACCACTTTCTGTACTGCTATCATTATCTACCTTGTCTCTTCTCTTCTCCCTTCCATAGGGATCCACCATTCCTACATCACTATCTATCAATCTCCATTCCTCTTTGAAGAGCTGACCTCCCATCAACGCAGTATTTTATAGCAAAATTAATTGACATTAGTTTTTAAATGCAAGTTTTTGTAGAAATCTCTACCTAAAGTCAGGCAAAAAGGGGGAAAAAAAGCAGAAAACTGGAGAAATATTTTTAGTGAGTTTTTCCCATAAAGATCTCATTTCTCAAATATATAGGAAACAAAGCCAAATTTATATTTTAAAAAAGCCATTTTTCAATTAATAAATGAAGAAAGTATAAAAACAGTCAGTTTTCAGAAGAAAAAAAAGATCAATTACCCATAATTATATGAAGTAAAACTATGAATAAAGAAATACAAATTAAAACAACTCTGAGGTACTATTTGAAACCCATAAAATTTACTAAAATGACAGCAAAGTAAAATAACAAATGCCACAGGGGTTATCCCTTATGGGAATATAGAGACACTGATGCATTGTTGGTGAAGCTGAGAACCAGTCCATCTATTCTGTAAAATAACTTGAAACTATGTTGCAAATAAGTAAAACTGTGCATATTCTTTGAGCCAACACTATTACTTCTATATAATCCAAAATGATTAAGGAAAAAGGAAAAGTACCCACATGTACACAAATATTTATGGCATCTCTTTTTTATGGTATAAAAAAATTTGGAAAATTCTGGAAAAAATAATATAGTGATCCACAACAATTCCAAATGACTCATGATGAAAAATATCAGCTATCTCCAGAGATGGACTCTGACTACAGAATGAAGAATATGTCTCTCCCTTATATTATTTTCCTAGAATATATTTAATGTGGAGAAATCTTTCTTGACTTCATATTTATAGTGAATATCATATTTCTTTTCTTCTCAATGAGTAATTGGAGAGAAAAATGAAAATAAAGTTTTTTTTTTTAATTGCTTGGCTATAGAGATTATTTTTCTCATTTAACTTATTTTGCCTTTTTGAGAGGTTTGGAGAAACTTACAGGAACTGATGCTTTGTGAAATGAGCAGAACCAGGAGATCATTGTACACAGTAACAATAAGATTATACAATGATCAATTTTGATGGACATGGCTCTTTTATTTTTTTTTTCACTTCTCTTTTTTAAAAACTTTTGAAAACATATGCCTGGATAACTTTTCAACATTGACCCTTGCATAGCCTTGTGTTTCAGATTTTCCCTTTTTCCCTCCACCCCCTTCCCTAGATGGCAAGCAATGTAATATATGATAAAATATATGTATATATGTTAAATCCAATATGTGTAAAAATATTTACACAAATCTTTTGTTGCACAAGAAAAATTAGATCAAAAAGGAAAGAAAAGGAATAAGAAACAAAATGCAAACAAACAACATCAAAAAGAGTGAGAATGTTATGTTGTGATACACATTCAGTTCCCACATTCCTCTCTCTTGGTCTAGGTGGCTCTTTTCATTACAAGAGCATTGGAACTGGCATCAATTATCTCATTGTTGGAAAGAATCACATTCATCAGAATTGATAGTCATATGATACTGATGTTGCTGTGTACAATGATCTCTTGGTTTTGCTCATTTTACTTTGCATCAGTTAAGGACATGGCTCTTTTCAACAACGAGATGATTCAGGTCAGTCCCAATGCTCTTGGGATGAAGAAAGCCATGTACACCCAAATAGAGGTCTGTGGGAACTGAGTATGGATCACAACATAGCATTTTCACTCCTTTTGCTGTTGTTTGTTTGCATTTATTTTCTTTCTCATTTTCTTTCCTTTTTGATCTCATTTTTCTTGTGCAGCAAGATAATTGTATAATATGTTTGCATATGTTGGATTTAACATTAAAAATATATGTCTAACAGTGTATTAACATACCCCTCTTTCTACTAACTATTTAGCACTGACTTTTCACATACTTTACCATTTTAGTTTTCTGCATTTAATTTGAAACCTAGATGTTGTTTTGATTTGCATTTCTCTTTATGTTTGTGATTTGGAGACCCCATTCATATAATTTTTAATAGCAATTAATTTTAGCACTATATCATTTAACTAAATCTCTCATTTTTATAAATGAACAAATCAAAAGATCTCACAGATAGCAGATCACAGAATTGAACCCAAATTATCTGATTTTGAATGTATTCTTTGTGAGTGTACCATATTGTCCCTACTTCAGAATCATATTGAGAAACTAAATATACACATATATGTTCAAAAATCTTAATTTCTTAGTTAAACATTCCTTGACATGAAAATCACATTCTTGAATGCTTTATTCTAAGAAAAACAGGATTCTAGTGAATGCTTTTTCAATTACTGGTGAATAAATTAGTTTTCCATAAATAAATGATGAATTTAATATGATTGCCTATTGGACTAAAGATCATAAAAGCATAAAAGAGTTTTAAGAGAATAGAACATTGTTAAACTTTTCCTACAAAATTCAATACAATTAGTAGATTTATAATTTTCATTAGTAATTTAACACACAATTGTGTCAAGAGAACATTTGTATTTTTACTGGAATAATTAAATATGTGTATTTTTTCTGGACTCTTCTTTTTTAAGGCAAAAATATGGCTATGGTAAATTAGTTAAATGCTATTTAATGTGAACAAATTTTTAACAGCTGTACAAAAGGTGCTTTAGTGCTATGCTATTTATATTTAATAACTTTTGGGATATTGGGATCCAAAGTCACAATGGCATTTCCTCTGAAGAATTGAAAATGTTGAGTTTTTTTTTTTCCTAGTATAAAATAAGATTCAAGAAAGATGGTTTCCAAACAACAGGAGATTTTAATTAAATTAAAGCACCAAGTCAAGGAAAAAGGTATTAGTCTTAGTGACAGGAAGAGAAGTGATGGTTGAACGAAGTATTTAAGATGAATACCTAGATGTATAAATGGGAACAGATTAAAATGATGCATTTGTCCATCTTTGTTCTGCAAAGGAAACTATGACAAATATTGCAAAAGGGAAATGATTAATTTTAATTAACAGTACTGATTAATTTGGAATGATGCAATAGCATTTGTTGTTATCATTATTGCATTGTACTTAGTTGAGTATTTATTTTTATTTTGTTGTCCTAGAAACAGAAATTTTAATGCATTTTGTCAAGATTTTCTCATCTGTGCATCAAATGTATAGAGTTTCTTTAAATTTCTTTTCTTTAATGAGTCGCAGAAAATGGACTCAATAACTTAATATTCCTTTTCCATTTACAATATCCTGAATTCCTAATGAATTGAGAAAATGTCATTAACATCACAAGTGGCATTCTAACAATCTACATATTTTGTATTTTATCTTTCCCTTGAAATGTGCATTATTTATTTTCTCAATGTATCAAATACAAAACAGTGTTAAAATGCATGGCTTTCTAGTTGTAGGTGATATTATTTTCACACAGTCACATTTGTAATAGCACTACTAAGAACTCATCTTGAACGGGGTTACATGAATGGTAAAATTGAACAATATTTTTGCCAGTTTTGTTCTTCCAAATAAAAAGATGCATTCATGGCATGAATGGACAAAGGTGACTATGTAAGCATATATAGAAAATGTTGACCATAATCAGTCCCTTTCCCATTATTGGCAATCACAAAATTCAGAAGAAAAAAAAAAGACAGAATGCAAGTCAATTTTATCCAGGCCATTGGACGTTCAACTCAGCATGATTTTTCAATTTTATAAACAGTAGGAGGCTCAACAAGAAACAATGAAGGAAAATAAGACCATGAAATCAGTGAGCAGAGTAATTGTTGGATTCTTCTGCCATTTAATTTCAAATTAAAATGTTCTTAAAAATCAAAGCAGTGTGGAAATTTCAGGATTTCTATCTTCAATTGCATTGGGAATATGTTTAATCACTGAAATGCTTAATTTCACATATTGCCCATGCTAAAAAATTTATTGGATTTTTAAAATTTGATTCTATTGCAAGGTTCAACATGTAATCAGAATTTTGTATATTTTGTACTTTCTTTTTCAAATCATATGGGGAAATTGCTGTCACCCAGTAGGACTGAATTTGTTAGTAATTTCATCCAGGGATATATTAACTCTGTGCAGATAATAAGCCTTTGATCTGATACCAGTTAGACAGTGTTTCTTGTTAAAGTAGTGTAGCTTGAAGAGTATATTTATTCCAGTTGTGAATGACAATCATGACTGAGATATAAGGCGAATGATTCAGCTACTTAATTTAGAGGGTTTTCCAAAGACTTCTTAAAACTAAAGTAAAAATATCAAAGCCTCTATAGAATTCTTTTGGGGTACAGCACACAGATACTGATGACTGCATTCTTGAAAGCTGTGCTAATTATAATAACCACTAGTGGAACTAGTATCTTAGTACAAATTAAAAAGATTTAAATAAAATAATTTCACATTTTTATGTTCATCAAAAGTAGTAAGTATAATCAATATTTATATATCAACACCTCAAGTTATGTCTATATATCCATATCTATACATAAAACATTATTTTATGCATATTTATACATATGAATGTGTGTCTATTTATAGAGATACATGTAGTCATATATATATATATATATATATATATATATATATATATATATACATGTTTTCAGTCTATGCTAGAGAACCTAGCAACAATAATGCTAGGGAACAGAATAACAAGAGTCTGCATCAATCTTGTGATACTTTATCATGTACCTTGCACACAATGCCCCATTTGCATAAGCAACAAGTCTGTGCAAAAACAAGTCTTATGCTACCTGAACCATGTGGTCTTTGGCTGGTTGGATCTTGGTCAGCTCATTATTAGGAATGAATGTTGAGGTCTCGGGTGTATGTTCTGCGTGACTGGCTAAAGGTTTGGGATACACACCCTGTAGACACATCAGGACAGGCATCTAGCATGCATCAAATCGAGATAGCCCCTACTGTCTCAGGAGTTGAGCTCCTGAATACACAAGCTATACACATACTTGTTGTTGGGGCACGTTGGCAAGGGCAGATGAGAGGGATATAAGTACAAGACAACAGAGGGACAGAGAGGAAGCAGAAAGAAGGGACAAGATGATGTAACCAAGCAATAAAGCTTCTCTAACTGTATAAGTGGTGTCAGACAGTTCTGTCATATCCAGAGACAGCTGAAGGTCACAGAGGCCGTGATAATTGTGGGTAAATGTTCAGATTCCAGCTGGTGTCAATAGGTCTGCACTTATTGAGGACCCCAACAAGTATATATATATATATATATATATATATATAATATATATATATATATATGTGTGTGTGTGTGTGTGTGTGTGTGTGTGTGTGTGTGTGTATATGTGGGTGTTTATATGTGTGTGTCTATATATGTGTGTGTGTGTGTATACACACACACACACACACACACACACACACACACACACATATATATAATCAGTTACCAAACCTTAGGAGACAAGATAAATTGAAGAGAATCATCAGTGAGAAGATGCTAACATTAAGGATTAGGAAAGCCCTCCATTAGAAGGTAGATTTTAGATGGGGTTTAAGGGAATACAAGGAGAGAGAGATAAAGAAGGAGAGAATTCTTTGAAGGAAGAGACACAACTAGTGCAAATTTATAGAGACAAAAATGTTATATCTTGTGCAAGGAAGAGTAAAAAGATCAGTTCAGTGGATAACAGTCTGTGGAGGGAAAAGAATGGAAGAAAGTTGCAAGAAGACTGGGAAGACAGGAGGAGGGCAAATTATGGAGAGCTTTGGATACAAAAATGAGGTGTTATTATTTGATGCTAGAGGACATAAAGAACACTTGAAGTTTGCTAAATAAACTAAAATCTTAAATCATCACCTCATATCTTTTAAATGTATATTAGGTAATCATTCTGATTGTAGAAAGTTAAGAAAAATTTAGAAATCTCTTGATGAAGATGAAAAAAGGAAAATGTAAAAGCCAGCTTGAAGCTTAACAAAATAAATAAATGAATAAAACCCTAAGATCTTGGCAACTTTTCCCATCACTTCCTCGCCAAAATGAGGGAGAAGTAGAAACAATACCTGATTTTATATTTGGGGGGCTCAAAGATCTCTGTAGAACATTACTGCAGCTATGAAATTAAAAGACAGTTTCTCCTTGGAAGAAAAACTATGGACAGTATATTAAAAAGCAAAGACATCACCTTGCTGAGAAAGACCTATATAATAAAAGCTATGTTTTTGTTTTTTTTGTTTTTTTTGTTTGTTTCCCCCAGTAGCAATATATGGGTATAAGGAAAGTGGAGCTCTATGGAAATAACATTTTTGAATTGTGATGTTAGATGTTAGAGCACAATTTTCAGAATTTTAAGAATTCTTTGGACATCAAGACGATCAAATCAATCAATACTTAAAGACACCAATTCAGATAATTCATTGGAAATTCAAATACTGAAGCTAAAGCTTAAATATTTTGGTCACAAACTGTGAAGTTAGGACTCATTGGAAGATATTCTGATGACGGAAAGATTTAAGGCAGAAGGAGAAGGAGATGATAGAGGGTGAGGTAGATAGTGTCATAGAAGTAATAGCCAAGAATTTAGAGAGACTTTGAAAGAGAGTATAGGATAAAAGGGCCTGGTTGTTGTGACCATAGGTCATAAAGAATTGAACAAGATTGTACAACAAATCAATATTTATCTTTCTACATTATAAGTGCAAGTCTTTACATTTTTTTTCTCCTCCAAGAGATTGTAAACACCTTCAGAACAAGGGCTATCTCCTTTTCCTTATTTTGCCAGGACTTATCATAATTCTTGATACACAATAGATACTTCATGACTACTTCTTTCCTTACAGCTTATTCATCTACATCTTACTAGAGAAAGAAACTAAAATATAGACAATAGAGACCATACAAAATGTTGTAATCAGCCCTGTGGCCCTCATCTTTTAATCTGGATTAGGACACTTGGGTAACGCAATAATATAACTTTCATTCTGCTATAGATTACTTCACCACATTCCTATTGTTTTCTGGACGACTGATATAAAAATAGTTTTGTCTCATTACATAAAATATTCCAAAAAGCTTTCTAAAGGAAGAAGTATAACAAAAAGTTTGGCACCATCAAGAAGAGAAAAACCTTGGACTTAGAAACACTTAGGCATTAAAGGCTGTTTTCATAAATGATTACTTCTATTCAGGAAAAGGATGAAATTTACAATTACATTTTGTTGCCAGAAATATGATTAATAGAGGCTGAAATAATATAGAAGGCAGAGAGATGCATTGAAAATGAAAATTAGGGGGGAAAACACTAAAAAATTCCTTAAATGTGTCAATGCCAAATATTGTATGACTGAAATTCATTCATAATAAAGTACATTTCATATGGAGAATAAGGAGTTATTTAGTAAGAAAAGACTACATAAAATTATTTCTGATAGTGATTCTCCCAAGTCTCTTTATGGGAATAAACCACCTTTAGAACTCATTATGTAGTTTGATTTACTGGACTACCAATTAACAGCAGCAACAATATTAATAGCACTAGCAGCAACAACAATAACAACCCTCACACCTATTTGATACCTGATACTTTCTTGCACTGAACATAAGTTTCATTTATAAAACAAAAAACAACAGCAATAACAACAAACATGAGAACCTCCCTGAGCTGAGCAGCTGTGAATTACTCTCTTTCTGTCTTTCAAAATGTCCAATACTATTTTATGCATGCTGTAGATACTCAATTATATTCTTAGTTGAATTCTACATTGTATAATGCGTTTTCAAAAAGTAAATCATTGATGTTATTGTACTTGATTGTATACAACTACATTGTAAAGTCATGCAAGGCTGATTATCCCATTTTTCTTGAAGCTGAGATAAAATAACTTGACTCAATTATTTCAGTAAGTGTCAGAACTGGTTGCAAAACTGTACATTTAGCCTTGGAAGGGAAATTCAAAATTATCTTGTGCAATGTCCTTTCAAAATCTCCAGTCACATAATTAATCATTTTTCAGGTAATAGAGCTGAGAATCAGAGACTTGAAATGATGTGCTCATAATCAAACAAATAGCAAGAACCAGAAACTGGAATTTGAACCTCATTCCTCCAATTTCACAGTTAGTATTCTTTCTCTTCTATCATCAAGTCATCCTCTGTGTGCAGCTCCTTTGAATTCAGATCTATTCCATCTTTATTTATTCTGTTATCATTAATGACATTATATTGTGTAGATACTAAAAGTATTGTCAAATAAAATATTTTGCAGCATTATCTCTGAATTAAAGTATTTTAAAGTTGAAAATGTGAAACAAGATATTCTTGCCAAGTTATATTTGGTGATATGTGGCCCATTGCCTGACAGTTCACATTCCCATCTGTTAAATTAATTCTTCCTATCTCTTCATCATTTCTTTACGAAAGACAAAGATTAGAAGTACTGATGGGTCTTGAAATGAACCAGAATGACAGATGTCAAGAAAAAAAAATCATGCTTTTGTTTGACATAAAAGGCTCCAAACACATTTTCAAAACAAATCTAATTTAGAATTGCAAAGGAGGAGATGTGTTTGGGGTAGAAATTTCTAGTTCCTAATGTGTTTGGGGCACCAAATTTTGGGATTTGGCCATGGGAAGAATTACCAATGGCCATTCTCTTTGGGAAAAGGTAGATTTATTTATGAAAAGAGGTTACAGACAAAATGAAGAGATACATTAGATACCAGGAATAGAAAATATGAGATAAAGTTGGAAGATCATATATTCAGAAAGGAAAGAAGTATTAATAATGAACAATGAAAAAGAGAAGTTTCCTAGTGGACCTCACAATTAAACAAGGAGAAAAGGTATGGAACTTCATGAGGTGGGGTATGCCCTTAATTGCTAAGCTAAATTCATAGAGGACTTTAGCACCCTAAAAGTGTTAGTTATAAGAAGAAGAAAGACAGCATGAGGCATGGTGGGGGGAGGAGAGGAAAGACCATGAAGCAGAACATCCTGGCCAATTGACCCAAAAGGAATTCAGCAAAGATGGTATGGGTCATAGACAGATTAATAAAGGAAATTTGAACTCAAGAGTTTTCATAAGTTGGATTTTTTACTGGACATAGCATAATGGAGCTACCCATGACTTTCACAGAGGATGAGAAAAAAAAGTTAATTGATCCCCATCACTGCCCTTCCCTGCTTGCTTCACAGAGTAATTTATTAGTACTTCAGGTTCTCTCTGTCAACCCATCTAGTCAGCTAGCATCCCATAAGAGGCAATTTTCACCTCCTTTTATTACTAATGATTTATAGGTAAATTATCTTTTCATTTTTTAAAAATATATTTTCCAAGCTGTCTATTCTAGAGCAGTCTCTTTTGAGACTGAAATAAATTACATTCTGATAGGAAAGATTATTTTATGACATCACATCTTTTAGAATTTCAGTCAAAATTAGAAATTGATTACAAAAACACCCAATAAAACAACTTCCAGAAAACTTTAGCTTCCCCACAAATCCAAAGCCAAAGAACAGAAAAATTCTGTCACTAAAGATTGACAAATATGAATTTCTTTGTACTTAATTGAAACCTTCCTTTAATTCTATAAGTCAATCATTTTAAATACAATAAAATTATATTTATCCTTTGAGGTATATTAGATGTTATGTAAGTAAAATGTGAATAATAGATGGCAGAATGGATAAAATTCTAGGCCTACAATCAGGAACTATGTGACCCTGGGCAATTCATTTAATACTGTTTACCTCAGTTTCCTCCTCTTTAAAATAAGCTGAAAAGGGAAATATAATTCTAATATGTTTAACAAGAAAACCCTAAATAGAATCACAGAGTAAAACTGAACACAACACAACTGCAAAGGTATTTTGTCTTGAATTCTGATTGATTGTCACTTATGGGTAGTTTTTCACACTTTGGCTTTAAGTTTCATTCCCGACAATCTCTCTCACTCATTTAAGTAATGATTCAAAAAGAAAAAAAACCTAATAGGTAAATGCATTTGTTATCTTCTACTTAAAGGGATCCTTCACTAATCATTAAAAAAAAAATTAGGAAGAATCCCTTTGTAATGAAAAAAAAATACTGCTTACCAATTTAACTCTTGCAGCTTTCAATTTCTTACATGATGAAAAAGAAATAATATTTCATTTGTGCCAGGAAAAAAAGAGAGGATACATAATTCTTGTGAAATGGATAAAATGTTTACAAAAGATCTGATCCAATAGTGTCATCTCTTCAAATTTATTCCCACTGCCATTTTCAAAGAGTATGTTATTGATATTGAAAAGGTAGTATGCCTTATTGGATACAGTTCTGTATTTGGAGTGAAAAGTTTCATGAATTCAATTCTTGTTTTCACAAAATATGACCATAGATAAAGCATTTATCCTTTCTGATCCTTTGTAAAATGAAACTAATGATACCTGTACTATCTACCTCACTGTATTCTTAAGAAGCTCCGATCAAATAAGAGATGTGAAACATTTTAGAGCATTATAAGAATGTCTTATTGCTGACAATCTTCTGCTTTGAAACAGATAGAAATAATGAAAAGTATAACTGTTTGCCCAATATTATTGATACTTAAAGCCTCAAATTTTTGGCTGAAGTCATGCAAGTATTTATTATTAAACTGAGTCATCATCTTAGCTTTGATTGTCGAAGTAGTATTGCCATTTTATTTAATATGAGTTTATTAATTGGATTTCAATTTATAACACAATTCCCTAATATGTTTAGAAAGGATTTATTTATTAATCAGTCTGTCATTGCTAATAGGTAGCAAAGTAGGGCTTTTTTGAAGCATATTGATAATACATAGAAAAGTATTTCAGTGTGGTTTATCAAATTTCAAATTTAATACGTATGCCCCAGACAATTTTCAACAACTAAAGCACTTGCTTTTGATAGTGTTGAATTGCTATTTCTGAGAATGTTTGCTTAATATCCAGGATAAAGAGGAGAAGTAAGAAAAAGAGATGGCAAGATTAAAATGACCTCTCTGATATTTAAATTTAGAACAATTTAAGTTTTAAAATATCTTTAGAAACACTACAGGATTGCCCAGAAGGAAGGGAAATAAATTCCTATTTCTGAAAAACTCTCCTTACTTAGCAAAACCTAGGAAGTATCAACCATTTTCTTTGATTCTTTAAATTGCTTAAATTATTTTTTTAAATAGTGTTTTAATACAAATAGAAAATACCATCATTTTCTTACTTGCTGTTTGTGATGTTAGGAGGCAGGAGAAAGAGCATTGATTCTGAGGTCAGAGGACTAATTATAGATACCCATGAAAAAGTCATTTAAGCTCCCTAGAACCTTGATTCCACATCTGCCAGATGAAGGCAACTGGACCAGATGGCCTCCAAAGTCCCATTCTACTTAAAATCTATGATTTCAATTCTGTGATCTGGTTGGCAACTTTTCAGTGAAT
The DNA here is from genome assembly GCF_016432865.1 of Antechinus flavipes. Classification (NCBI taxonomy): domain Eukaryota; kingdom Metazoa; phylum Chordata; class Mammalia; order Dasyuromorphia; family Dasyuridae; genus Antechinus; species Antechinus flavipes. Next base: position 47,470,733 of record NC_067403.1, read on the forward strand.
ATAAATAGAATATGATCGTGTTCAAGTATTATTTTGACAAATCCACTTGTCAAAAGCTTTTTTAAAAAAAGATTTGTGATTTTATAAATACAGTTATCCATTCTTTTTCATCCAATACAATTTTTGTTTATGAACTGCCATAACAAACAGTCCATAGAGAATATACCCATTATGAGAAAGCCCTTAGTGTTAAGTGTTTTAATAAAGGATGAGTATAAGCATGACACATGGATTGCTCATTGTTTATATATTCAACTTGATACATGAATATGCCACATTTTTCTAGATGATAACCTATTTAAGCAATCATTGGCAATAAGTTGTTTTTCTTAATTTATTTTGTGTGTCTCTCTATTATATTTTAGATCCCTTGAGAATTTTCTTATGTAGATAATATGATATTGTCATACGCTATCATATACTGTCACTGAATGAATTTTGGAGGTAGGATTTTAGTATCAAATAGCACTTTGGATGACTGAAGGTCCTAAAAATTCCTTAAATATAATCCAAGCTTCTTTCCCTTATACTTAATCCAGGGTCAAGAAAGAAAGAAAAAGAAAAGAAAAGACAAGACAAAGAAAAAGAAAGAAAGAAAGAAAGAAAGAAAGAAAGAAAGAAAGAAAGAAGAAAGAAAGAAGAAAGAAAGAAAGAAAGAAGAAAGAAAGAAAGAAGGAAGGGGAAAAAGAAAGAAAGAAAGAAGAAAGAAAAGAAAAGAAAGAAAGAAAGAAAGAAAGAAAGAAAAGAAAGAAAGAAAGAAAGAAAGAAAGAAAGAAAAGAGGAAGGGAGAAGAGGGAGGGAGGGAGAGAGGGAGGAGGAAAGGAAAAGGGAAGGGGGAAGAAAGAAGGGGCAAGGGGTAAGGAGAAAAAGAAATGGAAAAGGTAAGGGGGAAAGGGAAGGGGGAAGAGAGAAAGGGGAAGGGGAAAAAAGGAAGGGGAAAAAGAAGAGGAAGGGGAAAAGGAGAGAGAGGGGGAAGGGAAAGGGGAAGGAGAAGGGAAGGAGAAAAAGAAAGGGGAGGAGGAAGGGGAGGAGAAAGGGAGGGAAAAGGGAAGAGGGGAGGAAGATGGAGGAGGGGAAAGGGGAAGGAGAATGGGGAGGAAGTAAGGGGGAAAGGAAAGGGAAAGAGGATGGGGGAAGGGAAGAGGAAGGGGAAAGAGGATGGGGGAAGGAGAAGGGGAAAGAGGATGGAGAAAAGGGAAGGGGAAAGGGAAAGAAAGGAAAGGAGAAGGGAAAAGGGAAGTGGAAGGGGCAAGAGGAATCTAACAAATCAAATATTGGGGATAAATAGAGGCGAAGCATCTACTGATGATATGTAATAATATACACATGTACACCACCAACAAAATCCAAGAGCAAGAGATACAAAGAGAAATTCCATTCAAAATAACTGTTGATAGCATAAAATATTTGGGAATCTACCTACCAAAGGAAAGTCAGGAATTATATGAGCAAAATTACAAAAAAGTTTTCACACAAATAAAGTCAGACTTAAATAATTGGAAAAATATTAAGTGCTCTTGGATAGGCCGAGCAAATATAATAAAGATGACAATACTCCCTAAACTAATCTATTTATTTAGTGCTATACCAATCAGACTTCCAAGAAAATATTTTAATGATTTAGAAAAAATAACAACAAAATTCATATGGAACAATAAAAAGTCGAGAATCTCAAGGGAATTAATGAAAAAAAAATCAAATGAAGGTGGTCTAGCTGTACCTGATCTAAAATTATATTATAAAGCAGCAGTCACCAAAACCATCTGGTATTGGCTTAGAAACAGATTAGTTGATCAGTGGAAAAGGTTAGGTTCACAAGACAGAATAGTCAACTATAGCAATCTAGTGTTTGACAAACCCAAAGATTCTAAATTTTGGGATAAGATTTCATTATTTGATAAAAACTGCTGGGATAACTGGAAATTAGTATGGCAGAAATTAGGCAAGGACCCACACTTAACACCACATACCAAGATAAGATCAAAATGGGTCCATGACCTAGGCATAAAGAACGAGATTATAAATAAATTAGAGGAACATAGGATAGTTTATCTCTCAGACTTGTGGAGGAGAAAAGAAATTTGTGACCAAAGATGAACTAGAGACCATTACCAATCACAAAATAGAAAATTTTGATTATATCAAATTAAAAAGCCTTTGTACAAACAGAACGAATGCAAACAAGATTAGTAGGGAAGTAACTAACTGGGAAAACATCTTTACAATTAAAGGTTCTGATAAAGGCCTCATTTCCAAAATATATAGAGAACTGACTCAAATTTATAAAAAATCAAGCCATTCTCCAATTGATAAATGGTCAAAGGATATGAACAGACAATTTTCAGATGAAGAAATTGAAACTATTACCACTCACATGAAAGAGTGTTCCAAATCACTATTGATCAGAGAAATGCAAATTAAGACAACTCTGAGATATCACTACACTCCTGTCAGATTGGCTAAGATGACAGGAAAAAACAATGATGAATGTTGGAGGGGATGCGGGAAAACGGGGACATTGATGCATTGTTGGTGGAGTTGTGAACGAATCCAGCCATTCTGGAGAGCGATCTGGAATTATGCCCAAAAAGTTATCAAACTGTGCATACCCTTTGATCCAACAGTGTTTCTATTGGGCTTATACCCCAAGGGGGAAGAAAGAAGGGGCAAGGGGTAAGGAGAAAAGAAATGGAAAAGGTAAGGGGGAAAGGGAAGGGGGAAGAGAGAAAGGGGAAGGGGAAAAAAGGAAGGGGAAAAAGAAGAGGAAGGGGAAAAGGAGAGAGAGGGGGAAGGGGAAAGGGGAAGGAGAAGGGAAGGAGAAAAGAAAGGGGAGGAGGAAGGGGAGGAGAAAGGGAGGGAAAAGGGAAGAGGGGAGGAAGATGGAGGAGGGGAAAGGGGAAGGAGAATGGGGAGGAAGTAAGGGGGAAAGGAAAAGGGAAAGAGGATGGGGGAAGGGAAGAGGAAGGGGAAAGAGGATGGGGGAAGGAGAAGGGGAAAGAGGATGGAGAAAAGGGAAGGGGAAAGGGAAAGAAAGGAAAGGAGAAGGGAAAAGGGAAGTGGAAGGGGCAAGAGGAATCTAACAAATCAAATATTGGGGATAAATAGAGGCGAAGCATCTACTGATGATATGTAATAATATACACATGTACACCACCAACAAAATCCAAGAGCAAGAGATACAAAGAGAAATTCCATTCAAAATAACTGTTGATAGCATAAAATATTTGGGAATCTACCTACCAAAGGAAAGTCAGGAATTATATGAGCAAAATTACAAAAAAGTTTTCACACAAATAAAGTCAGACTTAAATAATTGGAAAAATATTAAGTGCTCTTGGATAGGCCGAGCAAATATAATAAAGATGACAATACTCCCTAAACTAATCTATTTATTTAGTGCTATACCAATCAGACTTCCAAGAAAATATTTTAATGATTTAGAAAAAATAACAACAAAATTCATATGGAACAATAAAAAGTCGAGAATCTCAAGGGAATTAATGAAAAAAAAATCAAATGAAGGTGGTCTAGCTGTACCTGATCTAAAATTATATTATAAAGCAGCAGTCACCAAAACCATCTGGTATTGGCTTAGAAACAGATTAGTTGATCAGTGGAAAAGGTTAGGTTCACAAGACAGAATAGTCAACTATAGCAATCTAGTGTTTGACAAACCCAAAGATTCTAAATTTTGGGATAAGATTTCATTATTTGATAAAAACTGCTGGATAACTGGAAATTAGTATGGCAGAAATTAGGCAAGGACCCACACTTAACACCACATACCAAGATAAGATCAAAATGGGTCCATGACCTAGGCATAAAGAACGAGATTATAAATAAATTAGAGGAACATAGGATAGTTTATCTCTCAGACTTGTGGAGGAGAAAGAAATTTGTGACCAAAGATGAACTAGAGACCATTACCAATCACAAAATAGAAAATTTTGATTATATCAAATTAAAAAGCCTTTGTACAAACAGAACGAATGCAAACAAGATTAGTAGGGAAGTAACTAACTGGGAAAACATCTTTACAATTAAAGGTTCTGATAAAGGCCTCATTTCCAAAATATATAGAGAACTGACTCAAATTTATAAAAAATCAAGCCATTCTCCAATTGATAAATGGTCAAAGGATATGAACAGACAATTTTCAGATGAAGAAATTGAAACTATTACCACTCACATGAAAGAGTGTTCCAAATCACTATTGATCAGAGAAATGCAAATTAAGACAACTCTGAGATATCACTACACTCCTGTCAGATTGGCTAAGATGACAGGAAAAAACAATGATGAATGTTGGAGGGGATGCGGGAAAACGGGGACATTGATGCATTGTTGGTGGAGTTGTGAACGAATCCAGCCATTCTGGAGAGCGATCTGGAATTATGCCCAAAAAGTTATCAAACTGTGCATACCCTTTGATCCAACAGTGTTTCTATTGGGCTTATACCCCAAAGAGATACTAAAAAAGGGAAGGGGACCTGTATGTGCCAAAATGTTTGTAGCAGCCCTGTTTGTAGTGGCTAGAAACTGGAAAATGAATGGATGCCCATCAATTGGAGAATGGCTGGGTAAATTGTGGTATATGAATGTTATGGAATATTATTGCTCTGTAAGGAATGACCAGCAGGATGAATACAGAGAGGCTTGGAGAGACCTACATGGACTGATGCTAAGTGAGATGAGCAGAACCAGGAGATCATTATACACTTCGACAACGATATTGTATGAGGATGTATTCTGATGGAAGTGCATTTCTCTGACAAAGAGACTTAACTGAGTTTCATTGGAGAAATGATGGACAGAAACAGCTACACCCAAAGAAGGAATACTGGGAAATGAATGTGAACTATTTGCATTTTTGATTTTCTTCCCGAGTTATTTTTACCTTCTGAATCCAATTCTCCCTGTGCAACAAGAGAACTGTTTGGTTCTGCAAATATGTATTGTATCTAGGATATACTGCAACATGTTTAGCATATATAGGACTGCTTGCCATCCTGGGGGGGGGGAGGAGGGAGGGAGGGGGAAAAAACGAAACATAAGTGATTGCAAGGGATAATGTCGTGTAGAAATTATCCTGGCATGGATTCTGTCAATGCGAAGTTATTATTAAATAAAATAAAATTTATTATTAAAAAAAAAAAAAAAAAAAAAAACAAACTCAAATAGCCTTATCTCTCACAGATCAAAAAAAAAAATATATAATATACACATGTTATGTAAAATATGTATATATTATTATTAAAAGATTGAACTGTTTACATCCCTAGATGAGAAAATATATTAGTAACTCTTGAGAACTGTGTCTGTCAGTGGGGCATACAGAGTGGGGTATTACACGGATGTGTTGTGTAATTGTGAATGGACTCCAATGGGATCACATCAAAGAAAAAGACATTAAGGAGTGGAAAAAGAGGAAAGGAGAGATACTACTGGACAATTAATTCACATGAAGAGGTGTAAAAAAAAACTGATTACATTTGAAGGAAAGAAGGGAAAAGGATGAGAATTGTCCAAAGCATGATCTCATGAGTTTTGGCTCTTAAGCAGGAATTACTTCATCATTCAGTTGGACATAAAAATTTACCTATAAAGGAGGAGAAAGAAGAAAGAAAAGGGAGGGACAGGGTAGAAGGGAGGGCTAAGGGGCAGAAACACTAGGGAAAAAGGTAAGAGAAGTGGGGAAAGGGCTACAGAAGATGAGGCAGTGGGAGGAATAGATTAAAAAACACTATTAAGAGAAGAGGGATAATAAAGATAAAGTAATGGGTGGGGGTGGGTAAAAATTAACAACACTAAGTGAAGGGGGAGGAGTGATAGGAGATAAGGTAGTGGGTGGGGTAGATGAAAAAAAGCCCCACTAAGGACAACATGTGAAAGAAAGAACAAAAGTTATATACAGGGGAGATACTAGGATGGAGGAGGAAATTACAGAGCTGGTAATCATACCTGTGAATGAGAAAGGGATGAACTGTCCCATAAAGCAGAGTGAATTAAAAATATAATCCTTCAACATGTTATTTACAAGAAACACATTTGACACAGAGAGAAACACACAAAGGTAAAAGGCTGGAACAGAATGTATTATGCTTTAGATGAAGTAAAAATAAAAGCAGGAGAAGCAGTGCTAATCTCAGATAAAACAAAAGCAAAAATAGAATTTATTAAAAGAGATAAAGAAGGAATGTAAATCTTGATAAAGGACACCATAAATAATGAAATAGTAAGTACTTGCACCAAGGAGGAGAGCAGACAAATTCCTAGAGAAGATTTTAAGTCAGTTACAGGAAAAAGTAAAAAGCAAACTATTTTAGTGAGATACCTCAGTTTTTCCTTCTCAAAATAAAACAAATCTAATCACAAAATTAAAAAAAAAGATAGAAACTAGGGAAGTTATTAGGAAACTATAAAACACAGATATGATAGACCTCTGGAGAAAATTGCATAAGGACAAAAAGTAATGCACCCTTTTCACCACAATATGTGGTTTCTACACAAAAATTGACCATATATTAGGGGATAAAAACTTTACACTCCAATGTAGAAAGGGAGAAACCGTAAATTCTTCATTTTCAGACCACAATGCAATAAAAATTATATTCAATAAAGGGTCAGGGAAAAATAGACTAAAAACCAATTGGTAATTAAATAAATCTAATTCTAAAAAAAAAAATGAGTGGGTCAAACAACAAATTACAGAAGAATACATAATTTTGTCCAAGAAAATGACAATGAGAAGATACCCAAAACTATAGAATATAGTCAAAAATGATTCTTTGGGTAAATTTTATATCTCTAAAGGGCTGTATGAATAACATAGAGAAATAAAAGATCAATGAATTAGGGATGTAACTAAAAATGAAAAGGGTGAACTTACTACCTTTGAAAAAGAAATTAAAGCATATTAGGAGCTATTTTATTCAATTATCTGGCAGCAAGTCTGACAATCTAACTGAAATGCATGAATATTTACAAAAATAAAATTTGCCCTGCTTAACAGAAGAGAAAATGAATTACTTAAATAGTTCCATTTTAGAAAAAAAGAAATTGAACAAGCCACTAATGAACTCCCTAAGAAAATATCTCTAGGTCCAGATGAATTCACAAGTGAATTCTACAGAACATTTAAAAACCAATTAATTCTAATACTTTGTAAACTATTTGGAAAAATAGGAAAAAAAGAGGTACTGTAAAATTCCTTCTATGACACAAATATGGTGCTGATACTTTAAACAGGAAGAGCCAAAATGGAAAAAGAAAATTACAGACTAATCTCCCTAACAAATATTGAAGCAAAAAAATTAAATAAAATATTAGCAAAAAGATAACAGCAATTTATCAGCAGGAAAATACACTATGAGCAAGCAGAATTTATACCATAAATGCAGGGCTGGTTCAATATCAGGAAAACTATTACCATCATTGATCATGTCAACAACAAAACCAACAGACATCATATGATAATCTCAATACATGCAGGAAAAAAAAAATAGTCAAAATACAGCCCTCGTTCCTATTAAAAATACTAGCGAGCATAGGGATAAAGGAAGTTTTCCTTAAAATAATAAGTATCTCTCTAAAATTTACAGCAGGCAGTATTTGTAATATAGAGAAGCTGGATGCATTACCAATAAGATCAGTGGGGAAAAAAGATGTTCATTATTACCACTATTATTCAACATTGCACTAGAAAAGTTGACGTTAGCAATAAGAAAAGAAAATGAAATTAAAGGAATTAGAATAGGCAATGAGGAAATAAAACTAACACTCTTTGTAATTGATATGATAACATACTTAGAGAATCCTAGAAAATCACTTAAAAACCTACTGGAAAAATTCATAGCTTTAGCAAAGTCTCAAGATATAAAATAAACCCATACAAATCATCAGCATTTACACACACACACACACACACACACACACACACACACACACACACACATATATATATATATATATATATATATATATATATCTGATAAAGCCCATCAGAAAGAAATAGAAAGAAAAATTTCATTTAAAATTTCTGTAGATAAAGTAAAATACTTGGGGTTCTACCTGCCAAGACAAACCAAAGAACTATATGAACACCATTACAAAATACTTCTAACATAAATAAAGTAAGATCTAAACAACTGGAAAAAATATCAATTGCTCATGGGTAGGCTGAAATGATGTAATACAAAATACAATTCTGCCTACATTGGCATATTTGTTTAGTGCCTTACCAATCAAACTGCCAAAATATTATTTTATACAATCACAAAAATAATAAAATTTATCTGGAAGAACAAATGATCAAATCTGGGAATTTGAAAAAAAAAATTACAAAGGATGGTGGCTTAACTGTAAAGCTGAAACTATATTATAAAGCAGTAATCATCAAAACCTCATCAACTGGCAAAAAATTGTTGGGAAAATTGGAAAATTATATTTCAGAAACTTGGTATAGATCTACATCTTATGCCACATACCAAAATAAGATATAAATGGGTACATGATTTGGACATAAAGAATGTTTACCATAAGCAAATCAGAAGAACAAGGGATAATTTACCTAACAGATCATTGGAGAAGGGAGGAATATTTGACCACAGAAGAACTAGAGAGTATTATGAAAAGCAAAATAGACAACTTTGATTAGATTAAATTAAAAAAAAGTTTTTACACAAACAAAAACAACAGAAACAAGATTAAAAGGGAAGTACTAAGCTGGGAAAAAAAAATCTTTACAGTGATTATTTCTGATAAAGGTCTCATTTCTAAAATGTATAAATAATTGTGTCAAATTTATGAGAATAAAGGTATTCCTCAAATGATAATTGATCAAAGTATATGAACAGAAAAATTTTAGATGACTATATTAAGGCAATCTATAGGTATATGAAAAAAATACTCTAAATCACTATTGAGTAGACAAATGCAAATTAAAACAATTCTGAGGTACCACGTCACACTTCTGTGATTGAGAGGAAAAGATAATGATAAATGTTGGAGGGGATGTGGTAAAACTGGGACATTAATACATTGTTGGTAGAGTTGTGAAATGATCCAATCATTTCTGGAGAACATTGTGGAGCTATGCCCAAAGGGATATTAAACTATATATACACTGTGACCCAGCAGTGCCATTATTAGATCTGTATCCCAAGGAAATGATAAAGAAAAAAGGACCCACATATCCAAAGATGTTTTTAGCAGCTCTTGTGTCAGAAAAGAATTAAAAAATAAGTAGATGCCCAGTAATTGAGGAATGGTTAAACCAGTTGTGATATATGAAGGTAATGGGATTTTATTGTTTTATAAAAAGGATGAACAATTTGATTTTTTCATTATAGCTTTTTATTTACAAGATATATGCATGGGTAATTTTTCAGCATTGACAATTGCAAAACCCTTTGTTACAATTTTCCCCCTTCTTCCCACACCCCCTCCCTCAGATGGCAGATTCACCAATACATGTTATATATGTTAAAGTATATGTTAAATACAATATATGTATACATGTCCATACACTCATTTTGCTGTACAAAAAGAATTGGACTTTGAAATAATGTACAATTAACCTGTGAAGGAAATCAAAAATGCAGGCTGACAAAAATAGAGAGATTGGGAATTCTATGTAGTGGTTCATACTTATTTCCCAGAGTTCTTTCGCTGGGTGTAGCTGGTTCAATTCATTACTGCTCTATTGGGACTGATTTGATTCATCTCATTGTTGAAGAGGGCCATGTCCATCAGAATTGATCATCATATACTATTAATGTTGAAGTATAGAATGATCTCCTGGTCCTGCTCATTTCACTCAGGATCAGTTCATGTAAGTCTCTCCAGGTCTTTCTAAAACAAAGAGTATGCACAGTTTGATAACTTTTTGAGCATAGTTCCAAATTGCTCTCCAGAATGGTTGGATGTATTCACAATTCCACCAACAATGTATCAATGTCCCAGTTTTCCCACATCCCCTCCAATATTCTGCATTATCTTTCCCTGTCACTCTAGCCAATCTGACAGGTGTGTAGTGGTATCTCAGAGTTGTCTTAATTTACATTTATCTGATTAATAATGACTTGGAGCATCTTTTCATATGGCTAGAAATAGTTTCAATTTCTTCATCTGAGAATTGTCTGTTCATATCCTTTGACCATTTATCAATTGGAGAATGACTTGGTTTCTTATAAGTTAGAGACAATTCTCTATATATTTTGGAAATGAGACCTTTATCAGAACCTTTGACTGTAAAAATGTTTTCCCAGTGTATTTCTTCCCTTCTAATCTTGTCTGCATTAGTTTTGTTTGTACAAAAACTTTTCAATTTGATATAATCAAAATTTTCTATTTTGTGGTCAGTAATGATCTCTAGTTCTTCTTTGGTCATAAATTCCTTCCTCTTCCACAGGTCTGAGAGGTAAACTATCCTATGTTCTTCTAATTTATTTATAATATCATTTTTTATGCCTATGTCATAAACCCATTTTGACCTTGTCTTTGTGTACAGTGTCAAGTGTGGGTCAGTGCCTAGTTTCTGCCATACTAATTTCCAATTTTCCCAGCAGTTTTTGTCAAACAGTGAGTTCTTATCCCAAAAGCCAGTGTCTTTGGGCTTATCAAACACTAGATTGAACAATTTGATTTTATAAAACTTTAGAAAGATTTACATGAAGTGATGCTGAGTGAACCAAATAGAATCAGGAATACATTGTACTCAACAACATCACGAATGCATAATGCTCATCTATGAAAGACTTGGCTCTTTTTAGTAGTTCACTGATCCAAAGCAATCCTTATAGATTTTGGACAGAAAATGCTATCCATTTTCATGCAGAAAAAGAACTAAGGAGATTGAATGCCAATCCACTCATTCTATGTTTACTTCTTTTTTTCTGGTTTTTTTCTGTCTTCCACAGTTTTCCCTTTTTGCTCTGATTTTTCTCTCCCAACAGGATTCATAAAGTAATGTGTATAAAAATATATAATTTACTTGTTAAAAAAAAAAAAATCATAGAAACAGTTCATGTAGTGTCATGTGCAAAGAAGAATAAGAAGGCTTGGCTATATGGAATATTCAGGGAGGGTGATACTATTGGCATGAGGACTTGCTAAGCCATTTTCTGGGTTGCTCATCCATCTTTGATGTCTGTCTTCCACTCATCTCTTATTTATGGCAACAAGAAGCTGTAGCAAATGCAATGGTCACAGCCCTAGGATTACCATCTTTACAAATGGGTTAAACCAGGTTGAAGCTAAGTGGTGGGCCCAAATCCATATGGTAGTTAAGGGTATTTCAATCCCAAGCATGTGAAGTCTTCTGTTCACTATTCACATCCTGGCATGAATAAAGAAAAGGCCCTAAAAACTGTCTGCTTTACCCAACTCTGTTTTGCTTATCTGGGCAAGCAGAGAGCCCAAACTCACGCTGAAATGAAAAAAATATATACAAAATATTTTGGCAAAGATGATACCACTCAACATCAGTATATAGGAAATTTTTACATTAATAGACAACAAAAAATCCAATATACCTGAAAGATGAACAGCTTTTGGTGTGAAAGAACAAAGCAGTTATCATATTCAAATATCATCCCTGAGTGAAACAAGGCTGGCAAATAAAAACCTGCTTAACAATGTCAGAACAAGATAATTTTTTTTTTTCTGAAGTGCCTGTAGTAAGCTGGCCTAGTTTTTTGTTTTTGTTTTTTACTTTTCTTTCCCTCCCCTTGAGAGTATGTTTCCAATGGCATGGAAAGGTAATGTCCAACATTAGTGCCTATAAGATTTTGGGTTCCAAATTTTTTTTCCCTCTGTCTCTTCTCCATTCCTTATTTCTTTCATCCCAAAACAGTAAGGATACTGATATAGCTAATACATGTATAATTATTTTAAACACATTTCTACATTAGTCATATTGTAAAAGAAAAATCAGAACAAAAGAGAAAAACCATGAGAAGGAGAAAGCAAACAAAAAAGAAAAGTGAAAATAATATGCTTAAATAGCTGGCATGTTTCAAAATCAAATCTAATTAATTCAACAAATCTGTATGTTTCTTCAAAGAAGGGAATGACAGGTTCATGACAATTCAATTGCTACTTGCAGGAAAGTGCTACACTACTATTATTAGTGCACATGTTCTCATTATGTTAAACTATGATGAGGTGAAAGAAAAAGATTATGAAAATGGAGACCTTCATTATTGTGCTGAAAGATTCTAGGTAATTCTAGGTAACTTTTATACTAGAGTAGGCACAAATGATCAGACTTGGCAAGAAACACATAGAAAGAAACACATCAGAAAAAGCAACATCATTGTCCATTCACTATTAAAGACTTGGGAATCTTGTGACTTTTTCATCAACAGTGTATTTAATTTGTTGAAACACAACAAAAAATTTGTAGATGCACACTTATAATAAATATTGGCATTTAATAAACCATGTTATTGTAAGGAGAAGAGACGGACAATGTGATAGTGATGAAGATGAACGATAGACATATTATTTTTTTTTTATTTTTATTTAATAATTACTTTATATTGACAGAATCCATGCCAGGGTATTTTTTTTTTTACAACATTATCCCTTGCACTAGTTTCTGTTCCAATTTTTCCCCTCCCTCCCTCCACCCCCTCCCCTAGATGGCAAGCAGTCCTTTATATGTTGGATATGTTGCAGTATATCCTAGATACAATATATGTTTGCAGAACCGAACAGTTCTCTTGTTGCATAGGGAGAATTGGATTCAGAAGGTATAAATAACCCGGGAAGAAAAACAAAAATGCATATAGTTCCCATTTGTTTCCCATAGACATATTATTATTATTATTAATTAATGCTGGGCTAGTTGTCATATCATCTCCAAGCTAAACATTCACATTTAAAAAAAGCAGGAGCACTAAGGAATAGTGAAGGCAAGAAGACATAGAATCAACATATAGAGTACTTCTTCATTCATGAACAGTTTTTCATAGATTTGACACAGATCTAACAAAGTCTTCTTAATAGTGGAGCAGATAAGGGGTGGGCAGTTTTCAGAGATTCGGTGTATTGCACCATATTTATTCATTTCATCCGGAACACTGACAAATATCAGAATTAGATTATTGAAAGTGATGGGAAAATTCAGAAGTTATAAATGAAAAACAACTCTATAGAATCTACTAGCAAAATAGTTCATCATCACTCAAAGGAATGTTTAACTTTAATAAAAACAAAGTACAATAATTTACCTCAAAAATCACATGAAACCAAATCTCTGAACAGAGTCTGATGGAATGAATCAACTTTCCAACTCAATATACATTGGAAGGACGTCAAGAAAAGTCACTTTTTGGGATGGAGTCAAGATGGCTGAGAATAGAGACCTCTAGGCTTCCCTCAGATAAACGGCAGGGTAAGCCTCTGAACTGGTTTTGCACTGACAGAACCCACAAATAGTTGGATACAACAAATTTCCAGCAGAAGATAATTTGAAAGAAGTTCAGAAAAGGTCTGTTTCAATCAGGCAGGGGGAGAGGTTGTGGAGCCCAGATTGCAGTGCAGGGAGCATGGGTCAGGGAATTGGGGTGGGGAGCCAAGGATTTGTGGTGTCAGCACAACAGGAAATCTACTGCAAGTCTTTTAGGCTATTTTGTCCTGATTGCAAGCTGGTGGTTCAGCTTGCAATGATACACCAAAAAGCAAACACAAAAGATAAATTGGAAACCATTGAGCCCTGAAAAAATGTAGCACCAGAAATTAGTCAGCAGCCCCAGCCCCAGGGCAAACTAAAGCTGCTGTTGCCCTTTTCTTTTAAGAGTAGGCCTCACTCATTGAAAACTGAGCAAAAAAGCAAAAAGAAATCTGATCATAGACAGCTTTTATGGAGAAATAGAAGAGCAGATCTCAAATCCTTAGGATCCTAAAGGCAAATAAGCTCCAGATGAAGTACCAAAGGGTGATATGAACCATTTCCCAAGGCTCTTTTGGAATAATTCAAAAAATATCTTTAAAAAGAGTTAGAAGAAAAATGAGGAAAGGAAAGGAAATCTTTGCAGGAAAGTATGGAAAAGGAAAAATAGAAATTATCTGAAGAAAAGTCCCTAAACAATAGATTCAAAGAAATGGAGAAAGCATGTAACTCCTTACAAAATAGATATGGAAAAGAAACCAATTCACTGAAAAAACGAAAATGGAAAATGGAAAAAAATGCAACGAACAAAACATTTCATATAAAAGTTTGATTGACCAAATGCAAAAGGAGATAAAAAAGCTAAATGAAGAAAATAATATAGTAAAAATTAGAATTCAACAAAAAAAGTGAATGACTCAATGAGACTTCAAGAATTAGTCAAATAAAACAAACAAAAAGAAAAAAAAATAGAAGAAAATGTAAAATACCTCATTGGAAAAACAACTGACTTGGAAATACATCTAGGAGAGACAATCTAAGAATTACTGGACTTCCTGAAAAGGCATAGGGAAGGTTCTATTTCTAGCATTTATCAAGGTTTACTGCCCAGCTATCCAAAAACCAGTAGGTAAAATAGACGTTAGAAGAATTCAGTGATCACCTTCTAAAAGAGACTCCAAAATTAAAACTCTAAGGAATATCATAGTTAAATTTCAGAATTATCAAATCAAGTAGAAAATATTGCAAGTAGTCAGAACAAAACAATTCAAATATAGAGAAGTCACAATCAGGATTACCCAGGACCTCGCAGCTTCCACTTTAAAGAATTTTTAGGGCATGGAATCTGATATTCTGGAAAGCAAAGGAACTTGGACTGCATAAAGAATCAACTATTCAGCAAAAGTATGCATCGTATTTTAGGGGAAAAGATGGACATTTAATGAAACAGGTGAATTTCATCTATTTTGAATGAAAAGACCAGGTTGAATAGAAAATTCAATCTTCAAATACAGAACTAAGAGACGCATAAGAAAGGTAAAAATGGAAAGAAAAAAAAAACATTCTTTTAAAAGTTAAGAAGCTAGTATCCCTATATGGGAAGATGATGTGCTTAACTCTTGAGATCTGTATCTCTGTTATAGGCATATTTAGAGGGTACAGGTATAATTTTATTTTACTGTGATGATATAAAAAAGAAACTAGAAGAGGGAAGGTGATTCTGCTATAAGAAGAGGAACATGGAGTTAAAATGGAGTGGATTACATCTTCTAAAGAGGCAAAAAGGCCTGTTGCAATTGAGGGAAACAGGGAAAGAGAATGATCATTGTGTGGATCTTACTCTCATCAGATTTGGCTCCAAGAGAGATTATCAAACACATTTTGCTTCACAAAGAAGTTTGTTAAGACTATAGGGAAGTAGGAGGGGAAGGAGGAAAAGAAAGGGAGAAGCTAATAGAAGTGAGAACAGAAGTATAAGGTGAATGGTATAACAAAGGAGGGAGCTGCAAAAGGGGAAGGCTGAGAGAGAGGAATGGTCAGTAACAAAATACTGGGAAGGAGAGAAAGGAGAAAAGGGTAGAGGAAAGCATAACTGAAAGTAAACAACAAGGCAGGAAATACAGAGTTAATTATTTTGTCTGGGAATGGGAATGGGATGAATGTTCCCATAAAACAGAAGTGGATAGCAGAATGGATTAAAAGCCAGAATCCTATAATTTGTTGTTTACATGAAACTCAATTAAGGCAGAGTTTTACATTTAGTGTAAAGGTAAAAAGGCTGGAACAGAATCTATTATTTTTCAGTTGTGGTAAAAACAAACAAACAAACAAACAACAGGGGTAGCTATCCTGATCTTAGATCAAGCAAAAGCAAAAAGTAGAGCTAATTAAGAGATAAGGAAGGACACTACATCTTACTTAAAAGTAGGTAGGTAATGAAGTAATGAAGTAATACCAATACTAAACATATATACACCAAGAAGTATAGCGTCCACATTTTTACAAGAAAAGTTAAGAGAGCTGCAAAAAAGAATTAGGCAGCAAAACTATACTAGTGGGAGGTTTCAACATTGCTCTTTCAGAACTAGATAAATCGAACCATAAAATAAATAATATGTAAAGGTAAATAGAATCCTAGAAAAATTAGGGATGATAGACCTTTGCAAAAAATTGAATGGAGACAGAAATATATTTTTCTCAGCAGTACATGGAGCTCATATCAAAATTGACCATGTATTAGAGCATAAAAATCTCAAAATCAAATGCAAAAAAAACAGAAATAGTCAATGTATTTTTTTTCAGATCATGATGCAATAAAAATTACAATCAATAAGATACAGGAAAAAAAAGAGAAGAAAAATTAATTGGAAACTAAATAATCTATTCCTAAATAATGAGTGAATGAAACCACAAATCAAAGACATAATCAATAATTTCATCCAAGAGAATGACAATAAGGAGAAAACATACAAAAATTTGTGGGATGTAGCCAAAGCAGTTAGTAGGAGAAATTTTATATCTCTAGATGCTTACTTGCATAAAATAAAGAGAAGGTCAATAAATTAGGCTTGCAACTAAAAAAGCTAGAAAAAGAACAAATTAAAAACCCCCAATTAAATATGAAATTTGAAATTCTGGAAATAAAAAGGGACATTAATAAAATTGAAAGAAAACTATTGAATTAATAAATAAAATAAAATTACAAAATAAAATAGAAAAACAACCAAATAGATAAATCTTTAGTTAATTTGATTAGAAAAAAGGAAAGAAGAAAATGAAAAATTTAGTCTCAAAAATGAATTTCCACCAATGAAGAGCAATAATTAGAACTTATTTGCCAAATTGTATGTCAATAAATTTGATAATTTAAGTTAAATGGAGGAATGCCTACAAAAATATAGATTGCCCAGGTTAACAGAAGAGGAAATAAATTACTTAAATATTCTCATTTTAGAAAAAAAGAAATAGAACAACTATTAAGCAAATCCTTAAGAAAAAAAATTTCCAGCATCAGATGGATTTACATATGAACTCTAGCAAACATTCAAAGAACAATTAATTCCAATAGTATGAAAAGTATTTGAAAAAGTAGGGAAAGAAACAGTCTTACCATAGTCCTTTTATGACATATATATGGTGTTTATACATAATCTAGGTAGGGTGAACACAAAGATAATTATAAAGCAATTTTCCTAATGAATGTTGATAAAAAATATGAAATAAGATATTAGCAAACAGATTGTAGTAAGTCATTCCCAGGATAATACACCATGACCAAGTAGGATTTATATCAGGAATGCAGGGCTGGTTCAGTATCAGGAAAACTATTAGTATAATAGACTATACTAATAATCAAACTTGTTATAGGCCAGAACTTGAAACAAAGTGCTAAGTCAATGGAAATGATAAAAACAATACTTATGTACTTGGATCACACCTTTGGAGTTCACAACTTTGGAAGAGTTCACACATTAACCTCATACGTGAGAGTTCATACCTCTCACACCTTTACAATTCATACCTTTAAGAGATCATATATCAGTAGCTCCCACAAGCCAACTAGAGACTTCTGGGAGATTCACAAGTCAGGATTCAGTGGAGAAGATTCACAAGTCACAGCTTCCACAATCCCACTCTCAGAGGAGGATACAGATTCATTCTATATTCTACCTTTCTGCTGGCTGGAGGCTTTGGATTCAGAGAGAGCTGGAGGCTGAAGCTGGCAGAGGCAAAGGACTAGCAACAAGAGCTCTCGGAACCAAAGAAAGCTAACTGGGCTAGTTTGGAAGAGACAATAACGGACTGGACTTTAACAGCTGGCTGCATTTGAGGTGATTATTACACTGAACTGAAAGGAAGGCTGCCTCCAGAAACCCCACAAGAAACCTGCTCTCAGAGAATATTATATTTTAGAGAAGAGAACATTACACAAATAAAAAAATCAGATGATTATCTCAATCAATGCAGAAAAAGCATTTAATAAAATCCAATACCCATTCCTATCGAAAACACTAAAGAGTATAGGAATAAATGAAATTTTCCTTAAAATGATTGGTAGCATCTATTTAACACCAGCCGCAAGCATCATATGTAATAGGGGAAAAACTAGCACCATTATCAATAAAATTAGGGGTAAAAAAAAGTTGTCCACTGTAAGCATTACTATTCGATATTGTATTAGAAATGTTAGCTTTGGCAATAAGAAAAGGAAAAGAGTTAAAGGAATTTGTGTTGATGATAAGAAACCAAATTATCACTCTTTGTATATGATATGATGGTATACTTACAGAACCCTAGAGAATCAACTAAAAACTACTAGAAACAATTCACAACTTTAGCAGCATTGCAGGATACAAAATAGACTTTGAGAGTGTTCTTGCATCACTTCATCAGCCTACTATCTGAATGCCTGCTTTGTGTTATTTTCCCTACAATAGTATTGTAGGCAAATATATGTTTGCCATTCTGACAGTATTTCTACCCCATTAGAATTATGGTTCTCTGCTATAAAATTTGAATGTGAAGCAGTTCAGTTTTTAGCTTTTAAAGATACCTCAGTGTCCAGTGCCTTATATTTCCAGATGATTTTCGGAATCTCTTTGAAAGTATTCAAATGGGAAAGGTTTAGTTTTCTGTAATGACACTGGCAGACTGTCTGGGTTTTATATGCATAAAATAGTGAGATCAGCACAGTTATTCTGTAAACCTTCAGTTTGATAGGCATCCTGTTATATCTCTGCTAGCACACATGCTTTCATGTGAGGTTTCAGAATCTCTCAAATCAGAATTCTATGGTTTCCAAGTCTCTCAAATGCTAAGATAACTCTAGCAATGCATATGCCAGTCTCTTCCTCTGTGTGTACATCTCTGCACAATATGCTGCCATGGGAAATGTATCTATGGCACTTAAAATTTCTCCATTAACTTTAACTGATTGTTCCACATATACTGAAAAAAAAAAGTTTTCTTGGTAGTATTTGTTAAGCCAAGCAGCAGAAAACTATTTATAATGTATTGTATCTCAGCTTCAGAAACTGTATGAGAACACAATCATCTGTAAACAAAAAGTCATGCACCAATAGTCCCTCCACTTTATTTTTGGCTTGCAATCTTTTCAAGTTCACCTTGATGTATTTTTGTCCTTGTTAAAAATCATCTGATAACATTACCAAAAATATCATCCCCCAAAGCATGGAAGAAAGCTCACAATTAATTGATTGATGTAAAACATCAATGAGTGAGGCCTACTCTTAAAACAAAAGGGCAACAGCAGCTTTAGTTTGCCCTGGAGCTGGGTCTGCTGACTAACTTCTGGTGCTGCATTCTTTCAGGGCTTAATGGCTTCCAATTTATCTTTTGTATTTGCTTTTTGGTGTATCATAGCAAATCTGCTGAACCACCAGCTTACACTCAGGACAAAGTAGCCTAAGAGCCTTGCAGTAGATTTCCTGTTGTGCTGACACCACAAAACCTTGGGTCCTCACTCCAATTCTCTGCCCCATGCTTCCTGCACTGCACCATTTTTGTATATTACTGACAAAGTCCAGCAGCAAGAGTTACAAAGAGAAATTTCATTTAAAATAAGTTTTGATAATGTAAAATATTTTGAAATCTATCTGTCAAGGCAAAGTCAGGAACTATATGAGCATAAATGCAAAGCACTTTCCACACAAATAAAGTCAGATCTAATCAATTAGAAAAATATCAAGTACTAATGGGTAGGTTAAGCAAACATAATAAAAATGATAACACTACCTATATTAATTTATTTATTCAGTGCCATAACAATCAAACTCCCAAGAAATTATTTTACAGATCTAGAAAGAATAATAACAAAGTTCATGGGAATTAAGGGAAAAAAATCCAAATAGAGTTGGTTCATCTGTGCCAGGCCTAAAACTATATTATCAAGCAGCACTAGTCAAAAATATCTGGTACTGTCTAAGAGTAGTTGGAAGAGGTTATCAATGGAATAGGAATCAATGGAATAGGTTATGTTTCAAGGACAAAATAGTCAATGTCTATAGTAAGGTAGGGGTTGGAAAACCTAAGACCCCAGCTTTTGGGATAAGAACTCACTATTTGACAAAAAGTGCTGGGAAAATTTAAAACTAGAATGTCAGAAACTAGGCAGTGACCCACACCTAATACTGTATACCAAGATAAGGTCAAAATGGGTTCATGATTTAGATATAAAGATAAAAAATAAAGATATTATGAGCAAATTAGAAGAACAAAAGAGTTTACCTTAGATCTGTGGAGAAGGAAAAAATATGTGGCCAAAGAAGAACTGGAATTCATTAGTGAACACAAAATAGATAACTTTGATTATATTAAGTTAAAAAGTTTTGTACAAACAAAAGTAATGCAGACAAGATTAGAAGGGAAGCAATAAAAAGGAAAAACATTTTTTTTACATTCAAATGTTCTGACTTCATTTCTAAAATATATAGAGAATTGACTCAAATTTATAAGAATATAATTCATTCTATAATTGATAAATGGTCAAGGGATATGAACAGATAATATTCAGATGAAGAAATTGAAACTACTTCTAGTCATATAAAAAAGTGTTCTAACTCACTGTTGATCAAAGAAATGCAAATTAAGAGGTACTATTACACACTTCTCAGATTGATTAAAGTGACAGGAAAAAAAATGATGAATGTTAGAGGGGAATTGTGGAAAAACTGGGACACTAATACATTGCTGACTGAGTTGTAATTTGATCTAACCATTCTGGAGAGCAATTTGGAACTAGTCCAAAGGGCTATCAAAATGTGCATTACTGTTGATCCAGCAGTGTTTCTACTGGACTTATATTCTAAAGAGATCTTAAAGGAGGGAAAGGGACCCACATGTGCAAAAATGTTTGTGGCAGGCCTTTTTTGTAGTGGCAAGAAACTAGAAACTGAGTGGATGCTCATCAGTTGTAGAATGACTGATTAAGTTATGGTATATGAATCTTATGAAATATTGTTGTTCTATAAGAAACAATCAGAAGGATGATTTCAGAGTGGCCTGGGGAGATTTGCATGAACTGATGTTAAGTAAAATGAATAGAACCAGAAGATCATTGTACACAGCAACAACAAGATTATATGATGATCTATTCTGATGGAAGTGGCTCTTTTCAACAAGGAGATGATTCAGACCACTCCCAATGATCTTGTGTTGAAGAGAGCCATTTATAACCAGAGAAAGGACTGTGAGGACTGCATATGGATCACAACATAGCATTTTTACTCTTTTTGTTGTTTGCTTGCATTTTATTTTCTTTCTTGTTTTTTTTTCCCTTTTTGATCTGATTTTTTTTGTGTGTGCAGCAAGATAATTCTATAAATATATATGCATTTATTGTATAACATCTTTTTTTTCACATATAACATATGTTGGACAACTTGCCATCTAGGATAGGGGTTTGGGAGAAGGAGATATAAATTTGAACACAAGGTTTTGCAAGAGTCAATGTTGAAACCTCAAAAAAAAAAGTGAATCAACAGCTTGAAAAAGGAAAGAAAAATATTGACCGAAGAAAACAATTTCTTAAAAAAAATACAATTGGCTAAATGCAAAAAAAAAAAAAAAAAATCCACTGAAGAAAGCACCTTGAAAAAGCAGAATTAATCAAATAGGAAAAGAGATGCAAAATCTACCTTAAGAAAAATCATACATTAAAAACTAGTATGGGGTAAAGCAAAGCTAATAACTCAATGAGACATCAAGAATCAGTCAAACAAACTAAAAAGAGTAAGAAATGGAAGAACATGTAAAATACCTCATGGGAAAAAACATCGCTGACCTGGAAAATAGATCTCAAAGAGACAATTTAAAAATTATTGATCTATCTGAATGAATGCCATGGGAAAAAAAAAAAAAGCCTGAACAGAATTCTTCAAGAGATTATCAAGGATGATTACCCTGATACAACAGAACCAGAGGGAGAAATAGTGTCATTGAAAGAATGCATCAATTACTTCCAGAAAGAGATTACACAAGGAAAAATCCAAGAATCATTGTTGCAAAACTATAATCTCAGGGAAAAAAAATATTTCAAGCTGCCAACCAAAAATAATTGTAATATTGAGGAGCAACAGTCAGAATTACCCAGAATCTAGCAGCATCTTCAATAAAGGATCAGAAAGTCTGGAATACCATATTTCAGAAGACAAAGAACCTGGAATTCTTTTACATGTGTCTTTTTTTTTTTTTAAAGAGAGATACAAGATTGTTGATTCAGGAAGAAAATAGTTGAAATGCAGTTTAATGCAGATGGTAACAATCCAAAATGATTTTATAATGCGCTGAAAATTGGTTATTTGATAAAGAGCCTTGATGCATCTCAGTTACTCAATGTTGATGGAACTACACCGATCAGTGATAAGGAAATTATCCTGTAGAGATGAACTATAAACTTCTATAGAGTTCTTAACAGATCATCATCTAATAATACTGAATCTATAGACTATATACTTCAGGTCGAAAATTTTTTCCCTTTTTGATTGAACTTGCAACTGAAAATTAGGTTTTGAATCTATTAGGATCCTCTCATATGGCTAATAACAAGTGCTAATTCTTTTTCATCTAAGCTTTAAGGTAAGGGAGCCACTATTTATACAAAACTTACAAAAATCTTCTGAGTTATATGGCAAGAGGAGGTTATCTTCCAGGGTTCAAAGATACCTCCACTGTCCATCTGTAGAAAAGAAAATCAATAAAATTGTTTTGTGACAGTCCTTTGTGTGTGTGTGTGTGTGTGTGTGTGTGTGTGTGTGTGTGTTTGTGATTGTGTGTGTTTTAGTTGTTGCTGGCAAGATTCTTGCCAGTCATCTTTAATTAGTTGGTCCTTCTTCTGGAAATGGTCATCTACATGAGAGCTAGTATAGTTTCAAAAAAGGCTGAAAAATTATTGATATAGTGTTTCCTGCCTGATCATGACAAGGAGAAATGGCAAAACCAGAACAGAGATCTTTAAACAATTTTCATCTAATGAACCAAGGTCTTTGATACTGTTGGTCATGAGGACATGTGAAAGAACTTGGTGAAATATTTCTGGAGTTCTTCAACATT
The DNA here is from genome assembly GCF_016432865.1 of Antechinus flavipes. Lineage (NCBI taxonomy): Eukaryota > Metazoa > Chordata > Mammalia > Dasyuromorphia > Dasyuridae > Antechinus > Antechinus flavipes. The sequence goes on from NC_067403.1 coordinate 47,493,699, forward strand.
GCATATTAGTTTAATAATGATATGTTTGCATGTCTTCTGCATAATGAAAGATACTCACATGTTTTCCATCAATTCATTAATTAACTATGGAGTGAAGTAGCATTGTGAGCTTTCTTCCATGCTTTTGGGGATGATATTTTTGCTAATATCAGATAACTTTAACAAGGACAAAAATACATCAAGGTGAGTTTGAAAAGGCTGCAAGCCAAGAATAAAGTGGAGGGATTATTAGTGCATGACGTCTTGTTTATAGCTGATTGTGTTCTCGTACAGTTTCTGAAGCTGAGATACAATACATTATAGATCAATTCTCTGCTGTTTGGCTTAACAATTACTACCAAGAAAACAGTTGATTTTTCTTTCAGCATTTGTGGAACAATCAGTTACAGCTAATGGAGAAATTTTAAATGCTATAGATACATTTCCCATGGCAGTATATTTTCCAGAGATGTACACATAGAGGAAGAGACTAGCATATGCATTGCTAGAGTTGTCTTAGCATTTGAGCGACTTGGAAACCATAGAATTCTGATTTGAGAGATTCTGAAACCTCACATGAAAGCACGTGTGCTAGTGGAGATATAACAGGATGCCTATCAAACTGAAGGTTTATAGAATAATTGTGCTGATCTCACTGGTTTATGCATGTGAAACCCAGACAGTCTGCCAGTGTCGTGACAGAAAATTAAACCTTTCCCATTTGAATACTTTCAAAGAGATTCCGAAAATCATCTGGAAATATAAGGCACTGGACACTGAGGTATCTTCAAAAGCTAAAAGCTGAACTGCTTCACATTCAAATTTTATAGCAGAGAACCATAATTCTGATGGAGTAGTCATGCTGTCAGAATGGCAAACATATCTTTGCCTACAATACTATTTTAGGGAGAATAACACAAGGTAGACATTCAGATGATTGGCTGATGAAATGATGCAAGAACACTCTCAAAGTCTCCATGAAGAACTTTGCTATTGTTGTGAAATTTGTAGACACAATAACAGGGTCATCCAATATTGTATGTCCATATCAAACAAGATGCTGTGCTCTATGTGTAAAGCTTAATTTAGTTAGCCCAAAAGAAATATAAGATGAACAAATTTAGAAATATCTGCTCCCAAAAGTTCCTACAGAATGTTTGTTTCTAATTTGTGAGAAATATTTTAGAGTTTATATTGCTATAATCAGCCATAGCTAGATACACTGTACTTTGACCTTGACATTGTGATGGTATTTTAGCTCTTTGAGAGGGAAAGAAAAAAACAAACAAAAACGACAAGTCTTTTATTTTATAGCATTCATAGAGAAAAATAATTTACAATAAGACTATAAATATACTTACATGAACTGATGCTAAGTGAAATGAGTAGAACCAGGAGATCATTATATATTTCAATAATACTGTATGAAGATGTATTCTGATGGAAGTAGATTTCTTTGACAAAGAGACCTAAAGCAGTTTCAATTGATCAATGATGGACAGAAGCAGCTACACCCAAAGAAAGAACACTGGGAAATGAATGTAAACTATTTGCATTTTTGTTTTTCTTTCCAGGTTATTTTTACCTTCTGAATCCAATTCTCCCTGTGCAACAAGAGAACTGTTCAGTTCTGCATACTATATTGTATCTAGGATATACTGCAACATATTTAACATATATAGGACTGATTACCCTGGCATAGGTTCTGTCAATAAAAAGTTATTCTAAAATAAATTAAAAAATAAAATTTAAAAAAGACTATAAATATAAGTTGAAGGCTAAGTATGAAAGTTTTTAAATGTCAACCAGGGAAATTTGCATTTACTCTCCAAATCCTAGTGCATCTTCAGTCAGAAAGTAACACAGCCATACCTGAGCTTTATAATAATCACAACGACAGCTATATAATGGATTAGAGAAAAATTTGATACAGAGAAACACATTTGAAGACTATCATAATGGTACAATTGAAAAACAGTGGTAACATATCAGGATGATGGCTATGTGAGTAGAAAGATAGATGGGAGAGATGTGAAAGCTGAAAAAGTAAAATTTGGCCATTGATTTGCAGTGAGGTGTGTAAGAGTAAAAGTTTGGAGAAAAAATTATAACTTCAAATTTTGGACTTGTTGAGTTTAAGAGAAATATAAATTTATGAGAAATCTATACTCTAAAAAGGAGTTAGAAATGCAAAAGTAGAGATCAGTGAACAGACTGAGGTGGTGAATCATCTACATAGAGAAAAAATACTTCACATAGAAAGAATGTGAAGATTCAAAATACTTGAAAGGGTGCAAAATTTTGGGATAATTCACCAGATAAGCCAAAGCAGAATGAGTAAAAGCTGCCTATGGGGGCTGCTAGATAGTAGAGTGAATAGAGCACCAGCCCTGGAGGTAGGAGGACCTGAGTTCAAATTTGATCTTGGACACTTGATGCTTAATATTTCTTGTGTAACCCTGGGGAAGTCAGTTAACCCCAATTGCCTCTCAAAAAACAAGTTGCCCATTGAAGCTTGCCTTTAATGAGTTGGCTGAGTCATCAAAGCCTGATTTAAAGAGAAAATAATAATGACTGATTGTGTGACATTTTGAGATATAGAGAAGGAAGAAAATGGAACTCTCAACACGTGTATTTTACTTTTTAATAAAGTTTGATGCAAATGTTTCATCTGAGAGAGTTGTGTAAGGACATTATATGAGAACCTTGAGAATAAAAGGTTTGAAACAGTTGGTGTAGAGTAGTATCTAATACCCACCAAGTGAAAGGTGATGTGCTTTTTAGAAAGCTGATCTCAAAGAATTCATCATGTCTGTGACACAGAAACTTCTTTCAGTCTCCAACCAACTCCTTATGAGTGCCATTGCAGACTAATTACTGATGTTAGGTGTTGTGTCCTGCTTTCTAATGCCCCAAAGTTGGGGTGACAAAACATACTGTTATTTCCAGATCCCTTATGCTGGAGTGATTAAAATATACCATCTTAGTGGAGAAATGATGAGGCAGGATTCCCAAGGATGGTGGAAATATGGAGTCCATTTATTCCCAGTTCTTTCACCCTTATATACCCTCATACCTTTATGTAACCAAAACAATACTGGGCACATGCCAAGTATATACTGAGCACATGGGACCACATGAAAAACTGTCTATTGTATGTAGATCGCCACCTGGTATTACTCTTTGCCACCTGGTATCACTCTGCTTCAATTACAACACAGGTTGTCACAGCCTCCTATTTCTCAGGAAGTTATCAGGAGACATTGTCAATAGGTTCCCTTTGAGCTTAAGGTCTTATACATCACCCAGATTTCCCCCACTGTTTGTGGCCCTCTACACTTCCCTGGGAAAAGAGAATCCTACAGCAGTAAAAATTATAGCTTCAGATGTATGTACTAAGCACTGTGCGAGGTATTTGGGGTCAAACACACACACACACACACACACACACACACACACACACACACACAAAAAAAAAAAAAAAAAACCAACAAGCTGTTTAAATTCTCAGTGGCCATACATTTTAATGGAAAGTAACTATATGTGTGTAGACAAGTCAATACAAGTTCCAGTTGGAGAGGCAGCATGGTCCACTGGAAAGAAACAATAGAAATGTCATAGTACTCCATTACTTTTTTTGAAAGAGGATAATTTACTTTATCTTCCCCATCTCAGTTTATTAATCTATATCTGATCATAATAATTACATTATCCACCTCACACAATTGTGAAAATAGTACTTTTTAAAGTTAAAGTGCTACATGACTATTATTTTAAAAAAAAAATTCAATGAGGTGAAATTTAAATAAAGGTTTTAGAACTTTCCCCTAATTGACCCTGTGACATTGGTAATAGTAATATTGTCACCTCCATTTTGATGATGAAGAAATGTACTAAGAAAGTGTTAAGCAATTTGATTAATCATGGTTATATAGAAGAAAAAAAATAATTCTTACTGGGGGATAAAACTTAGTCTCAATTCAAAATTCAAAATATTTTCTAATGAACTTTAATGGTCTTCAGGTGGAGTGTGATTTACTATTAATTTACCAGTAAGTGAAAGCGTTCAACAGATGATAATGGAAGGAGGACACTACAACTACTTAGGATGCTATAAATAAAATGAATGAATTGGTTTATCATGGGAACAGATTGGCCTTATCAAAAAAACCCATACTGGGAAGAAATGAAAGATTAAAAAACAGGAATTTCCATGATTTCTCTCTGGCTGCTTGGAGGGATTTTTTCTCTTTAAATTACTATATGTATATATTTGCATAAACATTTTTACCAAATGTATGTCCTTGAGAGTGCAGGCTTTTTTTGTGTGTATGTGTTTTTTTGTTTTTTTTTTTGTTTTTTTTTTTTTTCTTTTTAGTTTTGTCCTTTTATACGCAGGCTTCAGCACAGTGCTTTGAACATGGTAAAAATTTAATAAATATTTTCTGAATGAATAAATTATGAGGGTTTTTTAGTGCTTAGATATAGAACTTGATCTTTATAATGTAGTGGGAGGCAGATTAATCTGACAGAAGTTGTCAAGGTAAATTGCAGAGAGCCAAGGATGGAAAGAATAAAATCATGTGGAAAGTCATTGTAAAAATTGAGATGTAAGATGTTATGAACCTGAATTAGGTGAAGAGTAATAATGAGAGTTTGAAGGAAGAGATGGACTGAGTGACAATTGAAGTTTAGCTCCTGGAAGAGAAGGAGCTAGTAAATTCTTGAAATGCCTGGATATTAATGTAATATTCTCAGAAGCATTTGGAGTAGAATATTGATTAGTATCATATCATTCTAGATTATCTGTTCTTATGGAATATGGATAAAATCTTTCATCCCAGATTCTGTTAGCACTAATGACAAAAACCATGATATAACATTACCTGAATGTTATCACTGATTGGAGTAGATAAAATTGCTTGAAAGTGACAGAAACATATTAATTCCTAGAAAAAGCAGGTTTAATGGGCATATGTTCTTCTAAGGAACCTGTTTTAATTCTCTTTTGGTTTGCACTTTAAAAGGGGGAAAATAACATTGGAATAATTGTGCTATCCTCCTGTAAATAATGCAACTTTGCCCTAATGTTAAAAAATGAAAAAGGCAAATGGAAATAATTTGTATAGCTGTAGGGTTTTCCCAAGAAGTGAAGGAGCAGGTCAATTCTCCCAGAGCTTCCACAGCTGTGAACGTTTGAAGGCATTGCAAAGCAGCCTTTACTGACACAGGTGTTGCTTGTGGAATGGAAAAATAAATTGGAGGAAGAGGGAAGAGGAGAGAGGTCAGACAACGCAACTGCCTCTCAGTCTGCTTGTATCACCATCATCAAGCATCAATCATCATCATCATCATCATCATCATCATCATCATCATCCTCTCACAGGAAGAGAAGAAAAGATCTATCAGAGGTAAAGCAAAGTCACATATGATGTTCCCAACAGACAAGATGAATTATTTTTCCCACTTGAGGCTATTCCACTGTTAGTTTATAAAAAGCCGTGAAGGGTTTTTTAATGTATTTGATTTTTATCTGGTATATGGAATAAGTTTCCATTTCATATTATATTGGTTCTCAATTCTTAATCATTTGTTCTCTTTATGACTTCTGATCAACATAAAATAGAACTGTCTAGTTTGAAAAAGAAAGTAGATGGGATTGAGTGAAATGAATATTTTTTCCAGAAATTTCTCAGTCAGAGAGTCCCTTTCCCCCCTTTAAATTTCAAAGTTCAAGCACTCCAGTTTTATTGGCATTTTTATGCATTATAATATATTCAAGTCATCTTATGAGTAGCCTATGATTTAAATAATCATGACTCTATTTCAAGAAACAACAAAATTGTTAATATCAGTTAATTATTTTGGTTTTACATGTTTCATTAAATCCTTGTCTCTTGATAATTTCATTTGATAACTGAATTCTTCAGTATCAGATTGATAATAATAATAATAATAAAACCTTAATAGTTTTTTTTTTTATTACATCTGGACAGCACAGTATATTATTAGAACTTTTGGACCTCCTCAATAGACACCTTCAGTTAGTCATTTATAGAGTTCCCTTGGCATTTCCTGAGAGGTTCTGTTTAATTTGTAAGTGTGTACAGACAATTTTAATTATTTCCCAGGGTATGCATAACTTTCCCTTTATCTACACTGAGTCATATCTGCCCTCTAGTTGTTCAATCAAATATTTGGATTGTGTCCTTCTGGAATTTCTAACTAATAACCTATATCAATAATATCCCAAAGAGTCTTTGTGCCTCCAGAAAAAAAAAATTATTTATATCATAAGCTTCTTTTATCCTTTCCCTGTCCTGAATATTTTCTTTTCTTCTTCAAAAGACTTCAATAGTCATTTGTGAAATTTTAAAATATTTGCTGTGAATGAAGCAAAACAAATAACAATATTAGCAAAACCAGGTTCACAATATTTTATGATATTCTGCCAATATAATCTGTAATACTAGAAAACCAAAAAATTGAAATCTCGATATATTGAGGAATACTCTGTATCACCAAACTTTCAAAACCCAAGCAGCACTTTCCCCCCTTTGATATTTTAAATTCAATTTGCTGATGAATCAAGTTTAAATGATATAGACAGATAGATAGACAGATAGATAGATGAAGGAGGGAGAGATATGCTACAGTAGTGATTGAAATAGAACCTCTGCAGGATTTATACAGCATCTTATTTGGGTTCTATTAGCTTTGATTTTACAACAAGCCAAATGCACATCCATTTTAAATGATCATGTCCCTTTCATGGTTAATTCTTGCAAGATAATGAAGTGTTATATGTGTCCTGTTAACTTGTTTTTAAGCAGCATTATTGTACTATTAAAAGTTTAAAAGTTTGGCTGGTTTCCTTGCCATGTACATAATGAAAAGTATTTAATAAGTTTCAAAATTTTATGATTCCAAATGAATTAGATTATTTTATATGGAATAAAATGATGAATTTAATGAAGACAACAAGAAAACTTATTCATTCCCCAATCCAACTACTTGAAAGAAACAATTCCCACAATATTCATTAAGTTGATTTCCCTTTTGTTGATTTTTGACACCCAAAGAGATATTTGTGAATAACATTTTTTAAACTGCTGGTGAGGAAAAAAGGGAGAGAGACAGAGACATAGATAGACAGATAAATAGAGAGGGGAAGGGAGGAAGGGGGACAGGGGGAGGGAGGAAGAAGAAGAAGGGAGGAAAGGGAGGAGGAGAGGGAGGGAGGGAGGAAGAGAAAGAATGACTTTTTACTGTGGACAAAGCTCTGTAGTAAGCATTTAATTGTTTATTCATTTCATTTGAGATTTTCTTGGCTAAGATGCTACAGTGGTTTGCCATTTTCTTCTGCAGCTCATTTTACTGATGAGGAAACTGAGGCAAATAGGTTCAAGTGACTTTCCTAGTGTCATACAGCCAATAAGAATCTGAAGCCAGATTTAAACTCAGAACTGGGTAAGGGGGCTAGCAAGTTTGAAACAAAGTACAATGGATATCTTTGATTTTTCTCAGTAAAAGAATAACTCGGATGTTTTGCTAAATAAAAGGAGAGCATTGGTATAAAGGGAAAATGGCATGGGAGATACAAAGAAATCCTCAAAATTAGGTATCGTGATTTTGCCTGCCATCTGTGACACATAATCAGTAGCTTAAAATTATAGGGTCCAGGAAGGTCTTGAACTTACAAATTGCATAGAAGGTATTACAATTAATATTAACATACATTTCCTTACACAGGAGCTCACCATTCCAATGAAAACCCAGATCTAATCCCTTTCCCTAAATTCTCTATTTTAAACTAAAAGTAATAACAATAATACAAACAAAATAAAACAAGTAAAAAGAATCTCCTCCAAGATCTGTGATAGTGCCAGTCAAGAAGGAGTTAAAAATTCTTTTAAAATTCAGCAAGTAAGGTAATATAAAGTTTTTTAGGGGACCAAGTTATGAAAAAAAATATATTGATTTTAATAATTTTTATTAAGTTAGAAGGAGATAAGCAAATAGTGAGAATAATCCATTGTTGTGGGAGGGGAGGGGAGGAGAAGGAGGGAAGGAGATCAGCAGCATGATTTCACCAAAAAAGTGAATAGTTTGTGTAATGCCATTTATTACTTATATAACATTGGGCAAAACTGATGGGTAGGAGAAGGCTAAAAATTGTTTTTCAGAATTGCTGAGAGCACTCTTATTTACTTTGATTAAGTAGAATGTTAGATCTGATGGGTCTTTTGGGTGCACTCAAGTACAAACTCTTGGGAAATATGCTTTTAACTGATATTTAGGAAAACACAATTTATAATATTCCTTAGAATCATAGCCAAAAAATTTAAAAAAAAAGTTTGCCCGAGTACTAGAATAAGCTCTAAAGAAAGGACCAGAAAATATTGTTCAATTTACATTTTGATGTTTAAAAAAAGTCAGCAAATACATTTCAACATAATAACATATTCTTATGTTAGACAAACTAAAAGGTGTATATATATACACACACATATATATATTTCTCCCTTACCCTATAATGTTAGATTAGAAGCTAGATCAGAAGCTAAGTAAATGATTTGGCTAGATACAGCTAGTAAGTTTCTGAACACAAATTCCAACTCCTGATTTCAGGACTGGTATTCTGCCCCCTCTGACATGTACCTCCCTAAATGTGAAGATAAATATAAACTTTTGTTTCTTTTAATTATCAACATTTATATCTAGCTATTTTCTGTTGCCTGGAATTTTGTTCTTTGTCCTATCTCCTAGTCGAGTCTCAGAAAAAATCCCAGATTTTTCAAGAAATCTTTCTTGGTCCCTTTATTGTATTGCCCATTAGACTGAAAGTAAAGGACTTTTGTTGTTCTTTAAAAAGGATGAATAAGCTTATTTTAGAAAGACCAGGAAAGAGTTACATGAATTGATGTCAGTGAAACAATCAAAACCATGAATACATTGTACACTATAACAGCAAAACTGTGTGATGATCAACTTTGACAAACATAGTTCTTCTCAACAGTTTAGTGATCCAAGGCAATCTTAAAAAACTTCCATTAGAAAATGCCATCCACATCCTAAGAGAGAACTACTATGGAGATTGAATGTAAATCAACACATTCTATGTTCCATGGTTGTTGTTTTGTTTTGTTTTGTTTTGTTTTGTTTTGTTTTTGTTTTGTTTTGTTTTTGTTTTTGTTTTTGTTTTGTTTTTGTTTTGTTTTGTTTTGTTTTGTTTTGTTTTGTTTTTGTTTTTTGTTTTTTTCTATGGTTCTTCCCTTTGGTTTTGATTTGTTTTTTTTCTCTCAACATGATTCATAAGGAAATATATATTTTTAAAAAATATATGTACATATATAGCAAAACAAAAATATTCTATGTGTAGTTGGGGAAAAAATAAAGAAATAAAGTTAAAGTAAGGGAAGAGGTATCTGAAACACTGGCTGTAAACATTTTTTCCCACATTTCTGCTTCCCTTCTAATCTTGACTATATTGACTTTGTGCAAAGTCGTTTTAATTCAATCACAATTATTTTTCTTTTATTTCATAATGTTCTGTTCTTCCTTTTTGGTCACAAATTCTTCCATTCTGTAAAAATATGGCAGGTAAACTATTCTTCACTCTCCTGATTTGCTTTTGGTATTATCCTTTATGTCTAAATCATGTAGCCATTTTAACTTTATCTTTCTGTGTGGTATGAGATGTTAGTCAATGCCTAGTGGTTTTTTATTAATGTTGAGCCTGCTTTCTGGAATGGAAGGAAAGAGGGGAGAAGGATTTCCACAAGATAGACTTTTTCACTTTTGTTTTCAGAGCTAGTTCTGGAAAACTGGAAATTTTCAGTGTTTCCATAGTGTTATGAAACTAGGTGTAGTCCCTGCTCTCATTTTCTGGGCTCTCATCCTTACTCAGAAATGGTACCTCATTGCTGGCAGCAGATTCAAGCAATACTTCTTCTCATGGGTCCTGCTCCTTGCAAATACAAACACTATTGCTACTCAGGTGTGCTGATGTCCTGTGACAGAAAACTTTCCTCTCCTCCACTTTGAAACTATGATTCATGGTGGATATAGGCTATGAAAATATCCAATACTATCTCTACAATCCCTTTAAGACCATTTGCCTCAAATATGTATTGTATCTAGGATATACTGCAACATATTTAACATATATAGGACTGCTTGCCATCTTGGGGGGGGAGGGGGGTAGAAGGAGGGAGGGAAAAAACCGAAACATAAGCGAGTGCAAGGGATAATGTTGTAAAAAAAAATTACCCTGGCATGGATTCTGTCAATACAAAGTTATTATTAAATAAAATAAAATTTAAAATTTAAAAAAAAGACCATTTGCCTCATCTCCTTACTATCTCTGGCTTAAAAGCTCCTGAAGCTGCTGTTGTAGCCTCCAACTCCATGGGCCAATGCTGGTACTACCACCATATTGATTTTCCATTAGTTTCTACACCAAAAACACAGACTTCTTGCAATTTGCTAATTTGAACTAATCCAGAAAACATATCAGTCTCCATATTTTTTCCTACTACTTAAGAATTTTATTTGAGGCATTATTTTAAAGAGGTTTGTAGGAGAATGTTGGGAGAGCCTGGTTCTGGTGGGTTTTGCTTTCATTTATTTTCCACTGTGTACCTTAGTTCCACTCATATTAAGTTTTTACAAGACCATTGTTTCACCAAATTTTGAATAAAATTTTATTAAGTTTGAACTATGAAAAATAACTCAATAATTACTGGCTATTTGATATATTTGCTATGTGCTTCACCATGCAATTCAACATTTATCAGAGATTATTTAATGACATTGTGAGCTAATGACTTTTAAGATGGCATAGAACTTGCAAATATGTATTGTATCTAGGATATACTGCAACATATTTAACATATATAGGACTGCTTGCCATCTTGGGGGGGGGGAGAGGAGGGAGGGAGGGGAAAAAACGAAACATAAGTGATTGCAAGGGATAATGTCGTGTAAAAATTATCCTGGCATGGATTCTGTCAATACAAAGTTATTATTAAATAAAATAAAATTAAAAAAAAAAAAAAAAAGATGGCATAGAACTACAAGTTATGAAATTTAATGACCTTACATATGTGAAATACCTAGGAAAGCTTAAAATTCTATATAAAATTTAGCAATAAATTTGATAACATATAGCTTTCTGCCCTTATCTATGTGGAAATATGTTTTTTAGATCACATCTTTTCATGCAGTCTCTATTATAAGTTTAAATGATAGCATGTCACATGATACATAATTTTTTTAGAATCTTAGATCTTGAGTCAGAAAGGACCTTAAATTTATCTAGTCCTACTGTAACTTAAAAATGAGGAAACTGAGATTTAGAAAATTTAAGTGACTTTGCCAAGGTTATAGTGTTTTAAATCGTAAAGATTCAACTCATAAACTGTAACTTAGTATAACTTTTATCCACTGTACTATGTGTTAGAATTCTTACAAGGTGCTAAGTAAGTGAAATTGAGGAGATAGTGGTTAAACCTAGTTTAGTATTGATTTAATCCTACAACAAATAATGCTTTCCTAGTGATATAATAATTGATGTATACTCAGTGTGGGATATATAAGGAGAAGCTCTCAGGGCCAGAAAGGACAAGCACTCTAAAAGCTTTCTGATGCTGACACAGATTCATTCCATCTTCCACCTTTGTGCTGGCTGGAGGCTGAAGCTGGCAGAGGCAAAGGAGTTCTTGGAACCAAGGAGAGAGATAGGCCTCTAAGAAAGCTAACCAGGCCCAAGGAAGAAGACAAGACTTGGAAAGAAACAATAAAGAATTTGAACTTTAATCCCTGGCTGCACTTGTGATTATTTAACTGAAACTAAGGCTGCCTACAGAAACCCCCCAAGAAACCTGCTCCCAGAGAACAATATATTTTAGAGAAGAACATTACAACTGTGTTTGTTGGATATCCTATAAATTGGGTTTACAAAGTAGCATATAGTCATGGTACTAATAGCTGAGTTTTGTGATTTAGCATTTATAAAGTATTTCTATATAACTGTTGATCCACTTTCAAAGGGGACCAATAACATCATGGGTGATAACGTGACTTGCACATTAATTTAATTTATATGAGACAAAGTTGCACAAAGTTTCACTCTTTTTTTCCCAAAGTTATGGAAGTCCAGGGTCAGGACAAATGCTACATTGACTAACTATGATCAAGATGCAGTAATTGACTTTGGGATCTTTGATCTCTGACCAAGCGCTAAGTGTCCAGTAATCTTCATGGCCATTGGAATAAAATGGTCTTATTTGTATATTCTACTAAGAAAAGTCTTTACATACTTGGGGGTACAAATTTCTTAATTTATTGCAATCCGAGGCCTTTCTCTTATTCTCAATTTGGTTTAATCCATCTGTTGAAACAGTTTTATGGGAGTGTGGCTGGCCAATGTTAATATTACTGTTTCTTGGAGCTACAAATGAGAATTGGATGAAGATGGAGCCATAGAGATTAGGAGACAAAAAAGTAAAACATGCCAATTTTTGGTGAGTTTAGTCAAAACCAGAAAGGTAGCATATTTGGTGGAAATATTTATACTGGTTATTGGAGAAGGAAAATCTCTCTGGTGAAGTAGCAGTGACTTTCCTTGCTCTGACATGGTCTGAATGAAATATTCTACAAGACTTTGTATCCCTCTGCTTTGATTTCATACTTCTGATTACAGACTTTTATGTAAATGGTAGGCTTGGATAGTGTCATGAGACTTACATGTGATTTCCTATGATAAATAAATAAAAGTGAATCCATGCATTTTGGTCAATATGAATCATTTCCTAGGATCTACTGATCATTGGGTGAACTAATTTAATGCAATTGCTAAACTTCCCAAGGGATACTAGTATGGGCCCTGCATTTATGGTGAGGCTGCAAAGGAAGATGTGAAGTGAAAGCCAGCAATCAATTGAACATTAATACACTTATCATGAACTACTTTGCTTTTGTGCTCCAGACGATCATTTATTTGTATCAATATTTTATCCATATACAAAAATATTTCTGTTTTTTTTTTTTTCTCTTAATGGGCAGAAGTGTTTACATGTACAAGTCAAGAATGACCAATTTTAACTTAAAAGTAGTCTTACACATCTAGTTCAAATAACAAAGATCCAATATTCTAAAACATGTAGGAATACAGTATCATTATAAACCTCTCAATTAGGGATTAAAATCAAATTGTACTTGAAAGCAGAACCTGAGCAAATGCCACATTCTGAAACACTAATGGATTATTTTTTTCAAGATGTTACAAATACTACATACTGACTAAATATGATTTTTTTTTCTTTAGGTGATAACTATTTTGTAAGTCCATTTTGGAAAAAAAAAAAGATGGGAAAAATATATCCATCAGGGTATAGATAATAATTCATTTCTGATAGTATTAGAAAAATCAAAGTCATAATTAAAAATATTAGATTTATCCTTCAATTGCTTTTTAGGAATTCCTTGAAGCATGCCATTAATGGAATGTTAAATTATAACATATGGATATTAAGATTGGTTGCTGCTGCTGCTGCTGCTGCTGCTGCTGCTGCATGAATAGGGGTGAAAAATATTTAAATTCTAAATCTAAAGCTATGGTTTTAACACAAGCTATGAATAGAAAAAAAAATACTTAAAATGTTGGAATTGTCATTTTTTGTTTGAAATGAAGAAATAAAAAAAAAAAAGTTACATAAAAGTAAAGTTCTAAATTAATACTCCAAATTTTCATTTTCTTTGAAATACTTCATGTTACTAAATCACCTCAAATCCCTCTCCTATTTAACATATTTAAATGCAAAGCTGTTGACTACATGTAAAGGGGAGACAATTTTATGTTGCATTAAAGAAGTATGGCTTGTAGAAAACAGATATTTTTCCACATCCTGAACTACTAATCCAAATAAATGTGCATGTAGGAGAAGAATCAAGCAGTTCCAGTTATTAAGAAATTTTTAGTCAATTTATACATATGTGGATAGGCTCTCCTTAAACACTGAAGCTATCTGATGTTTTGCATTCAGTGTCATCCTGAATTTTTTTCTAGTAGTGTGAATTATTCTTATAACTTATGTCCATAGTAACTCCTAGATGTTTAAAAAGAAGTTGCCTTGGCCATGTTGTAGTAATGAGAAATCAAATATTAATTCTATTTTAACATCAGTTTACTCATATCAAAAATGTTGAGATAATAAGTAAGGTCTCTTACATGTTTGGATGGTGACCTCTTGTGGTGTGCCTATTAGAGGACATGGAAAAAAGTTCAAAACTTATATGAATGGACTACAAGCCATTATCATTGAAAGAAAAAGCCAATTCAGAAAACAAACAAACAAACAAACAAAAAAAACAGAGCATTGAAAAAATGCAAGTACTCATTTTTCAGGAAGGAACCAATATAATTAAAGTGATAGAGAATTGGGCATTAGAATAGTACATTCTACTCTTAATTCTAACCCTCATTAGCTGTTTACTCTTGAATCATATCTTTCTGTGTCAGTTTCTTAACTGCAAAATAAGTGTAATACCTCATGAAATTGCTTTATGAAATAAAAATTTAAAAATAATATTTAGAAAAATCTCAAATTGGTAGATAAATATACTACTTAGGACCTTCACTAAAATCCCATTTTTTTTTTTTTTTTTACTTTAAAGTACTAGTTTTAAGAGTTCAGAACTGAGAAAGTAAATAAAATAAATATTATTCAGCATTGAGTTTATTTCTGTTTTGATTTAAAACTGGAATAATATGTCTTAGAATATGGTAAAAAAATGTTTCAAATTATATTATGAAATAATAGAAATTCCTTTTAATATTTATTCACATAAAATTTATTGTTCATTTTTTGTTCATTGGTTATCAAAGTATTATGAGACACCCTGTTTTCCAGAGCTATATGATGTGCCCTGGAAACAGACTGTGCCCTGAGCTTGACATAACAACAATCCTTTACATTTATTTTCTGAATTATCTTGGGCACAGCAAAATCCAAGAATTCTTTTACACCAGCATCAGGTGGTCTCTGAACTTGGATAAGCACTTGGAAAATCCATCTTCTAGTCATTAAACCCTGGTATAAATCAAATTTGTCTTATTATTGCTATTACCTCTCATTTTGAGGGCCATAGCTCACTGTAATGATCCCTCCACATTGCCTTCCATTAAGGGGAGGCTCCAGTATTATTTGCCATTTTCCTCCTGACTCTCCTGTCTCTAACCTGCTTTCTTCATCTCTGGCTGACATTTCTGGTCCAGTTGACAAGTCAGGCAATATTTTTTCCTACTGATTGATGTCAAGAACTGCAGTAAATCATGCATACATTTATAGATCAATTGGTTATATTACTTTACTTTTTGACAATGTTTGCAATATAAACTAACTTTGGTAAAGAAATGATTTCTTTAGATATGATTTTCTTCTCTTCTACATTTGACATAGAAATTGTATCAGAAATTAGTTTAAATTCAATGAGGAATGATATAATTAAATATTTTTGATAGTCTGTGAAAGTTCCTGATGATTCCTAGTAAGCATGACCAGTGAGTGTTATAACCAACCATTGGGAACTGGTTTGTGTTTGAATATCCAACTCTTTGGATTGTTTGGAAACAATCTGATGACAGGTTTGGAAATTATAACATTATTAAATAATAAATGATGAATATTTAATGTGATTGCTATATAAATATCAAAATCATTCTTTATATATTATAATGAGTTTGAATTGCTATGGAAATAAATCTGTAATGTTTCAAACATTAATGTTTTTGAAGTTACAGAAGGAAAATATATATGTAATATAATTGAGCAAAGAATTACTGCTCAGTTAATTAAATAATTTAAATAATTTTTTTAAACATAAATATCATGTGAATTCCAAAGAAATCAATGATCCTCTTAATAAAAAATACTGGCATGAGAATTCAAGTCCAGCTCCAGATTGGGAATACTTAGGTTTGAGACCTGTTTCTATAACAAACTTTTCATGTGTGTATGAACAAGAATTCAACTTCTTGGTGCCTTAATGAAATTTCTAAAGGGCATAGAAAGTTTTCCTATATAAAACTGCCTACTCTATTAAATCACAGTCAGAGATCTACCCAACCAACAAACCAAATAAATAAATAAATAATCCGTATACTGCACTTTATGGTTCCAAAGATCTTATTGAATGCCCAATACCATTCTAAACATGTTTGGGTTTTCTTAATAATAAATTGATAGAAGACAAAAAAAAAAGGTGAAAAAAGACAGAAGAAAAATACAGAAAGTAAAAGAGACACAAGAGAGAACTACACAAAAACAGACAAAATAAAATGATAAAGAAAAAGAAAGGCAGATGCAGAGAGAGAAGCACAGAAGTAGAAAAGATAAAAATAGACCAAAAAGAAAAAGAGGGATAAAAACAGAAAGAGGAAAAAAAAAAACAGATGGCTAAATTACCCGTGGATAGAATTTCTTTTGCTATCACTTAGATTGAAGTTCAAATCTGGTCTCAGGCAATTAAAAGTCTGTGATTCTGTGCAAGTCATTTAATTTCTGCTTGCTTCAATTTCATGATGTGAATAATAATAATATCATGTACCTCACAAAGTTGTTGGGAAGATAAAATATCTTTATAAAGCTTTGCAAATCTTCAAGTGACTTAAATGGTAGTTACTATTATTGTTTAGGAAAGAAGAAAAACAAAAAAAAAATAAAAAAAACAGAAATGAAAAAGGAAAAAATTAAGAAGTTAAAAAAAGAGAGGAGGGGAAAAAGTGGGAAGGACAAAGAAAATAGAAGGGGACAACTAAGAGGAAGAGAAAGAAAAAGAAACATAGAAAAGTAAAGAGAAAGTGGAAGGACCAAAAGGGAGAAAAATAATTCCTTAATTAAATGCTAATTTTACCTTTAGACACTAATACCTATTTTTGTACCTTGCTGTTAATGCAAATAGATTTTAATTTAAATGTAGCTTCCTTCAGGGAAGAAGAAAGAATGAGGCAATAAAACTAACTCTGGTCTAGGAGCACTGACAGAATTTGAAATTAATCACTATCCTAAGGTAAAGTATTAAAAAAATGCATATCAACTGTTTTTGTTTTCTTTCTTTCCCTGTCTTTCTGTCTTTCTTGTCTCTCTCTCTCTGTCTCTCTCTGTGTATGTATGTATATATGTGTGTTTTTTTTTTTTTTATATATATATATATATATATATATATATATATATATATAATATAATGAATTATACTCTGACATGCCAAGGCACAAAATAGTGTTTACAGAAATGAAGGTGAGGAACATATACTCAATATTTATTTTTAAGGAACTGAGTCTGGAATGAAAATCTAAAGTTCCATATAATTAACTCATTGCTCTTGCAGTTGAACTGAATGAAAGAACATAACAGAATTTAAAACCAACACATGTTTCTATCCAAAAGAGATGTTATCTACCTTTGAAACATTTGAAGGTATTTTCTCAAGGAAAGAGGATTTTCTTTCATGAAACTGTAATAACAAAGCCTGTCCTTTCAGTTCTAATTCTTCACCACACAGAGAAAACTCTGATTATTTAACTCTGAATCTTTTACTAAGACTTTTATGAGGAGGGAGCTATAATTATTATATAGCACTCATTATGTTTAGGCATTTGGATAAATATTTTCTTTAAACAATTTCTATCATATTTGATGCAAAATAGGTATTATTATTATATTCTCCTTTTTTTTACAGTTAAAGAATTTGAGGCAAATGGGGATTGCCTAACTTGTCTACGGTTACACAGAGTATTGAGAATTCATTTGAATTCAGCTATTCCTGATTCTTTGTCCAGCACTCTTTTGGACTATCAGATGCCATTTTGTTTCTCCTATAGATTTCTCAAGTTTGCCTAGTATCATCCAAATTATTCAGATATTAGTTACCATGCCTCTTTTCTGCTGCAAGTTTTGGGAAAGTACTGGTTGAGCCTAATAAGGAATATAAGACAGTTCTGAAAAATAAAATTAATAAAAGAAGAATTTAATATCAATAAAAGGGTCATATTTTCACACTTCTGTATGGGAATTTAAAATTCACGTGACATCTTTTCCCAAACTGACACTGATCTTTATTGTAACATCTTTATTCAAAATAGTACTGAAGATAAACCACTCCTATGTGCTCTCTGCATCACTAAATCATGTTATATCTTGAAGCAAATAATATTGCTAAATAATTTTTCTGTGGTCCAGGACTCCAAAAATCTATTACTGGATATACTGTGAATCCAACTACTTTACTGCACCTATGAGGCATCAGGAACAACAACAATTACAACTATTTTGAACTATGTATAATCAAATGTTTAAAATATGATATAGAAGTTTTCAAAATGAATCTCAAGATATTATTTATTATATATGTCTTCTATATTCATTTTCCTTTTGTATTTATTGAATATATTCCTAGGATAGATCATCATTTTTGCCAATGTTAATACATCAATCCTCACAACCTTTTATTTTTTTATTTTTTTTTATATTTTATTTTATTTTATAATAACTTTATATTGACAGAATCCATGCCAGGGTAATTTTTTTTACAACATTATCCCTTGCACTCATTTCTGTTCCAATTTTTCCCCTCCCTCCCTCCACCCCCTCCCCTAGATGGCAAGCAGTCCTATATATGTTAGATATGTTGCAGTATATCCTAGATACAATATATGTTTGCAGAACCGAACAGTTCTCTTGTTGTACAGGGAGAATTGGATTCAGAAGGTAAAAATAACCCGGGAAGAAAAAACAAAAATGCAAATAGTTCACATTCGTTTCCCAGTGTTCTTTCTTTGGGTGTAGCTGCTTCTCTCCATCATTTATCAATTGAAACTCCTTTAGGTCTCTTTGTCAAAGAAATCCACTTCCATCAGAATACATCCTCATACAATATCGTTGTCGAAGTGTATAATGATCTCCTGGTTCTGCTTATTTCACTTAGCATCAGTTCATGTAAGTCTCTCCAAGCCTCTCTGTATTCATCCTGCTGGTCATTTCTTACAGAACAATAATATTCCATAACATTCATATACCACAATTTACCCAGCCATTCTCCAATTGATGGACCACAACCTTTTAAATAAAGCACTTTCAAGAAACCCCATTTTGAGAGTGAGTGAAACACTCAGATGTGTGGTACTTTATCAAGCTACTTATGAAATGTCTGAGGATACTATCCAGCATGATTTTTTCTTCAGCATTTTCAGGGACAGCAGAAAAATTGACCCTTGTGATGTATTTAACATAAATAAGTTTAAATTTTCTGGTTATTTGTCAGCTTTTATAGTAGTGAGAAAAAAGGCCCTATTTGAGAAAACCACAAAGGAAAACTAGCTTGATTTAGCTTTTATTGAAGGGTACAAAATCATGTTTGATTCAAAAGTATATAGAAACTTGATGTGAAGTGTATGGTCAAATGAAACTTGTGACAGGTTATTGAGACTGAGATAGGTATTCATACTACTTATCTGATTGTAAAAATTATTTCTTTGATCTTCCAGGAAGTTTTGTTGGGCTTGTGTACAATTCACATTTTTTTTTCCTTTGAAACTTGTTTGTAGCTTTCTTTTTCTGTGTTTGTGTCTTGATTTTTTTTGTCATAGTAGCTTTTTATGGTTTGGTGCTTTTTTTGCTATTTGCTTATTTTTCTACTTTATTATTATTATTATTATTTTATTTTTGAATTTTATGTTAATGTTGTTTTCTGTTCCTGGCAAAAGATGGGAGAACTTTGCTTTAAGCTTTAGACTTTTTTTTTTCATTACTGTTTTCAGAGCTCATTCTGGAAGTTAAAAAATTTAAAATGTTTTAAAGATGAGATAATCTGTGATATGGCCATTACTCTGCTGGTTTGCATGCTGTTTCTTGTATAGGGAAAGCCCTAATATTTTAGTATTGAATTGGATACCATTCCTCAGATTTCCTTTTCCTTTGGGGCTGAAAGTTTTGAATATTATTTCTCAGGGTCCCTATTCCCTTGTAACTTGAAACAGAACTGTTCATCAGGATAACTGATTTCTTGAGAATAAAAATGGTAATTCTCTCCATGGCTTTTGGTCTCTCTTGATGGATAGTGCTCTTCTACACCTTTAAATTATGATCCCAAAATGGGTATAGGTGATAGAGCTGAAAACTATTTGGTCCTGCATTGATTGCTGCCACAGGGATTCTCTGTAATCATTTTCTGATAAGTTACCAGTTCCCCTTACTATCTTTGGCTTAAAAGCTACCAAAGTTAAAGTTGATGAGGCTTCTTTCACTACCACGTAGACCCACTGCTGGTGTTTTATCCACATTTACTTCACATCAGCCTCCAATCCCATGCCAAAGATCTTTCTTTAATGCCCTAACATGTTTTTGACTGAAAAAAAGTCTTATTTTGTTGACTGCTACTGCAAAATTTGATTTGGAACATTAAATTACAATAATTCAAAGAGGAATGTTGGGAGAACCAGCTCAGTGCTTTTTCTACACTATCTAGAAGCCTATAACAAAATATATTATCTTAAAAAAATATTTTCCTCTAACTTTTACAACCATAATCTGATTCCATCTTACTTCAAATGCATTTCTCATTATAGCCTTTGTATGTATGTTTCATTTCTGTCAGCACAGTCTCCTTATCATTGTCTTTTTTTTTTTTTTTTTTTTTTTTTGTGCTTGCCATTTACACTTCCTGGATTTTCCTCTCTCTACCTTTTCTTCCATTTAAGGTTTAACTGCTTTTGGGAGGAAAAAAAAAGCTTGTCAACTTTCCTATCTCCCAGTCAAAAAGACTTCGTTTTAGTCTTGTTCCTAAACTTATGATTGATATATATACACACGCATACACAAACACACACATTCTAATTTGCTATGAATTTAGCTTCATTTTATATGCTAGCATATAATTGTGTATGTTGAACTTGTCTTATCAGTCTCTGAGTATTTTGAAAGTAGAAATTTACCTATTCATTTTCTTATTCCCTTAACTACTAATACATTCCCATTATACAATGATGTTCAATAAATATTTTTTGGTTGATTGGGGTTGATCTTCATGTGAAGACTGACCTTGGAAATTGGACTTTTGCTATTTAGAGTCACATGTATGCTTGAGTTCTCTCTTTCACATTCAGACTATTTGATAATAGATTTAGAGAGTTATATGTATAGGTTGAACACCACATTCCATACAGTAAAAATGTCATTAGGGCAGGGACCACTTACTTATTATGATAATTTAGGAAAAGATAAGGTGAGAGTTTCTTTGTCTGGGATATTTTTTCCCCATGAGGATATCTACTAGTATTGAAAAAAAATATTCAAAAGGGATGTAAAAGAATGGACATTTTCAAATAACCTCAGGCATTGCTGAACCATCAAATTCACACAAATAATTGATGTGCTAATTACAAATCAATCTTATCTACTCAATAAAACTCACTCCCTAAGGATATTTCTAATTATATAATTTGAAAGAATAAGCAAATAAGCTTCCTTTGTCTATCTCTAATTATGGGATATATGTAAAAAGTGATAAAGTACATTTCTTTAATTTTAAAATGTGTATTATCTCCAGACTTTTTATAATTTAGATTACTTTATGATAGATTTGGATAGAATAAGGTCCTTTTTTTGTCAAAAAAAAATCACTTACATTCAAGGGATATGTATTTTGAATATCTTATGCTAGTTTATTGTACTTTTGAGTGTCATTTTATCTACAAAGTTATGCATTTGTACATTCTTTTAAGATGTGTTATTCAAGTCTTTACTCAGTTCTACAACTTTTATCCTTTCATCCTTTCCATATCCTTTCAATTTTCATTTAAGAAAAATATTCACCATTTAGAACTTCAATTCTTATGATATTTCCTTCAAGGTAATCATACAATGCAGCAAAGGCTGGATTTTTTTTTTTTATAGTAACATGTTGTATTTAATTGATTTAATATATTTCCATACTACCCATTAAGAAGTGATAAATACCTTTAAATTTTTCAATGGATACTATTCTTACTAAGAATACTTTGATAGGAGGAACATTCCTGCAATATGAATAAAAAAATATGAATAATATAAGTTATGTATTGTGAGAAATTTAATTATACATTCTAGAAAGCAAATTTACTTAGACTTAACTAGGAAAAACTAAAAAGAACTCTAAAATATCTTTTTGCTTTTCATCTTTTCTCCCCTGCTATCTTCTAAGCTAAATCAATGAAACTAATTGGCTTTATATAGGAAATAAAAAGACTGAAAAGTTTGGATTTTGTCTCTTCAGATGCAAAGTGTCTTCTTCCCATTGAACTTTCAGACAATTACTCGCATTTCTATTGTATATTCAATGTAAGGAGAATTAGTAATATCTAAGTTTTACACAAAACTTATTTAAATTTAATATTTTATTATTATTATTATTAATTAATATTAAATTTAAATTTAAATAAATAATAATAATTAAAAATTTAATAACTTTAGATATTAAAGCATTTGATCAGGCAATCAATCATCTTTAAAGTGTATCACAATCTGTTTAGTCAGATAAAATATAAATTTTTCTTTCAATTTATGTGTCAGTATAATGTATTGAAAACTCAATAAAAGTGAATTAAATGTCAGACATCAAGGAAAATAATTTTAAAAAATACAAGTAATTGACACACTTCTAAATCTTACCATTTTCCCCAAGTAATATTTTTATTACCTTTATAATCCGAATAAACATTTTATGATTGCTACAACATTGTTGTATGTTCTGAGGAATGCAAAAGATATTTAAGTCATAGTCCCAAAGATAAAGATGTTTAATTCTATAGTTAGAAAGATAGAAATGATAAAGATAAAGTAGATGAAAATTGAGAACTGAAAAATTTGACACTGATCATAGTTCCATCAGATTACATAAAGAAGATCATCATAGATTATAATGGTTGGGTAAGGCTTCATGAGAGATAGCTCCCGAGATGAATTTTTAAGGAGCCAAAAGGGAAAAAAAGAACATTTTATAATGTGTTGATGTAGCACAGCAAAATTAAAACTTAAAGGCCAGAACTCTTACAGGAGATAACAGAATTTAGCTGAATGTAGTGAAGGGTGGGTCTAAGGAGTATTAAGAATTTATATATTTAAACTGGGGTTAGGTAATTTGAAACTTCAAAGGCCATAGAAAATACTTAATGCTATGAAATTATGTAACATAGAATAGGATATTAAAAAGTAGAATTAAGGTGACCAATTAATAACAATAGTTGACATTTATGTAGGTTTTTAAAATATGCAAACACTTCATATATGTCATTTGATTAAAATTCCAAAAGAACTTCAGATTTCATTGTCTCATTGTATAGATTAGGAAAACTGAGGCACAGAGAGATTAAACAATTTTTTTGAACATCAAATAGGTAGTAAGCAATGATGTTTGGATCTAAATTCAAGTCCTCTCAGTCAAATCCAGTGCTCCAAAAATAAAAGCAATATATATATGTACAAATTAAGTAGAAAAAATAATTAGGTTCTTTTGCTAGGCATCAACTTTCTCTCTCTCTCTCTCTCTCTCTCTCTCTCTCTCTCTCTCTTTCTCTCTCTCTCTTTTTCAGTCTTCTTTAGTGCTTTAGTATAGCTTAAATAAGAAAATAATGACCATTGTTACTTTCTCATTGTTATAGTGTATATCAAATACCCTTTAGATTTTCTAAATGAATTTTCAATGTGGATTAGTTAATACTGCTTCTATTAATGATTGCATCTCATGTTAAGAAAAGGCCTGCAATTTGTTAGCTTTTTTCCTAATCTAAAATGTAAATTCTGGAAATTGAAAGTAGATCTGAGAAAAAGGATAAATCTGAGAAACAGTCAAATCCTCAAAATAGATAGTCAGAACAGTGGTTTGAGATTTTCATATTTCTAGTAGTTATGAAATACTGGGAAGTCCCTGATCATAGGGCTGAATAATAGCTAATGATTAATAAATTACCTGATATGACGAGAGGTTGAGAGCTTCCAAAATAATTTATTAAGAAAAACAATGGGGTCTTTTCAGAAACCATCGCTTTTTTTCCCTTATATTTTGCTGTAGACTTTCTTTGGCTTTTCATGCTTTCATGGCTATTTTAGCACAGAGACACATACTTTTAAAGATTGAGTTAAATAAGTTAGGCAATTTTTCAGTATTATTGTATCTTTGAAAAATCTTTCCTGTTTTGATGCTAATATCCCGAGGAAAGCTGTCTTCAAAATGCAAATTGCTTTGAAGAAGAACATTTTATCCAAAATGTGTGAGTAATTGGCAATTAGGTTTCTTTTAGATTTTGGCATAAAAATATTGTAACCATGCATTGATAAACTTTTAAAAACAAAATCATATCAAGGATCTTATTGGAGTAAAGTTGATTATGATAGAAAATAATAATTAGTTCACAGCAAGAGAGGGACAGAAAATTGTGCCCCAAGCAAACTAAATCTTCATGATTGATACTTGATTATACTATATTAAAACCTTGGATTAAGTCTAAAATATTTTTGAGAAGATTTCAGAAACTTCAGGTAAAATCAATGTTCCAGAAACCCACAATAATTTCATTGAAAATTCATGTTTATATATATATTTAGAGCATTTTAATTGTATCAATATTCAATGAAAATTCCAAATGGACATATCTTGTTTAGAACACTATAAGACACCCTGAAGTTGAAAGAAAGTATAATGATAGAAGAGAGTAGAAGAGTCCCATAAAGCAGTAAACACTGTACTTTAAATAGCAACTTAGATGGTTGTAAAACTAATATTTGAAGAAGTTGTATCTGTCAGAACTTGTGAAAACTGAGATTTCTAGGTGCCTTAGAAATTCATAAAGGAAAATAAAAGCTGAAGTATTATGGGAACTTATCCCTTGGACTGTTGATCTTATTGTCCCTTTTAGTTCTCAATCTGTGATCCTAAAATGAATTCAATGAGAATTCTTATAGCTCTGAAGACTGTATGGATCATATCAATTACAACAATGACATATACAACATTACTATGACCAATTTTATAATTTGGCATCTATAAATTTGTAAATGCAATATGAGGATGTTTGTTGTACCATGTAAAAAAAAACAAAGTACTGTTGAAAAGGAGCAATCAGTGCTTCTATTTATATTCCTGAGAGAGTTACTCTCAAGGAAAATCTTCTGTCTTTGAAAGAAATTCAAAAACTATCAGCAGGCATATCTATATATATACATACATTCAAATCTCAATTTTCCTTAAGAATAAAAATACAACCTAAAGAGATCATGAAAAAGGGAAAAGAACCCACACATGCAAAAATGTTTGTAAGATCCTTTTTTTTTTTCTTTTTTCTTTTTTCTTTTTGTAGTGGCAAGGAACTGAAAACTGAATAGATGCTCATTATTTGGAGAATGACTTAATAAGTTATGATATGTGGTGTTCTTCTTCTTTAATATAATATGAAAGTTCTCTCTGGGAGCAGGTTTCTTGGGGAGGTTTTCTGGAGGCAGCCTTAATTTCAGTTAAAAGTAATAATCACTCTAAATACAGCCAACTGAAAAAATCCAAATGTTTATTTCTTATCTCTTTCCAAGCCTGATTAGCTTTCTTAGAGGTCTCTCTCTCTCCTTGGTTCTAAGAGCTCTTGCAGCTTTGTCCTTTGCTTCTGCCTCTGCTCTCTTCATCCTCCAGCCAACACAAAGGTAGAAGATGGAATGAATCTCTTGTCCCCTTGCCTGGGGCTGGGCAGCTTTCTGGAGAGCCTTTCAGATCAGCCTTGGTCTCAGTGGGGGAAGTGCAGGAGCCCAGCCACCAAGGTGGGATGAATGAATCTGGTTGCACTTTCAAAAGAGGGCTTCTGCTGGAACTCTCTTGACTGGCTCACTGAAGCTCTATTTATGCTCCTTCTCCAAGAGTGGGATTGTAGGATCCGAGAATGGGATTATGGGTTTCCTCCCACAGTGCTCTCTCTAGTCCTAAGAGCTTCTTGCTTATATGAGCTCTCTAAAGCTGTGAACACAAGCATTATTTCTATCAGTTGTACTTAGTACCTTGTTTCTTGTGGCCCATAACATCTCCTTGTAAGATCAGATCAATGATACTGAACCATGCTAAATTAGATAATTGTTGTCTCTATCAACTCTAATGACTTAATACTTTGTAAGGATTCCAACAATGATATATAGATGTAAGAGAATGTTATTGTTCTGTAAGAAACAATTAGCAGAGGCAGCTACTTGGCACAGTGGATAGATAGAGCACTGATCCTGAAGTCAGAAGGACTTGAGTTTATATCTGGTCTCAGATACTTAACACTTCTTAGCTATGTGATCATGTGCAAGTCATTTAACCCCTACTATCTCAGAAAAAAGTACAATTTGGGGCCAGCTAGATGGCACAGTGGGTAAAGCACTGGCCTTGGATTCAGAAGAACCTGAGTTCAAATTCAGTTCAGAAACTTAATAATTACGAATAAGTCACTTAATAACAATTGCACACACACACACACACACACACACACACACACAGAAATAAAAAATGATCAGCAGGATGATTTCAGAGAGGCCTGAAAAGATTTACATGAGCTGATGCTAAGTGAAATGAGCAAAACTAGGAGATCACTACACATGACAACAAGATTATAATAAGATCAACTGTGATAGATATTTTTTTTTTCCTAAAAGTAAGGTGATTCAGTCAACTGATTTTTCTTTTACAACATGATAAATCTGGAAATATGTAGAGAAATTGCACATGTTTAATCTATATTGGATTGGGTGCTGATTAAATGAGGAAAAAAGGAAGTGGGAGGGAGAAAACTCTGAGAACACAAGTTAATGCAAGAATGAATGTAGAAAAATATTTTTGCATGTATTTTAAAAATAAAAAGCTATTATTATTTAAAAAGAATAAAAATACAAGAAATCTAGTTTTGACTTAATTATAGATAACAATTATATGAGAGTTGACCATCAGATTTTTTTTTTAATAATCCATTGCAAACCATCAATATTAGCTACTCAGGAAAAAGGGGCCTATATGGACAAAATCATGTATCAATCTTTTTGATTTCATGTGATAGGGTATTTTCTCCATGATGCAGTAGTTGTTTTAAGTTAATTGCTGTGAAGAAAAAAAATTCATTACCTGACTGTGAACTCTGTTTTGATGAGTCTCTTCAAAATTAGCTGGGTGTAGACCCTTGGATAATTGAAATAAAAATGTTTTTAGGAGAAATCTCAAAATCTTTACAACTGGCTAGGGTTTTCTAGGCTTTTCCCCCCAAGGATATATGTCCTTACAAACACTAGGGTAAGTATATTCACTGTATAAGATAAGTAACCATATACAAAGATAGGGTAATTGTGAAATGAGAACTGTATAATAAGTACCGGTATATGAACTAAAAACCAATTTAATAAACAATGCCTTTCATTACCTTATTTGATTTCACGTGAATTTATGCAAAGTAGAGCTCTGGCTATATTTCCAACTTTAAATTCAAGCAGAAAATTGAAGCAATTATCTAGACAATTCAGATTTCCTACCTCCCCACCCCCCAGATGATTAGAGAGGAGAGTGTAGCTTTTAAGATCTGTATTATCTAATTACTTTAATTGCCTCAATTCTCTGCTATCATTTGGCTAGGGATACCTGTTTTTAGAGCTTACTTTTATATTCAAAATTGTGTGTGTGTGTGTGTGTGTGTGTGTGTGTGTGTGTGTGTGTGTGTTTCTTAAGTTGGTTCAAAGTATATTAGAAAAACTCAACCACGAAAAAAGGATCATTGATAGCAAGAAACAAGGTCATCTAAAATTTAGGAAATTGCCTCAGCACTTTTGTGAGATTAAAATTTAAATATACACACATAATACAATCTTATTTCATCAACTGTATTTTAGCATATTGTCCTAATAGCTTCATTTTATTAAATTCAGTTCTATATCCATAGCTTTGTCATTCATGAAAGCATTTTGTCATTGTGGATATGAGGTAATACAGTCTTAATATATTATGTTCAATATACTCTTTTATAAATCATATACTGAGTGTCCCAAATTTTTATCTAAAAGTCATCTATTATCATCAGATAAAACTACAAGTGGGATGCTGTAATTCATAAATGAAAATTTCCCTAAGCACCTCCTATTAATTAAAAAAGTGTTTTTAAAAGTATAGTTTCCTTTTTTGTAAGTTGATGTAAGCTTCTTAGAACCATTAGAAAGTAATTATTTGTTAGTCCTATCTCATCAAAGGCATTAAGAGATTAAAAATTGAGAACATGTTTATTGAATAGGAAGTACATTGCCTAGCAGTAAACTTGGGTGTTAGGATTGTATGTCTTCTTAAACAAGCAGCTTAAATCTTATTTAAGCTAAGAATGAGCAATTGAGGGAATATGAGAGAGTGGATGCCACTTTCACCATTAAAGAAGGAAAACAGTGTCTGGTAAGTGTGCTAATTAGCAAACTAATGCCTTTATACACTAAGTATATAACACATTTTCAATTACTTGAAAATGACTTTGGGTAAACAGCATTTTATTTCTCAAGTCTAATTGTTTCTATGGCAGTGCTGGACTAGCTATATGTAGTGTGGCTATATAGTCAAATATAAGAATTATTTATTTTCCTCCTTCAGTGTTTGCATTCAGCAAACAAAAAGCAAATGAAATAACTCAATGATTTAGGTTGCGGTATACTTGGTTTGTGTGCAAATTAATGTACAGCAAGTCAAATCAGCTGTTAATTCTCCTTCTGTCAAGTGGCATTTTAAATGAATTTGAAATAAATCCCTAAAATGAAGGTAGATTAAGCATCAGAACCTACAATATTATCTAATTTACAATGAACAAAATCATCATGAAATCACTAGAGCTATGGTGGAATTTATTTTCCATGTTAAAAGGGCTCCTTTCACATATAGTTTTGTGTGAGACATCACAATTTTTTAATAGAATTCATGCAAATAGCAGAAAATAAATTTTAGGGGAAAATACACATCTAAGCAAAAACTAAAATCTTGTTTGCCCAGGGTATTTAATTGTGGCACATGATCTTCTGACAAAGTGAATCTTATAGAGGTCATCCCTAATCTTCAATCATTC
The DNA here is from genome assembly GCF_016432865.1 of Antechinus flavipes. Lineage (NCBI taxonomy): Eukaryota > Metazoa > Chordata > Mammalia > Dasyuromorphia > Dasyuridae > Antechinus > Antechinus flavipes. The sequence goes on from NC_067403.1 coordinate 47,522,806, forward strand.
TGAGAAAAATCAATTTTACTTCTCACAGAAAGGAAGTTAACTTATAATGTTCTCTCTTTTTCATTAATATTGAATGTACACTAGACTATTTTTGCAATAAAATATTTTAATCTACTTAAAAATATTTTGTTTCTCATAATAAATTTGCCTAGGACAAGCATACTTTTTCTTTTGCAATAGATTTATTCCTGAGCTGGAGAATAAATGATATTTTTAAATTAATTCATTTTTGAATGAAGTGAAGTAATTGATATTAAGGATAGCTGTAGTTAATCCTTAAAAACAAATAAGCAAACAAATAAAAACACCATTTTTAGCTACCTGATTGTTTTTATTTTAAGTTTGGATTTTTGCATGCCCAAATTTAATGTAAGACCAAGAAGTGATAATACCTTTAAAAATAAATAAATAAATAAAATTTTCCTGGAAGAGACAACTCTTTATTTGGAACCCCCTTCTAACCCACCCTCTTCTAATGAGATCAACAAATTCATTTAGAACTTATCATCTTATAATTTTACCAGGAAAATTAAGAGGTTAAGTAATTATTCAGTCAGTACATATCAGAAACAGGACCTGAAACCAGGGCTTTCTGACTCTTAAGCTAGCTGTCTATATTCTATGTTCTATCTGTTTCTCATGATAAAGTATACTCAATAAAAATGGATGATATGTTCAATCAAAATAGACATTAAGAAAACAAAATACAATTTTTTTTTTAGTTTTCTTTCAGGGAACATAAACTACATTTCCATTTTTCTTGTCTCTTCAAGTATCCCAAGGAGAAAAAGTAGAAGACATAAGTAGCTCCATTTTTTATTGTGAAAGTAACACAAAGAGTGACTTAGCCAAAACTAAAATATTTCCTGCATTAAATCACCTACTTACATTATCTTTCCTTTAGTTACCACATATATTTCTCTTTTTTCAGAAGCAGTCTACCATGATAATAAAGATCTTCTGAGAATATATGCTATTTAACAGGACTGAACTCACAAATGGGTTTGATTCAAGTATTTGTGTCTCAATTATTTCAGAATAATTTTCATATTTTTAAAAGCATACTAAATTCAGTCAAACTTTGTTTTCAGTGATTACTATGTTCCAGGCACTGTGCTCAACAATGGAAATATAAGTAGCAAAAAAAGAAATCCCTGTGCCCAAGATAATTTATATTCTTTAAATGAAGGTACACAAACATACATCTCTCTCTCTCTTTCTCTCTCTCTCTCTCTCTCTCTCTCTATATATATATATATACATATATATATACACATACATACACATACATACACACATATATATACATATATGCACATATATACATACATATGCATACATATATAAACACATTTCTATATACAAATACATATATACATATTTTATATATCTTTAAATGTTTAACAATTACATTTCAAAAATATTTATTTTTTAATTTGAAGTCCAAATTCTCTTCTTCCCTCCAGCCCTTTCTTAATCCCCTGAGAAGGCAAACAATATGATGACAATTATACATTTGAAAATGCAAAATATCTTTTCCATATTAGCCATGTTGTAAAGGAAAACACATGAAAATAAAATCCAAGAAAAATAAAGTGAAAAAAATATGTTTTAGTCTGTCCTCAAAATTCATCAGTTCTTTCTCTGGAGGCATATAGCATTTTTTTTTATCAGGTGGCCTTCCTTTGTCCAACCTTATTTCCCCATTCTTGTATTCTTTGTTCCAATCAAATTGTTCTATTAGTTGCCAATGGATTTCCATCTCTTGCTTGTCAAAAAATAGACTGCATTCTATGTGTCCCACCCCATTTCTTTAAATTCTTATTTACTTCTAAGTACAAATTGAGTTGATTTCCACCTACCTGGGATATTTTCTGATTGTCCAAGATACTGACATCCACTTCTTTTAGATATTACTTTGTACTACCTTGAACAATTCAACTTTGGGCATTACTTATCTGTACAAATGTAATATTATCCAGTAGAAAATGTATTCCTTGAGGACAAGAACAGTTTTCCTTATATCTGTTACCTCCTTGTTTATCTATGTACACTTGGTATTTGTAGCTCTTAGCACATAGTAAGTGCTTTGTCAGACTTTGTTAACTGAACTAGACTAGACTAGACTATTAAAAGAAGCATAAGTATGCAATCAAAGGGACAAGGGCCTTGGAAAATTATTAACAGATTAATTGAAATAGAAATTGTTTGAGGGGAATGATAAGAAAGATTGTCTTTAAGCAGCCTGTGAAGGACCATTCTATTTAGTAGATATAGTGGAATCACTGATGGGTTTTGTGTAGAGAATTATAGGCAGAGATGAGTCCTTAAGGAGGTAACAATGTTCTAATTCCTTTAATATGATTTTTGATAATTTTGATAATTGATGACAGTTCCTTAAATTTAGATCATGACTTTCAATTATTTTATTAATTTATTTATCTCTCCTCAATCTATTTTCTAGGTTAGTTATTTTTCCAATATGAATTTCCACATTTTTTTTCTATTTTCCCCAAGAACATTTAAATTGCATAAATAATAAAAATATTAAATTATAAAATAAATTTAATTAATAGCTAGATGCAAACAAGATGCTATTAATAGTTTCATGGGAATTTGGGAATGTCTCCAATGACATCCTTCTATATGTGTGTGCTAAGATCTGTGCTATTTAATATTTCAATCAGTGACTTAGATAAAGGTGCAAATATCATAGTCATCCAATTAAAAGATGACACAATTATCTGGAAAAGGTACTACACTCAATTACAGATGCAGGATTCATAATGGTGTTGAGAGATTATTTCACCCTGCCAATTATAACCAAAAATATTAATAGAGATTAATGTAAATTATATGATTTGGTTTAAAAACTGTCACAAACATTCAATGTGGGAAGTAAGGCTAGACATCAAAACATATGAATCTGACTTAGGAATTTTATGCCACATGCTCAATCAGTCAGTAGCACACATAGGATGATATTTTTAAAAGATAAGCAATTTTAAGAGTTTTAGAGAAATAAAATCCTGGACAAGGAAGATAATTGTTTAGTTATTTTCTGCTGTAATGAAACTATTTCATCATTTTAATAAACCCATATTTTAAGTTAGAATATTCTTCACAGAAAGAGGGAATAGTCCATCGATGATGTAGGAAGCACAGAGCCTTATTTGACTAATACGATTTCCTAACCTGGACAAGTAATATCAATTAGTATTTATTAAGCACCTACTACAGTACAGGCATTATGGCAATGACATATATTGTTAACAACGATCATGCTCAGTATATCTTACTTAGTAAGAACTAATAAAGAATCATTAAATTTAATTAAATTTATCTGATATACTTTTACTGGATTTGAAATGTCATAATCCAATTTGGCTATTCCCATATTACCATGCACTTGGCAGAGAGCACTGTAATTGATAATTGCTGTAAATTAAATCACTAGAACTTGAGAACTGTCTGTAAATAAGAGGTACTTGGTGCTTGAAAGTGGAATATTTATTTTCAAATGGCACTGCTTTAAAAAAAATCTTTCTTTATATTATCTGAACAATTTAATGTGCTAGTCCCTTTAAAAGAAATCTAGGCTTCCAAAGTGTTTCCTTTTAAAAATATTTGATCATCATCTATAATCAGCAAATTAAAAGTATTTCATAATGAATATTAAAATAATAGCTTTGCTTTGTTTCGAACACTATTTAAACTATTCAAGTCTTTATCTGCCTCTAGGTTTAATGACACAGTCTTTAATTTTACAGTACAGGTTTCTATCACTATATATATCTATGCTTTACTACAGAATTGCTATAATTTTTGAGGTTATAGTTATGAATTGGGAGCATCAACATCAACTTTATCTGTTAGATTTTCTTTTTAGAAATTAAATTCCAGGTCACGATATTAACTAGCAAAAAGTATTGTGAGCTTCATCCTTCTTTCCCAACTCCCCCAAATCCTTCTGACAGTTCTACAAATTGTGCTTGACTATTTCTAATGGAGGAATCTAATTAAAAATAATCAGAATCATATTTCCAAATCAGATCAACATAAGGAGAAAGAAAGGTCAGCAAGTTGTGGTTAATAAGAAGAAGAGAGGCTGCTTCCAGCTAACTCTAGAACTGGAAAATATTATGCCCCAAGGACAAGAGGTCAACAGTCCATTATAGAAGAGGCTAACTGTATATACAGTACTAATGGTAATTGGAAGTACTTTTGCTATGTAGTTTCAGAACCTCAGATTTTGGGAGCAATGAAGTAAAAAAATATGTAACTAAAGGTGCTTTTCTAGGAAGAGGAGTTTTTGTACTAGGATGTTCCAAACTAAACAGAACAGTGTGACTTGGATTCCAGGAAGAGAATGGGGTCTACATGTCAACACATTTTGAAGTCTATTTTGAAAAAGTCAAGATAAGATTCCTACCTCAAAATGGAATCTACAGTTGTGTCACTCTAAAACAGCAAGGCTTTATGGTTGATGGGATAGTCCATCTATCATCAATCTAGCAATATTCTAAACTGGGTTAATTGATTGATATATTGCTCAGACCCAAATTCACTTTAGGAACTTTTGAAGACCAAACTAAGGGGACAAATATCAAATCTTATCCCAGATAAAGCCACTTTGAGAGCTGTAAAAGTTTTCAATTTCTCATTGGGAGCAGTTTCTAAGATATTGAAATAATGTGATACCCAAACCCTCAATAAATCAATGGCAAAATGAGTCCATACATTTTATTCAGAGATATGTAGTATCTGACCTTGACAAACTCCAAAGTCAGGAAGTAAACTGAAAGAACAACCAAGTAAAATTAAACTGAAAAATAAAATTAAAATAAGGAAAACTCATCATGATAACATGCAAGCTTAAGAAAGAAACAAACAATAATGATACCTAAAGTATTTACAAACAAAGCCTCAAATAAAAATGAAGTTTTATCAAATATTCAATGAGAATTCATAGAAAAAATAACCAAAATTTTGTTGTTGTTGTGTTTCTTTAGGAAAAATGTTTTTCTTTTCCTTTTGTTTCATGTATCAATACGTTTTCATTTTATATTTATAATAACTTTTTACTTTTTCAAATACATGCAAAGAAAGTTTTCAAAATTCATTTTTGCAGAACTTTTTGTTACAAATTTTTATTTCTCTCTTATCCACCTTTTCTAGACATCAAGCAATCAATAAGGTTAAACAAGTACAATTTGGACTTCTGGGAGTGTAGCCAAGATGGTAGAGACAACTCGTGTTTCTCTCTGATCTTCTCTACAACAATTAGACACTAATTATGAAATCTAGCCTTTAAATTAGCTCTGGACCAGCAAAACCCACAAATATTGTGAGTACAACAAATTATCAAAAGAAGATAATTTCGAAGATCACCAAAAAAAAAAAAAATCTGTTTCAACTGGAAACAGAAAGGAGGCAATGAAGTACAAGTAGCTGAGTACAAATGCCAGTGAAGAAAGTGCAGAGTCCCAGGGTGGTGCAGACTCGCAGGGTGGTGTGAACTCTGCATGGCTGAGAATCTACGGGGAGGAATCTACAGGAATCTACAGCAGTGTTGGCCACTCTGCCCTTATAATAAGCCAGTAGATCAGCAGAGAAGTTATAAAACATCCAACACAAACACAAAAGATCAATACTGAACCCCAAAACACCAGAATCTCATGAGACCTGGCCATGCCCACCCAGCACCAGGAATGAATCAGCACTGACCCAGCACAGCTGTGGCCCATTGGAAAACCTCCCCCACTCTAAAGGCAAACCTTAACTATTTTTTTTTTAAATGAGTAAAAGTGTAAAGAGGACTCTGGACGATAAACAGCTTTTAGGGTGAAAGAAAAGAACAGACTTCAAACCCTGAGTAGAATAAAGATATATTGTCTCCAGATGAAGCCCGAAAAGGTGATATAACCTGATCCCCATCACACAAGACTCTCCTAGAAGAATTTAAAAAGGAACTTAAAAGAGAGATAAAGAAAAATTGGGAAAGGAAACAGAAAATTAGCAAGAAGATTGGAAAAGGCATATAACTCATTGAAAGATAGATTTGATAAAATGGAAAAGAAAGCAACTCCCAGAAAAACAGACCTAATTAAAAAAAGATAAGGAAGGGCATTATATCTTGCTAAAGGTTAGCATAGATAATGAAGCAATTTCAATATTAAACTTCTATGTCCCAAGTGGTATAGCATTTAAATTCCTAAAGGAGAAGTTAAGAGAGTTGTGAGAAGAAATAGAAAACAAAACTATAATAGTGGGAGATCTCAACTTTGCACTCTCAGAACTAGATAAATCAAACCACAAAACAAATAAGAAAGAAATTAAAGAGGTAAATGGAATACTAGAAAAACTAGATATGATAGATGTTTGGAGAAAATTGAATGGAGACAGAAAGGAGTATATTTTCTTCTTGGGAGTTCATGGAAACTATACAAAAATTGACCATGTATTAGGACATAAAGTCCTCAAAATCAAATGTAGAAAGGCAGAAATAGTAAATGTATTTTTTTTTCAGATGGTGCAATATAATTGCATTTAATAAAAAGCCAGGGGAAAATAGACCAAAAAGAAATTGGAAACTAAATCTCATCTTAATGAATGAATGGGTGAAACAGCAAATTATAGACACAATCAATAATTTCATCCAAGAGAATGAAAATAATGAGACAACATACCAAAATTTGTGGGATGCAGCCAAAGCAGTAATAAGAGGAAATGTTATATTCTTAGATGCTTACTTGCATGAAGTAGAGAAAGAGGATCTATAAATTGGGCTTGCAATTAAAAAGCCTTGGGGAAAAAAAAAAGTTAAAAAACCCAATCAAATACCAAAATTGAAATTCTAAAAATAAAAGAAGAGATTAATAAAATTGAAAATAAAAAAATTAATAAATAATAAATAAATTATTATTATTAAAAATCAAAATTTATTAGTGTTATATTTTATATATGATATATTATGATATAATAAATTATATTAATAAAAATATAATTTAATAAATAGTGCCAATTAGTATAATTTAATAATAAAGTATTAAATGATAATTATAAAATGAACAAATTAAATAATAATTTAATAAATATAACTAAGAGTTGGCTTTGTGAAAAAAATCAACAAAATAGATAAACCTTTAGTTAATTTGATTAGACAAAAGAAAGAGGAAAATCAAATTGTTAGTCTCAAAATTGAAAAGGGAGAATTATCCACCAATGAAGAGGAAATTAGAGCAATAATTAGAAGTTACTTTGCCCAACTTTATGCCAATAAATTTGACAACCTAAGTGAAATGGAAGAATACCTAAAAATATAGATTGCCCAGGTTAACAGAAGAGAAAATAAATTACTTAAATAGTCCCATTTTTGAAAAAGAAATAGAACAAGCTATTCATCAACTCCCTATAAAAAAATTCCCAGAACCAGATGGATTTACATGTGAATTTTACCAAACATTTAAAGAACAATTAACCCCAATGCTATATAAACTATTTGGAAAAAATAGGGAATGAGGGAGTCCTACCAAATTCCTTTTATGACACAGACATGGTACTGATACCTAAACCAGGTAGGCTGAAAACAGAAAAGGGAAATTACAGAATAATATCCCTAATGAATATTGATTCTAAAATCCTAAGTAAAATACTAGCAAAAAGACTACAGAAAATCATCCCCAGGATAATACATGACCACGTAGGATTTATACTAGGAATGCAGGGCGGGTTTAATATTAGGAAAGTTATTAGTATAATTGACCATGTCAATAACCAAATTAACAAAAGCCATATGATCATCTCAATAGATGCAGAAAAAGCATTTGATAAAATCCAACATCCATTTCTATTAAAAACATTTGAGAGAATAGGAATAAATGGACTTTTCCTCAAAATAATCAATAGCATCTATTTAAAACCACCAGTAAGCATCATATGTAATGGGGATAAACTGCAACCATTCCCAATAAGATCAGGAGTGAAACAAGGTTGACCACTATCACCTTTATTATTCAATATTGGATGAGAAATGCTAACTTTTCCTCCCTTCCCCCAACTCCCTTCCCTAAATGGCAAATAATCCAATAGATGCAAAAATGTGCAATTCTTTTGTTCATTTCTCTTCATCAGAAGATCACTGGAACTGGCATGGATCACCCAGCTGTTGAAAGGAACCAAGTCCTTCAGAATTGGTCATCATATAAACTTGCTATTGCAAGTGGTTCTATTTACATCACTTAGCATCAGTTCATGTAAGTCTCTCCAGGCCTCTATGAAATCATCCTGCTGATAATTTCTTATAGAACAATAATATTGCATGACATACATATACCACAACTTACTCAAACATTCTTCAACTCATGGGCATCCACTCAATTTCCTGATCAGTTGTTTAACCTCCTTACAATTTTTTGGCTTGAGAGCTCCAGAAGCAGATGGTGACATTGTAGACATAATAGCTCCTAATGTCTGTTCCTCCTTTGCTATTGCTCATTCTGTGTTAACAAGGCCTGTGCTGGGCTGATCTTCACTCTCATTCCAGAACTACAGATCTTTATTGTGAACCTTCCAAGCTGTCTGGCTGGAAAATTATTTTACCTTGCATTTGTGTGGGTTCTGGCACTCCAGGGATGGTTTTATAATGTTATTTAGAGGTGTTTAGATGAGTTTGGGGGAGAATGAGTCATTCTCTTTTTTCTGCCTCCAGTAACATTATTTTTTATTAATATATTTTGGTTTTGTGTCAACATAATACCCACCAAACTCTCAGAAAACCAAAAATAAGTTACAAGGAAAAACACAGTTCAACAACACTAACCAACTTTTCCAGTATATACAATTCCATGAAATCTAGTCCATGAAATTCAAGGAATTAAGGAAAAGGGAAAAATGTATTTTGGTTTTGTCCCCCTTTGGGAGATGGAGGGTCATTCAGCAAAACATTTAACTACAAGGTATAGAAGATTTTCGCCAACACAACAGAAACTCACCTTTATCAGTACACACTATTTTTCTGTTTTGTCAGGGGAAAAACTATTTTAAATCGTATATTTTAAAAATGGTATTTTTTTTGGTCATATAATATCTATAAAAGACAAATAGCTGACATTTATCTAGTTTAATCCTTTAAATGAGAAATTTGAAAGCACAGCTTATCTTAGAGTCAAGCATTCATAAATAATCAGCTTGTATATATATGTAATTAATAACATTTTATGAGTAATAAACTAAAAACAAGTGAGAGATATTGCAATATATATTTTAAGATCCATAAAATAATATGAAATAGGAAGGAAATATGATATATAAAAAATATTCTAATTCAAGATCAGAATTTGCTGTGAGAGTATGAATTTGTTATTCTTATTACTTTTGTAATTTCAAAAATTATATTTTTTTTCAGGAATTCCTTTTAAATTATCAAATATCAAATTCTTTTTAGAGCAGTTAGAATTAGCATTTAATTTTATAGAGATCTTTCCCATTCTTACATTGCAAGATATTCCAAATTATCAGCTGACTAGAAAAAAATATTCCTCTACAGTAGTCCTGTACTTTGACAGGTATTCAAAGTGAAGGATCAATTTACATTTTCTGAAAGGGAAGGATATGCAATACATTACTTTACAAATGGATTTTAGAACAGGGAACAAAACTACTTATGTTGATGTTTTTCTAAGGTTACTTTTGTGTCTGCTTTTTTTTTTTTTAACCCCTTTTTAAATGGGTTTCATATTTACTGATGCATTATGTTCAGATGACGAAGATTAAGGGCAATCTCAGGAAAACAGCAATAGAGACTTGAGATGCAATTCCCTTTCTCTTTGAAAATGAAAAATAGAGTGTATTGGATAGCTATTTATAGTGAGAGTGGTTTTACAATAGAATGATTACTTTCTCATAAGTTATAAATTGATCATTTTCTAGAAAGTTGGTTACTGAATAAAACTCTTAAAGATCAAGGGAGAGGCATCCCTTTCTCTTTTAAAGCGACTATATTATGAACTTCATGGGTCTGTCCAAGGTATATTTTTAAAGTGCTTGTGTATATAGGAATTTATAATTTAATCATCCATGAGATAGATTCTTCTCTTTGACACATTAATCTTGCATTTTTAGAAATGTTTCGATCAATGATTTGTACAGTCTGTCTGGTTTCACTTGTATGAGGAATATGTTTATTTTTAAATTCATGTATTCTGAGATAACACCAATTTGCTGAGCCAAGCAAGTTTTTTTACCTAGCAGGGGAACTTCTCAGCAAAGAGTTGAGAGTAATATCAAAATGATTTAATGATATTATAGCTGTACAATAAGAACATTTTAGAATATTACCTTAAACAGTGGGAGTTACTATTCTACATTGGGGAGAGAAGTCACCCCATGATTTTTTGTTGAAAATTAAATAATGGGTAGTACAATATATGCTACTTTATAATATGAATAGGTACTATAAAATATAGGGGGATTTAAAAGTGAAATTCATTACCTTATCATCTTTTCTTTCTACTTGTAGATAGAAAATGCTTGGAAGCACATCTTTCTTCAAACAGTGGAAGAAGGATCATTACTTATAAAGAGATACCATTAAAATTGGGCACAGGCACTTTAGCTGTGAACTGAAACATAATTCTCAAATCTTCAGTGACTTGCTAAAGATCATACATACAGCCAATAAGTGTCAGAAATGATGCCTCATATCCAGGATTTCTTGATTTGGGGGGGTTTATTTGATTATAAGAATGGCATAGTACAATAATAATATGATAATTATTCTCTGAATCTCTAAAAAAAGGCAAATGTAATTTGCATTAATGGAATTATAATTTTTACAAAAATGGAAATAGTTCAATATTACTCACTCCTGCTATTATAATCCATGCTAAATTCAAGATTTTAATATAGTAGAGGTAAACCCAGAAGAAGAATGTGGAAAAACTAAGAAATTATGTCATGGATTGTATCATGAATACACAGGGACTCTTTATAGCTTATCCTATTAAAATCACACTACAGAGGTCAGAGGGATCAATTCACTTATGAGCATATTTGTATCAATCCTAAAAGAGCTATTTAGAGAACAAATAAATAATGAAAACACACATTACACACACAGAGAGACACACACACTATATTGATATAGTTCATATAGCAAAACTGCTGAAGAAAAAAAAATCTAGTTTAACATAAGAATGATAGCCCTTCCCATCTTCTCCCTTGAACTTTGAACCTCCTCAAATAAATGAATTTTTGTTTTATTTTGACAGAACTAGACCATCACACCACTTCCTGGCTACTTTCATAGTATGCTTTCTCAATATTAATCATCATCTTCTTTTATGTTCTTCCCTCTCCTAAGGATTCCAATCCTGGGAGTGAGGGGGCTGTAAGTCAGATATTCAGTCTCTCAAATCTTGGTACCCTTTGAGCATGCCATGCATGAGAAAATTAGATAAAATGTCAAGAATATCTTTACATGGCTTTGATAGAAATGATGTTCTGAGCTATTATCCTGACAAAGAAATTTTCCAGGCATCTATTCTGTTTCTAAAAGATTCCATAAAGGAATTATCCAAGCATAGAAGTTTATATAGAAAATTGCCCTGAAGACAAAAATCATTGAACAATTGCTTTTGGTAGGTAAATTTGTTCCCGGTCATTTCAAGATAATCCTGTACAAAGATATGATAGATTTTATAATGTGTAATGATTTGAAATGAAGAAAACTTACCTATGTAACTAGGGTTACAATGCTCCCCAAAGAAACACATTCAGAACAATTCTGCCTGCTTCTTTCTGATTATCTGTTCTAGTGGAACATTTGATGGGATGAAGCAGTTTCCTTAGCCTAACAATTCTTACAGGGGATGGGTTGTGTGTGTTTAGAAAGAAGAAACAATTTCTAGCCTTATTTCTTCCTTTTACTCTCTAGGATGTGTGATAAATAATTCTTAGCAGCATAATTTTCTTTTCCATATGGCAGATAGAACATTGGAGGCTCAAATAGTCAAATTTCTATCTTGATTTTTGATTATTTTTTTAAATGTTCTTTACCTGATTATAGGTGACTTAACATTTTCTAGATTGATAGATAAGGTAATATAAATTTGGGATTTTATAGATTCTATCTTCCTTTGTTGACTGTCAACAAAAGTTTTGGCATGAGAGAAGACAATTTTTAAAGAGAAGGGGAAAAAAATCTAAGTTTGTAAAAAGGTAGGACTAGAAGAAATTGTTTAGATAAGGCAGTACCAATTATCAATTCAACATTCCCCTAAATTATTTATGTTTTAATAGTTTTATGTTGCAATCTTCTATGAGTATATACGAGCAATTGTTACTGTACCTTAAGTATTTATTAATTTATGGGTTTGAGATCCTTTTGTATTAAGAATTTCGTGTGTGTGTGTGTGTGTGTGTGTGTGTGTGTGTGTGTGTGAAATAGATAGCTGCCCCATACTTTCTTATTGGACATTGAATACTTTTCAAGTCCATCTGCTCTTTAGGGAGTTCCTAGAAATGAAGTAAACATAAATCTTGCATTCCTTTTGCCCCAGGGCAACAGGATGTGAAAATAATGAACCAATGAGTTTAGAGAAAGGAACTTAGCACCTCTCTAGAACTAAACATAGTGACTATATCTATAATTTCAGAGATGAGCCTCTTAGTGTAAAGGGAAAGAGTATATTCCATCAGCTCATCAGGCAAAAAAAAAATGGTTGTAATTGTTAGAAATACCATAACTAAAAGGAATCCTAGAATCCTTTAGTTGAATATCCTACTCAATATATCAATTATCTATAAAATAGTCCTGTGCTTGAAAACTTCCCATAAAAATGAATTCACTATCTCCCTAGTGCTGTCCTTCCCATTTTCATATAACTTGATTTTTTGAAAAGTTATTCCTTATATTGAATAAAAGCCCTAATTTTTTTTTATTTTATTAAAAAAATTATAATAAATGTCTATAAATCTACCCAGATTATCTTATGTCTTTATCACATCACAACTTTTTATATATTTAAAGATAGGTGCCATCTTTGCTTTGAATGTTCTTTAAGTTAAACAAATCTCATTCTTTTTCTCATCTTCCCATGACATGGTTTCTCCACTCTAACTTTTTCTTTCTAGTTTGCTCCCATCTGTATTAAAATCTTATATTCATCACTGAATACAATAGTCCAGATATGTTATAAGCAGATCACATAATATTATAGAATCACTTTCCTTGTAGACATTACAATTTCATTAAAGCTCCTCAAATTTTGGGGTGATGGAGTCTTATCATACAAGTGATTATATTTGGATGCTGGGAAACAAATCAAATCTTGAAAGCTTTTATTTTTTTTTACAGAAACTTTTGTTAAACTGGCTCTCTTCTCTAATATACTTGGAAAATTATGTTGCTATAACTGTTGTTTGTTCTTCAAACCTGAAGAGGACCAAAATAATATCTATATATCAGGGTTAATATATGGTGGGTCCAACAGTATCTGAATCAAACCAAGAGAATTTGGAAGGTTCTATGACAGCTCAGTCACAAATAGTGCCTGAACATTTGAGATGGAGAGGTCACTAGATGTATATATCACGAATTTTCTTCATGCAATTCTGCTTTGCTTATAATACATATCCCTTTCTCTAATGCTGATACATCATGCCATGTGGTCCTGTGCCAGCATCTTCTATATCTCTCAGTTCCTAATCAAGTTCTTCTGAGAAATGTTGAGAGTGTCCTTGTACTCCATCTTCTAACTTCCATTTGAGTGCTTGCCTTGTGTAAGTTCCCCATAAATTAATCATAAATTCACATTTGGGCTGTGTAGCCAGCCCATCATAGTTGCTCTCTCTGCAGTAGAGTTTCAATGCTTGTTAGTTGAGCTTAAGAGAAGACATTATGTACTGTATAATATCTTGCCAGGTAATCTTCAGAATCTTCCTCAGACAATTAAAATGGAAGCAATTCAATTTTCGAGCATGACACTGGTAGACTTCCCAGTTTCTCTAGCTTACAACAATGAAGTCAGCACAATGGCTCTGTAGACCTTCAGCTGGTATGCATCCTAATACCTTTTTCTCTCCCACACTTTCTTTTTGGCGCCTTCCAAATGACTGTCAGGAGACTCAATACAAACAGATTAAAGCATTTCTCCCTGCATGAATTGTTTATTGCTGACCTGGAGGGAAAGCTGAGTCAGCACAAAGGAAGAATTGAGGAGAAAAGATGTAGGCAGCTTTAAGAGACTTGGTGTACAGCACCACATTTGTTCATCTGGGCTGGAACATTCACAAACGTCAGGATTGTATTGATGAAAATGACAGATAAATTCAGAAGCTGCTAAACAAAAAATGCAAACTCCACAGGCTTTACCAGCAGGAGAGTTCATCTGTCTCTAAGAAGGCAGCATTTAACTTCATCAAAAATAAAGTTTAAGTGAATTTTAGAGAAAGGCAGAATTTTTAGCTCAGGAAGAAGGCAGCTAAGACTCAGTTTTATATCAAAAGCAACAATCCTAAGCACTTCTAAGAAGTCCTACTACTACCACTACCACTATTACTACTACTACTACTACTACTACTACTACCACCACCATCACTCATCACTACACTGCTTCTAGTACCATTACCCATCACTATTTCTATTACCACTACTACTACTAGTATCACTACTATTAGTATCACTACTACTACTACTACTACCACCATCACCACCACCACTACCACCATCACCACCACTACGAACATCACTACCACAATCACCACTGAGTTCCCTGTTTCCTCCTGTACTCTTTTTCCTCTTCCAATCACCACTTCCACTGCCATAACATCTATTACTGTTATTACTATTTTTCTTTATTAACCAAAGTATTGAGGAGTGTGATGCAAGTTTAGTTTCATTCCTGCTATCCTAACTTTTGGCAGATTGTTTTTACGACTATTGCCAGCCAGTCAGCAGACATCTATTAAATACCTATTATGTAACAGGCACAGTATAAGTATTGGGAATTCAAAGAAAGGCAAAAGTTAGTCCCTGACTTGAAGATTACAATCTAATGGGGAAGAAAACTTCTACAAATAATATGATAAGGGGTGGCAAAAATATCTAGCACATGGACCTGATTGAACCTGGCAACAAATGAGGAGATGGTTGCCCTGAACCCCCTCCTTAAATTGAGAACTTTGAGATGAACTTTTTTGTATCTGCCTTCTATCCTTCCCAATCACACATATGTGTGTATGTATGTATGTATTCAATGTAAGCCTTTCTTACCTTCCTTTTATCTTTTCCCTTTGTTCTTCATTTGTTGTTTTTGAGGGGAAAAATGGCAGCTTCTTTTTTCAAGCTTAACCCTTCCATATGTGTCCTGGACATCTACTCACCTTTGCATTAAATCTGACTTTATTAGATTCAGCACACTTTATTACCATAATTACATTTCAGCAACTTGATTTTTTTATATAGCATTTATTCTCTATTCTTCCTACCCAAATCTATTATTCATCAAGTCGATATACTTACCTTCAATATCTAAGTCCAAATCACTGATGAAAATGTAAGACATAACAAAGCTACAATATCAATACAATTCTTCCTAATTGACATTAACCCACTAATGAAAACACTTTGATTGTAATTATTATCCAGGTGAGATTTCAATTTCATTCAGACATTTATTAAATTTACTAAATCCATACTATGTACAAGGAACCATCTGACTATAGTCTATTTTTTATCCCTATCTTCTCCATGAGAGATTTTGCAATTTCTTACATGAAATTTAGCTAGATTATATCTACAATATTTCTTATATGTGCTCATTAGGATATATAACCAAAATGAAAGGCTAACCATAATTGAATGTACTTTAATATACTTTAAGGATGAATTGACTATAATGTTCAGTGATTGAAAAAGAGACATTATTATTGTGGTTATTAGACATTTCATAGAGGTTAGGATTGTTAATTCAATTTCTCTCTTCTATTTTAGTATGAAATCATGATTTTATTGATGTAAGGGATCACCTGATAAATAAACTTCTATTTACCAATCCAGATAAGCAATTGTTCTGCAACTTGAAGTCTTAGAATATCATCTTAGGCACTAGAGAGTTAAATTAATTACCCTGGGTACCCAACTAGCTGAGTCAGTAATAATACAAAACAAGGGCATGTATACATGCATATACACATTGATATAATGTTTATATTTTTAAATTTATAAGATAGGGCTTTTATGTTTTTTGTTTTATCTTGTTTTAGACAGTTGTGTGTGTGTGTGTGTGTGTGTGTGTGTGTGTGTGTTGATATAGACAAATGCATATTTGTGTGTATGCTGATGTGTGTGCAAGTTTGTTGATAGGTACCTAGATAATTTGCAAAATGTTTTTGTTTTTATTGTTTTATTTTGTTGGTATGATGACAGTGTATTTAAAATCAGCTGGAGTCAGGAATTCAGGTTAAGGGAAAAATCTTCAATCTTTATTGAAGTGAAGAGGTGAAGAAGGATTGTGATAGCAATATGAGCAGCTGCGACAGAAAGCCAGCTAGCAGAGGGGGATTGGAGATGAAAGGCCGTCACAATGGCAATGTGAGCAGCTGTGTCAAGATGCCAGCCAGCAGTCTCTCCTTCCTCTTCCCTTTCCACTCCCCTGCCTCCACCCACCAAAAACGTCATTTCCTATACAACGCATCAGGACTTGCACAAAGAGTGGGTGGGGGCCATTCTTTCTCCAAGCATATATATTAATAGAGTATGGTCCAATTACTATTTAGCCTCATGTGCTTGGGACCTCAGTGCATCAACTCAAGCCTCAGCCCATTACAGTTTGGTACCTGCAATTTCCCTGAGAGGTATCCTGTGTTAGTGGGTACACAATTGGCATCAGTATCAGAGAGATCGGGCTTCAAATGTTGCCTCTAAGTGACCCAACACAACTTTACTTAATTTTGTAGTGCCCCTGATTCAGAAAAAAAAAAAAAAAAAAAAAAAAAAAAAACAAAAAACAAAAAACAAAAAACTCATGATCTGCATTAATAGAGGGAATTTACTCATCAGGACATCTACATTAATGAAATCATAACTTTCATACTAAATGTAAAGGAGGAATTCAAAGTGACTATCTTTCCTGCTGTGAGATATCTATTTCTTCATGGGTCCCCATAAGTTAATTTTATCCCTGGTATATTA
Source organism: Antechinus flavipes (assembly GCF_016432865.1). NCBI lineage: Eukaryota > Metazoa > Chordata > Mammalia > Dasyuromorphia > Dasyuridae > Antechinus > Antechinus flavipes. Next base: position 47,540,000 of record NC_067403.1, read on the forward strand.
TTTAGGCATAAAGCATGATACCATAAACAAATTAGGAGAACAAAGAATAATTTGTCTAGCAAATCTTTGGAGAATAAAGGAATTTGTGACTAAAGAAGAACTGGAGAACATTATGGAATGCAAAATGGACAACTTAGATTACATTAAATTAAAAAAATTAATGCACAAACAAAAAGAACAGATACAAGATTAAAAGGGAAGTATAAAGCTGGGGAAAAAAATCTTTACAGCCCAGTGTTTCTGATAAAGGTCTAATTTCTAAAATATATAAATTATTGTGTCAAATGTACTATGCCATTGCCCAATTAATAAATGGTCAATGGATATGAAGAGACAATTTTCAGATGATGAAATTAAAGCCATAAAGAACATTTATAAAAAAAAATGTTCTAAATCATTATTGATTAGAGAAATGCAAATTAAAATTAAAACAACTCTGAGATATCACCTCACACCTCTCAAATTGGCTAAGATGACAGGAAAAGATAATGTTAAATGTGGGAAAAGATGTGGGAGGATATTAATGCTTTATTGGTAGAATTGTGAAATGATCCAAGCATTCTGGAAAGCAATTTGGAAAAATGCCCCAAAGGCTACCAACTGTGCATACCCTTTGTCCCAGCAGTGCTACTGCTGGGTCTATATCCCAAGGAAATCATAAAGGAGGGAAATGGACCCACATGTATAAAAATGTTTCTAGCAGCTCTTGTGATAGCAAAGAATTGAAAAATGAGTAGAAGCTCATCAATTGGGAAATCCTTGAACAAGTTGTGGCATATGAAGGTAATGGAATATTATTGTTCTATTTTTAAAAAGAGATGAAAAAGTTGATTTTAGAAAGGCCTGGAAAGATTTACATGAACTAATGCTGAGCAAAGGAAGCATAACCTGGATATATTGTACATAATAACAGTAAGTATGTGTGATGATCAACTATGAAATGCTTATCAGTGGTTCAATGATCCAAAACAATCCCTATAGACTTTGAACAGAAAATACCATCTGCATCTAGAAAAAGATCTAAGGAGTCTATGTTTGCTTCTTTTTTCTGTTTTTTTTTTTTTTAATCTCTCTCATGTTTTTTTCCCTTTTGCTCTGATTTTTCTCTCCCAACATGATTCATAAAGCAATGTGTATTAATATATATAAATGTATATTAAAATTAAATAAATTTATTACAAATATAGGAAAAAAAGAATAAAAAGGTAATTTCATCCCCAGAACTCTCATACAACTTATTTTGCTTTATTGAGTTCTTTTTAAATTAAAAAAAAATTTAACTATTTCCTAATTATGTTAAAAATAAAAATTATTTAACATTTTAAGTTCCAAAATCTCTCTCTTCCTCCTATTCCTCATACCTCCTTGAGAAGGCAAGCAATTTAATATTAACTTTATACGTGAAGCCATATAAAACATAACTCCCTATTGGCCCATATAATTATTTTTAAGTGTGTTATCTACTGTATCAATCCATGAGCTGCTTGAACACTAGTATTAAATTTCAGTAATCTTATTATTTTCCTCAATACTCAGAACAGGGAATTGAACAGAATATACACTTGGTAAATGTTGGTAAATACTAAAATGATGGTTTTTAGTTTTCAAGAGTACTGTGTACTTTAAGTTACATAAATTCCATTTATTTTCTCCATATTAGAAGAAACAAAGATGATTTAGAAATGACAAAATTTTTTTGGTGCTGCATAAAAAATGTCATATACCACAATTTGTTCAGCCAGTCTTTGCAAATAGTATGAGATGTTACTCTATACAAAGTTTCTGGAAAACTGCTTTCCAGTTTTCCCAGCTTTTTTTTTTTTTTTCCCCAAATACTGAGTTCTTGTCCTCAAATCTTGGATCTTTGGGTTTGCCAAACTTTAGATTACCATTGTCATTTACTACTTAATGTTAAGTTTTGTATACTTAATATAGTCCACTTATTCACCATTATCTTAGCTAGTATGAAATTGTTTTTAGTGATTACTGCTTTGTAATACCCTTTAAAATCTAGTACAAAGTCATAGACAGCTATGTGGCTCAGTGGAAAAAGCTCTGAACTTGGAGTCAGGAAAACCTGTGGTAAAATCCAGCCTCAGAGTTTCATTAGCTGTGTCTATGAGGCATATCACTTAATCTGTGTTCGCCTTAATATATGCTGAAAGGAAATAAAATTATCCAGTGTATTTGCCAAGAAAATTCCATAAGTGTGTCACAAAAAGTTGAAAATGATTGAATGATTGAACAACATCTAATAAACAATTTTCCTTATTCCATTATGGGCTGAAAAATGCATTTAAATTCTTTTTTTTTCTGCATATGAATATTAGGTTTTGTTACTGTTTTTCTTTTCCCTAATACATGACCAGTTTTTTGTGAAAGTCTTATGTATAGCTAAGAAAAGGCTATACTCCTTTCTATCTTCATTGCTTTTTCTTCAAATGTCTATCATGTCAAAAATCTCAAAAAGTTTATTTCCTTAACTTATTTTTTATTTATTTTATGGTTAGAGTAATATAGTTCTGAGAGGAAAAAAGTTGAAGTCCCCCTCATTATAGTTTTACAGTCTTATTTTTTCTTGAAAACTCATTTCACTCTTTTTCAACAATATGAATCATATGTCATTTTGTACATATATGTTTAATTATAATATTACTTTATTTTCCATGGTATGTTTTATCAAAATGTAATTTACTTGCTTGTCTCTTAATTAGTTCCAATTTTGCTTTGGCCTTGACTAAGATTTTGATTGTTACTTGCTCTCCCCACTCCTAAGATAAAGCACAATAGATTCTGTTCTATCCTTTTATTTTAATCTGTCTGGTTTTGTCTCTCTGTTTCAAGTATATTGAAATCTGTCCTGAATTTGAGACCAAAGTCCTTGCTCCTCAGTGTATGACCACAAACACTCAGTCCTGTTACATAATTATGACCAGGGCTCTTGGTCCCCCAGAGCTGGAAATTTTATTACTCCTTTTGGCTCTTAGACTGTGACTAGGAACCATACATGGTCAATATAACAAGATTCTAAATCCAGTGCCAACAAGGTCCCCTGGAATCTTCTTTTGACCATTTTTTTCATGCATACATGTGCGCACACACACACACACACACACACACACACACACACACATACACACATGCACACCTAGTATTCATGGACTGAGAGTTCTGGAAGCTGCTGCTCTTGTTAATGCAAGTGCTTCCAAGGGCGCCTGCTGGCATCTTGGTGTGTTGTTGCACATGTTCAAACAACTATGCTTTAGGCAGACCCTTCCTGAAAACCACCTAGATTTCCTGGGCTGTATAAAAAGAGTTTCATTGGACCATTTGTTAGTTCTGCTATTCAAGATTTGGATTTGAGAAGTTATTTTAGAGTTGTTTATAGGGAAATTTTGGAGAGAAGAACTGATTTTTTCTCTCTTCTATTATCTTGACTCAGGCTCTCCAAGCTAAATATACTTTTGCCAAAACAAACGTCCTGTTTTTCCCACAAGAAAACTCCTCATCCTTTAGTTTTCTTCTGAGCCAACTTGAAGTTGATTCTTTGACAGGCTTAGAATCCCCCCTCCCCCCTGTTCTGTGTTTTCTTTTTGTTCTCAAAACAACACATTGATCATATCAGGAATGATTCATGCACCTTAGTTAAACTTGACCTTGACTTTTAAAATGGAATAACATATAAACTAAAGAATTTAATTAAATGGGATGGACGAAGTCAAGTAGAAAGACATTTCTATTCTCATTCTATCATTGCATTATCCAATTCCTAGTCTATTTCCCTTATTCCAAGGCTACATACCATTAAAAAAAAATGTTCACTACTTCACTTCTTTCTGGTTCAACTTAATTTTTCTATAGACAATCTTTTGTCAGCAAAAGAAGTAGCTGCTAAGAAAACTACTTTGATAAGAATTTCAAATACAAAAGGAAAAGAGCTTCATATGTTTCTTGGTTGACTGAAATCTCAGGAAGTAAAAGGAAACAGTGATCTGTTAATCAGATATTTCTCAAAAGTGATTACAGGGTAAATAAAAGAGGAATACAATGATTTTGTTAGTAAGCAAGACAGTCAAATAAACAGAGGATAACAATTTTTGGTCAAAGTCTAGCATTGTTTTGATGACCAAATATTTAAAGGAAGCCAGATGAAAATTGAAAAATTAATTCTGTATTAAACTTTATAAAGTTTCAAGTTGATGTTCTTGCTTAATAAAATATTCATGGGTCATTTCATAAAGTATCTTCATACTATCAATAGAGAAATGAACATTTCTTAAAGTTTTGTTCATCTTTTTATAATTTATATTCATATCAGGAAGATTTAATTGTAGGCTTCTTTCTCTATTCTCTTTTTTTCCCCTTCTCTGTCACGCTGCCAACTCAAGCCCTCCCCTCAAAGATGCATATATTGACATTTTCATCATTTTTAACATTAATTTGACAGTTTTGTTTTGCTGAGTTGGAGTATGAAAGCATCTAGCAATTATCTCTCATTGATATTCCATCCCAGTTAGTGTGCTTCAAATATAAGGATTAGCATTTATTATTTTCAGTACTGTCTCCTGGTGTGCTTTGTGTGGAAAAATCTTTAATTTCCATATGTGTATCTAATATGTATATCTCTTTGAAATGCCACTGAAATAATTTGGATCATTGTGAACTACTTCTATCTTCTATCTTTTTAATCTATATTTAAAAGTTAAAAATTTTAAAACAAATGTACATAGTGAGTTGAAATGAGGAGATAATGTACCATAATAGTTATAAAATTGTTCATTATAAAGAAGAGGTTCTTCATGTATTTTGTTTATTGTTTTAGTTCTTTTTCTTTTGCCACTGTCACGAGTAAATAAATGATAAAATATCTTCATGAGTTTAAACCTGGTCCGAGACACTAGCTGTTTGAACCCAGGCAAGTGACTTAAATATGTTTGCCTTAGTTCTACAACCATACAATGAGCAAGAGAAGGCAATGGCAAACCACTCCAATATTTTTGCCAAGAAAACTCTAAAATGGGGTCACAGAGACTCGCACAATTGAAATAACTGAACAACAACTATTTGGTGAAGATTATGATTCTTTCCTAGAAGAAACTTCATGCTATTTAGTAAAATAAATTAGAATACTGAGGATATGAAATGAAGTCATTTGTACTGAACTAAATAGGTAATTATCTTCCTATCCAAGTTCATGAATCCCTGAAATATGTCTGTAGATACTTTTGAGTGTTCTGTAGTTAAGTAGTTTTTGATCCAATCATAATTATTTCATCCCTAAACATTCTCTCTTTTTGTCTCATATACCTGCAATGCTCTCTTTCCTCCATTCCAACTGACCTCTCTGGCTTTCTTTTGAATCTCAACTAAAATTCCATCTTCTACAGGAAGCCTTTCCCAACCCCTCTTAATTCCACTGACTTCCCTCTGTTTTATTTCCTAAGTTTCCTGTATATAGATTGTCCGAATTTTTTTTTTTTTTGCATGTCCTATTCTCCATTAGATTGGAAGCTCTCTGAAAGCAATGAAGATATTTTGCCTCTTATTTTTGTATTCCCAGCACTTAGCACAGAGTCTGACACTAGAAATTGCTTAATAAATGGAATGTTGGTTGACTGATTATGCTCACTCTTCCTTTAACAACTTGCCATTCTTGCTGCTCTTGTGCCTTAAAATACCATTGATCACTTCATTGCCTTGGCCCTAAGAATCTGTGTCATGCAGTGATCACACTCTAGTAACTCATATAAGCAGACATGCTAAAGCAGGTTGAAGATAACTAACATTCCTTAAACCCATCAGTGATTTAGGAGGTGAAGACTTCCCCCAGAAGAATGGACAGATGAGAACTATTCATTCCAACAGCCACGAAAGCACCTGAAAGAAGGTGCTGTGGAGAGCTTAGTATTTTCTCAGAATCAAATATGACAAAAATTATCCACTGAATTCTGGACCATCATCAGTTATCTTGATAAAGTCTCAATGTTGGTCTTTCTTGATTAGAAAAGAGAGTGAGACTGATGAATTTCTTCAACTTTGCCTCATTTAAATCCAATTAATATGCAAATCAAGACATCTTCCTGTGATGTCATTGATCCCTTCCAAAAAAGAAAGATGGACAACAACAACAATATTGACTTGTCATGGGCTTTTCAAACTCAGAAGATTACCTAGACCTCATCCATCTCTAGGTTGCTGTCCACTAGCCTCTTTGGGGAGAGATTTGTGACAATTTCCTGGATAATGTCCCATAACTCATTATGGCTGCAAGTAAAGTTTGTTCAATGCCCTTTTTTTTTTCTATGAGTTATTACATCAATTTCTTCTGAGTGAGACCTTACTTTGAAAGATTCATAGTGTTCCAATTCTCAACAAAATCAATGCAATATTACCCTCATATAGAGTGTGTTGAGAATATTTTCACCATTAGACAAAAAGATAAGCAAAACACATTTTCATCCCTACTTATATATTTACTTAAAATTGATCTGTACAAATGCTGAAAAAAGATTTGAGTTCAAATCTGGACTCATTTATTAGTTACCTGACTTTGGCAAATTCCAACTTCTATCTTCTTCAATTTCTTAACCTTTAAAATGACTTTAAAAATAGAATTGATAAAGTGTTACAAGGTCTGTAAAGTGCATTAGAAACATATTTTAATGTTATCCTCACAATAACATTGGTAGTTAGGTGATATTATTAATTTTTTTAACTGTATTGGCTAAGGTTATTCAGTTATAAACTTTTTGTTACATTTATCAATTAATAGTGAATTTCATTTCTTAATCACAAAGCAATTTAACATGTCTACAAATACATACATGGGTGTATGTTTTTCTAAATATGAACATATATGTATGTATACATGTTTAAGTTTTTTAAAGAATTTCTTTCTTCTTCTTCTAGTAGACACTTTCTGCTATAGGAACCATGTTTGAAACATATTGAGATGATTCTGCAGAACTATCATTCAAATCACATAGCTTTTAAGAAGCTAATTACCTTAAGGGGAAAAAAAAAAACTTTTCATGGAGATAGTTGATAATTTAAAAAAAAAAATATGAGGGGAAAAAATGGCAGATTAAGGGCAGCAACCCAGCTTAAGTTTCCCAACAATCCCTTCAAACATAACGTAAATCAAATTTTGGATCAGTAGAGCAGGGGTGAATTGGTTTACAGCCAAAGAAAATTTGAGAGGTCAAAAAAAGAAATTTCTGGCATGGAACTTTATGGAACTTTCACATAGGCAAAAACTGTAGCAGCAACAGCAGCAAGAGCAACAGCAACAACATTCCAGAGTATAGGTGGGTCAGACAATCAGTCCAAAAATGAGTAAAGTAATTCCTTACTGGTATTGGGAGAAGATGATACTGATTAGCAACATTATCACTCATATAAAATTCTGGTCACAGTCTATGGCTTAGATGATTTTTGGAGGTCAGTTACAAAGCCCTAACCATAATAACAAAACAAAGAAAAAGGCTATTACTTTTGGCTTCAGGGAACAAGGTGTCATTCTTAGAAAAAGACTAGAGCATAGACAAGAAGTACAGTGCTCCTAGACTGATACTACCTTGAAAAAAACTAAAAACTTGCATATGCCCAGAACTAACACTAAAAGCAACTGCACAAAACAAAACAAAAACAAAACAAAACAAAACAAAAAAAAAACCCTGAAGTTTGGGACAATGCCTTCTAACAGAGTTCAAAATTTTAAAAATGGAGAGGGCTAGAAAATGAGAAAACAAGATAAATAAAAGAATAAAAAAAATAAACAAGCCCAATTAACCTAGAAAATAGACTTAAGAGAGACAATTTAAGAATTATTGCACTCTAGGGAAGTGAGCCAAGATGGCAGAGAGGATAGGATAAACATCTATTTCTGAGCTTTTCCCACAACCCTCAGACTAACTAGCAAATGCAGTCTCTGAGTTAAGTCTGGACTGACAGAAGCCACAAATACTGGGAGTGTAATAAATTACCAGAAGGAGATAATTTTGAAGATCTCCAGAAAAGGTCTGTTTCAATTGGAAATGGAGGGAAATGGAGGGAGGTAGCAGTACAGGCAGCACAGACCTGGAGCAGTGTGGGCTCCATGCAGTGGAGAATCTATGGGAAGGAATGTATAGCAGTGTTTGCTACTCTGCCCTGGATGCAAGTCAGTAGATCAGCAGAGAAGTTATAAAACATCCAACACAAACACAAAAGGTAAATAGAGAACCTTAAAACGCCAGAATTCCACAAGACCTGTCCACATCCATCCTGCACCTGAAGTTAATCAGCGCTGATCCAGCACAGCTGCTGCTGCTTGTAGAAGAAGCATGGATAAACCTCCCCTTTAATCTAAAAGCTGATCTCAATTAAAAAAAAAATGAGCAAAAAAGCAAAAGGAACTTTGCCCACAGACAGTTTTTTTATGGTGAAAAAGAAAAACACATTTCAAACTCTCAGTCACTAAAAGCAGATCATCTTTAGATGAAGGCCCAAAGGATGATATAAATTGGTCCTCATCTCACAAGGCTTTCTTGGAAAAAATTTTTGAAAGGATCTTAAAAGAGAGGTAGAAGAAAAAGTGGGGAAAAGAAATAACTTTGTAAGACATTTTGGAAAAGAAAACACAGAAATTATCTGAAGAAAACTCTTTACCAAATAGGTTAAGTGAGATGGAAAAAGCAATAACACCTTCCAAAATAGATTTGACTATTGGAAAATGAAAAAAAAAAAAAAACTCCCTGAAAAACAGAATTTGTGAAATAGAAAAAAAAATCATAAAACAAAAAAATCTCATTTGAAAATGCAATTGGGTAAGTACAAAAATAACTAAAAAAGTAAATGAAAATAATTCACTAAAATCAGAACTAAACAAATGGAAATTAATGACTCAGTGAGACATCAGGAATCAGTCAAGCAAAACCAAAAAGAAAAAGAAAAAAAAAATAGAAGAAAAATGTAAAATACTTGGGGAAAGGACTGATCTGGATCTAGGAAAGACAATCTAAAGATCATTGGACATCTTTAAAACCATGATGAAAAAAAGAGCTTAGACACTATCTTACAGGAAATCATCAAAGAGTATTCCCCCATGTTCGAGAATTAGAAGGTAAAATAGCCATTGAAAGAATTCACCAATCACCACCTGAAAGAGACTCCAAAATTAAAATTCCAAGGAATATCATGGATAAATTTCAGAATGATTGGATCAAGGAAAAAATATTACAAGCAGTCAGAAACAATTCAAATGCCAAGGAGCCATAATAAGGATTACCAGAATGTAGCAGTTCCTACCTTAGCCAACAGAAGGGCCTGGAATCTGATATTCCAAAAGGCAAAAATGCAGCCAAGAATAAACTATACTGCTAAACTAGGAATTTTCTTTCAAGGAAGATATACATTCAATGAAACAGGTGAATTCCATTTATTTTTAATGAAAAGACCAGAGCTGAACAAAAAAATTTGATCTTCAAATTTAAAACTCAAAAGAAGGATGAAAAGGGGGAAAAAAGAAAAGAACTCTTGAGAACCATATCTCTGTTATGGGCATACATTAGAGCGTGCATGTGTAATTTGATTTTACTGGTATATTAAAAAAAAACAAAAAACAAAACTAGAGGTGGAAAGGGGATTGTACTGGAAAAGGTGAAAAGTAGAGGTAAAATGAAGCAAATTACATTTCATGAAGAGGCATAGAAAACCTATTATAATTAAGAGAAACAAGGGAAGGGCATGAACATTGTGTAAATCTTACTCTCATCATATTTGGGTCAAAGAGAGAATATTACATATATTTGTTTTCAAAGGTAAACTTCTCTTACTTTATAGGGAAGTTGGAGAACAAAAGTAAAGGGAAGGGGGGTAGCCTAATAGAAGGAAAAGAAAGGCATAAGAAAGGGGGAGGTGCTCTAAAGAGGAAGGGCTGCTTGAGGCAAGTGGTATTCATAAGGAAAATGCTGGGGAAGAGGGAAAGGGTGAAAGGAAAGAGAAAAACATAATTTGGGGTAAATAAGATGGCAGATAATACAGAATTAGTTGTGAATGTGAATGGAGTGAACTTATCCATAAAATGGAAGTGGATAGCAGTCTAGATTAAAAGCCAGAATCCTACCTTATGTTGTTTACAAGAAACATATTTAAAGTAGAGAAATACATACAGAGTAAGGATAAAAGGCTGGAGCAGAATCTGTTATGCTTCAGTCAAAATAGAAAAAATAGGAGTAGCCATCATGATCTCAAATCAAGCAAAAGTAAAAAAAAAAAAAAAAAGCATTTGATAAAATCCAACTTCCATTTCTATTAGAAACACTAGAAAATATAGGAATAAATTGACTTTTTCCTTAACATAGTCAGTTGCATCTATTTAAAACCATCAGCACACATACACATAGTTATTTAATTTCTCAGTATTCTTAAACTCCTAAGTCTTCAAGTTGCAAATGAGTTTCCAATGAGCTTAAATTAATGAAGTCTATCAATGAAACATCCCTCTCTTCTTTTAGTTTTCCCTCATTAATATATATATATATATATATATATATATATATATATATGTATGTATATATATATATATATATATATATATATATATATATATATATAATTTTGATTGTCATTTACCTTGAACATCTATTGATCTGGAATTTTTAAAAATTAGCTTATAATTTACATATTATCAATTAAATATATTTTTTCCAAAAGACTTGAATGTGTATTTAATTATTCAAAATAACAAATATATTCTTTAAAGTATTCTTCTAAATCCATCATTTGAACTATGATTACAACATGCAAAACTTTTTCTTTTACTAATATTGAGAGAAATTTTTACTTTTAAATAGTCCATAGTTTATTTTTTGCATTTTTTTGTTGTTGTAGAGATGTTATGCTGCTTTTTTTTAAACTTAAAGATGTTGACTTATTTATTATTGCTATACTTAGCCAAGTATTAACTAGTTTTATTATGCCTTTGATAACCATTAATTGCTTATAATGACTTGAAATTGTGAAGGTGAGACTTCAGCTGCTGTATTTATTTTAAACATACTTGATATAAAATAATTGTGAAGTTATATGTTTAAAAGAGTTCTACATTTTTCTGTAAAAATAAATGCTTTGCATTTTATTCTTGGTTTTCAATCTTAGAAAATGAATCACACAGGAAAAAAAAATAATTGAACTTAATGATTCATTTATAATTTTTTTTGCATAGTTCTTTCCATAGCTTCAATGTACATCTGGACTTTTTCCAGCTGCATATGACCTGTGCTTTTTTGTTATGAGATGAATAATACTTGATAGTCATGCAGATAAATTCTTTACTTTCCCATGTATTCCTCAGTTGTGAGGGGAGCAGCCTATATAAATAATACTACTTGAAAAGACAAGAATAGGAAGCCACATGCTATGTGTGGATAAAGATGTAGGTGGAAAGGGGAAAGTGTAATTCTCTGCATGTGGCTGTGGTCCAAGGTAAATGACTTAAATGTCATGGAAAACTGTTGTGGGAGAAAGAAATGTTAACCTCTCTGTGTCCATACATGCTTCCCAACCTGAATGTGTTCTGAGAACAGATTTGTTCTCTTTATTTTGAGACTGTGGAAAAGCTCAGGGATAACAAGATAATTTGTCTTTAATTTGGGACTATTATCTTTTGTTAATAAAAGTAATTAGAATTTAGTGTTATACTTTTACTTGAAATCTATCAACTTTCTCATAAAATTATGAAAACATCCTTATTCTTTGAGAACAGAAAATTTGACAGTCAACTGTACATATTTTTTTAAAGAAATGATAGCATGTTACAGTGGATTTTTAAACAATTCATAGAATTAGAAGGTTATGATGTAAGCAGGACAGGACAACAGTGATAAATGATTAAAATTAGATTTTTATTATCCATTATGAACCAAGATGATATGCATAGTAGGAAATATTTAACCTAATACATAATTCTAACATTATAGATAAAGCAGTCTATCTTTAAAAATAATCCTTTTCAGAGAAATTATATTTTAAATTATTTTAATTCACATCTAATTACTACTTATTTATTTATTGGCTTTGTCAATAAATTTATCTATAGTTAGCATTTTCCTTGTATCACCATCAAGTCCCAAATCTTTCATGATTATACCTTCTTTAGAATAATCATAACCTAAAAGAAAATATTTTCCTAATTCAAGTAAAAATTTAATATGTAAAAAATTAAGACCTCTAGGTATTGCTCTCCTACCAAACTTTACAATACAGCTGGAATATTTAACATAGAAATAGAAATGTCAGTTTCTTTCCTCTACTCCAACTTTTTGAAATTCAAAAGTACTTAGTGAAATTTTAAAAGTGAGTGTCAAATCCAGATTTGTACTATATATACAGAAGATGTTGGGAATATATTGAGAAAGGTAGGCTGTTGTGACAATTTCTCTCTCTCTCTCTCTCTTTCTCTCTCTCTCTCTCTCTCTCTCTCTCTCTCTCTCTCTTTCTTGACAAGAGCAATTTATTTATTTATTTATTTATTTATTTATTTATTTTTTATAGCTTTTTATTTTCAAAACATATGCAAGTTTAATTTGACAACATTGACCCTTGCATAGCCTGGTGTTTCAAATTTTCTCCTCTTTCCTCCCATCCTCTCCCCTAGATGGTAAGCAATCTAATATTTGTTAAACATGTTAAAATATATGTTAAATCCAATATGTATAAACATATTTATACAATTCTCTTGCTGCACAAGAAAAATCAGATAAAAAAAAAAGAAAAAATGAGTAAGAAAATAAAATGACAGCAAACAACAAAAAGAGTGAGAATATTATATTTTGATCCACATTCACTTCCCACAGTCCTCTCTCTGGGTGTACATGTTGTGCCAGTTTCTCAATGAGAACAGATTATACCTAACACTAAAATTCATTCTTATAAATAGTGCCTAAAGTTCAGGTTAATCCCAAATTCACTTTTACAAATGACTGTTTAGCACCTCGATGTATGATTGTGAATGTAACTTTATAAAAAGGAGACTTGAAAAGGAAAATCATATATATATATATATATATATAATATATATATATATATATATATAATATATATATATATATATGATATATTTTTCCTCATAAACAAAGCATTACAGAAGTTTGTAACCATTAAAAAACATATTTATTATTTGTTTGTGGAATATTTTCAGGAACAGCATGATTTTTTCAGGCTATCTTTTCATTTAAAAAGGAGCTAATTTTCTTCCCCCCAAAAAAAACCTAAAAAAAAAAATGTTCATAATTTCTATGTGTGAGATAAAGTATAAGATTAAGACAAAAGATTTGTTGGTGTAAATGTATAAATGACACTTTGTAATATGTGACATAAATAATAGACATATATACCTAGAGATTATATTATTGTGTGTATTTTATTTGGAGAAAAAAATAATGTAGACTAGGGCAAAGTGTTTAAAGAGGGGTATTTTCAGCAAAGTGGAATTAGTTATGTAAGAAAGTGGAAAAATGCAAACTACTTTTTAATGAAAAGTGAGTGAAAAAAAGATTCATTATGTCTTTTATTTCTGGAATAGTGCCTAAAACAATCATCTGAAAACCATTATATTTATTCAACATTGCCAAAGCAAAGAAGAGACAGAGCTTATTCATTGAAATTCAAATCAAACAAAAGTAAAATAAATAACAGAAAAGTGTTTTCCCTTTCTATAGTTTAGGGGGAGATCAGAGTGAAATTCAGTGTGTGTGTGTGTATGTGTGTGTGTATGTGTGTGTCTGTCTGTCTCTTTCTCCTACCCACTCTTTTACTGGGACTTCTAAATCTCATGTCCCTTTCTTACAAAGCATAATCCATTTATGAATAGAAATGGTTTATATTAAATGAGGGCAATAAACAAAAAAGAAAATAAGGACTAGAAAGTATATTTCTATTATATTTACCTCAGATTATTATTTTATTTTATTTTTTAATCCATTCCAGGTTAGTTTACAAAATGGTTTCTTTAATCACATATTCTGCATTCATCTCCACATCAACATTTCTTTGTCATCTTTTTTCTCCCTAATTTCTCATTCATTGCATCTTTATTTTTTTCTTTCTGGTTTGTAAGGGGTAAACTATTTGATGTGTTTATAAAGTGCTTGATATCCTTATACTGGCTTAAATTTTTATCATTCTTTTTAGCATGGAAAGTATTAAATTGTACATTGTAGAAAGTCAAATAAATGCCTGAAGAAATAGGAATTAATTCCTTATTTATTATGTCCACAAGTAATACTCATTCTTTGTCAGAAAGAGTATTTGTAATATTTTGTTTTCTTATTTTTGATTGCTTATTTAAGAAACATCATAGGGGTTCAGCAAGAAACCGGGACAGATGCCATCAACAAATTTGAAACAATAGAAGTTACATGCAAATTACATTCTTTGTAAAGAATAATAGGTCTTAATGATAACATTTAATCTTATAGTTTCAATGATTTTTATTAGCATTTAGAAGTTAGTATAGTAATGCTTGCAATAGTAGAGATTCCAAACAAGAGAGATTTAGCCTGCAGAAAACATTAATATTACCAAAAAGGTCTTTTGTGAGACTTTTAAAAATTTTTGTGGTCTAGAGCAGCAGATTAATTTACAGAATTTACACAATTATTTTCTTCCCATTTATTTCTCCTAATAAATTAAATGTTCTACAAATTGTGGCTCATTTAACTTTTTGGAAGCAAAAAAAAAAAAAAAAAAAACTACAATATTTGGCAATATTCAATGTCTTTTTTCCTCTGTAGCTAAAAGAGAAGACTACAGGTTTGACTGATTTTTTTTTTTTTTACACTAGATGCTATAGCAAAGGGTAAGACATAAAAGTTTATATGGAACCTAGTGTGGGCCAAGCACCACATACTTACGCACTGTTTTAAGTTTTACAAACAGCTCATTTGTTTCTTATAACAATTTTACATGAAATGTTTTATGTTGAGGAAATTCTGGCAGAGATTAAGTATCTTGCCCAGGATCACACATCTAATGAGTCTTCTGGATTATGATCCCAGTGACCTGTTCACAGAACCACTTAGTTGTCCCCATTATAGCCATAAAATGTCAAGAGTGCAGAGGAGAACCCCTAGAATGTTGGGAAGGTTCCCTATTTAAGATTTAGTTGCTGAGGTGGTGGACAAGAGTAATACAAGATTAGAAAACATAAATAGGTTGCCAAGTATAGCATTAAAGATCCATCAAAAAATAAGAAAATAGTGGGGGAAAAAACCCACACCTTTTTATTTGTGTGTATTTTATCATCTTGTTAATGTTATATATCAACCTAGAGGGCTCCATTTAGCTTCATTCCCAGCCCCTTCTCACAAATACAGCGCAGAAGGAAGAATCAAACCAAACTCAGTCACTGACTTTTGTAGTATAGGATTAGGATTAGTCTCCTCACTACATGTAAACTGAATTCATGATCACATTTGTTATTAATTGAATCACAGAACCATAACTGTATGGCTGAAGTGGTAAAGCAATTCTAACACATGGCATAATTCACATAACCCAATTGTATAAAGGAGGAAACTAAATTTCAAAATGATTAAATAATTTGCAAAAGCTAAATCACATAGCTTGTAATTAACAGAGTAAAAATTGCCCAAATTTCCAAACTCTTAATCCCTTACTTTCCCACCTCTTTTTTCCATAACATGAAACTCATTCTCCTATTAAATGACCTATTTACTCAATCCGTTCCTTCAGGATAGTGCGGGTGTGTGCATGTGTGTGTGTGATAGAGTATGTTTTGTTATTTTACCTTGATGCTTTAAACTTTCTCTAATATAGTCCTTATATTGCTTTTTCTGACCATCTTGTGAGCACTTTCCCTGTGTGAGTTCTCTATAAAATAACTTTTTGGCAAGCATACATTTGGCATTCAAACAATGCAGCCAGCCCAGGGGAGGTGTGCTTTCTGCAGTAAATTGGGAATACTTGCAAGTTTAGTTAAAGAAAGAACCTCAGTATCTGGTATCTTATCTTGCCATGTGATCTTCATAATCTTTTTAAGATAATTCAAATGGAAAAAAATTCAGTTTCCTAACATGATGTTGGGAAATAGTCCAGGTTTCACAGGTTTACAACAATGATGTTAGCCCAACAGCTCTGTGGACCTTCAGTTTGGTAGTTGGTCTAATACCTCTCCTCTCCCACACTTTGCTTTGGAGCCTCTAAAACACTGAGCTAGCTCTCTGATGGGGCTGCCCAGCATGGTGTGCCCTCATCAGAGAAGGTGCTGTGCTCTATGAGCAAATCAGAATTGAATTAGCTCAAAAAGAACATGAGCTCTGCAAAATTAGAGAAGCTAGCCTAAATGCTCATAGGGACTATATATGTCTGACCTGATCAAATATTGGTCTGATTAGCCATAGTTGGACACTCTTAATTAGATTCTAACATATTGATGCCATTTTTGGTCCTCTTCAAGTACAAACAACTGTAGAGTACAGGGTAGTTCCTTGGATGGTCTCGGGGTCAGTCAGAGTCGGGATGAGTAAAAGTCCTTCCTCTTTAGGAGGAGAAGTGAGAGAAACAGGCAAACTGCCACAGGCTCACCAAAGAGGTATCCTCAATTCTCATGTCCAAAGTCACCAACTTCTCTCCTCCTCATCCTGCTGCAAACTCAGTCTCTGGCCTCTGTCCCTCTGCCCCCTAATCTTTGCCTATGATTATCTTAACACCAATCATTCCCCACAATCAACTGTGAGAAGAGCCATTTATCCAAACATATGCTAATAGAGTCATTGTCTCATATGGAATAGTCTTAAAATTAGTCTTAAAAGCTCCATTGTTTGATTCAAGCACACCTTTTTCAGAGTTTCAGTCCTTTATAAACAACAACTAACCAAGTATTAAATCAATACTCTATGTTATAGATAATTTCAATAATGTTTTTATTCCATTTAATTAAATAAGTACTAAGGGTTTATGTTACAAATAAAAAATGAGTCATTTTTTCAAAGGATTGGCTGAAATCTGTTTCTATATTTAGAGCCTTCCCCTTGATCTATTAATCTATTTTGTCCTATCAAAAAAGGAAGCAAGGCTAGGTGGAAAGAAGCTTTTCTTTATGAATCTATCTTTTTTTTTTATTTTTTAGAGATTACCAACTCCCCAAGTACTTACAAATTACAGGATCATTGATTTAGAGGTGGATGTGAGTCAAGTAATCATTTAATATAATTTCCTTTTATAGATAATGAAGCTACAAGCCCAAGTGATTTAGGGATTTGCCCAGTGTCACTCAAGTGATAGAGCCAAATTCATTCCTTAACTCAGGGACTGTGGATAAGTAGAATTCAAACCATTCGTGTAGCGTGAAGGTTCTTAACTATGAGATCATGGATCCTCAAGGAATCCATAGAGATAGAACAAGGGATTTCCATCACTTTCACTAGTCTGCCAAAGAAATCTCATGATACAAAGTTAAAAACTCCTGGGCTGCATTTTGTTGATTTAGCCTTCTTCAAAACAAAACAAATTTTAACAAATCTAGGACAACATTTGGTCTTCACTTGTCCCCTAGCTCTTTTCTCCCAAATAATTCAAAAATAGAGATCTGGTAATCATTACCACCAGTTCTTTATGCATGCTAAAATTAAATTTATCCAAATCACATGGTGAGAACTTTCTAAACACAGCTATGTGCACTGATAAGTCCTAATTTATCTTGAAAATTAACTCACCATTAATATATTAAGGTGTATCTATAAAATTCTTCCCTAATGCTCCAGACAAGCATTCTGATCTTACCACCTCAACACTGCTTTGTGACTATGCCTTCAAGCCCCAACTCAAATATTACCTTTTACATGATTCTTTCTATGATGTCTTCAATACCAAAACAATAACAAAACTTTTATCTTTCTAATATGAACTTATATCACTTTATCATCTGGCTTATATAACATTCATATTTTATCTTATTTCTCCTTGTTAAGCTGGAAATAACTCAAGGGGAAGCACTATGTCTCCCTTATTTATCTTTATGTCTCCTCTAGTGTACTATAACTCAATGTCCCTTCTAATGTTTATTGAATGTTGGCTGAATTATATGAATGATATCAACTTTAAATTATGAGAAATTTCCAAGAACACAGCCTCATTTCCATAAGCTTTTGTCATTCCTGTAATGTTTTAGTTTGTCATTATCCTTTCTATATGGTCTCCTACAAAAAAGGGAAGTAAAAAATATATTTGATACATACACACAGAACTTGAATTTGAATTCAAGCTCTCCTACTTACTCTCTGTGTCATCTTGAATAAGTCATTTAACTTCTTGGACTGATTTCTTCACATATAAAAGGAGAGGCTTGGATTAAATGTTTTCTAAGGTCCCTTCCAAATCTAATATTAGGACATTTATTTTTATCAATGTTCAATAGACTATTAGATGGATATGCATTTCAGAATATATTTAAAATTTTTTAAAATGCATATGTGTGTATTTATATATGTACATTTATGATACACATGAATTATATATATGTATAAATATATAAATATGTAAATAGATAAAGTTTTATGGCATTCTTAAAAAAGTTAATAAAAAAGTTCTTTAAAAAGTTAAAACAAAAGTTAGTATTTAATTCTTGACAGTTAGATTTGCTTTTTTATAAAAGTATAAGAATAAAACAAACTTATGTGAATAGATATGCTTAGTATTTATTTGTTTTTTCATAGCAAACATTACAATACAGTTTCACAGTAAACATACTCTTAAAATAACATGCAATAGTATGATATTTCTTCATCTTTTGTTGTTACAATACTGCTTTGGGAACCACATTAAAAAAAATATTAATTTAATTTTTTACAGTTATATATATATTGAGAGAGAGAATAAATGTTTTAATATCATTTTAAAAGATTCCATGCTTTATTCCCATGAATAAATGTGACCAAATGGCCTTTTATTAGTTTCTTATTCTAATAGCCTTTCATTGCCATGATCACCTACTTGTTTTACAAAATAAAATGCCTTTACATTCATTTTTCCTACTTGTATCCTTAATTCACTTTATTTTATCCTTTTCAGATATTATTTTGATTTACAATGTGAAAAATTATGTTTTTTGTGAAAAGTATATACATTTTCCTGAGATTTTTAAGCAAATAGATTTCAAAACGTTTAAACCAAACCTCAAAAGAAAGAAGAATACATAACTTTTTTTTTTCTGATAGATCACTTTTTCTCAGTCCTAAACAGTCTATTTGTAGCATTATTAGTATTAATAATGACAGATTTAGGTATAAGCTTTTGGAACTTGGAAGTCTTTTGGTTTTTAATTTCTGAATATATTTCATGAATCTTAATGTTATAATACACAAGACAACAATTAAAGAATTTATGAATTATGGACTTTAGAATAATGATAGATGATCAAATAATTTTCAAATGATAGAGTATTAGTCAATTTTTGATTAAAAACTACAGAAAATGCCACCAATTGACAATTTTGGTGGCTTCCATTTTGTTTCAAGCTAAATGTCCAGGGAAAATGAATTGTCACCACTAATATTTTTTGAGTCTTATACATATTTGACTAAAATGATAAATTTCCCTACCTTTTGCAAATTATTTGTAGAGGAAACTAATGACATTGTAATATATATGTATATATAATAAAATGTAATATAAATATACATTTAAAAGATATATAACTTCATTTTCCCAGCAACTAATAGCACTGTAAAATTACATCTTATTTAGGAAGGCTAACAATTATTCTTCCTTTATTGACTTTTTATTGCTATCTTTATAGTATTACTTCCAAACCTTTCTTTTCATTTCAATCATCCCGTCTTCCTTTCCATTCAACCTACCACTTTATTTATCCTAAGGATGTAATCTATGACCCCCTATTCATTTTATGCTGTTTTTTTTTAATACTTTGTTGATATAATTCTGATTTACAATGTGAAGATCTTTGCATTTACAATTTCCTGAGTGTTGTGATCTTGTTGTGATCTAGTTCAGATGGATCTGAATCGGTCCCTGTTCGGGCGCCAAAATGTGGTGAGCTTTTTCTTCTCAAAACGCAGCCAGGTGATAAAAGTTCAGATCTTTTATTATCCCAATATAGCCCGGTTAGCTTAGAGGCCTATCTCTCTGCTTGGTTCCAAGAGCTCTCTCCGAATGTCACCAAATCCAAAGGTCTGGTCCTTCAGCCTCTGCCTCTGCTTTCTTCAGCCTCCAGCCAGCTCCAACTCTTCATGTCATTCCGCTGAAATCTCGACTTGTAGCGTCTTCACTCTCTCCAGAACTCTCTGACTGGCCCATTGGCCTATTTATGCTCCTTCCAGAGAGAGGGATTATGGGTAGTTCTACTTAGTACCTTGTTTCAGGTTCTGCCCAAAACATCTTCTTGTAAGATTAGATCAACTCTAATTACTTAGCAGTTAGTAAGGATTCCAACATCTCCCCCTTTCTTTTGTTTTAAAACATAGGGGGTTTCTGAGGGGGTACACATAAATCCATCAATATGGGCCAGAACTTTGTAACAGATATACATGGTATACATAAATCCATCAATATGGGAGGCATTATACATAATTTACATAAGCACATAGCAATATAACACAGGCTAGTGGTAATGTAACAAATAACATGAATCAACATGAAAATTTAACTACTGCAAAAGTCTCATCAACAATCTTTCATCTCAAGAAATCCAATGATTCTTGCAATTGCTTAAAATACATAAGCACATAGTAATATAACACAGGCTAGTAGTAATGTAACAACATAAATCGACCTGAAAATTTACAAATGTCCATAAGTCCTAGAAATAGTCCATAAGGAATCCATTGTCCATTAGTTCATGTGCCAGGAATCTAATAATTCCTGTAAGCTCTGAAGTACTGCAAAAGTCTCATCAACAATTTTTCATCTCAGGGAATCCAGTGATTCTTGCTGGTTTTTCAGGAACTGAAAGCTGAAGATTTTAAAGTTCTTTTGACAGTCTCATTGTTAGCCATCTGATTCCTTTTCCACCTGTGGAAATATAAGCAGATCCTCTTCCCTAAGCAGTTAACCTATCTAATTCTCTTCTATTTACCACTTTTGGGATTTCTCCTCATCATCTGGTAATTACATTGGAGCTGTTTGCATTGGATATTGTCTTGTTGTCTTAAAAGGCCTGTATTCTTCCCAACTGTAATCCTGATTGCTTTTCTGTTGGTTGATGACATCAGAGTTCTGAATTTCTAAAGTCTCTCTGGGTGTAACCTCAGCTGCTATCATGCCCCACCTGTCCTTTGATTGATACTTTAGAGCTGGGCCCTGCCTCTCATTCCTCTGGATCAATATACATTTAGAAGCCCAATGAAAGCTTCGGTTACATTTTGGACATGGGGTTTTGGGTTTTCTCTCACCCTGTCTTCTCACTCTATCTCCATTTCTACAATGAGCTCTCAAATGTCCAATTTTTCCGCACTGAAAACATCGACGAGTTTCTCTAGAATTCCTCTGCCAAGAAGGACCTTGTCTTTCCATGTTCATCATAGTCTGGGCATAATAAGCATTTGTGCCCACTGTGGCACAGTGTCTTATGATTTCCTCTAAAGGAGAATCTTTGTCTAGCCCCCATATAATTCTTTTGCAAACCTCATTGGCATTTTCCTTAGCCAAATGTTTAGTCATTATTTCTGTTGCTGCATTGTCTCCAATGGTTCTTATTACAGCTGTTTGTAAACGTCCCACAAAATCTGCAAAAGTTTCATTGGGACCTTGCTCTATTTTTGTGAAAGCATTATTTCCATCTTTCTGTCCAGGGAGAGAATTCCAAGCTTTTATTGCAGCCTTAGAAATTTGCTCATAGACTGTTATGGGATAATAAATCTGTTCTGAACTCTCTGCATACTGACCTTCACCAGCTAGTTGGTCAAAAGTGATTTGTACAACAGCTCCTTTTTGCCTATTGCGTCCCAAATTAAAAGGAGTGTATTTTCTCTCTTTTTGACCTGAGGAGTTGAGCTCTTCAATCACAGGATATGCATTTATAAAATCAGATATATCTTCTCCTTCATTTTTTGCTTTAATTAATGCTTTTTCTAATCTTGTCAAATTCTGCTTTACAGGAGAAGCTGACTGTGTTTCTGTCTCTCTCCCTCCCCCTTGTTCTACCCATGAAGGGTTAATTGTGGGGGGAGGGTCATGAGATGTGGAATCACCTAATTCCTCCTTCTGTGAAGTATCATACTCAGAATTGTAATTAACTCCATTCTCATCTGATTCATCCTCCTTTTCACCTAGTAAAGTTGGCATTTCTTCCTCCTGTACTTTCCTTTTCATCATTCTATCACTTAAATAACTTCTTATAGCCAATTGTATTACATTATATGTATTAATTATTGAGTTAGGCCCATTTTTATCATAGAATTGACAAAGATCCTCTCCAACCAATTTCCATTCATTTAGATCAAATTCCTTATCAAGAGAGAAACAAGGACATATGTCCTTTACAGTTTGTAAAAGTTCAGTGATTTGCTGTAAACTTATAATTAAACCTTGGCTTTCCATAACTTTGACAATGCTCTCTAAACATTTTCCTTGAACAGAAACAGGCTGTTTTGTAAATATCTGTCCCATCTTAGCTGAAATTCTACTTTAACTCTTCTAACAAAATTTCTTTGTTGCACTCACCCTAATTTCTGGGTTGAAGAGTCTTTTCCAATGGATCAGGATCAGAGGCTTTTCCACTTGAATCAGGATCGGAGCTTTTCCACTAAAATCCACTGAGGGGTCTGTTTGTCCCACGTTGGGCGCCAAAATGTCGTGATCTTCTTCCCAAATGCAGCCAGGTGATGAAAGTTCAGATCTTTTATTATCCCAATATAGCCCGGTTAGCTTAGAGGCCTATCTCTCTGCTTGGTTCCAAGAGCTCTCTCCGAATGTCACCAAATCCAAAGGTCTGGTCCTTCAGCCTCTGCCTCTGCTTTCTTCAGCCTCCAGCCAGCTCCAACTCTTCATGTCATTCCGCTGAAATCTCGACTTGTAGCGTCTTCACTCTCTCCAGAACTCTCTGACTGGCCCATTGGCCTATTTATGCTCCTTCCAGAGAGAGGGATTATGGGTAGTTCTACTTAGTACCTTGTTTCAGGTTCTGCCCAAAACATCTTCTTGTAAGATTAGATCAACTCTAATTACTTAGCAGTTAGTAAGGATTCCAACACTGAGAATTTTAGGCATACTGTCCTTTTCATTTCTTACGAATTTTCATTTTTTAATGATTCTTGGTCTTTTTCTCTCTTTGTGTCTCTGTCTCAGTCTCTGTGTCTCTCTGTCTTTCTCTTTCTTCCTCTCTTCCTTCCTGGCTATTTCCCTCCCTCCCTCTGCATCTTTTCCAGATAAACAGTTTATCTATTGGTCTTTTCTTATTGCTTATCCTTTTTCATTTTGTGGCATCTTTTCACACAGGCAATTATTCCTCTTGGATATTCTCTGACAACTCCCATCCACCCACCCCTACCACCAGGTATTATACTTAGCCAGATGTTTTTCTTGTTTCTCATTGTTCTTATTAGTTTAAGTAAACAAAGTATATCTATATAGATCTATCTACCTACATTACTTATGTGATTATATTTTAGTTCTTCCTAAATATATTCTTCTAAAATATGTTTGTGTGTATGAATGTGCATACACATACAGTGGCACATAAACATGCATACATATACACAGTAGTATTGCTTTGAAAAAGCTATCTCCACAAATATTTCAAAAATTAATGTCAATTTCACCTAATTGATTATATATTCTGAAATAGTGGAACAATCTTACTCGTCTTTTCTAGATCTATTTGAACTCATTTGGAATTCATTTTAGGTATAAATTATTTAAAGAACTAAAACTTGGTTATCCATAGAGTTGATTATTCAAAAGTTTTTTCTTCCAAGATGATTTCCAAGTTTTGAATATAAAATATTTAAATTCACAGAGATTAAAAACTGAAAAAGTCAATATGTTTATCATTTTGACATGTTTTTTATACTTAGACATAATGATATTTCTGGATATCATGTTCCATGAAAAATTGTACAGCAGCTCTCTGCTACATATTAACTTAATCCATCTTTTCAAATCATGTCTAGGTGTTTTGAACTTATTATTAGATTTTACTATGCCACTGAGGAAAGGGATACATCTAATGTAATAGTGTTTAAACAATGTTACCATTTATGCTAAATAATTTAGCATCCATAATTACTTATAGTTAATCCTAGCTATATCTCTCCCTCTCTCTTTTTATCTATCTATACATTGATACACAATACACACACTTAAGTTTCTATTATTTTGTATTTTATTTTTGTGAACAGGTCTAAATAATTTCCTTTCCTTTCCCCCAACAAGCCATCAATAAAAAGAACATCAATACAACACGGCAGGCATCTTGTTAGTGAATGAAAATAACCATGGTTCTTTTTAACCACACTGATAAAAAGTGTAGGACCAGAAAGTTGGGTAGCCAACTGTAGGGAAAAGAATCATATGTTTCATTTCCTGTCTTGTCAAAGTTGCTATAAATGAATGACCTAATTAGAATTTACACAAAGTATGAAAATAGGGTTGCCATGACTACCAGGTATTCTAGCTCACCAGGAAAGTTCTACTCTAATGATGATAGCCCAGGGGTAAACATATGAGGTAAGTGATGAACAAGGACCTTCTTCCAGTTGAAAAATGATCACACATTTGTTACATGATACTCAGTGCAAATAAACTTGGCATTTCTTTTTACTTCCTTCTTGTTTTTTTTTCCTTTCTTTCAACAATGATTTAGAATTTATCTATCACCAAATAGATATAATAGATATATACTAAAACTTTCCTAGAATAATATTCTCTTTGATACAACATAATTAGCATAATGTGACTAGTACAAATAAGATCTAATAATTTAGAGGGAAAGAGATGCTTCATCCTTGTCCAACTTTTATTCTACTACTCAATATAATGTACAAACAACTGGTTTTAGATTAAGAAGACCTTGATTCAAGTTCTACTTCTGCTATATACTTGAGGTCATGGCATTGGTGAAGCTGATTAACCTCCTGATGCACTAAACATTCCCTAAGACTATTGGAATCAATATACCTACTTCCACTGGTATGAAAAGCTTGTTCATTAAGGATTTCCTTATATCAGTGAAATCACAGGACCATTCTAATTTCCTTATTCTTATGAAATTTGAAGATCCAATTAATAAAATGTAATAAAATTAATAAAATTCAATTCTATGCAAACAATATCAAATAGGATTTTCATTAAAATGGCATCATTTAAACTTTACTTGGAATCTTTTTAAAGTTCAAAACTACTTATTTTTTCCCTCACTCCACATTTGATATTTATTACAAAATAGGGCCAATTACATTTTTCATAATAACCATATACAATTTTAAAATGGAAGAAGAATGTGGAGATTATTTTTGGTCTCATCATTTCATTATAAAGATGAAAAAAAGTGATTAAGAAAGAGCAAGTCTTTAGCTAGTCAGTATCAGATTCAATTGAATGGTATTAGTCTTATTATTTTCTCATTCAATATCTTCTTTCATTATACTATGCTAAATTTTCAGTATCCCCAATGATAAAATAAGATGATATCACAGTCTTTTATGTGTGTTATGTGTTAAAGAAAAGGAAAAAAAAACTGTTTATGCTCAAGTAGACATTTACTCATCCAGTGTATTGTATGCAATTTGTATGATGATCTGTACCACAGATCAAATGAAATAAAGTATATAAACTGCATTTTCAACTATAAAGTGTCATATAGTGTCAGTTTTCATGACTATTTGCAGCACTATAATAATCCCACCACCATTATCATCACCATCATCATTGTTTAGAAATTATTCCATTATTGTGGGGAGCTCTTGCTATGGAAATTATCTTCACCATAATAGATGGGCAACTACAAAAACAAAAACAAATAACAAACCTGTAGTGAATTTATATAATCACCATGGTCACAGTCCATGTCTTTCTAATTCCAAGGCTGGCACTTTATCCATAATGCCATTATCCAGTAAGGAAATCACAAAATAAGGTGATAGGCTTTATGCTTGATTCTTGGAATCTTGGAATCTATTCTCACATCAACTACAATTACTATGTGTGATAACTTGAACAGAGATGGGTATCCATGTCCTCCACTATAAAATATTGGGATTAGATTAGATTATCTCTAAATTTAGCAATAACAATTTCATGGGGATTCTATTAAATAATATTCATGTTCTGAGGGAGTTTTGTATCTTCTTATATGAAGTAGTAAGAAATAAAACTTAGTCCTTTTGTACTTCTCAGCACTTTGGTGTAAATTTTAAAAATCACAATCAAATTTCAATATATAAGTAATGCTGTAAATGGTACTTTAGGTTACTGTGCTCAACATCTCTCTTCAAACACCAATTCCCAGTAATTTTCACACATTTTACCAGTGTCTTCCCACCAGTCTCCAACACCAATATAAAATAATGGTCAGGCTCTTTACACCTTTGCTCTGAGTTAACCCTCTCCCCTCCTTTCCATTTCAAGCTCTTAGAACATTAGTCAAAAATATAAAAAATACATGTGTACAGTGACACAGTATGAAAATAGCCTGGAACTGTCATGATGGACTAATACAATGAGGGGAATACTCACCTATTATCAATTGAAAGTTGAAGGAAAAGAGTACAAGATCGCTCATATTGGGAGGTATGGATGATAGCTAAATAAAAGTCAGTTATTGTGGGGATAATTGAAAAGTAGTGAAAAATCTGGTTCTCAGCAAAACACAGTGAAAACAGTGCTTAACATATAGTTTTTTATTAATAAATACATTTTATTTCATTAACTTTATTAATTTATGATTTAATATTAAAGTTTAGACTAACCCATCATAACTTGAGACTCTTGGTGGAGCCATATATGAGGATCAAAATATTCTATAAACAGAGAAAATAACAGGAATAGGTAGAAGAAAGCCATATCACTGAAATATGGTCATTCATTCCTAGGGGATATACAGAATATAGAATAGGACATGTGAATGCTTTCTATTCTCAAAGTATTCTGCTCAACCAGAAATTATGGGAATAGGTTTATGAATAGTAACACATGCAAAATTGTCAATATGATTATAATTTATGATGGTCACTTTCCTATTTCTTCATAGAATCCACAATAATAACTTGCAAACAGGAGTTTGATGAAAGATTAGTAGTCAATTTCAAGAGCAATGTTGGGCTTATCTAAATGTATAGTGAAATCTATATTAGTATTTTCAAAATACCAACTTTTAGGATTATGATTTAAAATATTTTATCAATCTGCTTCCAGCATTTATTATTTAAGATTTAATGCCCTGAAAATATAAGCTTCAAATATGAAAAACCCACTGTTTTAATTATTTATTTAAAGATTATTAGGGAAATTTGATATAAAAGTCTAATGATTGTATATCTTAAGTTTTATGAATTCCATTTTTACAAAATATGATGTGATGCCATATATGCATGCATCTATTCATTAGAGTTTAGGAATTTAAAGAAGTACAGTTGTGAAAAATAGGTGAGTTATAAAAATATACTTCTAGCATAATTTATGGTTATTTCATGTGATTCATATTGCATATGAAAGTAAATTATCTATACTTGGTGAACATTAAAATAAGGAGTAATATAGAGTAGTTTCCATTGTAGAAGGTCACATTTTAAGAACTTTTCAAAGTTTACTTCTTAGTGTCTTGATTTCAATACTTTTGGAAAAATACAAGTTTTATTATAAAGGGTTAATGTTAGGTTGATAATAGTGGGTGAGAACACCACAAAAGTTCTAAACCCACATTTGATAAAATGTCAAAAGATATTAGTCACTAGAACAACTTTGCAAGAGCAATTTATGGATTGTATTATGACTAATACCAACCAAGAGTAAGAATATTTGAATTCAGCTAATTTTTTAGAGGAGTGTGTGAAGCATTTTCATAACACATTTAGACTTTGGAGATCTTATGAAATTTTTTAAGAGGAAAGGGTTGTCAGGGAAAGACAATGAGTTCTATTTTCAATATATTGAATTTAATAGAACTTCAGGACATGGAATTTGAAGGTAACTAGGTGCCAGTAAGTAGAAAATTTTGGACCTGGGATAAAAAAAAAAGTTCAAATCTAGAATAGTTTTGGGCACTTGCTCAATTCAAACTCTTTGTCTCATTCTTCTTATAATAATATCATTTGTATATTTGGACTATTGTAATTATTAAATGATATGATTTTTAAAAAATCATCTTGAAGACCATAAATGAATATTAGCTGCTATTTATCATCATCATTTTATCATAAGAAGATAATGTTTAGATCAAAAGTATTTGGTAATAAGCCAGATACTCAGTTTTACTAGTTTTAATATTATGGTGAATTTTATAAGTAATTATAATTTTGAAAAATAATCGGTGTTCTTTTCAGTATTAAATTTAATATTTTAATGTTTTTATAGTGATTGAAATAATTTTTTTCAAAAATTTAATACCAAGATAAATAAATAGCCTAACAGTCCTTCTCAACTACACACACACACACACACACACACACACACACACAAAGTAAGAGGAAGCAGATATATTCTTTTTCTTTACTGGACATAACTAGAGTCGATTACTGGCTCAAGAGTTTTGGTTTGGAGTTGCAATAAGCTAGATCAGTTATAGGTTGTACTTGAATTTCAACTAAATTTTTTAATTTAAATTTTTTTCTGCATGACCTTAAGTATAATTAACTTTATTTTCAGTGCTATAGCAAATATCTGCATTTTCCATCTGTTTATTATCTAAAAGAGTTTGGAAGAAAGACAGAAGGGAGCCAGTCTTAAAATTCAGATTGGAGGTAGGATAGGGCTGCAGCAAAATATCATAAAAGATCATTCTATTATCAAAGCAGAATTAAAATAAATAAAAGGAGTGCCTTTCCTCATGATTTTTAAATAATTGATATAATATTACATGATTCATTTCATCTAAACAAAAATTATTTATTACCTTCTATGTATCACACACTGTAGTAAGTGTTAGGCATATAAATAAGAAAAAGAAAGACAGCTTCTATCTTCAGTGAGCTTACAATCTGACAGAAAGGTAATATACAAAAGGAATATGAAAGGTGGGGGAGAGAGGCTAATACCAAGTGGTAAGAAATATAGGGGGCATCATGTTCCATGTAATTCAACCCAAAAAGAGATTCTGATAAAACGTGGAGAATTAGCTGTAGAGTCCTGATCCCAGCCCTTTCTAAAGGAAAGCTGTGGAAAGAATATTTTCCCCTATGCTCCAGCCTGCTAGTCCAGAGGAGAAAATGCTGAGGAAGTTGAGAAAAACTTGAATATCCAAAGCTGATTTAAACAGAAGAGTGATGAAATTTCAGGTAATAAACTTATCCTGGGTGAGAAATTATGTCTGTGTAGTCCAAACCAGGTAGAACTGCAGATCAAAAGTGCAAATCAATTTTGCTGTTATGCTAATAAAATCTGAAAGAAACTTTAAAAACATGGTTATCTGTATTAATAAAAAGCACAGTTTCAGCAAAATTTGTGATTTCAAATCATTTATACAAAAGTAAACATTTTCTTTATTCCCAATACTGGATGATTCTCACTTTACAAAATGAATGTACTAGATGCAGGGTGTCAACTACACTTCTTGAATTAGGAGAGATGCTATGATGATTACATAAGAAGTCAATATATTCCCACTTGGTATCTAGAAATTTAGAACATATTAAGGATGAAAAAATGGGAGTTGTAATAAATTTGTGAACTTCTTGTGCCACTAAAATAGTTTACATGTTCTTTAAAATTTTTGAAGCATCTTCTTTAAAAAAAATCTAAATTTAAATGTACTATAAAAAGAAATAGGAATTATAGTATTGCGCAGTTTGGCAGCATAGGGCTGATACTATTTAATTTAGATGAAGAGATTTACTGCTAGCCTGAGAGGTTTTGAAATTGGCTTATTCATCAGCTTTATATTCCATCAAACTGTAATCATTATCTTTTCTCTGATGGTAGTTCCATATATAGTATTGACTGTCATAGACCTTAAAAATACAGCAAATCTCTCTTTTTTTTCTGGACTGAGGAATTTAGAGAATGAGATTAATTTTATGAAAAGAGCAGCATTACTCATTAATTCACAATTTTTTTTTTTGTATTGAATGTCTGACTTTTTTGGTGTTTGAAGAGAGTTTTAGATTTTTAGATGTAAGAACTTTGCATATTTTACTAACCTGAATGTTCTATGTATTCTCATGCCATATATATTGAGCAAAAATAAATGCCATCCTTCTAGGATGAATTCAGTACCACTAACTCATCCTGGCATAATGCCATGGAAAGAGTATTCATTTCAAATAATGCCAGAATGGTTTCCCTTTTTGGAGATAAGGGGATAATCTTCAGTACTTGGTTAGTTCAGTTCAGTTAGTTAGTTCAGATTTGGGGTATATCACACCAGTCTGTTAGAAGCTGATATTCCTGAAAAATAATAGAATTCACCCTGATCTGAGAAATGTCTTTTAATGATAGCCCTTGAGAACTTTCTTGTTGCTCTTAATAATTTTGTTAGGTTCTTTTGAAGGCACCAGAATGTTAGACTAATGGTTTTAAAGTTTCTAGTAGGCTTATACAATTATTTAATTAATAATAAGATGCATAATAGAGAAAAAATAAACTCATATTTCCACTACTGAGATAGCTCAATGTACATCTTTTAAGTATTTGTTCATTCACTAAAGAAGCAAACAAGAACAAAGGGCAACAAACAAAAATAGCATTTCCTAAGCACTAATTGTATATCAGGGATTTTTTTGTAAATACAGTAAGAGTTTCAAAGTGTTCCTGCTCTAGAAGAATTTGTAATCTATAAAAGGAGGAAAGCATCATAACACTAATATGTATATTCTAAGGGTCTTGCCTTGTGAGGTGATTACATTTATGTCTCATTAGGTATATTTGCAGAATTGTTTCTGTTCTTGCTTAAAGAAATACAATTCAAAGAACAATATGCTTATGTAAATGTAGTTTTAAGAAGAAAATGCTCATCCATTGCAGTTAAATTATGTCACTAAGTAGTTGGTGCCTCAATAATTCATATAAGCTCCCTAGAACTCAGTTTTTCTGTAAAATGAAGGAATCAATTAATGTCTCTTTCATTTCTCTGCTAGTTCAGTTAGAAATTAATTTCACTTGGATGTGGCCCTCTTCAACAATGAGACAAACCAAATCAGTTCCAATAGAGCAGTAATGAACTGAACCAGCTACACCGAGCGAAAGAACTTTGGGAGATTACTATGATCCACTACATAGAATTCCCAATCCCTCTATTTCTGTCCACCTGGATTTTTGATTTCCTTCACAGGCTAATTATACACTATTTCAAAGTCTGACTCTTTTTGTACAACACAATAACTGGATATGTAGACATATGTTGCATTTAACTTATACTTTAACATATTTAACATGTATTGGTCAATCTGCCATCTGGGGGAAGGGGTGGGGGAAGGAGGAAGTTCGAACAAAAGGTTTTGCATTTGTCAATGCTGAAAAATCACCCACACATATATCTTGTAAATAAAAACCTATAATAAAAAAGAAATGAATTTCACTGAAAGTTGTTAATTGACACAGATTAACCCCAATTTTACTGTAGTATTTAGTTTTGTTGATTTGTTTTCTCTCTCTCACTCATGTCCTATCTTTCTCCCCCTCACTCTTGTCCTAACTTTCTCCCCACTCTCTCCATGTAATACATCTGACACATAATAGGTCTTGGACCACAGATGCATTGCTCAATTTCTCCAGCCAACTCTTTAGTCTATAAATTACCGAGGAGTTGCTAATCTGGAATAGAAGTAGGTTCCTATAGCAATTATTTCTGGGTTCCCATCTTCCAATGTCTTCTATTTGAGGAATTATTGGTATTAGAGTTATGCTTGTAGGTCAAAGTTGTTACACTAAATTACAATTAAAGCTAACATTTATATAGCACTTATTATGAACCAGGCAGTATGCTAAACCTTTATCTCCATTGATCAGAACAACAACCCTATGTTAGATGCTATCATTATCCCTAATGTAAAAATGAGGAAACTGAGGCAAACAGTGACTTGCCAAAGATAACACACACACAGCTAGTAAATGTTCAAAGTAGGGTTCTGTAACTTACAAATTTGATTCACATACTAAATATAAAACTATTCTAGTGGTAGGTACAATAAATTAATTTTCATCATTTTATAGATGGAAAACTAAGGCTTTGAAAACTTAAATGCATTGGCTATAATCACAAAAAATATTGAGCATTATAGCTGGAACTGGAACCTAAATCTCCTCATTCTAAGCACAATATTTCTACTACAACACATTCTACTCTCTTTTGCTATGTCCCCTGGCGACAGCTATCACATGAAACTGGTGACAATTCCTTGCAAAGTCAAGACACTAGGAACATAATCCTGAAACAACTAGAACTAATATTGAAGTTTATTAAGGAGGAATACACATACTCACATACATATATATATATATGTATATACATGCATGTATTTATTCATGTTTCTACACACACACACACATATATATATATACATTAATAAATGTATACATAAAATGTGCAGATGTGCAGATGTGTGTATACATTTTGATAAGTATTTTATTGATAAGAAAAAAATAAAATATATTTAAGTACTTAGAAGCAGCATTAAATTTCATTCTGGCACGGGGCAGGGACAAGGGGCAAGGATAATTTTATTTAAGGCACATTATAACTATGAAACACTATATAAATTAGTGATTGCTTCTGAGTATAAAGTTAAAAATGGAAGTTTAATACTCTAATTCTTCAGTGAATAAAACATATATATAGGCACTATATATGTGTATCTATGTGTACACACACACACACACACACACACACATACATACATACATATACCTAAACATGGACATTTGTAAACAATACATACAAACTAACATACACCCATACATACAAAAAGGATTATAATTGTTACTATAAATGTGACAATTCAGGCACCAAACAGGAATACTTTGTTTGATGTTGAGAAATTCCAGAAATGAAATTCTATTGCATTTTACTCTTTCCTAAAATATCCTAGTAAATCTGCTATGTCATCTCTCATTCTTCTGATGCTGTTCTTACTCATAAACCTCTATGGATTTAGGTGAATGCACTTCCTGAGCAGCTATTATTAATAGTATCATGTCTTGCCACAAACCTAGACCTGACATAAAAAGGTAAAATAAGGTGTTTTTTTTTTTTGGAGGGACTTATGTTTATGTTTTCAAAATATACATTATTATTGTTTAGAAACTAGTCTCAGAGTATCACTAGAGTAACATTAGAATCCATTCCTTTTTATTCTTCACATGATTTCCAAATCACATTTGGAAATGTGATAATGATTATAACACTCAAGAAAACATGAGTACTCTATGATCTCAAGCATCTCCAGTTATTGGGTATATTGAGATGTCATCTGTACAAAATCAGATAAAGAGAAATTTCACAATAATTTCTTTCATAATTGAAGTGTAACTATTGACCAGAAAAACCAAACTTAGTATTCTTTTTTGAAGGGATGAGGAGGGAAGTAGAGCTACAAATCTTTTCATTGTACCTGAACCAGATTTAAATATAATTAGGAAAAAGTTTAACACAATAAATGAAAAATGTAATACAATATAGATTTTCATTTCCTATTTTCTAAAACAAAATGTTGCCCTCAGAAATCCATTTGAATTTGACATTATTACAGTAGATTGCACTTAGAAATATAAATCAAAAGTTGGACATTTGACTTTTGATCTCCATAGTAGTAATGAAGGGGATAGTTTTTAAAATATGTAAACATGATTTATTTCACCTAATTTAGAAGTATAATTAGAATCAAAGTGATACTACAAGATGAATATGGACTTTCATCAGTGAGCCCTAAAACAGAAATTAAGCATTTACCTTGGGGAGGATATAATTGCTTGATATAAGGGATTCTTCTTAATAAAGAATTCTGTAGTCTTTTTTTTTTTTTTAATGAGAAATACATTCTTTGTGTTGTTCTCTATAAAATGGTGTTGGGAAGATATCTCCCAGAAAGAATATTCCAACAGTCTAACCAAGAAATGTTGACACACTAGAAGTATGTGCTTTAGATAGGTTATTGGTATTTTTGGAATAGTGCTGAATATCTCTTCTATTCATTAAATTCTCCTGATGATCTCTTTTTATTTAAGATTTTTACAACTATTTTTTCCATGATTTTCTATCTGGAAAGGGGCTTCTACTAAATCCTATCAGTTAAGACACTAGCACATATTATGACTGCTAATTCTACTCCATAAACCAAAATGCTACTTTTAAAGTGTATTTCTTTTCCTTCTGATGAGGTCCTGAATGTTGTTTTGGTCCCCTAAGAGCATTAAAGGATGCATCTATATGGGGATCATACCATTTCAAATTTGAGAGTGTTCCAAGAATATTTAATTAACCACACTCAGACCTGATGACAATAAAATTCCCATGTTAAAAAGGAAATGGGAGGTTGTTGTATAAATTTACAGTTGTATTGTTGTGGCGTACTTAGAACTTGGTTAACCTAGAACACTATTATATTTTAGTTTTCTTCATTCAGTCATTCAACCAATTGTTCATCATCAAAAGAGTATGATTGCTATGTGGGAAAAGCATACAATTTAGTAAATAGATATATAGAAAAATAACAAAATTTCATAACCATGAATATACTATACTTTCATCAAAATAAATAAAATAAAATCATTTGATTATAGAAGAGGAATGACTCCCTTTCTGCTGATGTAACATATTCTGAAGTACCATCTCACACTTAGATTGACTAATATGACAAAAAAAAAGGAAAATGTTGAATGTTGGAAGAATTTTTGGAAAAATGGGAGACTAATGCCTTGTTGAAAGTTGTGAATTGATTTAACAATTATAGTTCTAATAATTATGCCCAAAGAATTGTAATACTGCAAACCCTTTAATACAATAATATCACTAATAGGATGATATCCCAGAAACATCCCAAAAAAGGGGAAAAAAAGAACCATTTTTATTTTTTACTTTTTAAAATCAAATTGCATTTTATTTTTTTAAAGCTTTTTTTTTAATTTTCAAAACACAGAAATAGATAATTTTCAGCATTCACGCCTGCATAACCTTGTGTTCCAATTTTTTTCTCCTTCTCTTCCTCCCATCTCCTCTCCTCCCCTAGACAGCAAGCAATTCAATATATGTTAAAGTACACAATTCTTTTATACATATTTCCATATTTCTTTGACTTTATCAAACACTAGATTACTGTAGTCATTGACTGTTGTGTCTTGTGAATCTAATCTATTCCACTGATCAACTACTCTATTTTTTAGCCAGTATAGAATGGTTTTGATGACTACTGATTTTTAATATACTTTTAGGTCAGTTATAGTTAGCATTCTTCATTTGTATTTTTCATTGATTCCTTTGAAACATTTCCTGTGAAACTTATTTTTCTCTATTTTTCCAAATAATTTGCATAGTATTAGAATTAATCGTTCCTTAAATCTTTGGTAAAATTCTCATTTAAATCAATCTGACCCTGGAGATTTTTAATTAGAGCATTGATAAATAGCTTGTTCAATTTCTTTTTTTTTTAATATGACTATTTAAGTAATGTATTTCCTCCTCTGTTAATCTGGGCAAGCTATATTTTTGTACATATTCATCCATTTCAGTTATGTTATGAAATTTACTGACATACACTTGGGCAAAATAGTTCTTAAATTATTGCTCTGATTTCCTCTTCATTGGTAGAAAGTTCAACCTTTTCATTTTTGATACTAAGAATTTGGTTTTCTTCTTTTCTTTTTCTAATCAAATTAATTAAAGGTTTATCTTTTTTTCATAAAACCAACTCTTAGTTTAATTTATTAATTCGTTAATTTTTTTTACTCACAATTTTATTAATCTATTCTTTTATTTTTAGAATTTCAAGTTTGGTATTTGATTGGAAATTTTTAATTTTTTTTCTAGCTTTTTTAGTTGCATGTCAAATTCATTGACCTTCTCTTTCTCTATTTTATGCAAGTAAGTATCTAGAATTATAAAACTTCTAAGAATTGCTTTGACTGCATCCCATAAATTTTGGTATGTTGTCTCATTATTGTTATTTTCTTGGATAAATTTATCCATTGTGTCTATGATATGTCACCCACTCATTCTTTAGAATTAGATTATTAAGTTTCTAATTAATATTTTTTCTATTTCCTCCTAGTGCTTTATTGCAGATAATTTTGACTGTTTCATGATCTAAAAGAGTTGTATTTACTATTTCTGCCTTTCTGCACTTAATTTTGTTGTTTTTATGACCTAATGCAAGGTCAGTTTTTATGTTGGTTCCATGGTCAGCTGGAAAGTAGTATTTTCCTTTTTGACCCCATTCAGTTTTCTCCCAAGATCTATCATAACTATCTTTTCTAAAATTCTTTTTCACTTCTTAACTTCTCATATTTTGTGGTTTGATTTATCTAGTTCTGATAAAGCAAGGTTAAGACCTCCAACTAGTATAGTTTTCTCTGCTATACCACTGGGTACATATATATTTAGTATTGATATTGCTTTATTATCTATGGTACCCTTTATCAAGAAATAGTTTCCTTCCTTATCTCTTTTAATTATATCTGTGTTTGCTTTTGTTTTATCTGAGATCAGGATTGCTGCCACTGCTTGTATTTTATTTTTCTTTAACTTAACTGAAGCATAATAGATTCAGCTCCCATTTTTACCTTTACTCTATGTATCACTCTGCTTTCTTGTAAACAACATATTGTAGGATTCTGACTTTTAATCCAATTTGCTATGCACTTCCATTTTATAGGAGAGTTCATTTCCTTCATGTTTACAAATAAAACCACTAACTCTGCATTTCCCACCTCCTTTTTTTCCCCAGTTATATTTTTTGTCTTTCCTTTTTCCCTCCCTACCATTATTTTGCTTCTAACCACTACCTTCCTCAATCTGCCCTCCCCTTTTACAGTCCCTCCCCCTTTCTTGTTCCTTTCCCCTTCTATTTACCTATTACCTCCTCCTTTCCTTTTCCCTTTCTAAAGGACCTTTTTTGCCAAAAAATATTTATAGCAGAACTTTTGGGGGTGACTAAATTTGGCAAACAGATGGCCTAACAATTGGGGAATGACTAAATAAACTGGTTTATGATTCTAATGGAAGATTATTGTACTATAAGAAATGATGATTTTAACCAAGTCTGGAAAGATATGAACTGAAGCATCATGCCATGAAGAGCTATTGAATCCATGTCTCTATCAATCAATGCATCTGCTATCACTTTTCTCACTTCCTTATATTGCTCTATCTCTGTTTCTGTTTTTTATACATACATATATGCATGCCCATAAAATTTTAGTTTTTAACAAATCACAAAGAAAGAAGATAAAATTGAGAGTAAAGAAAATAACTGTCATAACAACATGAATCATACTTTCTCCATATATTTTTTCTTTTTTCCTCTCCTTGGAATTATTTTTTACTTGGAAATTTAAATGTATAACTATAATGTTGATGTAATTATAACTTTGGAGCAGTAAAATAACAAAACACTTAATTCTATTCTTATTACTTTATAGGTGTTAAAATTTGTTATCTGTCTTTTTAAATTTAGTTTTTTAATAGGTTTGCAGTTTGCTTGTTTTTTCCTGGTGAACTGATAACATCATGCCCTGAAGATAAGCGTATATAAGTTTATTTCTTATCCATTAATTGGATTCTGAAATTAATCACAGCAGGTAGGGAAAAAAAAAACATGGAGATTGAGAATAATCATATTACATGCATTCAATATGTATTTAAATATCATTTAAATCATTCTAATTTATACTGTATACTTGTGCAAATACCACATTTCACATCAAATACTTTTCATCTCACAAAAATAAACAGCTCAGACAAATCTTTACATTAATTTTCAATGAAGTGTAGAACATACTTTGTCCTTTCTGGACATTTTACCCAAATTTCTCCTGCTCTGTACACACACACACACACACACACACACACACACACACACTCTTTAATTCATTCCAATAGAAATATAATGAATTTTTATGATTTTTCATTTTCGCTATAGTCTACTAATTAAATTTTTAAATTTCATTAGGCAGCAAGTCTTTTTTTTTAATTTGAGAATTTTATTTTTAACAATACCTTATTTTTTGTTTGTGGCAGCCCTGTTTGTAGTGGCTAGAAACTGGAAATTGAATGGATGCCCATCAATTGGAGAATGGTTGGGTAAATTGTGGTATATGAACGTTATGGAATATTATTGTTCTGTAAGAAATGACCAGCAGGATGAATATAGAGAGGCTTGGAGATACTTAAATGATCTGATGCTAAGTGAAATGAGTAGAACCAAGAGATCATTATATACTTCAACAATGATACTGTTTGAGGATGTATTCTGATGGAAGTGGACTTCTTTGACAAAGAGAGCTAACTCAGGTTCAATGGATCAATGATGGACAGAAGCAGCTACACCCAAAGAAAGAACACTGGGAAATGAATGTAACTATTTGCATTTTTGTTTTTCTTCCCGGTTACTTTTACCTTCTGAATCCAACTCTCCCTGTGCAACAAGAGAACTGTTTGGTTTTGCACACATATATTGTATCTAGGATATACTGTAACCTATTTAACATGTATAGGATGCTTGCCATCTGGGGGAGGGGGTGGAGGAAGGGAGGGGAAAAATCGGAACAGAAGTGAATGCAAGGAATAATGTTGTAAAAAATTACCCTGGCATGGGTTCTGTCAATAAAAAGTTATTATAAAATTTTTTAAAAAACCATTATTTTTTCAAAATACATGTAAAATAGTTTTCAATATTCACCTTAGTAAAACCTTGTGTTCCAAATTATCTGCCTCCTCCATCCTCAAGACAGCAAGCAATGTGAGATAGGTTAAAGATGTGCAATTCTTCTAAACATATTTCCATAATCATCCCACTGTTCAGGAAAAATCAGACCAAGACAGAAAAAAAAAACACTTGGAAAAAAAAAAGGTGAAAATAATATGTTTTAAGCCACATTCAGTCTCTGTAATCCCTGCTCTGGACTCTCTCTATACCAATATTAAATCCCTTCCTTGTTGAAAACAGCCAAGTCCATCATAGTTGATCATCACATTATCTTTTTGTCACTGTGTACAGGGTTCTCTTAGTTCTGCTCACTTCACCCAACATCAGTTCATGTAAGTCTTCTCAGGCTTTTTTTGAAATTAGCCTGCTCATCATTTTTAATAGAACAATAATATTCCATTCCATTCATATACCATCACTTATTCAACCATTCCCTAAAGGATGGACATCTACTCAATTTCCAATTCTTGCTATTACATAAAGGGCTACTACAAACATTTTTGTACATGTGGGTCCTTTTCCCTTTTTTTGATCTCTTTTGGATACAGACTCAATAGAGACTTGGATTAAAGGTTATGCAGAGCTTGATAAGCTTTTGGGCATAGTCTCAAATTGCTCTCCAAAATGGTTGGATCATTTCACAGCTCCACCAATAATGCATTAGTGTGTCAGTTTCCCCACATCTCTACCAACATTTATCATCATTTATTATTATTTTTGTGTGTGTAGCAATTGGGGTTAAGTGACTTGTGTAGCGTCATATAGTTAAGAAGTATTAAATGGCTGGATTTGAATTCATGCCTACAGGTTGTTGCTTTGCTCCATATAGGGGCCCAGTCATTATCTATTCCTGCTGTCTTATAGGCAGCAAGTCTTATCAGATGGAGAGTTTACCTCAAAGCCAGTAAGACCTACATTCAAATATTTCCTATTACATATACTGGCTTTATGAACTTGGGAAACACAATGAAATTTAAAGGCTCTAGACAACTCTTTAAGACTCTAAATTTCACAAAAGATGCTTTGATGAAGATGGTTTTCTCACGTGAGATCTCCATAGTCCGGTGAATTCATAGAATCTTGGGAAGTAGCTTGGTGACACAGTGGATTTAGCATTGGCACTAAAGTCATGAAAACTTGAGTTTAGATTTGGCTTCAAACACTTACCAACAGTCAAACCTTGGCTAATTTTGTGACCAGGAAACTGAGGCAGCACTTACCTTCAGGTTTGTTATAAGGATGAAATGGATTAACATTTATAATTCCATTAGAGCAAGATCTGACACATATTAGGAATTTTCAAAATACTTATATCCTTTATATTTCTTAATTTCATTTTAAAATGGATACTTTCCCATATTTTACTTTTTTTTTATTTTCAAAGTATATGCATGGACAATTAACCCTTGCAAAACTTTGTGTTCCAATTTCTCCCTTTCCCCCCCACTCCCTTTCTATATGGCAAATAATCCAATATATGTTATTAAACATGGTAAAATATATGTTAAATCCAATATATAATGCATATGTATACAATTATCTTGCTGCACAAGAAAAATCAGATCAAAAAGGGAAAAATAAAATGCAAGAAAACAACAAAAAAACCTTAAAACCTTTATGTTGTGATCCACATTCAGTTCCCACAGTCTTCTCTGGGTATATATGGCTGTCTTCATCATGAGAATTGGCCCGAATGCATTTCATTATTGAAAAGAGCCACATCCATCAGAATAGATCATCGTATAATCTTATTGCTGTGTATGATGATCTCCTGATTCTGCTCATTTCACTTAGCATCAGTTCATATAATATCTCCAGGCCTTTCTCAGTCTTTTTATTCCTAATTCACTAGTACTGATTTTTAGAAATATATTCAGTTTTCTTCATATGTCCACATGTTAAAGCAAACAGCTAAAGGAAAGAAAGCTAACCTTTCTTTTAACATTCTCTTTCTCTATTTAACTGACTTGAATTATCAGAGAAAAATAATGTTGTTAGAGGGTGGGAGGGAAAGTCTCTGGGTTTTGAATCTTATTTCCAGCTCTGTCAATGATGTTCATACTATTGTCACTGACAATCTTCAAAATGTTGGAAACAATAGTGTCACCTATGTTTTATGAATTTGCTAAATAACTTTTTTTTCCTTATAAAATATATTTTCTTTCTTTTATTTAACCAGTAGGCAAGAACCAAAAGGCTTTCTTCTATCAGGAAAACTCCTGAAACAGGAGTTCCCACTGGTTTTCTGGTATGAGAAGTAATAGATTATGTTATCTTTCAAATATCTTTTTGCTAAAAGTGGCTAAAATCTCCTTATTGCTATTTTATCTAAGAAAAAAAAAAGAAACAACATGTTGAGACAAGTGTTTTGGGACCTTTCATAAATGAGAATGAGAGATTAGCAGAAAAGTAATACAG
Organism: Antechinus flavipes; assembly: GCF_016432865.1. NCBI lineage: Eukaryota > Metazoa > Chordata > Mammalia > Dasyuromorphia > Dasyuridae > Antechinus > Antechinus flavipes. Next base: position 47,581,441 of record NC_067403.1, read on the forward strand.
ATGACTATAGTTAAAAATAAAGACATTTTAAGATGGCTAAAGTGCTACTTCTAAAGTTTGGCCTCTACATTCTATCTCTTAAATTATATGTATGTGTTATTTAACACTTCATTGGGTATGAAAAGATATAACATTAGCCATATAATGGAGACTGTTTAATTCATTTTATTATTTATTATTTTTTTTTTAATCAAGGGAAGTAGAAACAAATATTTGTTAATTTTAAAAAGTGAAAAATATCTAAAACAATCATATTATTCATTCTTAATATATTCTAGAACAAAACTCTGTTAAGGTATTTTGAAAATCATTAAGTATTTAAAAATAATAAATATAAACATATATCCTAGCATCAAAATGTAACAGACTTAGAAATGGAAATATTGTTAGAGATCATCCAGTCCAACCTCAACATTTTTCAGATGGAGAATGGTGACACAAAGGAGTTAAGTAATTTGGCAAGGGCCACATGGGTGTTACGTATCAGTCAGAATTGAGCCATAATACTTTCACTAAAACTCTAGAACACTAATAACCACACTAAAAGCAGAGGCAACAGGATTTTTTAAACTCTCAAATAAAAACAGTGTCCTGATTTTTTTTCCATTTTGGTGCTTTTAAATTAACAAAAGTAGACTCCTTTGAGACTTTTAATGAATATTTTCTTCAGGATTACCTGTTTCTATTTTTTGCTTTAGTATAAAGCATCACAACAGGCTTTCTAGCTGTTTTATCTTTTATTTTGCTACTTTAATTGTCTTAAGTGGTCCTATTCTTACTCATTAAGAGTAAAGCAAAGGTAGCTTTTAGCACTATATGAAGCATAGGAAGGGTAGATTATTTCCTTCTTATGGGGAACGTAACAGGTGGTATCTTAGACTGGCAGTGGACGTGAACTACAGAAAGTAGCTATACAAAGGAAATAGAAACTTTTTCCTATACGAAGTGAACACTATTCCTTCCCTATTCCTCATCTGGTTCAATACTTCAGAAAGCCCTCCAAATCTCATGATCCTTTCTAGGAACTCATTTTCATTTACTTCTATCTAACACTAGTCTTTGACAGAGAGTTCTTGCATGTGATGATCAGTACTAGCACTTTCCAAAAGTGCAATAGACTTTCTTTGGAATGGCTGTAGTCGCTCCCTCTTATTGTTTTTTTTTTTTTTTTCTTCAAACAGAGTGAATGTCATGTTATAATGTAGCTTTTTTGTTTGTTTGTTTTTTACTTCAACTCACAAAGTTTCTGATTCTCTCATTCTGTGATCAGTGATGTTATGGGTTGGCATCAGGATGTTCCAGTAGCTCCTTCTTTTTCAGGGTCTGAATTCGTACTTATGGTTTAGATTATAACTAAGGAAGCTATGTGTTTGTATTTGAGCCTCACTTCTCAATTCATTTCTCTTTCATAAACTTGTCTAAATCTTTTAACTTCTTTCGTCTTCAGTTTCTTTAGCTGTGAATATCCGTTTTACATAATATTTTTGTTGTGAGGGACAAAAGAAAAAATTGTGGAAATGTTTTTGTAAAATTTAAAATTTCATAAATTGTTAATAAAATTGGAATTTCTTTTTCCTCAGATTCCATTGTATTTGTTTAAATGGGTAAAAGATGTGTATCTCCTGCAATAGAATCTAAATATGCTCCTTGAGGGGAGGGGACAAAGTTTTTCATTTTGAGGTTTTATCTCAGGATATAGCACAGTGATTTTTAGACAGTATTTGCTTAATTAATGCTTGTGGTATTGAACTGAATTTATCCATTATACCTTCCTTTTCTTTCCACTTTCTATATAAAAATACTTGACTCGGGGTGCCACACTACAGATATATTTTCCAAACCTTCATTAAAAAGAATATTTCAACACTGTTAATATAATTATCACACATTAAGAATTTTAGTGCAACGTATATTGTATCCAGGATATACTGTAACCTATTCAACATGTAAAGGATTGTTTGCCATCTGGGGAAGGGGGTGGAGGGAGGGGAAAAATCGGAACAGAAGTGAATGCAAGGGATAATGTTGTAAAAAATTACCCTGGCATGAGTTCTATCAATAAAAAGTTATTAAAAAAAATTTTAGTGCAATTTCTGAATGGGAGTCAGTGGAGTAGTTTGAACTGGACCAAATTATACTACCCTATTTTGTGCTCTGCCCACTAGATGATGCTAGCTCTGAGATTAGAGGCTTAGACTAAATCCATCATGAGCTCTGACAAGTGAGAAATCAATGCTAATGGAACTGCTGCTCCTTCTAGTCTTTTGTGCCAGTTCATTAATGCTAAATACTGTGCTTATCTTGAATGGCTATTTTTATACTGCTGAGTTCTTAAGTTTAAGAATATAACAGTATTTTTTTAAACAACATGCTACTTGTTGAAAGTATTAAGAATGTTGCTAAATATTCATGAAAATCAGAATGGAAAATTAAAGTCAATTGGTCTTTTCAATCACTGTGTGTATTTCCTCTGCTTGGTTGCATTCCTTTACCTTTGAGATCATAGATATATTTGGTGTAAGGATGTTTTTTGAAATCCTAACAATGTCTATTTTTTTTTCTGCTTATCCTTTAATTATAGTCACATTTTTCACTATCCCAGATACAAAGTAAGGCTATCATTGGTCATTTAAAAAATTGCTCTGAGATTGTGGATGGAAACTCCTATGACACAATCAGAGATTATACTGATTAGGGGAATGATAAAGGGGAAGTGGAATATAAGAGATAGTGGCATCTTTAGAGCCTCAGGCACTTGAAGACTCGGGAGGGAGGAGGGAAAATTAACCTTCTGAAAAATTTAAAAGAATAAAAAATTTATGATATTAAGGTCATCAATCAATAACTAGGGCACATTATACAATATTTGATATAGAAGCAAAGTATTTCTAGATATATTAGAATTCCATTTTGATGGGGAGTCAATCTTCATTACTTAAAGAAAAGCCAGTTTAAAAATAGAGAGAGAAAACAAAGAAACAAACAACAACCGAGCATTTTGTGTCAAATAGAAATAGCATGGACAATCAAAGTAGCATTGGACTTGGTTTAGGAGGACATGGACTTGAATCATGAGTCTGTTTTTATTACCTTTTTGACCTTAAGCAAATTGTTCAAAATTTGGGGCCTTAATTCCTATTTATAAAATGAAGCAAATCTGTTGATCTCTAAATGAATGACTCTAAGACCCAATTAATTTTCTGTTTTGATGATGATTGTAAAAATATAATAAGGAAACTATACAATGATGCAGAGTAGCATCTACATTTCTTTTAAACCTATAAAATTTAGATCTTAGCTACAATCATGATTACAAACAGTGAGTAAACAAAACAAAACAAAACAAAATATAAAATGAGAACTAGGCCAAGATTCATTTTTATTAGACAAAAGTTGCATAATAAAAGTATAATTCAAGTATAAGCTACATGAAGGCAATGACCACTTTCTTTTTTTAATATGTACTTTGAATTTCTTCCAGTGTTTAGCACAATCCGATATACAAGGCATCTATTTAATAAATGTCTACTGAATTGGGGTGGAAGAGGCAGTAAAATCAGTATCAAATGAAGCAACATGTAGATTGTGCTAATTTCCCTACAGTTGCAATGTCCTTATTGAGGAATATGTAGGTTGTCTTTTACAACACTTTCTAAATCTACTATTTTCTTCCTTAAACCAGAAAAAGGAAAATGAATTGTTTCACTCACCTTTAATTCTAAGCAACAGAATGAGCAAAAAGAAATTATTTTGTTTTTACATGGAATGGACAGCCTAAGTACAAGGTTTGATTGTCCATAAAGGGTGAAGTTAATATGTAAAGTTCTTGGAGAAGTGCCAGTGCCTAAGACACATTATCACTCCATTCAGTGATCACAATGACTCCTACGATGCAGTTATTCTGGCAGAAAGGTTTTTGCTTTGAGCTTGTGCAATGATGCAATACTCATCCACACAACTGTTTTACAAAAGTGACTGCATGGAATCTGTTTCTATTTCCTTAAATGATAGCTATTGAGGTTTCAACCCAATTGCCTGTGTTCTGTGTATTCCAACAAAAACAGCAGTGGGATTGCTTAAAACAACTGACTCCAGAAAATAAACAAAACAAAACCCCACCCTTGAAACTGATGTTGCCAACCATTCATTAGGTGGTTCTCAGACTTAATTTTTCCTTTTTTTTTTTATAGTGTTCATAAAAAATATATCATATATACATTTCCCCCTAATAATCAGTTGTTAAACATTTGACAGCATACCTATAAAGGATTTGTTGCTCAGTCATTCCAGTTATATTTGAATCTTTCTAACCCCATTTTAGTTTTTTATGGAAAAAAAATACTAGACTTGTATTCCATTTCATCTTACAGGTGATTTGACCAGATGGGAAAACTGAGGCAATCAGGGTGACTTATCCAAGATCAAAAAGCTATTATATTATCTGAGACTGAATTTGAACTCAAATTTACCTGCCCTTTTAGAGGATTTGAATCATACATTTAGAACCATAAGGTACCTAAGAAGTCATTAATTCCTATATTTTATAGGTTAAGAAAGTGAGAGGCATAGAGATTAAATGACTTAACTGGGATCATACCAGTAATAAATATCTGAGGTAAAATTTGAACTCAAGCTTTCTTTTTTCCAGGTTCAGCATTCTATTAACTATACTATCAAGTGATCATGATGTGAACTTATACCTAATTTATACTTGGTCCTTGGCTTTGCATAAAGTTTGAGGGGCTTCAGAAATCTAATTCTCCTCCTACTTAAATAAAAGTTCTCACTAAAAGATCCCTGATTGTTGTCCTTTATTCTTTAAGACATCCACAGAGGGAGAGTAGGCTTACAAAAGGGTAGCCCATTTCATTTTTTTTTTAATTCTAATTTCTAGAAATTTTTCTTTCACTAAGCCAAATATTGCTTTTTTTGAACTTCCATTCGTCCCTGTTCCCTTAGTTCTGGCCACTAAGAACAAAAGAAATATGTGATCACTTCCTCACAGTATTTCTTCAAATTATTGAAGGCTACTATCATGACTATCCTGGTCTTGCTAGATGTTCCTAACTGCTTTAGCCATTCTCCTTATACCATTATTTCAAGAGCTTCCATGACTCATCTCTCCTTTATTTTTGTTCTTTTAAACTTTTTAATGTCCTTCCTAAGATGTAAAATGCAGAATTAACATTAATATTTCCAAATGAGTGGGAGACTATGCCTATTTTAATACAGAGTAAAATTGTGCATTCTGTTTTCTCTGTCTAACACAATGTTGTCTAATTGTGAAACTATGGTACTATGATATTCCTAAATTTCAGTTTCAGATGAGTTTTTGCATTATATATCAATATGTGAAGTTGAGTTGTTTAACACAAATATAAATCTTTATATTTATTCTTTTGAATGTCATCTCATTATTTTCAGTTCAACATTCTAACCTACATTGAACTTGTTAATTTTTACTTTGTTATTAAGTGTGTTAATACTACCTGCCAGCTTCATGTCATCTGAAAATGTGATGGGTTTCATTTATGCATTTAAAGTCATTGTTTAAAAAAATGACAGTACAGATCCAAAAATATATTCCAGTGGCACTTTATTCAAGGCATTTTAAAATGTTATGTCATAAATTTAGACAGTTCTGAATCTCTTTGATTGCACTACTATCAACCTCACAGTTCTCCATATATTCTATAAGAATCACATGAAAAGATTTTCTAAAATACAGATAAATTATATACACAGATAAGATGATACATACAAATTCTCCCTTTCTCTTTCCCTCCCTCTCTCTTCCTCCCTTCCTTCTCTCTCTCTGTATGTCTCTTTTATATGTATATATATATATATACACATATATATGGCCTAAATATCATATATCTTATATAATATTGATGTTACACACACACACACACACACACACACACACACACACATATGTATCCCTTAATGTAGAAATGCAATATCCATACTTAAAAAGGAGAATGTGGTTAATCTACCAAGACTCTATCTAAGAATCTCAGAATTTCAGAGCTGTAAGAGTTCTCAATGGTCATCTTCAACCCATGCTCAAAGAATCACCATTATAACAAACCTTTCAAGGACAAGGTCAATTAGGAAGTTTAAAATCTCATCCACATCACAGTTCTTCAAGTACTTGACAGGTATCATATGTTCAGACTTTTCTCTCTCCCCTCCCCAAGTTAACCATACTTAGTTCCTAGAATCAATCTCCAAAAAACATGGAGTAAAAGCTTTGAACTTTTCTGGTATTGTTATCCTCAACATCATTTAACTAATTGATATCTTAAGTAAAATGCATTATACAGAAATAAACAAAATATTGAATATGTGATTTTATCAGGGCAGAATACAAAAGTACTATTACCTTCTTTTCCTTGAAAGCTTTATTTATCTTTATAAAAATTTATCAAATCATACCATATTCAATTTATTTTCCTACTATATTGTAACCTTAATATACCTTTACTTTACATTCACCTAAATATTCAACATATTTTTATCAGACAAATAGATGTCTAACGACATTACCTTATACTGAATTTGAGGAGCTGATTGACATCAAGTTTTAGACTACATATATCTCTAATAATTTCATTTTATTAGATTGCCTCAGTGTTGTAGCTGGCTCAGTGGGGGTTTTTTTATGTTTATATCATTTCATTTTTTGTTGTTTTGCTTTGTTTTTGTTTGTCTATTTATTTTATATCCTGATCCTCTCATCTATTTTGATGTGGCTTAGGGCAAAGCAAGGACTTTTATAGGATATTTATCATCAAAAATATAAAGTTAAAAAGGTATTCACAGACCACCTAGACATTCCTCTCCTTTCTTACAGAAGAGAAAACTGAAACTCATGTGGGTGACAAAGAAAACACAGAAGATGTCCCCTTACTCCAGAGCAAAGTTTCTCCCTACCATATCTTCTTTTTGGCAATGCACTATAAGTGTTATTCCTATCCATTTGTTTTTCACAGGAATCATATCAGCTTTGAATCCTGTAGTTCTTCTAGAAAGATAAAGGGTATTTTGCCAATTATGTTATATTGACTATTTTTCTTTTTTGTTATGCCAAAAAAATCTAGTGATAACTTGAATATTAATTACCTGACTCCATTTACAATGGTTAATAGCTTTTCCCTTTAATTCAGTGCCCCAGTTCCCAAATTAGAAGGCTTGATTTCTGTTATAAAGCATGTTTAATTGTACTTTATAGTAGTTGTGTGTTATTTTTAGGCATCTTAGAATTCATCTACATGAAAAGATGGTGAGAATCTGCCTTTAAAAGTTGTTTAAAATCCACCACACATTTAGAAGATAACTGCATTTTTTTTTCAATTTTATATATTCATACATCAGTCACTTAGTTCAGTTAATTCTTGTATGTGGTGAGCTTTTTCTTCTCAAAAACGTAGCCAGGTGATAAAAGTTCAGATCTTTTATTGTCCCAATATAGCCCGGTTAGCTTAGAGGCCTATCTCTCTGCTTGGTTCCAAGAGCTCTCTCCGAATGTCACCAAATCCAAAGGTCTGGTCCTTCAGCCTCTGCCTCAGTTTTCTTCAGCCTCCAGCCAGCTCCAACTCTTCATGTCATTCCGCTAATCTCGACTTGTAGCATCTTCACTCTCCGAAGAACACTTCTGCCACCGGCCAGCCAAGTGGAAAATATTCTGCCTTGCCTCGGAGAGAGGGCTTCTGGCGTAACTCTACTGAAATCTGACCGAGAGCTTCTGTCTGTTTCTTTTATCCAAGAGGGAGGAATTGTGGGATACGAGAGAGAGGGATTATGGGTTTTCTCCCATAGTGCTCTCTGGCCCAACGAGCTTCAAGGGAGGTGTGAACTCATTGAACTTAGTTCTACTTAGTACCTTGTTTCAGGTTCTGCCCAAAACATCTTCTTGTAAGATTAGATCAACTCTAATTAGTTAGCAGTTAGTAAGGATTCCAACATCTCCCCCTTTCTTTTGTTTTAAAACATAGGGGGTTTCTGAAGGGGTACACATAAATCCATCAATATGGGCCAGAACTTTGTAACAGATATACATGGTATACATAAATCCATCAATATGGGAGGCATTATACATAATTTACAAAAGCATACAGCAATATAACACAGGCTAGTGGTAATGTAACAAATAACATGAATCAACATGAAAATTTAACTACTGCAAAAGTTTCATCAACAATCTTTCATCTCAAGAAATCCAATGATTCTTGCAATTGCTTAAAATACATAAGCACATAGTAATATAACACAGGCAAGTAGTAATGTAACAACATAAATCGACCTGAAAATTTACAAATGTCCATAAGTCCTAGAAATAGTCCATAAGGAATCCATTGTTCATTAGTTCATGCGCCAGGAATCTAATAATTCCTGTAAGCTCTGAAGTACTGCAAAAAGTCTCATCAACAATTTTTCATCTCAGGGAATCCAGTGATTCTTGCTGGTTTTTCAGGAACTGAAAGCTGAAGATTTTAAAGTTCTTTTGACAGTCTCATTGTTAGCCATCTGATTCCTTTTCCACCTGTGGAAATATAAGCAGATCCTCTTCCCCAAGCAGTTAACCTATCTAATTCTCTTCTATTTACCACTTTTGGGATTTCTCCTCATCATCTGGTAATTACATTGGAGCTGTTTGCATTGGATATTGTCTTGTTGTCTTAAAAGGCCTGTATTCTTCCCAACTGTAATCCTGATTGCTTTTCTGTTGGTTGATGACATCAGAGTTCTGAATTTCTAAAGTCTCTCTGGGTGTAACCTCAGCTGCTATCATGGCCCACCTGTCCTTTGATTGATACTTTGTAGCTGGGCCTTGCCTCTCCTTCCTCTGGGTTAATATACATTTAGAGGCCCAGTGAAAGCCTCGGTTACATTTTGGACATGGGGTTTTGGGTTTTCTCTCACCCTGTCTTCTCACTCTATCTCCATATCTACAATGAGCTCTCAAATGTCCAATTTTTCCGCAATGAAAACATCGACGAGTTTCTCTAGAATTCCTCTGCCAAGAAGGACCTTGTCTTTGCATGTTCATCATAGTCTGGGCATAATAAGCATTTGTGCCCACTATGGCACAGCGTCTAATGATCTCTTCCAAAGGAGCATTTTTGTCTAGCCCCCATATAATTCTCTTGCAAACCTCATTGGCATTTTCCTTAGCCAAATGTCTAGTCATTATTTCTGTGGCAGCATTATCTCCAATGGTTCTTATTACAGCTGTTTGTAAACGTCCCACAAAATCTGCAAAAGGTTCATTGGGACCTTGCTCTATTTTTGTGAAAACATTATTTCCATCTTTCTGTCCAGGGAGAGAATTCCAAGCTTTTATTGCAGCCTTAGAAATTTGCTCATAGACTGTTATGGGATAATAAATCTGTTCTGAACTCTCTGCATACTGACCTTCACCAGCTAGTTGGTCAAAAGTGATTTGTACAACAGCTCCTTTTTGCCTATTGCGTCCCAAATTAAAAGGAGTGTATTTTCTCTCTTTTTGACCTGAGGAGTTGAGCTCTTCAATCACAGGATATGCATTTATAAAATCAGATATATCTTCTCCTTCATTTTTTGCTTTAATTAATGCTTTTTCTAATCTTGTCAAATTCTGCTTTACAGGAGAAGCTGACTGTGTTTCTGTCTCTCTCCCTCCCCCTTGTTCTACCCATGAAGGGTTAATTGCGGGGGGAGGGTCATGAGATGTGGAATCACCTAATTCCTCCTTCTGTGAAGTATCATACTCAGAATTGTAATTAACTCCATTCTCATCTGATTTGTCCTCCTTTTCACCTAGTAAAGTTGGCACTTCCTCCTGTACTTTCCTTTTCATCATTCTATCACTTAAATAACTTCTTATAGCCAATTGTATTACATTATATGTATTAATTATTGAGTTAGGCCCATTTTTATCATAGAATTGACAAAGATCCTCTCCAACCAATTTCCATTCATTTAGATCTAATTCCTTATCAAGAGAGAAACAAGGACATATGTCCTTTACAGTTTGTAAAAGTTCAGTGATTTGCTGTAAACTTATAATTAAACCTTGGCTTTCCATAATTTTGACAATGCTCTCTAAACATTTTCCTTGAACAGAAACAGACTGTTTTCTAAATATCTGTCCCATCTTAGCTGAAATTCTACTTTAACTCTTCTAACAAAATTTCTTTGTTGCACTCACCCTAATTTCTGGGTTGAAGTTTTTTCCACTGGATCAGGATCAGAGGCTTTTCCACTTGAATCAGGATCGGAGCTTTTCCACTGAAATCCACTGAGGGGTCTGTTTGTCCCACGTTCAGGGCGCCAGAATGTTGTGATCTAGTTCAGATGGATCTGAATCGGTCCCTGTGGTGATCTTGTTCTTCTCAAAAAGCAGCCAGGTGATAAAAGTTCAGATCTTTTATTATTTCCAATATAGCCCGGTTAGCTTAGAGGCCTATCTCTCTGCTTGGTTCCAAGAGCTCTCTCCGAATGTCGCCAAATCCAAAGGTCTGGTCCTTCAGCCTCTGCCTCTGCTTTCTTCAGCCTCCAGCCAGCTCCAGTCTTCATGTCATTCCGGTGAAATCCTTTTCCACCTGTGGAAATATAAGCAGATCCTCTTCCCCAAGCAGTTAACCTATCTAATTCTCTTCTATTTACCACTTTTGGGATTTCTCCTCATCATCTGGTAATTACATTGGAGCTGTTTGCATTGGATATTGTCTTGTTGTCTTAAAAGGCCTGTATTCTTCCCAACTGTAATCCTGATTGCTTTTCTGTTGGTTGATGACATCAGAGTTCTGAATTTAAATAACTTCTTATAAATCGACCTGAAAATTTACAAATGTCCATAAGTCCTAGAAATAGTCCATAAGGAATCCATTGTCCATTAGTTCATGCGCCAGGAATCTAATAATTCCTGTAAGCTCTGAAGTACTGCAAAAAGTCTCAACAATTTTTCATTAGCAGTTAGTAAGGATTCCAACATCTCCCCCTTTCTTTTGTTTTAAAACATAGGGGGTTTCTGAGGGGGTACACATAAATCCATCAATATGGGCCAGAACTTTGTAACAGATATACATGGTATACATCTCAAGAAATCCAATGATTATTAATTATTGAGTTAGGCCCATTTTTATCATAGAATTGACAAAGATCCTCTCCAACCAATTTCCATTCATTTAGATCTAATTCCTTATCAAGAGAGAAACAAGGACATATATCCTTTACAGTTTGTAAAAGTTCAGTGATTTGCTGTAAACTTATAATTAAACCTTGGCTTTCCATAATTTTGACAATGCTCTCTAAACATTTTCCTTGAACAGAAACAGACTGTTTTCTAAATATCTGTCCCATCTTAGCTGAAATTCTACTTTAACTCTTCTAACAAAATTTCTTTGTTGCACTCACCCTAATTTCTGGGTTGAAGTTTTTTCCACTGGATCAGGATCAGAGGCTTTTCCACTTGAATCAGGATCGGAGCTTTTCCACTGAAATCCACTGAGGGGTCTGTTTGTCCCACGTTCAGGGCGCCAAAATGTCGTGATCTTCTTCCCAAATGCAGCCAGGTGATGAAAGTTCAGATCTTTTAATATCTCCAATATAGTCAGCCCCACGTTGGGCGCCAAAATGTTGTGAATCTGACCGAGAGCTTCTGTCTGTTTCTTTTATCCAAGAGGGAGGAATTGTGGGATACGAGAGAGAGGGATTATGGGTTTTCTCCCATAGTGCTCTCTGGCCCAACGAGCTTCAAGGGAGGTGTGAACTCATTGAACTTAGTTCTACTTAGTACCTTGTTTCAGGTTCTGCCCAAAACATCTTCTTGTAAGATTAGATCAACTCTAATTAGTTAGCAGTTAGTAAGGATTCCAACACTTGTACTTCAGAAAAATGTATAAATATATTTTGATCCATGAAAGAACAAATCATAATGAATCAGATATCAGTATACTCTAATTATTTAAAGCAAAACTTTTGCAATAAAAATGAATATTACTTAAAACATATGCTTGAGGAGTAATTAGGAGAAATAACTTATTTTTTCTTTTTTAATCATTTATTTTGCTTAATAAATTTATTTATTTTTAATATACAATATTTTATTAATCATATTAGGAGAGAAAAATAAGAATAACAGGGAAAAAACATGGGACAGATTTTTAAAAATAGAAAAAAAAAGGAATGAACATATAATGGGTTGATTTATATTCAGTCTCCTAAGTTCTTTTTCTGGATAGAGATGGCATTTTCTGTCCAAAGTGATTGAGATTACTTTGAATCACTGAAGCATTCAGGAGAACCAAATCTTTCATAGTTGATTATTGCACATTCTTACAGTCATTGTGTACAATGTATTCCTGGTTCTGCTTTTTTTGTTCAGCATCAGTTCACATAAATCTTTCCAGGCCTTTCAAAAATCAACTTGTGCATTATTTTTATAGAACAATAATATTTCATTATCTTCATATACCACAACTTATTCAATCATTCCTCTTTTGATGGTAATCTCATTTTTCAATTCTTTATTACCACAAAAAAGAGGTGCTATAAACATTTTTGCACAAGTGGGTCCATTTCCTTCCTTTAATATATCCTTGGGATATAGACTCAGTAATGGCACTGCTGGGTCAAAAGGTATGCACAGTTTTATAGCCCTTTGGGCATAATTACAAATTGCTCTTCAGAATGCACAACTCCAGAAACAATGCATTAGTATTCCAGTTTTGCTACATCCCCTTCAATATTTATCATTATCTTCTCCTATCAACTTACCCAGTCTGGAAGGTGAGGTGGTACCTCAGAGTTGTTATAATTTGCATTCCTCTAATCAATAGTGATTTAGAGCATTCATTCATATAACTATAAATGGCTTTAATTTCATCATCTGAAAATTGTCTTTTTATATCCTTTGACCATTTATCAATTGGAGAATGAATTGTGTTCTTCGAGATTTGACACAGTTCTTTATATATTTTAGAAGTGATGTCTTTATCAGAAAAACTGGCTATAAAGATTTTTTCCCCTAGGTTTGTACCTCCCTTTTAATCTTGTTTCTGCTGATTTTGTTTTTGCAAAAACATTTTTAATTTAATATAATCAAATTTGTCCATTTTGCCTTTCATAATGTTCTCTAGTTCTTCTTGAGTAATAATTTCCTCCCTTCTCCAAAGATCTGATAGATAAATTATCCCTAATTCTCCTATTTTTTAAATGTTATTATCCTTTAAACCCAAATCATATATCCATTTTGACTTTATTTTGGTATGGGATGTGAGATGAAGATCTGTCCCAAGTTTCTGACATTATTTTCCAGTTTTTCCAGCAATTTTTTTTCAAATAGTTTTTTTCTAGTTCTATTAAATAAGGTTTTGGCAGTATAATACTGAACAAGTAAACTAATTTAGGCAGAATTGTCATCTTTATTACATTAATTCAGTATAACCTTGAACAATTGATATTTTCCCATTGTTTAGATTAGATTTTATTTGTTTGAGAAGTTTTTGTTTTTTTGTTTTTTTTTAATAATTGTGTTCATATAGTTCTTGGGTTTGTCATGGCAGGTAGACTTCCAAGTAATTTATCTTTGCTATAGTAATTTTAAATAGAATTTCTCATTCTATTCCACTTTTGGGTTTTGTCAGTAATATATAGAAATGTTGATTTTTTTTGTGGATTTATTTTATGTCCTGTAACTTTTTGTTAAAGTTGTAAATTGCTTCCACCTTCCTGAGGTGACTTTTAAGGATTCTAAGCATATCATTATATCATCTGCAAAGAGTGATAATTTGTTTCCTCATTCCCTATTCTAATTCATTTAATTTCTTTTTCTTTTCTTATTCCTAAAGCCAACATTTCTAGTATAATATTAAATAATAGTGATAATAATGGACATCTTGTTTCACCCCTCATCTTACTGGGAATGTATGCAGTTGCAGCTTCTCTCCATTATAAATAATGTTTGCTGTAGATTTTAGATAAATACTGCTTACTATTTTAAGGAAAACTCAGTTCCCTATGATCTCTAATGTTTTTAATGGGAATGGATGCCATATTTTTCCAAAGACTTTTTCTGCATTTATTGAGAATATCACAAAATTGTTTTTTGTTATTTATATAGGTGATTAAGGAAATAGTTTTCCTTATATTGAACTAGCTCTGCATTCCTGGTATAAATCCCACTTAATCATAGTGTATTATCCTCCTGATAAGTTGCTGTAATCATTTTGCAAATATTTTATTTAAAATTTTTGTATCAATATTCATTAGGGAAATAGGTCTGTAATTTTCTTTCTCTGTTTTGGTCCTTCCTGGTTTTCTCATCAGTGCCATATTTTATTCATACAAGAAATTTGACAGTATTCTTTCTTTACCTATTTTCCCAAATGGTTTACATAGGAGTTAATTATTCTTTAAATGTTTGGTAGAATTCATTTGTGTATCCATGTGGCCCTAAAGATTTTTTTCTTAGGCAATTCATTAATAACCTGGTCAATTTCTTTCTTTCTTTCTTTTTTAATGTGACTATCTTAAGTATTTCATTTCCTCTTCTGTTATTCTTGGCAATTTGAGTTTTTGTAAATATATGTCCAGTTTGGTTAGATTGTCAGATTTGCTGCCATACAATTGAGCAAAATAGTTCCTAATTGTTGCTTTAATTTCTTTTTCATTGATGGTAAGTTCATCGATTTCATTTCTGATGCTTTTTTCCCCTTTTTTTGTAATCAAATTAACCAAAGGTTTATCTAAGTTTTTACCTCTTCATGTGAAATATTTTTCCACTTTATACTTCCTCTTTGCTCTTTTTCCAGTAGACACCTTTTCCCACTCTTTAATGTCTTTTTCTTTGATTTCATCCCATCAGGGACCATTCCTCTGATTGTCCCAGTGATAGATGCAATGATCAATAGGTACAGATATTGTTTCCCCTGTAGGGATATAAACAGTTTAATCTTTCTTTCTTTCTTCTTTCTTTCTTTCTTTCTTTCTTTCTTTCTTTCTTTCTTTCTTTCTTTCTATCTATCTATCTATCTACCTATCTCTGTGTGTGTGTGTGTAAATTTGCCCCGTTTAACTTTCTATGGTTCTCTTGAGTTCTGTGTTTGTAGATTAAATTGTCAGTTTAGTTTTTTTTTTTTTTCAAAAGAAATAATTGAAAGTCTCTTACTTCATTGAAGCTCCATTTCCTCCCCTGAAAAATGGTGCTGAGTCTTGCTATAGTTAATTCTCCAGTCCTTTGCCTTCTACAATATGGTATTCTAGGACCTCTGATCCTTTATTGTAGAAGATGCCAAACCTGGGTAATCCTGACTATAGTTAATCAATATTTGGATTGTGTTTGTCTGGCAGCTTGTAGTATATTTTCCTTGAGATTATAGTTTAGACGCTTCATAATAATGTTCCTTTGGTTTTTTCTTGGGGAACTCTTTCCTGAGGTATTCTATGACTTTTTCTATGAGCATTTCTCCTTTTGTTTTTAGAATATCAGAACAGTTTTTGTTAATAGCCTTTTCTAGAATACTATCCAGGCTCTTTTTCATGGTTATTGCCTTTAGGTGGGCCAATAATTTTTAACTTTATTTTTCTGGATCTATTTTCCAAGTTGAGTTAGTTCACATTTTCTTCCTTTTTTTTTTTTCATTCTTTTTAGTTCATTTGATTGATTCTTGGTATTTCACAATGTCATTAGCTTCCACTTGCCCTATTCTAGTTTTTAATGTGTGATTTTGTTATCTTTTTCCCCTGGGGCAATTGGGGTTAAGTGGCTTGCCCAGGGTCTTACAGCTAGGAAGTATTAAGTGTCTGAGGCTGGATTTGAATGTAGGTCCTCCATATTTCACCTTTGATTTATCTTTTATATCTCTTTTTCCATGTGATTTATTCTATTGTTTAAGGAGTTATTTTCTTCAAATAATTTTTTCCTTCCTTTTATAAACTGTTGACTCTCATGCATACCTCTCATTTCTTATTTTTTTTTCTTCTAACTCTCTTATTTGCCTTTTGAAGTCTTTTATGAGTGTTTCCAAGAAGTCTCTTTGATCTTGAGACCAATTCATATCACATATTGAGATTTCTTCTTTGCACATTCTGTCCTAGTCTGAGTTTGTTTTGATCTTCCCTGTCACCATAGTAGCTTGTCTTTTCTTTTCTTTTGTTATTTCCTGTTGTGTCCTGCTTTCTAGAGCCCCCACATCGTGGTGATTAAAATATACCTTCCTAGTGGAGAAGTGATGAGTTGGGACACCAGAGGATGGTGGAAAAATGGAGTCCATTTACTTCAAGGACTTTCCCCTTTATATAATGTAACAAAAACAACACTGCACATGTGGGACCACATAAAAAACTTGCTATTGTACATAGTTTGCCACCTGGTATCACTCTTTGCCACCTGGTATCACTCTGTTTAATTACAACACAGGTTTGTCACAACCCCTGACTTCTCAGAAAGGTGGAGAGCCCTTAGGGGAGGCAGAGAGCCTAACCAGACATTGTTAGCAGGTTCCCACTGGGCTGAAGCGTCTTATACCTCACCCAGAGTTTCTCCACTGACTGTGACCCTCTTCAATTTCCTTTATTATTATTATTATTATCATCATTATTTTACTTTTATGGTGGAGCTCTGCTCCTGGGTTAAATGAGGAGCTGTCCCAAACTTCCTATGCACCTCTGAATGTGACTTTGAGTGCAGGGGCCCCTTGTGATTGCAGGGGGAGCTTTGCCCGCTCAGTTTCCCTCCTGAGCTGGGACTGGAGGTTGTCCCCTGCTGTGCTCCTCTGCTAAGTCAGGACTGAGGTCTGAGCTGCTGAGCTGCTGTGACTAAAACCCTCTCTCCACATATCCAGCTAAGTCAAGAGATGTCCCTTACACTTATGCCTCCAATTTTTAATCTCAAAGTATTAGAATATAAATCATGTAAGGACTATTTGCTAAAAGGGATATATTGCCAAACATCTTTGACATTAGGTGATCCACAATTTTCCATCTCAAAACCTTATTTGTTCTCTTATATTTATGATCAAGTAATGGGGGGAAAGATAAAATGTAGTCCACACAATGAGGCCATTGTTTCTACTAAGGTTAATAGAAATTCTTCTGATGTCTCATATGCAGATATATAGTGCCATATAAACCTTATGTGCATTGATGTCTCCCTTGTAGAATTATATATGATGAAATAACGATATGTCTGATTTAAAGTACTTAGGGAAGCACTTACTGATTTAGTTACCCTTTTGTAGGTTTATTGTAACAAACAGAAAACATAATAATTTTCATATTAAAATTTAAGAAACTAAATATTACAGATTAATAACGTGGGGCATATTGACACTAGGATGATTCTGTGATTATAGGACAAATAAATTATCTTGATTATAAAGAAAAACATCTAACTTTGCTTATTGATGATAAGCTAAGATCATTTCATTTCTAGAGAGAATCTAAGTCTGAAATCAAAAACTTGTTAGAGAAGAGATTTTAGCATTATGTTGAGGAGAGGCTATAGCTGTCTCTTTGCATTGTTACTTCATGTAAAATAAATTGGTTGATTAAATGAGAGGTTATTACCATCTTTTGCTGGGAAAAAGAACTAAAGAAAAAATCCTGTTATGACTTACTATTGAGGAAAAACTGAACAGACATAATTTATTTTCTGACTATTATACTGCTGAGAAGATAATACAGAAGATATTTATCTCAATTGCCAATTGTTTTTAATGAAAGGTAGAGAGAAGAATCCTATAAATAAGAAATCAATGAATGAATAAACAATTATTAAGTACCTACTACAAAGTAGGAATTGTGCTAGGCAAAGAGACAGTCCCTAAATCAAGGAATTTACAATCTAATGGTGAGACAACATGAAAACAGATAAATACAAATTAAGCTATATGTAAGATAAATAAGAAATAAGAGAGCAAAAGCACTGAAATTGAGGGTAAATTGGCAATGACTCTTCACAGAAGGCGAGATTTTAGTTAAGACATAAGATTGTTGTTTTTTGTCCTATTCTCAAAAAGGACCTTTACTTCAGGGAGGTGATGCTATGACACACCTTGATTGAAATGTGAGACCTTGAACTTTTTAACCTAAAGTCTTTAACAGATCTCAGTTTGAGAGATGCTAAACTCATCCAGTGATTAAGACTAAGTAGTAATTTAAAGCTTAAGAGATCAGTAGGCAAAGTAGCATTTTGAGAATGGGGGACAACCAGACATAGAATGTCTTGTTCTGGTATTGTCAAAAAACTAGTGTCACTGGGGTAAGGAACTTATGTCAGGAAGTAAGTTTCAAAGAGACTAGAA
This sequence comes from Antechinus flavipes, assembly GCF_016432865.1. NCBI lineage: Eukaryota > Metazoa > Chordata > Mammalia > Dasyuromorphia > Dasyuridae > Antechinus > Antechinus flavipes. Next base: position 47,599,734 of record NC_067403.1, read on the forward strand.
ATATAGAAGGAAGCTAGATTATAAAGAGCTTTGAACGATAAAGAAAATGTACTACTTACTGGGGGGTGATAGGAAGCCATTGGAGAAGACAAGTAATATGGTTTATCCTGAATTTGAGGAAAATCACTTACTTCCTAAAAGGAAAACAGATTGAAGTAGTGTGTCAGGAAGAATCACCAATAGGCTGTTGCAATAATTTAGGCACAAGTTGATGAGAACCTGCACTAAAGTGGGGTAGAGGCAGAGGAGAAAGGCATATTTGCATTGATGAAATCACCAGACCTTGGAAACAGCTTGGATATATGGCAGGATTAGGGTAGGAGTCTGGGAAGTAAGATAATGAGGAGATAAGGATGATTTCTAGTATGTGAGTTTCAAGGACTGAGAAAATGCTATTGCCTTCTACAGAAATAAGTAAATTTTAGGAGAAATGGTACTTATGGATATGATTGAGTTTAAATTGTCTTGGACATTCTAGTCTACATGTCTAAAAGGCATTTGAAGATGTGAGATTAAAGGTCAGCAGAGAAAATGGGGGCTGTAAAGGATAAATTTCAGAATCATTAGCACACAGATTAAATCTGTGACAAATGAATGAGTTTACCAAGTGAAACAGTGTAAAGAAAACAGAGAAAAGGGCCCAAGTACAGATACCCAAGTGAAGCCTATATTTAAAGGACATGATTTGGAGGATCCAGCAAAGAACATGGAGAAAGAACTACTGGATAAGTAAGAGGAAAAGGACAGTGCTGTCCCCAACTAAGAGAGTAGTGAGGAAAAAAGAGAAGCAGCAATGCTAAATGCAGCAGGGATGTCAAAAAAAAAAAAATAAGAAAAGGCCATTTTACTTGGTAACTAAGAGATCAGTATTAATTTCAGACAAAGCAAGATGAGAAGAGTACAATGATAAGTTCGAAACAAGATTATTGGGGTTTAAGGAGTGAGAAAGTGGTGTCACCTATGGTAGATTGCATTTCAAAGAGTTTTGCTCCAAAGGGCAAAAGAGATATAGGGCAAGAGTGAGCTGCGATGGAAGGGTCAAGTGAAGGTGTTTTCAGGATGGGAAATGAGCAGGAGAGACTATGAATTAGTGAAAACTTGGGAATAATAAAGGGAGTAATCTGTTGGAAGAGAGAAGATGATATGCAATCACCTGAACAAGGAGAGTGCTTAATGATTATTTATCATATGAAACAGGGGTAAAGAAGGAGAAAGAGGCAGAAGGTACCCAAGTGATAGAAGATGGGGGAGAAAAGAGAGTTTATGGTACCTGGTCTTAATGTTGTTCTGTGAAATAGAATCATTTCAGAAGTTGAAACCTCTATTTTCTCTAGAAGATATGAAACTTTTCAGTAAATATCCTGAGAAAAAAGAGTATACAGGTCAAAAGCTGTAACTTATTCTGTCTAGACATGTTTCATGTGTGTTTGCTTTTCTGCCCTCAGTCTTTAAGTGTGTTAACTTTTCTTCCCATAGACACTGAATAAATTAGTGGGAGAAAGTTAATGAGGTTTATAGTTGAGATGTTCTATGACTATTACATGCTGTTCTGCATTTTCAACAAATATTGTGGTTAAAATCAATTAAATGGCTGATCTGTTAAGAAATACACCAGTCAGGGCTCACAAGCTGTCTATTATTTGGGAGAAAATCTACCCACAAAGATTGTTTTTAAGAACCCAAGAATTAGAGTAGCACCTTTGCAGATGTCCATCTGTGAAATCATGCTTTGAAACCATTATGGAGCCATCTAGCCTCAGGTCACAGAGAGATTGGGCAAAATAGAGATATTTTCCACGACTCAGCTAGGGATAGTTAGTGATTTGGAGTGTGCATACTTATAAATAGGAAGCCTAGCAAGTAGAAAGCTTATTCTAAAGAAAAGCTAGACTTGAGCTTAAGAGTACTCACTACTAAGAATCTAGGGATTCACTTACTCCTCTTGAAAGGGAGAGGGTTAATTTTTTTTTAAGTTTCTCATTTCACTTTTTCCCCTTCTTCTCCCTTTCCTTTGCTTGTTTCTTTTCCCTTTATATATGCATTTAATAACATATCACAGGGCACAAAAGAATTCAAAAAACAAGCTTGTAAACTAGATAGTGTTCATGTCCTCAAAAATATAGTTTTATATTAAAATACACTAGACTCTCAATAGGCCCTGAGTACAGTTCTCTAAATTGATTGTAGCATTAGTTTTTTTTTGTTTGTTTTTTTTTTTTTTATCTCAAATTACAAAGACAAATACCAGTCTCTTAATTATCTATAGAATGCAAGAGTTTATAGTTATCAAATACAGGACTCCATTGTATGCCAAAATCCTTACCATCTTAGATATATTTGAATGTGAGGTCTTTGCTGCACATTTTACTATGTTCGGTAATTGAAAGTGGTTTAAGTAGTTTTTTTTTTTTTTTTTTTTTTTTTTTTTTTTTATTGATAACAGACTTCCACTACACCTGAAGACTTTTCTATTTAGTTTGACCTGTCAGAGCTTAGACAATGCTGACATATAACCTTTGACCAGCCAAGAACATAGCCATGTTAAGATATAACAAACTGACCATTAAGTAAGTAATCATGCACTCTTAAATAATACTCCTTAAGGTATAAGAGGCTCATTGTTTATGAAGGAGGAAAGTTTTATTTTTGCTTAAGTCTGGACTTATGTTATTATGGATATAGAGAGCTATTTTATTTTAAAAATTGCCTCAAGCCATAGAGAAAGGCTAGTCAGTCTTATCTAAAATAAGACTATTTAAGTAATTTATCTCCTCATCTATAAGCTAGGCAATTTATGTTTTTTGAAAATTCATACATTTCAGTTAGATTGTAAGACTTGCTGCCATACAGTTGGGCAAAATAGTTACTAATTTTTGCTTTAATTTCTTTTTCTTGGTGTTAATTTCACCCATTTCATTTTTGATGCGGGTGACTGGATTTTGTTCTTTCCTTTTTCTGATCAAATTAACCAAGAGTTTTTTTTTTTTTTTTCTATTTTGGTGGTTTTTCATACAAGCAATTCTTAGTTTAATTTATTGATTCAATAGTTTTCTTGGTTTCTATTTTATTAATCTCTCCTTTGAGTTTCAGAATTTCTAATTTGGTATTTAATTGGGTTTTTAATATTTTTTTTCTAGCTTTGTTAATTGCATGCCTAATTCACTGATCTGTTTCTATATGTTATTCATGTAGCTATTTAGATATATAATATTTCCCCTAAGAACTGCTTTGGATGCATCCCATAGGTTTTGATATGTTGTCTCATTATTGTAATTCTCTTGAATGAAATTATGACTTTTTTATATTTTTTTTTGTTTGACCCACTTGTTCTTTAGAATTAGATGGAAGTCAGTCTCATCACTTTTAATCTTAGAGAATTATCATGGTCACCAAAAGGTTAAAGCTTATATACTTAGTAATATCTTAGAAACAGACTTTGTAGCTATGCCCTTCCTCTATCCATTTTATCCTAAGGCTTCTTTGGTGAAAGGAATACACACATAATTAATATGTGAATGAAAGACAATTTTATCTGAAATCTTTGTGAAGCAAAATAAAAAAGTAAACAATCTACATGTTCACTTAGTTTTGAACGAAAATAGCCTACCCCATTTCAATAAACAGTAAATGTTATATTAAAATTTTGGAAAAAAATAACCTAAAACAGACAAAAAGAGATCATCTAGGATCAAATCTGAAGATAATTGAAAACTGATACTATTTGAATGTGAATCATTCTATATTTATTTTCAACAATGGATACTTTAGAAAGATTTAGCACTAATGCATATCTAAATCATATAAAAATTCTAGCAATTTAAAAATATAAAGACTAGTAATCAATATTTAAAGAATTAAGGGTTAAAGTCACTAATCAAAGTTTACAATTCCTTGTCAGAGATCATTATTCAAGTCTAGGAATCTAGTGTGAGTTTCAAGTAAAAGTCATTCAAAATATTTATTAAATTTCTCAGATGTTTAGAATCATATGTGAAATTCAGTCCTGCAGCACTATTAAGAATAAGAAATCCAGCTGCTTTACTAAAGTATTCAGTATTGATCTGACTGCTTATCCAGAGAAATTTAAACTCTAAAATTGTTCAAAAATTTTGTGAGAATTGGCTCCATCATCACCTCTTACAATATATAAATTAGCTAAATCAGTTTTTAGGAATATATTCTTGAAAGCTAAAAATAGAAAGGTAATGAAAAATCTGCAATTATGTAATTGCTGTAAGATCTCCCACTGCATCCAGGATCACCTCCATATATATATATATATATGTGTGTGTGTATATATATATATATATATATATATATATACACATACATACATACATATATGTATGTATATGTGTGTGTGTTTATGTATGGATGTATGTGTTAGGATTCTTACAAAGTGATAAGTAGGTTGTCTAATTTAAGCATCATGCTTAGCATGTTCAGAGTTCACACCTTTCACACCTTTAAGAGTTCACACATTAGCATTTGAGATTCTCAAGTCAGGATTCAGTATGAGATTCACAAGTTCAGTGGAGGAGATTCACAAGTCACAGCTCCCACAATCCTACTCTCGGAGCAGGAGTCAATCTTTGAATGCACACCTTTAAGAGATTATATATATATATATATATGAAGCCTAATCCAGGAGTCAGTTGAGGAGACTGAGAAGCCAGACTGCAGTCGGGCAGAACTGGAGATTCGGAAGAAGAGAGGCTGAAACTGGCAGAGGCAAAGGGCAAGCAACAAGAGCTCTGGGAGCCAAGGAAAGCCTACTGGGCTATTTTGAAGGAGACAATAAAGGACTGAACTTTTATTAGCTGGCTGCATTTGAGGTGATTATTACACTCAACTGAAACTAAGGCTGCCTCCAGAAGCCCCGCAAGAAATCTGTTCCCAGAGAATGATCATATTTTAGAAAAGAAGAACATTACATGTATGTATATGTGTGTGTGTATATATATGTGTGTGTGTGTGTGTGTGTGTGTGCATATGTATGTGAGTATATATTTATTATATATATATATTATATATATGAATAAAATGGTAAATCAAGTTTTTTATTAAAATCAAAATAAAATATAAGCTGTAGGAATTAATAAATTTGAAGTAAAATCACTTTTTTAAAAAAAGTTTCATGTGACTTAGAAATTGGAATTGGCATCTTTTAATATGGAAACTCCCAATCATCCCCTTCCCCTGCAGATTAGTTCCACAACTTCTCCATAATTTCTATCTATAGAGAGCTACTAGGGACATTGAGAAGGTAAGTGCTTTTGTCCATTGCTATATAACAAAGCAAAATATTTGCAGGGGAGAGTTAGATCTGATTGTGTCCTAACTCCAACAATTATTCCTTAGACCTTCCTTACTCCTTTATAGACTAGAAATCTTTAACATAGCAGGTTCTTGCAGAAAAAAAAAGAATGGGGAGGTTAGGGAAATGGGTAATGAAAAAGTTACTGGAATCATTCAGAAATTAATATGATAGGTAAATATTGAGGGAAGGACATGTGAATCAGGTGACACTTGTGTTCCCACAATTGACTGTAGTTAATAACCTTCCCCTTTGCTCTCCCCAGACTTAAAGGATTATCTGACTGTTGTTGTCCTTCATTTGTTTCAATTGTGTACAATTCTTTGCCACCCCATTTGGGGTTTGATGTACTTACCCCCTACAAAAGTGTGAATTTAATTAATTGGAGAGAGATGTATAAATCTTGAATGTATGGTCAAACACAAATGCCCTTTTTGCTTCTAACCTTCTCATGAAAATCTTCTGGGCAAACACTGAAACATTTATTTCTATGAATGTGTCTATGTACAAGTATGTAATTTTTAAAAAATGAAGATGAAATTATGCCATCATCTCATTAAAGTGCATAGTTTGAATATTGTGTGTTATATAACCTGAAATTAGCCCTTTTCATTAAAGGAAAAGAATGATTATTCAGTGATCAAGGGACAATGACTCAATTACTCAAGAGTACCCAGACACTCTCTATAGGCTTTCATTATGTAGTGAGGACCTATTCAGCAAGAAATTCAATCTACTAGTTATCAGATTATTGGTCAATGCAATTTAATATAATAACTTTTTCCCCATTTTGAATTACAGTAATAGGAAAGTATTTGTCAAGTGGTTAACCTTGGTCTGCTTTTGTGAGTCTCTTTATCTGAGGAGGAGTGAATTTGATTAGTTTTTCATCTTTTCCATTTAAACTTCCTCAAGGTAAAATAATAACATAGCATCTTTATATTTTTATAATAACACCTTTCATCCTAAGATTTCAAAGCGAAAACATTGAATTGTAAACCACACAATATTCTGAAGCAGTAGAGAGTCCATATTTGTATCAGCCAGCCTCATTGTCAGAGGAAGGAACTGTGACACAGAGAAAATGACATGAAAAAAATTTAAAGCCACATAGTATATTTTTATGGAAAACTTAATTTTATCCATAGGCACTTTTCTAAGCATTTTTAAACTCATCTGTGATTTTCTATTTTCAAGTATATATTCCTGAGATATGCATAAATCATTTTTAAATTATATTTTCCCATTGATTTCATAATTTTAAAACTTTATATTCATTGATGATTGTCCTTCCACTGTCAGTGACTCTTATACTTTAATTATTTTCCTCTCCTCTCCAATCTTAGTGAATCTCTGAAGTTGGCAAGCATGAGTACATTAAAATCTGCAAAAATTAATAAGTAAAAGGGAGTTACTATTGAAAACAATGCTTAGGAAACATTGTGAAAACAGTATTCAGAATATTTGGATTGAAATTCTACCTCTGACCTCTTATTATTTTTATTACATCTATCCATATTTAGTACTATGTGTGCATATACACACAAATGCATAGATATACACCCAGTTGAAATCAGTCTCATAGAGTACACACACACACACACACACACACACACACACATACATATACACAGGCTCATTAATCCCCTGAATTCTATAGGGTATACACACACATACATACAAAGACTAATCAGTCTCCTAAATTCTATTTCTAATGGATATGTCATTTGGATGTTCTTCATGTTTCCAAAACATGATTTGTCTATAATGGATACTTCACAGTATGCCCCAGGCTCATTTCTTCTCCAAAATTTGTTTTCTTTATTAAAGATAGACTCTTCCCCCCCCCCAAGCACTCATGTTTACAGTCATAGAGTGATTCTTGATTTTTCCTTAAGTCTCCTTTCCCCACATCCAACAAGTTATCAAGCCTTATTAATTCCACCTATACACCATCTCTGACACTTATTGCCTTACTTCTCTTCACATAACTACTCCCCTAATTCAGTTACATATGAATTCTTCATTATTGACAACATTGTAGTGTTGGTGCATGAGTTTTATATTTGAGGGAGATTGTGTACTCAATGAAGCATCTTAGGTTGAGATGAAATGTGGATCAGGTCTCTACTGCTTGTGCTTCTTTGGACCTAACAATTAACATCAAGAAAACACAAAGGCTGAATCAGTTAATACCACATCATCCCTATGTGGAAACTTCAGTTACAGCAAATGGAGTTTTGAATATTATGGATAAATTCACTTACTTTGACAGTATACTTTTCTATTCTCTCTCTCACACTTTAACATATTTTAAACACTTTGGTTTGATATCTCCTTTGCTTTATTCACATTTGTAAACCTATTTATCTAGGCTACTTTCCTTAGAAGAACAAATAAGATGTATACACAGAAATAGATAAAATGAATAAATTCAGCACCTAATAGCAAAGAAATTCTATTAATCCCATGATTATCCTTATCTAACTAATTCAGCATTAGTATATTAAAACTATTTAGGGCTTTACTTTCCCTATGTTGTACTTTTATATACCTTCAAACTTTCTTAGTTTTCATAAATACGAAGTAGAACAGGTTCTATTCCCTTTTGGTCACCCTGAATTTCTTAGACAAGTTTGTAAGAAGCCAGTTTTCTGGGTTGAGGTAATAAATGTAGCTTCTCAGAATTAAGTGAAGATTGGGATACAAAGAAAACAGTAAAAAAAAAATCCTATCTACTTGCACCTTTTCATTAAAGTGATGATTTGTTTGCTTTTGATAGAATCTACAGTTAGACTAAAAGTGAGTATTACTTGGTGATTGTTTATTTTTCCTTTTTTTTTTAGTTTTCTCAATATCTATACCTAAAGTAACTCAACTCTTAATATTAATAGAAAATTTCCAATTCTATTATAAACCTCTTTCATTTGAATAACCCTTAGTTTAAATTTTTAAACCATAAATTGCACTGATATATATGTCAATATAATCAATCAATAGTAAATACTTATAAATCATCTACTATGAACCAGATTCTGTATGAAATACTAGGGAGACAAGCACAAAATAAAATAATCTATACTCACAACATGCTTACAGTCTAATGAGGAGAAAATCCATCCATTCCTCAACACATACACATTCACACATACATACATATACATATATACACACATAAAATATGCAAATATATCTGTATACATATACATCCCACATACATTTAACAGATATGTTTTCTAAGATAAGTTAAAATATAAATATATGCATAATTATTGAATACAGTTTAGTCAAGGAAGGAGGAACATTTGGAGGGATATGGAAAGACTTCATGAAGGTAATGCTTCTCTTTCTATTATAGGAAGAGAAGTCTTCTTTGAAGCAGAGAAAAAGAAAAAAGGATTTTCATTCATAGGAAGGAAAGATTAAATTTCTTATGCCACCTACCTGGGATATTACATTTATACAAGTAAGCAAATGCAAGATAATTTGAGGAGATAGGGGATATTAACATTAAAGGTGATTTTTAAAAAGGGGGATATCTAAGTTGAATTTTAAAAGATGCTAAGATTTCTTTGGGACAGTCAAGATAAGGGACAATGCAATATAGCCTGTTGAAAGATTTTTTTTTTTGTTTGCCTTTTAAAACGAATACTTTGCCTGATCAAAAATTATGCTGTTTTATAGCCCTTTATAGCCCTTAGAATATAGTTCTAAATTCCTGTCCAGAATGGATGGATCTCCACTAAATGCATGAGTGTTCCAATTTTTTTCACATCCTTTCCAACCTCTGTCATTTTCTTATTCTGCCATATTAGCTAATCTGGTAGGGGGAGGTAGTATCTTAAAGTTGTTTTAATTTGCATTATTTTCCCATAGTAATTTAAAGTACTTTATGGATAGCTTTGATTTCTTTTCTAAAATCTGCCTGTTCTTATCATGTGATTATTTATCAACTGAAAAAAAAGTCTTGCTTTCTTATAAATTTGATGAAATTCTCTAAGTATTTGATAAATCAGGCTTTCATCAGAAAAGTTATTTTACAATTCCCCCACCCCAGTTTTCTGCTTTCCTTCTAATTTTATTTGCATTAATTTTATTTTTGCAGAATATTTTCATTGTACATAATCAAAATCATCTCTTTTTCATTTGTGTGATGCTTTATATATCTTGTTTGGTCCTTGTTTTGTTTACCTTGTAGATGAGCTATTCCACGCTCTCTTAATTTGCTTGTAGTATCAATCTTTATGTCTAAGTCATGACCTTATTATGGTATGGTATCTATTGATATCTTATATATATGAAGTCCATATCCCAAAGAAATTTGAATAAAGGACTGAGGGTAGAGCACTGTCCCTGGAAGCAAGAGAAACTGAATTCAAATCTGACAGCACTTAACATTTACTAGCAGTGTGACCTGACAAGTCAATTAATTTTTATTGCCTTGCCAAAAAATAAAATAAAACAGAAAGACAAAAATATTACATGATGGCTGAGAATTGTAAAGTAAGAGGATGCCCATCAATTAGAGAATGAATGAACAAATTGTGAAAAAAGGATTGTGATGGAAAATTATGTTGCCATATAGTTATGACGAGCTGGATGGTTTCAAAAAAACATGTAAAGACTTGCATGAATTGATGCAAAATGGAGCAGAATCAGAAAAAAGTTTTACAGAGTAACACTATTACAGGATGAAGAAATATAAATGTCTTAGCTATTCTGAAGAAGATGACAATCCAAGACAATCTCAAAGCACTCATGATGAAACATGCTATGAACCCTAAAGAAAGAAGTGATATTGCCCGAATACTGATGGAAGCATACTCTTTTTTTGCTTTTTTCATTCAACCATTCATTCTTCCTTTCTCCTTTATGTCTTTCTGTATCTCTTTTTCTTCTCCCTTCTTTCCTTCCTTTCTGTTCAAGTCTCTTTGTTTATAATGACTATTATAGAAATGATTTATGTGATTGCACATGTATAACTTATAACAGCTTGCCTGGCATCTCAGGAAGAGAGGAGAGGAGTGATAAAGAAATAGAAAAATAGAATTTTAAACTCACAACTTAAAAAATTATAAAAATGTTTTAACATTTAATTGGTGAAAATAATATATTATGTTTTTAAAGAAAACCTTCAATGCTGTCCTTCTAAAATTTAATTTAAAACATAGAAGAGAAAAGCTCTTCAAAATATATGCAAAACTTCCATAATACATATTTGGTCTTAATTGAGAGAAGACTGTGGTGTACAAGGTTGACAAATAATATATGTAACAACACCTGACCAAAATTTAATAGTTTATAAATTAAAGCTCATTAGAAGAAGATGAATTATAAAGATGGGACAGGAAAGAAAGTTGCGACATGATATAGAGATGTCAGGAAGAAATCTATTGACAGAAGACTTTAGAATTGTGAGTGATATACCAGAATATAATGAAAAATGCTTCTGGGCTCAATGTTTAGAGTATGAGAGAAAAAAAAATTGTAGGATAAAAGCAAAACATTCTGTTTTTACTCTAGTATTAATGAGGGTGAAGGTTGTTCAATAATTCAATAACAAGCTCTAATTAAGTTTCTATTATGTGCAAAGTATTATGTCAGGCAGTGGGTATTCAGAGAAAAACAATGATAAGTTCGTAAAGGATCTTGGGGACCTTGAACCAAATCTAGTAATATAATATTCATTAGAAATAAATGTAATGTCCTATACCTGGGTTTAAAAAGAAATAACCTCCCCAAATAGAAGATAAGGTAATTATGAAGAGAAATTAGAACTTTTTTTTTTAATGATCTCTGGGTTTTAATGGCATGCAACTCTCATGCAGTTTAAACTATGGAATTTAGTTCATAAAACTATACATATCTCTATATTGATGATTAGTGATACATAGATGGATTGATAGATTTATTTAGTTCTAGGTGTGATACTTTAGAAAAGTCACAGTATCTTGGAGCCTATCCGAGGAAAGAAGAAAGAGTAGTGAGGATAAGTTAAAGGACCTGGTATTGCTTTGTCTAAGAAGAGAAAACTTGTTGACCAATGAGACATTAGTTATTTACTCATATCTGAAGGATTTTTTCATAGAAGATGGAGGAAAATGAGTAAAAGATTCAAAACATCAAGTTGAAGTTTGAGGTAAAGAAATGCTTTTCTCCTAAGGGAAGGAGCTTTGTCTAATAGCTTCTGTGGGAGGGGAGGAAGGGATAGACAGGACTTACTTAGACTTGGCATAAGAATACCAGGAATTGATTCTCAGTTTTGATAGCCAAGTTATAGTGAATATTTCAACATATATGACTTTTGCTTTCTTTATTCTTAAAGTGGAGATGGTTAGGGTTATGCTAAATACAGAGGAGGTAATTATACTGAAACTTAAAGGATGAATAGTATTTTAATAGATAAAGATTTCAGGAAGAATGTCTCTACATTTAAAAGACAGGATGAGCAAAGTCAAGAAATTCAAAGGTCAGTATTCTATTTTGGCTAACAAAAAAACAAAAGAATGGAAGTCGCATGAAATATGACTAGCATGCTAATTTAGAACTAAAATCCTGCATGGCAGGCCAAATAGTTTAGATTTGTTTAATTGGTGATGACCCTCATGTGGCATTTAGATTTTTAAAGAATTTTTGCATATTATAAAGTTATTAAAATATGAGTTATTTTATTTAATATTAGAAAACAGACAAAATATAAGCATATCTGGAGAAACTCATTAAAATATTATTTTGAAACATAATTAAGATGTCTTTCCTTTCTTTCTTTTTCTCCTTTCCCTTCTTCATTTTATAACTTCATTTGTTCTTTCTTATTTAACAAAATAGTTTATGAATAAAACAAGTATTGATATAAAATAATACAATAAAATGATTGCACATGAAACTGCAAATGTACTTTGCACAATATGCTATCAGATACACAACAAATTATCATCTAAATTTTTTCTTCCTCCAAAATCATATTTAGAATCTACATATTTCATAATAACACCAGAGACATGTGAGTGGTAAGTCTACCATTAATAAATAATACAAAAACAAAAAACAAAACAATAACTCTCCCAACTGTTGAGTAACTCCTAGTATTTCTCTTTCTTTGTTCTACTTTAGCTGAATATAAAGGAAGATTAAAAAAAAATTCTATCAGAGTACTAAAGTTTTTTTTTTTTTTTTTAACAAGTAGAAGGTAAGATTTTATAGTCTTTCTTCTTTCTTTTCCCCTACGTGCAAGAAAGCAGGACCTCATGAACCTTTACTATATTTTTGTTGTTGTTGTTCTTATTTTTTACTTACTTTTTAATACTTTATTTCATGGTGTTTTTTTGTTTGTGGAGGAAATCTAGAACATCTGAAAATTTCTTGCCTCCTCTGAGGTAACAGAACAGGAACAGAAAAGTTCTTGACTATTTATTTTTCACACGATAGGAGCTTTCCATTATATCTCTTGTAGCATCCTAAAACTGCTTTTCCTTGGGATCTTTAATTTGTCCAAGTGCAGATGTTCCTACTAATCCCTACTTTTCTAGGGATGCTGCTAGGATGGATGCAAAAAGCAACAAAGAGAGTTAACCATTCTAAAGAAGTCGCAAAGAGAATGTGTGATAAGGTTGGAAAGGTAAATCTTTGAGTTGAACTTTCTCTCTCTTCCTCCATCCCCAGCTGACTACTCCTTCACTGAGAAGGCAAACAAATACACTACATGTGAAGTCAAGCAAATCATTTCCATAATAATTACATTGTAAAAGAAAATATAACAAAAAATGAAGAAAATAAAGTTTTAAAAAGTATGCTTCAATATATATTTAGAAATGATCAGTTCTTTTTTTCTGTGGATGGATAGCATTTAATATTAATGTCAGAATTTTCTTGGATCATTCTATTGCTGAGAATAGCTAAGTCATTCAGAACTGATCATCTTACTATATTGCTATTAATTTTTACACAATACACCTTATCTTGCATCAGCTCATGCAAGGTTTGTCTGTTTTTTCTAAGAGCATCCTGTTCATTTCTTAGAGTACAATAGAATTTGATTATAACACCTTGTTACAATTTGTTCAGCCATTCTCCAGTTTATGAGCATCCCCTGACTTTCCAATTCTTTGCCATAAAAAAGAATTGCTATAAATACTTTTGTACAGATACCTCTTTTTCTTTTTCATATTTTAATGTTTTTTGGGATAGACCTAGCAGTTGTATTGCTAGGTTAAAGAATATACATGGTTTTATAACCCTTTAGTAAAGTCCCAAATTGCTCTACAGAATGCTTCAAGAAATCTGTAACTCTACATCAGTGGGTTAATGTCTCATTTTTCCCACATCCCTTTTATCATTTTATCAGTTTTCTTTTTTATCCTATTAACCAAACATAGATATGAGGCAGTCCCTCAGAAGTGTTTTATTTTGAATGCTTCAAATTAATTAATAGTAATTCAAACCTTTTTTTGATTTATCTTTAGATAGCATTGATTACTACACCTGAAAACTGATCTTTTTTTTTTTTTTTTTTTTATCTTTATCAATTTGGGATGAGTCTTCTTTTTTCCTCTAAATTTGACTCAGTTTTTTATATGTTACAGAAATGAAGCCTTTATCAGGGAAATTTGTTTCACTTTTTTCCAAAGTTACTTTTGCTAATTATATTTCCCTCCATTCTATTCCACCATTCTGTCTCAGCTTTCCTTTTATTTCTCTTTAAAAATGTTTTGCTTTAGATTAAGGAATTAAATATGATATGACAAAAAAATACTCTAAATGACTATTGATTGAATAAATACAAATTAAAACAATTTTAAGTACCATCTCACATCTAGTAGATTGGCTAAGAAGATAAAAAAGTTAATAATAAATGTCGAAGATGTGGGAAAACTGGAACACTAATGTATTGTTGGTGGAGTTGTGAATTGATTCTGAAGAGCAATTTAGAACTGTTGGAATCCTTACTAACTGCTAACTAATTAGAGTTGATCTAATCTTACAAGAAGATGTTTTGGGCAGAACCTGAAACAAGGTACTAAGTAGAACTAATTAATACAAGGCTTGTGTTCACACCTTTACTTATTGGAGTTCAATGAGTTCACACCTCCCTTGAAGCTCTTTGGGCCAGAGAGCACTATGGGAGAAAACCCACAATCCCTCTATTGAAGGAGCATAAATAGAGCTTCAATGGGCCAGTCAAAGAAGTTCTTCAGAGTGAAGAAGCTACAAGTCGAGATTTCACCGGATGACATGAAGAGTGGAGCTGGCTGAAGGCTGAAGAAAGCAGAGGCAGAGGCTGAAGGACCAGACCTTTGGATTTGGCGACATTCGGAGAGAGCTCTTTTAACCAAGCAGAGAGATAGGCCTCTAAGCTAACCGGGCTATATTGGAGATAATAAAAGATCTGAACTTTTATCACCTGGCTGCGTTTTGAGAAGAAAAAGCTCACCACATTTTGGCGCCCAACGTGGGGCCGATTCAGATCCATCTGAACTAGATCACAACATAGAACTATGCCCAGGGGTTACAAAATGGTGCTTACCCTTTGATTCAGCAGTGTCACTACTGGGTATCCCAAAGAGGATCATAAAAGAGGATAAAGGACTCATATTTGGAAAAAAAAAAAAATACCTCCTTTTTTGTGGTGTCAAGGAATTTGAAATTGAGTGGATGCCTTATCAGTTGAAGAATGACTGAATAAATTATGATATGTGAACATAATAAAATGTTATTGTTCTATAAATGGAGGTGAACAGACTAATTTCAGAAAAGCCTGAACTTATTTGAACTTTTGCTGAGTGAAGTGAGCAGAACCAGGAGCATATTTTAGAGAATAATGACAAGACTGTGTGATGATCAACTATGATAGACCTAACTCTCCTCAGCAATAGTGAACCAAGACAATTCTAATAGACTTGGGATAGAAAACACCATCTATATGCAGAGAAAATTATGGAGAAAGAATACATATCAAAGAATACTATTTTTACCTTTTTGTTTCTTTGCTATTTTTCTCATTTTCACCTTTTGTTCAGATTTTTCTTTCACAACATGACTAATATGGAAAATGTTTAAAATGGGTGTGTGTGTGTGTGTGTGTGTGTGTGTGTGTGTGTGTGTGTCATATATAATTCCAGTCTTGAGGAGAGAGAGATAAGAGGAATGAGAAAAAATATAACTCAAAATATTTAAAAATGAATGTTAAAAACTATCTTTGCATGTAATTGGAAAAATAAAATATTATTGAAATTTACAAAAACATTTTGCTTCTGACTACCTCTTTCTCAATCTGCACATTTTTCTATCACTCCTTTCTCTTCTCCTCTTCTCCTGGTACTTTTCTTTAGAATAAGATAGATTTCTATAATCTATTAAGTGTGTCTATTACTTTCTCTTTGAACCAGCTTTTATGAGAATAAGATGTAGCCTATACCCCTTACCTTAATTAATTTTCCCTCCAGTGCAAAAGCTTTTCTCTCCTCTTTTATGTGAGATAATTTACTCCATTCAATCTCTCCCACTTTTATCTCTTCCAGTACATTCCTCTTCTATCCCTTACTTATATTTTTAGATACCTTCCCTTCAAAGTTTAATTCACATTTGTGCCTTTTATCTATAAATATTCTTCTAACTCTCCCAATAATAAGAAATGTTTTTTGGTTTTTTTTGAGTTAAAAGTATCATCTTTCCAAGTAGGGATATAAACATTTTAACTTTATCAACTGGTTTATGATTTCCCTTCTCTGTTTACCTTTTTATAATTCTCTTCAATCTTTCAATATTTGAAAGGAAAGTTTACTATTCAGCTTTTGTCTTCCCATCAAGAATGCTTGAAAGTCCTCTCTTTCATTGATTATACATTTTTTTTCCCTGAAGGATTATATTCAGTTTTGCTTGGTGATTCTTGGCTATAATTCTAGCTCCCTTGCCTTCTGGAATATCATATTCAAGCACTCTGATTCTTTAAATTAGAAGGTGCTAAATCTTGTGTTATCTTGACTGTGTCTCTACCATACTTGAATAATTTCTTTCTGGCTTCTTTAAATATTTCTCATTGGTTTGAGAGCTCTGGAATTTCTGATATTTCGGAGAGTTTTCATTTTGGAATCTCTCTCAGAAAAGGATTGATACATTGTTCCCATTTCTATTTTACTCTCTGGTTCTAAAATAACAGGGCAGCTTTCTTTAATAATTTCTTGAAAAATGATATCTAGGTTCCTTTTTTGATCATGGCTTTCAGGTAGTCCAGTATTTTTTAAAGTATATCTCCTGTATCTTTTTTCCAGGTCAGTTTTTTTTTTTTCCATTGAGATATTTCACATTGTCATTGTCCTCTCCTCCTTCTTCTCCTACTCTTCCTCCTTTTTCTTTCTCCTCCTCCTCCTCCTCCTCCTCCTCCTCCTTCTTCTTCTTCTTCGCATTCTTCACATTCTTCGCATTCTTTTGATTTTGTATTTTTTTCTTTATTTCTCACAAAGTAATAAGTTTTTTTTTCCAATTCCAATTTTAAAGATATTACTTTTTAGTGACATTTTTGTATCTCCTTGTATTTTTGCCAAACTCTACTTTTTAAAGTATTTTTTTTCTTCTTCAATGAATTTTGAGTCTCTCTTTCCATTTGGCTAACTTTGTTCTTTAGGGCATTATTCTCATCACTGGTTCTTTGCACCTCATTTGACCTATTTGTTTTTAAGATGCAATTTTCTTAAAGGATGTTTATGGGTGTGTGTGTGGGGGGGTGTATGATATGTGTGGGGTGTGTGAGTTTTCTTTATTAAGCTGATTAGTGTTTATTAATGATTTGATCTAGTCATTGCCATTTTTCTTCCCTATTTTTCTTCTATTTTTCTTATTTGATTTTTCAAAATCCTTTTTGAGCTCTTCCCTGACATGAGACCATTTCATATATTTCTTGGAGGCTTTGGATTTATGAACTTTGACTTTGTTATCTTTTAAATTTGTGCTTTGATATTCCTTGCTACTGTAGTGACTTTTTATATTCAGATTTTTTTTTTCCTTCCCCGCTCCCTCCGCTACCTATTACTTGATTTTTAACTCTTTGGTAAAGTAAAGCTCTGCTTCCAGGATAGAAGGTGTACAAGCTTGAAATTCAGGGGATTTGTGCAGCCATTTTCAGAGATACTTCTAGAGAACTGTAAGTTTTCAGTTCTTCCACGGTTATGTGTTCCACAAAGAGAATTACTGCTCTTCTGACCTCTTCTCTGATCTGTGAGTCATTATAAACTCTCTTTTCTGTTCTGCAACTGTGATGAGGGTCCTTATTCCACTGTTACCACTAGTTCTAGTGTGATAATGTGCCTTTTCAACCTAAGATTGCCACTTAGGACTGCCACCCAGATCCAAGTATACCCAAATCAACAAAATACCAGTAAAGAGACCTCTGACCACTTGTTCAACTCACTTGTCATCTCTTTGGAAGGAGGTACTGATGATGATTATTCAGTGATTCCCATGCCCTGCTCCTAGTTTACCGTGCCAGGACTATGCTGGCATGGTAGGGGCTGGGCTGCATTCCACTTTCACTCATGTGTAACAGACCCTAACTGTTAACTTTCTAAGATGCCTTATCCTGAAGAATTGTTTTGCTCTGTCTTCTTGTTCTACAGTTTGTTCAGAGTTATTATTTAAAATTATTTGGAGGGGTTTGAGAGAGAGTTTAGGAGAGTCCCTGTCTTTACATTTTGTAAATGAGATTCATCATGTATAGCTTAAAAGAGTCATAATAATCAAAGTGTAACCTTAGAAAATATAATTAGCTTTCATATGATTTGAATTCTCTTGCTACAATCATAGGATCATAGATTTTAATTTTCGAAGAAACATTAAAACCTATGTTGTCCACACACCTCATTTTTTCAGATGAAAACATGGAGACCAGAGAGGGTAAATGTCTTGTGCATGATCACATTGAACTTAGACTTCCGACTGTAGTGGCAACACTCTCTACTATACCATGACTATCCCTGACCTTCTGGAATCCTTCCAACTCTTTTAATCATGTCATTTGTCTTCTCTCACTCAATGTTTTTCTCATTTACAAAATCTTCTTTTAGACCAGTCATAAATGGCCAATTGCAATTTGAACTTGTAGACTGTCACATAAGCTAAAGGAACATAATGAATACAATTTGGAGTGAATTAAATATTAAGTACCAATAACATATGGGAAAGACTTTGTTTTAGGAAATTTTCAGTGCCCCTAAAATCAAAACTTAAATGGTTGTTATTCTTTATTCTCAAAGAGGACCAAAAATGACATCATTATGTTGGAGTAAAGTTACAGGGTAGTTGATTGTGACTTATCAGACCAATATGAACTCAAAAACTCTACTGCAGGTTGGGCAAAAATAGGGCACATGAACATTTGAAGTGGAGATGTCTAAATTTGTATAGCTCATTTTTCTTTTTAGTTACTACAATTCTGTTTTGCTCATTGAGCACAAGACCTTTTTTGATGAATACACAATGTTGGTTGGTCCTTTGCCAGTGTCTCTTATGTCATGTTACTGATTCCCAAATTCTTCATACAGACTTTGAGAGAGATCTGGTATCTATTCTTCTGATTGCCACATGAGCACTAGAGCTGTATGAGGTTTCTGTAAAATATTCTTTTAGGCAGATGTATATTTTATATTGGAACAATGTAGCTAGACCATTGGAATTGCATTCTCTGCAGTAGAGTTTGATACTTCATTGAGAAAGAACCTCAGTGTCTAGTAATTTTGCCAGACATTCTTTAGATTCTTCCTGAGACAATTCAAATGGAAATGATTCAGTTGCTTAAATGTGGCTGGCATATTGTTCAGGTTTCATAACTGTACAGCAAATTGGCTCTGTAGACCTTCAATTTGATAGGCAACCTAATAACTTTTTACTCCCATACTTTCTTTAGGAACCTCCCAAACATTGAACTAACTCTAACAATGTGTGAGTCAACTTTACCTTTTATCTGTACACCTCCGGAAATTATACTGCCAGGGTGAGTGAATTTATCCACAGCATTCAAAATTTCTCCATTTATTGTAACTAATGATTCCATATATGGATGGTATGGTGCTGGCTGGAAGAAAATCTCCATTTTCTTGGTATTAATAAATGATTTTGGTAGATCAAAATTAGCACGAACAGCAGAGAATGAATTGATATTTTGTAATATCTTGGTCTCAGATATTTCATTGAGCACACAATCATTTGTGAATAAAAGTCATGCACCAACTCTTCTTCCATTTTAGTACTGGCTTGTAGCCTTTTCAAGTTAAATAATTTATTGTTAAGTATGGTTGTTAACCTTCATACAAATGAAAATTGTTAAAAAGACTTCTGACAGCATTGCTTAAAATATTCCAAAAATTGAAACAACAAGCATATAGCCTTATTTTACTCTGTGATTGGGAAAGCATACAAGCATCATCCATTATCCAGAACCCATGAAAATATTTCTTTTGAAATTGCCCAACAGTTCCAGGAAAAATGCCAAAAACAGAAGAGAGGTTTGTACAAAATGTCCATTGATCATTGATCTGACCATTTGCTAACTGTCAGTTGTGAGGGATTTTGGAAAAATCTCCGGTTGCTTGGAGAAGTTTATTATTATTTAAATTTCAATAATCACTAGATCTCTGATCAAAACATTTCCAATGCTCCCTCCAATTGTACTCACTGAATTCCATTATCAATTTCTTATTCTATATGATTAAATCCTTTGGAGAATATCTTCCCAGTAGTCTGTAAAGTTCTGTGAATATAAATGAAGAAATTAGGCTGTTATCTTGTAAACCAGATTTTATGTTCCCAAGCATTTATTAACTAGATGATGACACTTCTGTCATTTTTTTGCTTGCATATCAATTTTGTTAATAAGCTGCAGCCTACTCACACCCACAAAGTATTTTTCTATTACCTTTTGGGTCACTGACAATTATGATTAGTCAAAGTTGTGTTCACTGAGTCATAGTCAAGCCACATATCACTGTCAACATACTTTTCTGGCTTGAAAATCTTGTTGTTTTTTTTTTTCCTTCTATGAAAAAGGTCACTTTTAGATTTGCCACAAACAAAATAAATTCAAATCAAGTCCACAATGTCCTATGACAGTCCTGAATCTAATAGAAGTGTAATATTTATAATGAGGGAGGTAAAAGTTATGCTGTATTCTATCTTAATCACATTACATCTGAGTTCATCAATTTCTGGATACTACTTATGAAGCAGATTACTAACAAATAGGATTATATACAATAAATGTATGGTGATCAGTCAGGAGAACAAAGTAATGCAATATTATGTTATATAAAATTGGTAAATAATGAAGATACATAATCTTGAGAAAAGATGATGTTGATATTTGATAATGGTGAGTGTGATTATTAACTTTTAGTAATTCACTCTCCACCTTTTTAACCTCCATTTTTCCAACTGGGAAATAGGTATAATAATAATAAATAAATAAAATTTTGGTGAGTATTATACAGGAAAATATTTGTAAAGTATAGAGGACAATGGCTAGCACATAGTGGGAGATTAATAAATTATTATTTCTTTTCTTTCCCCCCACACTTCTTTCCTTTCTTCCTTTACTTGCCCCGAGTGGAAAGAATAATTTATATGTTAAGGAATTAACAGTGTAGCTTTTAACTCAATTATCAAGCCAAACACAAACAACATAGTGGATAGTATGCCTCAGGATGTGATTGTTATTGGTACTAGAAGTCTTCAAGCTATTGTAGCAAGATTATTTGTCAAGGATGTTGTAGAAAATCTTAGAATCATAGATTTAGAGCCTGCTGGGATTTCATAGATGTTATCTAATCAAATCCCCTCATTTTAAAGAAGAAAATACTCAGTTCTAAAACAGAAGTGACTTATTGGAGGCCTTATAATCCTAAATCCAAGATTTGAATCTATGTAATAAGATAGTTATAACTAGAAGACATGTTAGAGATCACTAAATCTAAACTGTCCATTTTGCAGATGATGAAACTGAGGCCAAGAGAATTAAAATTGTTTTCCAAATTTCCCACAGATAGTATGTATACTAAAATGATTTTATCTCATGTCTTCCTGCCTTCAAATTCATTATTTTCTGCTTTACCTCAGTATGTAAAATGTTCCTTTAATCCTAAATTTATTTAACTTTTCACTGTTTTATGTAGCCTTCCTAATTATTATATCAATATGATTCAAGTTTTTAATTCCTAAATTATGAATATCTGTCTCATAATCAAATTAGTATTATTCTTTATCCTTATAGAGATCAATACTGTATATTGTTAAACATCAAGTCAATTTGTTTCTTTGTTTTATGAAACATTTTAGACCTGGTTTATTTTTTTTAAAGAAATCTGTAATGGAATGTACATTAATGGTGGGAATGCCCTTTTTATGCATTAACTATCAGGATACATTTTTTGTTACTTGAGGGAAAAGTTCCTGAAATGGTTCTCAGCTAATAATTACCTCTGAAGACTCTCAGCTTGGGCATAGGCTGAGTCAAGGATAGTGTTACAGTGAGAAAATGTGACAAAGTCCTTAAATGAAAGATGCCTTGGATTCTGGCTTTAGAAGAAAGTAGGAACAGATGGGTCTTAAAGCCCCTTGAAACTATTCTGTGGTTTTTATACCATAGAAGCCATAACCTAGTACCTGAGAATCAAGTCAATCTTAGAACCTGCCTGTTCTAGCCTTGTTTCTGTATATACACACATACATATGTACACATATACACACATTTTGTATACATATACTTATATATGTGTGTGCATGTATATGAGTATCTATAGGTATGTATGTACATGTATATACATATATACAAATCTGCATCTATATAGATATTTACTTTTTATCTTCTTATCTGTTCTTTCTCTTCAAAAAATAAAAAAAATAAACATCTTTGAAATAAATATGCATCAAAAAATTGAACTTACCCACTATCCATAACCATAAACCTCTCTCATTTCCATATTGAATACAACACTTATTTTTCAGGAGGCAAGTGACGTTCATTAACACTGGATCACTGGACTCATGATGATTCTTCCTTACGCTGATCAGAAATTTTATGTCTTTTGTATCAATCTTCCCACGCTTCTCTGAAATTCTACCTTTCAACATTTCTTATGGTGCAATAGATTGTAGGTAGTGAACAGCTACTAAAAATTTCATAGTTGGATTTGTATATTTTTAATGAATACTCTCCCTAATGTAAACATAATGAGAAGGAGGCTCTAATTGGGGGAGGGAAAGGAAACAAATTCCTAAGCTATTAGAGATTGATAAGAATAGAATAAACTTCTTTGGGAACTACTGGCTTCCCTCTTACTGTACATATTCCAGACAAAGCTGAACTGATCACTTGTTAGAATATGGAGCAAGGAGATTTTTGTTCAGTTATAGATTTGATTTTTTTTTTTGTTCCAACTCTGAGTTGATCCATTCCAACTCTGAGATCCTGTTATTCTATGAAATAACTTTCTCAGCTCCTTTACAATCTATCAATATTACTTGAAAGAGATATTTGTCTTCTATATGTTTTTACTTCAAGGAGAATATGGAAAAAATAAAATGTTTAAATCATTAAAACCCATGGATAACATAAAATAATAGATCTTAGTATGTTGTCTGTTTTGTCTTCATATTGGTGTTTATTTTTTCTTTTCAAAGAAATGAGGAGAAAGTTATCATTTTTATCTCTTTTGTTTTATATCAGGTTTTCAGTTAACTAGAGTCATCAGCAGAATTTTCTGATTTTGCTTCCTTGTGTATCTTTTCTTTTTCCTCTGTAAAATTTTCATATTTTAGAAATTTTATCTTATTTTTTAGTTATATTTTCTATTAGCAAACCAATATGGGGGAGAGGGGGAGAAGTGAGAGAAAAACAACTTCACATCCTTCTTCTCTTTTGCACACTGAATGCTCCTCTTTGGAGCTTAGAAACAGACGAGAAAACCAAACTACTTCATTACATTTACAATCCAAGTAAAACTACCATTTATCTCACCTCTGTACTGTGGATCTCCTGGGAGGATATGGCCCTCTAGCTAGAATCCAGTAAATGTGTAAGTGTAAATGTTTTCTTTCCCATTACCCTCACACTTATTTACAGACTGTCAGGAACAACTGGTGCTGTTATCTGAATAAAGCCATTCCTTTGCTCATGCAGAGCCATATCACAGGCCAGCTGGGCTGCCTCAGAGTAGCTTGTTATCATCCTTTAGAAGTGAGGGGGAAAAAAACGATCCATGACAATGATAAACATTACACTTTGACAGGTTTACAAGATGCCCAGAGCTTGTGGTCAGAAAGTACCACCTTAGTTTGCTTCTGAGCAAACAGGGACATTATAGAACACTGGGGCCCATGAGCAGCAGCTTTAGAATGACCAATTGTTTCTGATAAATGGTCACACTTTCTTTTGTTCTTAAATGTGTTTGCTGCAAAAGGCATGGAATCCTGAATAGATCTCTATTGTCTCATGACTACTTCTGAAATTGCATTGAGGGAAAAAGGATAATAGAGAGAGATAAGGGAGAAAGAAGAGGGAGGAGAGATACAGTGAGAGAGACAGACAGATGGATGGACAAAGGAGAAAGAGAAATATATAGAGAGAGGGAGAAAGAGAGAGAAAAAGACTAAGAGAGAGAGAGAGAAAGAAAGAGAGACAGACAGAGAGAGAGAGAGAGAGAGAGAGAGAGAGAGAGAGAGAGAGAGAGAAGGAAGAATAGAAGGAGGGAGGGAGAGAGGGAAAGAGAGAAGGAGACAGACAGATGGACAAATGAGAGAGAGAGAGATGGAATGAAAGGGAGAGGAAGAGAGAAAGAGAGAGATGATTTTTAGTTACCAGCCCTGAAACACACAAATCCACATCTTTGCACGCATATACACTCACAAAACTGCTCCCTTAGGCCTGGCAGGTAGTAATTATAAGTTGGCACCATGCCTACTTATGCCATCTGCTGTTTTCAAGGCTGCTTCTGCTTTATTTCTTGCAGAGTATCCCACAAGCAACCCTGAGTCCATATTGTCTCCTCTGTTAACAGACTTCTCAGCACTAGAACAGGTCAGGGATAGCGTTGCTTAAACTTAGCAGAGAAGCCACCTGCTAGAGAGAGGAACTGAGCACATAGACAGGGAAAGGGGAAAAATAATGACTATTTTCATGTTATTTGTGCCTTTCAAGGTCTCTGTTATAGCACCTGAGGGAGCAGTAGTCATCTTGAAATGCTGAATGCCATTAGACTTTGTTACTGTGTCATTAAGATTGTGAGTAGAAGTTGTGTCTTCCTTTCACTATACAAACACACACATGCATACATACACATTTAAAAAAAAAAAAAAAAAAAACTAACTCGAGACAAATCCAAAAGAGCAGAGAAGTATACAAAAGAATATATCTAATATCCAATGAAATCAGATATGGAGATAACCCTGCTTATCTGCACCCATTACCATTGATGAACTATAGTCATTATTAGATTTCCTTCTCTCAACAGTTGTGTATATGTGAAATAACATAGTAGAATACCTAGTTTGGTTGGATTTGGAAACAGCAGAATCTATATTCCAGTCTGGACTCTGACACATACTGGCTGTGTGATCATGAGTATATTAGCTAATCTTTCAAAACTACAGGCAGCTATGACTGTGAATTTAAAAATAAATTAACAAATAAATAAAGCTGCTCTTCAAAGAGTTTTATTTAGAATATGAAATCACTGATCTTGATTCAACTTTAAAAATGAATGTATCTTTTTATCATTTGTCATTGTCCCTGACCCAATGGCTTAATTCTGTTCTAGAACATGTAGTTGAGCTATTATGTTATATGTTGTTGTTGTTTGTACTTCATTCCCCAAAATGAGCATGAAATTAGGAATGTGATACCATGACATGCAAGAGAATTGGATTGAAGTGAGGGAGGACTATTAAAAGTCAGCAGCCTCACTCTGTCCTTGAGAGCCATCTGGGTCCAAGGGCAAGAAATTTTTCAGGATGATGGGAGATGGCCTTCTCAGCTAACTGGGAAATACCAGAGAATAGCAAGGAGAGAGAAACTTTACTTATATGGACAAAGCAAAGAAATAGAAGGAAAGAACAGAATAGGAAAGATAAGAAATCTGTTCAAAAAATTTAGAGATATCAAGAGAAAGTTTCATGCAAAAATGGACATGATAAAAGACAAAAAATTGTAGTTTTGTAATTACTTTGTCAAGCTATTTGAAAATGTTTTACCTCAATATTATGCTTTTGTGCCTTACATCAATTAAGCTTTACCAAAGTATCAAGAAATTTTGGAGTCTAGAGAACTTGGCTGTTTCTACATATTTTCCTTTTAAAAAAATCCTTAGAGGCACAAATTTCTGATCTCTTTTCTTTCTGGAATGCTTTACATTCCACCTGAATGTCTTTTATTTTCTCCATTTGAACGTATCCCCAGTATTTGACACTGGATCTTGCATGTAATACCTGGTTTAAGAAATATTTATTAACTGATTGAATATTTCTACAATTGGGAAACCTTATTCTATAATAGAGCCCATTCTGCTTTAATTCTCTCACCCAGTTCCATGTGTCATTAATATGTGTGTTTATTAGAAAGTTCAGTCTTTGCACTTTTCTCCCATTTTTGCTGAAGTCTTATCTATGGTTATGGAACACTATACAATGTAGAATTTAGCTAAGGTGCTATTTAATTTTGTAACAATTTTATTTTTTGAAAGTATTATAAGAAATGATTTAGGGAAAAAATGAGAAACAAGTTGAAAAATGTAGTTGGCCAAATAAAATAATTTGTAAAAACTATCCCTTAAAAGCAGGAGCTAAACTTTCTAGTGTCAGGAATCACTCTGAGAGTTAGAGAGGTCTATGAAGCCTTTCTTAGAATAAGGTAAATGCACAAATTAAAAAAATATATATAAAGGAAAACATTTATGTTTATATATAATTATCAAAACATAAAAAAAAAAAGTTTATGGGTCCACTTTAAGAATTCCTGCAAAAGAACAACACAAAAGTCTGATATCTTACTCCCTAAAAATACTTGATTGCTATTTTCTTACTAAAGTTAAACTGAAGTCTAAATAAAATTAAATAGGTTTTAGCATCTCCAAATATTTGTCAGATCAGTTTCGGGACCCTGGTTGCCCTTTTCAGAATGTGTTTAGTATCTTCTCACACTGTAAGGATAGAACAATGGATTCTTTGTCAGAAGACTTGGATCCAAATGTTAAGTGAGCTAATAGTCTCATAAGTCACTTTCTCTCTATGCCTCACTTTAATTAATTGTGAAATAGGTAGGCCCTGAGACTAGGGATCTCAGTGGAATATAATGTACAAGATTATCCCATCCTTTGTATCTAGCTCATTGCTATGGATATACTCCAAGATTTTAACCTTTTTTTTTCATCAATTTGTGGACAATTTACAAGAAGCTACAGAGTTACTTACTGAGATTGTTGTTAGAGGTAAGTTTAGGAAATTCCTAGAACAACTAATGTCAGAGTGACATACAAATACCATTGGACCATTTGGTACCATACTTGGAGAGAATAATGTGAAAATTCTCAAATGTATGGCAGCTCTTGATAGATGAACTATATAGTCAATTAGTGGGAATCCTGAATATGGCAGAAACTCAAAAAGTTTTTACATAAAGTCTTCTAGGTGGAGGATTCTAGTAAGATGGCAAAGTATGTTGGTAAATTTCAATTTCTCCTTATTTCCCCACAAATAGAACAAATTTGCACTTTAGGGCCAACTCAGTCTTAAAAAAAAAAAAAATTAAGACTTGGGCCAGAACAGGGATCCTGCTGATACAACCAGAGAAGAACCAAAGAAAGACCCCAGGCCAGGTATTAACCTAATGAAGTGCAAATATCTCCAGGCTAGTTCCACAGAATCACCAAGTGGGGAGTCCCAGGATGATCTGGGTGTGGCTGGATTCTCAAAAGAAGCCACAGAGATTTTCACTTCCTGGACTGTTAGTAGAATCTGGGTCCGAGATGGGGAGACTGAGGGAACTTTGGGTGATTAGGAATGCTAGGCCTAGCTATGCTGCAGGGATGCAATCCTGGGTGATAAGGAACCAGAGCCTACTTGGTGCAGAGACCGGGGGAAGGGGTGGGGTGGGGGGGTGGGGGGCAGGAAAGCTTCTTGCTGTGGACATTTTCAGGAGGGTGGAGTTTGGGATCCTTGGTCATAAGGGAGAGCTAAAGGGAAGATTGAGGCATCATCCCCCACTCCTGGATTAGAGGAGTTTACACTATTACCTCTTAATATAAAAAATGAACCAGCAAAGAAGAAAGAACCCCACCATAGAAACCTACTATAGAAACAAGCAATTTACACTGAAGTAAAAGGAAAGTTTCTACTCCAAAGGGTAACATGAATTGGCTTCCTGCCCAAAGAGAATCTATAGAAAAACCAAAATAAATAAATAAATAAAAATTCAAAGGAGAGACTCTGAGGAAAAATGAAAGAAATTAAAAACCATTCAAGAAAAACAAGAAGATTATGAAAAAATGTTAATCAACTTGAAAAGTAGGTACACATTATCAAAGATGAAAAGAACTCTTTGAAAATTAGAATTGGGCAAGAGGAGCCAGTAAAGCTATAAGAAACCAAGAAATAATAATAATAATAAAAAGATGATAAAGAATGAGAAAATAAAACAAAATGTGAAAAATTTTTTAAAATGACAGATATAGAGAACAGATCAAGAAGAAAAAAATTAAGAATAATTGGACTGCCTAAAAGTTGTGACCACAAAAAGGACCTTGACACAATACTTCAGGAAACAATAATAAAAAAAAAATGTTCCAGAGAGATAGAATTGCAGGGGAAAGTAGAAACAGGAAAAAAAAAAAAAAAAAAAAAAAAAAAAACTACCAATCACCATCTCAAAGTAATCCTTTGTGGAAAACACACAGGAACATTATTGGCAAATTAAAAAAAAAAAAAAAAAAAACATTAAAGAGAAAATTTTCCAAGAAACAAAAAAATAGTTCAAGTATGCTGTAGCTACAATTAGAATGTTATAGGACTTATTAGTCCTGTAGTAGCTACAATAAAAGACTGCAGGTCCTGGAATCTTATTTAGCAACAGTCAAAAGAACTGGGTCTGTGGCCAAAAATATCACATCAAAATTATTTATAATAATGAATGATACAAAACGGACATTCAGTGAATTTGAAGATTTTCAGAACTTTCTATCAACCAAACTGGAACTTAATAGAAAATTTAACCTTTAAGAGCCCAATACCAAAGATCAATTTCAAGAAACTTAGCCTGGAAAATGTGTTTATGGTTTTTTATAAATAGGAAATGAATACCATATGTTTAAGATTGGCATCAACAATATGACAGCCCACAAGAAAGATTGGAGCAGGATTAAAGAAAAATAGTAATTCTACAAATAGGACAAATAGAAAAAGAGTCATTAGAGAAGGGAGGAGAGTTTGCTTATAGTTTTGAAAATCTGCTCACATTGGGAATGGGTTAAATAGATAACACTAGATAGATAGATAGATAGATAGGCAGACTGGGAAGCAAAGAGTGTGGAAAAAAGACAAGAGAAAGATCTATGGGAGATTAAGTAATAGCAAGGCAAATTAAGAGCAGAATTAAACAGAGTCAGTGGGGACAGGGAAGATTCGTATGTATGTATGTGGGGAAGGATGAGGTGTGTTTTGGTCTATGTACATCTATGTATATATCTATAAATGTAAAAATAAACATATCTTTTTTTAACAATAGCTTGCTTGAAGGTGGTGGGGGTAATGAAAGGGGGAAAAGAAGAATAAAGAAATAAAACATGTGCAGCAGAGATCAAAAAAGAAGGTGGATATTCATGAATATAATTTCTCCGTCTAATATTTATACTTTTTTTGATTTTGTAATTTGTTGTTATATACTTTGAATCCTTCATGTTCTTCTGAGCACATGGAAATGTTTTCTTTTCTTTTGTTTCATTTTGTTTTGTATTCCTGTTCTGTTATTATTTTTTTTCTTATTCTGTTTTTTTTTTTTTTTAAATAATTTTTTATTGATAGAACGCATGCCAGGGTAATTTTTTACAGCATTATCCCTTGCATTCATTTCTGTTCCGATTTTTCCCCTCCCTCCCTCCACCCCTTCCCCCAGATGGCAAGAGTCCTTTACATGTTGAATGGGTTGCAGTATATCCTAGATACAATATATGTGTGCAGAACTGAACAGTTTTCTTGTTGCACAGGGAGAATTGAATTCAGAAGGTATAAATAACCTGGGAGGAAAAACATAAATGCAAGCAGTTTATATTCATTTCCAGTGTTTTTTCTCTGGGTGTAGCTGCTTCTGTCCATCTTTGATCAATTAAGGCTCTCTTTATCAAAGAGGTCCACTTCCATCAGAATACATCCTCAAACAGTATCATTGTTGAGGTATATAATGATCTCCTGGTTCTGCCCATTTCACTAGGCATCAGTTCATGTAAGTCTCGCCAGTCCTCTCTGTATTCATCCTGCTGGTCATTCCTTACAGAACAATAATATTCCATAACGTTCATATACCACAATTTACTCAACCATTCTCCAATTGATGGACATCCTTTCATTTTCCAGCTTCTAGCCACTACAAACAGGGCTGCCACAAAAATTTTGGCACATACAGGTTCCTTTCCTTTCTTTAGTATCTCTTTGGGGTATAAGCCCAGTAGAAACACTGCTGGATCAAAGAGTATGCACAGCTTGATAACTTTTTGAGCATAGTTCCAAATTGCTCTCCAGAATGGCTGGATGTGTTCACAGTTCCACCAACAATGTATCAGTGTCCCTGTTTTCCCACATCCCCTCCAACATTCCCCATTATCTTTCCCTGTCATTCTAGCCAATCTGACAGGTGTGTATTGGTATCTCAGAGTTGTCTTAATTTGCATTTCTCTGATTAATAATGAGTTGGAGCATATTTTCATATGTCTATAAATAGTTTCAATTTCTTCGTCTGAGAATTGTCTGTTCATATCCTTTGACCATTTATCAATTGGAGAATGGTTTGATTTCTTATAGATTAGGGTCAGTTCTCTATATATTTTGGAAATGAGGCCTTTATCAGAACCTTTGATTGTAAAAATGTTTTCCCAGTTTATTGTTTCCCTTCTAATCTTGTTTGCATTTGTTTTGTTTGTACAAAAACTTTTCAGTTTGATATAATCAAAATTTTCTATGTTGTGGTCAATAGTGATCTCTAGTTCTTCTTTGGTCATAAATTCCTCCCTCTTCCACAGGTCTGACAGGTAAACTATCCTATGCTCTTCCAATTTATTTATCATCTCATTCTTTAGGCCTAGATCATGAACCCATTTTGACCTTATCTTGGTGTACGGTGTTAAGTGTGGGTCAATGCCTAGTTTCTGCCATACTGATTTCCAATTTTCCCAGCAATTTTTGTCAAATAATGCATTCTTATCCCAGAAACTGGTGTCTTTGGGTTTGTCAAACACTATATTATTAAAGTTATTGGCTATTTTGTCCTTTGAACCTAACTTATTCCATTGATCAACTCGTCTATTTCTTAGCCAATACCAGATGGTTTTAGTAACTGCTGCTTTATAATATAATTTTAGATCTGGTACAGCTAGGCCACCTTCATTTGATTTTTTTTTCATTAATTCCCTTGAAATTCTTGACCTTTTGTTTTTCCATATGAATTTTGTTGTTATTTTTTCTAATTCATCAAAGTAGTTTTTTGGGGGGAGTCTGATTGGTATAGCACTAAATAAGTAGATTAATTTAGGTAGTATTGTCATCTTTATTATATTTGCTCGCCCAATCCAAGAGCATTTAATATTTTTCCAGTTGATTAGATCAGACTTAATTTGTGTGGAAAGTGTTTTGTAGTTTTGCTCATAAAGTTTCAGATTTTCCCTTGGCAGATAGATTCCTAAATATTTTATACAATCAGTAGTTACTTTAAATGGAATTTCTTTTTGTATCTCTAACTGTTGGGTTTTGTTAGTGATATATAAGAATGCTGATGACTTATGTGGGTTTATTTTATATCCTGCAACTTTGCTGAAGGTGTAGATTGTTTCTAATAACTTTTTGGTAGAATCTCTGGGGTTTTCTAAGTATACCATCATATCATCAGCAAAGAGTGATAATTTGGTTTCCTCATTGCCTATTCTTATTCCTTTAATCTCTTTCTCAACTCTTATTGCCAAAGCTAGCATTTCTAATACAATATTAAATAGTAACGGTGATAGTGGGCAACCTTGTTTTACTCCTGATCTTATTGGGAATGGTTGCAGTTTGTCCCTGTTACATATAATGCTTACTGCTGGTTTTAAATAGATGCTACTGATTATTTTAAGGAAAAGTCCATTTATTCCTATATTCTCAAGAGTTTTTAATAGGAATGGATGTTGGATTTTATCAAATGCTTTTTCTGCATCTATTGAGATGATCATATGGTTTTTGTTTGCTTGGTTATTGATATAGTCAATTATGCTAATAGTTTTCCTAATATTGAACCAGCCCTGCATTCCTGGTATAAATCCTACTTGATCGTGATGTATTATCCTGGGGATGATTTTCTATAGTCTTTTTGCTAATATCTTATTTAAGATTTTAGCATCAATATTCATTAGGGAGATTGGTCTATAATTTTCTTTCTCTGTTTTCAACCTACCTGGTTTAGGTATCAGTACCATGTCTGTGTCATAAAAGGAGTTTGGTAGGACTCCTTCATTCCCTATTTTTTCAAATAGTTTATAAAGCATTGGGGCTAATTGTTCTTTGAATGTTTGGTAGAATTCACATGTAAATCCATCTGGTCCTGGGGATTTTTTTTTAGGGAGTTGATTAATAGTTTGTTCTATTTCTTTTTCTGAAATGGGACTATTTAAGCAATTTACTTCCTCCTCTGATAATCTGGGAAGCGTATATTTTTGGAAGTAGTCACCCATTTCACTTAGGTTATCAAATTTATTGGCATAAAGTTGGGCAAAGTAACCCCTTATTATTTCTTTAATTTTCTCTTCATCAGTGGTAAGTTCTCCTTTTTCATTTTTAAGACTGCCAATTTGATTTCCCTCTCTCCTTTTTCTAATCAGATTTACCAAAGGTTTATCAATTTTATTGTTTTTTTTTTCATAAAACCAACTCTTAGTTTTATTTATTAGTTCAATAGTTTTTTTTTTTTACTTTCTATATTATTAATTTCTCCTTTTAATTTTAGAATTTCAAGTTTAGTAATTGATTGGGGGTTTTTAATTTGGTCTTTTTCTAACTTTTTAAGTTCCAGGCCCAATTCATTGATCTTCTCTTTTTCTATTTTATTCAAGTAAGCCTCTAAGGATATAAAATTTCCCTTTATTACTGCTTTGGCTGCATCCCATAAATTTTGATATGATGTCTCATTGTTGTCATTATCTTGAGTGAAATTATTAATTGTGTCTATAATTTGCTGTTTCACCCAATCATTCTTTAAGATGAAATTATTTAGTTTCCAATTACTTTTTGGTCTATTTACACCTAACTTTTTGTTAAATGTAGTTTTATTGCGTTGTGATCTGAAAAAAAAAAGCATTTACTATTTCTGCCTTCCTGCATTTAATTTTGAGGGCTTTATGTCCTAATATATGGTCAATTTTTGTGTAGGTTCCATGAACTGCTGAGAAGAAAGTATACTCCTTTCTGTCACCATTCAGTTTTCTCCAGAGATCTATCATACCTAATTTTTCTAATATTCTATTTACCTCTTTAATTTCTTTCTTATTTGTTTTGTGATTCGATTTATCTAAATCTGAGAGTGCAAGATTGAGATCTCCCACTATTATAGTTTTGGTGTCTATTTCTTCTCGCAACTCTCTTAGCTTCTCTTTAAGGAAGTTAGATGCAATACCACTTGGTGCATATATGTTTAATACTGATATTGCTTCATTCTTTATAATACCCTTAAGCAAGATATAGTTTCCTTCCTTATCTCTTTTAATTAGATCAATCTTTGCTTTTGCTTGATCTGAGATAAGGATGGCTACCCCTGCTTTTTTGACTTCACCTGAAGCACAATAGATTCTGCTCCAGCCTTTTACCTTTAGTCTATATGTATCTCCCTGTTTTAAATGTGTTTCCTGTAAACAACAGATTGTAGGGTTCTGACTTTTGATCCAGTCTGCTATCCACCTCCTCTTTATGGGAGAGTTCATCCCATTCACATTTGCGGTTAAAATAACCAATTCTGCATTTCCTGCCATCCTAATATCCCCAGATTATACTTTTCTTTTTCTTGCCCTCCTACCCTTCTTCTCTATTGGTCCCACTAACGTCGCACAGCTCTCCCTCTTTAGTATCCCTCCCTCCTCCCTTGGAATCCCTTCCCCTTTGTTGTACCCTTCCCTTATTACTCTTTTTCCTTCTCCCTTTTCCTCTCCCACTTTTTAATGAAGTGAGAGAAGAATCTGTGTAAAACAAATATGTCAATTGTTTCCTCTTTGAGCCAACTCTGATGAGAGTAGGATTCACACAATGTTCCTCCCCCTCTCTAAGTTCCCTCATATATGATAGGTTTCCTCTGCCTCATTGTCGCATGTAGTTTCCCTCTTTTTATCTCCCTTCTTCCCTTTTTCTGGCACTATCCCCTTTCCATTTCTACTTCCCTTTTTTATGTTATATCGGTAAAATCAAATTATACATATGATTTTTATGTATATTCACAACAGAAATACAGTTCTCAAGAGTTCCTTTTACCTTTTTCTACTTCTCTTGATTCCTGTTGTTGAAGATCAAATTTTTTGTTTAAGTCTGGTTTTTTCCTTAGAAACAGATGGAATTCCTCTATTTCATTAAATATCCATCTTCTTCCGTGGAAAAAAATACTCAGCTTAGCTGGATAGTTTATTCTTGGCTGCATTCCAAGTTCTTTTGCCTTTCGGAATATCTGATTCCAGGCCCTTTGATCCTTTAATGTTGAGGCAGCCAGATCTTGTGTGACCCTTATTGTGGCATCTCGGTATTTGAACTGTTTTTTTCCTGGCTGCTTGTAAAATTTTTTCTTTAGTCTGGAAATTCTGAAGTTTGGCCACAATATTCCTTGGAGTCTTTATTTTAGGGTCTTTTTCAGAAGGTGTTTGATGAATTCTTTCAACGCCTATTTTCCCTTCTGGTTTTATTACTTCTGGGCAGTTCTTTTTGATGATTTCCTGTAAAATAGTATCTAGGCTCTTTTTTTCATCATAATTTTCGGGTAGTCCGATGATCCTCAGGTTATCTCTCCTAGATCTATTTTCCAGATCTGTTGTTTTTCCCAGTAAATATTTGACATTTTTTTCCAATCTTTCATTTTTTTTGGTTTTGCTTGACTGATTCTTGATGTCTCAATGAATCAGTCATTTCTATTTGTTCAGTTCTAATTTTTAATGAGTTATTTTCTTCATTAGCTTTTTTTACTTCTTTTTGTATATGTCCAATTGAGTTGTTTTGCTCTATGGAACTTTTTTCCATTTCACTCATTTTTTTTTTTTACTGAGTCATTTTCTTTTTCCAATTCGCAAACTCTGTTTTTTACCTTTTCCAACTCACATTTCAGGAAGTTGTTTTCTTTTTCCACTTTATCAAATTTTTCTTTTAATGAGTTGTGTGCCTTTTCTGTACTCTTTTGCATAGCTTCTCTTTCCTTTCCCCATTTTTCGTCTAGCTCTCTTTTAAGGTTTTTGATAGTCTCTTCTAGGAGAGCCTTTTGTATTGGAGACCAACAATCGTCTGGAGACTGTCTGCTATTAGTCTCTTCAGGGTTGAAAAGCTGTTCTCTTTTTGGGTAGAAACTATCAATCGTTCTTTTGATTTTTTTACTCATTTTGTTAAAGCCTGTAAGGTCTGCCTTCAGAGCCAGGAGGTTACCAGCTTCCTCTGTAGAGCAGTGAAAGGTACATGGACGGGTAGCTGTCATGCCAACCAGCTACAAAAAGCAGCGAGGTACTGGAGTGCTCTGGGAAAGAGTTCCCCACCAGAAAGTAACTCAGGCCTGCAGGGCGGGGCTGGGAAAGTGCCTTTCAAAGAACCCCGGCTGTGTGAGATAACAACTGCCCTGGGGCTAGACACTTAGCAGTGAGAGTTTCACTGCCCCAAGCCAAACCCTGCCCTGGGGCTGTGGGTATTAGCAGCTGAGCAGTGAATGGATTTGCAGGGACCAGAAGTGTCTGCCCGGGAATCGCAGTCAGCTGGGGGGGTTCTATTGCCCCAGGCTGAGCCCCCTACACTGCCGATTAGAGGCTGCCCAGGCTGTGCCGCCCTGTCGTGCAGATTAGTAACTGCCCCTGCAAAAGCCCCGAACTGCCGGATGTGGCCGCAGGGCTGCGGTAAAGTCTGCCTGAATCACTTCCTGGTTTGAGGGGTTACAGCCAGATCTCTTTAGGTTCTGGTGTTTTTTAGAGGACCCTCTGCTTTAGGCTTTAACTTCTCTGCCAGTTTACTGCTTTATAATCAAAGTAGAGCAGTTAGCTTATAGCAGAGTTGTCTCTATAACTTCTCTAGCCACAGAGATCACCCCCGCCCCTGGTCTGCTCAGGACACTAGCCTCTCGCTGCCTGTGCTAGTCTGTTCCTGGCCCCTCAGGACAAACCTTTCCTGGAGAGCTTCCGGATCACCTGGTAAGTTGTAGTGCTTCTTATCTTCATGAATTTAAGCAGTGAAGAGTTATTTTTGAGGCTGGATTAAATATTTGGTTATGAGGGTAATGAGAGGAGCTTAGAGAGTCATGTGTGCCTGCTCTGCCATCTTGGCTCCGCCCCTTATTCTGTTTTTTTTTTTTTTATTAAATAAAACTAATTATTTTTAAAAAGTATTTTAGAGAAGGAAAGTTTGTGAGATCCTTGACTAGGGAAATGGAAGAAAATTAGGTAGAAGTTCTAAACCTATTTTTTCTATTAAGTTCATGCCACAAGATAGCAGAAATGAATCTTATAGACTATGTATCCCAGAGATAGAAGTGGCTCACCAAAATATAATGAGGCCACCCTATTAGCAAACTTTATAGGAATTCAGTCACCTCATAGTATCATTAGGCTAGATACCAATATGTATATACAGGGAGAAAGGGATTTCAATAGCACATTGAGAGGTTTACCTCACTGGCAACTCAAATAAATAAATATATATATATATATGTGTGTGTGTGTGTGTGTGTGTGTGTATTTGTATATTATTATATGTATATACTGGCAAGAGGGAGCCAGTAAAGCTATAAGAAACCAAGAAATAAAAAAAAAAAGATGATAAAGAATGAGAAAATAAAATAAAATGTGAAAATTTTAAAAAAAATGACAGATATAGAGAACAGAGAATATGCCTTGTATATTCTATACATATATACATATATACATATATATTCCTTTTGAGATGACAATTTAAAGGTATCCATCCACTATACAATCTAGATATGTATTAATTCTAGCCAATGATGTGTCCTTGTAACAACTTAACAAATTAATGTTGCAGCAAAAGAAAATTGCCTGTGTAAAAGTAACAATAATTATTATAATTTTAAGTATATGTATATATATACATATATATGTATGTATATATTATAAATATACATTTATTTATTTATTTTATAATAGACATGGTTGATACATAGCTTTACAATATACCACAATGGTCTTTCCTAATTTCATTCTTCCTATATGATAGAGTTGTTTTTATTTTCCTTAAAAAATAATGTTGGAGTCTATGTACTGGTTTTTAAGCCTTTCACTCATGAATATTGCTCCTACTAGGTCTTCTTTATCTCTCTGTGTAATGTCTCTTTCACTTTGTTGCAGACTGTTCACTGTTCCTGAATTTGTGATTACTTCTATACAGCCTGCTGAACCATCCTCAGCTGACAGGTAATTTGACTGTGAATAATTCCTTCTCATTACTTTACTGAGAAGATCAAACAACTCTCAGAAAGAGCATTGGCCTGGAAGTTGGAAAAAAAACTGGATTCTATTCTTATAACTGCTTCTGTTTTTGTGGTCTTTATGAATTACTTATCTTATATGAGGCTCAATTCCCTTATCTGAATGTGAAGGGTGGGGGACAGATGATCTTTAAGGTCCTTTCTAGCTCTGTGATCCCATGAGAATGAGGAAAATATCTTTACTTCTACCTACTCAAACTCAGTATGTGTCAGATTGAACAAATCATCTTTTTAAAAGACAAAACACATCTTTCCTCTTAACTTCCTTAGTTTTGGTTAATAGAATGATTATTTTTCTCTTCGACTCCCTCTTTTGAAAGACCCATAAATTGTCAGTTGTCATTGTTCTCATTATTGCATGTGAAATGCTGCTTATGTCATCACTAGAGTCACTTAAACTCATGTCCTTTTTTTCCTGGACAATGCATAAGACAATTCATAAGAAATTTACCTGTCATCATTCTCTCTGCAATCTAATTCATCACATATAACTGTAAGGAAAATTATTTTAATCACTTCACTCCCCTTTTCAAAAGCTTAAAATAGAAACTATTTAGGATGACATTGAAGGTCCCCTCTATATCTGACTCTAGTATTTCTTAATATGAAAACTTTAAAAAAAATAGTTTTCTTCTTTCTCCCTTTTATTTTTTCTTTGGATAGTAAGATAGTTGTGTATATAGCAATAAAATTAGTTGTATATTCAACCTTGCTCTCAATATCGTTTATTCTTGGTATATCATTGTCTACAAGATCTGATAGATTGAGGGGACACTATTCCCAACATCAAATAGAATCATTTATTATTTGAACAATACTACCAAAATTTTTGACAGCACCATAGTTGTAAGATTATTCCTATTAATGGCTCATTTTCTCCATTCCCCAGGGAATTATCTTCCTTTAGTATAAATGCATAATTAATTATTTGTCTTGTGTTACAAAGTTTTAAAATTCTCAGTGAACTGAGTTTTCTTCATTTTGGTTTGGTTTTAGTTCCAGGAATCTCAATACTTATGTATTCTTCATCAATGTTTCAAATAACTTATAATATTATAGAAGTATGACATGATAGATCTGTGGAAAATCAACTATCTCCACATTTCATGGAGTTCTAGTTCAATGAAAAGAGAAGCTGCTATGAAATTTTTGATTTGGGTTAAAAAGTTCATTCTTCAAAAACAGTTGAAGCCACTGGAAAGAAGAGTTACAGTGTTAAAGGAGGCAGCAATGGATAGAATGCTGGACTTGAAGTCAGTAAGACCTGAGTTCAAACATAATTCCAGACACTTACTACATGTGTGATCCTTGTCACCTCATTTAACCTTTTTGTCTTAATTCAATGGTGAAGAAAATGGCAAATAACTCCAGTTTTCTTTGCCCAGAAAATCAGGTAGACAGGAGCAGAATGCTATGATCCACAGGATCACAAAGAGTCAGACATCACTCAACAGCAGCAACAACATCAGCAATACAATATCAGAAGAAAAATATTCGAAATACTCAGAAGTTCACAGGAGGCACAAATTCAAAAATGGAGCCAGGAATAAAAATGCAGGTGTTAAGACACAAATTTACCCCAAAAGTCACTAATGAAAATAAACTATACCTTCTACAAAAAGGAGAAAAAATTGGTATAAAGAATGCCTGCTTGTCTAAAACCCAGGATTGGCCTTCTACAAAAAGGAGAAAAATTTGATATAAAGAATGCCTGCTGGTCTAAACCCAGGACAGGCTTA
The DNA here is from genome assembly GCF_016432865.1 of Antechinus flavipes. Taxonomy (NCBI): domain Eukaryota; kingdom Metazoa; phylum Chordata; class Mammalia; order Dasyuromorphia; family Dasyuridae; genus Antechinus; species Antechinus flavipes. The sequence continues at coordinate 47,638,720 of NC_067403.1, forward strand.
TATATAGATTATATATTTATGTAAAATAGACAAAGTGAAGGATGAGATGGGAACAAGGAAAGATGCTATTGCTTTTTTATCAGTATTTGAAAGAGGGTCATGTGAGAGCAAAATTAGATGTTTTTTTTGACACCAGAGGGCTGAATCAGAAAAAAAAAAATAGATGAAAGTTATATAGAGTCAATTTAAGCTTATGTGAAGAAAATAAAATATTTTAACTGATAACTGTTCAAAAATTGAATCAGCTACTACACAAGTGAGGGATTTCCTTCAGTGGACGCATTCAGAATGTTTGGATGACTTATTATTAGCTATTTCATAATTTGGGGTATTCTTTGTAAGGGTGAATAGTGAAGACCACCAATACTCTTTTCAACTCAAATTCTGTGAATCTATGATTCTGTTTGCCATAATAATAATATTATTGTACATTATATTGACAAACATTTGAAAGGGAATGTTACTACAGAAAGAATGGGAAGGTTTTAAAGAAATAAGAATCCATTATATAAACATACTCATAATAGTTTGTTTTGAGATAGTAATGAACTGGAAATTGAGGGGTGTCCCATCAAATGGAGGATAGCTGAACAAGTTGTGTTATATAGTTGTAATAAAATACTATTGTGCTTTAAGAAATGAAAAACAGGGTAATTTTAGGGGGAAAAACACCTAAAATGACTTAGCTATTCTCAACAATACAATAATCCAAGATAATCCTAAAGTATTCATTATGAAAAATGCTATTTACCCCCAGAGAAAGAACTAATTTGGTCAGAATGTAAATTGAAACATTATATTTTTCACTCTTTCCTTTTTTTTTTCCTTCTTTTTTTGGTTTGTGTTTTGTTTTCCACTGATAAGGTCCACACCTAAGTGTGAAGGGATAGGTCAATTCTCCAAGGGCCCTACAGCTATGAATATAACACACTTGACGGAATTCAAATCAGCCTTTACTGACTCAGATGTTGCTTTTGAATTGAGAATGAAATAAATCAGAGGCAAGAGGGAAGAGGAGAGAAGTCAGAGAATGCAACTGCTTCTCAGTCTCCATGTATCATTATTATCTTCTCACATGAAGGAATCTATTCTGTTGAGCAGAATTAGATCCCCAGCAGCCACTAGCAGAAGGCTCCCATAACACCAACAACCCTGACTGGTGGCTCCTGTAACATTACACAGAATGACTAATATGGAACTATGTTCTGCATCATTGCACATTTATAACCTATATCAAACTGCTTACTTTCCCAGGATTAAGGGGAAGGAATGATTGAGCAAGATAATTTGGAACTCATAAGTTGTTTTAAAAATGTCAAAGTTGTCTAATTGTGGGGAAAACATTTATTTATTTTATTTTTATTACACACACATATATAAATATATATACCGTGTTTCCCCGATAATAAGACATTGTCTTATTATTTTTTTGGACAGAAAAACACCAGAGGGCTTATTTTCAGGGGAGGGCTTATTTTAATGAACATTGACAGCAATTTTAATAAACAGGTAAATGTGAACAAAAAAAAGTACCTTTATTCAATAATGATCATGTCTCCTCCGCAGCAGTGCTCTCAATGGCGCCAGCAAGCAAATCACTGGGGAAGAACAGGATGATGCGCTCACTGCTGCAGCTCTGATTGGATGCAGCTCTGAGCGCGGTGTGCGTTTCACTGGGTGGGGGCGGGGAGAGAGGGGACGCATACAGAGGGTACCATAATGTAGCGTGTAGCGCAGGGAATCACCTTCACTACAGTAGCAATCTCAAGAGGGCTTATTTTCGGGGGAGGGTTTATTTTAGAGGAATCTTACACAGTAAGGGGAGGTCTTATTTTTGGGATAGGTCTTATTATTGGGGAAACATGGTATATGTCTATATAAAGCTATTCATTTAAAAATAGATACTTTTCAACATTCACCATTGCAAAACCCTGTGTTTCAAAATTTTTATCTCCCTTCCTTCCCCCGACTCCCTCTCCTAGATGGCAAATAATCCAATGTGTGTTAAACATGTGTGATTGTTTTATATGTATTTCCACAATGATGCTGCACAAGAAAAATGTGATCAAAAAGAAAAAGAATAGGAAAAAAAAACACAAAGAAACAATAAAAAAGTAAAAGTACAATGATGTGATTCACATGTAGTCACTTCACTTAGCATGAGGTCATGTAAGTCTCTCCTGGCTCTCTGAAATCATCCCATTGATTCTTTCTTATAGAATAATAATAGTCCATAACATTCATATGTCATGACTTATTCAGCTATTCTCAAATTGATGGGCATTCACTCAGTTTCCAGTTTCTTGGAACTCCAAAAATGGCTACTACATTTTTGCGCATGTGGGTCCTTTTCCCTTTTTTTTTTTTTTTTTTGATCTATTTGGGATATAAATCTTGCAGAGATATTGCTGCACCAAAGGGTATATACAGTTTTATAGTATTCTAGGCATAATTCCATATTGTTTTCCAGAATGATTAGATCAGTTCACAACTCTACCAACAATATATTACTGTACCACATCCCCTCCAACTCCATCATTGTCTTTTCCTGTCATCTTAGTCAATCTGAGAGGTATGAAGTGTGTACTGGTGTCTCAGAGTTGTTTTAATTTCCATTTCTCTGATCAATATTAATTTAGAACATTTTTTTATTTGAGTAGAAATGATTTTAATTTCTTTATCCTAAAATTGTCTATTCATACCATTTGACCACTTATCATTTGGAGAATGACTTGTAGTTTTACAAACTTGAGTCAATTCTCTATATGTATTAGAAATATTTAGAAATTTATCAGAAAACTTGGATGTAAATTTTTTCCCCCAATTTATTGCTCTTCTTCTAATCTTTTCTGCATTGATTTTGTTGGTATAAAAATGTTTTAATTTAATATAATCAAAATTATCTCTTTTGCATTTCACAATGTATTCTAATTCTTTCTTGACCACAAATTTCTTCCTTCTTCATATATCTGAGATTTATACTATCCTTTGTTCTTTCCTCTATTTTGCTTATAGTATCATTGTTTATATCTAAATCATGAACCCATTTCAACCTTATATTTTCATATGGTGTTAGGTGTGGGTTAATACCTAATTTCTACCATACTAATTTCCTATTTTCCCGGCAATTTTTTTAATCAAATAGTGAGTTCTTATCCCCAAAACTGGGGTCTTTAGGTTTATCAAACACTAGATTTCTATATTCATTGACTTGTGAACTAAACCTATTCAGTTGGTCAAGTACTCTGTTTCATAGGCAGTACTAAGTGGTTTTGATGACTACTGTTTTATAATATAATTGTAGGTCTGACCACCTTCATTTCCTTTTTTGTTTTTCATTAATTCCCTTGAAATTCTTGACATTTTTTCTTCCACTTGAACTTTGTTACTATATTTTTTAGCTCTGTGAAATAATTAATTGATAGTTTGATTGGTATGACACTGAATAAGTAGATTAATTTAGGCAGAATTGTCATTTCTATTATATTAGCTCAGCCTACCCAAAAAACACTTGATAATCTTCCAGTTGATTAGATCTGACTTTGTTTGTGTGAAAAATGCTTTATAAATTGTTCATATAATTCCTGACTCTGTCTAGGCAAGTAGACTCCCAAATATTTTTATATTATCCAGTCATTTAAAAGGGAATTTCTCTTTGTATCTCTTGCTCCTGAACTTTGTAAGTAACAGATAGAAATGATGATAACTTGTGTGTGTGTATTTTTTTATCTTGCAACATTGCTAAAGTTGTGAATTATTTTTAATAGATCTTTTGTGGATTCTCTAGGAGTCTCTAAATATGTTATCATATCATCTGCAGAGTGCTAATTTCATTTTCTCATTACCTACTCTAATTCCTTTCATTTATTTTTTCTTTTATTACTAAAGCTACAAATTCTAGTACAATATTCAGTAATAATAAAGATAGGAAGAAACTTTGTTTCACCTCTGATCTTACTGGAAATGATTCTAATTTATCCCCATTACATGTGATTCTTGCTTATGGTTTTAATTCTATGCTACTTATTCTTTTAAGAAAAACTCCACTCATTCTTATACTCTCTAGTATTTTTAATAGGAATGGGTGTTGGAGTTTGTCAAATGCTTTTTTTGCATCTATTGAGAGAATCATATGATTTGTGCTAGTTTGATGATTGATATAGTCAATTAAGCTACTACTAACTTTCCTAATATTAAATGAGCCCTGCATTCCTGATATAAAACCTACTTGTTTATATGGTATTATCCTGCTGAAAATTTGCTATAATCTATTGGTAATATTTTACTTAAGATTTTTTCATTAACATTCATTAGGGAAATTGGTCTATAATTTTTTTTTTCTCTTTGACCATACCTGGTATAGGTACCAATACCATATCTGTGTCATAAACAATTTTTTTTCAAATAGTTTGCATTTTATTGGAATTAATTATTGTTTAAATATTTGGTAGAGTTCACATGTAAATCCATATGGCCCTGGAGATATTTTCTTAGGGATTGGATTAATAGCTTGTTCAATTTATTTTTCTAAAATGGGATTATTTAAGTAATTTATTTTCTTCTCTGTTAATCTAAACAATCTATATTTTTGTATATCCATCCACTTAATTTAGATTATCAGATTTATTGGCATACAGTTGGACAAAATAATTCCTAATAATTGCTCTAATTTCCTCTTCATTGGTGGAAAATTCACCCTTTTCATTTTTGATAGGAACAATTTGAATTTCTTTCCTTTTTTCTATCAAATTAACTAATGGCTTATTTATGTTTTTTTTTTTTTTTCATAAAACCAACTTAGTTTTGCTTAAGAATTCAATACTTTTCTTACTTTAAATTTTATTAATTTCCCCTTTTATTTTCAGAATCTCAAATTTGGTATTTAATTGTGGGCATTTAATTTGTTCTTTTCCCAGCTTTTTTGGTGTCAAATCAAATTCATTGATCTTCTTTTTCTCTATTTTATGCAAGTAAGCCTCTAGAGATATAAAATTTCCACTTATAATTGCTTTGACTGCATCCCACAAATTCTGATATGTTGTCTCATTATTGCCATTCTCTTAGATGAAATTATTGATTGGTGTCTATGATTTGCTATTTCACCCATTCATTTTTTTAAGGATTAGATTATTATTTCCAATTATCTTTTGTGCTATTTTCCCTGGTCCTTTATTACATGCAATTTTATTGTCTCATGATCTGAAAAAAACATGCATTTATTATTTCTTTCTGCATTAGATTTTGAGATTTTTTTATGCTCTAATACATGGTTAATTTTTGTATAGGTTCCATGTACCACCAAGAAAAAGTATATTCCTTTGTGTTGCCATTCATTTTTCTCCAAAGGTTTATAATATCTAACTTTTCTAAAATTCTATTTACCTCCTTCACTTCTTTCTTCTTTATTTTGTGGTTCTATTTATCTAGTTTGGGTGCATGGTTAATATCTCCCATTTGCATAGTTTTGCTCTCTACTCCTTCTTGCAGCTCTCTTAACTTTTCCTTTAGGCATCTGGATGCCATAAAGATTTGGTGCATATTTCTTTAGTATTGGTACTGCTTCATTATCTATGCTACCCTTTAGCAAAATATAGTTTTCTTCCATACCTCCTTTAATTAGATCTATTTTACTTTTCTTGATGTAAAATCAGGATTGTTCTCTCTGCTTTTTTACTTCAGTTGAAGCAAAATACATTCAGCTCCAACCTTTTACCTTTACTTTGTATGTATCACTCTACTTTCAATGTGTTTCTTGTAAACAGCATATTGCAGAATTCTAGCTTTTAATCCAGTCTGCTATCCACTTCCATTTTAAGGAAGAATTCATCCAATTCAGATTCACAATCAAAATTATTAATTCTTTATTTCCCACAATTTTATTTTCCCCAAATTATGCTTTTCTCTTTTCTTTCCCCCTTTTGCTCTGTACAATCTATTGCTTCAGACCCCCACTTCCCTCAAACAGCCCTTCCCCTTTTACAGCTCCTCCTCATTTCTTATCCTATTCTCCATCCACTTCTGTTGTCCCTTCTATTAGCCAATTCTCTCCTTTCCCCTTTCCTGTCCTATTTCCCTATAAGGTGACACAAGTTTCTTTTTGAAATTGCAAATGTCTGATATTCTTTGAGCCAAATCTGATGAGATTAAGGTTTACATGATGTTCACTTCCCCTCCCTTCTCTTCCTCAAAGGCAATAGATTGTTTTTATCTCTTCATGAGGAATGTTACCCCATTTAACCTTCACTTTCCTTTTATTCCAGTGCAATCTCTTTCCTATCTTTAATTTCTTTCTTTTTTTCTAGTATATTTATTTATTTTATTGCACATTACTTTATGAATCTGTTGGGAGAGAAAAATCAGAGCAAAAGGGGATAACCATGGAAAAGATACTCTAGTTTTTTTTTTTTTTATGACATCACAATAAAGCCAAATTATACCTATAATCTCCACGTAACCAAGAAACAGTTCTCACAACTTAAACACATCATCTTCCCATATAGGGATATAAACTTACTAACTTTTAAAATATGTAGTTTGTTTTTTCTTTCCTTTTTACCTTTTTATGCTTATATTGACTCTGTATTTGAAGATCAAATTTTCTGTTCATCTCTGGTCTTTCCATCAAAAGTTAATTAAATTCACTTATTTCCTTAAATATTCATCTTTTCCCCTGAAAGATAATGCTTATTTTTTCCAGGATAGTTGTTTCTTGGCTGTAATCCAACTTCTTTGCCCTTTGGAATATCATATCCCAGCCTCTTTTATCCTTTAAAGTGGATGTTGCTAGCTCCTAGATAATCCTGATTCTGTCTCCTCAATATTTGACTTGTTTCTGTATGGCTTTTTGCAATATTTTCTCCTTGATGTGATAATTCTGAAATTTTGCTACAATATTCCTTGGAGTTTTTATTTTGGGAACTCTTTCATGAGATGATTGGTGAATTCATTCAATGGCTATTTTGCCCTCCAGTTCTAGGACATCAACGTTGTGATACAGCAGCCACCTGTCAGTGGCTGTTGGAAGTCTAACTCAGACCTGTAGAATGCATTTCTTGATGTGAGCAAATGATGATGATGATGATGATATAAGGAGATTGAGAGGCTGTATTATCTGACCTCTCTCCTCTTTCCTTTGCCTCCAATTTATTTCATTCCCAGTCTACAAGCAACAGCTGTGTTAGTAAAGGCTACTTTGCAACTCCTACAGATGTTATGATGCACATCTGTGAAGGCTCTCAGGGAATTTACCTGCTCCTTCACTTAGGCATAGTCCTTAACAATCAGGGCGGTTTTCCTTGACTGTTTCTTGAAAGATGTTGTCCAGTCTCTATTTTTTCATCATGGTTCTCAGGAAATCCAATAATTCTTAGATTATCTCTTCAGGATCTATTTTCCAAGTCAGTTTTTTTTTTTTTTTCCAATAAGGTTTTTAGAATTTTTTTTCTCTTTTTTCTTTCTTTCTTTCTTTTTTGGTTTTGTTTGACTGATTCTTTATGTTTCATTGAATCATTCACTTCCATTTCTTCAATTCTAATTTTTAAGGAGTTCTTTTTTTGTTGTTTTTTTAGTTAGCTTTTTAATTTCCTTTTGCATTTAGCCAGTTGAACTTTTAAATGAGATTATTTTGTTTATTGAATTTCTTTTTCATTTCAAAAATTTCATTTTTCAAGAAGTTGTTTTCTTCTTTCCATTTTGCTAAATTTATTTTGTAAGGAGTTTTCTTCAGATAAGTTCTGTATTTCTTTTTCCAAACTCCCCTGCAAAGATCTCATTTCCTTTCCCCATTTTTCTTCTAACTCTTTATGATCTCTTTTGAATTATTCCAACAAAGCCCTGTGAGAAGGAGATAAACATTTATCATCCTTTGAACCTTCATCTGAGATGTTTTGCTTTTGGTGTCCTCAGGGTTTGTGGTTGCTTCTTCTCTATCTCCATAAAGGCTATCTATGATCAGAGCTCTTTTTGCTTTGTTCTACACACTTGTCATAAGCTCTTCTATATCAGATATTAGCAACTCAATATTTCAAAGTTTAGTTTTTTAAGACTAGGGTATAACTGAGATAATCACAAAATAAGCTTTCATTAGAAAATATATATGTGTATATATATATATACACACACACACACACACACACACACACATATATGTATATATAGAGAGATAGAGGATGTTTTTATATGTATATAAATATCCTCTCTCTCTCTCCATATATATATATGTTATATATGGAGAGAGAGAGAGAGAGAGAGAGAGAGAGAGAGAGAGAGAGAGAGGATGTTTATCTGTTACTATCAGTTTATATGTAGAAGATAAATGTATTATCATTGATAATATTTTGTGTCATGCGTCTTCAATCCATAAATTGTATAATTTTGTGTCTATGAACTTTAAAAAATATAGAGACAGAGTTTTGTAGTTCATTCATTTTAGTCATGTCTGATTGTCACTATTTGAGGTTTTCTTGACAGAGATAATGAAGTGATTTGTCATTCATTCCACAGAGCTTTGAGGTCTGATTTGAATTTGGATCCTCCTGACTCCAGATCTAGTACTCTATTCACTGTTCCACCTACCTGCCCATATAGACAGATAATATACATACATAGAAATATATAATTACATTTCGATACAAGTAGTTTTCTTTGTCATTTTTTATGATAGCAATTGAAACATAATTCTGAGAAGAGACTCATAGAGTTTCAGTAGAAGTACTTTCTGTTGTCATTCTTTGTAATAATTCAAAACAGTTTTCTGAGAGGAGATTCAAAGAATTTGCTAGAAAAAGATGACAAATTACATACACACATGCATGCATGAAGGCACATCCACAGGTACAGTTAGGATGCACATATGTATGAATTTTAGAAAGTTTTGTTTTGTTTTTAAAAAAATTTGTAAGATTTCCTTATATGCAAATGAAAGCAGTTGCATTTAACAGTCATGAACACAATAAGTCTCAATATTTTTTTCTTTTCTTCTGAAATAGGTCTGTTGCTTAGGCAGACATAATCACCTTTTTTTTTTTTTTTTTCACATTAGTGCCCAGACTCTCAGGATTTAATGACTGAAGTTATTGCCCAGCATTATATGTGCTCTATTAAACAGAAAATAGCATTTTTTAAAATAAAGGATGTATTCTTCACAAATTGTCATTTTCTAGTAGATGAGACAAAAAATGAATGTTGAAACTTGGAAACAAGAAAATAAGTACCATCTTTAAGAGTCTCTTTTTTTCTTGGCCTTGTTCAACACTCTTCCTTTGTTGAAATTATTTTCAGTAGATTTGTTGACTTAACCTGTAGAAAGCAATTAGTGAGAGTGAGAGTTCTGGAATATAAAGATGCTTTGGAAATTTGAATCAAAGCCTAGATGATAAAGGATATTTTTTCTTAATATTATATTAACATGACAAAAATAAGTAAGCCCACACAGATGTGCATTTCCAATTGCTTCTTTATCTGTTTACTTGCAAATTTAAGATTTATTTGTTTTATCTGAGAAAATTTTACCTTTCATAAAATTGTTATGAGTTGTAGAATGCAGAATTACAGAATTAATTAAAACCAAATAGAAAAAGCAGTAGCAGAAGAAGCTCTATTCAACACAAACTTATAATGCTAATTTTAGAAAATAGCTCATTTAAAGTAATAGTATCAGTTTCTACTATCATAGACAGAGTGAATTTCATAGATAACATTTCTGTCCACATTATATTCTCTATCTTAAATTATATTTAGATGGAATCTATGAACCATCTCTAAAATGGATGGGGGGGACAATAAAATCCCCTTTCTTTAAAGCATTAGGGGAATCATAGGAAGACACTTAAATAAAATAAAATTCTAATATTTTATGATATTATATCTAATATTTCATATTAGGTTAAAATCAGAGTGACGTAGTGATGAATTATCTATCCAAAACTAAAAACTTTAGAAAAATCACTTTATCTCAGGTATCTTCCATTATACTACCTTTGTAAAATAAATTTTATTGTTTTTTTTAGAATTACAAAGCTATTTTGTCCCGTTTCTTCCTTTCCCTATCCTCTAGAAAGAAAATAAATAAATAAATAAATAAATGAAAGGAATTAAAAACAGACAGAATGACTTTTTGAAAATCTTTCTCCCTCTCCTACAATATGTTGTTTACAGGAAACACAGCTGAAGCAGGGAGATACATGCAGAGTAAAGGTAAAAGGTTGGAACAGAATCTACTATGCTTCAGATGAAGTCAAAAAAGCAGGGGTAGCCATACTGATCTCAGATGAAGCAAAAGCAAAAAAAAAAGACCTAATTAAAAGAGATAAGGAAGGGCACTATAGCTTACTAAAGGGTAGCATAGATAATGAAGCAATATCAATATTAAACAAATATGCACCAAGTGGTATAGCATCTAAATTCTTAAAAGAGAAATTGAGAGCTGCAAGAAGAAATAGACAGCAAAACTATAATAGTGGGAGAGATCAACTTTGCACTCTCAGAATTAGATAAATCAAACCACAAAATAAATAAGAAAGAAGTCAGAGGTAAATAGAATACTAGAAAAGTTAGATATATTAGATCTCTGAAGAAAACGAAATGGAGACAGAAAGGAGTACACTTTCTTTTCAGTAGTTCATGGAACCTATACAAAAATTGACTATATATTAGGACATAAAAATCTCAAACTCAAATGTAGTAAGGCAAAAATAGTAAATGCATCTTTTTCAGACCACGATGCAATGAAAATTACATTCAACAAAAATCCAGGGGAAATAAGACCAAAAAATAATTGGAAACTAAATAATCTCATACTAAAGAATGATTGGGTGAAACAAGCAAATCATAGACAATAACTTCACCCGAGAAAATGACAATAATGAGGCATCATACCAAAATGTGTGGGATGCAGCCAAAGTGGTAATAAGGGGAAATTTCATATGTCTAGAGGCCTACTTGCATAAAATAGAGAAAGAGAAGGTCAATGAATTGGACTTGCAACTAAAAATGCTAGAAAAGGAACAAATTAAAAACCCCCAGTCAAACACTAAACTTGAAATTCTAAAACTAAAAGAAGAGATCAATAAAATTGAAAGTAAAAAACTATTAAATTAATTAATAAAACAGAGTTGGTTCTATGCAAAAACCAATAAAACAGACAAATCCTTAGTAAATCTGATTCAAAAAGGAAAGAGGAAAATCAAATTGTTAGTCTTAAAAATGAAAAGGAAGAACTCACCACTAATGAAGAGGAAATTAGAGCAATAATTAGGAGTTACTTTGCCCAACTTTATGCCAATAAATTCAACAACTTAAATGAAATGGAAGAATACCTTCAAAAATATAGCTTGCCCAAACTAACAGAGGAAGAAGTAAATATCCTAAACAGTCCCATCTCAGAAAAAAGAAATAGAACAAGCTATTAATCAACTCCCTAAGAAAAAATCCCCAGGACCAGATGGATTTACATGTGAATTCTAGCAAACATTTAAAGACTAATTAACCCCAATGCTGTATAAACTATTTGAAAAAATAGGGATTGAAGGAGTCCTACCAAATTCCTTTTACGACACAAACATGGTACTGATACCTAAACCAGGTAGGCTGAAAACAGAGAAAGAAAATTATAAACCAATCTCCCTAATGAATATTGATGCTAACATCTTAAATAAAATATTAGCAAAAAGATTACAGAAAATCATCCCCAGGATAATACACTATGACCAAGTAGGATTTATATCAGGAATGCAGGGCTGATTCAATATTAGGAAATCTATTAGCATAATCAACTATATCAATAACCAACCAACCAAAAACCATATGATCATCTCAATAGATGCAGAAAAAGCATTTGATAAAATCCAACATCCATTCCTAATAAAAACACTTGAGAACATAGGAATAAATGGACTTTTCCTTAAAATAGTCAGGAGCATATATTTAAAACCATCAGTAAGCATCATATGCAATGGGGAAAAACTGGAACCTTTCCCACTAAGATCAGGAGTGAAACAAGGTTGCCCACTATCACCATTATTATTCAATATTGTATTAGAAACACTAGCCTCAGCAATAAGAATCTAGAAAGAGATTAAAGAAATTAGAGTAGGCAATGAGGAAACCAAACTATCACTCTCTGCAGATGATATGATGGTATACCTAGAAAACCCCAGAGATTCTACTAAAAAGCTATTAGAAATAATTCATAACTTTAGCAAAGTAGCAGGATACAAAATAAATCCCCATAAATCCTCAGCTTTTTTAGACATCACCAACAAAATCCAACAGCAAGAGATACAAAGAGAAATTCCATTCAAAATTACTGTTGACAGCATAAAATATTTGGGAATCTATTTACCAAAGGAAAGTCAGGTATTATATGAGCAAAATTAACTTTCCACTTTCCACACAAATAAAGTCAGACTTAAATAATTGGAAAAAATATTAAGTGCTCTTGCATAGGCCGAACAAATATAATAAAGATGACAATACTCCCTAAACTAATCTATTTATTTAGTGCTATATCAATCAGACTTCCAAGAAAATATTTTAATGATCGAGAAAAAATAACAACAAAATTCATATGGAACAAATAAAAGATCGAGAATCTCAAGGGAATTAATGAAAAAAAAAATCAAATGAAAGTGGCCTAGCTGTACCTGATCTAAAACTATATTATAAAGCAGCTGTCACCAAAACCAATTGGTATTGGCTAAGAAATAGATTAGTTGATCAGTGGAATAGGTTAGTTTCACAAGACAGAATAGTCAACTATAGCAATCTAGTGTTTGACAAATCCAAAAATCCTAACTTTTGGGATAAGAATTCATTATTTGATAAAACTGCTGGGATAACTGGAAATTAGTATGGCAGAAATTAGGCATGGACCCACACTTAACACCGTATACCAAAGTAAGATCAAAATTGGTCCATGATTTAGGCATAAAGAACAAGATTATAAATAAAATAGAGGAACATAGAATAGTTTATTTCTCAGAATTGTGGAGAAGAAAAGAATTTGTGACAAAAGATGAACTAGAGACCATTATTGATCACAAAATAGAAAACTTTGATTATATCAAATTAAAAAGCCTTTGTAGAAACAAAACTAATGCAAACAAGATTAGAAGGGAAGCAACAAACTGGGAAAACATCTTCATAGTAAAAGGTTCTGATAAAGACCTCATTTCCAAAATATATAGAGAATTGACTCTTATTTATAAGAAATCAAGCCATTCTCCAATTGATAAATGGTCAAAGGATATGAACAGACAATTTTCAGATGATGAAATTAAAACTATTACCACTCATATGAAAGAGTGTTCCAAATCACTATTGATCAGAGAAATGCAAATTAAGACAACTCTGAGATACCACTACACACCTTTCAGATTGGCTAAGATGACAGGAAAAAATAATGATGAATGTTGGAGGGGAAGCGGGGAAACTGAGACACTGATGCATTGTTGGTGGAGTTGTGAATGAATCCAACCATTCTGGAGAGTAATTTGGAATTATGCCCAAAAAGTTATCAACTGTGCATACCCTTTGATCCAGCAGTATTTCTTCTGGTCTTATATACCAAAGAAATACTAAAGAAGGGAAAGGGACCTGTATGTGCCAAAATGTTTGTGGCAGCCCTGTTTGTAGTGGCTAGAAACTGATAATCGAATGGATGCCCATCAATTGGAGAATGATTGGGTAAATTGTGGTATATGAATGTTATGGAATATTATTGCTCTGTAAGAAATGACCAGCAGGATGAATACAGAGAGGCCTGGAAAGACTTACATGAACTGATGCTAAGTGAAATGAGCAGAACCAGGAGATCATTATATACTTCAACGACACTGTTTTAAGATGTATTCTGATGGATGTGGATTTCTTTGACAAAGAGACCTAACTCAGTTTCAATTGATCAATGATGGACAGAAACAGCTACACCCAAAGAAAGAACACTGGGAAATGAATGTAAACTATTTGCATTTTTGTTTTTCTTCCAGGGTTATTTTTACTTTCTGAATCCAATTCTCCCTGTGTAACAAGAGAACTGTTCGATTCTGAAAACATACATTGTATCTAGGATATACTGCAACATATTTAACATATATAGGACTGCTTGCCATCTAGGGAAAGGGGTGAAGGGAGAGAGGGGAAAAATCAGAACAGAAGCGAGTGCAAGGGATAATGTAAAAATTACCTTGGCATGGCTTCTATCAATAAAAAGTTATTATAAAATAATATATATATATATATATATATATATTTTATTTTCATAACTCATCATTTGCTTTTTGAACTTTTTATCTTTTAAATGAAAATGTAGCAATATGATTCATATGTGAAAAGCATGATATGCTAAAATTAGTAATGAAACATTGAATTTTTCTACTTAAGAGTTATAAGATGTTATATGACATTATCAATTAATCTTTTTTCAATCATTCAAGTTTTAAAGCATTATTTGTAGTTTTTTGTAAACCTCCTCTGATTTCTTAAATTTGAGTTTATTCCTACATTTCTCTGTATAACCAGTATTTTTCCTTTTCTTTATAATGGCATCAACAATCATTGAAGTTATCATAAAATAATGCTTTAATTGGCCCTTAAAGCTTCTCAGCTCAAGATACATGGGTTTCCTATTTCCAGTAACAATCAAATAACTGTATTCTACTTTCAACATTATATCACTTAATTGACTGGAAACCATTTACTAGTATTTGCAGAAAAAAATAACTATAAAAATCGGAACAGAAGTGAGTGCAAGGGATAATGTTGTAAAACATTACCCTGGCATGGGTTCTGTCAATAAAAAAAGTTATTATAAAAAAACAAAAACAAAAACAAAATAAAAAGTAAAACAAAAAGAAAAAGAAAATCTTTCTCCCTCTTATTTTACCAATGCAAACAATGACCAGGGAAAACAAGAACATGGCAACCCCATGTGACAAGTTTAAAGATATGACAGTCCTAAGAGTAATATATGATCAAGATTCAGGCACAGACATGCTGGTATGTATCACATTTATATCAAAGTGATCCCAGATTAATTTGAATGTATCTATTCATAGCATGTAGTAAAGCTTCTTAAATTGTGAGTTGTAACCCCATATCATGTCATATAACTAAATGCTAAATTTGTATTTATTATTAGTAAATGTTAAATTTGTTTACCTATTTTATATATTGATACATCTAGAGTCATGTAAAATTTTTTTCAGTTATAAAGGAGTCACAATTGGAAAAGTTTAGGAAGCCCTGGCATAAAGGAGGCAGTTAATAAGTTCTGGTTGCATGAATGAATTATGGAATTCTGTAAAGGGCTGAAACTCTTGAGTCAATGCACTGAGGTCGGTTTGAGCACTTAAGGCTAATTACTGATTGGAAAATACTCTATAAGCATATGCTTGGAAAATGGCCCTTCCCACAATCCTGTGCTGGCTCAATAATTGGTGTATAAAGAGAATTGTAGGAGGGACTAGGGGGTGGAGTAAGACTAGCCAGGGTCACTTCTGGGTGGGAGATGAAGAAGGGAGGTTGAGGAGATTCTGCTTCCATCCAATTCAATCCTACCTCTAAAGACCAAGAATAAAGATCAAGGACTTTAGCTTACCCTGACTCAGGCTGATTTTAAGGTATCCAGGGTGATAACTTGGTCTTTACATAATTCAATAATAATTTATTAGGGATTTATTATGGGTCCGACTGTGATTAAGAATGAGGATAAAGATAAAGATGAAGTCTCTCCTGACCTTAAGAAGCCCAAGAAGGTTATATTCTTTCGGAAAGAACAATATGAACTTGGATAAGTTTTGTATATTTATGCATGCACATATGTTTGAGTGTATCTATGTGTATATATTGTATATTTATTGATGATGTATATGTATGTGCATGAGTTTATATTTATACACACATATACATACATACAAATATACTAATATTAGATTGGAGGGGCACTAGGAATTGAAAAGCTGGTGGATGGATATAGAACTTTTGTCATATGATGTTAATTGAGTTTATCTTTGAGAAAAAACATGTTGGAGTGAGGAGGAATTCCATGGAACAATCTGTACAAAGCCATGAAGACAAATGATAGAATGTCACATAGAAGGAATTGTAACTAATTCCATTTTGTAGAATTCAGAAACAGATTTAAAGGTTAACAAATCTGCATAAGTAGGCTGCATCAGATTGCAAAAGGCATTTAAAACCCAACAAATTAAGTTGTTTTGTAGAGGGAAAAGGGGGATTTTAAAACCTAGAACAAGAGAAGAACTTTGGGTTTATGAATTTGATAACTAAGAGGAGAATGAAAGGAGTGAAGAGACGTTGATGAAACTCAGACCATCAGTCTTACAGTGCCCCGATTTACCACAAATATACCCAAAGTAAGCAAAGAATGTTTTAATATAATTCTACATTTCTAGTTTTGCTTTTGGGATTCCCACCAAATTTTCATTGGCTTTCATTATTTGTATGCAACATGAAGTAGATACATATTTAATGTTGGAAACATAAATAAAATTTTTACAAACTATATAATCATAATAAAAATACATTTTCAAGATCTAGTTGATGCTATTTTCTTCTTAAAATTACCTGTATTTAAAAGTATGTTGAATGCATTTATATTTACTTATTTGTTTAAATTCTATGCCCTTTCTTTTCACCCTTAGAATGTGAGGTTCTTAAAAAAAAAGGTAAGAAAGACTATTATCTCTACATCCCTCACATATAGAATATAGAGAACCATTAATAAATATCGAATTAAATACCTTGTAACTGCTTTAATCTTTTTAAACTTTTTTCTTTTTAAAATTTGTTTTCTTTATTAAAGCTTTTTATTTTCAAAACACATCTATGAATAATTTTCAACATTCACCTTGTGTTCCAATTTTTTTCTCTTCCTTCCTCCCATCCCTTCCCCTAAATGACAAGTAATCCAAAATATATTAAACATGAGCAATTCTATATAATCATCATTCTGCACAAGAAAAATCAGATAAAAGGGGGGGGGGAATGGAAAGAAAGTATAAACAAAAGACAAGAAAAGAGTGAAAATACTATGTTATGATCCACATTTGATACCCACAGTCCTCTCTCTGAATGCAGATGATTCTCTTCATCACAAGATCATTGGAACTGGCCTGAATCATCTTGTTGAAAAGTGCCACGCCCATCAGAATTGATTGTCATATAACCTTGTCATTGTGTGGCTCCTTTTCCTTCCTTCAGGATCACTTTGGGATACAAGCCTATTTATTAGAAACACTGTTGGATCAAAGAGTATGCACAGTTTGATAGGCCTTTGGACACAGTTTCAAATTGCTCTCTAGAAAGTTGAGTCAGAGCACAACTCCAATAAAAATGTATTAATGTCCCAGTTTTCCCACATCCTTCCAACATTCATCATTATCTTTTCCTATCATTTTAGCATATCTGGGAGGTGTGTAATGACATCTCTCTACATTATCTTAATTATCTTAATTTTCATTTCTCTGATAAGTTGTGATTTAGAACACCTTTTCATATGACAAGAATTGTTTTCAATTTCTTTTCTGAAAACCATCTGCTCATGTCCATTGACCATTTATCAATAGAAGAAGGGGTTGAATTCTTACAAATTTGACTCAATTCTCTATATATTTTAGAAATGAGGCCTTTGTCAGAAGCCTTGATTGTAACTTTTCCCAGTTTATTATTTCCTTTCTAATCTTATCTGTATTGATTTGTTTGTACAAAAACTTTTAAAAAAATTAATATAATCAAAATTATCCATTTTGCATTCCCTAATGCACTTTTTTCCCTTTTAATTTTTTTCATCATAACTTTTTATTAATAATACATATGGATGAGTAATTTTTACAATGTTATCCCTTGCCATCACTTTGGTTCCAATTTTTTTCTTCCCTCCCTCCACCCTCTCTCCTAAATGACAGGCAGTCTTATACATGTTAAATATTTATAGTATATCCTAGATACAATATATGTGTGCAGAACCAACAATTCTCTTGTTACACAGGAAAAATTGGATTCAGAAAGTAAAAATAACCTGGGAAGAAAAACAAAAATGCAAACAGTTTACAGTCATTTCCCGGTGTTCCTTCTCTGGGGGTAGCTGATTCTATCCATCATTGATCAACTGGAACTGAATTAGATCTTCTCTTTGTTGAAGATATGCACTTCAATTAGAATACATCTTCATACAAGATTGTTGTTGAAGTATATAATGATCTCCTGGTTCTGCTCATTTCAATCAGCATCAGTTCATGTAAGTTTTTCCAAGCCGCTCTGTATACATCCTGCTGGTCATTTCTTTTTTTTTTTTTTAAATTTTTATTTAATAATTACTTTATATTGACACTCGTTTCTGTTCCAATTTTTTTTCCCTCCCTCCCTCCACCCCCTCCCCTAGATGGCAAGCAGTCCTTTATATGTTGGATATGTTGCAGTATATCCTAGATACAATATATGTTTGCAGAACCGAACAGTTCTCTTGTTGCATAGGGAGAATTGGATTCAGAAGGTATAAATAACCCGGGAAAAAAAACAAAAATGCAGATAGTTCACATTCGTTTCCTGTTGTGAGCTTTTTCTTCTCAAAAACGCAGCCAGGTGATAAAAGTTCAGATCTTTTATTATTTCCAATATAGCCCGGTTAGCTTAGAGGCCTATCTCTCTGCTTGGTTCCAAGAGCTCTCTCCAAATGTCTTTAAATCCAAAGGTCTGGTCCTTCAGCCTCTGTCTCTGCTTTCTTCAGCCTCCAGCCAGCTCCTGTCTTCATGTCATTCCAGTGAAATCTCGACTTGTAGCGTCTTCCTCTCTCTAGAACACTTCTTCTGCCACCAGCCAGCCAAGTGGAAAATATTCTGCCTTGCCTCGGAGAGAGGGCTTCTGGCGTAACTCTACTGAAATCTGACCGAGAGCTTCTGTCTGTTTCTTTTATCCAAGAGGGAGGAATTGTGGGATACGAGAGAGAGGGATTATGGGTTTTCTCCCATAGTGCTCTCTGGCCCAACGAGCTTCAAGGGAGGTGTGAACTCATTGAACTTAGTTCTACTTAGTACCTTGTTTCAGGTTCTGCCCAAAACATCTTCTTGTAAGATTAGATCAACTCTAATTAGTTAGCAGTTAGTAAGGATTCCAACATCTCCCCCTTTCTTTTGTTTTAAAACATAGGTGGTTTCTGAGGGGGTACACATAAATCCATCAATATGGGCCAGAACTTTGTAACAGATATACATGGTATACATAAATCCATCAATATGGGAGGCATTATACATAATTTACAAAAGCACACAGCAATATAACACAGGCTAGTGGTAATGTAACAAATAACATGAATCAACATGAAAATTTAACTACTGCAAAAGTCTCATCAACAATCTTTCATCTCAAGAAATCCAATGATTCTTGCAATTGCTTAAAATACATAAGCACATAGTAATATAACACAGGCTAGTAGTAATGTAACAACATAAATCGACCTGAAAATTTACAAATGTCCATAAGTCCTAGAAATAGTCCATAAGGAATCCATTGTCCATTAGTTCATGTGCCAGGAATCTAATAATTCCTGTAAGCTCTGAAGTACTGCAAAAGTCTCATCAACAATTTTTCATCTCAGGGAACCCAATGATTTCTGAAGATTTTAAGAATCCTTTTGACAGTCTCATTGTCAGCCATCTGATTCTTTCTTCATCTGTGGAAATATAAGCAGATCCTCTTCCCCAAGCACTTAACCTATCTAATTCTCTTCTATTTACCACTTTTGGGATTTCTCCTCATCATCTGGTAATTACATTGGAGCTGTTTGCATTGGATATTGTCTTGTTGTCTTAAAAGGCCTGTATTCTTCCCAACTGTAATCCTGATTGCTTTTCTGTTGGTTGATGACATCAGAGTTCTGAATTTCTAAAGTCTCTCTGGGTGTAACCTCAGCTGCTATCATGCCCCACCTGTCCTTTGATTGATACTTTGGAGCTGGGCCCTGCCTCTCATTCCTCTGGGTCAATATACATTTAGAGGCCCAATGAAAGCCTCGGTTACATTTTGGACATGGGGTTTGGGGTTTTCTCTCACCCTGTCTTCTCACTCTATCTCCATATCTACAATGAGCTCTCAAATGTCCAATTTTTCCGCAATGAAAACATTGACGAGTTTCTCTAGAATTCCTCTGCCAAGAAGGACCTTGTCTTTCCATGTTCATCATAGTCTGGGCATAATAAGCATTTGTGCCCACTGTGGCACAGCGTCTTATGATTTCTTCTAAAGGAGCATCTTTGTCTAGCCCCCATATAATTCTTTTGCAAACCTCATTGGCATTTTCCTTAGCCAAATGTCTAGTCATTATTTCTGTTGCTGCATTGTTTCCAATGGTTCTTATTACAGCTGTTTGTAAACGTCCCACAAAATCTGCAAAAGGTTCATTGGGACCTTGCTCTATTTTTGTGAAAGCATTATTTCCATCTTTCTGTCCAGGGAGAGAATTCCAAGCTTTTATTGCAGTCTTAGAAATTTGCTCATACACTGTTATGGGATAATAAATCTGTTCTGAACTCTCTGCATACTGACCTTCTCCAGTTAGTTGGTCAAAAGCAACTTGTACAATAGCTCCTGTTTGCCTATTGCGTTGGGCTTGAATCCTACATAATTCATGAAACTCTGAAAGCCACAATAAATTTTGTCCCGGTTCAAGACATGTTTTAGTGATGGATTTCCAGTCATTCGGGGTTAGGATTTCATAAGACAAATTATCCAGTAACATCTTCACATAAGATGATGTAGCCCCATAAAGAGTGCAACCCTTTTTCAAATCTTTAATTTTTTCCAAATTAAAAGGAGTGTATTTTCTCTCTTTTTGACCTGAGGAGTTGAGCTCTTCAATCACAGGATATGCATTTATAAAATCAGATATATCTTCTCCTTCATTTTTTGCTTTAATTAATGCTTTTTCTAATCTTGTCAAATTCTGCTTTACAGGAGAAGCTGACTGTGTTTCTGTCTCTCTCCCTTCCCCTTGTTCTACCCATGAAGGGTTAATTGCGGGGGGAGGGTCATGAGATGTGGAATCACCTAATTCCTCCTTCTGTGAAGAATCATACTCAGAATTGTAATTAACTCCATTCTCATCTGATTTGTCCTCCTTTTCACCTAGTAAAGTTGGCACTTCCTCCTGTACTTTCCTTTTCATCATTCTATCACTTAAATAACTTCTTATAGCCAATTGTATTACATTATATGTATTAATTATTGAGTTAGGCCCATTTTTATCATAGAATTGACAAAGATCCTCTCCAACTAATTTCCATTCATTTAGATCTAATTCCTTATCAAGAGAGAAACAAGGACATATGTCCTTTACAGTTTGTAAAAGTTCAGTGATTTGCTGTAAACTTATAATTAAACCTTGGCTTTCCATAACTTTGACAATGCTCTCTAAACATTTTCCTTGAACATAGACAGGCTGTTTTCTAAATATCTGTCCCATCTTAGCTGAAATTCTACTTTAACTCTTCTAACAAAATTTCTTTGTTGCACTCACCCTAATTTCTGGGTTGAAGTCTTTTCCACTGGATCAGGATCAGAGGCTTTTCCACTTGAATGAGGATCGGAGCTTTTCCACTGAAATCCACTGAGGGGTCTGTTTGTCCCACGTTCAGGGCGCCAAAATGTTGTGAGCTTTTTCTTCTCAAAAACGCAGCCAGGTGATAAAAGTTCAGATCTTTTATTATTTCCAATATAGCCCGGTTAGCTTAGAGGCCTATCTCTCTGCTTGGTTCCAAGAGCTCTCTCCAAATGTCTTTAAATCCAAAGGTCTGGTCCTTCAGCCTCTGTCTCTGCTTTCTTCAGCCTCCAGCCAGCTCCTGTCTTCATGTCATTCCAGTGAAATCTCGACTTGTAGCGTCTTCCTCTCTCTAGAACACTTCTTCTGCCACCAGCCAGCCAAGTGGAAAATATTCTGCCTTGCCTCGGAGAGAGGGCTTCTGGCGTAACTCTACTGAAATCTGACCGAGAGCTTCTGTCTGTTTCTTTTATCCAAGAGGGAGGAATTGTGGGATACGAGAGAGAGGGATTATGGGTTTTCTCCCATAGTGCTCTCTGGCCCAACGAGCTTCAAGGGAGGTGTGAACTCATTGAACTTAGTTCTACTTCGTACCTTGTTTCAGGTTCTGCCCAAAACATCTTCTTGTAAGATTAGATCAACTCTAATTAGTTAGCAGTTAGTAAGGATTCCAACAGTTTCCCAGTGTTCTTTCTTTGGGTGTAGCTGCTTTTGTCCGTCATTTATCAATTGAAACTCAGATCTCTTTGTCAAAGAAATCCCCTTCCATCAAAATATGTCCTCATACAATATCGTTGTCGAAGTGTATAATGATCCCCTGGTTCTGCTCATTTCACTTAGCATCAGTTCATGTAAGTCTCGCCAGTCCTCTCTGTATTCATCCTGCTGGTCATTTCTTACAGAACAATAATATTCCATAACATTCATATACCATAATTTACCCAGCCATTCTCCAATTGATGGGCATCCATTCATTTTCCAGTTTCTAGCCACTACAAACATCCTGCTGGTCATTTCTTACAGAACAATAATATTCAAAAGTACAAAAAAGGGCTGCCACAAACATTTTGGCACATACAGGTCCCTTTCCCTTCTTTAGTATCTCTTTGGGATAAAAGCCCAATAGTAACACTGATGGACCAAAGGGTATGCACAGTTTGATAACTTTTTGGACATAATTCCATATTGCTCTCCAGAATGGTTGGATTCATTCACAACTCCACCAACAATGCATCAGTGTCCCAGTTTTTCCACATCTCCTTCAACATTCATCATTATTTTTTCCTGTCATCTTAGCCAATCTCAGAGGTATCTCAGAGTTGTCTTAATTTGCATTTCTCTAATCAATAGTGATTCGGGACACTTTCATACGAGTGGAAATATTTTCAATTTCATCATCTGAAAATTATCTGTTCCTATCCTTTGACCATTTATCAATTGGAGAATGGCTTGATTTCTTATAAATTAGAGTCAATTCTCTATATATTTTGGAAATGAGGTCTTTATCTGAACCTTTAACTGTAAAAATGTTTTCCCAGTTTGTTGCTTCCCTTCTAATCTTGTTTGCATTAGTTTTGTTTCTACAAAGGCTTTTTAATTTGATGTAATCAAAATTTTCTATTTTGTGATCAATAATGATCTCTAGTTCTTCTTTGGTCATAAATTCCTTCTTCCTCCTCAAGTCTGAGAGGTAAACTATCCTATGTTCCTCTAATTTATTTATGATCTAGTTCTTTATGCCTAAATCTTGGACCCATTTTGATCTTATTTCGTTGTATGGTGTTAAGTGTGGGTCCATGCCTAATTTCTGCCATACTAATTTCCAGTTTTCCCAGAAGTTTTTATCAAATAATGAATTCTTATCCCAAAAGTTGGGATTGTTGGGTTTGTCAAAAACTATATTGCTATAGTTATTGACTATTTTGTCCTGTAAACCTAACCTATTCCACTGATCAACTAATCTATTTCTTAGCCAATACCAAATGATTTTGGTGACTGCTGCTTTATCAGGTACAGCTAGGCCACCTTCATTTGATTTTTTTTCATTAATTCTCTTGAAATTCTTGACCTTTTTGTTCTTCCATATGAATTTTGTTGTTATCTTTTCTAGGTCATTAAAATATTTTCTTGGCAGTCTGATTGGTATGGCATTAAATAAATAGATTAGTTTAGGAAGTATTGTCATCTTTATTATATTTGCTCGTCCTATCCAAGAGCACTTAATATTCTTCCAGTTATTTAAATCTGACTTTATTTGTGTGGAAAATGTTTTGTAATTTTGCTCATATAATTCCTGACTTTCCTTTGGTAGAAAGATTCCCAAATATTTTATGCTATCAACAGTTATTTTGAATGGAATTTCTCTTTGTATCTCTTGCTGTTGTATTTTGTTGGTGATGTATAAAAATCCTGAGGATTTATGTGGATTTATTTTGTATCCTGAAATTTTGTTAAAGTTGTGAATTATGTCTAATAGTTTCTTTAGTAGAATCTCTGTGGTTCTCTAAGTATACCACCATATCATCTGCAAAGAGTGATAATTTGGTTTCCTCATTATCTACTGTAATTCCTTTAATCTCTTTCTTGACTCTTATTGCTGAGGCTAGTGTTTCTAATACAATATTGAATAATAATAGTGATAGTGGGTAACCTTGTTTCACTCCTGATATTAGTGGGAAAGGTTCCAGTTTATCCCCATTGCATATGATGCTTACTGATGGTTTTAAATATATGCTCCTGACTATTTTAAGGAAAAGTCCATTTATTCCTATGTTCTCAAGTGTTTTTATTAGGAATGGATGTTGGATTTTATCAAATGCTTTTTCTGCATCTATTGAGATGATCATATGGTTTTTGTTTGGTTGGTTATTGATATAGTTGATTATGCTAATAGTTTTCCTAACATTGAATCAGCCCTGCATTCCTGATATAAATCCTACTTTTATCCTGGGGATGATTTTCTGTAATCTTTTTGCTAATATTTTATTTAAGATGTTAGCATCAATATTCATTAGGGAGATTGGTTTATAATTTTCTTTCTCTGTTTTCAGCCTACCTGGTTTAGGTATCAGTACCATGTCTGTGTCATAAAAGGAATTTGGTAGGACTCTTTCAATCCCTATTTTTTCAAATAGTTTATATAGCTTTGGAGTCAATTCTCCCTTAAATGTTTTCTAGAATTCACATGTAAATCCATCTGGTCCTGGGGATTTTTTCTTAGGGAGTTGATTAATAGCTTGTTCTATTTCTTTTTCTGAGATGGGACTGTTTAACCAATTTACTTCTTCCTCTGTTAATCTGGGCAAGCTATATTCTTGAAAGTATTCTTCCATTTCATTTAAGTTATTGAATTTACTGGCAGAAAGTTGGGCAAAGTAACTCCTATTTGTTGCTCTAATTTCCTCTTCATTAGTAGTGAGTTCTCCCTTTTCATTTTTAAGACTAACAATTTGATTTTCCTCTTTCCTTTTTTAAATCAAATTTACTAAGGGTTTATCTATTTTGTTGGTTTTTTCATAGTACCAACTCTTACTTTTATTAATTCATTAGTAATTAATTAATAAATAGTTTTTTTTTTTTACTTTCAATTTTATTAACTTCTTTTATTTTTAGAATTTCAAGTTTAGTGTTTGACTGGGGATTAATTACTTAATCTAGCATTTTAAATTGCAAACCCAATTCATTACCATTTTTCCCCTATTTTATGCAAGCAGGCCTCTAGAGATATAAAATTTCCCCTTATTACCACTTTGGCTGCATCCTACACCTTTTGGTATGATGTCTCATTATTGTCATTTTCTTGTGTGCAATTATTAATTATGTCTATGATTTGCCAATTTACCCAATCATTCTTTAGTATGATATTATTTAATTTCCAATTTTTTTGGGGGGGGGTATTTTCCCCTGGCTTTTTAATGAATGTAATTTTCATTGCATTGTGGTCTGAAAGGAAAGAAATATTTCTGCCTTACTGCATTTGAATTTGAGGTTTTTATATCCTAATGTATGGCAAATTTTTGTATTGGTTCCATGAACTTCTGAGAAAAAACTGTACTCCTTTCTGTCTCCATTTAGTTTTTTCCAAAGATCTATCATATTTAACTTTTCTAGTATTCTATTTACCTCTTTGACTTCTTTCTTATTTATTTTGTGGTTTGATTTATCTAATTCTGAGAGTACAAGGTTGAGATCTCCCACTATTATAGTTTTGCTGTCTATTTCTTCTTGTAGTTCTCTTAATTTCTCTTTTAAGAATTTAGAGGCTACACCACTTGGTGCATATATGTTTAATACTGATATTGCTTCATTTTCTATGCTACCCTTTAACAAGATTTAGTGTCCTTCGTTATCTCTTTTAATTAGATCAATTTTTGCTTTTGCTTGATCTGAGATCAGGATGGCTACTCCTGCTTTTTTGACTTCCCCTGAAGTATAGTAGATTCTGCTCCAACCTTTTACCTTTATTTGATATGTATCTCCCTCCCTGCTTCAAGTATGTTTCCTGTAAACAACATATTGTAGGATTTTGGCTTTTAATCCAGTCTGCTAACCCCTTCCCCTTTATAAGGGAGTTTACCCCATTCACATTTATGGTTAAAATGACCAATTCTGTATTACTTGCCATCTTGTTAATGCCTGCTTATGCTTTTCTCTTTTCCTTCCCTCTTCCCCCCTTCCCTAGTATTAAACTTGTGAGCACCACTTGCTTCTCACAGCCCTCCCTTTTTAGTATCCCTCTCCCACCTTAGAGTTCCTCCCCCTATCTTACCCCTTTTCCTCACAATTTCTGTATTCCCTTCCACTTAGCTTACTCCTTTATTTTTCATTTTTCCTCTCCCATTTTTCAATGAGGTAGATGAAGTTTCATCACAAATCGAATATGTCTAATATTTTTCTCTTTAAGCCAATCCTGACAAGAGTAAGATATACATTATGTTCATTCCCCTCCATTCTTTCTCTCAGATACTATAGGTTTCCTTTGCCTCTTTATGAGATATATTACCCCCAATTTACCCTTTTTCTGGTACAATTTCCTTTCCACCTCTAGTTTCTAGAACAAATTATACATGTGTTCTTTATATATCTTTATAGCAGAAATATAGTTCCCAAGATTTCTTTTTACATTCTTAGGTTTCTCTTGAGTTCTATATTTGGATATTGAGTTTTTAAGTGAGTAGTTTTGTTTTATGAATTTTTTTTCTATTTTGCCAATTTTTTTTTTTAGAGAGCTATTTTCTTTTTCCAATTCACTAATTCTGTTTTTCAAGGATTTGATTTCTTTATCCACTCTATATTTAAATGAATGGGATGACTTATCCAGACTCTTTCCTTTTACCATTTTTCTTCTAGCTCTCTTGTGAGAGCCTTTTAAATTTCTTTTATAAGAGTCTTGTATGTTAAGGACCAGATCATATCCCCTTTTGGGGATTCATCTGGAGGCAGTCTATTTTTATTTTTAGTCTCCTCAGGGTTTAAAATCTGCTTTCTATCCATATAGAAGTTATCCATAGTTATAGCCCATTTTAATTTTTTGCTCATTTTGTCAAAGAATAATCAAAGAAAACAAACTAGCAAAAAAAAATGCAGTCTGCTTTTTTGGATAGGGTGGGGGAGACCTGGATGGTATTACTGAGCTTCCTCTACAGACTGTAGGGGGCAGCAGCGAGCCACTATCAGGACAGCAATGGCTGTGCTGCTTCTTCACTCTGAGACTCCGAAACTCTGAGAGTATGCTGAGATACTCCAGGTAGTTGTGGCCAGGTCCAGAGAGACTCTAGCTTTTTGAGGTTATAGTCTTTACCTCCTGTATTTATAATGTCTCTGCTGATCTACTGGCTTGCTGCCAGGGCAAAGTATTCACACTTTGGTAAAGACCTCCCTGCAGAAATGGCTGAGGTCACACCCCACCCCCTTCAGTCAGCTCTGTACTCTCCCTATCTGCTGTGCTGCCACTGCCTGCCTTTAGTCTTTGCCAGATCTAACTTTCCCTACCCATGAGCAAAAACAGACCATTTCTGGAGAATTTCAAGGATATCTTTTCTTGGTAATTATTTGTGGGTTTTTTTCAGTCAAGCACTAATCCTGAAGACTTGTCATAAAACAAATTATGAGAGCAAAGATGGGGATTAAGTAGATTTGTTGTGTCCTCTCCACCATCTTGGCCTGAAGTCTCCATAATGCACTCTTGTTATTTTTTGGCCAGAAATTGCTTTTTTCTCTACAGATTTTAGAAATAGATTATTCTTTGTTCTTCTAATTTGCTTATAATATCACTCTTTATGTCTAAATCATAAACCCATTTTGACCTTCTCTTGGTATAGGATATCAGGTGTGGGAAAATTCCTTGCTTCTGCATTACTAATTTCCAATTTTATTAGCAGTTTTTGTCAAATAGTGAATTTTTATCCCCAAACCTGGGATCTTTGAATTTGTCAAACACTACTAAATTTCTATGGTCATTAACTATTGTGTCTTGTGAATTTACTCTATTCCAATACTTGATTACTCTCTTTCTAAACCAGTACCAAAAGATTTTGATGACCACAGCTATATAATGCAATCTGAGGTGTGCTACAGCTAGGCTACTTTCATTTGCTTTTTTTCCCTCTTTAATTCCCTTAAGATTCTTAACCTCTTGTTCTTCCAGATGAATTTAGTTGTTTTTTTTTTTTTAAATAGTTCTATAAATAAATTTTTGGGGAGTTTGATTGTTATGGCACTGAATGAGTAGATTAATATAGATAGTATTGTCATTTTTTATTATATTACTTTGCCCTACCCATGAGCACTTGATATTGTTCCAATTTATTAAATGTGATTTTTTTTGTGTGGAAAGTTTATTGTAGTTGTGTTCATATAGTTCCTGATTTTGCTTTGGCAGAAAGACTCCCAAATATTTTATATTATCTACAATTATTTTAAATGGAATTTCTCTTTGTATCTCTTGCTGCCAGACTTTATTGGTAATATATAAAAATACTGATGATTTATATGGATTTATTTTGTACCCTGCCACTTTACTAAAGTTGAGAATTGTTTTTATTAGTTTTTTAATTGATTTTCTAGGATTTTCTAGATATACCATCATATCATGTCCAAAGAGTGATAATTTGATTTCCTCATTACCTAGTCTAATTCCTTTAATCTCTTTTTCTTCTCATATTGCCAAAGCTAGCATTTCTAATTCAATGTTGAATAGTAATGATTATAATGGGCAAACTAGTTTCACTCCTTACCTTATTGGGAATTTCTAGCTTATCCCCATTCCATATGATGCTTGCTGATAGTTTTTAAATAGATACTAATGATCATTTTAAGGAAAACTCCATTTATTCCTGTATTCTTGTGTTTTTAATAGAAATATGTTTTGGATTTTGTCATATACTTTTTCTGCATCTTTTGAGATAATCATATGAAACTGCTTTAATCTTAACATTATTTCATTATTAAAATTGATTTAATAACCTAGCTATGGGGAAGCATAGGTAAGATTCAAGTATATTAAGACTGCATGTTCTTTTCTTTATTCTCCCAAAAAGCTTCAGGTTATAATTATATCTTTCTGCCACTCCTCAAAAATCCCTAGTTTAGATCTAGGATCAGAAAGAAAGCAACTTCTTTGATCATCTTTATGGAGAAGTTCAGTCCTTAATTGAAATTCCAATTTGGCCACTATCTTGGCTATCTTCACAAAAAGCTATCAAGAATAATTAATAATATCAAATAGAAATCACATGAATTATTTTATTATAATATATCAAAATCCAGATTTTCTTTTTGGGAAATTCAAGATTTCAGCTTGAATCAAGGAAAGAAGTGAACTCTCAAAGAAGTCTCCTCCCAGGTATCTCTGACGGTACTCCAAGGAAGTGGAATACACATGAATGGAGTCTAGAACTTTGGGTTTTTTTTTGTTGTTGTTGTTGTTGTTGTTGTTGTTGTTTGTTTAATAAAATTTAGGTTCAATAACTAAAAATGTCAGGTCTCCTCTTAATATTTGCTCAGATAAATCTCTAAATGAAGTATGCAATACAAGGCTCTCTATCAGGAAATTCCAATACAGGCTTTCAAACAAGTACACTAAATATGATTGTTATTTTTATTTACACATTGATAGCCATTATGAATACTGTTTCCTGATCCTCAAGTCTTCTTTTGTTCTTTGCTAAATTTATCTAAATTAAATATTATTTAAATTTTCTAAAGTTGTTATAACTTTATCCTCCATTTTTTACCAGCAGTACAAGTACAAATAATTTTAGAATGATATAATATTTGCAAAAGGAAATTTATTTTTGTATACACGTTGAATACATTCACTTACTAATATGCTTTGCTTTAATTGAGTTAAATTAAAAATTCCAAACCAAGGAAATTCTAATGATACAATTCCCCAAATATTTCTTAGTCATTCCTATGTACAGAATGCTAAGAGGCACAGGAGGCTACTGAATGGATGCTAAGCATTTATTCAAAAGAAACGAGTTCAAAATCCTAATTTAGATATTTGATAGCTTTGTGACTGTGGGCAAAGCATTAATCTTTCTAATCTTCAGGCAATTAGATGAAATCAATGTATTGAGTTATACTTGAGTTGCATCTTTATTAATGGAGATAGATATGTATGTATGCATATTTTAGTCATGCACATTCATAGATAGAGGATAGATAGATTGGTAGATATTTATATGTACACATGTTTTAATCATACTTTTATATACTAATATAGAGAGGGATTTGCCTGTAGTCAGGTAGCTTGGTAACTATTAGCTATTTTTCTGTTTACATTTGTGTCTATATTTCATACAGATAAATACATATAGAAACATATAATATACATGTATCTATGAAATATAAATATCACATATATACATATACAATGATACATATAGATATCTGCATACTTACATACATACATCTGTATTTAATTTCCTAAAGCAATCCTTGATTTTATGATTGTACAATCACATCTAAAAGGATCTAATGTCCTAAAATTTTCACTTCAAGTTTTCACAACTTTATAGCTGGACCCCAAAAATTACTGCATATAGGAATAATCTTCATCTTTCAGGATATTTTCTTTATGTAACGAGCAAGCTATTCATATTACTTTATCCAAAGAAAAGATTTGGCCAGCTTCTAATTTCAGTTTGTTGCTCATCTGAACTTCAAGAAACCTTACTTTATCTATTTTACTTATTTAAAAAATCATTAACTAAATTGCCCTACTTAGGGCATTGCATAAAACTTCTTTTTTCCTTTTTATTTTTTTCCCATTCTGTTAACTGACATTCCCTTTTGAATGCCAGTCATTAGCCATTTTTTTTCAGTCTATTTAAATCCTCTTTAAGATTCTTCACTTCCTCTTTGATATCAACAACACCTGCTATATTTGTACAATTTGCAAATCTTGAGATTGTAGCACTTCCTTTCTTCAGAGTCCTTTGCATTGACAATAAGCAAGTCAAATCAAAATCTGAACATTGAATGGCTCTGTTTGTTTCATTAACTTGCAGAGATGAAATTATATCTAAAATGATATTCCTAAGGATTCCATCATTTTGATTGATTGCATATTTGTTATTTTTAATTTTTATACCTTGTCAGTTTTATTCTTTATGCTCTAATACTTGTTAAATTCATCACGCTTGTTAAATTGTTTACAACTTGTACTAGCAAAAACTTGAGAATATATATTTGATAAAGGACTATATTTACACTATCATACTATTTGTGGTGAAAACATAAGCCTGAACTCTCAAGAGCTATTTTTCATATCGGAACCCTATTTTCCAGTTACTGAAATGTATGCTTATGCTGCTTTAGTTTAAAAACTGAATCTTAAAACATTTAAAAAGAGAAACAAAAAATCCATACTTCTTAAATTTTACCATCAATATGAATCTTTAACATCTTTATAACTTCATTAAAACTAGACAATCTCTAATACAACAAATCAAATATTGCTTTGTTGTCAATAACTGCTAATGCCTGTCAATTTTCAAAAGGTTAAATTGAAAATTCAATATCAGGCTCTTTAACTCAGAGCCGACCCCAGCATGCCTCTGCATATCAAAACTCCTTAGACTCATCCTTTGTTGGAATGGCTTGCTCACTCTTTTGCCTACCTAGTGAAGTCTGAAGTCTTCCATGTGGTATCCAAAGCTCTTCACAAATGTATTCTACTTCATTTTATAACTTTATTACAGATTATATTTTCAAGGCATTTTTGCTCTGATCAAGGAACAAATGATCAAATGGTCAAATTGATTAGTTATCCATACCCAGATTTCTGACTTCACTCATTATCTCCTCTGTTTCAAATGCCACATCCCCTTTCTTGTCTTCACTTTGGAGTTTCTGTCTTTTAAAGTTCAACTGAAATATAAATTTTCCAATAAACATTCAATGACATCAGAGTTTGTAATAATGTTCTACCTCATGCCTTCTAAACATTTTGTTTTTATTACTTTCTAAAAACAATTTTTAGTATATGATCCATTATTAAAGTGCAAGATCCTTGTGGATATGAATCATATTTTACCTAAATGTAGTATCTTCTCTATTAAGTACAATGCCCCACACAGGGCAGATGTTTAATAAATATGTATTATTTGTGCTACAAAATGTTGACAAGAATAAATGTTGAGAAACAATCTTTCCAAAAAAAATAAGATGTATCATGCTATATATGAGAAGACCATGTTTTTACCAGATTCTACCTGCAGTTATGAAAAAAAGTTATGTCCTCTAAGCTGTTTCAGAACATCCTTTCTTTCTTTTCCTCTATAAGTTATGATCAACAGTAGGTTGACTTGGAAGAAGACATATAGAGCCAAGATAGTGGAGACAAAGCAGGGATTCACTAGTGCTCTCCCCAGTTCTCCTTCAAATATCATTAAAATTATGTTTCAAAATGAATTCTGGGGCAACAGAACCCACAAAAGGACAGAGTGAAAAAAAAATTTACAATCTAAGACAACCTAGAAAGGTTTAATCAACTGGGGTGAGAGTGGAGCTCATTCTAGTTCAGGCAATGTCCCAGCAAGATTGCAGCATATCTTAATTGTGGCTGAATTATCAGAAGAGAATTCCACAGACATTAAAGTAGGCAGACAATTTACCAGAAGGAGATTATAGTGGTTCCTTTGATAGCATCAGGTTCAGAATTCTGTTGCATTGCCTATATCCAGGTACAAGTTGCACTCCTAAGTCATAGCCCCTGGACAAGGAGACCTTGTGAGTTTGTAATTTCAGGGGAGTGGGAATGATGGTGATAATTCCAGATCAGAAAAGAATGTTTGTTGTGACTCAGAGATCTGAGCACTGACTTGGAGAATAATAAACACGCATCTTGTTAAATCATATCACTTTGGAAGAACTGAAAACTTACAAGTCCTCCAAACTCGCTCTGAAAACATATGAACAACAACAAAAAAAAACAACCCTTAAGCTTGAATTAATGCCTCTTTCCCCTGAAAAGCAAAGCCCAGCTTTAACATAGAGTGAAAAGTCAAGAAATTGGCTTGAAAAGGAGGAAAAAAAATAACAAAAAGAATGTTATATAAGTTTCTATGAGTACAGGATAGATCAAAGCCCAGAGAAAAATATGAACACAAAGTTTTGCAAGAGTGAATGTTGAAAACAATCTTTGTATTTTCTTGAAGGAAAAAAATGTCAAACTTCTATATCCAAAGCCTCAACAAATGTAATGGGTCTTAGATTAAAAACAATGTCCTGGGACCCAATAAGATTTTAAAAATCAAGTAAGAAATATGACAGGGAATAATATGGAAATAAATTATCTCATAAAAGCAGGCACAAAAAAATTTTCAACATGGAGAGACAGATGGGGAAGTTGAAAGGAACACATATACTTTAGTCTCATCAAATTTATTTCAAAGAAAAAATGATATACACCCTCTGTTGGATATTAAAAAAAACAAAACAAAACAAAACAAAACAAACAAAAAAAACAACCATCTTACCCTCCAAAAAATAGGAGGGGAGAAAGGGGTTTATAGAAGGAAGGAAAGATTCGGGGAAGTCCTTGTCAGAAGTAAAACACTTCTGAGGACAGACAACATGAAAGAAGACAGTAGTAATAGTAGTAGTGGTAGTGTTAAAAGTAGTATTAATATAAATGGGGGAAGTAGGATGGAATGAAATACAAATTTAATAATCAAAATTGTGAAAAATGTATATTTACTAAGTCAAATTTATAAGGAAATATGAAAAGGGAGTTTTCAGATGAAGTAAAGATAACTATAATCATATAAAAATATTCAAAATTACTATTGATTAAAGAAATGCAAATTAAAACATCTTTGGGGTTCTACCCTACTCTGAATAGATTGGGCAACATGATAGAAAAGGAAAATGATAAATGTTGGAGGGGATCTGAGGAAATTGAGATGCTAACACAATTTTGGTCAAGTTGAGAGAGCCTTGTGAGATGGAGACCACTTCATATCACCCTTTGGGCCTTCAGCTAGACACAATCTGCTTTTAGTGACTTCAGGATTTAAATCTGTTCTTCTCCTTCACAGTAAAAGCTATCTATGGTTCTTTTTGCGATTTTGCTAATTTTGTTTTAAAGTTGATGTTTGCTTTTATGGCAAGGGGGTGATTGTCCAAGCTTCCTCTACAAACAGCAGCACCTGTGCTGAGTCTGTGCTTACTCACTTCAGGTGCTGGGTGGGAGTGGTTAGGTGCCATGAAATTCTGGTATTTCTGGGGTTCACTGTTTACTATTTTGTTTTGTGTTTGTATTGGATGTTTTATAACTTCTCTGCTGATCTACTGGCTTGCAAGCAGGGCAGAGTAGACAATACTGCTGTATATTCCTTCCTGTAGATTCTCCAGAATGCACCACCCCCCACCCAAACCAACCCCACCTCTATCTGCACAGCCTATACTGGTGTCTTGCTGGTCCTGCTTGTGCTTGGCCTGTCTTCCTCTATGCCAGATTGAAGCAGACCTTTTCTGGAGATCATTGAAATTATCTTCTGCTGATTATTTGTTACATTCCCAATATTTGTTGGGTTCTGTCATTCCAAAACCAGTTCAAAGACTGGATTTGCTGTTAATTTGAAGGTTGTGTAACATTTTTCCCCGATAATAAGACACTTATTATATATTTTTTTTTGGACAGAAAAAAACTCCAGAGGGCTTATTTTCAGGAGAGGGCTTATTTTAATGTTCTCAATGGCGCCAGCAAGGAAATCACTGGGGAAGAACAGGATGACGTGCTCACTGCTGCAGCTCTGATTGGATGCAGCTCAGAGTGCGTTTCACCCGGGGGGGAAGAAGGGGGGAAGACGGTGCATACAGAGGGTACCGTAATGTAGCATGTAGCGCAGGGAATCATCTTCACTACAGTAGCAATCTCAATAGGGCTTATTTTCGGGGGAGGGGTTATTTTAGAGGAATCTTATATAGTAAGGGGAGGGCATATTTTCGGGATAGGTCTTATTATCAGGGAAACATGGTAGAGACCACAGAAAACTTAGAGAATATGTCCTTTCTACCCTCTTGCCTCCACCCCATTTTCTTTCTCATGTATATTTTTTTTATTTAATATCATTCCTCCATTAACTTTATATTTCAGCTTCTTTACTTATTTTATTATACACTTATTTTCTAAATAAATTGTCATCTCCTTTTTTTTTTTAAATTAATCATATGCTTTGGTTTCCATATTTTAGTACCTTATTCTATTATCTTTTAGGTTATATTTTCCCTGAATACTTTATTAAGTTTTATAAATGTAGTGTGTATATATATATATACGAATGTGTGTGTATATACTGATAAGAAGAATTGCTATATCATCCCTGACTAATGTCATTATTTTTAATCTAGTCATATTTCATTTCCTATGTATTTATTTTTCCTATTGATCACCTTTATTTATTTATTTATTTATTTATTTATTTATTTGATGATTTAGATGAAGGTATAGTAGAATAATTACCATGGCAAAATCAAAAAAGAAGCAGAAATTCAAAATGAGCTGTGGTTGAAAGTAGATCATGAAAAAGGAATTTTTAATAGATATATTAAGGGAAAAGGAATATTAAAAATACTGATGATCAAGTAACTCTGAGAAGTGATACAAATGACAGAGAAGAAAAGATTTCTGATTTATGTAACAAAAAGAATTAACTTTATGCTTAAAATGATAGAGGGAAAGGGTTGAAGTGATGTCTTGATGATGAAAAGTATTTATGAACAGATACATAGGTCAGATTTTGTGTCCTGTACAATCTGTTAATATTTTGACATTATTCTTCCAAAGTAAAGTAGGATTTTAAAGGAACTTAGAAAATAATGTTATATTTGGATAAGCATTATTAAGCACAAAGAGGTGAAAACTTGAGAGGCATAAGATTTATATATTAACTAACTGAGGGACATTTGTCAGGAAAATAGTTTAAGCTTGATTTATTCTATATATATATATATATCAAGTGATCAATAGGAAAAATAATAATAATAACACACATACACACAAATTCACACACACACACACACACACACACACACACACACACACACATATATATATATATATATATATATATATACATATATATATATATATATATATATATATATATATAATTAGGGCTCTTAAAATACATTTGTATTCCTCAAGAAAGAGTGCATTTTCTATTATTTTTACCTATAGGAGTGTGGAGGCTGGTGAAAGGGGTATATTAAGTAAGTATATTAAATATTAGATTCCTTCAGTGTTTATACTTTCTTGTACTGTGAATTCTGGTGTAATTGCTTTCCCTACGGAACATATTCCTCCCCTTTTTAAAATGAGGGGCTCTGCTAAAAAATCAAATCAAACTACATGATCTAGAAAGTCTACATTTTAAATATATAATGAGAATTCCACAAAATTTTTATTTTTAAGCATTTTCCCCCTCAGGAAAATAATCCATGGACATTCATTCAATAGATTGATACTTAAAAAGACAACAAAAATCTGAAGCAAATTAATAGCTATGAATTACTTTTCAGTGTTTAATTTCAAGCCAGCTGTCCATTTTTTTTTTTTTTATGATTGTCATACTGAGAGTTGGTGTGGTAAAACAGAGGCCTAGACTATGAGAATCAAAGTTCAGTCTTGCCTCTCACTGCCCAGCAAACTCTCTGAAACATTAAGTTACAGAAGACAACATTGGTCAAGGTCTTTCCTTACATGAATAAAATCACAATTGTTAACCAAAAGCAACGTGATATATTGGCTAGAGAGAGCCTCAGCCATTAAGACCTAAGTACAAGCCCTTCTTTGTAAAGAAATTAGCTGTGGGGGACCCTGAAAAAAATCACCCAATCTCTTTTTGCTCTATAAAAATTTCTCACTAAGGTTTAAAATTGTGAAGAACAACCAGTTCCAATTGTTCAGTATTGAAGAGACCCATCTACACCCAGAGAGAGGACAGTGGGAACTGAGTATGGTTCAAAACATAACATTTTCATTCCTTTTGTTGTTGTTTGCTTTTATTTGATTTTCTTTCTCATTTCTTTTCCTTTTTATTTTTCTTGCCATGATAATTGTATAAATATGTATGTATATGTTGGATTATATATATATATACATTCCATGTTTAACATATATTGGACTACTTGCCTTCTAGGGGAGGGCATGGGGGAAGGGGAGGGAAATTGGAACACAGAGTTTTGCAAGGGTAAATGTTGAAGAATTTTCCATGCATATTTCTTTTTATTAAAAAAAATATATACATAGAAGTAGTGCAGGGAGTTTTCTTACTTGTGAGTTCTATATCTTAGTGAAATTGCAAGTTTATTCTTCATGCAGAATAAGGTAGATGCCTGGATAATGGCAGCTTTACTTTAAAAGCTATCTCTTTCCCAGTGTTTCTTGCTATATGCCCAATATTTATTAAGAATTTCCTTGATTATTTCACCAATAAAAGTGATGGTAGTTAAAAACTAACTATGCTAGCGATTATAGCAGTGGAATTTTATCTCTGAGAAGCTAATGTTTAAGAGTACACGTAGACAAAATCAGGTAAAGGAAATTGACATTCTGAATGTGTCTTTATTGTGGAAAAAAAATCAATACATTTAAATGTAAGAGCTGGAATTAAATGGGAAAAAAATGTAAACTCCTTGTCTGATACAACTGAAACCTAGTGATAAAATTACTTTATGACCATGCAACTGAAGTCTAATTTCTCATTTTTCATCATTTAAGAAACTTTTTATTTTTAGCTTGAGTTCAAACACTGAAGTGTTTGAAGAAAATATTCCCTGACAATCAATAATCTTCCATCTTCATTTACTGTAATTGTTAAGTACACAAACAGATGCTTCAGGGAAGGATGTATATTGACTATATATTTTGAGTTTATATTCAGAGAACAGTCTATTATACTTGTAAAAGGAACATCTAGTAGAGACACATGTTTGGGATTTCCCCCTATGGTGAAATAACCAACAGTAAGAAATTGCCATGAATTGAAAGACAAAATTCCCAGTTTTGCCTGGGGTTGGTCTTTCTTCATACCCTCACCACACTTCTCACTATTCTCATCAATTCAGCTGCCATTTACTAGCATCTACTGTGTACTTATAACTCCTACAATATTCCAAATAAATTGAAATGACCACATTAAGGCCTGCATAAAGAAGTAACCCACTGACTCTAGAGTCATCCCATTATACTTCAGACAACTCTAATTGTTAACAGGCTTTTCCTTGCATGAACTTTATTTTACCTTTTAGTCATTATTCCCAATTCTGCCGTCTGTGCCTAAAAACAAGCAAAGCACTCCCCCGAAGTGAAAACCCTTCAGATACTTGAGAACTGTCAGATTGTATGGTTTTTAACAAAAGGAACTTTTTTTCCTTGGAAATACAGAGCCTGATAAATGTTAAATCTTCAATACATATCAATAGATAAATAGGTAGGTAGGTAGGTAGATGGATAGATAGATAACTATATAGATATAGAAATATTGATCTATCAATTAAGTCCACACCAAGTCTAACATTCTTCTAGCTATATTTCCCCAGTTCCTTTGATCTTAGTCTTAATTGTCTTACCATTGTGATTATCATTCAGATTTTATCATACATAAACATAAATGTGTCCCTCAGACCTGAATTCAATATTCTAGTGTAATGCCAAAGAAACTGAGCAAGACAGAGATTAGAGACCAATTCAATAGTTTATTAAATGGAGAGAGATACTGGGACCAAATGGATCTTGGTCCCAGGGCTGGACGAGACTATCATCTCAAAGAGTCCAGCTCTGAGTATTGGGACAGCAAGATTTTTTTATAGGATAACAAGAACAATGACATAATGGGGGAGGTACCTAGGTGGGGATAACCTAATGGTGGGGGAGGCCCCTAGGATGACACAATGGAGGGAGGTTACTGATATTCTAATGACATCTAAAATGGATAAATCTTTATCCTTTCAAACATTAAGAAGGAATGTCTATAACCTAAAGATATAAAACCTTCATCTCATCAACCATTTAAGAGGGAATCATTATAGTAATTTTTTTTTGGGGGGGGAGGGGGCAGACTAAGTGAGGAGACCTTTATCTCATCAAACATTAAGAGGGAAAGGTTATAACCTGAGGCAGAATAACTAAATAGGACAATTGGAGAAACTAGGTCACAAGGTTAAAAGGGAACTTTGGGCACAACACTAGATGTTATCTGTCCAAGTGAAAGTACTGTTGTGCCATCTTATTCTGATCCAGCAGCATGCTGTGGCAAATAAAATTTAATTAACTGACAAGGTGTTTGGTTTACATATGAATAAGTGATTACTGGAGCCTATAATATCTCTAAGATCTAGTGGTCACAAAGACATTGCATTAGAATAGAAAGTTTCAAGCTGCTTAATTAGAATTATTTGACTTGAGTGAGGGCCTTGTTAGTGTATTAGCCAAATGGAAGGTCTTAAAGAAAATATTTCTAAAATACCATTGTTGACTTTCTACTCATCTTAACATTGTCTCTATCAAAGGTTCTTAACATTTACTCCACAGATTTCAGGAGATCCAGGAACTTTAATTTAAAAATATATACAATTTTCCCTGTAATTTTGACATTTCTTTCAATTATTAAAAATAAACATTAATCTGAGAGTGTTAATTACTTTCTACAACTTGTTAAAGTTATTCCATATACGAAAAGGGTAGCCCTTCATGTTACCTGGCTTAATCTTTCTTATTTCTAGCCCAGACCAATTTGATGGCTATGATCAGATGTGAAGCCATGTTATATGCTAACTCAGATCAGAAATTTATAGCTAAAAGTTGTATAGAATTTAGTCTCTACTGCCAAGTTAATTTGAGTGAACCCATGATCACCTATGTTCCTTTCAAAGAGTATGTGCCAGCCTTCTTGTCCACAGTGTGTACCAATCTGAGATTGGAAAAGGGCAGCTCCATGTACCTTGATCCCCTTTCAGAAATTTATCTACCTGAATTGTACATCCATTTGTGGGATATTACTAACTCATCCTTTGAATGAAATGTGTACTTATTCAGATTGTCTTGTTCTTATCAATATATATGTATATGTATATATATACATATACATATATATATATACACACACACATATATTCCTAGGAGAGTAGTAACTAGTTTGAATCCTGGATTGACCCCAGAGGCCAGCTCCCATCACCTTTCTGCTTTGGTGTTTTAATAAACTCCTTTTTAACCTTCTGCTTCTGAGTTTATTTGTTTTTTTAATCAATGTGAAGACTCATACACAGCTTTTCTTTTCTTTTAATAAACTTCAAAGATCTAGTTCACGCTCTCTGTATGTAAGTTTTTGTGTCTCTCTGTCTCTGTCTTTTCTCTATCTCTGTCTCTCTCTTCTCTGTGTCTCTGTTTCTGTCTCTGTCGCTCGCATCTCTCTTTTTCTCAATAAAGGAGGAAACTGACTCTTAGAGTTTGTCTGGGTAATTAATTACATAGGGAAGCCAGGCCAGAATTTGAACCTAGTACATCACAATTTAAATTCAGAGATTTTTTTTTTCACTAATCCAAATTGCTTACTACCATCCCAAAGTCTTCAGAAGCATTCCTGGTTAGCTTCTTCTATTGTTGTTCATCCTTTCTTTTTTAAAAGAACCAATGACACCAAAAAATGATGTCTTGACATAGAAGTGGATTGGATTTAAGGTTCTATGAAGTCATCAGCTTCTCTGTCTCCTCCAGGATCATTGACCTACAATGGCAGACAAAAATCATGACAACTAGATATGATCCTTAATGCTGTCTTTTCAGCTGTGAGAACAAATGTTTCTCAGCAGCCCTTTACTCCAAGTAAGTGTTCACATTCTTTGGGTAGACATTCCCCCTAAATCAGATACAGATTTGAAGCCTGTTACCCTCAATTTGGTTTAGCCAATCTTCGGAAATGATTTTATATGTATCTATTATGCATGCAATTGTTTATTGGGGCCACAGGTGAGATTTGAGAGATGTGAATATTACAGGTGAATGAGCTGCCCTAAAAAGTGGTAGGCAAGCTCTCACAACCTAATTCTCCCTGAACACCCCATATTCTCTTTACCTTAACTCAAGCTCCAGGTATAGCTTTAATTTTGATCTAAGATTAGATTTCATCATTGGTCTGTTAGTTCTGAAGCAGAACTGTCTGACAATTTCAAGAACAACTTTTGAGTTTTTGAGAAATGTTTGAGAACACTCAGGTTTTAAATATAGTGACAAATTGGCTTAATGCTCTTTCTCTCTGCAACTTCAGATAGTTGAACACATTTTGAGACAGCCTACCTCATTTGGTAAAGAAATGATTAAACATCTCAATTTCTTATTAATCTGTTTTTTAACCATTGAGAATTTCTCAGACAAAGAGATGGGATTATTGGATTCACCTTAAGAAGTGGGAGGAAGAAACTGTGCATTTTCTAAATCCTTTAGCATGTATTCCCTCAAGACATATGAATCATACTTAGAAGGGAGAATGGGGGAAGGTCACAGTACCAAGAGAAGATAAAATTAATTTTATTTCTTAAAGGTACAGGTATAGAGTAATGCATATTCTTTTTCTTCTACCTCTGTCCACTTTAAATTCAATATGCTTAGAGTTGTAATAGTCATCTTTTTATAGAACCCTATAATCTTACAACTTTAGAGACTATTTAGTATAACCCTTTCTTTTTAGAGATGAGAAAACTACATATTAAGGACACAGCAATTTTTTGGCAAAAATAAGAATCAGAAACAAGATCTTCTGCCTAGTAATCCATCAAAAAACTCTTAATACCTCTAACCTAATAAAAAAATTAGTGAAAACAAGCTATATTTCTACCTACATTAATGTACATACACAGTAGGAGCTTAATAAATCTTTAAAAATCATTCACTGATTTTAGTTTTTCTTCCCACATGCTATTTTTGTGCCAGCAATTATACAAACATAATTAACTCACTAGGAATTGGATTTTGACTGTACTTTAGTCATCCCTCCAAATTTCTAAAAAATTATAACAAGTTTTAACTCCTAAGCATACACTTGCTTTCAGATATTGTCTTTATTGCCTCTTGCATCAACCTCCCAAAGAGAATATTTTAGGTTTTTGAAAATCTGTGATATTGTCATGATTTCCTCTGTTACCCTTTAAAACCTTCAAACTGTACACAAGCTAGGAACATATGGGTTTTGTAGAAGCAATTTTTCTTAATTCTTGTAAGAAATTGCCAATTAAGATGTGATTATAGAACGGTTAAAAAAGAATTGCCACAAAGGAATTTCCAGATGGCCATGAGAAGTAACTAGTGATGGGTGAAGCTTAAAACAGGTTGATAATCATGTGCAATTGGCAAAGGTGGGCCTCTGCATCATTGTGAAAGACATTGGTCAAGTTTTTGCTTATTTAGTGTGCTATCAATTTTTGTTTTATGTATGACATAACATCTCTATACTCCAAACTTTTCCGATCCACTCAGAGTCCAGATTTCCCAGTTAAATGATACAATAACTCTTGTTAATGTGTTCACTGGTTGCTATGGGATTTATTGATCTCTTATCATTTCCTTGTAATCTTTACATTTTCATGTAGGCTTTCAGGAAATAATGATTTAGCCCAAAGGCATGATCAAAGAATAATAATTTCAGGAGATATTTAATGACAGATGAGCCTTTTAAATGTTCATTAAATTATGCTGTTTGGATGATCATCTACTTCATTTATTTGTGGGATCAGTTTATCAGTGAATAGCGGGGAATTAGGTTCATTGATCTTGAAGACAGATTCTGTAATGCTTTTACTAACTGATTAAATATGCCGAAGTTTACCTTTTTCATAGGAAAACCAGACAATGAAATAGCACAACAACTAGCATATGAAGTGAACTTCTGGTGATCAAGGCTGCTTGACATACCAATATTTTTTTTCTTTTTTTGTGGTGACTGAGAGTAAGCTCAGATGAGCATGCAGAAAATCACCAATTCTAAAGCCAATCAAGGTTGCCAGCTGTGAAGCAGAGCCTGAGTCAGTTAGTGGTTTATGGACCTATAAGAGACGCTCTTATTTTAGAGACTCCCCTAACTACTACTTGTGGAGTTTTTGGACATATCCAGTTTTATGGTTTTGGTTAACATTCTCTTATGTTGTTGTTTGTGCTCTTTTCTGAAAAAAGCATGATAAATTACCTTCATATTAAGAAATATAAATATTTCTTCTTATTAAAATATAAATATTCTTTTAATTTTAATTACTGTATTCTATTGGTTTCCATGGGTCATTTAAAAGCGATAATATAAATATTTTATTTCATTTTGACAAATATGAGATGCCTAATATATGTACAAATGTGTACACAATGCTCAGGATACAAGGAGGAAAAAAAACAAACTAGTACTGCCTAAA
Source organism: Antechinus flavipes (assembly GCF_016432865.1). Lineage (NCBI taxonomy): Eukaryota > Metazoa > Chordata > Mammalia > Dasyuromorphia > Dasyuridae > Antechinus > Antechinus flavipes. The sequence continues at coordinate 47,682,176 of NC_067403.1, forward strand.
ATAAGGGTTTAATTAGTGTTTAAAGCCACAATTAATATAAGGCTATTCAACTATACTTTGGACAATTCCTTAACATATGTAAGGACAATAATGAAATTAAGTACTCATGAATAAGATCTTAGATAATAAGGATATGGAAGGAAAATATGCTCTCTTATTTTACTGCACCACTGAGAGTTTCTCTAGATATGAAGGTCAACAAACTAGTGGTAATGTTGATAAATATAAGGTGGTAAAAGGATATTTGGGCCCTAAGTCACTTGGCAGGCTTACTTTATCTAGTGAATTTGAAGAAACACAAATACATTTATCATAGGATTTTTCAACTATATCTATATTTCATATTTGAAAATAGGGTCTTTAGAAAATACTACAAAATACTATGAGAACAACATTATAAATTTAGGCAAAGAAATCTTCAGTTATATGTCCTCACCTTGAATTTATAACTGGATTTTCTGGGACTGCTTATTGTCAGGAGCCTAGTTTATATACCTAATAAATGATTGGAATAGTTATAAGGAAGTGTATTTGTTAGGCAGAAATCTCTAAAAATAAAATAAAAACAAAACAAAACTAAAGATTTTTTTTATTACTAACTGATCTGAGCTTTGAGTTGCCTCTGAAATGTTTGTTAAGTTTAATAATATTTCTTCAAATTTAGAGGGACAAATTAATGTGAAAATTTCTGATTGTTGTAAATTATTATATTCTATTGCTCTATCATGAATCATTTGAAGAGGTAAGAGGTAATATAGACATTTAAACTCATTTCAACAAACTTTATATGTCTACTATCTGTAAGACTGTGCATATAAATATAGGGATAATAGGATAAGAGGTAAGAGAATTTTAAACAGTTGCTTTCTAGTATGATAGACTATTAGGGAGGAACAAAAATAGTTGATATTAGATAATGTAAATATGCAGCATATCTATTTAGTATGATTGTAACAGTGTAATGTAGCACATTTGTAGAAATATAAAAAGCAAATAGTGGGAGTGAAAAAATGCTGAGAAATGATGATCTTTAAGAAGAGGACAAGGGATTCAAGAAAAGAAGAAATAATAGATTTGAACTGGTTAAATCTAAGACCAAGATATGATAACAACACAAAGTGAGAAAAATCATGACAGAATTAAAAAGAAGGGAGGAATGGAGTGAATGAAGGTCTCAATGAGGATGAAAAGCATATTTTGAGAGAACAAGGTACAAGGAAAAGATTGTAGTTAGAGAAATTTCATAACTCTATATTCTGTTATTGGAGTCCTAGAGTCATTTCTACATATGATGAGGCATAATGACTTCAAAATATTAATAAATAGGAGAAGCAAAATTTATTGAGATGACAGTATCTATAATGTAGATTCCAAGTATAACATTAGTACTGGTATAAAGAGGAAGACTGAGATAGGTCATGAATCCCTTTAAGAAAAGTGGGACAAAAGTAGAAAGTTACAACCAAAATCTGAATAGAATATTGATATGTATCTAAATATGTGAAATAAAAGAAAGAATGGAAGAGACAGTGGAGAACCAGGCTAACTCTTCTTTTGACTAAATAAATAATTAAATTAATTTTAAAAAAATTCTTAAAATGTGAGTGGCAACTTTATATATGATATATTAACTAAAATGTGGGTGTTGTGAAATTATAGTTATCAGTAAATGTTGTGTCTGGACTGGACTAGCTCTCTGGAGGATTTTGGTACCAGTCTCAGTCCTTAGTCTTGGAAAAGGAGTGAAGAGGTGGGACTCACATAAATGGTCAAACATGGAGTCCACTTATTCCAAATTCTCTCAGCCTTATATACCATAATACCCTTATATAACTTATATAGATGTAGGACCACATAAACTGCTTGCTATTGTATGTAGGTATTTCTTTGCCACCTGGTATCACTCTGCTTTAATTACAACACAGGCTGTCATCACCCTCTGACTTTTCAGGAAGGCCAAGAGCCCTTAGGGGAGATGAGGAGTTGAACCAGATGCTGTCAGCAGGTTCCCTCCAGGCTGAAGAGTCTTAAACCTCAAAAAAAAAAAAAAAGTTTACCCACTATCTGTGGCCCTCTACATTTCTCCCTTTCTTTTGTTTTAATTGAAGCATGTATACATCAGTGGTTAAATTCATCAGCATGGGAGGAATCATGTAGGCAAGTTGTAATATCACACAGGCAAGTAGTAATATAACAAACAATGTAAATAAACAAGATACCATAAAATACTTCTTTGAGTCCCAGAAAGAAGGTATAGAAAATAACTATCAATCACAAGCATCAATCACAAGCACACATACACCTCCTTTAGCAGCCAAGAGAAAGTCCAAAGCCTATCTATCACTTCATGTGCCAGTAAATCTAGTGATTGCTGCAGGTTTTGAAGTCCTGCATCAGTCTCATTAGCAATTATTTTTATGGTCATGGAGATGTTCATGAGTCAATTGCCATACATATAGGGCTAACAGCCATGCTCTTTCAGTGGTGGGTACAATCAGAGATGAAACCATTTGATGTTTTTTGGGTCTTCTCCTTTGTTTCGAAGGTCTCCTCTTTTTTCATCTCTCTCTGAAGGACAAGATAAATACAACTCATCAGCACTCATCAGATTCCATCTCTATCTGTAGAGACACAAGCAAACCCTCTGCCCCAAGCTGTTAATCTGTCTAGTCCCTTACATTTACCACTCTCCAGATCTCTCCACATCACCTGGGGATTATCTAAGATAGTGGAGCTGCTGGCACTGGCATTGCCCTTCTGGCAGTTTATGAAACCTCTCTGCTGGAGTCAATGCATCTTCATCAAAAAAATGAAAATAATAATAGTACAGAGAGTTAAATTTAGATGTTCTCTAGGGTTACCTGTGGCGCCCCCTTTCTTTTGTTTTTGTGCTATATATTCCATCTTGATGGCTCTGATCTTCCTCTCTACAGTTGCCTGTCCTTGGGAATTGAAGAGTATGCTAGTGGTGTGTGAGATCTGATATTATGCACAAAAGTGTGCAAAATGCTTAGAAGTATATGCAGGTCCATTATCTGTTTTTATTGCTTGTAGCACACCCATAACTGCAAAAGCTTGTATAAGGAACTCAATGACCACTCAGGCTATCTTTTGCTGCTGGTATTGCAAAATTGAAGGTGCCCACTACAACATGAATAAAAGACAGATGACCAAAAGATTTATAATGGGTTACATCCATTTGCCAAATTTCACTGGGTTTCAAACCACGAGGGTTCTTCCCTAGAGGGAAGATAAGAGCATAGAAAGGAAGGCAAGCTGTACATGCTTTTACTATGCTCCTAGCTTCCTCTTTTGTTATCCCAAATTGGAAATGTAAAGCTCAAGCAGCCTGATGATATTTAGAATGAGATTCCTGGGCTGCCTGAAATAAAGGAGTGTTAGTTAACATGATGAGAAAGTGATCTGCCTTTAAGCTTCCATAAAAAACAGGACCTGCAAGTCCTGAATGAGAGTAGACATGCAAGATATAAATCTTACTTGGATGCTTTCTCTCTTGCTTCTGAAATTTCTTTAAAAGATGATATATGTTAGAGGCTACAAATTTTATCTGGGCTGTGACAATTCTTTGCACCACACCCACTGAATAGGCCGAATCAGATATTATATTTATTTCTCCTGGATAATAAGAGCTAAAATAATTGCATATAACTCATTCTGCTGAGAGGATTGAAAGGAAGTTCTGATTACTCTTTTTATAGCTAAGTCAGGAGAATATATAGCACAAATGTTATGTTTGGATGCATCTGTAAAGATGGATGGTCCTTGAAGTGGAAGTTTAGAAACTTTTTCTTCAAAAATCTGTCACCAATTATATAATAGCTGGTCTGTCTTTAAGGGGAACCTGTGTGTAAAATTTGGAGCTGTGGCCAATAAAATTTGCTACTCTGGGATGGTTTCACAGCATGCATTAATTTGTGCATTAGTATAGAAGGTGTATATCTTATCAGGTCTTATCCCAGATAATTGTACTGCTCACTTAATGCCTTTAATAAGATTCCATCCCCAAGCACTGGATAAGGAATAAGGCTTTGGTCTGATTGTGCTTGGAGGGTCACCCATTCAATCACATTGTCTTCTGGATGAAGGACTGCTGTGGGTGCCTCTTTTGTAGCAAAAACTGATATTCCCAAGGGTTTTTTGAGTGATTCTTTTAAGCACATTGGATAAAGCTAGTTCAACCTCTCTCAGAGCTTCTTGGGCTTCTTTTGTAAGCTTGCGTGGTAAGTCTAAAGCAATGTTTCCCTTTAAAATGTCATATAATGGTTGTAATTGATAAGAAATCAAACCTAACACTGGGCACATCCAGTGGATATCTCCTATAAATTTCTAAGTCATTTAAGGTGTTCATCTTCTCTGTACTTAAAGAAAATTGTTGTACCATAATTACCTTGGGATATACTGCATATCCTAAATATTGAAAAAGAGCGTGTCTTTGAATTTTTTCTTGAGCTATATGGATGGTAAGAAAGAATCATTGAGCAGGAGTTTTACTAAATCATCTATTTTCACTGATGTTTATTCTCTGGTACCTTGATGAACTTCTACAATTCAAATGATACTTAAAAAATAATTTCCCTTTGAAACACTTGTCTCCTAGTTAATATATATTTCTTTCATAATAATTTGTCAGCCAAACACCAGTTAAATTTGATAGGCACTATAAAAATAGATTTTGAAAATTTTGAATTCTGTGACTTCAATGAAATTTTTCATAGGATTAGTTCTTGGAGGGAGCTCTAACATCATGGAACTGAACCAAATCTTCCCTTCCCTCTTATCATTCCTGAAATCATTGCGTTGCACTTAACTCAGGGATTGAGAAGAATGTAATTCCTTAGTATTTTTATGGTCTTTTGTAGGCATGCTTCTAACATTTGTTCTTCAGGTGCACACCCCAAGATATCATCCATGTAATGTAATAACATAACTTCTGCTTTTCCTATTGTAGTAAGAGTACCAGCCAGATATATTTGACACATGGTAGGACTATTTTTAATTCTCTAAGGCAAAACTGTCATTCAAATCTTTTATAAGGTTCAGACAAATTAACGCTAGGCACTGAAAATGAAAATCTTTTCACATTCTCCTTATCCAGAGGGATAGAGTAGAAACAATCTTTAATGTTTATAACCCAAAGAAGCCATTCCCTAGGTTATTGAGTAGGCAATAGAAGTCCAGGATGTAGAATTCCCATAGTTTCCATGTGTTCATTTCCTTTTCTTAAATCAGTCAGCATTTTCTATTTTCCATATTTCATGTTTACAGCAAATACAGGAGAATTCCAAGGACTTGGAGAAGGTTGTAAGTGTCCTTGGTCTAATTGCTCCTGTACCAACATCTAATAAGGCCTGAATTTTTTCACTGATTAAGGGGCATTCTTCCACCCATACTGCTGTATCAATTTTCCACTGGATAAGGATATGTAAAAGGGCTGTCAGGCCTTCCAGAGAGGCTCTATCTAAAAAGCCCAACTGCTCAATTGTAATCCCAACTGCAATAAAATTTCTCTTCTCCTTTGTCTTGCCTCTGGATATAGGAAGGCAAAACTGTGCTGGTGGTGCTAATGGTTTCACAGCCCCTCCTGCTCCTCCTCCTCCTCTCATCCATGAAGGCAGAGTTGAGGGAGGAGGATCAGGAAGCAGATAATCTCCCAAGGGCACATGATCATGTTTAGGGGGAAGTGAAGACAGGCTGAGAAATGGAGAAGCATCAGGCCCCTCAAACTTCTCAGTGTAATAACAACAAATAAATAATAAAATAAAAAATAAAAATATAACAAATAATTATAATAAATAGTAATAAATAAATAAATGTGAGCAAACCAACAAAATAGTGAAAAAAAAAAATCTCCCTTAGCTCTGTCCCAGGTGCTGTGCACTGTGTGGCTACTGGCCCCAATCCTCTGCTTGTTTTTCTCCTGATATTTCCTGGTTTGACATCCAGAACTCAGCTTTCTTTTTCTTTCTTTCTTTCTTCTTTTTTTTTTATAAGTCATTTTTAAAGTCAATTTTACTCCATTGAATTCAGTTAGTTGGTTTCCCACTTCCTTCCACATCTCTGGCTCCAACCTATACTGCACAACAACTGAGGACTCAGTGATCTGCTTCTGAGTTACCAACAAACCTTGCTTCTCTATTAGCCTAACTAAGTATGGTTCATACTTCTCTCTGGAGGAAGGCTCTTTTGTTAGCACTTGCTTCATTTTGGCTGAAAAACAAAAGTGAATAGTTTAGCCCTTACTGAATCTTCTCGATTGCCTGTCTTTATACTTACCTTATGTGGGTCATGGGGACTCCTCAACTGAACTCTCTGATCCTATCAGTTGAACTGCTTCATGCCCTGCTTTCCAAAGCCCTGTGTTGAACACCAAATGTTGTGTCTGGACTAGCTCTTAGGAGAATCTTGGTACCAGCCTGAGTCCTTGGTCATAGAGGAGTGAAAAGGTGGGACTCATATGGATGGCCAAACATGGAGTGCATTTATTCCAAATTCCCTCATCCTTATATACCTAATACCCTTACATAATCAAAGCAAACCTAACATTATGATGACATCTTCCTGATATTCAAGAACTAGTTATGTTAAATTTAGAGAAACTCCTCAGAAGCTCCTTTGCCTCAGTGGCCAATAACATTATATGACCATACAGTCTCTTTAAAAATGGTTAAGGATTGGACAGCTAGATCACTCAGTAAAGAGGATTCCTTGAGTCAAGAGGAACTGAGTTCAAATCCAGCCTTAGACACTTAACACAACAGCTGTGTGACACTGCATACGTCACTTAGAACCAGTTTTCTTTCCCCTCCAAAAAAAAAAAAGTTGACCATATCATTTGCATGAGTGGAGGGAGTATCTACAGATAAAATTAATCATAGCCCATTTGAATTTTTGAAGAAATATTTGATTTGTTGTTGTTGATTATTTATTTTTTGTCATATCTGACTCTTTGAGACAACATTTACGGGTTTTGTTTGTTTGTTTGTTTTTGGCAAAGATGCAGCAATAGTTTGCCTTTTCCTTTTTCAGATCATTTTATAGATGAGAAAGCATGTAAAAAAGGTTAAGTGATACGCTCAAGGTCACTTAGCTACTAAGTGTGAGAAGTCAAATTTTAACTCAGGAAAATGCATCTTCCTGAGTTACTCAAGGTCCAGAACTCTATCTTCTGCTACATTTAACTTGCAATACCTTCTTGTTTATATTCAATAGGTTGCACTCTTCCAACAGTCTGTAAGCTTCTCAAGAGCAGGGACTGTCCTTTGCCTCTTTTTAAATCCCACCGCTTAATACTGTACCTGACATATAGCAAGTGCTTAATAAATACATATACTGGAGTTTCAGGGGTGCAGCAAAGATGGTAGAGTGAAGCCAGGAAGCTGCTTGAGCTCTCTCACTTTCCCTAGAAAACCACCTGAAACTGAGGCTCTGAACAAACTCTGACAATGAAACCTCTGTCCAGCTCAAGACAGACTGAAAAAAACTCCATGAAAGATCAGTCTCACCAGGCTGAAAAGGGTGTTTAGCCCAGGTCAGACAGACTCTTGGAAAGTGGGTGAGAGGGTTTTACACACAGCAGATCAGCAGCTGAGACCTTTGGTCCTGGCTCAGCAGAGGAGCACAGCAGGGGACAGCTTCCAGCCCCAGCTTAGGAGGTAAACTGGGGGAAACCAGGGTGTTGCCTGGATGGAACAGGTAAAGCTGCCCCTGCAAATACAAAGGGGGCACTATGTTCAAAGCCGAGACTCAGAGGTGGACAGGATGTTTGGGACAGTGCTCCCTATGTCCCAGGAGCAGAGTTCAACCATAAAAGTTAAAAAAAAAATAGGAATATCAAAAGAAAAGGGGGGGAAATGAGCAAGAAATAGAAAAGAACCTTGCTCATAGAAAGCTACTATGGTGAGAGGGCAGAGAAAAGTACAAACTCAGATGAAGACAGAATGCCCACAGAAGAAATCTCAAAAAGTGAGATAAAATTGGTCTCAAGCTCAGAAAGGCTTCTGGGAAATGCTCACACAAGATTTCAAAAGGCAAATAGAAGAGATAGAAGAAAAAATTAGAAAAGAAATGAAAGGTGTGCATGAGAGAGTCAACACCTTGGGAAAAGAAGGCAATTCTTTAAAAAAATATAATTGATCAAATGCAAAAAAAAAAAAAAATCCACTGAAGAAAACACCCACAAAAGTCCAATTACCTCACTGAAAAAAGATCTACAAAAGCTAACTGAAAGAAATCGCACATTAAAAGCTAGAACGTAACAAATGGAAACTAATGACTCTATGAGACAAGAAAAATCAATTAAACAAACTGAAAAGAATGAAGAAATGAAAGAAAATGTGAAATACCTCATTGTAAAAACAGCCAAACTGGAAAATAGATATAGAAGTGATCATTTAAAAATTTTGGTTTACCTGACTGCCTGGAACAAATAAATAAATAAAAAAGTATGCCTACAACTTAAAATCAGCCAGCAGATTTTAGTAAACCTTTTATCAGGTGGCAAAGTAAGAATGATTGACATAAAATACTTTACCCTATACAAAGAATGTATTTTCTCCAAAATACATACAGATGCTGTGGGATAGAATGGGCTCTAATGTGGCAGTGAGCCAATATGCCATGTACTTTATAAGTATTTAACCTCTCAGAGCTTCAACTGAAATCTGTCATACACTGTACCCATTTTCACATTCATGTTGTCAGTTAATAAAGATAAATTTAGTATTTTTCTAGCATTCTCTGCTTCATTCTCTGAAATAGATTTTTATTATAAAAACCTGAATAATCATCTAAATCTATTTGCTTCTGCTCACACATCAGAACCATGACAAGGTCAGACAACTATTTTAAGAATAATTTTTTGATTGCCTTAAAGCACATGATAAAATCTGTCAGCTGTTTCATTTGACATCTGTTATATCTTTCTAATTTTTTGAAATTTGTTGAATCCTGCTCATGTGCACTCTTCCATTTTCATTGCCTATCTGATACTAATCAATTTCAATTATTTAGACATTGTATTGCCCAAATATAACATTTACCCATAGATGCAAGATGCTATGAATCATATTTAGAGTGCCAAAGATTAAATTTTGTTTTGAGGTGATAAAAAAATATGAAATATTTAGCCACATTTGCCTCCTTCCCATTTCTACTACCCTTGAATTTAAATTGTGCATGTATGATTAGCAGACATATTGTGAAGTTCCTTTTTTCATGTGCCTAACTTAAGTACTTCTCTTTAGTATCCAAGCTGAATATTGTGGCTATATAGTCATGTAGGCAGTTTCTTGGCCAGCAGGAATAACTTGTTTATGATACTTTTTTCAAAGTTCGTATACCTTGGTGAACATTGCAAACTAATTTTCTATTAATTTTTCTATTAATAATTTAGTATCACCTCTGAAACATGTTGAGGGAGATAAACATTTTAGGTAAGACATAATTCTTGTTCTCCAGGTGATTAAAACCGGAAAATAGCTAACCTTGATATAACATTTTAATATTCTCAAAGCATTATGCCATTTTTATCTCGTTTTATCCTCAAAGTAACCCCAGGAATTAAATGTTATTGCTATCCCCATTTTACAGAAAATGAATTTAAAGCAGAGAAACATTTAGTGACTGTCCCAGTCACACTGTTAGTTAATTAAATGGGCTTAACATTCAGATCATTTAATTCAGTCTAATACTCTTTATACAGTACTGCTCTTCTGACCTTGTTCCATTAACAGATAGCTAGAGTACACAATAATATATAATTGCATCAGAAAAGAATATAATGAAATTATTCTTGAGATCAAAGAGGAAAGGTGGTGATTATGAATGAGGTTCAAGGAAACTTTCATGCAAAAGGTCACATTTGACTCAGACTTGGGAGGAGGAAAATCAATAAGTGAAAAGAAGACATTCTAGACATTCCATGAGACATTTTCTGGGAACAGAAACTAGTTTCACTTGTATGATAAAATATGATGTATCATAAGATAGACTTGAAGGCTTCTGGCCCTGAATCATGAAAGAACTAAAAGACTAGGCAAAGGAATTTGAGTTTTCCCTGGTAGTCAAATGGATTTTTAACAATTTCTCTCATTCATGTGATGGCTTACATTTGACAAAGTAATTTTCATATCGTACTTTTCTGTCAAAGTACCACTTATAAATACTGTTACCCTCATTTTATGAATAATGAAACTGGGAATAATAGAAGTTAAGCTGTCCATCTTGGGTAGCTAATAAAGTATTCTATCTTGGATTTAAATTTCAGTCTCTTGACTTTAAATCAGAGCTCTTTTCATAATTCTAGGAGTAATATTATTAATCTGTATAGAATTCAGATAAACTGAACATTTAAGGTTGGGGAAAAAGCAGAGTCAGTAAGATCTATACGGAAGTTTTCTAAATCATCAATTGGATTATAATGAAAGTCTAAAAACAGGATGATGGCTATGGAAATTTTGAGAAGTAGAAAGATTTAAGTGATATTTTCCAAATAGCATCCACAGGAGTTAGTAACAAATTGAATATGAGTTCTTCTACGGCTAAGAGTCAGAGATCAGATGCTTAGTCATGAATATACTGGTGACTACACTTTTCTATAACTGTTATGAAAATACAGAGGCTGGGATAGAGCAATGCTCTTGTTAATACACTGGATATGCATGAACAACCAAATATCTCTTATATGTTGGATATATGTTGGATATCCAAAAATATATATTGAATCTGAAGTGCAAAAATTAACAACTAGAAATGGTTTGGAGTGGCTGATCTTAAGGAATATTTTGAAAATTCAGCCACCATAAATTTTATGATGAGCTATTTCTTAAACTCTGAAAAAAAATACTTTCTTTCTTTTTTTATAACTGTTTTCCGCACATCTTTGAGTTCATCATTTCTTATAGCACAGTAGCATTCCATCACAATTATATACTACAACTTGTTCAGCCATTCCCTAATTGATGGTCGTCAATTTCCAGTTCTTAGCCACCAAAAAGAAAGTGGTTATAAACATTTCAAAATATATAAGTTCTATTCTTTTTTCTCTAATCATCTTTAGAAATAGGCCTATTGGTAATACTGTTGCATCAAAGGATATAGGAAATTTAATGACTTTTGGGTATAATTTGAAATTAGCCTCCAAATTGTTGGATCACTTCCCCATCCCATCAATGATGAATCAGTGTCCCAAATTTTCCATGTCCTCTCAAACATTCCCCCCCTCAATCAGTTTAGACAATTTTATAAGTGTTAAAAAAAATTCTCCAGGTTGACTTTAATGACTGTTTCCCTGATATTCATTTTTACATTTAAAGGACAATATAAATTGCTGTTCTCATAATGATTGCATTGTTTAATTTCCCTTGCTAGACCACAGAAATAATCATTGTGAAATTTTTGATAAAATAGGCAATTATGTTCTATTCTTCCCCCTTACAAAAATAAAGCCAAATTGTACCTAATTTCTAGGTCAATTAAGAAGACTGGAAAGAGAGAATGCTACTTATGTTGAGAAGATAATCATAATAACATTCTAAGTCATGCCAGAGTTTGGAGGATAAAAGGGAAGGGAATAGTTATTAGAAAGTTTTTTTTTTTTTTTTTTTTTTGGTCACAGTCTAAGTGGAAGAAAACCTGGGACAATGCAGGAGAGATATAAAGGGAACAAAAAAAAAAATTACAAGATTTTCTGTTATTTCATTTAAATTTTTTTTTCTCTGTATTGCATACATTTCCAGGCTAGATCCACAGAAACAGTAAGGGAAGACCTGGGTAAACTGGGATGGGTGGAGTGAGAGTGGAACTATGATGTCAGGTGTTTCTCAATCCCAACCCCAGAAACTCTCACCTCTCAAACAACCTTGGGAGTCCCTGTCCACATCCTTGCTGACTGAGAGAACCTCTGCTGATAAGGATCACCAGTCCCAGCAGTGTTGCAGAGAAGTGGTTATAGGTGAAAGGGAATCAGCAAACTGGGAGTGCAGGAACTGGAGGGCAGGGACACTGCTAGCTGCAGGCACTTGAAGGATGGGAAAGCTCTTAGTTTGGTGTTCTAGGTCAGAGAAAAGACCTAAAGTAAAGGCAGCCTTCCCCACCCTCAATGATTAAAAGTACTTACACCAATAATTTTCATTAAAAAATAAAATAACAAGCAAAGAAGAAAGAATGCAGCCATAGAAACTCCCTATGAAAATAAAGAAAAACAAAGTTCATCTTCAGAGTAGGACACTGAAGTAAAAATGATAAAAAATCTCTTATACACCCAAAGAATAATGTTAAATGGCTACCTTCCCAAAAATTTCAAAAAATCAAATGAGAGAAATTGAAGTAATTAGTTAAAAAAAAATAGCATTGAAGAAGAAACTAGATTATGAAAAAATGTCAACCAGCTAGAAGAGGACATACAGTCTTAAAGAAGAAAATAATTCTTTGAAAGAGAGAGAGAGAGCTGATGAGAGACTGAATTTCTTTAATTTCTGTAAGTACAAAAGCTTCTTAAATTGCTATTGGGTAAGACATAGAGATACTGAGTCTGTAAATTCTCAGCAGAAGAGGAAGTCAAACTGACTGATTCAGTGGATACACTCATTCTAATTTTCAGAATACTTTATCTACCCAGCAAATTACCATATGTCTCAGCATAAATAGTGGTGAAATTTTTTTGTTTGTTTTGTTTGTTTTTGCTCTAGATTTATGATTTCACTGGTATCAGAAGTTTGTGATATAGAAATTCGCTCAGTCGAAACAAAGTAGTTAAGTATTCAAAAGTTTAGAAATCTCTGAGAATTGCTTGGAGTCCTAAAAGTTCAAGTGGTTTGACTGTGATCAGTATATGTCAAAGATGAAAATTTAAACAAGATTTTCCAAAGTCAAAGTTGCCCACCTATTTGCTAGACTCTTTTGTTTTTCCAGAGGTCCTCTAGTAGCAACAGATTGAGAGCTCTTGCTTTTGTTAAACCTCTCCAAGAACAATTAATTTGAATCAAAGATGGAAATTTACTTTTATGGTAAAGTTTAATCTATTAAAAATAAAACCCAGTGGACCTGATAAAGTTGACACTTTTAGGTAATATTATAGTGCCCCAAGTGCTTATTATCAGTAGGAACAAATAGTGGATGACCATACTCTCAAGACTGTGTTTCAACATTTTGACTAATTTTAGAAATAAATGGCTACTTCCCCCCTTTGTATCATGTGGTCTCATTCCCCTTTGGCCAATTTGTAGAAGATCATTGAATAGAAAAGTCCCTGATGGGGGACATAGTCTGATGACTATGAGAAGATGACTCCCATGATAATATTGGATAAATTGGTCTTTTGAGATACTGCATCAGTTGGAACATGTAAATCAAGATGAAAAGTGAAGCAAATTAGTTTCTGAGTCTGACTCATGAATTCTATACTTCTATAATTCAATGAAAGGCCTTGTAATGTTTAAGTAGGCTTATAAATTGCTAAGAGGCAATGTCAGAGCAGTATATAATACTTAGTCTTATAAAGTTATTTTAACACATAATATTTTTAATGGAACCTTTGACTTCAATATAAAGGGATAACTGTACTTGTTATGAGACTTAGAGAGTTTCCTGAGTACTGTGAGATCAGGTGCCATGTTTAGGGTCACACAGAAAGAGTTGTGGGGCAATCAAATATTTAACCCACATCTTCACACAATACCATGACTCTTTACATAGTGTTCAAACCAATTAGTTCATTTTTTGTGAAAGGTATTGGATTTGAAAACTCTACCTTATTATCCCAATTTTTAAAATATTTAAACCTTCTATTGAAATTACTTGTTTTTTGCATTAAATTCAGTTCTGGATATCCCCATTTCTCTTTCTATAATTGAATTTATAAGAAAGCAAAAGAATTTGAAACAACAATCAGAACTATGACATTTTACTGTGTATGTTACATTCTGTCTCTGTAATCTCTCATCATTCAGCTAAATGGAAAGTTATATTTATTTCATTGTCTGTTTGGGTTACAATAAGTTAGTACAATTACTTATTTTTGAACTTCTTTTTTGTATTTTTATTTATATGATTGCAGTAATTATGTCTGTTACTCTGCTTCTGCTAAAAATCACTCCATATTTGTTCCTATAAATGTGCCCTAGCATCTCGGAATTCCTTATAATTACAATTTCTCACTACATAAAAAAACATGTAATGGATTCTAGATTGGTTGAATAGCTGATCATCCCCCAAAATAATCATTGTAAGTTGTAATTCAACGACGATTTTAAATGAGACTCTAGTAAAGAACTTTAGCTTTGTTTCTTGTGTTTTATAAAATTTAACATTTTTATCAGGTCAAAACAGAGACAGTTTATCAGATTTATAGAAGACTCAAAGTTATGAAACATCAAGAACATACTAAATCAATCAAAATCCAAAAAAGGAACTCTTTATAGGCTAGGATTATGTACAGATTCTAATAATTTGAAACATATTAGCAATAAATATATATATATATAATTTTAGTCAGATTCATAAGCCTGAATTCATAATTATAAAGGCAAAAGATCTTTAGTGGCTTCAATGAATTCAGTAGTTTAATATGGAATAAATGAAAAGGAAAGGAAGGGAAAGGAGAGGGAAAGTATTTTAAACTAATCATATTTCATTTGAATATGACTATACTCTAGGACACCTAGGTTGCACTGTGGATAGCACCCCAGACTTAGAGACAGAATGTCTTGAATTCATGTTTGACCTCAGTCATTTACTAATTGTGTGAATCTGTTCAAATCATTTTAATCCTATTTACCTTAGTTTCTTTTGTAAAATGAGCTGGAGAAGGAAATGGCAAGCCACTCTCCTTTTTTCTTTTTTCCAGTAGCATCATGAAGAATCAGACACTACTGAAACAATTAAACAATAATACATTCTTGAAAGTCATTAGGTTGGTGTGTGTCTGTGTGTGTGTGTGTGTGTGTGTGTGTGTGTGTGTGTGTGTGTGTTCCAAGCCTTAACAGAGTATCTGGCACATAGGACACACTATATATCAGTCTTATTGTTAATTGAAAATAACAACAAACCCCTCTGGTCACGTCATTTCCCTAGATTTCTGCTAGTGACTTACTAAACAAACATAAAAGCTAACAGCTTTTTAAACCATAAGCATCTTTGTTATAAAGGTAACAATAGTTACTGAAATTTGGAAATGAAAGAGACTTTTCATTCCTCTAGTCATTGTCTCTGTACACATACAGACACACAGACACACACACACACACACGTGCATATATATCTGCATATATTTCTACATTTGTAAATATGTACCTATGTATAGAAATACATACATACATGTATATAAACAGATATATACAAATAGACATACAGTATAATGCATGCTTTCCCATTCTATATGCCTATTTTAATGTTCTGTTTATATCTTGTGAAGCATATTAGAGTACTTACTTTTAAAAAATTGATCAACATACTTGAAAATTAAAATTTGAAGCATCGAATTCCTAAGCATAAAAGCAACAGTCTGTTTCATTGCAGGTTCTTGAACTGCTGTAAAATTTGCCCATTAATCAGACCATAAAGGTCTTTGACACCCTTCATCTGTCATATATATATATATATATATTATATATATATATATATATATATATATATATGTATATGTGTGTGTGTGTGTATATATATATATGTATGTATGTATATATATATATATTATATATATATATATATATATATATATATATATATATATATATATATAAAGGTAACATATTCACATGTATATATGTACATAAAAAGAAAAAAACCAGATATAACATTACTCCCAGAAGATTATATTTTCATAGGAGAGAGAACATATACATATATAAGAAAACACATAATATAAGTAACAAGAACATATGCAAATAAATACAAGATAAATAAAAATAATAATGTCTGGGAGCAGGGAATGAGGGTTTAATTATACAATGACACCGAACATCTATATATTCAAATATACACCGATGCAAACAACACTGGCAAAATACAAAGTCACATTGACCAAGGAATCCTGGTTAACAGCCATTTACTTTACAAATGATATGAAAAAAGTGGAGGAATTTTCTAGTTTACTCTAGGCAGTAAATCCCAAGAGGCAAGTTGTTCTCCATGCTCACTTTTAATCTCACATACACACACTCTTCCGAAACCACAAATCACTATCAGAATGATGGCTGTGCTTAAATAATTGGAGGAATACCATGCTTGCTGGTCTGCATAATGATAAATTTTATAAGCTCAATTTAGAAGACCCATAGCTGAGATTTATATGCATCAGTAAGGTTTACATTCTGCAACAGCTAACACATGTTCCAAATGAACCCCTCTTCTGGAGGAGAAAAGATCGTTGTTTCATGCTTGCTGAAAGGAAGAGCAACAAATAATTCATTTTGGCTTTCTCCCCCTCCTGCTGGTAGTTTACAAATATATTTATAATGATTAGTGATGCTTCATTAATTTTGTACAGCCTTTTACCACCACACAGTGACTTATAGTACTTTTATTAGATTAAACTGCACAGTGTTCTTGAACTATTGCCAATCTTGTTCTCATAGGACAATTTTAGAGTGGATCATTATCAATTCTCAATTATCTATGAAATTTAGAGAAGGGGTTAGTTGTAGGGCCAGGGGAAAAGAGGGATGAACAGAGAATATCTGGATGACTGAAAAACACTCAAAATATACAACTTTTTAAAATAGGAAAATATATTAGATATATGCATATATCCATGTGATTGTGTGACTGTGTGTATGTGTGTATTTGTTGGTTGATTGCTATCCTTCATGCTGCAAGAAGACTCTACCATAGATTGGCACAAATTGTCCATATAAACATCTAGCAGATGTCTCCAAATTTCCACATCTCACATTTCCTTTGAGCTACTGAAATTGTGTTTGTCTCAAAAGAAAAGAGTACTCTTGAGTAGAACTTACAAGCTTTCACATTCTGCAGCACAGAGCAAATTCTTATAGGCTGGTTACAAGGATGAAATTGAATGCAGAACTCTTAATTATAAGTCCCATGTCCAATCCACCTCACTCTCAACTTCCTCATAGCACCCAATATTATGTCATCTTTTCATTTTGTATCCTTGATTCTCCTTGCCTATGGATATATTGATTTCCCTGACAATCCTTAGTTTTTGCATTTTGGTTTTCAATAATTCATTGTATGAATTAAACATTCATATATTAAAGGATTACTTTTATCTCACTGGCCAGCCTATTTCTTCAGGGAAGACTGTAAGTTTTAAAAAAGTTGAATGTATGGGGGAAATGAATTAAAAATGACAAAACACAGTTTTAAAAAAGCTAATTTGGTTATCCAATCCTTTAAGAGAGAAGTATGATGTCTAGGACTATGGTGGTTAGAATCTTCCTTATCTGTTCTAGTAGGACCACATCAAATACAAACAGAAAATATAATATTTAATACTATATCACCTTCAAGAAAGACATTGACAAGCTAGAGTGTGTTCAGAGTCAAGTAATGAGGATGGTGAGGGGATTGTAGATCATTCCATGTGAGTGTCATATGAAGAAAACTGGGATTATTGAACTCAAATAAAAAAAGGCTTTAGGAAAGTATCTACTATTTATAAAGTATTGTTTCACAACCCACTTCAATCTCACCTAATTTTGGAAAATCATCCTTTTTTTAAATAGATTTTCCAAAATTAGAAATTTTTATACTCTGTAGACAAAAATATATGTTATCTTATGCACACTTTATAGCAAGATATATTTCTTTCAAATTTACTCTAAGGCTCAACACAGACTATCATTTTGAAGGTTATTCCTGGTGGCAATTAGACATTAAGATGAAAAAACAATAAACTCTTTGGAAAGATATTGAGAAATCTCTTTTTTTTCCCTCAATAGTATGTTAGTTTTCCAAATGCATATATAGTTTCTGATATTTTTGTAAGACTTTCTGTTCCAAATATTTTTTCACAACAATAGTTTATAAATATAAAATTCAAAAAAGATTTAAAGAAAGTCATTAAGCATTTCTTAAAGATCTCCTATAAAAGACACTATGCAAAATAGTGAATCTATTTTTTTCTCCCTTGCTCTCTTACCTATCCCTTTCCCAAGGCAGCAAGCAATCTGATAACTGATTATACATGTACTATCATTTTAAACATATTTCCATGTTTGTCAGGTTGTGCAAGAAAAATTAGTCACAAAAGGGAAAAAAAAAACACAAGAAAGAAAAAGCAAACAAAAATAAAAGGTGAAAATACTATGCTTCAGTCCTCATTCAGTCTCATTTGTTGTTTTCCTGGATGAGGATGGTGACGTTTTCCATTTCAAATCTGTTGGAATTGTCCTGGATTACCACATTGCTGAGAAGATCTAAATCTGTCATAGTTGAACATTATGTAAACTTACTGTTACTGCGTTCAGCATTCTCCCAGTGAGAAGTCACTTTTAAAACTAGTTTCTATGCCAGACTTCATCCATTGATATACTTGATTTTTAGTGTGTCCTAATTTCATACTCAAGATTAAGTTAATTTTATTGACATGTTTGTAATCATGCATTGGTTTTGCAGAGTTGATTAGGAGGTTCTCTAATGATCCACCATACAGGAAATAAGAGTATTATGAACCCTGTATTATTTTACTGTTATCAATTTACTAGTCATGTTACAATACTTAAAATAATTGTCAAATTGGACTTGTAATGAAGCTTTTATTAAGCTTTTTTTTTTTCCTGTGGCACATCCATCTTGGTGGCTGTTTGGTGAAGATTTGTAAACCCCTTCTCAAAATCTTTCTCAATATTTGAAATGAATACTACATGTTTCAGAAAGAAGAAAACATATTCCATTTATTCAAGAAGTCTCTCATTTCCTTTTGTGTCCTCATAGCCAGTTTCTTCAGATGAGAAGGCTCATGGGTTTACTATCCTGGGCACACTAACACTAAATGCAAACAAACAAATAAAAAAAATAATATACTTTGATCTGAATTTAGACTACACAGTTCTTTCTCTTGATTTGGATAGCATTTTCTTCCACTAGTCTTTTGGAATTGTCTTGGAACATTATATGCTGAGAAAAGCTAAGTCAGTCATAATTGATTGTTGCACAATGTTGCTGTTACTAAGTAAAATATTTTCCTTATTCTCCTAATTTTATTCAGCATTAGTTTATGTATGACTTTTCAGGTTTTTCCTGAAATCAGTGCTCATTATTTCTTATAGCACAATTCCATTAATTTCTGATTCTTTGCCATCACAAAAAGAGCTGCTATAATTTTTTTTTTGGTACATGTAGGTCCTTTCCCTCTTTTCATGATCTTTTTGGAATAAAGATCTCATAGCATTATTGCTGGAACAAAGATTATGCATAGTTTGACAGCCCTTTGGAAATAATTACAAATTGTTCTCCAGAATGATTGAGTCATTTTACAACTCCACCAACAATGTATTAATGTTCCAATTTTTCCACCTCTTTCTCACATTTATAAGATTAAATTATTTAGTGAAGTTTTCTATTTCTTTTTCCATTTCACCAATCCTACATTTTAATTAGTTTAATTTTGGGGAGTGATGGATTTTTTTTTACTTCTTTTACACTGCTAATAATCATTTGTTTTTAAATTTAATTGAATTAAAACATTCATTAAAAAACATAATTACAAATCCCTTTCTCTCTTTCCTAGTCCTCCCATATCCACTAAGAAAGCATGAAGCATTATATCAATTGTATATTTAAAGACATGCAAAATATATTTCTATATTAGTAGTTTTGGAGGAAAAAGAAAAGAAAAAGAAAAAATACTAATTAAAAAGTTTTAAAAAGTTTTTAAAAAGTAAATTTCAATATATACTTAGATTTCATCAGTTCTCCTTGTAGAAATGGATAGCATTTTTCATCATGGCTCCTTTAAACTTATTTTGGATAATTATAGTGTTTACAATATGTAAGTATCAACAAATTGTGTGGGTAAAAAAAAATAGAGCTTAGCCTGCCTGATATGGTAATGCCCTTCAAACTTACCAGAACCTTTCATTTGAAACAAATTAAAATGATGTTCTTTATCAGTATTTCTCTTTTTGATCATATTATATTTTTGTTCAGCTCTTCAGCTGAAAATATTGCCACTACAACCACCATTGCCCCTGTCACTGAGTAATACAGGCTTTAATACATTTTGTTCTCCCATTACAAAGGTCATAGATTTACAGGTGAGAAGGCCTTTGATGTAGACAATATCTATTACAATCCTCTCATTTTACAGATGATGGAAAGTAAAGCCTAGAATAGTAGTTTGGATTATATTTCTGCTGTTTTGTTCCTACCAGTTTGTATTGCAATCAACTACTATAAAATCTTTGTTTCCACTGCTACCACTCAATGTTATGTTATATTTTTCTGATCATGAAACATAGAAAAGTAGTCTCTAGCTATCTTGATCACTTTGCTATTTTTTAAAAAAATTCATATATTCATGGACTTTGGATTTATTATGTTTGATAAGGACTGAACTAATGACACTCAAATTTTTTATTCAAGTGATAGATGTCAAAAAGTACCTGTTATTATAGTGAGCATTCTACACCCTCAACATGCAAAGAACTAACAAATAGGCAGGCATCTTTATATTTGGTTAGTTCAGTATTTCCTTTGTTTTGTTCCTACAACCTTGAAATTTCATTCTTCCTTTTTTTTTTTCCTATTTTCTATCTGAGTAAAATTAATTGTTCTTCCATGATTTTGAAGTCATGATTCTATTTCAGCCTTCCTCAGTAATTTGTATTTTTAAAATCTTATTATCTGCTGTAGAGTAGACTGGAAAGATGTCTCAACAACTCAGAAACATTTTAGTGGGTATGATTAACCCACTGCCAAAAATTATGACTAAACTTCAAGAAACACACAAATGATAGTGACAGATTGAGATAGCACCCCCAAATCAAGGGGTAATACAATCTTTGCTCACTCAACTGTGAAGTTACAATTATTCCTTTATGGTCATATATCATGTCTTAGATTGTTACTTCATTAAAAGCTGCTCTGTTTTCTCAAAAATCTTAACTGTATATTAATATGGAGGCTTTACCTTTGGAAAGTTTCACAGGTTTTTATTTTTTTTAATGATCTCAAATTTCTCTGGAAAATATAATCCCATTTTTAAAATAATTCACAATAATGTGCTTTTTAAAGGTTGAACATCATGAAATACTACTTGCTATAGAATTAAAGTTGTGGATCTCTCAAAAGTCAAGGAAGGTCATGTAGGATACAACATGTTCCATATGTAAATTCTCTCTCTCTTTCTCTCTCTCTCTCTCTCTCTCTCTCTCTCTCTCTCTCTCTCTTTCTCTCTCTCTCTCTCTCTCTCTCTCTCTCTCTCTCTCTCTCTCTCTCTCTCTCTCTTTCCCCCCCCCCCTCTCTCTCTGTCTGTCTTCCTTTCCCTCGCCCTCTTTCTCTCTTTCTCTTCCCTCTTTCCTTTCTTCCTTTCTTCCCTCCTTCCTTCCTCTCTCCCATCCATTTCTTTTCTTTATCCTCCCTTCCTTTGTCCCTTCCATCCTTTTTACTTTTTTCTTTTTGTAATCATCATCATAATAAATAGTGATAAAATAATTCTAAAGCTTAATACTTTAGGTTTATTTATTCATTCGAAAATATTTATTATTTAGAATTTTAATATTAAAGATTATCTGTTCTTTATGGTAAGCCCAATTTGAGATTCTGGGCTTGCCAGATCTATATAATTAAATGTAACAACAAAGCACTAAAATTCTGAAACAATTTATTTGTCAAATATTATAATGAAAAATGAAATCTGTAAATATGTTTTCTCTTTCTTTAATTTAGCATGTCAGATAATGATCAGTGAATTTCAATCAAGAAAATTCTAGCAGTTGAATATTGCTAAAAGTAGATATACATTCTCAGCATTTTTCTAAATGATAATTTAATTTTCTTAAGTGTGAATTGCATTTAGACAGAAAAAGGAGAAAATTACTAATGCTCTAAGTAGACTGATGAATTTCTATCAAAGTAAATGATAAAGAAACATACAAGAATATTGACATTTTTCATTACACAAAAAGATTAAATTACAGATATTACAATGACATGATTTTTCCTTGTTGACTTAGCATGCTTTGCTATTTACAAAAGGCTGATTCAATTAAAGTGTTTCTTCATGGTATTTTTTTCATGCATATTTGATAGATGCATTTGAGAATGGCCTATTTTCCTGAAACCAGGTGGCACCTCTATTTATAAGAATATTTCAATATCCTGATGTTTAGCCAATATTCTCTCATTCTTGCTCTCACTCTTCCCTTCTCTCAATTTAATCTATTTCTTGAATTCTCTTTGAGTTAGTTGTGTGGTTAAAACAAATTTAAGTTAATGAATAAGAGTATCACAATTATGATATATATGTGTGTGTGCACTTATAAACTGATCAGTGTGGAACGGATAGTTTTTCCAAACATGGACTTTGTTTAGCCCATGATTAACAAAATTATTTTTGATGCAGAAAAAAAAAAAGGATGCTGTTTGGATTTTGCATTTAACACACAATTAACCATTAGTATTTGATACAAATGAGCAATTTCATCCCATATAATTTCATGGAAGACGTAGATGCAGTATATTCATTTACACTTTTTAGTTTTGTTATATTGCTACTTACTCTTCCAGGGCATTTATTAGTAAAATGAATTATCCAAGCTCATGCAATCAATATGTTTCAGAAACATGGTCTGAATTCATCTCCCTCATTTCAAGATGTGTCCTCTATCCTTTGTACCATGCTGCTTCTCTATTAAAGTAGCACATACATAATTTAGTAATATAATACTTGATTGGTAGTACAATGAATCAGTGACATTTTTATTTGGATTAATTTATAATATCATGTTTCCCTTGATGATTTTAAATTTGACAGGCCATGTGAACTCTGGCTATCTTGATGGTGTGGGGCTATTGAAAAGAGAGAGAGAGATATAAAGAAATAGCACCAGGCAGTGTCTACCTAATTACATCTAAGGCTAGTTCTTGATCAACTTATTTGTGAAAGACCATATTCTATGATGCATCTTATTGATAAACAATTATTAATAATTATAACAATATTTCTAGTAAGGAACTTGAAATATCTTCTCAATCCTAGTCATGTTTCTATGGCACATTTTAAAAAGAACATTTGAAGAGACTTCCTATCAGAGGACAATAAGAGGATAAATAAACTCTGATATGAGTTTATTTACATATATATATATATATCCAGTATATAAATATATGCCTTTTCTTTCTACTTGGTGCATTGCAGGTAGTAATGTTCTATCTCTGTCCTCTGTATGTGTATATAATGTGTATATATCACTTTTTCTGTGTGTATATCTACACAGAGAAATATATATATATATATATATATATATATACATATATATATATATAATGTATGTGTATAATCATACTACAGTACTATTTTTTGCCACTTCTTCATGTATATGTGATTGTTTCAAATAATTTAAGGAAAGCTTGGATGTGCACAGCAAGCCTAAGTTTCACACATTTGATTGCAGTTAGGAGACCATAATGCACCCTTTGAGGAGCATTGGAGGAAGGCTACTGCTTACTGTTTTTAATCAATGACTTGATTAGAGGCCAGGAAGGTCTACATTTCAGATGACTCAAAGCCCAGAGAAATAACTCACACTGGATAAATAGCATTTAAAATATTCATATAGAACTTTGGTATGGCTTAAATGAGATCAAATTTAATTGGGCAACATGTAAATTCTTACATTTGAATGAAAATATCAACTTCATGACATTATGAAAGATGAGGCACATCAAGACAATTCTTCACCAAAATAAAGGTCTGAAATGTTTCAGGGAACTGCAAACTCAATGAGTCAATATTCCAGAATTGATAGATCACTGTAATTAGAGTTACAATGACCTGAGTTTAAATCAGGCCTCAGACATCAGATATATGATCTTATTCAAGTCCTTTAGCTTCTGTTTCAATTTCTTCTAATGTAAAATGGGGAAAATAATTGCATTTATGTCCTATTATTTCATTGAACATCAAATGAAATAATATTAGTAAAGGTTTAGAAGAGGATCTGGTACATGGTACATTCAATATAAATGCTATTTTTATTGTTTATTTATTGTTGCTGTTATTACAGCAGCCAATAAGAGATACTATCATTTTAGTCTTCACTGAAAGAAGCAGTGTTGAAAACTAGAAAAATGAAAGCCTTTTTTTTTTTTTTTTTGTATTTTTCCCTAGACCAAAAACATCTAGAAAATTTTGGATGAACTCTGAGTACCACATTTTACCATGGACTTTGATAATTCAGACAATATTGAGAGAAGGGAAATAGGATTAAAATTAATATGATGTTAACTTAGTTAAAGGAACTTTAAAATTCAGTATCCAATAGGGAATTGTTTTTTTTCTCTTCTTTCCCTTTCTCTTCTTCTTCTTCTTCTTCTTTTTTTTTTTAATAATTTTTTATTGATAGAATGCATGCCAGGGTAATTTTTTACAGCATTATCCCTTGCATTCATTTCTGTTCCGATTTTTCCCCTCCCTCCTTCCACCCCTTCCCCCAGATGGCAAGAGTCCTTTACATGTTGAATGGGTTGCAGTATATCCTAGATACAATATATGTGTGCAGAACCGAACAGTTTTCTTGTTGCACAGGGAGAATTGAATTCAGAAGGTATAAATAACCTGGGAGGAAAAACATAAATGCAAGCAGTTTATATTCATTTCCAGTGTTCTTTCTCTGGGTGTAGCTGCTTCTGCCCATCTTTGATCAATTAAGGCTCTCTTTATCAAAGAGGTCCACTTCCATCAGAATACATCCTCAAACAGTATCATTGTTGAGGTATATAATGATCTCCTGGTTCTGCTGATTTCACTCAGCATCAGTTCATGTAAGTCTCACCAGTCCTCTCTGTATTCATCCTGCTGGTCGTTCCTTACAGAACAATAATATTCCATAACGTTCATATACCACAATTTACTCAACCATTCTCCAATTGATGGACATCCTTTCATTTTCCAGCTTCTAGCCACTACAAACAGGGCTGCCACAAACATTTTGGCACATACAGGTCCCTTTCCTTTCTTTAGTTTCTCTTTGGGGTATAAGCCCAGTAGAAACACTGCTGGATCAAAGGGTATGCACGGCTTGATAACTTTTTGAGCATAGTTCCAAATTGCTCTCCAGAATGGCTGGATGTGTTCACAATTCCACCAACAATGTATCAGTGTCCCTATTTTCCCACATCCCCTCCAACATTCCCCATTATCTTTCCCTGTCATTCTAGCCAATCTGACAGGTGTGTAGTGGTATCTCAGAGTTGTCTTAATTTGCATTTCTCTGATTAATAATGAGTTGGAGCATATTTTTCATATGTCTATAAATAGTTTCAATTTCTTCGTCTGAGAATTGTCTGTTCATATCCTTTGACCATTTATCAATTGAAGAATGGTTTGATTTCTTATAGATTAGGGTCAGTTCTCTATATATTTTGGAAATGAGGCCTTTATCAGAACCTTTGATTGTAAAAATGTTTTCCCAGTTTATTGTTTCCCTTCTAATCTTGTTTGCATTTGTTTTGTTTGTACAAAAACTTTTCAGTTTGATATAATCAAAATTTTCTATGTTGTGGTCAATAGTGATTTCTAGTTCTTCTTTGGTCATAAATTCCTCCCTCTTCCACAGGTCTGACAGGTAAACTATCCTATGCTCTTCCAATTTATTTATCATCTCATTCTTTATGCCTAGATCATGAACCCATTTTGACCTTATCTTGGTGTACGGTGTTAAGTGTGGGTCAATGCCTAGTTTCTGCCATACTGATTTCCAATTTTCCCAGCAATTTTTGTCAAATAATGCATTCTTATCCCAGAAACTGGTGTCTTTGGGTTTGTCAAACACTATATTATTAAAGTTAATGGCTGTTTTGTCCTTTGAACCTAACTTATTCCATTGATCAACTAGTCTATTTCTTAGCCAATACCAGATGGTTTTAGTAACTGCTGCTTTATAATATAATTTTAGATCTGGTACAGCTAGGCCACCTTCATTTGATTTTTTTTTTCATTAATTCCCTTGAAATTCTTGACCTTATGTTTTTCCATATGAATTTTGTTGTTATTTTTTCTAATTCATCAAAATAGTTTTTTGGGGGGAGTCTGATTGGTATAGCGCTAAATAAATAGATTAATTTAGGTAGTATTGTCATCTTTATTATATTTGCTCGCCCAATCCAAGAGCATTTAATATTTTTCCAGTTGATTAGATCAGACTTAATTTGTGTGGAAAGTATTTTGTAGTTTTGCTCATAAAGTTTCTGATTTTCCCTTGGCAGATAGATTCCTAAATATTTTATACAATCAGTAGTTACTTTAAATGGAATTTCTTTTTGTATCTCTAACTGTTGGGTTTTGTTAGTGATATATAAGAATGCTGATGACTTATGTGGGTTTATTTTATATCCTGCAACTTTGCTGAAGGTGTAGATTATTTCTAATAACTTTTTGGTAGAATCTCTGGGGTTTTCTAAGTATACCATCATATCATCAGCAAAGAGTGATAATTTGGTTTCCTCATTGCCTATTCTTATTCCTTTAATCTCTTTCTCAACTCTTATTGCCAAAGCTAGCATTTCTAATACAATATTAAATAGTAACGGTGATAGTGGGCAACCTTGTTTTACTCCTGATCTTATTGGGAATGGTTGCAGTTTGTCCCCGTTACATATAATGCTTACTGCTGGTTTTAAATAGATGCTACTGATTATTTTAAGGAAAAGTCCATTTATTCCTATACTCTCAAGAGTTTTTTAATAGGAATGGATGTTGGATTTTATCAAATGCTTTTTCTGCATCTAATGAGATGATCATATGGTTTTTTTTTAATTTGATTATTAATATGGCCAATTATATTGATACTTTTCCTAATATTGAACCAGCCCTGCATTCCTGGTAAGGAAATTGTTAATATATTTTATAACCCTTTACAATTCATTTCTATATATAGTCACCTGCCTGGTCTGTATTTAAGCATTTTCCAAATTTTTTCAAGCCTGGAATATTTGTGGACTATTATATTAGCCATTGTCAGGTAAAAGCCCGTAGGATGAGATTTTCTCTTTACTTAGCATTCATTCTATCCATTTGTTACAGATCTCAGCAATTCCACCTTACATAGGGTATGATGGAACATCTGCTAGACTGATTTTTCATATTTTTTTCTTCTCCTTTTCTACCATTAGAAAAAATAACACATTTTAGTATTTTAGGCATCCATAGTGAAGATAAATGGTAATTATAATTTCCTTGTCTATACTTAAGCAAGAAATTTTCAGCCTCTGCAGAGTTCAATAGAGTAGTGGATTATTATATTTTAACGACTGTATCTCTGGATTTCCAGTTCTCAAATATCTTCATAATAGAATTTTAAAAACCCAAGTCACAATTATTATTTTTTTCTAAAAAAGAACTTTTTAAAGAAAGAATAATGATGAATTTCAAAAAAAAAGTAAGGGATTAAATCTCATGTTTGAAATTTATTAGCTATACAATGTTGGGCAAATTACAAGCTTCAGTTTCCTCATACATAAATGAAAGAGGTGAAGCAGAAGATTTCTACAATTTCTTCTATCTTCAGATTTTATAAAACTTATGCAAACTACAAATTTTAAGATGGCAAAGCTTAATGAAAAGTGGAAATCCAATTTGAATCTAAGTCTTGATCTCTACAGTGAGTCGGACTAAATGAATTTGATCAGATATTGAACAGAATTAAGTACTGCCTGTCCGACATACATATGTATTGCAAGATTTAATAAAGCTACTTAAATTCTACCTCTCAGGCTTCTTCATCTATAACATGGTAGACCTCAACTCTTCTGACAACAGAGAGACTTAGGGATTGAATAATCTGTAAAGTTGCCCCATAATATCTTGTGGAATCAATTTTTTAAAATAACTTTTTATTGACAGAACCCATGCAAGGGTAATTCTTTACATTATCCCTTGCACTCACTTCCGATTTTTCCCCTCCTTCCCTCCACCCCCTCCCCCAAATGGCAAGCAGTCCTATCCATGTTAAATAGGTTACAGTATATCCTAGATACAATATATGTATGCAAAACTGAACAGTTCTCTTGTTGCACAGGAAGAATTGGATTCAGAAGGTATAAATAACCCAGGAAGAAAAACAAAAAATGCAAGCAGTTTACATTCATTTCCCAGTGTTCTTTCTTTGGGTGTAGCTGCTTCTGTCCATCCTTGATCAATTGAAACTGAGTTAAATCTTCTCTTTGTCAAAGAAATCCACTTCCATCAGAATACATCCTCATATAGTATTGTTGTTGAGATATATAATGATCTCCTGGTTCTGCTCATTTCACTTAGCATCAGTTCATGTAAGTCTCACCAGTCCTCTCTGTATTCATCCTGCTGGTCATTTCTTACAGAACAATAATATTCCATAACATTCATATACCACAGTTTATTCAACCATTCTCCAATTGATGGGCATTGGAATCAATTTATATAAAGGGACAAAACATCTATCATTATATATACTACCTTAATCTGAAAATTATCACACTATATAACTCCCCAGAATATTATTTGGATTTAATGATTGACTCAAACGTTTCTATAATTGATGCTCTCTTTTCCTCCCTATCATATGCATCCCTCACAAATGTAAAGCACCCTTTTATGCTGAATGAAAGATTCATTTTTAATCCTTGATTTTAAAAGTTATTTTGCCTTTTGTCTACTTGAAAAGGTGGACAACTACAGATAAGGGAATTTTCAGACCTCAGGCATGTTCTTGGACAAGTAAGGGTTCAACATTTGCTATGTCTGCCTTAAATAGTAACCACCTGGATAATTGCCTCATTCAGCTTGGTGCTTTTTTGTAATGTTCTTAATTCAGTTTTCTGGAAGTCTTGGAGTAGCCTTCCTTTCAGCAAAGTAATCACCACCAAAAAATAGCCAGGCGTTAAAGTCCAAGTCCTTTATTGTCTCCTTCAAAGTCTTGTCTTTTTGCCTGGGGTTTCAGCTACCTTTCTTAGAGGCCTTCCAGAGTCTTGGTTTCAGTGGAAAAGTGCAGGAGGCCAGGCCAGCCACTAGGAGCCTGACGGAAGATGAAATGGATCTCCTCCAGTCCTTGCTGGCTGTAATATACTCCATTATCATAGGTGTGAATCTTGTGGAACTATATTAAGTACTAAGTACATGTACTGAATAGAGAACTATTAAGTACCATGCTAAACTAGATAACCATTGTATTTATCAATTCCACTGACTTAACACCTTGTAAGAAACCTCATTTCAGAGTTCTGGCCCATAACACTCTTTTTTTCTCCATACTTAAAAATTTATTTTTCCCAGAAATCACTAACATTCTTGATTTTTTTTTATTTCAAGTTTCAAATGTCTCAATAATGATTGTAGAAATCTTTATCTCTCATGACATTTAATGTTGTAGTTAAATTATTTCAATCATGTCTGACTGCGATCCTATTTATGGTTTTTGTGGCAATGCAATGATGTTAGAGTGGTTTGCTATTCACTAACTCATTTTATAGATGAGTAAATTGCAGCAAACAGGGTTAAATGATTTAACTAGTATCACAGAACTAGTAATGGTAAAAGACCAGATTTTATCTCCCAAAGATGAGTTTTCCTTACTTTTGACCAGACAATCTGTCCACTTGTCTATCCTTTTCGCATACAATATTAAATCCAATAATTCTTCTTACTTAAGGAAAAGACTTGAAAATTTTGAAGATAGGAGAAAGGAAACACCTAGACTTTCTTTTATTAGATAAGAGGCGAAAATAAAATGAAAAATCATCAAAGTATTAAAAGTTTCTTACCCCCCAAAAACAAACATTTTCCCCTCATAGTTTATTGTATTTTAAAAATAATAATATCTTAACATGACAGTTTAAAATGTCCTATTCTATATCATCTACTCAAGAAAATTCAGTTGTTTTCAACTCAGCAATACTCTTTCCTCAAAAATATTAATGAAAACAATATTTGTCAAGAGTTAGGTTAACAAAGGATGGTGGCTTAGCAGTACCAGACCTAACACTATTTATAAAGCAGCAGTCATTGAAACTATTGGGTAATGGCTAAGAAATAGAGTAATGGAGCAGTGCAACAGATTAGATACACATGACACAATAATAACTATAATAATCTAGCATTTGATGAACTCCAAAACTCCAACTTCTGGGATAAGATCACACCATTTCACAAATTTTTTTGGGGAAAACTGGAAAACATTATGTAAGAAACTCAACATAGACCTACATCTCATACAACATACCAAAGTAAGATGAAAATAGGTATGTGATTTGGGTGTAAAAGGTGATACCATAATCATATTAGGAGATCAAGAGATAGGTTATCTATCAGGTCTTTGGAGAAGGGAGAAATTTGTGAACAAAAAGATCAAGAGAACATTATGAAATGCAAAATTAACAACTTTATTATATTAAACTAAAAAGCTTTTGCACAAACAAAAGCAACACAAACAAGATTAAAACAGAATGGAAACAAAAATGGAAAAAAAAATTTACAGCTAGTGTTACTGAAAAAAAATTTCATTTCTATAATACATAAACAATTGTTTAAAATTTATAAGAATACAAATCATTCTCCAATTGATAAATGGTCAAATGGATGAATGTTTTCAGATAATGAAACTAAAGCCATCTATAGTCATATGAAAAAAATGCTCCAAATCACTATTGATTGAGAAATGAAAATTTTCACAATTCTGTAGTATGACCTCACATTTCTCAGATTGGATAAGATGACAAGAAAGAAAAATGATGAATATTGAAGGGAATGTGGGAATACTGGGTCACTAATGCATTATTGGTGGAGTTGAAAATGATCCAATTATTCTGGAGAGCAATTTGGAACTATGCCCAAGAGCTATAATACTGCATGTTTCCTTTTACCCAGCACTGCTGCATCTGTATCCCAAGGAAATCATAATGAAGGGGAAAGGACCCACATGTGAAAAAAAAATGTCTATAGCAGCTCTTTTTGTGGTAGCAAAGAATTGGAAAATAAGTGGATGCCTATCAATTGGGAAATGGTGAATAAATTATGGCATATGAAAATAATGGAATATTACTGTCCCATTCAAAAAATGCTGAACAAAGTGTTTTTTGAATGATCTGAAAAGATTTGTATGAACTTATGCTGAGTAAAATAAACAGAACCAGGAACATATTGTACACAGTAATAGTAAGACTGCGCCATGATCAAATATGAAAGATTTGGTTCTTCTCAGCAATTCAGGGACCCTAGGCAATTCCAATAAACTTTGGATAGAAAATGCCATTTACATCCAGAAAGAGAACTATAGAGATTGAATATAAATCAGCACATGCTATGTTCACTTTTTTTGCTTGTTTGTTTTTTCTTCTGTCATGGACCAAATATACTATTGACCAATTATACTATTCTTTGTAGAATATTTGCTTTGCATTATAGGTCACTAGAAATATATACTCTGTCAAATGCAGTGTAAGAATCTTCTAAGAAGTCTAATACAAAGCAGATATTCTAATAAACACATTGTGCATCTGTGCATTGCTGTTTTAATAGTATTATTGAGGAAATTTTCAAAGACTATATGCTTTATCCATTGCTATCTGTTAACCACCTTTCTTTTAGAGCGCTCAGCTATTGCAACATCTAAGGAGACTCTTGGAGAAAATAGAATGCTCACACTATGTTAAAGGATTTTAAAATGCTGTTAAGGCTGAGAAATACAAGTGGGTTCTATCCACTTATTTTCCCTCCAGTTGGACTTAAACAATTGCTTTAATCCATTTTTATCCTTGCCTATATTTTTCATTACTTACTTTCAGACAGTAAAAATGGGCTATAAGTGAAAAACGAAGAAGGGTGGGGAAGAGGAGTTGTTATAGATAGATTTTCCACATCTGGATTGTGTAGAATGTGTTGCTTCCTATGTGAGTTATTCATCCTGGTGAGGAAAAGGAAGAGACACAAGACTTTTGGTGTTAGAACCAAAGAAAGAAAATTGCATGTATTTCTCTATTTGTGAACTTATAGTTCCTAGAGAAAAAAATAAAAAGATATTCTACTTAAATAAAAAGACTTACTTTTAATTTCATTCCTATGAAATGCCAAAATTCAGCTTATCCATCTGTATGTTATAATAAAAAAAATTCCTAACTTTGAACTTGATGACTGAAAAAATAGTTGAATCTCCATTTTAATAGGTATTCTTTGTAATACTGATTTATGTGCCTGTTTCTAATAGGAATTTTTTTTTTTACTTAACTACATAGTACTCTTGATTTTTTAAAAGAAGAAATGCTAGATATGTGCAAGGTATAGTGTTATTATTGTTACATTAGAGAATAGATAATGTACTTTGTAACACAAATAATTGATACTTTCATACCAATTATTACTAAAGAAGCAGCATTTGTAAGAATACCCAAGAAAACAATGAGATTGTGTTCCTATTTCGACTTATATTCATAAATCATTTCATTTCAAAATTAACTGAATCCAATTTTTTCCCTTTTCATTATTTTGAGGTGTCTGAAATAAATTTAAGTTAAATAGGATCAAAATTATTCTGCTTTGAATGCTCAAAGCTTGGACTGAAAAATTTTGAAAGCTTTAGTTAACTGTAATTGTCAAAATGTCTCTTACTTGCAGTGCTGAAATTAGATATAAACTAAGAAGTTACAATTTATGTTTTGAGAATATGAGATCTACAAAAATAGTTATAAAAAAGACTGGTATGTGTATTCGTCTCAGCTAAGCTGTTATAATCAAAATACTTCAGTGCATTTATGTGATCTGTTTTCAGAACCCTTTTAAATGCTCAGGAGCTTACCAAAGTTTCTATCAAAATATATGAATTATTTTGCAGATAATGTTTCTGTAATAGCTCAAAGTATTTTGTTGTTGTTATTGTTGTGGTTAATTTCTTTTGCTTTTGTTACCTTGATACAACTATAAAGTTAGTTACCAATAGAATTCTGAAAGGTTTTTCTTTTGTGTAATGCATTCACCCTAGGCTTTTAGGATTTTAGAACTCAGGTATAATTTTATTTTTTAATGTGTTTATTTGTTTAAAACTTAAATACAACATAGGAAAAATAAACATTGTCAGGTAAAACAGAATATGAGAAAATTTTAAAAGTGTAACAATAAATTCCCATTTCAAGCAAGCACATATGACAATTGAATATATGGTATTCAGAACTGTCCATATTTTCTTGGCTTCCTTGTATTTTTTTTTTGTTCTCTTTTTACTTTATATTTTTTCTTCTTTCTTCCCTCACCTTTTCCTCTAATATCCTATGGTTAAGCATGCATAATCTGTGTCTACACACAGGCATACATACACACTCGTACACATATATACGAACATATAAACACATATACGAACATATAAGCACATATACATATACACATATGCTCCTACATATACATAAATAACCACAATTATATACATTCATATCCATCTATATATCTGCCCTATGCTTGTTTATGCTGGTTCTCTGAAGGTGTAACTTTCTCCTTCTTAGGTCCAATTTTTTCTTTTTGTTTTTTTTTTTGTTTGTTTTTTCCTAAAACCATCAACTCGTTATCTCTTATGCTTCAGAAATATTCCAAACTTAAATTATCAAGTTGTTTTGAATAGTCCAAAACAATATTAATATGGCTGACTTAGAGTGTAATATTCCTATTTTTCTATTTTGATTAAATCTTTTTTAACTTTAACTTTGTCTGAGATTGATGATTATTTCCCTTGTGTTTTTTTCCTGATAAATTCTACTCCAGACCATTATTATTATTTTTGTGTGTATCTCTTATTCCCTATCCCTGCTCTCTCATCTACTTTACTTTTACCCACTGTCTTGACTTACTTAACATCCCTTGCTCCACTGAACAAAGGGTTCTTCTCTTATCCTCTCTCCAACCACACTTTCTCTAATTCTATGCCATTCCCATTAATCTACACACCTTTCCATACCCTATTTATGCTATTCCCTTTCCCCTTTATGTCTTTGTAAATTTTTGTAAAATTTTGTAAAAATTTGTAAATTTTGAAGGTCTTCAAACCCTCTCTCTCTCTCTCTCTCTCTCTCTCTCTCTCTCTCTCTCTCTCTCTCTCTCAGAACTAACAGTGCTCCTGCTTCATATTCTTCTGTCTCAGTTCTTGTTCTTGCACCTCATACATATATTATAATTACTGATTTACTTTTTTTATATAGTTTTGTGTTTTAGACTCTCATCATACTCAGCTGTACTCCAAACTTTATTTTGAACTACCTAATTACTAATGACAATCTCAGAATATAGTTTACATTTCATTGTATAAAACACACTTTATTCTTATTGAGTCCCTTGAAATTAGTCTTTCAGTTTATCTTACATTTCTTATTGATTCTTCATTAAGGTCTGCTTTTTTTTTTTTGCAAGAAAATCCTGAAAATTCAACAATTTGATAAATGTCCTTTTTTCATTCGGGATTATATTTAATTTGGTTGGATGTAATATTTTTGGTTGCAGCCTAATTATTTTGATGGTAGATATAGAGTATTCCAAGACCTGTGGTCTTTTATTGTAGCTATTTGTAGGGCTTGTATGTTTTTAATTGTGGTTCTAGCAATTATTATTTGCTATTGATGCTAGTATATGTTTCTCTTTGATCTGTTTTTTTTTTAATTAATCATGTTGTCCCTGTATGTTTTTCTTGTAAGAACTCTTTCATGTGGTGATCAGCGGATATTTGTGTGTATATGTATGTGTGTGTATGTGTGTGTATGTGTGTGTGTGTATGTGTGTTTACTTGCCCCTCTTGTTTTAATACTTCAGAACAATTTTAAAAATATTTCTTGTATTACTGTATCAAGATCCTTTTGTTGTTCTTATTGTTGTTTTGGTCATAGCTTTCAGGTAGTCCATTTTTTTTTTTTTTGGTTTGTTTGTTATTTTTTCTCCTCTTGATGTGTTCTCCAGATTTGTTGTGACATGTCTCACATTCACTACTATTTTTTTTTCTTTATTATGTTTTATTTTATTATTTCTTTTTTTAAAATTTCACTGGCTTTTCCTTTTCTAATTATAATTTTCAGAGTCATTTTCTTCCTTAAAATTCTGAATCTCCTTTGCTAATTTATTGACTTTCTTTTCATAATCTTATTTTTTTGGATAATTCTTCTTCTTGTTGTTCTTCTTCCCCAGTTTTTCTTCAATCTCTCACATTTTATTTTTTAAAAAAATTGAAATCTTCTTTGAGTTATTTTTGGGCAGATGGCCACTTGATATTACTCTTTTAGCTAGGAGAGGCATTTTTTAATCTACATTTACCTCCTATGAAGATGAATTTTTGTCTTCCCTCTTCCTATAGTAATTATCTATGGTTGCATTCTTTTTTTTTTCTTTTCCTGCTCATTACTTTATTTAATTTTTATTTATTATATTTTGATAGCTTTTTATTTTTCAAAATCCATGTAAAGATAGTTTTCATCATTCACTCTTGCAAAACATTGTGTTCCTTATTTTTCTTACTCTTTCCCCAACTCCCTCTCTTCACCCAAATTCCTACAATGTCAGGGAAGTGAAATTTTTTGTACATGGCATAGAGAGTAACTCTCAACCCAACTAATCCAAAAACTCCACCACTTTTTGTTTGAATGGAACTGTCCTGGAAGTATTTATACTTCATAGAGGCTAAGGTTCTGTCCTTTTTTTCAGATTTCTTTCATTTTCCCTGTAGAACCAACTTCTACTTGTTTTTATTCACTCTATGTTCACTCTGAGGTGCAGTTTAATCTTATTTGTGGGAAACATCTATAGAGCTTAAGAATGTTCTAACCTACTATCAATTTCCCAGAATCCTCTTTTCACAACTTTGGCTTGCAGCCCTTGACAACTCTGAAAAACTATAATTGTGTTTAATCTTTATTCACTAGAATACTAGGCTTCCTTTCTTCCAATGCTGGTCCATAGAATAGCCCGATAATATGTAATTGATCTTTTGCTGTCTAATATTTTTATTATTGACCTAAATGAAGCTCAGGAGGCATGTTTTAAGATTTGTAGATGACATTAGGAAGAGGTTGTTAGCATCATGAAACCAGAGATGGTAGCAGATGAAAAGTGGAGATCTAGAAAAACACAGAAAGATCTGAGTAAAATACTACTTCTGCTTATATGACATCTGCTTCTTCGGCATTCCCTAACTGCTGTATTTGACATAATTACAAAGTAGAGTGGCAAGTGTTTAGTATAGTGACAGAAATTTGGGGAGTAGAGTTAAAAATATTCTTGGCTTTAAGGCTGGGTCAGACTGAGATTGGATCAGACTATGACAGACACAGACTGTGAAGGAGACAATAAAGACTTTGGACTCTATTCTTGTCCATCCTCGTGGTGACTATCCTGCTGAGACCAAAGGTCTTCTGGAGGACCTCCAGAACTAGCCAGACATTACAGGAAATGACCAAATTTTCCACTTTAACTTCTGTTTCTAGGATATATGGTCAATTTTCCTTTATAATTTCTTGAAATATACTGTACTCATCCATCCCTTTTGATTGTTCATTCATACTTTTATTTTTTTAATGAAACAATTATTCTTATATTATCTTTCTTTGAACTATTTTCCTAGTCATTTGTTTTTACTATCAGATATTTCATATATCCCCCCCCATATTTTGTATTGATGTTATGATTTCTTGATGTTTTCTTTAGTTATTTGCTTCCATATGACCTGTTCTACTTTCTAAGGTGATATTTTCTTCAATAAGGTTCTATGCCTGGTTT
Source organism: Antechinus flavipes (assembly GCF_016432865.1). Classification (NCBI taxonomy): domain Eukaryota; kingdom Metazoa; phylum Chordata; class Mammalia; order Dasyuromorphia; family Dasyuridae; genus Antechinus; species Antechinus flavipes. Next base: position 47,719,086 of record NC_067403.1, read on the forward strand.
ATCAAAATGTTAATTTTCTTTTATAACTTTTATGGATAATTCTCATTTCTTTTCATATTTCCCCCATTTTTTCCTCTGTTGCTTTTATTTGGTTTCTATCTCTTTTTTTGCCCTCCTCACCCCCCTTTAGATCTTGCTTTAACTCTTCTAAAAATGATTTCAGTGACAGTATCTAGTTTGCATTTTCCTGGGAGGTTATCATCATAGTAGCTCTTAATGGTCATGGTCCTTTGGGTTTATTCATTTTTTCAGTTTACTTTTATGCCTTTAGATTTTATTTCAGTATTGACTTCTATGTAATTCTGGTTGTTCTGGGGTATTTGGTCTGAGTTCCTCCTCCTTTCAAAATTCATTCTGCAGGTTTGCAATTTTTCATCGATTCCAAAGTAGTATGATATTGTAGAAGACTATTCTCTTCCTTCCTGGTGTGAGCTCTTTAAGTTTTTTACCCAGATTTAGGTCTGATGGAATATTTGTAGATGAATTTAACAACACTATTGTTGGACTTATTCACAATTAGCCTACCCTGAGGATCTGCAGGTTGAGAAACTAAATTACTGGTTCCCTTTTGGTCTTATTCTTTTGTTCTGGCTGTCACTGAGGGCTTATGTTCATGGATAAAGGTTAGAATTGAGTCATTACTTTCTCAAAGTACACTAAAGTTCATATAAGGTTATTTTTTTAAACTAAATGCTTGACTCAGAATGCTTTCAATTTATTGAATATGATATAAATTTGAATTTCCCATACATTTGAGTGAAGTGGATAGACAAAATTATTAATAATTCTGATTCTTATTCTAAATTTCACTTCTGTATATCCAAAAGATGTGGATATTTATGTTCACTGTGACCAGTGTGGGGAGGAAGACTATATTAGAGTCATTCAACATGACATTGAACCCTAGAGAGAAGAAATCAGCAGCAAAACTATTTTTCTTTTCCTTTATCACATTTCCTTACACACAATTGAAAAGTGGCAATAAAAAATTTCCCAGGCTTTTGGTCACTGAGTAGATTGTTATAGTTATGCCTTCCATCATTGGTGAATACATTGGAGATGAAACAATATTTTTATCTTAATTTAAATTTAAAATTAAGGATTTTTGATGTTGTTTTGAAATATATTGTTAATATATAGTAAAATAGAGAACATTCTGTTGGCTCACTTGGGTCTGTCTGCTATTTGAATTGGCTTTCCATATGGGAAAAACAACAGTAACTATTTGTTTGAACACCTGATGGATTAGGCATATGTATATTTGTTTTTATCTATTGCCTCTAGTCTTATGAGATGTTTTTAGTCTCCTACCTAATTATGATGCAAGATTAAAAATTAATGTGGTTTATTTGTTAGGATTTTTTCAAATGGAAACCTTGATGAATATTGTTTAGAGACAGTAATCTGTCTCTGCAAAAGGTATAAAAGTAAAAGAAAATACAATGTGACTGTATTATTTCCTGTAAAGAAGAGAGTATGAACTTTTGGATAAATAGGGTTATTTGTAACCTTAATCCCTTCCTCATTGTTTTATGAAGCTTTTGGTTCTGAGTACTATATGGATAAGCAAATATTTGTGAAGAAAAAACATAGAACAGTTTGGAATTATGAACAAAGCTAAAATATCTCCAATATTTGGAAGTTTAAGGGAAAAAAACTTTTGAGTTAAAATTTAAGATGGAATGAATAAGTAAACCTTGGGTAGTTTTTCTTGACTGAATAAATGCTTGCTTATAGAAACTTACCTACAATGGTGAATTTTATTTCAGTATTAAAAAATTCAGAAGGGCAAAAATATCCCACTCTTTATTTATAGTTCTGTTTTATGAAATGTTTCGTATTTATGCAAAATACACAAAACCGGCTGTTTCCATTTTTTTCTTTATAACTTCAAATTAAACAAGTTTGGGGAAAAGGTTAAATAAAGATTGAAGATAACCACTGAAGTATGAGTCACTATTTGATTATTTATTTTACTAATATAAATTTTTAGTTTTCTCATTTTTTTTACTTTATTATATTTTAGATTATATAAATAATTATATTTTCCAGATTGTATTTGACTACATCACTCCATCTTATTTAGAATATAGGTGTGAGTTATTTTCTTCATTTAACTTTATAGTAATTTTGAGTATGAAAGGATTATGAGCTATCAATTTTTCTGACCCTGTTGTCTCTCTTAACAATCAAAGCTATAATCTATTGTCACTTTTTTTTACTCATTCTTCTTTTGTTTTATTTGTCCCCATCTCCAGGAGGTTTTGTTAGATTTTGTGTAATGAGGGGAAGAGGGAGAAAGACGAACAGACACAGACAAAGAGGCAGATATGGCAGAGAGAGAGAGAGAGAGAGAGAGAGAGAGAGAGAGAGAATAAGAGATATGAGGGGAGATACAAAGAGGCAAAGAAAGATATAGAGAAATGGAAGAATAGCTACAGACTAGCTACAAGCTACATGTCAGACTAGATCCTCTTTTCACCAGATGCCATTTTCATACTGAAGAGAGAGAGAGAGAGAGAGAGAAAGAGAGAGAGAGAGAGAGAGAGAGAGAGAGAGAGAAAGAGAGAGAGTTGAAGTATTCAGTTTTCATTAGGAAGGATTACCCTTTGAATTTCCTATATCAAGTTAATTTTTTTTTTTTAATCTGAAGATTCTACAAGCTTTCTAAATGACTTTCAGTCCCCAATCAAAATACAAAGTCTCTGATTTTTTTTCTTTTAGCAAACAAAAGAGAAAATTGATTTGAAAACAATAGCACAGTATGCTAGCTAAGAAAATAAACTGCTTTCTTTGGAATCCTCTAAGAAGATCTGTAAGTTCAAAAGATAATGTATTTTTTTATAATTTCCTAATTTGTGTCAATAAACTTCATATTTATGGGTAACTATCTTCTGATGCATCTTCTAGAAATACTCAAATTCATGGATTTTTTGAGTAGATATAGATGTGTTCATGCTCACCCATTTACCTCTTTGAATGTTTATAATATATATGCCTAGATATGTTTGCATGTATATGTATGTATATAGGCTATCTCTGAGTGATTGTTTTTGCCTATATAGGTAATATATGTCCACATGTATCTTTCTAGATTTGGTTCACATGGACGCAAGAATAGAAATCTTTAGAATCATTTTCCATTTCCTTTCCACAAGAGGGAAAGCAGGAACTCGGGTCCAGAAGCTAGTCACTCAGCTTGTCTCAGAGAAAGAAAGGATATACAAATTAAGAACGATGTTTTCTCTTGAATTAATTATTCTCCAACCATAGGGAATATTTTTAGGCTTAAGCTGTATTTCTGATGACTTTCACTTAATAGGGAATATTGGTCCCAAGCTACATGTCTCAGACTAGATCCTCTCCTCACCAGATGCCATTTTCACACTGAAGATTCATAACAAATGCCAAATAAATCCATTTATAGACTCTGATAGAAAACATACATAAGAGAAGTATGGCTATGAGATTGTATAGCAGACAAAATAGACTGAATGAATCTCTAATTGGAAGTGAGATAACTCAGTTCAATCCTGAGCTAGAACTACCAAAGAGAATCTAAACGTGGAATTTCATGAAGTCTCTAGTGTAGCAAACTGGAGAGTGGGGTATAAAATAAATTGGCAACTTCTTTAAATGTTGAATTCTTCCTAGAGTCTTCTTTTCCCTTGATAGTACTGAAGAAAGAGTAGAATGCAGCATGTTTTCTGTCAAAACTGGGAAATTGAAGAAAAGTATATATATTCTTCAAAGCTAGAAGCTAAAAGTAGCTGAATCTATCTTTCTTCTAGCTTTCATACACTCAACACTCTCACAGGTAGAATACAAATTGCTTTTTATTTTCTTCTTGCTAAAGCAACATTGCTAGTACAATGTTGAATATTACTGGTGATGATGGAAATCTTTGTTTCATCCCTGATCTTATGGGGAATGCAGCTAGCTTCTTCCCATTACAAATAATTTTTGCTACTGATGGTAGATAGATGCTGCTTATCATTTTAATGAAAACTCCATTGATTCCTATGCTTACTTGAGTTTTCAATAGGAGTCAAAAGACTTCCCTGCATCTATTGAGATTATCATATGATTTCTGTTAGTTTTGTTGTTGATATAGTTAATTATCCCAATAATATTGTAGGATCCTGTTTTTTAATCCACTCAGTTATACCCTTCTATTTTATGGGAGAGTTCATTCCTTTTTCATTCACAGTTATGATTACCAGCTCTGTGTTTACCTTCATTCTATTTTCTCCTCTGTGTATCCTTTTGTTCTCTCTTTCTACCCTGTCTCTCCTTGGTAGTATTTTGTTTCTGACCCACCTGACGCTCAACCTGCCCTCTTTTCCATCTCTCCTCCTCTCTTCACTCACCCCTTTCTCCTAGTGTATCTCCCCTCCTTTCTATCCAGCTCCTCCCTTTTCTTTTCCTCTTTTCATTTGCTTATAGGGTAAGATAAATCTCTATACCCAACTGAGTGATTATGTTATTCCCTTTTTAAATCCAAACTAATGAGATTAGGCTTCAAACAATACTTATCTCCCTCTCTTTCCCCCCTGTATTGTAATATGTCTTTTGTGCCCCTTCGTGTGATCTAATTTATCCTATTATTTCTCATTAGAATCCTTTTTCCCACCCCCTAATGCCTTTTTCTTTGCTATCATCATATCAGAGTCCATTCATATCCACATCCTCTGTATTTGTATGCCCTCTCTAACTGAAGCAATAACAGATATAATTGTTGAGTCACAAGTGTCATTTTTCCATCTATGAATCTAAAAAAAAAAATAACCTTTAAGTAATATGTTATTTTTTTTCTGTTTTCCTTTCTGTAATTCTCTTAAGTCTTGCATTTAAAGATCAAATTTTCTCTTTAATTCTGTTCTTTTTACTAGAAATAATTGAAAGTCATTTATTTCATTGAAGATCTATCTTCTCCTCTGAAAGATAATGCTCAGTCTTGCTTGATAGTTGATTCTTGATTGTAATGCCAGGCCATTTGTTATCTGGAGTATGGTATTCTAGACTCTATGATCTTTATTATAGAAGCTTCCAGATACTGGGTAATCTTGGCTGTGGCTGCTTGAATTTTTGTTTTTGTTTGTTTTTTAGCAGCTTGCAGCATATTTTCTCCTGAGATTATAGTTCTGGATTTTTGCAACAACATTGCTTGGGGTTTACTTTGAGGGATCTCTTTTTGGAGGTGATCAATGGATTCTTTCTATGAATAATTCCCCCTCTGGTTCTAGTGTATTAGGGTAGTTTTCCTTGTTGATCTCTTGAAGTATGCTATCCAGACTCTCTTTTTGGTGGTGTCCTTTAGGTAGACCAATACTTTTTAAATTGTCTTGGATCTATTCCCCAGGTTGGCTGCTTTTTCCAGTGAAATATTTTATATTTTCTTTTCATTCTTTTTCATTTGTTCAACTGATTCTTGATGTCTCAGAGTCATTAGCTTCCATTTCTCCTTCCATTCTATATTCTTAACTTAGCTTTTATATCTCTTTTTTCATTTGATTAATTCCACTTCTCAAGGTGATACTTTCTTTAGTGCATTTTTTAAAAATTTGGCCAATTTTATTTTTTTTAGGAATTGCCTTCCTTTTATAAGCTGTTGACACTCTCTTACATATATCTCTACCTGTTCTCAGTTTTTTTTTTTTTACTTTTACCTTTTATTTGTTTTTTTTTTTTTTTTGTTTTGTTTTGTTTTTAATTTTATGAGCACTTCCAAGAAGTCTCTTTGGTTTTAAGAACAATTTACATCACTCTCTGAGTCTTTGTCTGAATTGGTGTATTGGTCTTTCTTGTCACCAAAGAAGCTTTCTATGGTTAAAGTTCTTTTCTGTTTCTTGTTTATTTTCCATCCTTTTTTATATATACTCTTTTTTTCTTTACTTTTGTGGTTGAGCTCTGATCCTGGGGTAAAGGGGATGCTGTCCCAAGCTTCCTGTGTAGTTCTGATCCTCGGCATTCAGGACAGATGTCCCTTGTCTTTGCTGTCTTGCTCACCACAGTGGGGAGCCCTATATGCTCTTTCTGGGAATCGGCCAGGTTTCCAAAATTGGCAGTTAGCTTTCTTACCAGGTACTGGGGGCTGCCCCATTGGTCTGCTCTTCTACCTATCCAGGACTGAGAGTCTCAGTTATTGATCTGCTGGGATTAAGATCTTCTCACTGGTTTTCCCAGAGAATATCTCTATGGGCTGATCATCCTTTCATCCTAGTAAGATTGACCTTTCTTGAAGTCCTTCCAATCTATCTTGACTTGGAGAGTGGTTTCATTTCATAAGACTGTTTAGAGACTTAGTTTCATATGGTCTTAAAGGGAAACTGGGAGAGCTCCAGTAGCTTCTTGGCTTTACTCTGCCATCTTGGTTCCAACCCCCAGTATTTCTCTTTTCATGAATTTCTAGTAAAACTAAAAACACAAGAAAAATACAATATGAAATGATAATGCACTTTGAACATTAAAAAAAAAAAAAACCACAAGCCTCTTATTTGCAATATTCTCCTTTTGGTAAGATAGCATGACTAATAACCAATCTAATATGCCACATAATAACATACATGAGTCAATGTATCTGAAAATCTCTACCCATGGAACTGCCAGAATGTACATTCTAATGCTAATCTCTCCATTCCCAGGTTAGTCTTATTTCCATTTGTTATTTATTTACAAAAGTGAAGAACTTAAAATCTATTTTCTTATTCCCTCTATCTTTCCACATATAACATTAAATGTAACATTTAATTTAACCTTCAAATTAATATTATATTTTCTAACATCTACATATTTTCATCCCTACAACAAAGCAGATTAAGCCACCTAGTTGAAACAGCAAAACACCCTGAGAGAGAGAGGAGGCAGTATATGCCAGGCAAGTAATATCACCACAACCATCATCCTGACCAAATATTTCCTCTTAGATCTTGATGGAGATAGCCCAGAACTCTAAAAACAAAATGGCTTGGTCTCTATTAAACTACAGAGAAACCACATTCCCTAACCAAATGCTAGTCTCCATTGCCAATGCAAAAACAAACCCTTGAGATAGGAAGATCAGTGTGCCCTAGATAACAGAGTTTGAGTTGCTCATAGTTCAGGACCAGTTGCTGATCCCTGTGATAACTGGAATCATTCAAGCAGATTATTAATGGGCTTCAAAAGACCAATTCATGGGCCCCAACAGAGACATTGGCTTTCCATCTAGTAGTAAGTCTGCATTTTCTGGAAAACTTTTCTGGTTTTGAAATGGTGAGACAGGTTCAATATTTAATAAGAATATTAAAACTATTCAGGTTCAGCCATGAATGGTCAACTACAATTTAAATAGCTTTCACTCATTTGCTGATATGGAATTCATTTTTAAAGAACTGTTTATTTTCTGATTTTTCCTTTCTATTTTACATATGATCAAAATAATGAATAGTTATTAATTTTTATCATTACTATTATCATTACTCCTACTCATATCATTTGGCATTACTGTGAAAATTATCTCTAATAGTCTTAATAGGTGCTATTTTCCCTTGCTAATGAGACTATAAATCAAAGTATTAAAGCTAAGTAAAAGAATGGTCTTGGATAAGATTCTGAAGTGAATTTCCTTCTTAAAACCAAGTTGAATGCTAATTAGGAATTACATTTAAAGAACATTTTTATTTAAACTGATGTGTTTAAATAGTAACCTGATCTGCCAGAAGAACAATGTAGCACATTTATTCATTCCACCATTCTAAGGACCTGTATCCTGAGGTGGGGTATTGTGGAGGGGAAAAAAGTTTTACCTTCATCCAAAATATATGATATCATTGATGTTAATGAAACATTTTTTTATTGGGACAGGAGACCTTAACAAGACTATTTTTTTTTTTATGCAGCAATCCAGGAAAAACTAATTTACCAAGTCCTGATATTAGTTTCTGATTCTAAGGATCAATAGGGTTTATTTTTGAGAATGCTACCTATTCAGAATGAATTTATCAACATGTGAACTTTATGAAATGTAATTTTTGTCAAACAAAATATCCTATCAATGTTTAATGTTACATTAAAAAAAATAATTTTCAAAAGAAAAAAAGAAATGTTTTCTTTTTTTTTTGTTGTTGATAGAGAATTTCAAGAAAATAGTATGTTGATAAAAAAAAGTATGAGCTCAACATTATATGTATTGATAAGAGAAAATGAAAATCCCTCAAGTTCACAGAATTTCCACAGAAAGCAAAAATATTTGAATATGAATTGTGCCTTTGACATTGGCCAGTGAGGCACTCTTGGGCAAGGCACTTAAGATTTCTGAGTCTTATTTCTCTTTATCTTAAAGGAAAGGAATAATATTTACATGGTTTTCCCAGAAGATTTGCTGCAGGGAAATCACTTGGCAAACTATCAAGCTAATTATATATGAACCAGGACAATTTCTATAATATGTTATCATTATGGTACAGAATATAGATTGGCTTCACTTTCTATATTAACAAAGTTGTTGCCTCTATGTGCTATGTGATTAAAGTTTTTACTCATTTCCATATATTTTAGCTTCATGTGTCTCCTGACATATTCCTCAAGCCATTCCTGATCCAAAACAAAATCCCTTCAGAGAAGGATAAACAAATACGTATAAGATTTTACTGACAGATCTAAGGCTTTTCTAAATTTTCACAAAGTCAATCTTCATAGAGAAGTTTCCTCTTTGGCATGAAAGATTAATTAGATGAGAATCTAGAAATAGTTTTTTTTTTTTTTTTAAATTTTATGTTTCTTTAGATCTTAAAATAACAGTAAGGGAAGATTTCTTTACTAAAGCTACATGAAGCTCTGCTAGAAAATGAGTAGAAAAGTGTACTTTTTCTCACTGACCTCAGTAAATTAGGTACTGTATTACTCAGTGCCAGTTACATTAAGATATTTTTAAGTGTTTGAATATGAGAGACTTAATCTTCTATTCAATTGCATTTATTTTTCCAGTCCAAATACCAACAGCTCCCTCTGTCTGTTTTGACTTGTGTTAGCATCAGACAACTGAATGTGAAACTTGAAGATCTATTCTCCCTTCCTTAGATGAGGGCTTTCTATACTGCTTAAGTCTCTGCTATATGGATTAAATGTTTAATGCAGTTACAGTTAATTTATGGTGTAAGATGTACATATGTATCTGTATACATACATGTGTGCACTCATATGTGTATATGGATACATGTATAAATACCCAATACATATATATGCTTAAATATATGCACAATATAAATACAAAGATATACAAACATATTAACATATACACATGTGTATATATGTCTATGTATGCATATATTTATATAAATACACACGTGTATTTCTGTGTACATGTGCATATGTGCATGTCTGTGTGCATGAATGCATGCTTTTGTGTTTGTAAGACACACATTATGAATAGAATCACTGTTATGGAGAAGAGAATCTCTTCCTTAACAAAAAGGATTATTTACATCGAAAGAACACTTTGCATAGCCTCTTTTTCACTGTATGACAAACATATTCCTAGGATTTGAAAAGTTTATATCCCATTGCTAAAAGCTTTATTGTCTGGACAATAAATTTAAAAAAAAGATTTTGTTAAAATATATACCTCAAAGCTTGAGAGTTGTTTAGTGAAAACTATTTGAAGTTGCAAACTGTTATAGTTATTTGAAAGATTTTTTTTTACATGAATGAATTTGGATGGATATTTAAAGAAGGAAGAAAAAGGCAAATTCTGAAATATTTGACCATTAATATATATGGCATTGTGTAGCCCCTAGATGCATTGTGTTCTTTCAGATCTTTCATGGAATTTAGGAATTTTTGCCTTTATTGAAAGTTTTTAAAATGGACTTTGTTTCTTCCAAGAATATAAAAATTTATTGTTTTATGTTGAAAGCTAAGCTTAAGAGTGAATAACTTCATCTTTCATTATTTGTAATGCGAAACTACCTTACAATCAGTTATGTGAAGGAACTCAGATCTTCCTGGCCAAGAAATGAAAATGTCCCAATTTCTCTATTATTCTTGAGTTCATCATCCAGATAAATTCTATAAATACTTCTAAATACTACCTTTCACTATGTATATTACTTAAATATGTGATTTCTAATAAGAAATTATGGTACACATATAAGAAAAAGTGTACCAAAAAAAGGGATATAATGCTATCCTCATTATATATGATATTTATCATCAAATTAAGTATTTAACAATTTAGAAAGTTCATATTTACATTTTTGAAGTTCTGGTTTTGACATTTTAATTTGTTATTTCATAAATTATTTTAAGAAAACAAAATATGTAAAATTTCAGGTAAATCTCATACCTAGAAAGAAATGGGCTACTTTAGGTATTTATTTTAAAAAAATAGTTAAATAGATTGTTCAGATCTAAAAAGTGAAAGGTAACTCAGAATCCATCTAATTTAATGCTTCCACCTTACAGATGAGGAAACTGAGGTATAGGAAGGCTAGTTCAGAGGTAGAATTTAAATTCAAGTACTCTGACCCCAAAATTTGTAGTCTGTTCATTTTAGAACACTGATTGCCTTTATACTAGGCCTTAGTGTGAGAGCATTGATAGTCATAGAAAAAGAAAATCATATAGGAAGATCACTTCTTGCTCATTAAGATCTGAGGACAATGTAATTATTATTATATTAAATGATTTCTATAGTTTATATATGTTCAAATTTCTAGAAAACATTAGTATCTATGAAATTGTGCTTTTCAAAATCTTTATAAGTTTACTTTCTCAATAATGTTGAAACTTCATTATTCTTAGCAAGCATATTAAAATGATGTAGTTATTATTATAACCTTCAATCATTCCTAGTCATCTAAGACTGCTTTGTTTAGATTTATTTATTGTAGTTACTTAAGGAAAAACAAAAACTAAATACTTGATCTCTTTATCATAATTGAATTTGTTTTGCCTTGAAATTCATGCCCAAGCAATATGAAAAGGGAAAAAAAAAAGGTTAGAAGAAACAGAGAGATAGAGAGAGACAGAGAGTCAAAGAGAGAGAGAGAATCTCCATTGCTTGCAATTCATTGTTATAGTAGCTATAGTCTTGAAAACCCCAGGGAAAGATTATGCCAAAATAATGCTTTGAAGGTAGATATTAGGGAAGATGGGATTCTATGCTCCTACAGAATCCTGGAAACAAGGGAACATAATCTGAGATTATACAGTTTGGTGATTTTTATACACTCTTTAACTAACCTTCATAATTACCACGAATATATTCATTACCAATAAGAAAGCAATTAAAAATATCTCATTTTTATCTTCACAAATTTTGGTAAGTAACCAGCTACAACTCCAGTCTTTGATGACTCAAATTTTCAGTTATTGTCTGATATCCTAGCATATTGGTCTTTACATATTTGAATATATCTGTTTCATCTTCTTCTGGGTTAACTTAATTACCAAATAATTTTGGGAGGAATCCTATTTCTTTTATCACTTATTGACAGTCATATTTTTTCTGTGAAACTTTTTAGTCCCTACAATGGACCCTAATACACCAATTTATTCATCTAACTACATGCTATAACATGTCTAATAAAGTGTCTACTTCTTACAGTACTGACAGTGTAATTGGACTAACTACTCTCTTTTCATGGAAAGTATTATTCTATGATTTAGCTTCCTTTATAAATCAAGGAAACTTTATTTATAAGGCATTCAAGGTTATCTACATTCATGAAGGGCTGTTTTTTATGTGTTATATTCTTTTTCAGATCAATGGGTATTAACTCTGGTAATTCTAGTCACTATCTTTATGGAGAGCTGTACTCTGTTTTGAATTTTTGTCTGTGTCACAGGTTTTTAATCTAATTGTTACAGATTAATGGATAAAAATCAAGATTTTATGTCCTCAAATGGAATATATATATATATATATTATATATATATATATATATATGTATTATATATATATATATGTATTTTATATACATATATATACACATACATACATATATATATTTCTCTCTTTCTCTCTGTCTCTCTCTCTTTCTGCGTATATATTATATATATATATATGTAAATGTATATATATATATATGTAAATGTATATATATATATATATATATATATATATATATATATATATATATATATATATATATAAATTACTCTTACATTTGGTTTCCTTTGTAATCTTATTGATTTTATTTTAGGAATTCAAAATATAATTCTGAAAATAGTTCTTTAAGCCTTACCCAACTACAAAAGTTATTCAATGTTAAAAAAAAATTTAAGAAATGCAGTTCTGAATAGAAGATTTTTAAATAAGGATTTTGACACCCCAGTTTAAATTCACTTGTGGAGTGGAACATAAGAGATCAGGTCTGTTAAGTGTGCAGTTAAACCACATGAAGGAATTATCCTTTCCCCAGAGGTTCTAACTCTCCAGCAGCCAACTAAGTGACCTAGTAGAGAACATAACTTGAAATAAAGATAATCTGAGTTTGAATTCAAATAGATCTTTTTCTTTCTCTCTTTCAATTTCTATCATTGTTTTTTTTTCTTTTTTGAGCAATATCAAAATATTTGGATGATTATTGTTTTGTGTATTGTCTGAAATCTGAAAGGGCTTTTTCCCTACATTTTTACCTTATCTCACAGTTTCCCTTGATATTATAGATACACTGCTCTTATAAATATGAATTGTTGTTATTTTGTTCATCTTTTCTTTTAGAGGATAATTGAAATCATGTTCCATAGATATGTGATTTCACATGATCATCTAACATTGACTTTTATTGAAATTACTATATGACACTGGGAAAGCAAGTGAATATTTATGTCTTCTCAGAGACCATACTGAATTATTCTAAATTTGAGAAAGATATAGTGTTAGTCAATGCACTCTAGCCTATTTGCCAGGACAGCAAATTTCAAACAGTGTAAAATATATACCTCATGCTTGCGTCTCTGCTCAGATTTAACACTGAAACACCTGAATCCCTATAGCTTGTATTCTACTACTTGCAAATGCAATGACCAAAAAAACAAAAAAAAGGGGGAAAAAAGAGGATATGAAAAAGCCAGACATGTAGGCCCCTTAATAAGACCATATGGTCTGGAGGAGGTGAGAATTAGGTAGATCTCAAGCCTCCCCTCTTACTATGTATGTAATTTTTTAAAAAGTGCTTCATTTTTGGATGGGAATGCTATTAAAGACCAGACAATTTTAAAGAAATAAATAGTTCTGTCTGTGCAGGCAATAGAATGTTTGCTCCTAAACATATCAAGGGCAAGCTTTTAGGAGTTTATCTCTGAATGGATGAGATCTTCTTAGACATTCTAGGCATATAAGAATCTTTCATCATACTAGAGACCTTCATACTTAAAACTGATACCCAGTAATTTTCTCACTGTTTCAGTGGAGATTATATTTCCCCTCCACTATATCATTACAACCATAATTCAAGGTTCTTCAATAAAAAAAAAATGTTTTTCTGCTAATAATAGGACTGTCTCAAGATTGACTTGCCACTTGAGGATGAGGGAATACAACTCAAGTAACTATGAGTTATTTGTGAGTCAAGTATGTGTGAAGTCTTCAATTACAAAAAAGCTTTTTGCCTTTAGGGCACCTAAAGAACAGTCAAAGACAATAGACACAAAGAATGCTTCCAGGGCTAGAAGGCAAGACTAAAATATCAATGATAGACACAAGTCTACTGTAGTAGACAGCTCTAGCCCCAGCTCTCTCTTAGTTCAGGTTTAATGTAGGGATGAAATAAAACATTCACTAAACATTGAAGAAAGGAAGCATATGTTCCTGAAATACAAGTACATACAGCAAAGATACAGTGGCACTTACCATTCCTGGATGAAATTGCTTTTTATCTTCTTGTGAAAATATGTTTAGTCAGTACATCATTAGGATATGCTAATTCTTGTGATGTAAGTTTATCCCAAATGATAGAGGCAGGAACTATATGCAATTGTGTCATCCTTTTTATGCCTCCTGACTAGGAAGCAGCATCAGGAAGGTAGGGCTAATCAGACTACAAAGGGAGGTAGAGGTCAGTAAGTCAAGGAAATCAGAAAAGTCAGGAAAATTGAATCATGAAAATTCTCATCCCAGTGAATTTCCTAAATGAAGCTTTTCTTTCTTCTTCTCAAAGAAAGAGTAGCAGAGGATATTCTCCTACAGAAGGAAGCCCTTATGTTAGATTAATGAAAACTAAACATAATTACTATATTTTGTTTTCCATTTCAACATTTCCTGCAACACAGAAGAACAAACAATAGTCGCATTTAGCTTTGTAATCCTTATCCCATCTCTCTTTGACAAAAGAGTATATGTTTCATACTACATTTTTTCTACAAGGACTATCCAATGACTCCATCAGGAAAGGTCCCAGGTCTCAGAACAATTCATCAAATCCCATGCTATTTACAAACCTTAACATATATTTAATATGTAATATTATAATATTATGCATATCAATATATTAATATATAAATATACGTATTTATATATGATGACAGGTCATAGATGTTATTCAAAGAATGTGTTTGGTCATATAAGTGGTGACATGCAATTGTAGATAGAGAAATAAGCTTTTGATTTGGAAAGCCTATAATAAAAATTCTGACTCTTCTATTCATTCCACATCCAACTTTAGGCAAGTCACTTAAATTCTCAGTACCTCTGGTTACTATTAAAGTCCAGAAGGTACAATATATAAAACAGAGCACTGTATATGAAATCAGGAAGGGAAAAAAAAAACATATTTTAGTTAAAAGGCCATAGATACCACTTATTTATGTGACACTGGACAACGCATAGAGACAGAGATGAAGGCAGAGACAGACATAGAGAGAGGCAGAGACAGAGAACACAATCCAGTCACTAGAAGATGGATATTTTCTTATGACATTGCTTGTGTCTTATAATACCTGATCATTTTTTCCCCACCAAATCAATTAACTAACTACATGGTATCATAGAGCACAGACTGCTAGACATGAAGCCTAAGTTCAAATGTGACCTCAAACACTTACTAGCCGGGTAATCTCAAGGAAGTCATTTAATCTTTATTTACCTAGATTTCCTCATATAGAAAATGGGGATACTATTTGTATCTATCTCTCAATTTTGTTGGGAGGATGTGATAATATGGATAAAGTACATTATATAACTTAAAGTTATATATTAATTATAAAATTATTTTATACCTACTACCTATTATTAGTTTAAAAGTTGTATATTAGTATGTTAGTTATTTTTATTATTAATAATAATACAAGTTATAGGTGATTGATTTCATTGTATTAATAAAGGAATTATCCATAATAGGAGTTCCCCATCAGTGATGAAATCATAAACCAAGGTAAAATGCATTTGTTTTCACAGAAAAATATGCTAGAATACTCTAACCCTAACCCTAAGGTCTAGCTATACAAAGATCCTTCCAGCTCAAAAAAAGACAGTTGATCTCAGAAAGCTTATAATCTATTGAAGAAAATGCAACGTATACATAAGCAAATAAAATCAAAGTATACACAAAGTTACCAAAAGAAAATTCAACAAGGAGAGCATGCTAATATCTAGGGAATAAGAAAACTTGGCATCTGTGCTTTAGTTTGAAGGAAGCTGAGTATTATAAGAGGCAGAGATGAAGAAGTAACAGATTGCAGACATGGTAGATCACTTGTATAATGAAACTAAAGCATGGATTGGTAGGCCATTTTCAGGGAAGTTGTAAACTGGAAAGGCCATGTAATAGGACATAAGGCAGGGAGGTTAAATGAGAGTAAGATTGGAAAAAGTTTTAGATCCCAGGCTGAAGTTTTAATGTTTTATCCTATATATAATCCAGAAATATTGAATTTTGAGAAGGTGAAACACTATAATCATACCTGTGATTTAGGAATAAGAATTTTATGCCTCTATAGAGTATGGATTGGAGAAGGGTCACAGTAAAAGGGGCTGAGCATTTCATCATCATTATCATTATTAATAATCATGATATGTATGTCAGGGAAGAGCCAATAAAATACAGCTTGTTTATTTTAAACTCTTTTCAATGATTACATTTCAGCATAAAACAATTTTTTTTAAATGTTCATTGATTAATGAAAAATATTGTAACTGTCAGATTTTTTTTTCCAGTTTCAAAAGTCCTGTATTTCAACTGGAGACTAAAACTCAGATTAATATTTGTTTTGATTTATTAAGAGAAATATATTGTGTAGACCACCTTTGGCAAATTTTTGAAATAACATGAATTAAAAAATAACAGATTGAAATAGTTTAAAGGAGTGGTAAGTGAGAATCAGTATTTCTGGATTATATATAGAATAATACATTAAAACTTCAGTCTGGGATCTAAAACTTTTTCCAATCTTACTCTCATTTAACCTCCCTGCCTTATGTCCTATATTAGGTGAGGCATATATAAGGGTACAAAGTCTACCTTTAACAAGTCTCTGTTACTATTAATGATTTTTTTTAATGTAAGTATAGTGCATTAATTACACATATATTTTTCTTATTATAGAAATTAAGCAATATAAATATATATAAAGGGTCTTTATTAGGAAACTCCAGCCACTATCAGTGGACTGAATAATATTTTTTACTATTAAAGCTTTTTATTTTAAAATACATGAATAGATAATTTAAAGCATTTACCCCTGCAAAACCCTGTATACAATTTTTTTTTTCTCTTCCTTCCTTCCACCACTTCCCCTAAATGGCAAGTAATCTAACATATGTTAAACATGTTCAAGAATAATTTGTTCTTGAGGGAAATTATAAATCATTTAAATTACGAAAGTCCTCAAAAGTTGGGGTGTGTGTGTGTGTGTGTGTGTCTGTGTGTGTGTGTCTATGTGTGTTTTTGGATAGATTCCCAACTGGTAGTGGTAAATGCTAAGAGGTAAGGTCTCCTAAAGCATCTAGGGCCATATTCAGTCATCTTGATCTATATCTTAACACTGGACCTAGATGATTTGGGATTATAAAATGAGATCGTTGACTGGCATAGTTCTCCGTCACCTAAATCTACTAATCCAGTTCACTTCTGAGGGATATCCAATATCCCTTCCCTGATATCATGATCCTTTTTGAGAATGAAGAATGAACAACAGATACTAAGAAAGTGTTAAAAGAAAAAGACATAAGTACGACAAATGGCACAAACTCAGGGTGATAAACAGATTGGGAGTAAGATATGCATGAAGCTCATTTTCCCAGTTTCAGTTAGCATGATTTTTTTTCCCCTTACCATTTCCTAATGTAGAATGCTGCTATATGAGACAGCACAATGTGGCAAATGAAGCAAGTTGTCATAATACATCTCATTAGGAGGCTTAATTAACATCATGTCATTAATGGTGAAAGGAATTAAATAATACTGCATACTTTTAAAATAAGATCCTGTTTGAATCTAGCATTTAAAAAATTCTTGCATAATGATTTCAAATTCTTAAAATCTTGGCTGACTTGCAAGTTACCACTTTTCTCATCAGTTGTACAAAACGGCAATGATGACATGAATACTGGAAGAGATAGGTTTGTTCGCCAAGTCTTATTTTCCACAAACCCATTGTTGTTTTCTTTAAATGTTTCTGACACCAAGAATCAATTTGTTTTTTCACCAGCTGGAGGAAAGTCACTTTTTAGGCATTTCTGAAGTCTATGTCATTTTATTATCCCTCAGAGCCCCACAAGAAACTATATGGCTACTGTTTGGCCATATCCATCACTTACATGGGATTCCCGTTCTTGTCCAATCAAGATTCATGAGTAATCTTCAGCAGAAATAAGACACCATTAGAACATCCCTATTTTTTCCCCTCAAAGTCCTTTGCAACAGTAGCCTTTGAGTAGGTATCATTTATAGGCAATAAATGTTTCTTTATATTTGGAATCAATACTGTTAAGCTTCAATGTGCCGGTGATAGCTACCTCCTGCACTCCTATTTCCCAAATCACCTCCCTATTCATTAGCAATGCTTAGCAAATGCAAGGGCCCATGAAGTGCACTCATATAATTTGTACTCAAATGGTAAAAATGACCTCAAAGGTGCGGAGTTATTTTGTGGCTCTTCCACCTTTGAAGTCGTTATTGCTTAATTTTTCATTGCTGTCTGGGCTCCCCAGCAACATTAGTAGTAGCTTCATGAATTACTAATGTGGTGCTTAGAGGTGAAATGTAAAGACCTCATCAAATTCTGGATATTTGCATATACATTGCAGATAATTAAGTGTCTGATAGGCAAAGCTTTTTTTCTCCTGCTGTTGGGCCATCCTGTCTGAGGGGATATTTAATATCTTCTGCCTCTCAAGCTTAACCTCGGTTTAAAGCCTCCCAGTCCCATATATTGAAGGGTGCATTAACCCTCATTTAAAAAGCCACTGCTCAAGTTCGTTTTCTGTTTACATTGTCAGGCGTAGTGAAAGTAATTATCAGCATCTTGTGTGGAACCTAAAAGCTGCAGGCACAGGCACAGCCTATTTGAATAAATTAAATTCTCTCCTCAGCGAATCAGGCTTTGTTAATAGCCCTTTAAAAACTGGGGATATTATACCACTGTGCTGTGCTCTTTCTTTTCTGTCAATTCATCAGTCTGGGAGGATAAAACAAAACTAGCCAATGAAATAGGGATGGGGAAGGTTTGCACTAAAACTGAAAGATGTCTTTCCTTAGATACTAGGATAGTTTTAATTTTGGAAATGTTTTCAGCTGTACTCATTATTGCCATTTTTTGAACCTCAATACAGATTTTTTTATATAGACTCAAAATATACAACCCTCTGGTTATATATTTGTTATATGACTTAGTCACTTACATAATAATTTCAATGAGAATGAGTATATAAACCATATAAATGGGTATATAATTCAAGAATAGGCAGCTAGATAGCACAATGGATAGAGCAGTGAGACTGAAATTAGGAAGACCTTTTATTTCTGTGTTCCAAATTTATTTTAGACATTTATGATCTGTGTAACTTTGGGCAATTTTTTATTTATTTGCCTCAGTTTCTTTATCTGTAAAGATCAGCTAGAGAAGGAAATGACAAACCATTGAATTAGCTTTGCCAAGAAATCCCTAAAGGGAGTTATGACAAATCAGACATGAGTAAAGGCACCGGAGAACAACAATTCAAGTATATGTGAAAAAAAATGTAGTTTTGGATAAAGACTAAGCATCAGATCCTTGATGACTTGAGTTCAGAAACTGTCTTGGGATATATTTCCCTATGTGACCCAGGAAAAATCACTTAACCTTTTTGTTATAGGTAACTCTACTAAATAACAGAGAAAACATAAACCTGCATTGATAAAATAAGTTTCCTCATGAAGATTTCTGATATAAATTGTAAGGATAGCTTTTAGTCCTGTCCTTATAACAACTAAAGACCACAATAAATTTGCTAGAGTCTTTAAAATAACTTTTAAGTATGTCCATGAAGGCTCATGATCTTATGATCAATTGTAGAATTACAAATTCTAGTAGTAGAAAAAATTAAAGAATTAAAAAAAAAATTTCCAAGGACAAATCATGAAAAGGATGTAGAGTTATCTAGATATTCTACAATTTTAGAAATTTCCTGGCTATTGAAAATTTCCAGAATTCTAGGAGCCTTGAAATATAGTTTTTCTTGTTTATGAGATTGATAAGGGATGACAGTATAGGTGAAGAGGTTAGGCAGGAATGGGTGGGGTTCCATTCTCCAAGGCTCAGGTTGGGGTGAATTTGCTAAACCCAAAGGCTATGGTAAAAAGCTTTATTGTTAAAGAAACACCAAGAAGGATTCTTTTGGCATGCTTATCATTCTCAAGAAAGAAGTGATCAGCAAAGAGTCATTTTCTGAAGACCCATTTTATGCATGAGTCTAAGGGAAATCTCAGATGAATGTGAAATCTTGCCTGAAGTTGTGACTTCTCCCAAGAAAGCTTATCTTCTTCCAAGAGGATGCAAGACCATTTGGATTTGTAGATCAAATGAGACATTTTTTTTGTGTGTGTGATTTTACATAATTTTACAGGGCTCACTCACTTCATACAGAGTTTTGCTCTTATCAAGGTGACTACAAACTTGCCTGAGTCTTCTGCTCTTGCCTACAAAAACAACTTGAGGAACATCAAGTTAGTTTGGGTCATTTACTGAGGAGTCTAGTCATTACCAAAAAAGTATTGCAAAAATATGTCTGATGTTGCAAAATGTAGATAGTAGTTACAAAAGAATTTTCAAAATGAAGTTTCAAAACTCACTTTATAAAATTCACCTAAATAAGAACCTGGATTAGAGAAGTCCAAGAAACAGAAGAGAAAGAGAAGGGAAAAAAAAAAGATAAGTGGAATGGGTTAAATAAAACAACCAAAAGAAGACAGTATCACAAAAGTATATAGTCAACAAAATTCCTAGAGCAAATAAGAAATAGATACCAAGACAGTATGGCTTTGCAGCATCTGGGCTGAACCTTAAAGAAGTATGGAGATAACTTGCTCAGAAATTCTACTGTGATTCCTTATTTATAGGTGAGGATGAAATCATTTTACAGGTACATTTTACAGATATATAATTCAGGAGAATTTACAGATTTACAGATATAATTCAGGATAAATGATTAGAAGTAGATGATGATAACTTTGAAGATCTTGAAGAAATGATGAAATTATTTAAAATAATTTTTACTTTAATGTCCTGAAGTTATAGTTGAAATAACCAAAACAAATAGCCTTCAATTTAGAAAGAAGGAGGTAGAGATTAAGATATTTGTGCATGTTTGTATGTGTGAGAAAAAGAGAGATAGACAGACAGAGACAAAAAGATTGTATGTGTGTCTGTATCTCCTACAGTAAAATTGTGAACACTTATCTAAGGCATTTCACTGTTCAGTGCTGCTTATTTATTTGTTGTGGCTGATATGATTGTTGTTTTTGTTTGCTTTTATTTTGTTTTGTTTTTAATTTTCAAAGTTTAATAAGCTGAGGAAAGCCATCATGGTTATGTATGAAATATAGATTTAGTTGTATTAAAAAAATTCTGGTTACATGGTGTTGTGTTTTATTTTTTATTTGTTTCCCAGCACAGTCTAAATTTTTTTCAGTGAGATTTTCATTCATCTGTTGTTATTTTAATTCACACTACAATTAAAAAAAAAAGAATTTGGATCACTTACTCCCCAAGCCAGAATCCTTCTTCCTCCCTTAAGTCTGCAATGTGTTTTCCTTTAGTTGGTTAGAAGAAAGCTTTTAGCTTTGTTGTGGATTTCACTATTTGGTTACCAACAAAAAAAAAATGTACTTCATAGATTTATTAATGTCCATCTTAAAAATAGAGCCACTGAGAAAAGTGGAAAAATTCTTCCCAATATCTAAAAATAAAGTTGTTTTTTTGTTTTGTTTTGTTTTTTGTTTTTTGCAAAAAAATGAACAAGAAAAAAATCTATTGTTACACTGGGAAGAGGAAAATAGGTTAAGGAAATAGGAGTCAGAGGACCTAAATTGAACCCTGACTCTACTACTTACTTCATGTGTCACCTAGATGAGTCATTTAAGTTCTCTGGAATTTTGTTAATTCTGTATTGTAGCATCTGTGGCATCTTCCTCTCCTACTTTGGGTTGTAGAATAGTTATCCCAATTTCAGGATACAATGTCCTCAAATCAAGAGAATCTGAGCCACTTCACTTTTGAACAACTAGAAGAAACTTCAATGCAAAGAATTATAATAAAATAACATAGTAAGATTTGCAATAGTGAAGGAGGGACCCTGAAACTCTAAAACTTCTTGAAGGAGAAAATCTCCTTCAACTCTGCCTCAGTGAGGGATCCCATCCGAAGGAAACAAGATAAACAAGATAAACCTCATTCTGTTATCTAGGTAGGGTTGGTTCAGTCCTGAGCTAGAGAATTCCAACCCTATTGAATTAAAGAGACACATTTAATTCTAAGATTGTCTCAAATTCCAGCTCAAGCTGAAAGCCAGCTTGTAGATAGAGCCAACATGGAACTCCACCATTAGCCCCCTTTATTTATAGCCAAAGCTTCTATTATAAAAGAGCCAACTTAAAACTCATTTCTTTGCAGATGTTCTAGACATGCCATGCTATGCTATGCTTGCTATGCTAAGGAGGCCTCTGCCCACTGGATAATATTCCTTTCCTAGTGTTACCCTCTCTTTACTCTCACCTATTTCCTTAATGAGACTTTATGCCTCTCTTTTGGGATTTCTAACCTTACTTCCCAATCCCTATAATAAACCTCTTTTATCAATCTAGATTTTTGGTTTTATAAATCCTTTTACAGAGAATCTCTGCTCCTGCAGAAGGGGATTGCCCAAAACTCCCTACCTTTGTGCCGAATCCCAAAGGGGTACAGGGGAGTCAAACCTCTTCATTTGGTTCCCTGAACTCCAAACCTGCCACTAGACCTTATCATTTAACTCCCTGACCACCAGAAATCCTAATCTCATTTTGGTTCCCTAAATCTAGATCTCATCATTTGATTCCCTGAAAGGGAACCCCAAAACCTAAAGCTCATCAATAGTATCTTCCTGTCCCCTCTTACCATACCAAAGATTTGTCCTCAAATCTTAGTCGTGATGTATTTTAAATAACCATCTCATTAATGATGAGAGTGATTAAAGTAAGGATTACTAATGAGGAATGTGTTTTAGGCATCTCAGCCTTACTGGTTAAAATATAATGGCTAGATCTTTTCTTGGGTAAGGGGAAGCAAACAGAATTTCAGTCATAGCCCCCATTGATTTAAAAGAAGTTTAACAAAGTGCCCTATATAAATCTCATTTCCAATTTGCAAAATGGTTAGGGATAATGCCAAGGTAGAAAAGTGATAAATTTAGTATCTGTGAGCAATCAAAAGGAAGACAGATAAAGGAAAGAGGACCAAAGGAAGTCCGATCTCACTTGGTCACAATAGTTTTGGGGCAAAGTTCCATATCTTCTGTTGTGCTGTCTATGCCAAATGACTAACATTGTAACTTTATACAATATGCCCCAAAGACTTTATATTTGTACTTGGTAAATATTATAAAGTAGATTCTTGTGATTTTTATACAGAGTTCACCTTTACTCTTCATAGAAGACCTGTTTAATAAACTGAAATTTAATTCAATTCAATCCAATCCATTTCAAACTAATAAACATTTTTAAAGTATCTACTGCATACAAGGTACTTCTCTAAGTAGTACTGTAATTAAAAAAAAATGGACTCTGCCCTCAGGAAGTTTTTGTTCTATTAGGGAGAATAGAAAAATATGTGTAGGAAATCAAATGCAAAACATATGTAAAATAACCTTTCTAGACACAATGGGGTCTTGAACTGAGCTCTAAAAGATATTAGGTAGAGGTCAAGAGGGAAATACATTGTAAGTATAGCCACAGCATTGACAAAAATTGATTTTTCCTTCAAAAAGAGAGGAACTATTTCATCTGTGGGAAAAGCCCAAAGAGTGCCACATTTTTGGTAACTACTCACTATTAGGAGTATAAATTGAAACATCTACTCCAACAGATGAGCAGTTCTAATACACACACACACACACACACACACACACACACACATATATATATATATATACACACACACATATAGGCATACAGAGCAGACAGAGAAACATATAAATACATCTATAGAAAAGTACCATCAATGTTTTCAGGGACCAAAAAAGTGACATGGAAATGGGTAATGAGTAGAAGTAGGTTTTAGGATATTAGCATATTATGTAACATATAAGGTGCACAAATGAAGGACAATAATATATATTTTCAAACAAGTATATGGTCAAGAATGATGTAGTTGGTCACATTGGTAATACTGAGATAGGATGAATATTTTAAGGTGACCACCAAATGTTAAAAAGACTAGCACATTAAGTAAATCTTTGAAAGATTTATGAAAGGATATATTAAACATATAAAACAGAATGAGAAAGTATGACTTGTTTGTTATCTCCTTGGGTGAATTTTGTACCGATGTTGAACTAGCAAGGTAGTAGTATAAGAGAATGTGATAATTCCCAAGAAAACAAGCAAAAACAATTAGTGTTTTAAATCTACTAATGACTCAAATTTAAAATTTAGAAAAGAAGTAAGAGATTTTATTATAGCAAGGGTAAAGGTTCTAACATTAACCCATTAAAAATAATAGCCCTTGAAGCCAGCACCTAGGCCTTCACTCCAGCAGAATGATCCTTTTATATCTCACTAATTGACTCACTATCCTATTAAACATAGAGGCTCTTCAAAAACCTTTTTCTTGCTCTTCAAGCCTCCCTCGTTCTCTTAGAAAGATCCTTGTCTTATATTTTTCTGAAAACAAAATTGAGACTATCAGCCAAGAATTCCCTTTTTTTCCTTCCTCCCTATCTCATCACCCACATGTATCTTGTATTATTGTGGCCTTCATGCTTTTTTCACATGAAGAGAAGGCCCTTCTTACAAAGTCAAGGCCCTCTATAAACACAAGTGATACCATTTCACACCCTCTTCTCTGATAGATTGCCTCTTCTACAAACCCTACTCTCTCCCTTTTCAGTTTCTCCCTTTGCCATATACCCTACCTACTGTCTATACATACATCTCTGTTCTATTCATATTCAGAAAACTCTCAAAAGAATTAAGTAGACTGAATGTGAATTGAAGAATAGTATTTTCATCTTTTCTTTCTAACAGGATGACCAATATGGAAACATGTTAAAAAAAAAAATTGCACATATTTAATTGTATCAGATTGCTTGCTATCTTGGGGAGGGATAGGATAAGAGGGAGAAACATTTAGAGTACAAATCTTTCCAAAAAAAAGAATGTTGAAAATTATCTTTACATATATTTGGGGAAAAAAAAACAAACAAAACCCCCCCCCCCACTTGATCAATATATTCCCACTATCCCATAGTTCTCCTTCCTTTTGTTGCTAAACTGTTTTAAAAAGTCCATCTAAATTGATGCTTCCATTTCCTTTTCTCTCACTCTCTTAAAATCTTAAAATCTACAAAAAAAAAAAATTGACTTGTAACCTTATCATTCACCTGAAATGATTCTTTTAAATTTAACTATTGATTTTTAATTGCCAAATCTAATGACATATTTTGAGTTCTCATCTCTGACACTCTTGTTCACTATTTTTCTCTTAATGTTCTCTTTTAGCTAGGTTCTTATGATACCATTCCTCTTGGTCCTCTTCATAACTCTCTGACCACTCCTTTATTTTCTTTACTGGATCTTAATTTAGGTTATAACTTCAAGTCATGGATGTCTCTAAGAATCTTTCACAAGCCTCTATCCCAGTTTCTTTTCTCCTTCGTTATTGATTCACATGGTGATCACATCCTAGCATGGATTCAATTGTCATCCCATGCTAGTGATTGTTAAGAGTTCAAAAGTTGGAGTTTGTTCTCAGAGGACAGCCGGTTTAGAGGCTTAGAGCCCTTCGGATGTCTCCAAATCCAAAGGTTCTGTCCTTCAGCCTCTGCCTCTGCCTTCTTCTGCCTCCAACAGAGATGGAAGATCTCTCTTATCTCCTTCTGGGGAGCCCAGCACCAACTTGCCGCGGAGAGAGGGCTTCTGGCGTAGCTCCACTGAAATCCCAAAAGTGTTCTCTGCAGCAGAGTCGTTTTCTCTCGAGTCTAGCGCGATCAGCCAGCCAAGAGGAAAAAATATATTTTGGAATGGCTGTCTCGCCTTATATCTGAACCTTCTGAGAAAATGGGATTATGGGTTTTCTCCCATAGTGCTCTCTGGCCCAAAGAGCTTTAAGGTGTGGACTTTGAGTAAAGGTGGGAACACAAGCCTTGTCTTGATTAGTTCTACTTAGTACCTTGTTTCAGGTTCTGGCCAAAACAACTTCTTGTAAGATTAGATCAACTCTAATTACTTAGCAGTTAGTAAGGATTCCAACATCTCCCCCTTTCTTTTGTTTTAAAACATAGGGGGTTTCTGAGGGGGTACACATAAATCCATCAATATGGGCCAGAACTTTGTAACAGATATACATGGTATACATAAATCCATCAATATGGGAGGCATTATACATAATTTACATGAGCATATAGCAATATAACACAGGCTAGTAGTAATGTAACAAATAACAAGAATCAATCTGAAAATTTACACATGTCCATAAGTCCTAGAAACAGTCCAATAGGATTCCATTGTCCATTAGTTCATGTGCCAGGAATCTAATAATTCTTATGAGCACAATCAGCAACAGAACCACCCGATATTTCTTGGGTCTTCTCCTTTGTTTCAAGGGTCTGCTCCATCTTTCTGCGATGGACAAGGCGAATGCGGCTCGTAGGCACCCATCTGATTCCTTCTCCACCTGTAGAGATGCAAGCAAATCCTCTCCCCCAAGCAGTTAGTCTATCTGGTCCCTTCCATTCACCACTTTCTGGGTCTCTCCACATCACCTGGCGATTATCTAAAGATAGTGGAGCTGCTCGCACTGGACACTGCTCTTCTGGTGGGTTATAAAACCTGTCTGCTGGAGCCAGTGCATCTTTATCAAAGATTAAAAAATTAATGGTATAGAGAACTAAATTTAGAAGTTCTCTAGGGTTACCCGTGGCTCCTCCTTTCTTTTGTTTTTGGAGGAGTGTCTTAATGTCTCTGTTTCTTCTTTCTACTATTGCTTGACCTTGAGGATTGAAGGGTATGCCAGTAGTGTGTAGAATCTTATATTGTGCACAAAAGTGTTCAAAATGTTTGGAGGTATATGCCGGTCCATTATCTGTTTTTATTTCTTGTGGCACACCCATAATTGCGAATGCTTGAATGAGGAATTCAGTGACCACTCGGGCTGTCTCTTTTGCTGCTGGTATGGCAAAAGTGAATCCTGAAAAGGTGTCTACCACAACGTGGATAAAAGACAGACGACCAAAAGATTTATAATGAGTCACATCCATTTGCCAGATTTCATTGGGTCTCAAACCACGAGGGTTCTTCCCTGGAGGCAGTGTAGGAGCGTGGAAGGGAAGGCAAGCTGTACAGCTTTTCACTATGCTCCTAGCTTCTTCTCTTGTAATCCCAAACTGTAAACGCAAAGCTCGAGCAGCCTGATGGTATTTAGAATGGGATTCCTGGGCCTCCTGAAATAAAGGCGTATTGGCCAACATAGTTAAAAGGCTATCTGCCTTTGAATTTCCATCAAAAATAGGACCTGGAAGTCCACTATGTGAATGGACATGCAGGATATAAATCTTTCCTGGATGCTTTCTCACTTGCTCTTGAAGTTCCTTAAAGAGCTGATATATATTAGAAGCTGCAAATTTTATTTGGGCTGTGGCAATTCTTTGTACCACACCTACTGAATAGGCTGAATCAGATATTATATTTATGTCGCCTGGGTAATAAGTGAGAGCTAGCATGATCGCATATAATTCGTTCTGCTGAGTGGACTGAAAAGGAGTTCTGACTACTCTTTTTACGGTTAGATCATGAGAGTATACAGCACAAATATTTTGTTTGGCTGCGTCTGTAAAGATGGTTGGTCCTTCAAGAGGAACCTTAGAAACCTTCTCTTCAAAAATCCATTGCCAATTATGCAGTAGTCTGGTTATCTTTAATGGAGATCCATGTGCAAAATTTGGAGCCATGGCCAATAAAATCTGCCACTCTGGGATGGTTTCACAGCATACATTAATTTGTGCATTTGTATAGAAGGTATATATCTTGTCAGGTCTTGTCCCAGATAATTGTACTGCTCGCTTAATGGCCTTTAATAGAATTCTAGCCACAAGCACTGGGTAAGGCGAAAGGCTTTGTTCTGGTTGTGCTGGGAGGTTCACCCACTCTATCACACTGTCTCCTTGATGAAGGACTGCTGTGGGTGCTTCTTTCGTAGCAAAAACTGATATTTCCAAGGGTTTTTGAGTTACTCTCTCAACTACATTGGATAAAGCCAGTTCAACTTCTCTCAAGGTCTCTTGAGCTTCTTTTGTAAGCCGGCGTGGTGAATTTAAAGCAGTGTCTCCCCTTAAAATGTCATATAGGGGTTGCAATTGATTGGTAGTTAAACCTAATACTGGACGCATCCATTGGATATCTCCTATTAATTTTTGGAAATCATTTAAGGTGTTCAACCTCTCTGTTCTTAAAGACAGTTTTTGTAGTGAAAGTGCCTTAGGATATATTTCATATCCTAAATATTGAAAAGGAGCATGTCTTTGAATTTTTTCTGTAGCGATATGAAGTTTGTAGTATCTTAGTGTTTCTATGGTTTTTTGTAGACATGCTTCTAGAATTTGTTCCTCCGGTGCACATCCCAATATATCATCCATATAATGTAATAGCATAACTTTTGGAAATGCTTTTCTTATTGGAGCAAGAGCAGCAGCAACATACATTTGACACATAGTGGGGCTGTTCTTCATACCCTGTTGTTGGAATCCTTACTAACTGCTAAGTAATTAGAGTTGATCTAATCTTACAAGAAGATGTTTTGGCCAGAACCTGAAACAAGGTACTAAGTAGAACTACCCATAATCCCTCTCTCTGGAAGGAGCATAAATAGGCCAATGGGCCAGTCGAAGAGGATCTTGGGAGAGTGAAGACGCTACAAGTCGAGATTTCACCAGAATGACATGAAGACTGGAGCTGGCTGGAGGCTGAAGAAAGCAGAGGCAGAGGCTGAAGGACCAGACCTTTGGATTTAAAGACATTTGGAGAGAGCTCTTGGAACCAAGCAGAGAGATAGGCCTCCAAGCTAACCGGGCTATATTGGAAATAATAAAAGATCTGAACTTTTATCACCTGGCTGTATTTTGAGAAGAAAAAGCTCACCACATTTTGGCGCCCTGAACGTGGGATAAACAGACCCCTCAGTGGATTTCAGTGGAAAAGCTCCGATCTTGATTCAAGTGGAAAAGCCTCTGATCCTGATCCAGTGGAAAAGACTCTTCAACCCAGAAATTAGAGTGAGTACAACAAAGAAATTTTGTTAAAAGAGTTAAAGTAGAATTTCAGCTAAGATGGGACAGATATTTAGAAAACAGCCTGTTTCTGTTCAAGGAAAATGTTTAGAGAGCATTGTCAAAGTTATGGAAAGCCAAGGTTTAATTATAAGTTTACAGCAAATCACTGAACTTTTACAAACTGTAAAGGATATATGTCCTTGTTTCTCTCTTGATAAGGAATTAGATTTAAATGAATGGAAATTGGTTGGAGAGGATCTTTGTCAATTCTATGATAAAAATGGGCCTAACTCAATAATTAATACATATAATGTAATACAATTGGCTATAAGAAGTTATTTAAGTGATAGAATGATGAAAAGGAAAGTACAGGAGGAAGTGCCAACTTTACTAGGTGAAAAGGAGGACGAATCAGATGAGAATGGAGTTATAGGTTAACTGCTTGGGGAAGAGGATCTGCTTATATTTCCACAGGTGGAAAAGGAATCAGATGGCTAACAATGAGACTGTCAAAAGAACTTTAAAATCTTCAGTTCCTGAAAAACCAGCAAGAATCACTGGATTCCCTGAGATGAAAAATTGTTGACTTTTTGCAGTACTTCAGAGCTTACAGGAATTATTAGATTCCTGGCGCATGAACTAATGGACAATGGATTCCTTATGGACTATTTCTAGGACTTATGGACATTTGTAAATTTTCAGGTCGATTTATGTTGTTGTTATATTACTATGTGCTTATGTATTTTAAGCAATTGCAAGAATCATTGGATTTCTTGAGATGAAAGATTGTTGATGAGACTTTTGCAGTAGTTAAATTTTCATGTTGATTCATGTTATTTGTTACATTACCACTAGCCTGTGTTATATTGCTATGTGCTCATGTAAATTATGTATAATGCCTCCCATATTGATGGATTTATGTATACCATGTATATCTGTTACAAAGTTCTGGCCCATATTGATGGATTTATGTGTACCCCCTCAGAAACCCCCTATGTTTTAAAACAAAAGAAAGGGGGAGATGTTGGAATCCTTACTAACTGCTAAGTAATTAGAGTTGATCTAATCTTACAAGAAGATGTTTTGGCCAGAACCTGAAACAAGGTACTAAGTAGAACTACCCATAATCCCTCTCTCTGGAAGGAGCATAAATAGGCCAATGGGCCAGTCGAAGAGGATCTTGGGAGAGTGAAGACGCTACAAGTCGAGATTTCACCAGAATGACATGAAGACTGGAGCTGGCTGGAGGCTGAAGAAAGCAGAGGCAGAGGCTGAAGGACCAGACCTTTGGATTTAAAGACATTTGGAGAGAGCTCTTGGAACCAAGCAGAGAGATAGGCCTCCAAGCTAACCGGGCTATATTGGAAATAATAAAAGATCTGAACTTTTATCACCTGGCTGTATTTTGAGAAGAAAAAGCTCACCACACCCTGTGGCAAAACCGTCCATTCATATCTTTTATAAGGCTCACCTAAATTGACACTGGGCACCGAAAAGGCAAATCTCTTCATATCCTCCTTATCCAGAGGAATGGAATAGAAACAATCCTTGATGTCTATAACCCAAAGAGGCCATTCTCTAGGAAGCTGAGTAGGAGATGGAAGTCCAGGCTGAAGAGTTCCCATAGTTTCCATCTGTTCGTTCACTTTTCTTAAATCAGTGAGCGTCTTCCATTTTCCCGATTTCTTTTTTACAACGAACACTGGTGAATTCCAAGGACTTAGAGAAGGTTGTAAATGCCCTTGTTCAAGCTGCTCCTGTACTATATCTAATAAGGCCTGAATTTTATCGCTACTTAAGGGCCACTGTTCTATCCACACTGGTGTATCAGTTTTCCATTGGATAGGAATAGGTGAAAGTGTTGGCAGGCCTTCAACAGCAGCCCTGCTTAAAAAACCGAAGTACTCATTTTTAACCCCAATTGTTATAAAACTTCTCTTCCCCACAGATTGATGGGGATTTTTTCAACTATAAAAGGAGTAGAAACTCCTGTTTTGCCTTCAAAAGTCCATCTCATAGGGGCAGCACTAACTTCAGCTGCTATTGATCCTCCTACTCCAGACATATAGGTATCTGCTTTAATCTTTGGCCAGTGACTGGGCCAACTGGCACCTCTAATAACTGTACGATCCGCACCTGTGTCTACCAATCCTTCCAATGGTAGGCCATTTATATAGATAGTGAGCATAGGTCGGTCAGCCGTTACTGCTGCTGTCCAATATATTTCTGGTTTTTGTGGTCTGGAGTCAGAACCTGGGTAACTATCACGAGGCTGCTTATTAGGATCCTGTATGAGTAAACCTGATGCTACTACGTCTCCTGGGTGATAAGTCACACATTGACTACCTGTATTAGTGACTGGGATATTATCTACACATTCCCCAGTTTCCCACATCAGTGTGTGGATGGACACTGTTTTGTACATACAAGGAGGTGAAATGGTCAAGCCTACTGTGCCTGGAGGTAAGGGATCCATAGGCTGGAGAGGAACAGATTTCACCTCTCCAGGGGGTATCTCAGTTGTCCCAGCTGCATACAGCTCTATTCTCCCCAATTGTAATTCCCTTCTGCCATCAGGTTGCTTCCTGGCTGGTTGACTGTGTAATCCCCTTCTCCCATCATATGGCTTTCTGGTTGATTGGTCATGTCTGGGTACTGGACTTCTAGGCACTCTCTGGGTGTACCATTGGCTGCCATCATGCCCCAAGTGTTTTTTGCCTTGGGCCCTGGGGCTGGGCCCCTCATCCCGTTTCCCTGAATCTGTCTGCATTCTGAGGCCCAATGGAAGCCTCTGTTGCATTTTGGACATGGGGTTTGGGGTCTTGTTCTCCCACCTTGTCTTCCCATTCTATCTCTATACCAACATTGAGCTTTCAGATGTCCTACTTTTCCACACTGAAAGCATCTACGAGTCTCTCTGGAAGTCCCTTGCCAAGAGGGATTCTGTCTTCTCATGTTTGGATTTTGGGAAGTCTGCATCATAGTCTGGCTATAAAAGGCACCTGTGTCCACTGTGGCACAGCGTCTTATGAGTTCCTCTAAAGGAGCATCCTTGCGCAGTCCTAGTATAATTCTTCTGCAAACCTCATTAGCATTTTCCTTAGCAAGTTGCCTTATCAAGATGTCTGTTATTGCATTTTCTCCATTTGTTCTTATGATAGCTGTCTGCAAGCGTCCCACAAAGTCAGCGAAGGGTTCATTTGGCCCTTGTGTTATTTTTGTGAAGGCCCCCCCTTTGTCGTCTTTATTGTGAAGAGAAGCCCACGCTTTGATAGCATTATCAGCAATTTGCTGATATGCTGCTACAGAATAACCAATTTGTGCTGCGACATCTGCATAAGGACCTGTACCTGTTAGTAGGTCACAGGTGATTGCAGTATGAACTCCACTTTGAATATTTTGTTGGGCTTGTATCCTACAGAGCTCACTATATTCAGAAAGCCACAAGTAGTTCTGTCCAGGTTCTAGGCATATTTTTGCTATCGATTTCCAGTCATTAGGGGTCAAGATTTCAAAAGACAAATTTTGCAATAGCACCTTAACATAAGCTGATGTAGCCCCATAAAGAGTGCAAGCTTTTTTCAGGTCTTTGAGGATTTCTATATCAAAAGGTGAGTATCTTCTACTTTCTTGACCTGAAGAATTAAACTGTTGAATTACAGGAAAAATGTGGTGTTGAAATTCTAATACATTTTTCCCTTCTTCTCTGGCCTTAATTAGTCCCTTTTGCAATCTACTCAAAGGAGCAGCTGGATGCTGGGGGGGAGGTGCTGGATGCCGGGGGGGAGGTGCTGGATGCTGGGGAGGAGGTGCTGGATGCTGGGGGGAAGGTGCTAGATGCTGGGGGGGAGGTGCTGGTGCTGTCACTGCCCCCCCCACTACCCCTCCTCCCTCCATCCCGGAGGGTGGAGTTGATGAAGGAGAGTCAATTACCTGCTCCTCAGGTGGGGCTGAGGCTGCCTCAGATTCACCCCACCCTTGAGCCTCACTTAAGTCTCCCTGCCCTGTGGGGATATGGCCATTAATCTGTTCTTTGTCTTCCTCCTTTATCTCAGGCTTCCCCTTTTGGCTATCCTGGTATTTTAAGGCCATCTGTATTGTATTGTATAAATAGAACACTGCAATGGAAACTGAACGAGGACCGTTTTCATTGTTATATGCAGAGATCTGTTGACCAACCAATGCCCAGTTTTTTAGAGAGATTTGCTTTTCCTCTAAGAACCAAGGGGAGGTGCGTTTTAATGTAGCCAGAAGTCTAGCTGTCTGTCCCCAAGTTACAAGTAGCCCTTGATCTTCTATCAGCTTAAGCAGGCTTTCTATAGCACCACTCTTGGGTGGGTCTGGGGTTGGGGTGGGGGATGGAGAATCTTTACCTAGGATCTGTCCCATTTCAGCCAAAAAAGGTTGTACTCACTCAGTTCCTGGTCACTGGAGACTTCTTCAGTGAAAGTAGGGTCCTTGGTTCCCACGCTTGGGCGCCAAATGTTAAGAGTTCAAAAGTTGGAGTTTGTTCTCAGAGGACAGCCGGTTTAGAGGCTTAGAGCCCTTCGGATGTCTCCAAATCCAAAGGTTCTGTCCTTCAGCCTCTGCCTCTGCCTTCTTCTGCCTCCAACAGAGATGGAAGATCTCTCTTATCTCCTTCTGGGGAGCCCAGCACCAACTTGCCGCGGAGAGAGGGCTTCTGGCGTAGCTCCACTGAAATCCCAAAAGTGTTCTCTGCAGCAGAGTCGTTTTCTCTCGAGTCTAGCGCGATCAGCCAGCCAAGAGGAAAAAATATATTTTGGAATGGCTGTCTCGCCTTATATCTGAACCTTCTGAGAAAATGGGATTATGGGTTTTCTCCCATAGTGCTCTCTGGCCCAAAGAGCTTTAAGGTGTGGACTTTGAGTAAAGGTGGGAACACAAGCCTTGTCTTGATTAGTTCTACTTAGTACCTTGTTTCAGGTTCTGGCCAAAACAACTTCTTGTAAGATTAGATCAACTCTAATTACTTAGCAGTTAGTAAGGATTCCAACAAGTGATTCTCAAATGTACTTTTCTAGCTCCATCTAACACCTCTGTTAAATTCCATGTTCAGATCTTCAATTGCCTATTGAACAATGTAAACTCTCTAAATGTTGCTTAGAACTTTTAAATTCAGCATGTCAAAACTGAACTCACTAATTCTTTCCTACCATGAAACCCTACCCTCTTTCTTAAGTTATCTGTTAGTATGAAAGATTACTACAATATTTCCAGTAACTTACTCTTGCAACCTATTCCCATGTTGAACTTTAGAAGTTTCTTGAACTTGAGAGTTTGTAATACTGAAGCTAATTAATTTTCCCCAAGAGTCATTTTCCTCTTAACTGAGGGTTATTTTCTTGATTTTAAGTTGTTTATTTATTTATACTCCCTGTCCTTGCAGCCACTTCTACCACCTAAGTGGCAATATGAATTCTAGTCAAAGATTCAATTCCATTATTTTGGATTCCATATGGTATAAACTGAAATACAAGAATAGATTGCCAATGGCTAACATATGTCCAATATATTCTGTACTAAAGTTATAATATAAATAACTACAGGGCTCCAAATAAAAACACTATGATTTTTTAAGCCTTTTTTTATTTTTATTTTATTTTTTTTTTAGGCTTTGGCCTTTCATGTGGCTCTGTAAACTGATAAAATGTAATATAAGATATGACTTAAAATAATTTGTTTGTTTACATCATCTATCAAATTTAATAAACTGCCAGGATTCTCAGAGGATAAGCTACTTTTTGATCAGCACAATCATTTGTCATTTTTTTTCAGCAATTAATTTTCCCCTTGCTATTATTTTAAGCTATAATATCTATTACCTTTAAAGAGATCTCTGTATTTTTATTAGATTTATATCTATAACAAGGCAAAGAAATAGCCAGGAAGAACAGGAAAAAAAAATTCTAATTGTATTGATCTTTTTACAAAATGGATTTGGCCAGCTGGTGAGAATGAGTTATATTATTAATTCTGTAGAAACTCATTTATTTTTTTAAGACTGTTAGGCTCCTTAGTCAAATACTGCTTCTCATGTTAAAGCTCTAGGTATCTGAAAGTGTTATATTTCTTTATTGTATTTTTAATTAAAGCTTTTTTTTTTTATTTTTCAAAACATATGCATGGATAATTCTGCAACATTAGCCCTTGCAAAACCTTGTGTTCCAGTTTTTCCTCTCATTTTCCATCCTTCTCCCCTAGCTGGCAAGTAGAACAATATATGTTAAACTTGATAGAAATATATGTTAAATCCAATATATATATATATACACATACATATATATACAATTATTTTGTTGTACAAGAAAAATAAAATCAAATCAGAAAAAAAAATGATAAAGAAAATGAAATGCAAATGAACAACAATAAAAAAAGTGAAAATGGTCTGTTTTGAACCACACTCAGTTCCCACAGTCCTCTTTCTGGGTATAAATGGCTCTTTTGATCATAAAACCATTGGAACTGGTCTGAATTACCTTATTGTTGAAGAAAGCCATGCCCATCAGAATTGATCATTGTACAGCATTTCTGTTGCCATGTATCTTCCAATTCTGCCCATCTCACTTAGTATCAGTTCATATAAGTCTTTCCAGGCCTCTCTGAAATCATCCTGCTGGTCATTTCTTATAGAATAATCATATTCCATAACATTCCTATGCCATAACTTATTCAGTCATTCTCCAATTGATGGCCATCCACTTAGTTTCCAATTTCTTGCCACTATAAAAAGGCTGCCACAAACATCTTTGTATATGTGAATCCCTTTCCTCCTCCGTGATCTCTTTGGGATATAAACCCAATAGAAACACTGCTGTGTCAAAGAGTATGCACAATTTGATAACTCTTTGGGGATAGTTCCAAATTGCTCTCCAGAATAGTTGGATAAGTTCACAATTCCACCAACAATATATTAGTGTCCCAGTTTTCCCACATCCCCTCCAACATTTATCTTTTCCTGTCATCTTAGCCAATCTGATTGGGATGTAGTGATATCTCAGAGTTGTCTTAATTTTCATTTCTCTGATCAATAGTGATTTAGAGCAAGTGGTTATGTTTCTAAAGTGTATTCTTTTCTTCTTTAACTTACAGGATCATTGGTTAAAATAACTAAATGCCCTAATTTAGAACCATTCATTTCCTTCATTCCTGCCCCCCCCCCTTTTTAATTTCTCCTAACATATGAAGTCATATGAAGTGCTTTAGGGCTTACATCTCTTATAGGATTTTCATAACTATTCAAATCATAGAGAGAAAAGAGGTAGAATATGGGAGGTTTAAGTTAAGTCCTTGAATGGATACTTATTGGTTTGTTAAATGAAGAAAGATCTGTCCATCTTTTTTATGGACTATTATAGCTTTTCTAAAACCATGTCAAATTACATTTTATTCTATCCATAATCATCACAGAATTTTATCATATTAAATTTCTCTGCCACATAAAGAGAGTAATTATTGCCTTATTAAAACAGGCCTTTGAAACAGGTGTAATACATTTTCTTTTTAGTACTAAAAATATTGAGCTTTACACCAATTAACTTGTTTTTGATTTCTGCATAGTTAGATCCCCTTGTAAAATTATTTAGATGTTGCATTAAATTTATAAATATTGAGTTATATTTATTCAGAATGAAGAAAAATTTTGGTCTTTTTATTTCATCATTCATTTTTTTAAAATTTATTCAAAGAAAATAATATATGTGAAGCCAAAATCATTATTTTGATTACAACATTCATTTTAGTCTTTCCAGTTTTTAATATCATGTTTATAGTATATATGCATAATATATTAATTATATTATATCTATTTTTTATTATTATTATATACTATGTAATATTATATTTATATGCTGCTTAAAATATTTACAACAATTTATAACCTATTCAAATAATTCCTGTTTCCCTTTGAAAATCACAAAAGTATATTTCTTATATATCCTATTTTATACAAAATCTTCTCAATATGTTAACATTAAACTTACAGAATGTAATTTGTCTTCAACAATAAGCCCCTTAGGTAAGATATTAGATCATCAAAGAAAACAGAATTTCCATTTATTCTCCACCTCCTTTTCTATGCAGGCTCATTGTAAGCCCTTAGTTGGCACAAAAAATGAAAAATTTGACTCCCAAAAAAAGTTTGGGTGAGGAATGGAATGTCTTTCTTCCTCTGTTGCTATTAAATCCATACCAAATTAATGCAAATGTAGAATATAGTGTATTGTCTTATAAAACAAATTTCATACAAGTAGTATGATTTTTCTTCACACGTGAAAAATAAAAAATGGTGTCTGGTGGGTGGAATAATTGTGACTATGATGTGTTATTTGAAATATGGTAACCAAAATTACAAAATATTTATACCAGAGTTCTTAACCTGAGGTCTTTGGTCCAACAAGAGATTCACATATAGTTTTTCAAGAGTCTATTATCGGGCAGTAAAAAGTATATTAAGATAATTATTTATTTAAAAACAAATTTAAAATAAGACAAAAAACAAAAAAGAAAAAGACATTTAAAGGCATTTTTTATTACATTAATATTTCAAAATGAAATTTCCTTTGATTATTATTATTTTTAAATAATACATATACTTTATTAGATTGTCCAAAGATTCAATTCTTACACACACACACATACAAACACACAGAGAATGACCATTTTATATCACTAATAAAAACACAAATAGAAATGAAATAGTTTCATAGAAGCAATCAAAATATTTTTCAGTATCTGCTATGTTATAAATACTCCTCCTAGAAGCAGATCACTTATAAAAACATAGTAAACCTTTCCTTCGTGGGTTTTATAATTTAGTCTAGGAAATAACATATCTAAATTTGCTTTTACATGTATTTTGTGGGTGACATTATTCAGCTATCTATAGAAAGGTAGAGATTTGGAAGATCTTACAAAGATCTTAGATCTCATGAAGATCTAAGAACTTATAAACATAGTCCTAACAGGTATTGTCAAAGTTATAAGAGTGGATAAATATACCTAAGGCAACAGACAATATGCCTATGGTAAAGAATAGAAATTTAAGAAGAAATGAAATAAAGTAACGTTTAGAGTCTGACACTTTAACTAACATCTACTAAATATCACTTGCTTATTGAATTGAATTAAGCAGTCACTGATGACTTCTTTTAGTGAAGGTTAAGAAAGCAGACAAATTGTGTAATGTTCTGGTTAGCTTTCTGGAGGTCTTTGGGGCAGCCTTCTTTTCAGCAGAGTATATGAGAATAGCCAGGTGATAAAGTCCAAAAGTCTTTATTGTCTCCTTCACAGTCTGCCTCTTTGCCTGGGGCTCTGCTAGCTTTCTGGAGGCCCTTTAGTAGGACCTTGATCTCAGTGGGGGAAGCAGAGGGACAGGCCGGCCACCACAAAGGTGGGGGATGGAATGAGTATGTCTGACTGAGTTTGTCCCCGCTTATATGCTCTATTATAATTACATCATTGTAGGTGTGAATCTTATAGAATAGGTGTCAATCTTGTAGAACAATATTAAGTACTAAGTACATGTATTGAACTAGAGAACTATTAATCACCTCGCTAAACTAGAAAACCATTGTTTTATCAATTCCACTGAGTTAACACCTTGTTGTAAAAATCCTTGCTTAAGTATATTTCTCCAGAGTTCTGTCCCATTACAAAATTGTATTTTACTCTTTATTACACCAGACACCCTGTCCAGTAGAATTTTTCCTCCCCCCTCGCTCTTTTGCTTCCTCCTTTCTTGTTTCCCTCCTTCCCTCCCTCCCTCCTTTTCTTCCTTGCTTCCTCCCTTCCTTCTTCCCTTTCCTTCTTTTTCTTTCTTCCTTTTTTTTCTTCTTATCTCCATTCCTCCCTTCTTTCTTCCTCCCTCCCTCCCTCCCTTCCTTCCTTCCTCTGTCTCTCTTGTTTCTTTCTGTCTCTCTCCATCTTTCTGTCTCTGCCTCTGTTTTACCACATGTATATTTGTATACATGTATGTGTTCACAAAGATAGACCAAGTAGTTATTAAATTCTAGATTGACCAATTGTTTGAAAATGTCAATGGCACAGTAAAATATGAGTGTCAATTATAATCTATAGGGGAAAAATTAAACAATTAAACTATTAAATCATGTATTCATAGTGTTTCAACACATGCCATTTATGTGCACAAGAAATCAAAGTGTACTGATTACACATGAAAAATCTCTGTTAATAAATGTAGAAGACTATCTTGTTTTTGTCAACATAAATAGTGTGTTAAGAAGGCCAAGTGTTGTTAACACAGGGATAGCAGAAACTGAACTGGTGAAAAATATATACCCTCAAACATTATCTAAGTATAAAGTATGTTCTATACAAATTTTGGAGGAAATGACCTTCAATTCTTAAATACTATTTTTTTCTTATAAAATCAACCAAAATTTCAATAAAAATAAATATCATATGAGGGAACTCATAGACTGAAAGACTATATAAAGATATATCTATATCTATATTTATATATATATATCTTGTTTTTTTAACTTTTTATATCTCCTTTGAATTAAGTCAATTGGAATAATTTGTTGGTCATTGAAAAAAAGGAATTCTGAATTCTCTTAAAAAAAAAAAATCAGTGTTGTGCCACTTGAATTTCTTCTACTAGCTGAAAGATTTTAATGGTCATTTAAATAATACATGTCATCCAGTATATTTCAGTCATTTCTTTTTCTACTCCAGTAGTTGCTTTATTCTATTAATATTTATTAGGTGGAAGAACATTCATTTGAAATCAGCAGACTTAATTTCAAGAAAATCAATTATAAATATTTTATTTATTATCTACATAAAAACACAGAATCAGTTACTAAAAATGCAAATGCTAGAATTATTTTGTGATAAAAAAGGTTTCATGTATCTAAAAGTAGTAGTGAAATAAATTTAAGGATTAATATTATGTGTGATACATAATATGTTTATAAAATTAGAAAAGAGCAGTGCAAATCTTATCTGCAATTATACAGAAGAAAAGAATTTCTGTTGGACACTGGAATGTTAGCTTACATGTTCTCACCTTTTTTCTTCTAAAAAATGTTTTCTTAACAACACCTTACTTGTCTGTAGGAAATAAAGATGAAACACTGGTTCATGTTTGAAAACAGTTAAAATTAGATAAATCATTAATGCTTATCTTCTTCTTTTTCTCGTCCTGTCTTAATTTTAGGTGAATAAGTTTGGAGATAGTTACAAACTTGTGAGTTTTGAAAAGTCAAGTCAGTAAATACCAGGTGTTTGTGAACTAAGACCATATTGAAATTTGTTTAAAAAAAAAGGAAGAAAGGAAAGCAGGAAATCAGGAAGGCAGGAATGGAGGAAGGAAG
The DNA here is from genome assembly GCF_016432865.1 of Antechinus flavipes. NCBI lineage: Eukaryota > Metazoa > Chordata > Mammalia > Dasyuromorphia > Dasyuridae > Antechinus > Antechinus flavipes. The sequence continues at coordinate 47,759,358 of NC_067403.1, forward strand.
TATGAAAGAAGAAAAAAAAGAAAAAAAAAGGAGAGAACAAGAAGGAAAAAAAGAGGAGAAAAAAAAAAAACAGCAAACATAAAATAAAGTCCTTAGTGGCTTACTATGGAAGTTGCAGAAATTCTGATTCATCAGATCATTAGTCATTCCACATTTGGAAGTGAATTTGGTAGACTAACCCAACACTATGCACAAACTTAAATCTGAGCCTATTCTCCTCAAAGACAGAGGTGATGTTAAAGAGATCATGCTTCATGGATTTTCAGGTAAATATTTGTACTTTTACTGTTATTTGCAGCAAATGTCACCTTGTACATTCTGATCAATGTTAAGTGTTAAAATTTTAAAAATAAAAGGAATTGAGATGCTAATCAGTAATATCTCAAAGTAGTGGGACTTCACTATAAAGAAGATTGTTTTAGCTCAAATTAGAAAAGATACAAGGAAAAGATTTTTCTACAAAATAATAATAATAATAATAAAAGCAATATCTGTTTCAATGATAAGCCCGTTTTCAGGACGAAATTTAAGGACATGTGGACATGATGTTTGTAATATCTGTACTTGGACTTTCTGATTAAATATCCTAGAGCAGCTGCTGCTGCTGCTGCTGCTGCTGCTGCTGCTGCTGCTTCTTCTTCTTCTTCTTCTTCTTCTTCTTCTTCTTCTTCTTCTTCTTCTTCTTCTTCTTCTTCTTCTTCTTTAAATGAGGTTAATAGAAAGTGGAGTAGCACAACTAGTCAGACTTCTAAAGTGCAGAGCTGCTAGACATACCAATGATCCCTTAAGAGCAAATATAGCTCAACTCAGAGATGCCTGTAACTGCTGAATCTAGTCTTCACAAGTTCAAAGAAAGCAGCAGATATCTTGATACCTAACTTTTTAAAAGAACAACAAACATTTTGGTTTTTGACTTATAAGAGCAATAAACATCCTTCTTTCTGATTTGTGGTGTTTGCAGTTGTCTTCACCCTGGACCTCCCTCCATTGATGTTCTGATCTGTTGTACTCTTCTAACTCCCTATTTGATCATGAATACCCCAATAGTCATAAATACCTCAAATATTTACAAATACCTTACCTTTTCCCCATTCCCCTTAAAGCAGATGAGAATTTTGTCTTGCTATTCCACCTTGCAAACTTCTTCTCAGGCAATCTAATCAGTCATTTTAATTTGTTTGATTAGTAATGATATGGAAGCTTTGAATTAATCAAATTTTTGAAGTCTGTTAAATTGTTTTTCACCAAAATTATGTTGTAATTATTCATATTTTTCTTCATTTGTTCAATTAACTCTGCATTAGTTCATTGAATATTTCCCAGAATCTTCTGATACTGTCCATTTCATTATTTATTTTGGAACCATAGTCCAACTATTTTTTTCAATTATTCCTCTCTAGTTAGGTGCCCCATTCATTTCTGTTTTCATCTACTTCAAAAACTGAAAAATACATGTGTATACACAAGCATGAATAATTTTTACTTCTTTGTCTTCATTTGCTTTCTTTGATCTCTTTAGGGTATATTTGATATTTATATAACTGTCAAAGAATATAAATATCTTGGGATTACTTGAACACAATTGTAACTTGCTTTTCAGAGTGGCTAAATCAATTCATAGATACATCAGTAAAGCAATAATATTCCTGTTTTGCCCATCATCTTCAACATTTGTCAACCATTTATTGTGTTTCTTCTTTGATGATTCCATGGCTTTGGGTGACATCACAGAATATGATTTACATTTCTGTAATCATTATTATAGCTTTGATTTCATCATCTTGAAAACATTATATTTGTATCCTTTAACCATTTAGTAATAAAGACTTGATTTTCATACTATTAACTTTGGAAAAGTGAAACTGAGTCCTAATTAGGCTAATTGATTTGCCCAAGGTGACAAAACAATGGGATATGAATCTAAGTTGTTTGATTCTAACTCCATTGCTATGAACTACATACCCATTGTTTCCTTAATCAAATTTGAATTTTTAAACTTCAGTTCTGTGAAATTAAATTAAAGAATCTCTATGGATTGAATAATTACTTAAAATGCTGATGATTAGCATTATCTACACATATTGCATTTATATTTATTTTGTTAAACCTTTACCAATTACATTATAATCTGGTCCATGACACCATTTGTCAATGGAAGGAAGGAAGGAAGGGAAGACCGTAGAAAGGAAGTAAGGAAAAGAAAAGAAAAATGGTATGCTTCAATCTGCATTCACACCCCAACATTCTTTTTCTGAATGAGGATGTGACTTTTCACCATGAGTCCTTTGGGATTGTCTTGGATCAACATACTGCTGGGAATACCTAAGTCATTCAGACTTGTTCAATGTAAAATATTTTAATCTTTGTGTACAATGATCTTCTCAGTTCTATTTTGTTCTATATCAGTTCATAGAAATGTTACTATTTTTCCCTGAAATCATTCTACTTGTCATTGTTTATAATCCAGTAATATTGAATCACTATCATAAAACACAGCTTGTACAGCCTGATGTATATCCCTTAAATATCAAATTCTTTACCATCACAAAAAGAGTTGCTTAAATGCTTCTGTACAAATATGTTCTCCCCACTCCCTTTTAGTTTGACTTCTTTGGGAAATAGACATAGTAATGATATTTCTAGATGATGGGATATGCACATTTGGATAAACTTTTGGGCATAGTTTCAAATTGTTCTCCAGAATGGATGAATCAATTCAAAGCTCCAGCCATAATACAGTACTATCCCAGATTTTCCACATCTCCTCCCATAGTTAACATTTTCCTTATTTGTCATTTTAAACTGTCAGTGAGAGGTGGTACCTCATAGTTATTTTAATATGCATTTCTCTAATCAATAGTTATTTAGAGCATTTGTCTTATGATTATAAATCTTTGTCTGAAAATTGACCTTCCATATCTTCTGGGAAATGATTTCTACACTTATTCATTTGTCCATATTCCCTAGTTATTTGACATATTTGCTGTAAGAGTTTTCTTATTTTTTTGGTTTTCCTTCAAATTTTTGTTGTGTTAGTTTTATTTGTACATTTAAAAATTTTTAAATAATTAGATTTATCCATTTTACATTTCCATATCTCATTTGATTCTAAAATTTTCCTTTTTTATATATTGGACAAGTACATTAATCTATGTGCTCCTAGTTTATTTATGGAAGATATGGGGCACCTTCTAGCCCACAGGCCTTTTAAGGTCTATGAAATCACTTATTAAGCAACCACAGGAGATGATATACTGGAAGCCAGGTACAACAACTTCCCACTGCTTGAGTTCTTCAAGTTGATGATTTTGTATGGCCTACAAATGAAGTTATAAATACCTAAATGTCCCTTGGCAGAAAAAAAAAAAACTTTATATCTGAATCCTATTTTGAATTTACCTTGGTATACTGTGTAACCTGTTGACTTATACTTATTTTCTACCACACTGTTTTTTACTTTACCTGGAAGTTTTTGGTGATTAGTGAAATTTGAAAAGTGAAAGTCTTCATCCCAATGGTTGTGATGACTACCACTTTATAAAATAGTTAGAAGTCTAATATAGCTAGATAATTTTCCTTCACATTTTTTTCCTATTATTTTCCTTTTTTTAAAATTCTTTGCTACAAGACTTTGGTGGATGTGTGTGTGTATGTATGTGTGTGTGTGTGTGTGTGTGTGTGTGTGTGTGTCCACTGATAATTTTTGTGGGTTTACTTTATATCCTGCAACTTTGCCAAAATTGTTAATTATTTCATCTAGACTTTTAGTTGATTTCCTATGATTCTCTTGACTCATGGTCTTAGTATTCAAATTCCAAATGCTGTTTGATGTCTGATAGGGTAGCTAATTACTTATGAGGGACTACAATTGGATGCTTCCTTTATATTACAATTGGTATTTGAGTTTAAATATAAATACGAGGGAGATTTCAATGAATGAAAAGAAAGGGCAAAGATATAAGCATAAGAAACTTCAGGGAGAATTTTTAAAATGAAAGAATTCATAGAGTGGAATAAGATGTTATGAGGGTAGGTATTTATTATGCTGCTATATTGACAAGAATAATTTGAGTGTCAAGAAGTAATCAGAACTTGGTAGAAGAGGGGGGAAAAGAAGAAAAGAGAGATGAGGTTAAGAAATGGGTGTGGAACAGAAGGCCTTTTCTGATTACCTCCTCATATCATATTATTTTATATTCCTTCTGAGGTTACTTCCAAGGTACTTAGTATATTTATTTGTGTTTATGTATTAACATATTCACTACCCTCTCAGAATGTAGACTCTTTATGGATCAAAATGATTTGATTCATTCATCTGTTCATTTATTTGTTTATTTATTTATTCATGCATCTGTTTGTTTATTTGCCTCACTTTGTATTCCAAAGGTTTAGTAGAGTTTATGCTACATATTTGCTAAACATTCATTATTTAATGATTGATATAGAGATTTAAAAGAAAGGAAAGAAGGAGAAGACCATAGAAGGGAAAAGAAGAGATTGAGATGGAATAAGAAAAGAGAAGAGATAGAAAAAGCAAGTGAGAAAGAAAAAAATGGCAAGTAAAAATCTAGTGTTGTGTAATAGCTAGATTCATCAATTTTTTTTAAATTTCTAATATTTGCAAAAATGGGAACAAATGAGCCATGCATTGTTCCACTACAGGCAAAATAAATATTGAGTTTGATTTTCCTTTATAAGCCCATATATATATTTCCTGTGAAAGACAAAGGAACAATTATTTTAGTGTCTTTTTTTAATAAACAACAATGTATATCAAAATCTTGTAGAAGTGAGTCTTATTTCTGTATGGTTTGAATTAGATGATTCTGAAATACTTTCCAATTCTGAAATATGATTCTTTGAAACATTAAAAACTTCAGAAGACACTTTTTAGGCTGTTTAGTTTAGCATTTTAGAGCCTTTCTGAGGGAAGGGCATTAACCTTGTTTTGTTACATATCTGTAGACGTGTACCCTAACCCCAACTAACATTTAAACACACAATGCACTATTTCTCTTTTTTATAATCAAAGAGTATTGTTTTTCCATCTGACTTTTCATGGTTCTATTGAGGTGGGTTTTTGTTGTTGTTGTTGTCATTCTTATTTATTGGTGGAAGGGATTCAAAGATACATTTCTTTCTCTAGTTTATTTGACAAATGAAGAAACTGAGGCAAATTGACTTCCAAACAACTAATAAGTATCTGTGATCACAATTGAACTTCAAGAAGATGACTTCTTGGCTCCAGTCTCAGTATTCTATCTACTGTGCTGCCTACTTCCCCATCAAGGAGTAGGTGGATTGATAATATGAGTCAAATAGATAGATCTTATTCATTTCTGATAGTTAGAAGCTAAGTCTTTATAATATTTTAGGGGCATCCAACATGAGAAGATTTGTGTAACAGAGTGCTGGAAAATGACTTTAAAAGATTTAGGTCCAAATGTAACCACTGAATATAACTAGCCTTATGAACTCAATCAAGGAAATTTGTCTCTCTGTCTCAGTTTCCTTTTTAAAATGGGAATAATGAAAGGACACACAAGAAAAGACTGTTGTAAGGATAACTTGATCTGTGATCTATAATCATCATTTATTCATATGAAGAAAGACACATTATGAAGCACAATTATAATTAAAGCCTTCTCCCCAATACTTCATCAAGTTATATACTGAGTTCATTAGTCAGAATGTTGCCTAATAATTTTCCAAATAATAGTCATTATATAATATTAAAATAAAACAAAAAGATTTGCAAAATATAACTAGGCAATGTGTAGCACCAATTAATGCTTTTTAGTTGTATGGTTGATATCTAAATTTAAAACTTTTAAAATAAATTAGGAACTATCTAAGTGAAATAATATATTAATAGAGATAATTAAAATAAATGAAATTTAATTTTGATAACTTGATTCAGAGAGACACAGTATCTTCTGGCAAAAGAGTGAAGTTTGAGTGGAGGCTTTTAAATATCCAAAGAGCTAGGAACGAACATAAATTATTATATTAAATGATGTTAATTGATGACAAGAACTTTTAATAGTATTTCAACATTGTACAAAAAAGATCTGGAATGTTTAGATTTTTTTTTCCCCTTCAGATTAGCATAGGTTAACAAGGAGTCAATTTAAGATTCACTGTCCCCTATGCTAACTTTCACTTGCACATACTTGGTGTGTGGGACAGGAGCTAAACACTCTTTCCCAAATTAACTATTCAGAGACATCTTCATACAAAGAGAAAGCATTTATTTAGTTCCTGCAGGGAGAGATCCAAACACATCTAAGAGATATCTCAGTATAACATGAGCTTCTTGACCTGCTCAGCAGGAAGTAGTAGCTGGTTAAATAACAAAAGACACAAGCCTTTTCATTGGATAGACTAAAAGGAAGTAACCTTTATTGAACACTGGTCACCAATGTTGCTTGCTTCCCGTGGTCATGTCACTTCCCGTAACTTCCTGTCGCTGACTTAGAATCTGATTTTTAGTCCTCTAGGCCTAGAGATCCTGTGATTTACTGCCTGGGTCAAGGCCTGATCTTCCAGCTTTAAAATTTCTGGGAATAGGGATCACGTGACTTAGCCCTAGTTTCATAAATATCTTGAGGGAACTTCACCTGTCTATCTCATTCATTGGGAAAAGATATGTATAGGATAGATAGTGATATAAAAATTTGAATTGGTATTTGTTAGATTTGGTATATTCAAAAATATTTTCTTCTATTATCTTTTTCAAAAGAGGTTCAGAAGTAGAGAAAAAGTAATTCAGATTAAGCCAAAAACTATTTGGTAAACTATAAAATATTAAATATTATTAATAGACCTCATTCAGTCATCTTTCTTATTGGTGCATGAGCTTATATTTTAACTGTTTAGCCACTGTGAATCTCCCCTTAACAAGGATGGCAACTGTTGTGAAATACCTTCTGATCTGCTTTTGTCTCCTCCTTTTGTTGATGCATTTATATTTTACAATCCTGTCTAAAAATACAGTGACAGAGTTAATGTTTTGACATTTATCCTTTCTTTATTATTCAATATCAACATATACAAATAGATCACTTTGAAACGTCTATAATTGCATAAAATATCTTTCAATTTTTATTTAGTCTTTTACAATAATTTGGTAGTGACTTTGATCTTTACTTTAATTAGATTTATTTTCTACTATATTCCTTAGCTGTACCAACATTCTTGTCTTAGTTTCCTATATCATCTTTTATGTTCTCCCTGTTTTCATAACATTTAAGCTATCACTGAGTTGCTTCATTTTTCCCAATAAACAATTCCAAATACCACAATATTTTCATCTATTTTCTTGATTGCACTTTTGCTCCCAACTCTAAGGAAGATGTGATCATTCTGCCACTAAGCCTCTCCATAGGCAGCCTTCCTTCCTTTGAGTTGCATTTATGCAGTGAATTTATCTAATTAGTGATTCTCTCACCAGATCACTTCATGCCTGTCTCCTTTTCTCAGTCTCCAAAATTCATCTTTGCATGGAGCTGGAGATAAGATGGTGGAATCAGGGCAAATTTTATCTTTGCAAAAAGACCTTTCCTCTCTATTTTCCCCTTTCCTATACTCTATCCTCTTTTCCTCCCCTTACTCACAGTTTTCCCACTTCTCTTTTTTTGTGGTATTTTTCCTCCATTAAAAAGTAAGCAGCTTGAAGAAAGGAACTGTATTTTCTGCTTGTATTTGTAAACCTGTAACTGCACAGAATCTGGCACATGATCAGTATCTGTATGTATATCTTTCTAAGACCAAACTTTTTTTTTTTTTTAATCTTTGTTACAAATACCTTGTTACTGGGTCTCCTTTCAGACCATCCTTCTTCACCCAACTTCTATTTGTTTCTATCTCATGACTTCTTTCCTGCTGCCCTTTTGAAATGAACGCAAATATTTCCTTTATTAATTTCTAAGGGAAAAACCAATTAAATATCCTCCCAATTTTGTTGAAACTTCATATGACTTTTGATTTTATTTCTTTTCATGATTTTCCAATGTATTTGATTTTTTTCTTTCAATTATATATCTTTTTGAGATCACAGACCAATGATTTCACTCTTTAATCTCATAACTGTTCCTTTTTTAAAGTAGAAAATAGCATAGATGTAGACCAGATTTAAAATTAAGAAATATCTCATTCCTATTTTTCCCCTTTTTAATTATGATTTTGTTTAGATGTAGGATAAAAAGCAGTTCAAAGCATAAACAACAAAAACAGACAAACAAAAAGCAGACAGACAATTAAACAAACAAAAAATTGGAGGATAAGGAAAATAACATTTATCGTGGCTTGATTATGTGGCCTTGATTGTGGCACCTTAATATCTTTATAGGAATACTAAATTATAGAACAAATGATGCAAAGCAGCTAACAGATACACAGATATTCTGACTGCAACAATTCTTAATTAGAACAGAGATAGCAGGTAAATAATGCTTTGCTTCAGTAAGAGCAAGGAGTTAATTGATATATCCATCATGTTTTATATTTAATATTTTTATTTGGACACAGATAATTACACTGACAAGATTTTAAATTTCAAGCTTTTTTCCCAATATTTAAGCAAGCGAAAAATGTCTTACTATGTAATACTTATTATGCAAAATAAAACATTATCAGTTCTCTTTCTTGAAAACATTGACATATAAGTAAAAAAAAAAAAATTCCAAGAGGTAACAATCATTTAGAAGTGAATCTTCTGATTAAACTCATTTCAATAATGACACATCATAATGACAAATGATCTATAAGGCATCCAGAAAACAAAATGTAAAAAATATTGTTGATAGAGAAAGGGTCAATTCAAGAGAAATTAGCATAATGGTCACTGTATTAAAAACAATTTTACTTCATTAAACTCCCTGGTAAGTTCTAATTGTCAGATAATAGATTTAAAACAAAAAGTAACTAGTTACTCTTTTTGCATCTGTGAAGTAATTTTAGTAAGTATCTTTATGCCACTTTAAAAAAAATAGATCAAAATGCCTCAATTAAAAGTTATGAAGACTATCAAATAAATAAAAATGGGGGGAGGGGGAAAGACTAGATTTTTCAACCAAAGAGAACTTTAACAAAACTGTTTGAGAATCCATTTTTTAATTTGGTGTTTGATTGGGTAACAAATCATAATTTTGAATGACAGTTATTATATTTGAACAAAATCACCCACATTTAAAATGCTAAACCCACTGTTAATTCCAAGAGAAGCTTCATGTAGAAAAACAGAATAGCAAAATAAATAGCATAACAACCACAATATTTGCAAAATTGGGTTCATGGGAGTCATTTATTCCATCTGTTATTTCAACTAAACTACATTTCTGCCTTGAAAGTATTTCATGAGACTCTAGTGGATGAAGAGCATTTGTAATTCTTTTTAGCACCAGAATATTCTAAAATAATGGGCTTTTAGTGGAGTGCTGCCATTGTGAGCCAAGTTTTAATAAATACTATGAAGTGAGCTTTGTAGCAATGGAAAGATGCTTGGGTTGCATATTACATTAGCATGTTCTGATACTAAAATACAATTTCACAATTACAAGCCAAGAAAGAATCCTTGTAGGATACTGTATTCACAGCAGAGGAATGATAGTCCAAGCTATTTCTGCCATTTAATTCCAAATCTATTGCACTGCTATTAAGCTGTGACATTGTACATGAGTGACATTTCCAAGAATAGCATGATTAAGGTTTTTAAATGGCTCATCTAAAAAGCATTGAATAAATTTTCATTGCTAGAGTGAAATAAATGATAATGCCCAAGCAAAATCCATTAGCCATACACTCCTAGGACCAGCTGTGAACATACAGAAAATGTAACATTTGGGATAAAACATTGAATGAAAGAAAGAGATTGTTCTTCATTCGTGGATTTCTGTACATGCTTAATATGTATGTATACATGTATATATGTATGTGAGAGGAAGAGAAAAAGGAAAGTCAAACATCATTTATTAAGCTCTTGATATTTGCTAGAGAATTGAGTATTGAGAATTTGAAGACAAGCAGAAAAATTATCCCAGCCCTGAAGTAAATCACATTTTAATGGCAAAGATAGCATGCAAATAATCATGTACATACAATTATACAAATATTCTTTTAGTGTTAAAAGCAAAATGGAAGAAGAAAATTTTTGGAAAACAGATAAATATATGTGATTATATATTTATATGTATGCACAATACACATATATGTGTCAATGCACATATATGTGTTACCTATAATAATTTTATAAGAATTTTTGAGATATAAATAGATATTTTGTGTGAGAATTTTTCAAGGAGATGTCTTCAGTAACATATATGACTAAAAACTAAATGGAACTGGTCATTTAAAGAGAAAAGGCTACAAGATTGAGACCCAGTGTTTCATTGATATTTCTGTGTTTCAGTAATGTTGATGGAATTATAAACAAGAAAGAATATTGGAGTTCAAATGTGGGGTTCTTGTTCTTCTATAAAATATTATAAAAATTCTCTCTGGGTGCCTTCCCTGGAATCAGGATTTTTTCGTTCCCTGTTCGGGCGCCAAAATGTGGTGAGCTTTTTCTTCTCAAAATGCCACCAGGTGATAAAAGTTCAGATCTTTTATTATCTCCAATATAGCCCGGTTAGCTTAGAGGCCTATCTCTCTGCTTGATTCCAAGAGCTCTCTCCGAATGTCGCCAAATCCAAAGGTCTGGTCCTTCAGCCTCTGCCTCTGCTTTCTTCAGCCTCCAGCCAGCTCCACTCTTCATGTCATTCCAGTGAAATCTCGACTTGTAGCTTCTTCACTCTGACGAACTTCCTTGACTGGCCCATTGAAGCTCTATTTATGCTCCTTCAAGAGAGGGATTTGTGGGCCAGAGAGCACTGGCCCAAAGAGCTTCAAGGGAGGTGTGAACTCATTGAACTCCAATGAGTAAAGGTGTGAACACAAGCCTTGTATTAATTAGTTCTACTTAGTACCTTGTTTCAGGTTCTGCCCAAAACATCTTCTGTAAGATTAGATCAACTCTAATTAGTTAGCAGTTAGTAAGGATTCCAACATCTCCCCCTTTCTTTTGTTAGATGAAAACACCAAAGGAAATAGGAAATCTAATCAGATTAGTGGGTTTCTGAAGGGGTACACATAAATCCATCAATATGGGCCAGAACTTTGTAACCGGTATACATAAATCCATCAATATGGGAGGCATTATACATAATTTACATAAGCACATAGCAATATAACACAGGCTAGTAGTAATGTAACAACATGAATCAACCTGAAGATTTACACATGTCCATAAGTCCTAGAAATAGTCCATAAGCAATCCATTGTCCATTAATTCATGTGCCAGGAATCTAATAATTCTTGTAAGCTCTGAAGTACTGCAAAAGGTCTCATTAACAATTTTTCATCTCAGGGAACCCAATGATTCTTGCTGGTTTTCAAGAACTAAAACAGTTTCATCTTGTGTTAGGAAATCCAATGATTCCTGAAGATTTTTAAAAGTCTTTTTAACAGTCTCCTTGTCAGCCATTTGATTCTTTCTCCATCTGTGGAAATATAAGCAGATCCTCTTCCCCAAGCAGTTAATCTAATTCCCTCCTATTTACCAAATTTGGGGTTTCTACTCATCATCTGGTAATTACATTGGAGCTGTTTGCACTGGATATTGCCTTGTTGTCTTAAAAGGCCTGTATTCTTCCCAACTGTAATCCTGATTGCTTTTCTGGTGGTTGATGACATCAGAGTTCTGAATTTCTAAAGTCTCTCTGGGTGTAACCTCAGCTGTTATCATGCCCACCTGTCCTTTGATTGATACTTTGGAGCTGGGCCTTGCCTCTCCTTCCTCTGGGTCAATATACATTTAGAGGCCCAATGAAAGCCTCGGTTACATTTTGGACATGGGTTTTTGGGTTTTCTCTCACCCTGTCTTTTCACTCTATCTCCATTTCTACATTGGGCTCTTAGATGTCCAACTTTTCCACACTGAAAACATCGACGAATTTCTCTAGAATTCCTCTGCCAAGAAGGACCTTGTCTTTCCATGTTCATCATAGTCTGGGCATAATAAGCATTTGTGCCCACTGTGGCACAGTGTCTTATGATTTCCTCTAAAGGAGCATCTTTGTCTAGCCCCCATATAATTCTTTTGCAAACCTCATTGGCATTTTCCTTAGCCAAATGTCTAGTCATTATTTCTGTTGCTGCATTATCTCCAATGGTTCTTATTACAGCTGTTTGTAAACGTCCCACAAAATCTGCAAAAGGTTCATTGGGACCTTGCTCTATTTTTGTGAAAGCATTATTTCCATCTTTCTGTCCAGGGAGAGAATTCCAAGCTTTTATTGCAGCCTTAGAAATTTGCTCATACACTGTTACGGGATAATAAATTTGTTCTGAACTCTCTGCATACTGACCATCACCAGCTAGTTGGTCAAAAGCAACTTGTACAATAGCTCCTGTTTGCCTATTGCATTGGGCTTGAATCCTACATAATTCATGAAACTCTGAAAGCCACAATAAATTTTGTCCCGGTTCAAGACATGTTTTAGTGATGGATTTCCAGTCATTCAGGGTTAAGATTTCATAAGACAAATTATCCAGTAACATCTTCACATAAGATGATGTAGCCCCATAAAGAGTGCAACCCTTTCTCAAATCTTTAATTTTTTCCAAATTAAAAGGAGTGTATTTTCTCTCTTTTTGACCTGAGGAGTTGAGCTCTTCAATCACAGGATATGCATTTATAAAATCAGATATATCTTCTCCTTCATTTTTTGCTTTAATTAATGCTTTTTCTAATCTTGTCAAATTCTGCTTTACAGGAGAAGCTGACTGTGTTTATGTCTCTCTCCCTCCCCCTTGTTCCACCCATAAAGGGTTAATTGCGGGGGGAGGGTCATGAGATGTGGAATCACCTAATTCCTCCTGCTGTGAAGTATCATACTCAGAATTGTAATTAACTCCATTCTCATCTGATTCATCCTCCTTTTCACCTAGTAAAGTTGGCACTTCTTCTCCTGTACTTTCCTTTTCATCATTCTATCACTTAAATAACTTCTTATAGCCAATTGTATTACATTATATGTATTAATTATTGAGTTAGGCCCATTTTTATCATAGAATTGACAAAGATCCTCTCCAACCAATTTCCATTCATTTAGATCTAATTCCTTATCAAGAAAGAAACAAGGACATATGTCCTTTACAGTTTGTAAAAATTCAGTGATTTGCTGTAAACTTATAATTAAACCTTGGCTTTCAATAATTTTGACAATGCTCTCTAAACATTTTCCTTGAATAGCAACAGGCTGTTTCCTAAATATCTGTCTCATCGTAGCTGAAATTCTACTTTAACTCTTCTAACAAAATTTCTTTGTTGCACTCACCCTAATTTCTGGGTTGAAGAGTCTTTTCCACTGGATCAGGATCAGAGCTTTTCCACTGAATCAGGATCGGAGTTTTTCCACTGAAATCCACTGAGGGGGTCTGTCAGCCAGGGTTCATGCCCCACGTTGGGCGCCAAATGTTATGAGTTCAAATGTGGGGTTCTTGTTCTTCTATAAAATATTATAAAAGTTCTCTCTGGGTGCCTTCCTTGGAATCAGGATTTTGTTGGTCCCTGTTCGGGCGCCAAAATGTGGTGAGCTTTTTCTTCTCAAAACGCCGCCAGGTGATAAAAGTTCAGATCTTTTATTATCTCCAATATAGCCCGGTTAGCTTAGAGGCCTATCTCTCTGCTTGATTCCAAGAGCTCTCTCCAAATGTCGCCAAATCCAAAGGTCTGGTCCTTCAGTCTCTGCCTCTGCTTTCTTCAGCCTCCAGCCAGCTCCACTCTTCATGTCATTCCGGTGAAATCTCGATTTGTAGCTTCTTCACTCTGAAGAACTTCCTTGACTGGCCCATTGAAGCTCTATTTTATGCTCCTTCAAGAGAGGGATTGTGGGTTTTCTCCCATAGTGCTCTCTGGCCCAAAGAGCTTCAAGGGAGGTGTGAACTCATTGAACTCCAATGAGTAAAGGTGTGAACACAAGCCTTGTATTAATTAGTTCTACTTAGTACCTTGTTTCAGGTTCTGCCCAAAACATCTTCTTGTAAGATTAGATCAACTCTAATTAGTTAGCAGTTAGTATGTATACATGTATATATGTATGTGAGAGGAAGAGAGAAAGGAAAGTCAAACATCATTTATTAAGCTCTTGATATTTGCTAGAGAATTGAGTGTTGAGAATTTGAAGACAAGCAGAAAAATTATCCCAGCCCTGAAGTAAATCACATTTTAATGGCAAAGATAGCATGCAAATAATCATGTACATACAATTATACAAATATTCTTTTAGTGTTAAAAGCAAAATGGAAGAAGAAAATTTTTGGAAAACAGATAAATATATGTGATTATATATTTATATGTATGCACAATACACATATATGTGTCAATGCACATATATGTGTTACCTATAATAATTTTATAAGAATTTTTGAGATATAAATAGATATTTTGTGTGAAAATTTTTCAAGGAGATGTCTTCAGTAACATATATGACTAAAAACTAAATGGAACTGGTCATTTAAAGAGAAAGGGCTACAAGATTGAGACCCAGTGTTTCATTGATATTTCTGTGTTTCAGTAATGTTGATGGAATTATAAACGAGGAAGAAGACAGGAGAATGAAAATCAATCCATTATACCAGTTGAATAACTACAAGATCTTCTATTAAAAACATATGGAAACAAATGATAAAGAATAAATCAGGAAAAAGGAATGGAGGAGAGGTCAACTTCACCACTATAATGAAGATCCCCACACATACAATGATGTAAATCTAAGCTATAACTCCTACCTGGGATAGACTTTAGTTAATAATTACAGCTGACATTTATGTAGCACTTCCAAATTTACAAAGGGATTTTATAATCTCATTTTAACCTCAGAGTACCAGTGTAAACTAAGAATTATTGTTATTATTATTCCATTTTTATAGTTGAGGAAACAAAGGATCAGAGAGATTATTTAACATTTTGCACATTGCTACTAAGTAAAAATGATGAGATTTTTTAACCCAGATCTTTGTTGATTTCAAACCCAATACAAAATTCAATGCTCCATTCTATGTCTCAGTTTTATTGGAATACTGGATACAATGGTAGTGCATAAACATTGTCAACTAGACAAAATCAGCTTGTGATTTCTGAGTGGTCAGAGTAGAACAGAGCAGGCTAGGAAATAGAGACAAAATAAAACAGAAGTTTAATTACAAAGAGAGGAAAAAAAATTACAAGCAGGGACACATGTGACAGAACCTTGTCACACTTTTGTGTGACACACAGGAGGGACACACTTTATGTAGATGTCAGTATTTATACCTGAAGCTGCTCAGTAGCTCCAACATTAAGGGATAACCAGCAATAATGCAACAAGTTTGCTCCACAGTAGGGCTTGATGACCAGAACAAGGATGCAGCTCCGCTTGATTGAGCTCAGAAAATACCTGGTACTGGCCAAAGCAAGATAATAATTATATGAAGCACTTCTGGGATTTTGATGTGGCAGAGGTCAATCAGAAGGTGAGCACAAAGGAGTGTTGTTATATCAAGCTCAGGGCACAACTTGCTTGGTGGGCCTTGATTCTGGAAAACAAGTTATCTCCTAGTATCTTAACATTACATATCTGATTTGTTAAAAGTGATACATATACTACAAAAAAAAAAAAAATACATGCAATTTAATTGCTATTCAACAAAAACAATGTTGTAATTGAAACTTTTTTCTTCCTTTGAAATAAAATTGCATCAAATGCCTCCCTAGTCCAACAGTTTTAGAGAGATAATAGCATCATGGAAGTTTGCAGTAAAAAGTTCATCTATAAAGAAAAATTCATGTACACTTCATTATCATTGTTTGCTCTTGAATTATATGAA
Organism: Antechinus flavipes; assembly: GCF_016432865.1. Lineage (NCBI taxonomy): Eukaryota > Metazoa > Chordata > Mammalia > Dasyuromorphia > Dasyuridae > Antechinus > Antechinus flavipes. Next base: position 47,775,264 of record NC_067403.1, read on the forward strand.
AGTGATTGTACAATATTGATTCATTAGTTTATTCATTAATTTAACAAGTATCTCTGCTAGACTACAGATCACACAAAAGAAAAACTGCTATAACTCTGCATCAAATTTAGACTCTTTTGGGAGGCAAAACATATAGTATAGTTCAGTAACAATGAAATTTTATATGTAACTAAGTGTCAAACTGTGAGTTTAACCTGAGCTAGAACAGTGATAAGCCTCACAGAAAAATCAATTATTCTATACTTAATATGGCTCAAATTCAGGTCATTTAAGTTTAATATTGGAATAAAATGAGATTCTCATAGGGTATTCGATGGTTACCAAAATGAGATTTATTTATATATAGCAGGAAAAATATATTCAACAAGGATAAGCAATGAACATATTTAAAGTTGATTGAGCTGAGCAACTTGCTTGTCTTGCCCATCGTAGTTTGCCAAATAGGAGAGTGAATAGATAGAGGGTTTTTTGATTGTCATACTCAGGTGATAACAAGATGTTGTCAACAGCCTGAGCCTGTAGCTTCTTGAGTTAATAAATTCTGGAGGATGGTCTCATTAACTTTATTTTAATAATTTTTTTTAGTTTATTTACATGGATAAGTTATTAGAAGTCCAGGTTAAACAGCAGATCCTACATGGTTACATTATATAAGCTTTGAGATTTTAAAAATTGTGACAAGGGATAGGAGGCCATATTTTTTACTCATTCCAAGGAAATCCTCATATAAAAAGCTCAGTGAGTCACAGTCACTTAACCTTCAGTTGGTCATCCTTAGGTACTCCAGTTTCAATGAAGAACTGGCATATGTTTTTTTCACTGATCAATCTGTAGCTGAATTACTTGATTATACCAGGAATGCTTATTTACAGTATCATTTTATGCAAATTTCTTTTTGAATGCTTTAACTACTTTCTTTTTACTGTTCAGTGTTCCCCTGGTCAGTGGTGATTGTCTTTCTACTATTTCTCAGTTGAATTATTATATGGATATATTCTTCAGCCCTAGTAAGCAGCAGTTCATTGTCCTTATTTACATCAGCAAAGGGTTTGCAAGAGTAGAGTTTCTGGATAGCAGATATAGGAAACCATTGCTTTGCATCAGTGAAAATGGTTTGTAGAAATTGGTAGTAGGAGAAGGTGGGGAGGGGAAGAAAAAGAGTTGGTATGGAGTGAAGAAAAGAGAAGGAATTCCAGAGGCAGCTGCTTAATCTTCTTGGGAGACTCAGTGAATGGGCCTCAGTAATTTTTAAGGAAAACAAAAATTAAACCTTAGGCTAACTTCTATTAGGTCAAGTGTCCATGTTTATATGGAACCTGTGTCCTAAACTCAGTATTGAATTAGATAGATAGATTAAAAAAAATGTTTAAAATGAAGTACAGCCCATGTGGGTAAACCAGTTTAAACAAAGAGTTTGATTTTAAAATCAACATAATATATTCCGTTTGGACTTGTCAGTAGCAAAAAATTTGACTGGTATGTAAACAAAACCAAGTTACATTATCATGCCCATGTCCATGGTTGAATTCCCTATTTTAATCAATTAATCTTTCTAACTAGTTCTGAAAGTATATATGCATTAAATTTTCACTCTAAATTTAAATATTCGGATGCATCCTACTAGCATCACCATAATTATTAATCTGATTCAGTAAACATTGAAGATACTACATAGTCAGGGCAAAATTTGTATTGAGTAATAGTGAGAGAGAAAGATGGATAAATAAATGTGGGAAGTGCAGTAGAGAAGAAGTATAGAAAAAAAAAAAGAAACTCATGCATTTTGAGAAGTGAAGTTTGGTATTTTGCTTGTAAGGAAAAAAGAATCACTTAATTGGTTTTGTTTTGCTTTTTTTTTTTTTCCTTTTAAAAATATTTTGTATTTGTTTTTCCCACTTGCATGTAAAATGTTTTAGCAAATTTCTATACATCAGTTCTCCTTGTTGCTGCCTCTAATTTGATGTTTTAATCAAATCAAGGCTGTTTATACCCTATCCTATGATAATAATATCATATTCTCTGTTTTCTTTTATTGATATTCTAATCATCTTTAAAGTTGCAATTAAAATGCTACATCATCTAATATTTTGGGGTCTCTATTTTTTCTTTTGTAAAATGGGTCAAATGGTATTTTAACTCTTTACTTCCAAGAATTTTGAATGAGGTACTCTGGGACTCATTAAAGCACTACATAAATAAGTTAATGTCATATATATATATATATATATATATATATATATATATATATGTGTGTGTGTGTGTGTGTGTGTGTGTGTGTGTGTGTGTGTGTGTGTTATTATTATTATTAATCAGGGAAGTTAAGAATGTGATTGATTGATGGTCTCAATAAAGTTTACTAGATCTGATAAAGTATCACTTCCTGAATTTCAAATATTTTACGTAGAAATCACTTGTGTGTAAGTTTAAAAAAATGATTTTTCCTGCAAGAAAACACTTCTCTCTATTGCTTAGAATAAAAGAGAACTGCTAGATTTTCTGTTTTTATTCTTCATATATTTCCTTCATAAAAATTTCTAGAAAATAGTTGACACCTTTTGATCTTTTAAATAAAAAATTCTCTTGTGAAAAAGAGTATATTTCATGGCCCTGAGCCAAGATGGTGGAGAGCAAACATGGCTTTCTGTAACCTCCTCTGACCTTCTCTGAAATCACTAGTACTTATCTTGGAATTACAGAACCTACAAATATTTGGAATTCAATACATTTCCAGAAGAAGATACTTTGGAAGAACTTCAAAATAGCTCTATTTCAATAGGCCAGGGAGACAGTCTGCCAAGCCCACAATGCAGCATATGGACTGGGTCAAGGAACTAGGATGGGGAGTCAGAGCTTTGCAGCTTCATTCATCTGGGAATCTTCTGTGGGGCTTAGGCTATTCTGTCCTGGTTTCAAGCAGTTGGTGAGCAAATTTGCTATAAAACCTCTCAAAGTGAATACAAAAGGCAATTTGAAAGCCAACCTGGTCACTATTACCCAGCACCAGAAGCCATTCAAAAGCATCAGCCCCAGGGCAAACTAAAGCAGCTGTCACCCCTTTACCTTACGAGCAGATCTCAACCATTAAAAAAGGGGAAACAAAAACAAAAAAGAACTCTGACCATAGACCACTTTTATAGAAAGAGTGAACAGACCTCAAGCCCTGATATACCTAAAGGCAAATCAACTTCAGATGAATCCCCAAAGGGAGATATTAGCTGGTCCCTATTTGACAAGGCTTTCTTGGAAGATCCCCAAAAGGATCTTAAAAAAGAGTTACAAGAAAAAATGGGGAAAAGAAATGAAATCTTTGCCAGAGGGTATGGAAAAGGAAAAACAGAAATTATCTGAAGAAAACTCCTTTAAAAATAAATTTGATGAAATGGAAAAAACATATAACTCCTTACAGATATGAAAAAAGATACCAATTCATTGAAAAATAGAATTTGTGAAATGGAAAAAAAAAACCACAATGAACAAAGCAATTCAATTAGCCAAATACAAAAGGAGCCAAAGAAAATTATACACTAAAAATTAGAATTGAACAAAGTGAAGTGAATAACTCGATAAGACTTCAAGAATCAGTGAAACAGAATCAAAAAAAAAAAATGAAAAAATGGAAGAAAATATGAAGTACCTCCTAGAAAAACAGCTGACCTGTAAAATAGATCTGGGAGAGACATCTAACGATTACTGGACTTCCTGAAAGCCATAATGAAAAAAGCGCCTAGAAATTATCTTTCAGGAAATAACAAAGGAAAAGTGCTCTGATATCTAAAAATCAGAAAGTAAAATAGCCATTGAAAGAATTCATCAATCCTCTCATGAAAAGGACCCCCAAATTAAAACTCCAAGGAATATCATGGCTAAATTTCAGAACTACTGGACTAGCCAGAAAGAAACAATTCAAATACCGAGTAGCCACAATCAGGATTAACCAGGATTTAGCAGCTTTCACCTTAAAGAATCAAAGGACCTGAAATTTATATTCCAAAAATTATTTCCTATTGTATTTCTGTTTTTGAAAAAAAAAATAATGTTTTTTTTTTAAAATTTCAGTTCAGGTGCTATATCTTACAGCATATCCTTTACCATATTTATATTTATATATTATATGCCACATATTGTGCATTTTCAGGAGGATTATTTACTACATTTTGTTTTTGGAAAAAAAAAAAAAACAATGGATAAGTCCCACTATCCTGAAATTGGTAGATGCTTACAAATGCTTGCTGCATTATATTGGATGTAATTAAAAATAAAATGGCTTCAAGTGAAGAATTCAAAAGCCTGTACAGCATACTTTTAATTAATTTCAAGCAGGAAAATTCCTTGTCTTTGACATGATCTAATATCAATAATTATGGATTAAATGTAATTGGATTTCAAGTATTTTGTCTTACTCTTAAGAACCTTCAATATGATTTTTTTAAAATTATAGTGAGTTTATTTTTTGTTCATACAGCTTTACAAATCATGTTGGGAGAGAAAAATCAGAATAAAATAGAAAAACCATGGGAGAGATTAAAAAAAAAAAAAACAAACAAAAAAAGTGAACATAGTATGTCTTGATTAATATTGTCTGCTTTTTTTTTTTTCTTGGATTCAGATGGCATTTTCTGTTGAATGTATATTGAGATTGTTTTGGATTCAAGAACTATTGAGACGAACTAAGGCTTTTCTATTTGATCATCACATAAACTTGATGTTATTGTGTACAATGTATTCCTGGTTCTGATTGTTTTGCTCTTCATCAGTTCATGCAAATCTTTCTAGGCCTTTCTATAATCAGCTTGCTCATCATTTTTTAAAGAGCAATTATATTATATTACTTGCATATACCACAACTTGTTCAGCCATTTCCCAATTCCTTTTTCCAAATTCTTTGCTATCACAAAAAGAGTTGTCACAAACATTTTTGCACATAAGGGTCCTTTTCCATTTTTTATGATTTCCTTGGGATATAGTCACATTATTGGCATTGCGGGGTCAAAGGGTAAGCACAGTTTTATAGATCTTTAAGCATAGTTACAGATAACTCTCAAGAATGGTTGGATCACTTCAAATTCCACCAGCAATGAATCAATGTCCAAGTTTTCCCACATCCCCTCCAACATTCATTATTAATTTTCCTGTCATCTTTGCCAGTCTGAAAAGTATGAGGTGGTACCTAAGAATTGTTTTAATTTGCATTTCTCTGATTAATAGTGAAATAGAGCATTTTTTCATATAACTATAAATGGTTTTAAATTAATCATCTGAAAATTGTCTATTCATACATATCCTTTGAACATTTATCAATTAGGGAATGACTTGTAATCTTATAAATTAGACACAGTATTTTATATATTTTAAAAATGAGACCTTTATCAGAAATGCTGTTTGTAAAGACTTTTTCCAAAGCTTCCTACTTCCCTTTTAATCTTGTTTTTGTTAGTTTTGTTTCTTGTGGTGTTCTCTTCTTTTTCTAAAATATCACTGTTCTCTCTGAGAGCAGGTTTCTTGGGGAGGTTTTCTGGAGGCAGCCTTAGTTTCAGTTCTGAATAACAATCACTCCAAATGCAGCCAGGTGTTAAAGTAGTTCTTTATTGTTTCTTCCAAAATAGCCCAGTTAGCTTTCTTTGGTTCCAAGAGCTCTTATTGCTAGCTTCAGCCTCCCTCTGAATTTCTTGGTTCTGTCTGACTGCAGATTAGCTTCTCAATCTCTGGAACTGAACTCTCTGTCAATCTTTCAAAGTGACTTCTGGCTCTAGCTCAACTCTGACTCATGGCTTTTTCTGAACTGACTCTGACTGACTCACTGAAGCTCTTTTTATGCTTGGTGTAAAATGTTGATTCCTCCTCTGAGAGTGGGATTATGGGAAGTGTGAATTCACAAAGTTACAAATTTAACTTTGTGTATCTTCTGTAAACCCTTAAAGGTGCAAACCCAAACATACAAACATTGCTTCCATCAATTCCATTTAGTACCTTGTTTCTTCTGGCCCATAACATCTCCTCATAGGATCAGATCAATCATACTGAACCATGCTAAATTAGATTATTATTATCTCTAAATTCTAACAACTTAACACTTTGTAAGGATTCCAACAGTTTCTGCAATTTTTTTTTAAATTTAATGTAATCAAAGTTGTCTATTTTGTTTTTCAAAATGCTCTCTGGTTCTTCTTTATTCATAAATTTCTCTATTCTCCAAAGATAAGATAGGTAAATTATTCCTTCTTCTTCTAATTTGTTTATGGTATTCTCTTTTATGCCCAAAATGTGTATCCATTTTGACCTTAATTTGGTAAGGGGTGTGAGATATAGGTCTGTGCTGAGTTTCCAACATATAATTTTCCAGTTTTCCCAGCATTTTTTTGTTAATTATTGAGTTCTTATTCCAGAAACTGGAGTTTGGGGGTTTGTCAAATACTAGATTGGTATAGACCTTGATTATTGTGTCACATGTATCCAATCTATTCCATTGATGCACGGTTAGCCAGTACCAAATGGCTTTGATGACTGCTCTTTTATGATATAGTTTTAGATTTGGCATTGCTAAGCCACCATTCTTTGTAGTTTTTTTTTTTTTTCATTATTTCTATTGATATTCTTGAAACTTTTTTCTTCCAGATAAATTTTGCTATTATTTTTTCTAGTTCTATGAAATAATGTTTTGGCAGTTTAATTAGTTTGGCACTAAACAAATAGACCAATTTAGGCAGAATTGCAATTATTATTATATTATTTCATCCTAACCATGTACAATTTATGTTTATCCAATAGCTTAGATATGATTTTATTTGTGTGAGAAATGTTTTGTAATTGTCTTCATAGCATTCTTGGGTTTGTCTTTGCAGGTAGATGCCCGTGTACTTTACTTTGTCTACATTAAATTTGAATGGGTTCTCTCTTTCTATTTCTTGGTAATGGGCTTTGTCAGTAATATATAGAAATGCTGATGATTTGTATGCAAATTTGCTAAAGCTATGAATTTTTCCAGCAGATTATTGGATAATAATCTAGGATTTTCTAAGTATATCATCATATCATCTGCAAGAAGTGACAACTTTATTTCCTCTTTGCCTATTCTGATTCCTTTAACTTCTTTTTCTTTTTTTATTGCAAAAGCAAATATTTCTTGTTCAATATTGAATAATAATGGTGGTAATGGACATCTTTGTCTCATCCCTGATTTTATTGGGAATGCATGCAGCTTCTCTTCATTACAAATTGTGCTTTCTGTAGGTTTTAAATAGATAATGCTTATTATTTTAAAGAAAGTTCCCTTTATCCCTATGCTCTCTCTCTTTTTTTTTTTTTAATTAGGAATGGGTCATTGTATTTTGTCAAAAGCTTTTTCTGTGTATATTGAGATTATCATATGATTTCTACTGGTTTTGTTATTGATATGGCCAAAATGATAATAATTTTCCTGCTACAAATTCCACTTGACCATAGTGTATAATCCTGCCAATTTGTCTGATTCTGAGAGGGCATGGTTGAAGAATAATTTTGCTGTCTATTTCTTCTTGTAATAGGTTTAAAATCTTCCGTAGAAATTTTCCTGCTCTACCACTGGGTCAAAATATATTTAGTATCATTACTACTTCATTATTTATGGTACCTTTTATCAAGATGTACTTTCTCTCCCTATCTCTTTTAATAAGATCTATTTTTTCTTTTTACTTTTGTTTTATCTGAGATCAGAATTGCTACACCTTTTTTTTTTTTACTTCAGCTGAAGCATAATAAATATTAAATTCTATCCCAGTCTTTTACCTTTATTCTCTATGTGTCTTTCTGTCAATTTTTTTTTTTGTAAATGACATATTGTAGAATTCTGTTTTTTAATCCACTGTTTATTTACTTCTTTTATTTTCTTCTTTTTGCTTCTTTTTTTTCTTGCTTGTTTTAAAGGAGAGTTCATCTCATTCACAATAATAGTTATGATTACTAATTCTATATTTCTCTCCATTCTATTTTCTCCCTGAATATACTCTTTTGTTCTCCCTTTCACCTTGTCCTTTAGTAGTGTTTTTTTTTAACCACTCAACCCACTACCTTATCTTCTATCATCCCTCCCCTCTTCTCTTAAGTAGTTTTTTTGTTTAATCACCCACCAATTACCTTATTTCCTATCCCCTCTCCAGCCTTCTCTTAGTAATGTTTTTTAAACTCACTCCACCCATTACCTCCTCATTTATTACCTCTCCATGCCTTCTCTTACCTTTTTCCATAGTTTTTCTGTCCTCCCTTCTATCCTGGCTCTCTTTTTTCTTTTCTCTTTCTCTTACTACTTCTTTATAGGGTTAGATACTTTCTATAACCAACTGAATGATTAAATTATTCCCTCTTAAAGCCAAAATTGTGAAATCCAGCTTCTGACAATGCTTTTCCCTCTCCCTTGGAACGCAAATAATATGAAAAATTTTGACAGATTTTTAGCAAATATGTAACATGCTTGATTGAAGACATTACAATTATTTTCTTTAGATTAGTAAAAGATAAAAAGTAGTCTCTCTCTTACAATGTGTCAACTAATTTACCACTAACTATTAAGTATATTGTTATTCAACATTTAGAATCTTTCTAGTAGAAATGAAGTATGTTTAGAGTACCATGCTTTAGCCATTAACTACTGCTAGTGCCAGTCTTAGAGTTTCTAGGTACAGTACAGTGTCTTATTTTTTTCACTTAAAAGTTTACTGGAAAACAATCAGTTCACTTTCTTGATCAGTATTACTGAAGGCACAAAGCTAATTAGATTTAATTTCATAGTCTAAAATCATGATTCAAATCAAAATAACACATAATCTTGAGTTCTAATCAAACTTGTTCTGTTATCAAATTTTGGGATATGATAACGGTTAGATTATTTTTGCCATTCTGTATTTTTGTAAAGTATTTCCATCATAGGAAATGTAATGTGATAATTTAACAAAGCATCATTGTCATTATCTATACAAGTAATAAGAACATGATGACCAGAGGGCACTTAGAATGCATGAAGCACAGGTATATAATTTGTTACATGAGACATTCCACTGCCAAGATCAACATGGTAAGTCTGCCTCCATCACTGCTACCTTATCTGTGTATGAAAACTCAAGTTGATCATGTTATCGGGGCAGAAAGAAAGAGAATAATGCTCCTGGCAGAGGGCTTCCCACTGAAACTGAACTGCTTCAATGTGACTGAATTTGTGCTCACCATCATTGCTACTTATTTGTCCCTGGCCTTTATAGAACTTTAACAATGCCCCTGAAGGACTCTATGGAAATATGTCTACCTCCTGCCCAAGAAAATGGATGAGTATGTGGCAAACCTTTATCTTTTCATCTCTATTGTGCACCTGCCAGAACTATTTGATGAGTAAGTCAAGTAACTGAAACTTAGTAAGGATGGGACCTTCAAATCTATTACAGGTACGAAACTTCTATAACTACAGCCAAAAGACCTTTTAAGGAAAAGAACACCAGTTTTTCTTCTGTACACAATAGAACCAAACCCAATAAGCTGCTTTCTACCATGCACAATGCATAGATCATTAAAATTATAATTTTATGGTTGGGGAGCTAAAATTTAAAATTTTGTATGGATCATAAAATATGTAGTTGAAATTACTATGAAATACAACTTCAAATATAGGAATATGTCATGTTTTGAAGGACATCAAATAGCAAGAAAAAGGATGAGTTTTGGTAAAAGGGAAAAATTATACTTTTATAAGATATGGCAAATAGATTATTCTGCAATGAATATATTGGAAGGGACTGACTTTAGGGGAAATACAACTGGTGGAGATAATACATAGAAAAAGATTTATGGAAGAGATAAAACCTACAGAACTTTGTATTGAATTGCCTATGAAAGGTGAAGTGAAGAGTTAAAAATTCTAAAGTTTAAACATGGTAAGCTGGGAGCAAGGGGAAGTGGTACCACTGGTAGAAACAAAATCTGGCTCTCTAGAAAGCTTTGTTAAAATACATTTATCTGTCTTTTATTAGTAGGTGTTATATTATTATCTATTATCAATTAATATGTTTAGAGTAGTTACATAGGACTTTATAAAATAAGATATAATTATTTTATCATCTCAGATGCAGAATGGAATGGTGAATACTTTACTGGACTTAGACTCAAGGAGAGTTGGGTTTCAATCCTATTTGGCTGTGTGACTATGGACAAGCCACTTACCTTTGCAAGGCAGTCAGAAACTAGTTTATGTATGTATTAGTAGAAATTCACTATTAAATGCTCTTATCCTCAGAAGATCACAAGTCAGTTCTGTAATCTTGTTTTTTTATTAGATCATATAACTGTTATTTTTCAAAGAGCAGGGTATTGAGGAAATGTGGCTTAAGAAAAGATTGATTGTTATGGATAGGGCTGGAAAGTTTTCATGAAAAAATACCTGGCCTTTCATTGTATAAGTCATCTCCTTTCTTAGGAATACCTTGAGTACATAGATTGTCTTCCTTTAAATATATATATATATATATATATATATATATATATATATATATATATATATATATCTTTTTTTAAAAATAATGTAGAAGGCTGTCACAAGTTCATTTTCCCAAGACCACTCTTGAACTTTACATTTTCTATATAATGCCAAAGAAACTTTCACACCATGGAAGCTAGAGATTTCCCTGTAACTTCCTTACTCTCTTCTAGTGGCCCCCATGATTGTTCAGCTTCTCCCAAAAATTTCTTTCCAAAACTTTCCAAAAAGTTCTTGTTTTTCTTCCTCTTCAAGGTCTTTTGATTCTCTGTACTTTTTGCACCATGCCTATTTTCCCTACTTCTCTCTCCAAATTTTCAGCTTCATTTTATATGTTGTCCTTTCCCATTAGAATGTAAGCTTCATGAGGACAAGACTGTCCTTATATTTATAACCATATCTCCAGTGTTTTCCAATGTGCCTGACATATAGCCAGTGCTTAATAATTGTTTATCAAAAATTTGTTTCTCCAGAAATTAGAACAACATTGGTAAATTGTAAACAATAAAGAAAGAAATTGTTGCTCTTTTATTCATTTGTACAAAACATGGAAATATTGCTCAAGGAGCTAACTGAGTATCTCCTGGATAGTAAGCAATTGTTTTGATGTGAAGTTTGTATCCTGAATAAATGGCAAAGTATGCTGACTTAACAACTTAGTCACTGGATGATCCTTGTGGTAGCTCAATGGTTTCCTTTCTCCTTAGCTTCATCTGTGTTTGCATTTAAATCTTATTGGATGATGATGATGACTTTGCAAAGCTAGTATTCATAAATAATAGAAATACTGCTTGAAATAGCTTTTCACCAAGAGACTCAGCAAGTGGCAGGAAAAGATTTCTGAGGAAATTAAAATCTTGACCCCATTTCAACACCCATCTTAATGGTCATTATTCATTCTTGAGAATACCATATTATGCATTTGTTAATATAGCATTTCCTGGTGTGCATGCCATAGGTTGTTTCTTCCAGCAAGAGAAGAAATTAGTAATATATAACATTATATTCACATTAAAACATTAAACTGAGAAGTTACTCTTGTGTGACTTTAGCTTTAATCATATCAGTTAGTTTCATGTGGAGCAATTAACCAGATAATTGTCTTAATGTGAAACTACACTGAACATTTTAGAATAGGGTTCCATTAATATGAAATTTATTCTTAAGTTATTTGAAGTTAATGGTAATATGCAATTTGGGAAAAGACAAAATAGGTCAATAGTCTAATCTAATTTTATTTTATAAATTTAAAATAGTTTCCATGCTTGACTACACATCTACTTGGCTATAAAGCATGTATTGATACATATCCAATTCCATGGAGACATAGGTAAAAGATAGATATCTATATCTAGTTCTCTAGAGATACTTCTATCTCTGTCTCATATCTATCTATGAAAATGACTTTGTAGATGTTTAGCCTATGAAATGAAATACATATATGTGTAGATGTGTATACATATGTGAAAGGTGGAGGTTGCATTCATTTTTATAAATACTTACAAAGGTATAATTTGCTTTAATGATTTTTAAGGTCATAGATAAAGATCTCATAAATGATTTTATCAAAATATTTTATTTTGCAGATTCAATTAGAACACTTATTAAAGACAAATTAAAGACATTATCTAGAAATTAATATCATGGGAGGGATTTGAAATCATATATTCTGAATACAGTATTTTTTGTATTATATTGCTTCTCAAGTGTACCCCCAAGTATATGATTTTGGTATAAAAAATGATACATTAAACAAATTAGAAGAGCAAGAAATAATTTATCTGTGAGATCTTTGGAGAATGAGGAATTTATGATCAAAGAAGCATTAGAGAACATTATGAAATGCAAAATGGACAACTTTGATTACATTAAATTAAAAGTTTTGCACAAACAAAATTAATAGGAATATATTAAAAGGGAAGTATGCAATTAAAAAAAAAATACAGCAAGTGTTTCTGATAAAGGTCCCATTTCTAAAATATATAAACCACTATGTCAAATTTATAAGAATAAAAGTCATTCCCCAACTGATAAATGGTAAAAGGATATGAACAGATATTTTTCAGATGACAAAATTAGTCATCTATAGTCATATGAAAATGCTCCAAATCACTATTGATTAGAAAAATGCATATTAAAACAGCTCTGAGGTATCACCTGACACCTCTAAGATTGGCTAAAACGACAAGAATAGATAATGATAAACATTGAAAGAGATGTGTGAAAATAGGCATATAAAGGCACTGTTGGTGCAGTTCTGAAATGATCCAACCTTTCCAGAGAGCAATTTGGAACAATGTCCAAAAGGTTATAAAACTCTGAATATCTTTTGACCTATGTCACAATGAAGCAGCACCTGATGAGTGCAGAGGCAACAGGCCAGGGGTCATTGCTGGTTGTGGACACTTGTTGGATGTGGAGTTCTTGTTTCTGGATTCCTGGTCAGAGGGCAGAGAAGAAGTGAAGCAGAGACACCATTCCCCTGACCCCAGGATCAGAGGTCCTTACATTAATACCTCTTATTAAAAATAAAAAAAAGAACAAATAAAGAAGAAAGAACCCAGACATAGAAACATACTATAGGAACAGGGAATATTTCAAGATTCATCTTCAGAGGAGTACACTGAAGTTAAAAAAAAAAAAAGCTTCTATTCCAAAGTGTAACATGAAATGGCTCTCTGCCAAGAGAAAATTTATAGAAAAACTCAAAAAAGAACTTAAAAATCAAATGAGATACATTGAATAAAAACAACAAAAAATAAAATCATCCAAAAAAAAAAGATTATGAAAAATGTTAACTAACTAGAAAAGAAGATACACAGTCTCAAAGAAAAAAATAGCTCTTGGAAAATTAAAATTGGGCAAAGGGAAGCCAGTGAAGCTATGCTAGATCAAGAAATAAAATAACAAAACAGATTATAAAGAATGAAAAAAATAGAATATGAAACATTTTTTTAAGAAAAGTGACAGATTTGGAAAACTGATCAAGAAGACAAAATATAAGAATAATTGGATTGCCTGAAAATTGTAATTAAAAAAAGAACCTTGATACAGTAATACAAGAAATAATCCAAGAAAATTATCCTGGAGTGAGGGAAAAGTAGAAATAGAAAAAAAAAACACAAAAAAACCCCAAAGAAACACTAATTACTGCCTCAATGAAATCCTTTGTGGTAGACACAGGAACATTCTTGCCAATTTTGAAATCCCCATATCAAAGAGAACATTTGCAAGAAACAAGAAAAAAATTCAAATACACTGGAGCTACAATTAGAATTGTACAGAATTTACCAGTGGCCACAATAAAAGAAAGCATATCCTGGAATAATATCTACCAACAATGAAAAGAACTAAGCCTGGGCCAAAAAATATCATATACAACAAAAATTACCTATAATTTTGAATGATAAAAAATGAATAGGCAATGAATTTTCAGATTTTCAAGACTTTTTATCAACTAAACTCGAACTTAACAGAACATTTAACAGGAGTCAATATTAAAGATCAATTTTAAGGAACTCAGAATAGACAAACTGTTTAAACATGGACAGATTGTTTTTTTGTTTTTATTACATGGGAAGTATAAACTATATGTTTATGATTCACATCAACAGTAGGGTATCCCAAAAGAAAGATTGACAGAGTTGAGGTACAAATGAGATGCAGAGAAAGAATAGCCACAGAGACATTGGAGGGGGGAGGCAGACTCCTATATATACCATGAAGGGTATAGCACCTTCCAAAATTTATAAAGAAATAAGGATGGAGGGATGGGCAGGTGAGGAAGCAAAGGCTGGGGAGAGTTTAAGCAATAGCAAGGAAAGTTATAGAGCAGAATTTAATTAAAGAGTCAGCAGGTATAAGAAAGACATGTGTGTGTGTTTGTATGTGTGTGCATGTATGTGTATGTATATATCTACATGTGTATATATAAATATATCTTTTCTTAACTGTAACTTTGCTTGGGTGTGGAGGGAGGATGAAAAGCACAAAGAAAGAATAAAGTAAATAAAATGCCCAGCAGAGAACCAAAGAACAATTTACGAAAGAGTAAAGACAAAATGGAAAATGGACATTCATGAATATAATTTCTTTTACTAATATACACACACACACACACACACACACACACATACACATACATGTTGATGTGGTAATTTATAAATCCCAGCAGAAGAACCTGATGTTTCTGCTTGGGCACAGGACAATGTTCTCTTTTGTTTTATTTATTTTGTTATGTAATCCTATTTGGCTTTTCTTTTTCTTCTTGCTTGTCCAAATGTGTATGCTGTCAATGGGATTGACAGAGAAGGACCAAAATGGATGATTTAGCTTCTTACCTGATTAAGCTTCCGACTTTGATAAAGAAGTCTAACTTGACCTTGAATGACATTGCTGCTATAGATTTTGCGTTTTTCTCTTACCAAAGACCATTGATAGAGAATTGTACTTAGTCATAATTTACATCCTCTTGCATTTTATAAGCCTCAGAAACAGGTAAATTATCTACTTCTTCTCAGCATGCCCTGGAAGCTTTCTTTTTCTAAATATCTAATCCCAACTACTGTATAGTTTAACAATTGATAGGTTTGATATTACTTTTGTTAGATCAGTAATTTAGGTGAGAAAATTTTGAGTTCTTATATTATTTGAATTGGAAACTTGATTTGCTGTATTCTTCTATGGTATTAATATTAGTTAGTATGTTAGTCTTAAAGAAACAGCAATCAAACATTATCAAACAGATCATTGTTAAAAAATAGTTTCCCTTTAAAGTTCCTCTTCACACTGAACATGCTTTATCTAACAAAGGCATCAAAAAACTATACACTTTGGGAGTGTCAGAAGCTACCTTGAGCCAATGAAGTTTTTTTGACCAATTGAAGAGTTAGATTCAGATTTTAAAAATTCTGAGTTTAATATATTTATTGAAATGATTTCAAATTTGCAGGCTATAGAAAGAGATGATAATGGGAAAAACCACATAAACTTAGTAGTTCCAAAATTTTTTTTTATGATTAATTAGATACTCTTCACCATTCCAATTCAATTTACTCATTACATGTTTAGAGGGATACTTCCAAAACTGCTACAGACCTTGGCATATGAATCTATAATACTAACTTAATAGTCAAAGGGTAACCTCTCTAACTAATCATATTTATTCTGGTTTGGAGACCTTGTGGTTATAATACTTTGTTAAGAGGAGAATGTTACAAATGTGTATGCAAATCTCTTTTTCTTGAATGCTGCCTTCAATTAAATGTGACAGGCACATATCTTCACTGAATTTTTAATCACCACATGGAGAACTGCAGTGCACTTGTGCATCTGTTAGTTTCAGACACCCCCAATCACTAGTCTTGCTAATAGGATTTGCTTTTATCAATGTCTGCATCAATAAAAGGGCAAGTGCAGTTTATGTCTAACCTGGGGAATAGGTGAGCTTTATCTCCTCTCTGTAGTCAGACTGCACAGCTTTTCAAAATGTCTATTTTAGTATTAAACTTCTGAAGTCAGACAATTGAGGATACATTTGGCATGTATATTATGGCCTCTTGGAAACCCAAGAAAATCAACTGTTTCAAATTTAAATACCAAACACCTGGTATAATATTGAGACTGTGATTTATTAGAAAACCAAATGGCATATAAATAAAACCGTACTTTAATATGCCATTTAGAAAGTAGAAATGTATATACACACATACATATGTATGTATATATGTAATACATATATACATACATATGTATGAGTGTATTTTTATGACTTACACGAGTCATTAAGAAGGGTTGACTAAAATCTAAAAACTTCTAGACTTTCTCATCTTTAGATTAATGCAACCTGAAAATCACTATTATCTTTAACTGATTAGTCAGTATTTTCAGGTGTTGTATGAGCTAGAAAATGTTTTTAAATGCATCAAGGCTAAATTAATTGTAGAATATTCATTTAACATATAATTTCAAGAGGAAAAAGTTCAAAAGCATTTTCTTATATATCACCTATGTGCAAGGTAAGAACTGTGTAGTAATGATCATTTTCACCTTTATGAGGCTCTTCAATAATTGATGATGACCCCAAATTTCATTTTGACAGGAGCAAGATAAGACAATAAATTATAAATATGTGTTGGTTTTAGAAGAATGATACCTCACACTGAAGCTTGTTACTCTTCAGAAAAAAGTTAGAGAATTTATTGAATAGTCTTTTGTGGATATTTTTAAGAACAGAATTTCAGTTGCCTTTGAAGGAATAAATTTAAGCCTGTTTGCTAAAAGAAGACATAAGTATACAATTTAAGGATAAAGCGAGTCACCAATAGGACTGAGCAGTTTCTGGCCAAGTGCCATGACATAAGTCCCAGAATGTATGAGGTAGTTGGAGGAGCCAGAAGAATGGAAAAGCAAAAGATCCTTGAAAAGAGTAGTGTAAAAGGATAGTGTGTGTGTGTGTGTGTGTGTGTGTGTGTGTGTGTGTGTGAGTGTGTGTTTGTACTTATGGATGTATTTTATTTCAAAGGTTTTAGTATCTGATGGAAGAACAAGAGATTGAACAAGCACAAAATTAGGAAGCATATGTTCATTCTCAAATTGTACTTTGGAATGTCCCTGTCACAATAACACTCTTCCCTTAAAACTCTACCATTTGGAGGGGAGGGATAGATAGCTGAGGTTCCCACTGAATAGCTAGGAGTCACAATCAGTATACTTCTAGTTCTAGAGGCAGAAAGATATGATTTTGGATCTAGGCTCATACACTTACTAGCAATGTGACCCTGACCAAATCACTCATTACTCATTTGCTTCAATTCCTTATTTGTAAATTGAACTGGAGGAGGAAAAGACAAACTATTCCAGGAATACATCATTTGCCAGGGAAACAAGGGATCATAAGCAATCACAAAGAGTCTGACACAACTGAAAAATGATTAAACAAAAGGAGGTTTCTATCAGGGAGAGGGAGCAATGAAAAATATGCACTAAGTCCTATAAATATATGACAGATTTACTGTTTAGGGGAGAATATCAAACAATTAAATCAAAGAATATGAACAGACAATGTCAAATGATATGAGCAGACAATTCTCAGATGATGAATTTAAAGTCATCTTTAGTCATCATGCTCATAAGAAGAAATGCTTCAAATCACTTTTGATCAGAGAAATGCAAATTCAAAAATTCTGAGGTACCACTTCATACCTCTTAGATTGACAAAATGACAGAAAAGGCTTGAATAATGTTGAATAAATAAATGTTGAAGGGGATGTGGGAAAACTGGGGCATTAGTGCATTGTTGGTGGCATTGTGAAATGATCCAACCACCCTGGGGAGCAATGTAGAACTATGCTCAAAAGAATATCAAACTGTGTACATCCTAAACTACTGGATCAAAGGATATGCACAGTTTGATATTTTTTTGAACTGGGCTTATATTCCAAAGAGATTTTTTTTTTTAACAAAAGGAATATACTTATATTTCAGTTGTCCAGGTTAATTTTACAAAAATCTATTATGTCTCAGAACTCAAATTAATACAGAAAAAGCAAAACATATCATTTACAGACCAAAATGGAATAAAATTTTCTTTTTTTCTTAGATTAATGCTTTTATAAATTTAAAATTTTTTTATTATATCTTTTTATTTATAAGATATATACATGAGTAATTTTTCAGCATTGATAATTGCAAAACCTTTGGTTCCATTTTTTCCCTTTATTCCCCCCACCCTTTCTCTCAGATGGCAGGTTGACCAATACATGTAAAATACATTAAAGTATAAGTTAAATACAATATATGTATACATGTCCATACAGTTTTTTTGTATACAAAAAGAAACAGACTTTGAAATAGTGTACAATTAACCTGTGAAGGAAATCAAAAATTCAGGCAGACAAAAATAGAAGGATTGAGAATTCTATGTAGTAGTTCATACTCATCTCCCAGAGTTCTTTCTCTGGGTGTAGTTGGTTCAATTCATTACTGCTCTATTGGAACTGGTTAGGTTCATCACATTGTTGAAGAGGGCCACGTCCATTAGAATTGATCATCATATAGTATTGCTGTGAAGTATATAATGATTTCCTGCTCCTGCTCTTTTCACTCAGCATCAGTTCATGTAACTCTCTCCAGACTTTTCTGAAATCCCCCTGCTGGTCATTTCTTATAGAACAATAATATTCCATAATATTCATATACCACAATTTATTCAGCCATTCTCCAATTGATGGGCATCCACTCTGTTTCCAGTTTCTGGCCACTGCAAAGAGGGCTGCCACAAACATTCTTGCATATACAGGCCCCTTTCCCTTCTTTAAAATCTCTTTGGGATATAAGCCCGTAGTAACACTGCTGGATCAAAGTGTATGCACAGTTTGATAACTTTTTGAGCATGGTTCCGGAATGGTTGGATCTGTTCACAATTCCACCAACAATGTATTAGTGTCCCAGTTTTCCACATCCCCTCCAACATTCATCATTATCTTTTCCTGTCATATGAGCCAATCTAAGAGGTATGTAGTGGTATCTCAGAGTTGTCATAATTTGCACTTCTCTGATCAATAGTGATTTAGAGCACCTTTTCATGTGACTAGAAATGGTTTTAATTTCTTCATCTAAAAATTATCTGTTCATATCCTTTGACCATGTATCAATTGAAGAGTGGCTTGAGTTCTTATTAATATATAATAATATCATTCTTTGTGTCTAAATCATGGACCCATTTTGACCCTCTCTTGGTATAAGACATTAGGAGTGGATCAATGTCTAGTTTCTGTCATACTAGTTTCCAATTTTCCCAGAATTTTGTCAAATAGTGAGTTCTTATTCCAAAAGCTGGGGTTTTTGGGTTAGTCAAACACTAGATTGCTATAATTATTGACTATTTTGTCCTGTGAACCTACTGATAGCTAATGCAGAAGTAACCAAAACAGAAAAAGAAAATGATAGGCTAATTTTCTTAATGAATATCGATACAAACTTTTTGAATAAAATATTAGAAAAGAGATTGAATGCAATTGTCATCAGAATAATACATTAAAACCAGAGTAATTTTATATTGGGAATTCAGATTTGGATAAATATTAGAAAAGCTATAAGCGTAATTGACCATACCAGTAACAAAACCTATATAAATTATATGATTATTTCAATAGATATAGGGGGGAAAAAAAGAAAACTTTGGACAAAATACAGCATCTTTTCCTCTTCAGAAAAAAGAAAGAAAGAAAGAAAACAAATACAAGCAACAACAACAACAACAACAACAACAAAAACAACAAAAACAAACCATTAGAGATCATAGGAATGAATGCAGCTTTTCTTAAAATGAGAAATAGTTTCTATCTAAAACCACCAGCAAATATATATAAAGGAGGTAATCTAGAATCCTTTTCAATAAGATTAGTGGCTATTTAAAGATGCCCATTATCACCATTATTATTCAAAATTGTGAAATTCATGTTAGCTTTAGCAATAAGAAAAGAAAAAAGAAGAGGTTGAGTTAAGATGGAGGAATGAAGGTAGAGGTTCAGCTGGGTTGTCCCACACATCCTCTCAAATATTTTAAGTTATGACTTTAAACAAATTCCAGACTTGTAAAATACACAAAATATGTAATGAAACATTTTTCTAGCCCAAGAAAAAAAAGGTAGGCAGTAAACAACAGTTGCACAAAATTAAAAGTATAACACAGTCCAGGGTAATTTATATAAGCTATATTTAATTATTCATTCAATGTTTCATAGAATTCACTTGAAACACATATGCTTTTTTGTTTTAAAATTTTTTATGTTTATTGAGTTTATTTTTCTGATATTGAATTATTTGAACTCTATTTCTAATTCTATTAAACAGGGTAAATTTTTTGTTTGTAAAAATGTATGCATTTTTAAATTTTTCTATTGGCATATTTTTGAGCAAAACTACCCAATAAGTTCTCTTATTTTCCCTTTAATGTCAATGCTCTTTTTATAAACAATATTTGTAATATTGGTAAAATGATCTTTCTTTTACAAATTACATGAATTTTTTATGAAATATTTTTGTATTTAAAATTCAATAGTTTCTCATTTCAAAATTTTAATCTCATATTTGTACTAAATAATTTCAGTTTTCTTTTAAAAATATTTCAATGTTTTATTTTCCTAGCATATATTTTAATTTGAATATTCAATTAATTGGTCTGGTAGTACAAATATTGATAAAAGCAGTACATAGAGTTAAATATTCTCAAAAGATTTCTTTAGCATCCTCAAAAATTTTAGATGCTGTTTTACGATTGCTTTAGTTTTTGATTAATTACTCTATTATTTATATGATTTTATCTTTCATCTACAAATTCTTTAAAGATAATTTTTTTCTGAATTAATTCTTATTCCTTTCTTCAATAGCCTTAATTGAGTATATTTGTCATTCTATATTATTAACAGAAAAGAAATGTTTAGAGTTTCTGGATTTTTGCTTTTTTGCATGTGTTTGTCAACTTTGTATCTTGCTACATGGTCAACTTATACATATCTTTCATATAATACATGGAAAAATATCTATATGTGTGCATAAATATTTAAGCTATCTAAAGTCTTCATATTATTTAGCCTTAAAGATCCATTTAATGAATTGTTGAATAATTTAGGAGATGGTCTACTGAATCATTTACTTTAAACAGTTGTGGAGAGAAAGGGGGGGGCAGAGGAAGAGGGAAAAAGAAAGGAATAGTCAAACAAATAGAAAGATAGGGAGAAACAGAGAAAGGAAAACAAAAAGAGAAGGAAGAGAAAACAAGCGAAATAAAAAGAAATAGACTGAAATTGCTTAACTCAGTTTCCATTTCCACAGTGAATACAATGTGAACTCTTATGAGAAGCATAACTGATAAACTGTGAAATAGACTTCAAAATCCTATATAATTTCTGATCTAAGGTGTCACATAAAAAGATGCCTTTTATTAAACAATCATGTTGCCAGTGGTTTCTAAGATATTATTTGCTTAACATATAATTATTGTGCATAATTGTGAACAGTTCATTTTCATTTTTTCTATTTGGCACACAGGAAAGTATAACAATGAATATATTTCTTCCCTAAAAAAAGCTTTAAAGATTTAACTTCAGTTCAGAAAATGATCATATAAATGCACACACATACATGTACAATTGTGTTTGTATGTATATATGAATTGGAGATAATAAAAAAGTCATTAGCACACACATGTATGTTTGTGTTTGTATATGTGTATAAATTGGAGATAATCAAAGAGAAAAGTTATTAGCATTAGGGGGATATGTAAAATACCTATTCTAGGACGTAGGCTTTTAGATGAGACTTGAAAAATTAAGTGAATTCCAAGGAAAGAAGTAATGGGAAAAGAATTCCAGTTATGGAGGACATGGAGGACATGGAGGACATGACTGAAATTTAAAGATGAAAAACTGTATTCAAGGAATAGCAAGGAGATTAGAAATGTACCTGGTGGTAAGCAAGATGTAAGAAGAATAATACAATAGGAGAATATAGATTATGAAATACTTTGAATGACATAATTTATATTTCATAGTAGTTACTAACCCACTAGAGTTTATTGAATAAATAGATGCATGACATAGTAAAACATGAGTTTTATGAAGATAAATTCAATAGATAAATGGTGAATACATGGAGTGAAACAGGGAATGACTTGAGGGAAGGACATCAGCCAGAGAGATATTGCAATAGACCAGTTTTGAAATAATTCCAATAGGATAGCAAAAGCACAAAGACATAACAAGGGGCTTAACAATATGTATTATCTAAGTAGAATCAACAAACTAGACAACCAAATCAAGATGGGGTAGTGATAGAAAGTAAAGAATAACTGGGTTTTTAAGCCTCTACTTAGGATATTCTAGTGCTCTCATCAATAATAGGGGTGCTAAGATGTAGGGATATTTTGTGGAGGAAAAAAAAAAGGCAGTTGGGACATAATGAACATTAGTTGTCTATGAAACTTCCAGTTTAAGATTTTCAAAAAACAATTCCACTCAAATTAGGGCTAGTTAAATGTATTTGAGAATGTTCAGAATATAGATGTAATTTCATCTATGGGAATTTATAAGACAATCAATTGAGATGATGTTGGGGGAGAAGAAAAGAGAACAAAGAGCACAGAATTGAGGAACACATATATTGAATGTGTGAGAATGAGATAAAAGAAACTAAATTAAAATTCAGACTAAGAGACTAAGAGAAGGTAGAAAGCTAAAAAGAGAACCAGGAGAGAGCAGCATCACACACACACACACACACACACACACACACACACACACACACACGGAAGAATAACGAGAACTTCAGGTGAAGAATATGATTGACTACACCAAAAGTTATTGAGAAATCAAAAGGATGAGGGTTGAGAAAATAGCATTAGATCTATCATTAAAAGACAGTTGGTAATTTTGGCATGGACAGTTTCATTTTAATGATGAGATATGAAGTTAGACTTCACAGTCAAGAGGAGAATGAGAAGAAAGGAGATTGAAACACTCTTTAAATGGCCTCTTTAAGGAGCTTGAATAGTAAAAGGAGGGAAAATATTGGATAACAGCTAGCAGTAGGATCAAATGAGTTGTTTTAAGAATAAAATATATATGTAAATGTTTGTAGTCAATAGAAGAAGGGGATATAAAGGAAACATTTATTAAACATCTTCACTTGCTATAAAGGAACTATGTCTAATACCAATGACAATTATAGTGGCAGTGGTGATGGTGGTATTAACACATTAATGAAGTTAGCTATTATTACAAGAAAGTTATATTTTGGAATAGTGGCAATTAGAATGAGGGGACTTTTTGCATGTATATTGTTAGCTATGTATTTATGGAAAATAATTTCTGAAGCTACAACATATGGTGAGGATTTCTCTTTAATAGGCTAAAGTGGTAAAAGTGAAACTATTTTTACATTTTTTCATTATTAATTAGTGACAGTATGTTTTTCATTATGATATATGGACTCTGTGTTAATCTGTTACCTTGTGTATGTATTTGTTGTCATTATTGATGTTCAATGACTATTCTGTCAAATATGTTAGTATGTGGCTCTGTAATAGTTTCAGGAAATTTTTGGTGAGTAGGTGGTTCATTGAATAGCATGCTCATCCTGGAAGAAGGGAAACTCATCTTCCTGAGGTCAAATTTCACCTAAGACATTTACTTTGTGTCAAAATGGAAAAATTACTTTACTCTGTTTGTCTCAATTCCTCATCTCAAAAATGAGCTGTAGTAAGTCATGGTAAACCACTCCAAGATTTTTCTCACGAAAATCTTAAGTGGGGTCACAAAAAGTCAGACATGACCTAAAGAAGAATGAAGAAAATGTATTAATGACATGTATTTCCTATTGTCTGGAGTAATTTTATTTTATTCATTTTTAAGATAATAATGTTTTATTTTTCAAAATATATTGAAAGGTAGTTTTCAACATTCATTCTTGCAAAATCTTGTGTTACCAATTTTTCTCCCTCAATCACCCTCTACCCCCCTCCAAAAAACATGTAATCTAATATAGGTTAAACAAGTACAATTCCTAGAAACATATTTCCACATTTATCATGAATCAGCAGGGGGAAAAATAAGAAAGAAAAAAAAGCAAGCAAATAACAACAACAAGGCAAAACTATCGTAGTGTGATCCATGTTCAGTCCCCTTGTTCTCTCTAAGGATGCAAATGGCTCTTTCTATCATTAGTCTATTAGAATTGATCTAAATCACCTCATTGTTAAAAAGAGCTAAACTCATCACAATTAATCATCACATAATCTTGTTGCTCTGTAAAATGTTCTCTTGGTTCTACTAAACCAAGTAGCTTAGCATCAGTTCATGTAAGTCTCTCCAGGATTTTTTGAAATCATGCTGCTGATCATTTCTTATAGAACTATAATATTTCATTACATTTATATACCATAACTTATTCATACATTCCCTAACTGATGGACATCCACTCACTTTCTAGTTTCTTGCCATTACAGAAAGGGCTGCTATAAGCATTTTTGCATATGTAGGTCCTTTCCATTTTTTAATAATAATTTTGGCATACAAGCCCAGTAGACAAACTGGTGAATTAAAAGGTATGCACAGTGTGATTGTCCTTTGGGCATAGTTCCAAATTGCTCTCCAGATGGTCATATCAGTTCACAAATCTACTAGTAATAGGTAAATGTCTAACTGGAGTCATTTAAAAAGAATTAGCTAGCTAGAACTATGCATTCAAAATGATTAAACTATGTAATGTAGTTTGTAAAATGGTAACAAACTGTATATATAGTTCATTAAAAAGAAAATTAGTTATACTGGAGTCCATGTAAACAGGAAGATCTGATTTAAGGCTTTGCCTCTGACACACTACTTTTATTCCTATGGGTATCATCCTAAATAAATCAGTAAAAATCTAAATCACAGAAAAATTGCACATCTACTTTGATAAACAATAAAACCTTACAACCTTACAACCAAAAAATATTTCAAATCAAGACAAAAATAAAGAGAAAGAAAAGTATTTATTTAAAGTAAGACAAGGTCATATTCCCCTTGTCATTTATGTTTGATGTTGTTATATTGTGATGACCCGTATTTTAAAATCAGCCAGAGTCAGGAATTCAGGTTAAAGGAAAATCTTCAATCTGTATTTTTTATGGAGGTGAAGGGGGATGGCGATAGAAGGTGAGAGCAGCTGCGACAGGAACCCAACCAGCAGTCCCTCTCCGCCTCTCTTCCTGCCCCTCTGCCTCCACCCACCAAAATTGTCCTACATCATTTCCTATACAACACATCAGGACTTGCACAAAGAGTGGATGGGGGCCATTCTTTCTCCAAGCATATATTAATAGAGTATGGTCCAATTACTAGTTAGCCTCAGTGTTTGGGACCTCAGTGCATCAACTCGAGCTTCAGCCCATTACATTATATTCATTAAAATATTAGCTCCTTGAGAGCAGATATAATTTCCTCCTTTCTTTGATTCCCCTGCATTTATCAAAGTACCTGCCACATAGTAGACACTTAAATATTTCTTAGACTTGGTAGTTGAAGATCAACCCAAGATAGTAGCTTAAAAGCAGGAACTTGCCCAACCTCTCCTCCAAATTGTTCCAAATTCCTTTAAATAATGACTTTAAACAAATATTAGAGCATGAGAATACTCTCCAAAATGCAGTAGAACAGTTTTCAGCCTAAGGCAACTTAGAAGATCAGGAGAAAATTTCTGTGATACCAGACTGGGAATCCAACATGCAGTCCTGGTGCAGTGTGTTCCAGCACAGCCCTGGACCCAGACCCAGCCCTGGGCTGTGTCCAACCTCTGATCAGTAGCAGTGTTGGTAGCTTCCAGAGCTCTTGGACACCAAAAATGACCTGGAATATCAGCCAAAAAGATCTGAAAAGGAGGAGAGTGGGACCCCTAGCATATAATCCTAGCACTAGTCCAGTAGCAATATGGCAGGACCCCTGAATCAGTAGCAGTGCTGGAGGCTATTGGACCTCTCGTTCTGGAACAACAGGGAGGATACCAAAGAACAGTGGAGAGGGTCTGTGGTAACAGGGTAGGAGTCTGGTGTGCAATCCCAGTGCAGCCTTGATCAGCAGAGCCCCAACACAAGACAGCACCCTAAATCTTACAGGTACAATGGGGCAGGGACACTCTATCAGCCCCAGGGCAGAAAAGAGTGGTTATGGTCAGGCTCCCAGAAGGATTTCTGCAAAGAACTGCACAAAACCTCTGAAGTTTGAGACAGTGCACTGTCCACCCTGGAAATGGAGCCCTTCTTTAACAAAGAGTTAAAAACTGAGTGATAAACTAGGAAAATGAGCAAAAAAAATGTTTCTGACCATTGAAAGTTATCATGGTGACAAGGAAGATGAAAATTCAAATCTAGAAGATTATAGCAAAGTTTTCCTACACTCAAAGGCATCAAGAAAAATAACAATTGGGCTTAAGCCATGGAAGAGCTCAAAAGAGATGTTGTAAATTAAGTAAGAAAATTTAGGGAAATTAAGGAAAGAATTGAGAGAAGTACAAAAGGAAATACAAAAAAAACCAGTGAAGAGAAGAGTCATAAGCAAAATTGCCCAATTGTAAAAGGAGGAACAAAAGCTCACTGAGGAAAACAATTCCTTAAAAAACAGAACTGAGAAAATTGAAGCTAATGAATTTATGAGAAATCAAAACAATAAAATAAAATCCAAAAAAGGGGAGAGGGGAAGGGGAAAAAAGTGAAATAACTCATTGGAAAAACAACTAACCTGGAAAATAGATCCAGGAAAGATAATTCAAAAATTATTAGTCTTCCTGAAAGTCATGATTAAAAAAAAAAAAAAAAAAAAAAAAAGATCCTGGATATTGTCATTCAAGAAATTATCAAGGAAAATTGTCCTTGTAGTCTAGAACTAAAGGGCAAAATAGAAATTGAAAGAATTCACTGATCAACTTCTGAAAAAGATCCCTAAAAAAGTTCTCATGAATATTATAGCCAAATTCTGGAACTCCCAAGTCAAGGAGAAAATATTGCAAGCATCCAGAAAGAAACAATTCAAATATAGTGGAGCCACAATCAGGATAACCTAAAATTTAGCAGCCTCTACATTAAAGGACCAGAGAGCTTAGAATATGATATTCTATAAGCAATAGAGCTAGTATTCCAACCAACCTAACCAGCTAAACTGAGTATAATCCCTCAAAGGAAAATGTGATCATTTAATGAAATACAGGATTTTTAAGCATTCATAAGGAATTTCAAGAATTCATAACAAAGCTAATGGAAATTTTGATTTTCAATGACAATACTCTGGAGAAGCATAAGGAGGTAACCAGGAAAGTAATATTATTAGAGACTTAGTAAATTTTATCTGTTTGCATTCCAACATGGGAGAAGGATACTTGTAATGCATTAGACTGGTCTCATTATTATGGCAGTTAGAAGGAGTATATATAGACAGAGTACACGGGTGTCAGTTGAATATGAAGGGATTATATATTTTTAAAAATGATTAAAATTAAGGAGTGAGAAAGAAATGTACTGGGAGAAAGGGAAAGGGAGAAGTGGAATGGTGCAAATTATCTGCCATAAAATAGGCAAGGAAAAAAAAAACTTTCACAAAGTATAGGAAGAGTGGGAAAAGAGTGAACCTTATTCTCATCAGAATTGGCTCAAATAAGAAATAACATACATACTCAATAGGAGTATAGAAATTCACTTTGCAAGAAAAAAGGAGAAGGGGATATAGAAAGGAGGGAGGGTGATAAAATAGTGGGCATGTTGAGGGAGAGTATAGTCAGTAGCAAAACACTTTTAAAGAGAAACAGTGTTTTTAAAAAAAGAGAATAAATGGAGGTGAATACAATTTTCAATAATAATTGTAAAAAAAAAATGAAGCAAGTTTTTCCAATAGAATATTATTGTTCTCTGGGAAATGAGCAGGATTCTCTTAGGGAAAAAAAAAAAAAAACTTGGAGTGTTCTCCATGAACAAAGTGAAATATACTGTATACAAATAATAGCAATGTTCTGGGACGACCAGCTGTTAATGACTTTGTAATTCTCTCTCTTTTTTTTTTTTTTTTGTAATTCTCAATAGTACAATAATCCACAGCTAGTCTGAAGGACTTATAATGAAAACTTCTATGAAAACCCAGAGAAGGAACTGATTGCATCTGAATACTGATAGAAGCATTTTCTATTTTTCTCTCTCGCTTTCTTTTTTTTTATTTTAATTTTTCTTGTGGTTTTTTATTTTCATTATGGTAGAGATCTATAATTCCTTTCTGAACTTGGCTTTTATGGAAATACTCTGCATAACTGCACATATGATTTCTTAATTTGGAAGAAGATAGAAAGAGAACTTAGAATACAAAAATCTTAAAAAAAAATGTAAAAAATTGTTTTGAATTCAACTGGGGCGAAATATGTAATAATTAAATTTAATTTAAAAAATGAACCACCATTCTGAACCTTACAACAACAACAACAACAAAAAAAGACTTGATAGTTGGTATGAATTAATCACATAGTGTTTTCTGTACCTTGGATATTATGTGCCTCGTGTTTGAAAATCATTTATGTTTCGTGGTCAGACTCATTCTACTAAGAAAATGTTGAGTATTAATTTGTCTATATTGTTCATGAATAATGGTGAAATATATACAAAGAAAGATTTCAGTTTTATTGATGCAGAAAGTCATGGCAGGACAGAGTTAGGAGTAAAATTAAAAGCCCTGGTTTGTAGTCTTTACTTGTTTAGGATTTTTTTGTTTGGTTTTTTGTTTGTTCTTCCAAGTCAAATCAGATTCTTTTTAGCTGTATTTGTGGGTTTTTTGATAAAGATACTGGAGTGACTTTGCATTTTCTTTTCTGACTCACTTTGAGTCAGAAACTTGAAGAAACTGAAACAGGATTAAATGACTTTTCCAGGTAACCCAAGTAGTAGGAGTCTGAGGCCAAATTTGAACTTAAGAAGGTCTTTCTCCAGGCCCAGCACTCTCTTCACTGTGTCACCTAGACACTTCCTAATGGTGTGACCCTGTTTAATTCATTTAAATTGTTTTCTATTTGAATTTCCTATTTGTTAAAGATGAGAGATGATGCCTGACCTTTTTACTGAAACAGGGTTATTGTGAAAATCACACAAAATAGGATGTGAGGATTCTACAATATTCCAAAAATATTTGTCCTCTATGCCCAAAGGGCTATCAAATTGTGCATACCCATTTGATCCAGCAGTATTTCTACTGGGCTTATATCCTACATAGATCATAAAGGAGTGAATGGGACCCACATGTGCAAAAATGTTTGTAGCAGGCATTTTTATAGTGGTAAGAAACTGGAAATGAGTGAATGCCTATCAATTGGGGAATGGCTGAATAAATTATGATATATGAATGCTATGGAATATTATTGTTCTATAAGAAACGATCAGCAGGAGATTTCAGAAAGCCTGGAGAAATTTACATATACTGTTGCTAAGTGAGATGAGCAGAAACTGGAGATTATTTTACACAGAAACAACAACATTATACTATGATCAATTCTGAAGAACATGGCTCTTTTCAACAGTGAGATGATAGGGACCATTTCCAATGCTTTTGTGATAAAGAGATCTATCTGCACCCAGAGAGAGGCTGTGGGGATTATGGATCACAACATAGTATTTTTACTTTTTTATTGTTGTTTCTTTGCATTTTGTTTCCTTTTCTCATTTTGTTCTGTTTCATCTGATTTTTCTTGTGCTGCAAGATAATTGTGGATATATATATATATATATATATATATATATATATATATATATATGAGAATTGCACATTTGCACATGTTTAACATATATTGTATTACTTTTCATCTAGGGAGGGAGTAGAGGAAAGGGACGGAAAATTTGGAACACAAGGTTTTGCAAGGGTGATATGAAAAATTAACTATATCCATGTCTTGAAAATTATAAAAATGTTAATAATAAAAAATATTGTTGCTATCTTTAATAAATTAATGAAACTACTTAAAGTAAAATGTTTCATCCTCTTGCAGTGTCAATGTCTTTATACTAAATACTTTTATTCCCTTAAGACTCATAGCTGGAATTAAATTTGCAGAAATCACCGGAATAGATTCATAGATAATGGAAGGAAATAACAATTATAGGAACTAAACTGTGACTCCCAACTGGATAAAATATGATGCATTTCCTTAGTTTTATTTTCAAGGAAAAATTAACATATTTTATAAGCACAATTTTTATGTGATATTTTTAATGTCTTTTTCTTGTTCATCTTGGTGAAAAATAATAAAAGTTCATATTTTAACTTACTCATTGAGTTTAATGTCAACAGTATAAGGAGATGAAATATTATTAAAGTCAAAATTTATATAGCAAGTAGAGGTATGGTTGTTTATATGTAAACATACATACACACATCCATGTATATTTGTTCCTAATATATGTGTTTATACACATAAATATGTACACACAGATGTCTATATATACCTATTATATATATAAATATATATGTGATAGTACATGTAGTTTTAAATAAGTTTAGGAAATCATCAGACATAAAATATTTTTTATTTTTTATCTTTAATCTTTAGCATATAGTGCTTTGTACATTTACAAAGCTCACAGAAGTCTCCTAATCCTATAAAACCAACCCTCTATTTTAACAAGCTCTTTCCTGCATGTTTATGTTATGTATTTTTTCATTTAAAAGTGAGGAAAGATTTTTTATGACTAAATTGGCTTTAGAAATATTATACTTTTTGATATGTAAATCTTAAATTTCTATATTGAAACTTAAATAGAATGAAACATCACCTGCTACAGAGCACTTGGCAGTCCATTCTATTGGAAAGCTATTTAAAATGTAATTATCACACTATTGAAACATATGGTAATCGATGCAGTGCTATACTGAAACAAGAAGCTGAGAGTAGAATGGCACTGTTTCTAAATATCACAAAAGTTGGAATAAGGTAAGAAAGTCTAATGCCAGCAAAAATATTTTAAAAGATCATTAATGTCTAGTGATAAATACTAAATATTGTTTAAGACAAAGAGACTTCTATGTTGTTTTAGTGATCCAAGAGGAAGACAATATTTAGAATTTAAAATAAAAATTCCCACTGAACTCCACTCAATTGAGTGAATGAAGCCTTGGCTCTAGAAAGATCTAAATCTGTCCCACATATGACATATAAGGCTTTTTCCAAACTTAGAAAAAATCATTTAACTTCTGGGCAGCTCTTTAAGACTACATTACACTGAAGGTATGGATTTTTATTGAGAAAAGTCCTTATTCAGGAGTTCTCTGACACAGTGAAATCACCCTTTTAGTCACAGTCTATTATATTCTCAGAAAGGTTCTCATCAACTCTCATTTGAGATATCTTAAGTTTCCTAATTAATCTCTCTGATCCTGATTTCTTTCTTCCTCCATGTTTCCTCCTCATGGTTATCAAAACTTTTGAAGAGATATAGTTGACTGTGTTATCCCTCTACTCAAAATTTTTAAATGATTATTACTTTTATAATTGAATACAACTTCTTCAATCTGAAAGTAAAAGAATTCTCAACAGAATATATTTACAAACTCTATGAAGAATCTTATTTTACCATAATTTATTTTTTTATTTGCTATATTTTGGCAAAATCTTCCCAAAACTCAACCTTCCCACTACAATTGTGGGTATTGATACATTGGCAGATGGTATCTCTTAGCTCTATAATGCCTTCCCCCTCTTTTTAGAATTCTTTTCTGCGGTGCCTCTTCTAAGATGCCTTTTCACTCTGTGAAGGCCTCTGCTGCAATAGCACTCCCCTATCAAAGTTTTAGGGCTTTTTCCATTCTCAAAATATTTTATGCTATTCTTTTCATACTCCATGATATGTAATTCTTAAATAGAATGAAAGCTGATTAAATATCTAAACTGTTAAGTTACCATCCATTCATTATTAACTAAAAGTTTCTCACATTGCTATTTAGCATTTGTCAATGTTTAGTGCATGTTTGTTGAATATATAGGACAGAAGGGTGGGAAATTTTAGAAAGGAAGAAATTTCTTCTAATACTATAGCTAATGCAATTTTGAAAAAGCAATTTGCAAGTGATTCAGAAGATGATATGTTGATCTATATTTTAAGTTTCTTTCATTCTTATGAAGAATATGGGAACTTTTGAAAGGGAAGAAATGAAAAAAAAATAGAACAAGAAAAAACAAAACAAAACAAACAAACAAAAAAAATCCAAAAAAGCAGAATTAATGTTATTTGAAATCAGTATAGGTGATATCCTGATTTCTGCAAGCCAACATGGGAGAGTAAATAGCAAATTGCCATAAGTCTCCCACATTCATCTCCAAACAATCATAAAATGTCATTTCTAAACAGTTCCTTGAACTGCAGAAAGGGCAAAAGATGGGATGAAGCAATATTTGAGCACAAGGAACTTGGAAGACTGACAATAAAAGTCTTTCTCACTTAGGTAGAAAGGAAGCACCATCCAGGAATGGAGACATCCAGGAAATCAGCAGCACCGTGACCTCAGTAAACCAGTAGTGGGTTCTGAACCCAGGGAAACAGGCAAATGCCAGCCTCAGGATTCCCATTATATCTCAGCATAGACAGTGGAACTTGCAGACTCCAGTGCTTCCATGTAGCCCCAGGCAAAAAGGCAACATTCACAGTCAAAGCCTCTACATGCTTCAGCACAGCCCCAGGCAAAGAATTAACCCCCAAAACACCTGCTTTAATGTAGCCCTGGACAAACAGGTACAGCTTCAGACTTTGGGATACCTAAGCATCAGACAACTTTGGGACCCTGAAAAGTGCTTCAGCATAGCCTTAGGCAAACAGGCAGCTACCAGTAACCACACCATCCAAACTTCATTGCAGCCTCAGGGAAAAAGAGAAATACTCCATCACCCTCAATACACATCAGACATTCATAAATAGGACCCTGGCAAGCACTAGATAAACTGCCAGATCCATATAGTCTCTAACAACACTAGAACCTCACTACAAGTCTTATTCAGCACAACCTCAGATACGAGGGTTCAAGAAGCCTTGTGTGCGGTTTCTATCACAAGAGCAGAGCTCCTTTTAATTTTACTTGTTACATCATTAAACTTTATATTTCCCCAAGGTACATGACAAGAAAATATTTAGCATTTATTTTTGAAAGATTCTGCATTTCAATATCTGTCTAGAATGGTTGGATCAGTTCATAACTCTATTTTTTCATTCTTTTGGTTTTGCTTCCTAGAAATTGAATTCTCTCTAAATTACTTTAGAATCATGAAAGAAATGCAAATTAAAATAAATATTAGGTACCACCTCACAGCTATCTGATAGGCTAATGTGCCATAACAAGAAAATTGATAAATGTTGTACAGGATGTGGGGAATGGGGACACTAAAGCAGAGTTGATGAAGTTATGAACTGATTCAACCTTTCTCAAATTTAGCCATGATATTCCTTGGAGTTTTAATTTTGGGGTTTCTTTAAGGAGGTGTTTGGTGAATTCATTTAATGGCTATTTTGCCTTCTGATTCTATGATATCAGGGTAGTTCTCTTTAGTGATTTCCTGAAAAATAATGTCTAGGCTCTTTTTTGTTTTCATCATGGTTTTCAAGTGAGTTCAATAATCCTTAAATTGTCCCTCCTAGATCTATTTTCCAGGTCAGTTGTTTTCCCAAGTTGGTATTTTACATTTTCTTCTATTTTTTTTTCTTTTTTTTTTTTTTTTTGGGGGGGGGGCACGGTTTGCTTGACTGATGCTTGATGTCTCATTTCTGTTTGTTAAGTTCTGATTTGTAGTGAATTATTTTCTTAATTTAATTTTTTTAGGTTTTTTTTGTTTGTTTGTTTGTTTTTGTTTTTTTGTGTATTTGCCCAATTGAATTTTTAAATGAGTAGTTTTGTTCTATGGATTTGTTTTTCCATTTCACAAATTCTGCTTTTTGGGGAGTTGTTTTCTTTTTCCATTTTGTCAACTTTATTTTTAAGGAGTTATATGCTTTTTCCATTTCACTAAGTCTATTTTGTAATGAATTTCCTTCAGATAATTTCTGTGTGTTCTTTTCCACACCCTCTTGTAAAGTTCTCATTCCCTTTCCTTATTTTTCTTCTTGCTCTCTTTTAAGATCTTTTATAATTTCTTCTAGGAGAACCTTGTGTGATGGGGCCCAAATTATATCATCCTTTGGGGCTTCATCTGGAGACAATTTGCTTTTATTCTCCTCAGGGTTTGAAATCTGTTCTATTTACCATAAAAATGATCTACAATCAGAGTTCTTTTTGCTTTTTTACTCATTTTTTAAAAGTTGTAATCTGCTTTTAGGACATGGGAGATTGTCCAAGCTTCTTCTATAAGTTGCAGTGGCTGTGCTGACTGACTACAGGTGCTAAATGGGCATGGCTAGGTCTCGTAGGATTCTGGCGTTTCAGGGTTCACTATTTATTTACCTGTTATATTTGTGTCAGCTGTTTTATAACTTCTTTGCTCATTTACTGGATTGCATTCAGGGAAGAGTAGCCAACACTGGTATAGATTCCTCCCTGCAGATTCTCCAATGTGTGGAGCCCACACCACCCTGTTCTGTGCTGCCTCAGCATCTGTGCTTGGCCTGCTTGTGCTTGACCTGTCTCCTTTCATGCTGATTGAAATAAACCTTTTCTAAATGGTTTCAAAATTATCTTCTGATGGTAATTTGTCACACTCCCAAAATTTGTGATTTCTGTCAATCCAGGATTAATCCAGAGGCTGGATTTGCTAATTAGTCTGGGGTTTATGGGAGAAAGTAAAAAAGAAATGTGTGTCCTCGCTGCCATCTTGGCTCTGCCCTGCCCTGATTCAACCATTCTGGAGAACAATTTGGAGCTATGCCCGAAAGGTAACCAAATTGTTGCATTCTTTTTGATCCAACAATACCAATATTAGGTCTATATTCCAAAGAGATCATTAAAAAGGGGGAAAAGACTTCCATGTACAAAAGTATTTTAAGTAATCTTTTTTTCCCCACTTCTGTGATCATAATATTCACTGATGATGTTATTTAAGTGAAATGTTACACTAATAGAAAGATACATAGATTCCTATTAACTTTAGAGGAAAGGCAACTATAAGGAAACCTTTTATATGTAATGGAACAAGCACAGGTTTCCTAATTGAACCTGGATCAATATATGCATAAACAAGTTATTAGAACAGTGTGATATTCCATCATGTATGTGTAGACTGGTTCTCTGTTGTGCCATAATTTTCTTTTTGTACCTGGTGGAAGTTGTAGCATTCCAGTTCATAAATTTTCCCTGAATTTTTTAGAGGTAGAAATCTACACATTTGATTTTTAAAGGAGATATAAGGTTGGAACTTTAACCTATGAACCCAGACTATGTTGATTTTGAGGACTTTTTTTCAAACCAGCTTTACTATAATACACATTTTAGTCCTTTTAGTCCTACTCAAGAACAAAATACACAAGCAAATATGGAACTACAAAAAGTTTTATTTTCTCCCCCAAAAAATTCCTCTCAGAGCATCCATCTAGACATTATAGACCTTTCTTATTCTTTTCTACATCACTAGGCCAATAGTCAACATTCATAAACATTTGTTAAGCACCTACTATGTGACAAATGATGTCATATGTATAGGAGATGCAAAAATATTCCATGCTGTTAAGGATGTCACAATTTATTGGGAGCTACTAGTGGAGCCCTCTAGGAATCTACATGTGATCTCTGAACATATCTTTGGATAAATCAAGACAAAATCTAGACAAAAATTTGAATTTTTACTCATTTTTGTGTCACTTGAATCATTTGCCATAACATAAGAAAAAAAATTCTGTAAAACAAGACAGTGAAAATGTAGTAAATGTTTTTAAAATCACACAAAAATATCAAAGAATGAAAATTATTAATCCTGTTTGGGATGGGAAGGTTAATGGGTAAAAACTGACAAGGTCTATGATTTCTATGTTATAAAGCACTACCAGGAAGGAATATCTTGACCATTGCAAATGGGCTCTTGACCTGCAATTTAAAGACATACAGAGTTGTCTATATAACTGAAATTTCAAGCTACTTTCTCAAAATTTCACATATAAAATGTCTGAAGGGTGGGAGATATACCTGTGGAACCAGACTATTATCCTAAATTTGAAGCAATTAAAAAAAAAAGTCTACTATAATGCCTCCCACTTAGCATTGCCCAAAGAAAAATGAAATGATAAGGGAATACAAAGAGTTATTTTTTTAAAGTGTTCTTTATCTTCCTTAAAAGAATTTGTTACCTGGTATATAAAGTTAGCTAAAATAATTAAGTAGACTAAAAATATGTAAAATTATCAGAGTACTAATTTGGGTGACTAAATCATTACCTTTAAAAATGTTGGTTGCATTCATATTCATTTCTTTAGAAACACAGTGAAAAATACATTGATTTACATTCAAATTTCCCAAGGAATGTCTTCTAGTGATGGTAATGTCTGAGAAAATATTCACAGGCTGAGCTAGCTTTTATGCTTATTAAAATATAGAATGTTATGGGTTTTTATTTTTAAAAACAAATCCTTTTGAATTGACTTAAGGAAAAAAAAATCATGAATACCCAATCTTATTTTTGTTGTTTTTTTTAAAGATATGATAATGATTATCAGTAAGTTTTAAAATAAAATGCTGACAATCTTATATTGACTGAGATAAAATTATTGTCACAATAAGAAGAGATCTTTAAAATAAATCGTTATACTTTGATTTACTTTAGCAGCATGTATATTTAATTGTAAAGTGTCTTGCACATAGTAGGTACTCAATAAATATTACAGGATTCAATTTTAAAAATATCTCAGGGAGTTAAAAGAAATAGAGAAACATTTTCTGTTTTAAAGGCAGTTTATTCTCTTTCAAATGTTTTTAAGGAGAAATAGTTCACTTTTTTTGTTCCATAATTCCAAAATAAAATATAGCAGAGAGAAAAAAATCCCTCAAGCCCCATATTTCACAAGATGTCACACATTCATACCAAACATGAATTTTCAACCCTGTGTTATTCACAAACACATTTGGCAAAATTCACTGTGAAACATTTATTTTTCTGTCACAATTTGAATTGAAAGATTAAAAAAATCAGTAAGATATCCTATAGACCAGACCATACTAAATGAATAACCTATAGTTTTTACCTACATTTCAAAGTAGTTTAATCATTTACCTAAATAAAACATAAAAAGAAATAATGATATAATGTGATGTAATATGACACATGATAGGAAAAAAAATTATATGTGTATAATATAACAGGATAACTACATGCACTCATAAAATTAGATGACAAATAAAAAGATAGAACAAAAAAACATGAATATCTATACTGGCATAAATACATCTTATTTGTAGAATGTGAAGTATTAGAACTACCTTGAAAAAAGCCAGTTTATTAGCTGATGGGAGAGAATGGCAAAGCATATTTAAAAAAAAGAGCAGTAATAAAAGAAACTCAGGCTAATATTCAGGAGATTGAGCTTCTCTCTTCAATTATTTTTATTTTATTTTATTTTTTATTAAATTTAGCCCTTTATTTTCAAACATAATTTCACAGATAATTTTTTACTATTGACCCTTCCAATCCAATATGTGTCATAAAGTTAAAATATATGTTAAACCCAATATATATATATATATATATATATATATATATATATATATATATATATATATAAACAAATTTTATAATTATCTTGCTGCATAAGAAAAACTAGATCAAAAAGTAAAGAAGATAAGAAAACAAAACGCAAATGAACACCAATAAAAGGAGTGAAAATGTTATGTTTTTATCCACTCAGCTTCCATAGTCTTCTCTCTGGGTGCAGATAACTTTTTTCATCATAAAACTATCGGAACTGACTCCAACCATCTCATTGTTGAAAAAGAGTTACATCCATCAGAATTGATCATTGTGTAATATTGTTGTTACCATGTTCAATGATCTCCTGGTTCTTGTCATTTCACTTAACTTCCTCTCTTCAATTAAGAGCAAAACAATTCATAAATTCAGAAAAGGCTTTATTTATCTATGATTTTATTTTAAATGTAACTAACACATATTGATGCTTTGCATGGAGGGTATTATGTAGTAAAATAAGTTTTTTTTCCCTAAAAAGTACTTATATTCTAAATGCCTAATTATGGAGAATTATATATTTATGTTACAAGAAATACAAAGCAAAACACTGCATTTTTTATCCCAAGGAAATCATAAAGGAGGAAAAAGAACCCACATATGCAAAAATGTTTGTGATAACAAAGAACTGGAAAATGACTAGTTGCTCACCAGTTAGGGAATGGCTGAATAAGTTATGGTATATGCTCGTAATAGAACATTATTGCCCTAAAAAAAAAATGATGAACAAGCTAATTTGTGAAAGGCCTGGGACAATTAACATGAACTGATGCTGAGTGAAATAATCAGAACCATGAATACTTTGTACACAGTAACAGCAAGAGTGTTCAAGATGTTCACTTTTGTTTCTGTTTTTTTTTTTTTTTTCTTTCTTCTATCATGGTTTTTAACTTTGGTCCTGATTTTTCTCTCCCAACAAGATTCATAAATAAATGTATATTTCAAAAGTTTATATACATGTATAACTAGAAAACATAAAACAATTACAAAAAAGAAATCCAAGGCAAACTGGAGCTCTTTGAGATTAATTGTTGAATATAAGATAATCATTTTTAATTAAAATAATATTTTAAATCCAAGTAAATAAAGCTATCTAACTGGGACAGATATTACTTTATGATAGATGAAAATAGTAACAAAATGTAAAATAAAAAAAATGCTTTTATCCAAGAAAAGTACTTTATACCAAGAACTGATATATGGGTTGGTGATGATACAGAGTTATATCAAACAAATCCATTAACAACATTGACTTTCAATTTCTCATTTACAGAGTGAAAAGTATGGGATAGAATACTTCCAGCATGAAAAATTTTACAGATATGTAAGTTAGAAAATTGTTTTTCTTAGTATTTTATACTTAAGATTATTGTTTTGGCCCTTTCACTATGATCCTCTTTGAGAATGAAGAATGTAAATAGGTCACACACACTGGCTGGTCTCACTAAGTTGAAATAAATTTCAAGATTTATATTTGTTATTCTAGAGCTAATATAGCTAAACAAAGAAACACACTAAAAGTTGTTAGCCTCCAGGACTAGAATTTTTGGGGAACTACAGTTTACCAAGGTGAATTTTCATATCTCTTTGAGCCTAAAAGACAAATCTCTACTTTTATTACCCAGAAAAAAGTATATTCTCTACAAATTTCAGACCATCTTTAATTATTATTAAATTTTGATCCAGTGACAGAAGTTGGGGTCTGATTCTTCTTATCTATGACTAAAATTATTGTAGTCAGACAAAAATATTTTATAGCAAAATGAGGTCTTTATGAGACCAATATATGTTCAGTATTTTATTTACATTAAAGGAATAGTCTCAATGCCATGCTGTAAGAGTGATATAGATAAAATAACTTCCACTTTATTTAACATGATGATAAATAAATAAAAGAGAATTACATGACTGGGATAACTAATATAAAATGATTTCCCTGAAAAAGATGGCTTTGCCATTTGAACATTAAAATTACTGCTCATAATATACAATTTCCTAAAGGAGGGTTAAATAAGTCAGTAGTGGATTTGGCAGATAATGATGCAATGATACAAAGATTGAGGAGCTTTGTAAATTACCATGGGCTATTTTGAAAATAATAAATAGAAAAGAAAAACCTAAAAATTGAATTTGAAGTTAAATATATAAAGGAGAAATATAAATAGATATGATCACTATACACACACACATGCATATATATATATATGTGTATATATATATATATAATATATATATATATATATAATATATATATATACATACACACACACACACATATATGGAAGTAAAAAGAAATGATAATTGGACTTAATGTGGAATCATTCATTAAGTGAATTATATAGTATAAGTAGATATACTACTTATATAGCATAGACTAAATTACTTCATGAGTTCAGATAACATGAGTTCAGATGAGTTAAATGAGACTGGTAAATGGAAAAATCTATGGGTAGTATGGTTCTAGTTAACAAAGGAGACAAAGACTGCCAACTTTTTAATATACACACATATACATAAACATTTACCTTTTTTCTGAAAATATTTTAATGAACTCTATTTGAAGATGTATTGACCTCACTTTTATGTTTTATTATAAAGCATAAGCTGGGCAAATTATTCCAAATTAAAATACTTTGAACAATTTGGAGGAAAAAAAATCATATGAAGTTGTAAGCAAGGTCAGTTTTTTTCAGGATATAGTTCTAGATTCCTGGGTTCAAGTTATTTAACATGAATACCTTTACAATTACTGAATAATTATCACAATATTTCTAACATTATTCATAAATAAAAGGAATTAAGCAAAAATGCCCTTGAGGGAAGGGACAATTTCAATGAGTTGTGGATGTCCATTTTAGTGATAATATTGGAAATGGGGTGGAATTCAATTGTTTTTGATTCTCAACTTGAATGTGTTTTGAATTTAATATAATTAAAAGAATATATTTATTTTTTTCTATAAATCAAGATAGAATGTTACCTTTTATTTATTAGATAAGGCATTCAGAACATTTGAGATTGCTTTATTCATTTAAGACTATCATTGTTGATAATTTCCATTCCTGGCACAAGAAGTATAGAAAGTCACTCATAGCAGATCTCCATTAAATCAATACTCCAACTGAGAGTGAGAAGAGAATATTCCCATTAAAAGGGTAATTGGAAATTAGCTTAATTAGATTTTAGCTTGTTTAGATAACAAAGTGATAAGGAATCTATATAAGTAGGCAACTAACGGTATTTAGAAAAGAATAATATTTAACACAAAACTTCAGGAAGAAAAGGTCACTGTGAAAAAACAAACAAACAAAAAGCTCACAATTTGTTAGTAAGAAGGCAACTTCCTCCTTCATCTTTGTCAACAAATAGATGACAGAACTGTATAGTATTTTATATATATATATATATATATATATATATATATATATATATATATATATATATATATATATATAACACTTCAAGATTACTTCATAGTTTTAAAGAAACATCTTCAAAAGAAAGTGAGCATAATTAAATCTGAGACAAGATAAGAAAATATAAAGTTTATGTGAATGTGAGATTTGACTACATGATTTTATTTTTAATACTATTAAAAAATCAAGTTATGCTGAGAGTACCCTCCATAACCTCTCCCAGACCACATATTTCCTCAGATATGTAAATTTACATACGTATTTCTAGATGCAGGGATAAATGATGTGATTTCTATTTACTTTTCAATGTAAATAAATAAGAGATCAACTTAAATATACTGACAAGAATCTTTTACTTTGTGCAGTACTTTACAAATAAACTCAGTGATATCAAAGGCACCTAATAGGGATTTCAATGTAGAAGAGGAATGTTTTCCTAAACCTACTAACCCAATAGGAAAACCTAAAGCAAACTAAGAATGTCTTAGATCTTCCTCAGAGAGAATACTATGGGTTGTGATGTGTCCACATATTTCCCTGAAAGTATCTCAGATAAAATCAATTTCTAAACTGGAATTCCTACTTTATTTTAATTTATCCCTGTAGTTTTTGTTTGTTTGTTTTTTTTGTTTGTGAACTGAAGAGAATTATGTTCTTTAATTCTGCTTTCCATTAATTAGCTGAAGTTGTTTTAAAAAAAGAAACAATTTTAAATTTAAACATTAGGAATTTTGACATATGGTAGAATAATGAATAGCAAATAGACTTTGAAGCTAGAAAGACCTTGGTCTTTGAGAGGCCCTGTCTTTGAGACTTATGGCCAATCAACTGACTTCTCAATTTTCTACAATAATAAAAAGAGAGATTAATAAAATTGAAAACATGGAAATTAGTGAACTAATAAAATTAAAAGATGGTTTTATGAAAAAAATCAACAAAATAGAAAAAATATTAGGTGATTCGATTAGTAAAAGAAAAAAGAAAATCAAATTGCTAATTTTAAAAGTGAAAAATATGAACTTTCCATGAATTTTCTACCAATGAAGAAGAAATTAGAGTAATAATTAGCAGGTATTTTACCCAACTGTATGCCAGCAAATATGGTAATCTTAGCGAAATGGGTGAATATTTACCAAAAAAAAAAAAAAAAAATAGATTGCTCAGATTAACAGAAGAGGAAATAAATATTTTAAATAGTCCCATTTTAGAAAAATAAACCACACTATTTACCAAAAAAAAAAAAAAAATAGATTGCTCAGATTAACAGAAGAGGAAATAAATATTTTAAATAGTCCCATTTTAGAAAAATAAACCACACAAGCTATTAATCAACTCCTTAAGAAAAAATCTCCAGAGCCAGATGTGTGTGTGTACATATATATATATATATATATATATATATGAACAATTAATTCCAATATTATACCAATATAATTCCAACATTTTCCTATAACTAGTTGGAAAAACTGGGAAAGAAGGAATCCTACCAAATACATTTTATGCAACAGATTTAGTGCTGATACCTAAACCAGGTAGGGTACAGAGAAAGAAAATTACAGGCCAATTTTCTTAATGAATATTGATGCAAAAATTTTAAAATATTAACAAAGAGATCACAGTAAGTTATTCCAAGGATTATACACCATGACCAAATAGGAATGCTGGGCTGGTTCAATATTAGGAAAACTATTAGCATAATTGACTACATCAAAAAACAAACTAATAAACATCATATGATTATCTCAATAGAGGCAGAAAAACCATTTGACAAAATAAAACATGCATTTATATTAAAAATTCTAGAGTGTATAGGAATAAATGGAATTTTCCTTAAAATCATTAGTACCAGCTATCTAAAACCATCAGCAAGCATCATATGTAATGTGGATAAACTAGAACCATTCCCAATAAAATCAGGGGTGAAATACGGCTACCCAATGTCACTATTACTATTGAATATTATATTAGGAATGTTAGCTTTATCAATAAGAAAAGAAAAAGAAATTAAAGTAATCATAGTATATAATGAGGAAACCAAATAATCATTCTTTGCAGATGATTTGATGGTATAATTAAAGAGTCCTAGAGAATCAACTAAATAACTACTAGAAACAATAACTTTAGCAAACTTGCAAGATACAAAATAAATCCATCTAAATCATTAGCATTTCTGTAATGTTCTGATTGGTTTTCTGGAGGTCTCTGCACCCAGAGTTCATTTTAGTAGAGTAATCACCACAAAATGGCCAGGTGTTAAAATCCAAATCCTTTATTATCTCCTTCACAATCTAGTTTCCTTGCCTGGGGCTTGGGCTAGCTTTCTTGAGGGGTTCAGACTGCCTTGGTCTCAGTGGAGAAAGGAAGGAGAACAGTGGTATGAAATGGAATAAATCTGTCTGGCTATGTTTGTCCCAGCTTATATCCTCCATTATAATTACATTGTCATAGGTGTCAATCTTGTAGAATAGGTGTCAATCTTGTAGAACAATATTAGATACTAAATACATATACTGAACTAGAGAACTATTAATCACCATGCTAAACTAGACAACCATTGTCTTATCAATCCCACTGAGTTAGCACCTTGTAAGAATCCTTGTTTCAAGTACAGAGTTTTGGTCCATAACATCTTTCTATATGGTACCCACAAAGTCCAGCAGCAAAAGATACAAAGAGAAATCCCATTTAAATGAATTGTAGTTAATATAAAATCTTTGAGAGTGTACCTGCCAAGACAAAGTGAGGATCTATATAAAAACAATTACAAAACACTTTCCACACAAATAATGTCAGATCTGAACAATTGTAGGTATACCTAGTGTTTATGGATAGGCCAATATAATCAATAAATCAATAAAAATGATGATTCTAAATGAATTAATCTACTTATTCAGTGTCGTGCCAATTAAACTGCCAAGAAATTATAGAACTAAAAAAAATAGCAAAATTCATGTGGAAGAAGAAAAGGTCAAGAATTTCAAGGGAATTAATGAAAAAAAAAATGCTAATAAAGGTGGCCTAGTTGTACTACACTTAAAACTATATTATAAATCAGCTGTCATTAAGACCAGTTGGTTTTAACTAAGAAACAGAGTAGTTGATCAATGGAATAGATTAGGTTTACAAGACACAAGAGCTGACGAGTGTGGTAATCTGGTATTTCATAAACACAAAAACCCAAACTTCTGTGAAAAGAATTCACTATTTGCCAAAAAAA
Organism: Antechinus flavipes; assembly: GCF_016432865.1. Taxonomy (NCBI): domain Eukaryota; kingdom Metazoa; phylum Chordata; class Mammalia; order Dasyuromorphia; family Dasyuridae; genus Antechinus; species Antechinus flavipes. The sequence goes on from NC_067403.1 coordinate 47,819,587, forward strand.
GGAAAAATTGAAAAAACAATGGTATAGCAGAGATTAGACATTGAACAACACCTACCATATACCAAGATAAGATAGATATTTGTTCATGATTTATAGATAAAAGAATGATACTATAAGCAAATTTGAAGAACAAATGATAGTTTATATCTTAGATCAGTGGAAAAAGAAGAAGTCTATGATCAGAGTGCATTATGAAAAGCAATATGGTAAATGTTGATTATGTTAAATTAAAAAGATTTTGTATAAATAAAACTAATGCAGCCAAGATTAGAAGGAAAAGAGAAAACTGGGACAAAATCTTTACATCCAAAGGTTCTGATAAAGGGCACATTTCTAAAATATATAGAGAACTGACTCAAATTTATAAAAATTTAAGCCATGCTCCAGTTGATAAATTCAATATCAAATTGAAGATATAAATAGACAATTTTCAGACAAAGAAATTAAAACAATTTCAAGTTGTATAAAAATGCTCTAAATCACTATTGATCAGAATAATGCAAATTAAGACAACTCTGAGATACCATTACACAACTCTCATATTGACTAAGATGATAGGAAAAGATAATGATATATGTAGGAGTGGATGTGGGAAAACTGAGATACTAATACATTGTTCATAGAGGTTATGAATTGATTTGGAGAGAAATTTGGAACTAAACACAAAGAGCTATCAAATTGTGCATACCCTTTGATCCAGGAGCATTTCTACTGGGCTGGTATTCCAAAAAGATCATAAAAATGGGAAAAGAGCCCACATGTGAAAAAATGTTTGTGGCAGCCCTTTTTATTGTGGTAAGAAACTGGAAACTGAGTCGATGCCCATCAGTCAGGGAATGACTACATAAGTTATGTTTATGAAAGTAATGGAATATTATTGTTCTGTAAGAAACAGTTAGCCAGATGATTTCAGAAAGGCCTGGAGAGACTTACATGAACTGATGCTAAGTGAAATGGATAGAACCAAGAAACTGAGAGTCCCTGCTGAGCTGCTGCTTATGTAGATTGAATCTTGTTGGAATAAACAGGAACTGTTGGAATACATGGGAGCCACCTGACAGTGGCTGCTGGAGATCCAACCCAGACCTGCAGAATGGATTTCCTCTTGTGAGAGGATGCTACAAGGAAACTGAGTGGCAGTTGCTGTTCTCCGATCTTTCTGACTGAGAAGTCTTTACATTGTCTGACCTCTCTCCTCTTCCCTCTGCCTCCAATTTATCTCATTCCCAGCCTGCAATATCTGTATTAGCAAAGGCTGCCTTGCAACTCCTTCAGATGTTGTGATTCACAGCTATGGAGGCTCTTGAAGAATTGACCTATTCCTTAACAGAATCTGGGGCCCTTGAGAAGTTCTTAAATGGGGATACCACCCCTAGATTGTAGACAATGCTTGGGGAAGACTTTGGATCCTAGAAATATGAAGGGAAGAGTGCTGAATCCTCTGGGTAGCTAGCACCACCTGCCATACACTTCCTCTAGGAAGGTGGAATAATTGATACAATGAAATCAGATGTTCCTGCAGAAATCCAAGCTATGAGACGTCCTCTTCCACAACTGACTTTTCCTTCTGCAGTCACAAATTATTTCTTGTTTTTTTGTTAGAGCTTTTGAGCCATATGCATGAACCAGTCTTCCACCATTCAAGGCAGGTGTTTATATTACTTTTTCAGACTTTTACTAAAATGTGACCATTGTACTGTCTTCCTATAGTGAAGAATTTTGTTTTTTGAGAACTACATCATAATAAAGCTATTATTGAATTAATAAAAATAATTAATCAGAGAGTTCTTGAGGTTCAGCATGAAGAATATCTTCATCTCCATAGAATCAGAGCAAAAGATTTGGTCTTTGAAGCACAAACTTCTCATTATCTAAATGAGTTTCACAAATTGCTGTCATAGTAAAGGGTGCAAGGTCAAGAATTAATTATATAGAAAATTTTAATTCAATTAAAAAATTCTGATTAAGAAGACCACTGACAAGAGTTGCATGAAGATACTTTGGGAAGTTAAGCTTCTGGCAGGTTTGCAACATCCTAACATTGTAAGTTATCACATAGCTTGGATAGAATATGTTCATTCAGCCCAGTCACAAGGTAAGTGACTTTCTGTTGTCAAGTTGCCATCTCTTCAGTTGGTATCTGATGTAATAAAGGACAGAGATCAATGTCCTGTTCAGAGTGATGAAAGTAGCAGCTCATCCATTATTTTTGCTGCCTTAGCCTCAGAAAAAGAAAAAAATCCTTTGCAGAAACTTGGGTTGACAATCAGAATAAAATATTAGTAAGCTATACTGATTTGATCCCAAGAGATAACAATGAATATGAATCACAAGAAAATTGCTTAGTTAATACATCTACTAAATCACTTGTTAAGCATCATCTGCTGCAAGAGAATAATTCATACCTAAAAGAGAATTTTATATCCACTGAAAAATCATCTGAAGAAAACGACCTTGCTTGGGCAGAGTGAGGTAAAGTATCATTTCATACTCAATATTCAGATGCAGCTATATGAAATCTCTTTTTAGGCTTGGTTTACTAATCAAAATAAAAATAAGGGATAATCTATAGATAAACCTTCTTGTTCTTATATTATGAGCAGTGTTGCAACAAAAAAATTTTCAAGAGCTATTGAAAGAGATATATTACATAAATAGCATGGGAGTGGTACACAGAGATATCAAGTCGAGAAATATCTTTATTCAAGGCACTGATCATCATGGAAAAATACAAGATTTTAGTCTAGATTATAGAAATATCATTCAGAAAGACACAGAATAGACTAATAAAAATGGGAAAAGATTGATACATAATTTAGGAATAGGTACTAATCTGTATGCTTCACCAGAACTGCCGCAAGGATCCAAATATGAATTCAAGTCAGGCATGTATATTTTGGATGTGATTCTTCTAGAATTCTTTCAGCCATTTGGAACATAAATGGAAAGAGCAAAAATTCTAACAGGCTTAAGAAATGTTCAGATCTTTAAATCACTTAGCCAGAGATGTCCAATACAAGCCAAGTACATAAAAGCAGTTAATGAGGAGTAATTCTTCATAGCAACCATCTGCTGGACAGCTACTGAAAACAGAACTTTTTCAATATCCTAAAAATGTGAATTATGTCCTACAGAAGAAAGCAGTTGAATTGAATAGAACCAAGAGAACATCGTACACAGAAATAAGATTATGTGATGATCGGCTATAATTAACTTGGCTCTTTCCATCAATGAAGTGATTCAGACCAATTCTAAAGACTTGTGATGAAGACAGTCATCTGAATCCAGAAAGAAGGCTTTGGGGAATGATTATGGATCACAGAATAGTATTTTCACCTTTTTGTCATTGTTTTTGGCTTGCTTTTTCTTTTCTTTTGCTTTTTTCCCCTTTTCGATCTGATTTTTCTTGTTCAGCTTTATAAATGCTGATACATATTTAAAAGAAAGACAGATGGATGGACATGTGACCATCTTCAGCAATGAGATGAACCAAATCAATTCCAATAGAGCAGTAATGAATTGAACCACTACACCCAGCGAAAGAACTCTGGGAGACGACTATGGAACATTACATAGAATTCCCAATCTCTATATTTTTGGTGCTCCTGCATTTTTTATTTCCTTCATAGGCTAATTGCACACTATTTCAAAGTACACTTCTTTTTGTACAGCAAAATAAGTATTTGGACATGTATACTTGTATTGTATTTAATTTATACTTTAACATATTTAGCATGCATTGGTCAACCTGCCATCTTGGGGGAGGGGGTGGAAGGAAGGAGGGGGAAAATTGGAACAAAAGGTTTGGCAATGGTCAAAGCTGTAAAATTACCCATGCATATAACTTGTAAATAAAAAGCTATATTAAAAAATAGCATAGACAAAGTATAATAAAATTATAATTTAAATAGTTTTCTAAAAGCAAACAAAATAAAAAAAATAAAACAATGTGTATAAAAAAATAAGTTTATTGGGAAAAATAAAAAAAGAAAGGCAGATGTTTAACATATATTGGCTTACTTGCTGTCCAGTGTGGGTGGAAGTAAAGAAGGGAGAAACATTTGTAAACAAGCTATTCACCTTATGAATTGCAAAGGTGAATGCTGAAAATTATCTTAACATATATTTTGGAAATAAAAAGCCATTACTAATTTTTTTTTTAAATTAAGAAGAAAATGTATAAGATTATAAATTGCAGAGAAGGTGCTAAATATGCAGTTTCACACAGGAAGTTACCTCTAGCAACAACATTCTGTATTCTCCTTCTTTTTAGACCTTTCATTAGTGTTACATTCTTATGCCTTATCATGACTAAGATGGAAAGCATGATAAATCACTGGATCTGTGATACATTATAAATCTGTTGTGTAAAGAGGAACCCATTAGTCAATCAAAAAATTAAAAGAAAAGCATTAAACACTATTATACACCAGGCATTGTTAAGTAGTAGAAATGGAAAGAAAAGTAAAGGACAATATATGTTCTCATGTTTAAATGGAATGCAACATACAAACAAGTACCTACAAATAAGCTGCATGCAGGATAAATTCTTCATCTTAAAAGTGCATTTTTATATTCTTAAACAATTTATTAATTTGGAAACACCTTATATTCTTATGAATTTGACTCAGGCTCAGAGATATTTGCTGAAATGATTGTTTCAATATAATTAAAATATGTTTGGCATTTCATAATGCTCTCTATTACTTATTTGGTCACAAATTCTTCCTTCCCCTTAGATGTAACAAGTGGACAATTTCTTACTCTTCTACCTTGATTATGATGTCATCCTTTATGTTTAAAATATGCATCCATTTTGACTTTTTAGTAAAGTCTCTAGTGTTCTCTAGGTATACCATCATATCATCTGCAAAGAGTGATATTTTGGTTTCCTCATTACCTAATCTAATTCCTTTAATCTCTTTCTCAATTCATTGATGAGGCTAGCATTTCTAATACAATATTGAATAATAATGGTGATAGTGAGCAACTTTGTTTCATTCCTGATCTTACTGGGAATGGTTCCAGTTTATCCCCATTACATATGATGCTTACTGAGAATTTTAAATAGATGCTCCTGACTATTTTAAGAAAATGTCCATTGATTACTATACTCTCAAGTGTTTTTATTAGGAATGGATGTTGGATTATATCAAATGCTTTTTCTGCCTCTATTGAGATGGTCATATGGTTTTTGTTAATATGGTTATTAATATGGCCTATTATACTGATAGTTTTCCTAATATTGAACCAGCCCTGCATTCCTGGTATAAATTCTACTTGATCATGGTATATTATCCTGAGGATGATTTTCTGTAGCTTTTTTGCTAATATTTTATTTAAGATTTCAGCATCAATATTCATTAGAGAGATTGGTCTATAATTTTTTTTTCTCTGTTTTCAACCTGCCTGATTTAGGTATCAGTTCCATAAAAGGAATTTGGTAGGACTCCTTCAGTCCCTATTTCTTAAATAGTTTGTATAGCATTGGAGTTAACTGTTCTTTAAATGTTTGGTAGAATTCACATGTAAATCCATCTGGTCCTGAGGATTTTTTCTTAGGGAGTTGATTAATAGTTTGTTCTATTTCTTTTTCTAAGATGGGACTGTTTAACCAATTTACTCCTTCCTCAGGGCAAGCTATATTCTTGAAAGTATTCTTGCATTTCATTTAAATTATTGAATTTGCTGGCAGAAAGTTGGGCAAAGTAACTCCTATTTATTGCTCTAATTTCATCTTCATTAGTGGCGAATTCTCCCTTTTCATTTTTAAGACTAACAATTTGATTTTCCTCTTTCCTTTTTTAAATCAGATTTACTAAGGGTTTATCTATTTTATTGTTTTTTTTCATAGAACCAACTCTTAGTTTTATTAATTTTAATTCAATATTTTTTTACTTTCAATTTTATTAATCTCTCCCTTTATTTTTGGAATTTCAAATTTAGTGTTGGGGAGTTTTTAATTTGTTCCTTTCCTAGCATTTTTAATTGCAAGCCTAATCCATTGCCTTTCCTTTCTCTATTTTATGCAAGTAGGCCTCTGAGATATACAATTTCCCCTTATTACTGTTTTAGCTGCATCCCACACATTTTGGTATGATGTCTCATTATTGTCATTTTCTTGGGTGAAGTTACTAATTATGTCTATGATTTGCTGTTTCATCCAATCATTCTTTATTATGAGATTATTTAGTTTCCAGTTATTTTTGCTTACTCCTTCCCTTTTCACTTTTCCCTTTCCACTTTTCAATGAGGTGGGAAAAGTTTCACCAATTCTGATGAGAATAAGATACACACTATTTTCATCCCCCTCCATTTTTTCTCTCAGATATAATAGGTTTCCTTTGCCTCTTTGTGAGATGTAGTACCCCCACTTTACCTTTTTCTGGTATAATTTCCTTTCCACCTCTAGTTTCTAGAACAAATTATACATGTGTTCTTTATATGTCTTTATAACAGAAATATAGTTCCCAAGATTTCTTTTTACCTTTTAGGTTTCTCTTGAGTCCTATATTTGGAGATCAAACTTTTTGTTTAGTTCCATTTTTTTCATAAGAAATAGATGAAATTCACCTTCGTTTAATGCCCATCTTCTTCCCTGGAAAAAAAAATGCTCATTTTGGCTGGGTAAATTATTTTTGGCTGCATACCAAGTTCCTTAACTTTTTGGAATATCAGATTCCAGGCCATTTGATCCTTTAATGTGGATGCTGCTAGGTCCTGAGTAATCTTTATTGTGACTCCTCTATATTTGGATTGATTTTTCTAGCTGGTTGTAATATTTTTTCCTTCATCTGATAATTCTTGAACTTAGCTACTATATTTCTTGGAGTTTTTATTTTAGGGACCCTTTCAATAGGTGTTTGATGAATTCTTCCAATGTCTATTTTACCCTCTGTTTCTATTACATCTGGGCAGTTCCCTGGTAATTTCCTGGAAAATAGTTGGATACATCTTTTTGCATTAAAATAAATATTTTTCCAAGTGTCATTCGGGGAACTTGCCAGCCCAGACTTAGAAGATTCATTTCATAAAGTGAAATAAATGTATTTTAATAAATAAAGTCAGTTAGTGTCAAGGAATCTAAAAGATTTGTGATTTCATTTCCTTTCTCTAAGTTAAAAACATCTACAAGAGCTAGGTATATCATAACGGTCACTAAAATAAATAGATTTTCTAATCTATTACATAATTCTAATTCTAATACATATATAACACAATTCTAGTTCTAATACATAAGAACCTTAATGCAATGAAAGCTTGCTCAAAGAACTTAATTCTAAATGATGCTATTAAAATCCATTTTTTCATTATTTTTTGTCATACAGATTCTATGATTTTGAGGTTATACCCTAGACCAAACATAAACTATTGTTATAAACCCTTGTGATATCAAATGATTATAGTAACCAATATATAGAGAGAGCATATAATCTAGTAACTTTGGATTGATTGTCAGGGAAATGTCCAAGTATCTTCATGTTTAGTTCTTTTCACTCAGTAGATGTTTAATAAGTGGCTACAGAGCAGATAAATTAATTAGAGTAGTGGGTGAATTATAGATTTTTTAAAAAGACTTTTAATTTTGATAGATTATAACACCTATACTTAAAACAAAACCATATATCCAGTTCAAATGTGATAATTACAATGTATAGAAAGAAGAGTGAAATTATTTTAGGCTACTGCAATGGGACTATGGTTACAGAGGCAAGTAAAGGAATGAGTTCTTATTATGCGACAAAGTCATAGGAAAAGGCCAGGAGCAAGAAAATACTATGGAGATGATGAGTTAGTTTGGACATTTTGTGCAATTTAATCTGTCTTTAGTCTCCATTGACATTACACAAGAAAACAAAGCAGGAACTAGGCTGTAATTGTGATTGTGTAGGGCTAAACTGATGAAAGCTTGTTAAGATGAATAACTAACACAATTATCATAGAATGGAAAATATTAAAACAAAGATTTATTGAAAATAAATCTTACTAGGTCAAGAACTTTTTTAAATAGAAAAAGAGCTAATCTAGATCTATACATGCCAAAGATTCTATAAACCAAAAGTCATCAGTAATGGTGATAGGTAGTATGGGGAAAAGAAAAGAAGAAAAAGAAGAGTAAGCTCAAAATAAGAATATTGAGCAGTGAGAACTATTATTGAAAATTCTGAATGATATGGTATAAGTAAGTTTTACTATTTCCAGTATATGTTTTAAAATATACACATATTATGTAAACAAAAATATATATGTATTTTTATATTTTAAAATATTTGAATATTATGTAAATGAAAAGATATATGTATATCTTTTTATCGATGCAATGTATATACATGTACATTACACACATGAATGCATATATATGTATATCATGTACATGCATGTTATGTGTATATATGTGTGTAATATGTGTGCACATATATAAATACATAAAATATAATTTAAATAAGTTTTTTCTCTCTAAAGTTACATATAGATAAAAGATTAAACTTATAAAATAAAAAAGGGGGGAATAGATATGCTTTTTAATTAGTCTATTAATCATCTCTTCTTATACTCTGTGCCAAACACAGTTCCAGCAACATTGTAGGTGCTTAATAAATATATGTGCATACACACCCAATCCCTAACAAGTATATATATATATATATATATATATATATATATATATATATATATATATATATACACACAAAAAAAAATATATTAACAGATGAAGTAGCTGGGTGGCACAGTGAATAGAAGAATATCATGTCTGGAGTCAGACTCTTTTTTTCTGTTCAAAACTCACCTTGCTTACTTACTAGATGAAAAATGAGTTGGAGAAGGAAATGGCCAACCATTCCATTATCTTTGTCAAGAGAACCCCAAATAGTGTAACAGAAATTCATGCATGACTGAAATGACTAAAGAACAACAATAAAAATAGATAAATAGATAAGCATAGGTACATAGATGTTCATATTGATATATCTCCATATATACAGAAATACAGATGTGGGTTTATGCACACACAACACACATTTATATATAAATATACATGCATAAAACTAATCAGACATATGAGTGGGACGTTTAAGATTCTCTGAGGTTTGACTTCTAAGGCTCTGTGAATATATAATCATTTCATTCTATTTTTGTTGTTGTTGTTGTTGTTGTTACTTCCTTTAGTTTTTGTATAACATTAAGCCAGATACAGTGCTTTCTTTTTATTGTGTAAATTGTCTCCATTACACAAATGTCAGTCTACTCTTTTGATTAATTTCAGTTAACATTAAAACAATCATATTTGAAATATGTAGCCAAAATTAATGTGTCATCCTTATCAACCTCAATATTTGGTAGCACAAATCAAAATGTAACGCATAGCATTTTTGCAATTAAATATGCTGGTAAAATTCTTCTAAGAAATATTTCACAAGAATAATTCTTAATACTATTAATAAATTCCTGGGAACTAATTGTAATGACTTCATCAGATTTAATTTGTATTTTCTCCCTGAACCGACATACACATCAATGAATAATAATTATAAAATGAAAACAAACACAAAGGGGCAAATAGTTATGCTTTAAACATATTTTAATTAGTCTATTAATCACCTCTTTGTATACTCTGTTCTAAGTACTGTTTTAGTAACATAGTAGGGGCTTATGAAATGTTTGTTAACTGTGTGATTATATTAATAATGTGTTACTGTTATTTGTTGTAATTATATTAATAATTTTAATTATCTGAAAACTCCTGAAAATTTTATTTCACTAGCACAAAAGTAATATAAATATTTGATTTACCTTGTTGTGAACTTTATTTTGTGTTAATTCTTCTGAGAATACTCCCACTTAAAATCAAAAAGTGAGGTCCCTGGAAACCAGGTGATTATTGCTCCTGTTGGTCTTCTAGAGAAAATCCTTAGGGATTTAAATTTCTAACAATTCCAATTGCAGTCCTCCATCATGTGCTTTCCTTTAATTATCACATTAAAGTTTTTTGACTAGAATAATGATCAAGTATAGTAAAGATAGTTATTAACAAAACTATCCCCTCAAAACTGGGGAGATTATGCTCTCCCATTGCACATACACATTCCCTAAAGAAAGTGGACTCAAATTTATAATAAAATGGTAATGAGATATATATGAAGAAAACCTGTGTAGTAAAAGAGGTACAAACAATATCTGATTATTGAAAATTATTTTTTCTTCCTATGGACCTCATGGAATTTCTTTAATCATAGAACTCTGCTGGACTCTAAATATCGAAGAGTCTTTTGAAGAGTCCAAAAAGAAACTGAATTTCTTTAATATATGTAGTTTGCTGGACATGTCTCATTTTACTGAAAATTCTTCTGCTTCTCCAGGCATACAACTATTATCTCCAGTGGTCAGTGCTATTGTTATTGATGGGATTTATGTTTCTTGTTACCTTTCAATATTCCAAAGGTTGTATCCTTGGCAATTTTATTTCTGGATACTTGATTGATTTTCCCCCAAGAGACTTTCTGTTCACTTTGTAATAGCAGCTAAAACTTAATATAGCACTTATGGTGTGCCGGGTACTATGCTAAGCACTTTACCAATCTTATTCAGTCCATCTTTATAACAAGTCTGGAAGATAAGTGCTTTTATTCCCATTTCACAGATGAGGAAATTGGAGCAAATAGAGATTAACTGCTGCCTAGTGATAATCTAAGGCCAGATTTGAATAGTTCTTTAGTTGCATTGTTTTCAAACATTTGAGTCTTTCTAATAACATTAACAATCACAGATGGAGAGATCTTCCCCACAGTGAGTCTTCCTCAAGGAACATTGATTCACAGTTCATCAATCTGCAATGTGTTGCATAATTGGCCACAAACTAGCATCTTGTTATTCTTTGTAGTTCAAGATTCATGACTATCTTTAAGCAATCATAGTTTTGTATGCTATCATCTATGTTCATTCACTTATCAAACTCATGCTATCCTTTAAAACTGATTAAAAACATTTCTATTTAGATTGTTGGTGATTTATTATACTTGACATATCTAAAGTTTTTTATGATTCAGAGAGGATTGGGAGACCTGTACATTTTCAAAATCGTCTAAGTAAACGAAAGGAAAAAAATGCCAATCTCTAACTGATCTTTCTTGGTCCTATCATATATTACTTTTCCTCATAAATCTTCATTCCTGAAATGACCAATCTGCTATTTCTTCTTTGTGTAGTACATTCCATATACTAATCTCCTTGCTAAAAGTAAAATGATCCTCATATCTTGAATGGCCTTGTTCTTAATTTCTGCCTCTTGAACATATTGTATCTTAGAATCTCTATTTTCCAATTGGTTTTTAGCCTATTTTCTCTTGCTAATTATTAAATATAATTTTATTGCATTGTGGTCTGAAAAGGAAGGATTTACTATTTCAGCCTTTCTACATTTGATTGTGAGGGTTATTTGCTTTATATATCTATATGATCATCTATATCCATATGCATATCTATTTATATATTTTTATTATTCTTCAGTTATTTCAGTCATGTATGAATCTCTGTGATACTATTTGGGGTTTACTTGACAGATAATGGGATGGTTCACCTTTTCCTTCTTGGGCTCATTTTTCAGAGATGAGGAAACTGAGGTAGACAGGATTAAGTAACTTCCCCAGGGTCACACACTTTAATGTTCTAAAAATGGTCAATTTTTGTGTAGGTGCAATGTACTATAGATAAAAAGATATTTCTTTCTTTCTCTATTGAATTTTCTCCAGAGATCTATCATATCTAGGTTTTCTAGTATCCTACCAATATCTCTACTTTCTTTCTTGTTTATTTTGTGGTTAGATTTCTCTTATTCTCAGAGGGGAAGACTGAGGTCTCCCACTAATATAATTTTGCTTTCGATTCCTTCCTGTAATTGGTTTAACATATGTTTTAGGAATTTGTTTTTACTATTTATTGTATATGCATTTAATATATTTACTATTTCATTGTTTATAGTACCCTTTATCAAGATGTACTTTCCTTCCTTATCTCTTTTGATTTGATCTATTTTCACTTTTGCTTTATCTGAGATCAGAATTGCTATCCCAGCTTTTTTTTTTAATTCAGCTGAATCATATTAAATTTTGTTTCAACCTTTTATCTACTCTGCATGTGTCTCTATGTAAAATATGTTTCTTGTAAACAACAAATTATAAGATTTTTAAATATACTCCTCTATTTGCTTTTGTTTTATGGGAGAGTTCATCCCATTCTCATTCACAGTTATGATTATTAGCTCTGTATTTCCCTCCATCATATTTTATTCCCTGTATGTACTTTTATTTTCTTTCCAACTTGTCCTTAGGTTTTTTTTTGTTTGTTTGTTTGTTTAATTTTACTCACCCTGCCCACTACCTTATCTTCTATCACCTCTCCCAACTTTTACCTTTTTTTCTCAGTTTATGCCATCTCTTCTATCCAGCCTCTCTATTTTCCCCTTTCTTTTTCCTCCAAAGTTCTATACCCAGCTGGATGACTAAGTTATTCCCTTTGAGAGCCAAAACTAATGAGTTCAAGCTGCAGACAATGCTCATCCCCTCCTCTTCTTCCCTGGAGTGTAATAGGTCTTCTGTACTATTCATGTCATTCATTTTGTCCCATTATACCTTCCAATTCCTTTACTTCCAGCACAGACCTTTTCCCACTCCTTAAAGTCCTTTTCATTGATATCATCACATCAAAATCCATTTAAAACCAAACCTTCAGTCCATGAGATGCTCTTCTTTGTCTGCCCCAATAACAGATACAATTCTCAACTTATAGATATCATTTTCTCAGCTAAGGATGTAAACAGTTTAATCTTTAAACTATATATATATATATATATATATATATATATAGTCATGTCCATGTTTATCTTTCTATGCCTATCGAGTTCTGTAGATTAAATTTTGTTTAGTTCTTTTTTTTTTAATAGAAATGATTAAAAATCTCTTACTTATTGAAGTTGCATCACCTGCCCTGAAAGATGATTCTGACTTTCACTGGGTAAAATCTTAGTTGTAATCTTAGGTCCTTTGTCTTCCAGAATATGTTATTTCAGCACCACTGATATTTTATTGTAGAAGCTGTCATATTCTGGGTAATCCTGACTGTTGCTCCTTGATATTTGAACCTTATAGTATTTTTTCCTTGAAATTTTAGTTCTAGAGGTTTGAAACAATGTCCCTTGGGGTTTTCCTTATGGGATGTCTTTCCAAAGGTGATTGATGGATTCTTTTCATGAGTATTTCTCCCTTTGTTTCTAGAATATTGGAGCAATTTTTCTTGATCTCTTGAAGAATACTATCTTTTGTAGCTCTTTTGTAAGCATGTCTTTCCCGTGGGCAAATAATTTTAAAATTGTCTCTTCTGGATCTATTTTCCAGATTGGCTGTTGGACATTTCACATTTTCTTCCATTTTTTCATGCCTTTCAGTTTGTTTGACTGATTCTTGCCATTAGCTTCCATTTGCCAATAGAGCATAGCTTCCATTTGGCCCATCCTAGTTTTTAATGTTTTGTTTTCTTCAGCTAGCTTTTGTATCTCTTTTTTCCATTTGGTTAATTCTAATTTTGAAGGTGTTTCCTTAGTGGCTTTTTTTGCATTTGGCTAATTGTATTATTTAAAGTTTTCTTTGGGCAATTTTTCCTTTCCTTTTTCAAGCTGTTGACTCTCCCTTGCATACCTTTCATTTCTTTCCTCATTTTTTCTTCTACTTTTCTTATTTGATTTTTAAATTCTTTCATGAGCACTTCCAAGAAGTCTCTTTGGACATGAGACCAATTCATATCACTGTCTGAGATTTCTGCTGTGGACATTATGTCCTTGTTTGAGTAAATGTTTTGGTTTTCCCATTCACCAGAGTAGTTTTCTATGGTTAAGGTTTATTTCTGTTTCTTGCTAATTCTCTTTCCTTTTCTTTTGACATTTCCTCTTTTTTTTTTTTTATTGTTCATCTATGTACATATAAAATGTTAAAGGAGCCCTCTTCCAAGTTTCCTTTGCAACTCTGAACCTTGAATTTGAGCACAAGGATAATTTGTGTTTGTAGGGAACTCTTTTCAGGAAAGTCTATTTTCCTAGAATTTGCCCATTGAATTGTGACTGGAGGCTACTTAACTGATCTGCTCCTCTATTGAGCCAGAAACAATAGTCTCATTTGATGATTTATTGTGATCAAGATCCTCTCACCAGTTTTCCCAAAGTCTGTATGAAGTGGAATGAACATACTTTTTACTTCATTGAGACTGACCTTTCTTGCAATTTTTCCAATCTATCTTGAACTAGAGAGTAGTTTCATTCCATCACACTCTCTTCAGTAGGTTTGTTTCATGTGGTTTTCATGAGAAACTGGGAGAGCTCAAGCATCTTCTTGACTTCACTCCACCATCTTGGTTTCACCCCTGGATTCACCTCTAATTCTTTTCAAAGCTATGTCCAAATACCTCCTCTAATTTTCAGGTGTTCACTCCCAAATTACTTTCAATTTTATTTATGTTTACTTTCATTAGATTATTCTTATACATATCATTTATCCAGTAGAATGTTGCCATTATTTTTCCATGAGTGTGTTCAATACATTTCTAGCCTCCCTTAAGAAGAAATTCTTGATGGTCTTAAAACCATTAGGCCCAATCTTATAACAATATTTTCCATGTATAGATTCTATAGAATATGGCCCTTAAAAGGAAATTATCTTGGTTATAAGAAAACTACTAGGTTTATATTATAACAACATTTTAAAGTGACTTTTTAAAAATAATCTTTCCCCTGGTCTTTTAAAATCTACAACTGCCTTATAGGGAAATAGGTAATAATCCTACCATATGACAGATCCCTCTAAAGTTCATCAATGTTATCTGAGGTTTAAATAGGCATTTTTTGCAGCAGTAATTTTTAAGCTCTTGTTTTTGTTTTTTTTTTTTTGGTTGTCTTTTAGTCAAAGTTTTTTGTTGTTTTCTTTGTGAAATTGGATGACTTTTATCTGTTTTACCCATCAAATTATCTATTGAAATATCTCTACTAATTATATAAGAATGTTCTTTTAAAAATCTCTTTTACAAAATTCCATGGAATAAAATCTATTAAAAAAAAAGATAAAAACCACCTTATAGAACTTATGGAGAATTCAACAACAATAAAAACAGTAAAATATTTAATAACAAGAAATCTGTAATTTACTTGACAGAGAATTAGGTAAAAGCCAGAAGACCAGTTCAACTCCTTTTCATCATGCCAAGGTCAGACTACCTAGGTTAGTTTAGAGGCAGTTAATAGAAGCAGAGTACATTCACTAATGCCACAAAATGAAAGCATATAAAAATGATTGCTTTCTCCAAGTAATTTAGATACTGTTGTACTCAACTGCTAATGAGGCAAGAGGAATTTAGTAGAAGTAATGTGGGGGAGCTATGTCTTTTTCTTATCTGTAGATTTTTCAGAAAAATAATATATGAATTACTCAAAGGTAACTAACTTGATAAAATGCTTCAATTACACTAGGAAAGATTATGTTTCCAAGATTATCTCTGAAACTTCCCAACTCTGTGACCAAGGGCAAATAACTTAATCCTTTCTTCAACTGGAAAATTAGAATAATAACTAATAACTTCTTTCCTATGTTGTTAAATTCAGATAAAATAATTTATATAAAGATTTTACAAGCTTTTAAGAGCCATAGAAATATTAAATGTTTTGCTTTGTTTTGTTTTAATTATGTGATAAAATATAAGAAAGAGTGAAAAGAAGGAAAACTTTAGAATCAGAAAAAGCTATACTCAGGATCTGCCTCTGACAAAAACTATGTCATTGTAGGCAAGTCACATCAAAGCTCAGTGCTCTAGTTAACTAAAATGATACATTAGAAATGAGCTACCAATCTATCTCAATGGAGAAACTTTTTCACACTTAGATTTCCTCATACAGATGAAATTAAAGACATGAATAGGAAATAAAGAGCAGTAAGGGATATGTAACATAAAAAAAAAAAAATTCAACTGGCCCTCATTGCAGCAAGGCAATTACTTACACTTCCCAAAAATGACACTTTCATATTTCTCAGTATCACTGTTTCAAACCTATATAATCACATGATACTATTTTCATTCATTTAAGTCAAATTTCATTACTTCTCAATTTTACTATTGGAATAGGCTCCTGAATGAGCTCCCTTGGTCTCTCTCTTCATTTTGTCTCTCTGTCTCCATCTCTCTGTTTATCTTTCTATCTCTTTTTCTCTCCATCTTTCTGTCTAAGTCTCTCTTATTTCTCTGTGTTTTTGTCTCTGTTTCTGTGTTTTTCCCAACCTTCCACATAATTGCCAAATCTACATTCCCAGAAAAATTCTGACCATGTTACTATCCTGCTGAAAATACATCAAGGGACTATGCTTACTTTTTCATTCAGCAGTGTCACTACTGTATCTATATTCCAAAGATATTTTAAAAGAGAAGAAAGGACTTACATGTGCAAAAATATTTGTAGTACCTTTTTGAGATGGTAAGGAATGAAAAATCAAGTGGATGCCTATAAGTTGGAGAATAGCTGAGTAAGTTATGGCATATGATATAATGGAATATTACTTTTCTATAAGAAATGATGACCAATCTGATTTCAGAAAATCCTCCAATGACTTATATGAGGTTATGCTGAATGGGTCTTTCTTTTTAAATCATTTTTCCTTGAAGATAACAAATACTATATTAAGCAATATTATTTCAACAGTAGAAAAAAGAGTTTAAACTAATTTCCCATCTATTTGTTGATAATATATTAAATTCCCAGAGTATTAAAATCACTGAAAATTTTGTTTAATCAACTTGTTATTATTCATAGCAATGAATAAAACATAGAATCAATTTCTTCCCAAAAGTGTTTGCCACTCCCAGAGATGCTGTTTTTTACAGGATTCAAATGAACAAGGGATTCCTTACATATAATGAGGTCTTCCAGATGCTCAAATCTGTAGATGACATTATATTAACAGCAGAAGATTATTGGGACGCCTCAGTAAGATCTAGTTATACAAAAGTGATCAGCCTAACAATTATCAAAGAATACATTAATTAACAAAGAACTATTGTTCAAATTTTGACACGCAATTAGATTTATGTCACAATGGTAGTCCATCATATAACTTAGAAAGTTCCTACACATGGAAACTTTGTTGACCATAGAAATAAATAGAAAGAAGAAATTAGGAAGGCTCTCTTGGAGTAATTATATTTTACATTCTATAATCACAAGATGTTTTCTAATATTAAAAAAAAGAAAAACAAAACAACTTAAGTTTTGACACCATTATTCTTCCAGTGATGTTAATGACTTTGACTCTTTGAAGACCTTTGACTCTTTGCAAAGTCCAAACAATGAAAATTTCAGCTTATCCAAAAAGAAATGGAAAGATACACTAGACATATATAGCCTATTAGCCAATGATTATTTATTTCCCAGTATTGTAGTAACCACAAATATTCATATATGCACATATACAAACACACACAGTTATACATATTTTATATATACATATATGTATATTCATCTGTTTAATTCAATTAAACAAATATAAATTCAACTATTTTAAATAATACAACTTATGTGCAAGGTCCTGTACCAAGCACTGACAAAGCAAAGACAAAAGACAAAAAGAACATTAAGTAAAATTCTACTGTCCCTGTACTTAAGAAGCTTAAGTTCTAAAGGATATAACATGTAAACAAATGAGAATATGTAACATACTTTGAGGAGGGAGATTGTGCTAATAGCTGGGGCAGTCAAGAAGGGTGCCCCATATTAAATAGTATTTGAACTAAACCTTGAAGAAGGATAAGGATTTGAGGAATTTGGAGTTAAATAATAGTGCATTCTAACCACAGGGAACATGCAAAGACTCAGATGTCAGATTGTTTAAAGAACAAGTAGACTAGTTTGAGTGAAACTTAGAAACAGCATAAAGAATGGTAATGTGAAATAAATTTTAAAAAATGTATACTCAGAAAAGGAGATAAGCTCAAATGAATAACCTGAGCAAAAAATTACCAGAATCCTACAGCAAGGGTATTGATTTTTAGAGGCCTAAAGAATCAGTTTTGAAAATGTGTGTAGGTTTATATTAAGAAATAATTGTGATTTGCACCAGACTTGAATTCATGGATAATCATAGATTTGCTCTACTGGGAAAGTTGGCTATTCCTTAAGCTTGATACATAGCCATGTTGATCAAACTAGCCACTCCATATATTAAATAAGGAGATGAGTGCTGCTTTCTCTAAAAAAATCAGCTTTATTATCTTGTTAAGTGATTCTCACATGCTATTGTTAAGTACACTTATTTTTAATGATTAAAAAACAAACTATATTATGTATTTTGCTGTAATCAAATATGATTAATTATATGGCATTAACTATACTTAATACAGGCAATGCATGAAAGAAAAAATAGTTCCTCTACCATTTGTATTCATCTTTTCAATTATGTTCATGTCTCAAACTTTAAACCTGTCATTATGTAAGGATATTGGTCATTTTTATTTTTAATTAAAAGTATTTTTTCAAGGATTGAGTTTTTGTTTTAGTTTTTTCTCAATCTACTGTTATTTGTCACTAATCTCTTCTCCTCTGAGGTTCCCTCAATCCATGTTTATTACCAAGTCAAGATTCTGGTAGCTGGTGTATATTGCTAGTTCTCTGGAGGCAAAAAAATGATTGAAAAGATCAACTATAATAAGTATCCCCTTTTTCTTCTTTTGTTGCTTGTCATTTTTTAAAACTCTACAATATGATTTATAATCCCAAACTAAAGCTGCTCTTTCCTAAATTAGCAATAAATTCAGTAAGCAAATGTATTAATCCTTTCTCCCTCCTTATCATTCTTGTAATCTTTAGAAGCTTTTGCAAATACCAGTTACCATTTCCTTTTTTATCTATTTTTTTTTTTCACATCACTGCTGTCTGTTGATGTTATTGTAATCTGCTGGAAGTCTTCATTTTATTCTTCTTTGCTAAATCATCATCCAAATTATGCCTGCCAATATAGATTTCCTCCAAGTCTCTCTCTTTTACCTCCTCTTCTCCCTCTTTTTAACTTGATGATCTCATCAACTTCCAAAGATTTTAATATAATCCCTCTGTCAATGGTTCATACACACACACACACACACACACATACATGTGTGTGTGTGTGTATGTGTGTATTTCTGAACACCCCCTTGACCACCAGTCATTGGAACTAATGTATCTATTATATCTTGAGTTGTAAAATTAATGACCTATAGTCATATAAAACTTAACATTTCCATGAATGAACTAACTCATAATCCTTCCCCCAATCCTTCCTTTTCCTTAATTTTTCTATTATTGGTAAGGGTACTTACTACCATTTATACAGTAATTCAATCTAGCAACCTAGGTATCATTTTCCATTTCTTATATCCTGTTGCCCCAATAATCCAATTAGATAGCAAGTACTTTTGATTTTAACTTTTTATCATTGCTAGCATATGTTCCCATCTCTTAACTGATATTGATGTAACTTGTTGCAAAATCTGAACATCTCATGGTATGAACAACAATGGCCTGCTACTGAAATTCTCTACATCAAATCTTAAACACCCCCATCTTAAAAAATCCATCCTCCATTAAACTGCCAAACTGATATTCCTAATATGTGTTTGAATATGTCAACAATCCTTCAACCCCCAATCAACAAACTTCCATGGCTGTCTATTACCGTAAAGTTCAAAGGTAAAGTTCTTTTTTTCTTTTAAAATACTTCATAACTTGCCTGCCTTCACATGTTCTTTTTGGATCTTATTATTATTTAACATCTTCACACTTTAATTTGTTTATCATTTATTTATTAATTCATTTATTCACTTAATTATTCATTCATTAATTTATTTATTTGCTTGTTTCTGTGCTTGTTTATTTTGATACTGACACTTTTCTCTTTGTCATTCCTTACATAAAATACCTGATATTGTGCATTTTTCACTATTATAATTGACATTCTTTCACTACTCCTTTTTATCTCCAAGAACTCCTCACTTATAATTGGAGTTAAATTATAATTCTTTTTAAGAAGACTTTCCTCATCTCTCAAAATGCTAATGATTATTTCCAGGTATATATTTTCTCTACAGAATTGTTTGCCTGTTGTCTTCTCCACTGAACTGTGTGCTGCTTCAATGTAAGGGTATTATTTTTCTTTCTTTCATACCTCTAGTACTTATCATAGAGTATGAAAAAAATAATAAAAGCTTAAAACACATGTAAATTTGTTTTTATTTGCTTATTAAAATGGTTACTCTGTTATTGTTTCTTTAATCTATTCTTATTCCATTGTCTCTAATTTTTTTTGAATTGAAAGTTTTTGTTGTTTCTTTTTCTCCATAAATAAAATGCATTGTCTCCTGTTATTTTTGTTTAGTTTTGCCTTCAGCCTACTTTGCTCCTACAATGTTTCTTCTACAAACCCTTTAATCCATCTTTCTTTCCATTTTTACTACTTTCCATTCTCCTGGGTTTTACTTAATTAATATTACCTTTTCACTTTCTTACTCTTGTCTAGTTATCTAAATTCTCTGTCCTCTTTCTTTCAAGTATTCAAACACATCTTCATTTTTTCCTCTTTTCAATTTTGTTCGAATTTTCCTACGTTTTTCCTTCTTTCTCTTTGTAATTTTCTCCCCTTTTTTATGTGCTAGGAATTTGCTCTTTGGCTTATGATCCTAATAATTATTTATTATTTCTTTGGTTTCTAATTTCATAGAATTAATCCTTCTAAGGTACCTGTTTGGAGTTCTTTTTCTAAATTCTATTACTGCTATGTTTATATTGACCCTACTTTTTTTTCCAGATATGCCTCATTCTTAGAAGGATAAATTCTTTCAGGGAAATAAAGAAAACATGCATTATCTCATAATAGAAATTTTCTCATGTCCTTGTTTGGGTACTTCATACCTAATCTGTGACCATTCCATGATGATTTTCTTTTTTATATGACTAGAAATTATTCAAGGGCCATGCCTTTTTACTTTTCTAAAAGCCAGTTATATCTGGGTACTTGGGTTTCATTTGAATCTATTCACAGTTCATGAAGTCATTCTTCCTGAAGATTATTTGCTTTGCAAATTCCCTTTCTTCCATTATTGAAAATTTTTCTCCTTCCATAGGAACCATCGTCATTAGAGCCCTGTCAAATTATTTAACTGTTTTTCTTCCTTTTTCAGCCTTCACTTTGATGCATCATCAGTGGTCATATAAATCTTTTTTCTTTAGAAGAAATTGCTCTCTCTTCATTTGTTTTATGATTTGATTAAGTTACATCAAATATGCCCCTCTATCTTTTTTCCTTTCCCCTCCCATTTCATAAACTCTCCTGTTCTGTAGCTCCATCCCCCTCAACCTATTAGAAATATTAATTCATCAAACAATGAAACAAAACAAAACAAAATAGTGTTATAAAGTTTGATCTATGACATTTCAGGCTTGTTCCTTGATCCTTGTTCCTTCAATTAAATTCTGCTTTTGACCTTATCTGTGTACTTTTAAAGAGAAACCTCTCAATAATTCTCCATCTGTCATTTTCATATAGTTTTTCCTTTTCTTATAATTTAGCCTTACTTTTTTGTGAACTGGGGTTAAGTAAGTTTACAGCTAGTAAGTGTTAAGTGTCTTATTTGTTCTCAGGTCTTCTTGACTCCAGCACTGGTGCTCTATCCATTGTGCCATGTAGTGACCCCTAGCCTTGCGTTTTTTGGAGCAGGGTAATACATTTTGTTACTTTGGTCTTCCTTAGTTTCTGTTTTTCTTTTCTTTTTTTTTTTTTTAATTCTCTTGGTATGGAGTATTTGAAGAATAAATAATTTTATTTTTTAATTAATAGTATTATGAATGACTCACTTAACTGAGCATACATATTCTTCCATTGTTGCTTAAGCTCAGATTTGCAGTGTGTTTCACCTCGTGTTGTTTCTTGAGATCCTTTACTCTTTGAAATACCTTATACTACACTCTCACCCTTTCAGAATGTTTGGGAAGGGTACAGAATGATACTGTGTTATTTTAATTTTTATCTCTTTATATTTGAAAGTTTTCTTGGATGCTTGAGAATTTGGTGTTTATCATCACATTTGTTAAAAGGAACCACTATGTGTTTTGTATACAGCAAAATATTTCTTTTTAATTTCCTATAGGCAAACTGTAAATTGTTTCAATTCATACTCTGTTTTTGAATTCAGAATTTCTTGGCAGTTTTCTTGTATTATTGTTTGTATTATGATATTTAGGTATCTTGATTTTTTGTTATTTAGGGAAACTTCTCATCCTAAATTTGTTTTTATTCTTCCTGAATTTAAAATCAGTAATATTTAACTTTTATCTGGATCACATTTTTAATGTTACTAGGTTTTTTTTTCCCCTCTAGATTATCCTTTCCTACCTGATATTTACATGACCAATCAGTTGTTTCAGTTTTAGCTGAGACTTGACCAAGAGAATTTTTTTTTTCTTTCGCCAATTTTGTTTGTTACACAAGTCATGTATTCTGCTTTCAAAAACTTATTTTTTCTCTTGAACAATAGTTGAAGAGAGAAATTTTGAAAACAATTTGTGGAAGCATGCTGCTATGTATCTACGATCTCTTGGAAACCCACAGAGTCTTCTACCTCATTAGATGATGATTCATTTTCTTTGGTCTTGAAATATTTATTTAGAAATGAGTCATTTATGTGTATTGAATCTATCCTTCTTTCTTTTATTAATATGTTTCATGTTGGTTCACCTGTTAGTGCTCAAGGTTAGTTGTTTTCCATATCCTAATATATTAAATAATATCTTCTTTCTTTATATTGCACAATTGATCATTTTCTGACTGCTTCCTTATTGATTATGGATTCCTTGAGGATTAGGGCCCAAAGTTTTCTCAGCTTCTTTACATGTGGGGAAAATGATATTTCACTCATTTTAGTTTCTACCTCAAGTGATTTTTTGAAGATACAGATCACCTCAGATTGATACCAGCATCCTTTGCTTTTGGGTAAGATGATGTCTTGAATATGCTGGTGTTTTGTCAGAGTTACTTTTGTTATTTAGTTCTCTAGCTGAAGACTGCTAAATCCAAGTATGCTGCTACCCAGGATGTATACATTTGTCCTTTTCCCTACCTTTCTTTCTTTCTCACAGGATATTGGATAGATGGTGTAGTGTTGAATTCTGTGATAGTCACAACAGATTCATTGGTTGAGGGCAAGAACAGTAGGTATATTGATAAAGTCTATAAAATTCACGCAAAATTGGTAAATTATTCCAAAGCAAAGGTTCATGAATGAATACTTTAGTTTAGGCCTTGTAGAATAGAGGAACTAGTAGGGGAGAGATGACCACGATAGGTGAACATATTAGGGATTAAGGATTAGTGGAATATGTGATTAATTCTTTAAATTGTTATTCATTAAAGTTAATAATGTTATAGTCTGAGAGATAGCTACATTTTCTTTACCTCATTTAATATTTATTTTGAAGTGGTTGTAGAGATAATAATGTCTGAAAATATCTAGCCCTGTTTTATCAAAAGTATACAATATTTTGTTATATTTCATTTAGGCATGGATTATGAGAATATTACACCCTATTTAACATAATCATTCATGCTTTTGAAAAATAAAAACCAAGCATCTGACAGTGATCTGGAAATGTTTTCTTCATTTTGAACTTATATACTAGAAACATTTTTCATAAAATGTCATAGGAAACTGAAAAATTGTTGCTTTTGTTAACAACAATTAAGCACTGATTTGCTTTCCCTTTCCTCCTTTCTTTACTTCTAAATGATCATTTCACATTATTTCCTTAGATAAATGTGTATTTCAGTACCACATTCTACCTTTTTGTTACTCATTGAGCATCAAAAATGTTTAAGCAACACGGCATTCTTGCAGCAGAGAATTAAATGGCTTGGCTTCTGTACTCTCTTCCTTTTCCTTCTCCTTTTCCTCCTCCTTCTTTAGAACACTCGTTTTGAATGACTTTTGTCTACTTAGATTGATTCTAGTTATCTTATTCAAAGCTTTTATCTTTACCTGGGAGATGATATAATCTAGTTTTTAATAGGATGAAACTTGTTTCATGGCCTGAGACACATACACAAACAGGTTCCTATATGAGTTATTTTTTATAAATTTGAGAAATGTTTATAGAGTATACACTTTGCACGAAACACTAGGACAAAATCATTAAAAACCACATACTTCTGGTCTCAGGAAACTTAGAAAACAGAAGATATATTATATCTGTACAAATCAGCATAGTACAAAATAATGTGATAGACAAAAAGAAAAGATTAAAACAAAATAAACATTTAAGAAAGCAGAGATCAGTTTTATCTACATAATACAGTATTTCTGGAGAAGATAACAGAACTAGGATTTCAGAAATACATAAAGAATGTCAACAAGCAGAGATAAAGAAAGGGAATACTATGGATATGGCCAATATTCTAAGAAATGAAGTCTGAAGGAGGAATTAAGAAGGAACCAGATAATGGGATCACTATTTAATTTAGATAGAGGTGTGGGATAACAATAAAATCCAGACTTAGGAATTTGTGTTCTCTCTCTAGTCATTCTCTCCCTTTTCCCATCCTTTCTCTCTCTTTCTCTCTCTCTCTCTCTCTCTCTCTCTCTCTCTCTCTCTCTCTCTCTCTCTCTTTCTTCCTTCCTCCATCCCTCCCTCTCTATCTCCCCCCCCACCCCAAACTCACCATGAGAAAAGAAGAAGGTAATGACTATTTTAAAAAATAAAAAAAATCTAAACTCTACAATGGAAAAACTGATTTGAAAATTCTGATATGACTAGAATAGAGAAGGAATAGAAAGTATCATTCACAAATTAGGAAGCAATTATACAAATATGTTGATAATGATGTAAATAAGGTTGTTTGAAGATTGGATGGAGAGGTTGAAAAGAAATGGAAAAGTAATAGCCTTATAAAATTGACATGGTTGATTAACTGATTGAGAGAGAATTTGCATGCATTTTTTCATGCTAAATATATTATAAAAGATATATTTTTTTCCCAACAAGTATAAGGTTTATTTTTTTTTCAGGGAGGATGAAATAATAGCAAAAATGAGTGCATTAAAACAAAATAAAATCCATATCAACTAAAATTTAGATTCCAGACTTTGCTCCTTGGCAATAATGATTTTGTGATATAAATGTTGATTGTTTTGAAAAGTAGAAAAAATTAAAATCTTATGACTTTTGCTTTTAGTTGTAAGCAAAGTGTGAACAAAAGATTGCCATGGGGATAGAATTTAAATACTTTGTAGTTCTCAGGCAAGTGTATTTTTTAAATGCAAAATTTAACTATGTACATTTGAAATTGTTATGCATTAATATAACTGTAAAGTTATATGTGATGAATAGAATTTTGCTTATTATTAAATGTTACAAAATTTGTAAATTGAGCTAAGAAATAAATGAAAGGATTAAAGTATTTAGTGGTAACAATACTACTTATGGTTTTTTTTTTCTTGTTTTTCTTGTTTTTTTATTATAGCTTTTTTATTTACAAGTTATATGCATGGGTAATTTTAGAGTATTGACAATTGCCAAACCTTTTGTTCCAATTTTCCCCTCCTTCCCCCCATTCCCTCCCCCAGATGGCACATTGACCAATACATGTTAAATATGTTAAAGTATAAAATAAATACAATATTAGTATACATGTCCAAACAGTTCTTTTACTGTACAAAAAGATTTGGACTTTGAAATAGTGTACAATTAACCTGTGAAGGAAATCAAAAATGCAGGCAGACAAAAACAGAGGGATTGGGAATTCTATGTAGTGGTTCATAGTCATCTCCTAGAGTTCTTTCGCTGGGTGTAGCTGGTTCAATTCATTACTGCTCTATTGGAACTGATTTGGTTCATCTCATTGTTGAAGATAGCCACGTCCATAAGAATTGGTCATCATATAGTATTGTTGTTGAAGTATATAATGATCTCCTTGTCCTGCTCATTTCACTCGGCATCAGTTCATATAAGTCTCTCCAGGCCTTTCTGAAATCATCCTGCTGGTCCTTTCTTATAGAACAATAATATTTCATAATATTCATATACCACAATTTATTCAGCCATTCTCCAATTGATGGGCATCCACTCAGTTTCCAGTTTCTAGCCACTACAAAGAGGGCTGCTACAAACATTTTTGCACATAAAGGTCCTTTTCTTTCTTTAAAATCTCTTTGGGATAAGCCCAGTAGCAACACTGCTGGATCAAAGGATATGCACAGTTTGATAACTTTTTGAGCATAATTCCAAATCGTTCTCCAGAATGGCTGGATGTATTCACAATTCCACCAACAATGTATCAGTGTCCCAATTTCCCCATATCCCCTGCAACATTGCGCATTATCTTTCCTTGTCATTCTTGCCAATCTGACAGGTGTGTAGTGGTATCTCAGAGTTGTCTTAATTTGCATTTCTCTGATTAATAATGACTTGGAGCATGTTTTCATATGACTAGAAATAGTTTAATTTCTTCATCTGGGAATTGTCTGTTCATATTCTTTGACCATTTATCAATTGGAGAATGGCTTGATTTCTTATAAATTAGAGTCAATTCTCTATATATTTTTGAAATGAGGCCTTTTTCAGAACTTTTGACTGTAAAAAATGTTTCCCAGTTTATTGCTTCCCTTCTAAACTTATCTGTATTAGATTTGTTTGTACAAAGACTTTTCAATTTGATATAATCAAAATTTTCTATTCTGTGATCAATAATGATCTCTAGTTCTTCTTTGCTCATAAATTCCTCCCTCTTCCACAAGTCTGAGAGGTAAACTATCCTATGTTCCTTTAATTTGTTTATAATCTCATTCTTTATGCCTAGGTCATGAACCAATTTTGACCTTATCTTAGTGTATGATGTTGAGTGTAGGTCAGTGCCTATTTCTGTCATACTACATTCCAATTTTCCCAGAAATTTTTGTCAAACAGTGAGTTCTTATCCCAAAAGCTGGGGTCTTTGGGTTTGTCAAAAACTAGATTATTAAAGTTATTGACTGTTTTGTCCTGTGAACGTAACCTATTCCACTGATGAACTCATCTATTTTTTAGTCAATACCAAATAGTTTTGGTAACTGCTGCTTTATAATATAATTTTAGATCTGGTGCAGCTAGGCTACCTTCATTTGCTTTTTTTTTTTTTTTTTTCATTAATTCCCTTGAAATTCTTGACCTTTTGTTTTTCCATATGAACTTTGTTGTTATTTTTTCTAGGTCATTAAAATAGTTTTTGGGAACTCTGATTGGTATAACTCTAAAAATAGATTAGTTTAGGTGGTATTGTCATCTTTATTATATTTACTTGATCTATCCAAGAGCACTTAATATTTTTCCAAATGGTTAGATCTGACTTTATTTGTGTAAAAAGTGTTTTGTTGTTTTGCTCATATAGTTTCTGATTTTTCCTTGGCAGATAGATTCCTAAATATTTTATACAATCAGTAGTTACTTTAAATGGAATTTCTCTTTGTGACTCTAACTGTTGGATTTTGTTAGTAATATATAAGAATCTTTTGACATATGTGGGTTTATTTTGTATCCTACAACTTTGCTAAAGGTATGGATTATTTCTAATAGCTTTTTAGTAGAATCTCTGGGATTCTCTAAGTATACCATCATATCATCAGCAAAGACTGATAATTCATCTTCCCCATTACCTACTCTAATTCCTTTAATCTCTTTCTCAATTCTCATTGCCAAAGCTAACATTTCTTATACAATATTGAATAGTAATGGTGATAGTGGGCAACCTTGTTTCACTCCTGATCTTATTGGAAATGGTTCCAATCTATCCCCACTAAATATGATATTTACTGATGGTTTTAAATAGATGCTACTGATTATTTCAAGGAAAAGTCCATTTATTCCTATACTCTCAAGTGTTTTTAATAGGAATGGATGTTGGATTTTGTCAAATGCTTTTTCTGCATCTATTGAGATGGTCATTTGTTTTTTGTTAATTTGGTTATTAATATGGTCAATTATACTAATAGTTTTCCTAATATTGAACCAGCCCTGCATTCCTAGTATATCCTACTTGACTACGGTGTATTATCCTAGGGATGATTTTCTGTAGTTTTTTCCTAATATCTTTTTAAAGATTTTAGTATCAATATTCATTAGGGAGATTGGTCTATAATTTTCTTTCTCTGTTTTCAACCTAGTTGGTTTAGTTATCAGTATCAGGATTGTGACATAAAAGGAATTTGGTATGACTCCTTCATTCCCTATTTTTTCAAATAGCTTATATAGCATTGGGGCTAATTGTTCTTTAAATGTTTGGTAGAATTCACATGTAAATCCATCTGGTCCTGGGGATTTTTTTTCCTTAGGGAGTTGATTCTTGTTCTTGTTCTATTTCTTTTTCTGAAATAGGACTGCTTAAGCAATTTGCTTCCTCCTCTGTTAATCTGGGAAGCCTATATTTTTGGAGGTAGTCATCCATTTCGCTTAGGTTATCAAATTTATTGGTATAAAATTGGGCAAAGTAATTCCTTATTATTTCTCTAATTTCCTCTTCATTGTTGGAAAGTTCTCCCTTTTCATTTTTAAACTAACAACTTGATTTTCCTCTCTTCTTTTTCTAATCAGGTTTACCAAATGTTTATCTATTTTATTGTTTTTTGCATAAAACCAACTCTTAGTTTTATTTATTAGTTCAATTTTTTTTTTACTTTCTATATTATTAATTTCTCTTTTTAATTTTAGAATTTCAAGTTTAGTATTTGATTGGGGGTTTTTAATTTGGTCTTTTTCTAGCTTTTTTAAGTTGCAAGCCCAATTCATTGATCTTCTCTTTATTTTATTCAAGTAAGCCTCTAAGGATATAAATTTCCCCTTATTACCACTTTGGCTGCATTCCACAAATTTTGGTATGCTATCTCATCGTTGTCATTATCTTGAGTGAAATTATTGATTGTGTCTATAATTTGCTGTCTCACCCAATCATTCTTTAAGATGAGATTATTTAGTTGCCAATTACTTTTTGGTCTATTCACCTCTAACTTTTTGTTGAATGTAGTTTTTTTTTTCATTATGATCTGAAAAGAAAGCATTTACTATTTCTGCCTTCCTGCATTTAATTTTGAGTTCTTTATGTCCTAATATATGATCAATTTTTGTATAGGTTCCATGAACTGCTGAGAAAAATGTATACTCCTTTCTGTCACCATTCAGTTTTTTTTTTCCCAAAGATCTATCATACCTAATTTTTCTAATATTCTATTTATCTCTTTAAAAGAAGAGATTCTTTTTTTTTGTTGTTTTGCTGAAGCAATTGGGATTAAGTGACTTGGCCAGGATCACACAGCTAGGAAGTATTAGTGTCTGAGACCTGATTTAAACTCAGTTCCTCTTGACCTCAGGGCTGGTGCTCTATCCACTGTGCCACCTAGCTGCCCCCAGGCAGCTTTTTTTTTTTCCAAATTCACTATTCTAAAATTCCTTACATAACACATTTTATATCTCCTTCTATTACCAGTTCTTTGAAATGAATTATTAATTTTCAATCTGTTATAATAGTATAAAAGCAGTTTATAATATACATTTGTGTATAATACAGATATAAATGTATATTTGCATATATAAAGTATATATATAATGTGTTTACACACTGATAGACTGGTGTACTACATTTGAGTATATCTAAATACATACATACAAGCATATAGACAGAAATATAAATTTGTGTCATTCAAAATATATAGTTATCTTCCATATAACATAAAAAGTTAAAAAAAAAAAGACCAACAAACTAATCAATATTTTGAGCACACTAAAAATAATGAGGGGAAAATTTTAAAAGAGAAATATAAAACAGAAAATAGAATCCTCTTTAGTCAAGGAAAACAGTTAACTTTGTTCAATATATGTATGCATATGTGCATACACACAAATATGTTAGACAGAAATATATGTGTATGTTATATGAAAGATGTTTAAAATGTATTGTCATAATTCACTTTTAAAATAATAATAAATAAAACATTTTAATATTCAGATGTCTTTATTGACACTATTTGAAACCTTCAAAAATTTACTCACTTTATCTGGCCTCATTAACCTCTATAAATAGTAGCTCATAAAACACAATTATTCAGTGTTATATATTGCATATGAGACTACCTATGAGTTCATCGAGATTATAACAAAACCCATTGGGATTGGAAAAATAAATTTGGCTACTAAATCATATTTAATGTAATAATTCAACAAGTGTAGTTGGATAAGGACTGAAGAAGAATGGCACAGCTGTGGGTAGCTTCCTGTAATATCATTCCCCAAATGGAAATATCCGTATCTCTATATTTAAAAGTAATCTACTGTGTATTATAAATTACTATTAAATTGAATCAATAATTATTGATGGAAAATAATATTCCTGAACAGAAAAACATTAAGAAGAATCATATCCTTCTCAATTCCTTCACTGAGAATTTAAAAAATAAACAAAAAGACCAACAAGCTAATCAATATTTCTAAGCACACTAAAAATAATGAGTGGAAAATCAAAAAGAGAAATATAAAAAAGAACATAATTTGAATCCTCTTTTGTCAAGGAAGATTGTTAACTTTGTTCAATGGCCCATGAGACCTTGGGGCAAGTCTCACTAATCTCAGCTGCACATAATGAATTGTGTAACCTCACAGATATCTTTGTAATGGATGTACTGGTAAATGTAATTATGTATATACACACATATAAAGTGTAGACACATTTCTGTCACATGTATGTCTGCATATATGAACATATATATGATTATTCAATATATAACCACATATATTTATGCATGTGTTTATTTGCACATTTGATATACTTATGTTTAATTAGTATTGTTAATTTTTACATTATTATATATAAATTCCTAGTGTTTGGTAATTTCTGAAGCCTAAGTACCCAACTAAAGATTTAACAATTGATTCTCACAAGACTATTTTTGTAAAATGTCTTTTCCATTATCCATGTCCTAGCATTTACTTTCCTGATTGAATGAGTAACTAGTAGTGGCAAATGAAGTCCTAGGGCCTTTCTCATTTTACTGGTATTATGGATTATTCTGAGTTAATAAAGCCCAGAACTATGGCTCATCATCAATTAGATAGTAAAGCCATAGTGATCTAGTTTTCTGATTCAATACAAAATATGAACTGTTTCAATTTTGAACCATTCAACATAAGCCTAACCCAGGAACCAATTATATTTTTCTAGACAACTCACAACTTTAATTAAGGGAAATGGTAACTTTGCCTTCACCTTTCCTCCCTATTCTCATCCCTCTTAAAATATGAAGAGACTCATGTTAACACTTTTTATGATGACTTTCCTCATCTCAGATAAAGGCTGATATAATATAAAATTATCAAATTTATCAATAGAAATCTGTCAATTAAATCAATCCCCTCTGAAATAAGACTAGATAGCTAAGTGGGGAGATTTTAAATGTCAAAGTAAAAATTTGTCTTCCTACTTAGACACAGCAAGGGACCACTGAAGATTTTTGAAAGGGAAATGACATACACAGAATGTCATTTTACGCAATGTTTTAGAATGCTTTACACGATGCTCATTCCTCTCCATTCTTTCCCTCAACTATAATTATCCTTGGGTCAGTAGAGAAAAGAAATATACTGGAAAAAAAGGCATAAAGGACTTGGTGATGACTGAAAAAGAGTAAGCCAATCAGAAAGGAAGACTGAGAATCACTTGTAGACTTACTACATTCCCCCAAATTTAATCAAAATTTCAAGAATTTCTTGAAATTAGAGGTAGATCTATATCATTCTGAGTACAACACATGTAGAGCCCTTTCTCGCCTTTAGGATTTCTTTTGGATATAATCCCAGAAGAAATACAGCTAGACCAATGGGTATGCACAGTTTGGTAAATTTTTGAGCATAGTTCCAAATTGCTCTCCATAATGGATGGATCCACCAACAATGCATCAGTGTCCCAGTTTTCCCTCATCCCCACCAACATTCATCATTATCTTTCCCTGCCATCTTAGCCAATCTGACATGTGTGTAGTGGTATCTCAGATTTGTCTTAATTTGCATTTCTCTGATCAATAGTGATTTGGATCACCTTTTCAGCTACAAATAGTTTCAATTTCTTCATCTGAAAATTGTCTGTTCATATCCTTTGACCATTTATCAATTGGAGAATACCTTGAACTATTATAATCGGTTCTCTATATATTTTTAAATGTGGCCTTTATCAGATCCTTTGGATGTAAAAATATTTTCCAAGTTTATTGTTTTCCTTCTAATCTTGTTGGAATTAGTTTTGTATGTACAATTTTTTAACTTAATATAATCAAAATGATCTATTTTATAATCAATAATGATCTTCAGTTTTTCTTTGGTCACAAATTTCTTCCTCCTCCACAAATCTGAGAGATAAACTATCCTATGTTCTTCTAATTTGTTTATAGTATCATTCTTTATGTCTATATCAAGAATCCATTTCAACCTTATTTTGTTATACAGTATTAGGTGTGGTTCTGGGCCTACTTTTTGCAATAGTAATTTCCAATTTTTCCAGCAGTTCTTTTCAAATAATGAATTCTTATCCCAAAAGGTGGAACCTTTAGGTTTGTCAAATACTAGATTGTTATAGTCATTGGCTATTTTGTTCTGTGAATCTAACCTATTCCACTCATCAAATTCTCTATTTCTTAGCCATTTGGTACTCTAAATGGTGTTGATGACCACTACCTTATAATGTAGTTTTAGATCTGGTACAATTAGGCCACATTCATTTGCTTATCTCTTCATTAATTCCTTTGAAATTCTTGACATTTTGTTCTTCCAGATGCATTTTATTTTTTTCTAGTTCAGTAAGATAGTTTCCTGGGAGTTTGATTAATATAGCACTAAATAAATAGATAAGGAGTATTGTCATCTTTATTATATTTGCTGGACCTATCTATGAGTACTTGATATTTTTCCAATTGCTTAGATCTAACTTTATTTGTGTGGAAAGGGTTTTATAGTTTTGCTTAAATAGTTCCTGACTTTCCCTTGGCAGATAAATTCCCAAATATTTTACATTATCAACAGTTATTTTAAATGGAATTTTTCTTTGTATCTCTTGCTGTTGGATTTTGTTAGTGATGTATAAGAATGCTGATGATTTATGTGGATTTATTTTTTATCCTGCAGCTTTGCTAAAGTTGTAGATGCTTTCTATTAGCTTTTTTAGTTTATTCTCTGGTGCTCTCTAAGTATACCATCATATCATCTGCATAGAGTGATAATTTGGTTTCCTCATTACCTACTCTAATTCCTTTAATCTCCCTTTTTTCCCTCTCTTATTGCCAAGGGTAGCATTTCTAATAAAATATTGAATAGCAATGGTGATAGTAGGCTGTAAAGTCTGGGCTAGCTTTCTGGGGGATCTCGGTAGCAATCCAAGTACTTGGTCTTAGTGAAGAGGCAGGAGAACCACAGGATAGTCAAAAATAGAATGTCTTTGATTATATCATTGTATCATACTAGATATATGTGAACTAGAGAACTATCATCTCATCAATTTCACTGAGTTAACACCTTGCTTCAAGTATACTTTTCCAAAGTATGCCTTCTACAGTGGTCAACCTTGTTTCACTCCTGATCTTATTGGGAATGGTTCTAGTTTATTGCCATTACATAAAATGCTTGCTGATGGTTTTAAATAGATGCTACTGACTATTTTAAGTCCATTTATTCCTATACTCTCTAGTGTTTTTAATAGAAATGAGTGTTGGATTTATCAAATGCTTTTTCTACATCCATTGAGATAATCATGTGGTTTTTGTTAATTTGGTTATTGATATAGTCAATTATGCTAATAATTTTCCTAATATTGAACCAGCCCTGCATTCCTGGTATAAATCCTATTTGGTCATATTGCATTATCCTGGGGATGATTATCTGTAATCACTTTTCTAATATTTTATTTACAATTGTGCATCGATATTCATTAGGAACATTGGTCTATAATTTTCTTTCTTTGCTTTCATCCTATCTAGTTTAGGTATCAGTACCATGTTTCTGCCATAAAAGGAATTAAGTAGAAGTTGTTCATTCCCTATTTTTTCAAATAGTTTATTTAGTATATATTAGTTGTTAATTGTTAGTTAAATGTTTGGTAGACTTCACATGTAAATCCATCTGGCCCTAAGGATTTTTTCTTAGGGAGCTGATTAATAGCTTGTTCTATTTCTTTTTCTAAAATGGGACTATTTAATTAATTTATTTTCTCTTCTGTTAATTAGGGA
This sequence comes from Antechinus flavipes, assembly GCF_016432865.1. Lineage (NCBI taxonomy): Eukaryota > Metazoa > Chordata > Mammalia > Dasyuromorphia > Dasyuridae > Antechinus > Antechinus flavipes. The sequence goes on from NC_067403.1 coordinate 47,853,916, forward strand.
ATTCTATATTTTTGTAGGTATTCCTCCTTTCTACTTAGGTTGTCAAATTTATTGTCATAAGGTGAGGCAAAGTAACTCCTGATGATTGTTCTAGTTTCCTCTTCCTTGGTGGATAGTTTTCCCTTTTCATTTTTGAGACTAACAATAGGATTTTCCTTTCCTTTTTCTAATCAAATTAACTAAATGTTTATCTCTTTTGTTGTTGTTGTTATTTTTTCATAAAACCAACTCTTAGTTTTATTTATTATTTTAATAGGTTTTTTTGTTTGTTTCAATTTTGTTGATCTCTCCATTTATTTTTAGAATTTCAAGTTTGGTATTTGATTGAGGGTTTTTAATTTGCTCCTTTTCTAGCTTTTTTACTTGCAAACCCAATTTATTGACCTTTTCTTTCTCTATTTTATGCAAGTAAGCCTCTAGAGATACAAGATGGATTCCCCTTATTACTGCTTTGGTTGCATCCCACACATTTTGGTATTGTCATTCTTTTTGATGAAATTATTGATTGTGTCTATGATTTATTTACTGTCTCACCCATTCATTCTTAAGGATGAGATTATTTAATTTCCAATTTCTTTTTGATCTCTTTTTCCCTGGCCCTTTGTAGAATGAAATTTTTATTGCATCATGATCTAAAAAAAGATGCATTTACTATTTCTGCCTTTCTGCATTTGATTTTGAGGACTTTATATCCTAATTTATGGTCATTTTTGTATAGGTTCCATTAATTGCCAAGAAGAAAGTATACTCTATCTTCATTCAACTTTTTCCCAAAGATCTATCATATCTAGTTTTTTTCTAATATTCTATTAACCTGTTTAACTTCTTTCTTATTTATTTTGTGGTTTGATTTATCTAGTTCTGAGAGAGCAAGGTTGAGATTCCCCACTATTATAATTTTGCTGTCTATTTCTTCTTGCAACTCACTTAACTTCTCCTTTAGGAATTTAGATGCTACACCACTTGGTACATATATGTTTAATATTGATATTACTTCGTTATCTCTGGTACTCATTAGCAACATATCATTTCCTTTCTTCTGTCTTTCAATTAAATCAATTTTTGCTTTTACTTGAATTGAGATCAGGATTGCTACCCTGGCTTTTCTGACTTCACATGAAACATAATAGATTCTACATCCTACATCCTACAAGAACTACTTGCCAATGGCAATTTTATAATCACCACAACAATAACCCTTTCAGCTTTACTAAATCTATTTTTCTATATACAAATTATTTATGCATCTAGCCTTACCATATTTCCCTCTACTAACAACTCTAAAATACAATGATATAACAACTCAATAAAATCTACCACATTAATTCCAACAATTACAATTGCTCCAGCCTTTTACCTTTACTCTGTATGTATTGCTCTGCTTTAAATGTGTTTCTTGTAGACAACATATTGTAGGATTCTGACTTTTAATCAGTATGCTATCTACTTACTTTTTATGGGAGATTTCACCCCATTCACATTTACAGTTAAAACTACTAATTCTGTATTTCCTGTCATCTTATTAAGCCCAAATTATACTTTTCCCTTTCCTTTTCCCTTTTCCCTCCTCCCCAGTATTTTACTTATGAGCACTACTTGCCTCAAGTAGTCCTTCCCCTTTAGAGAAGCTCCACTTTCTATACATTTCCACTATTATTTCTCTTTTCCCCTCTATTTAGCCTACTGCTTTCCTTTTCCCTTTTCACCTCCCACTTTTCTAGAAGATGAGAGATGTTTCTTGGTGAAACCAAATATATCTAATATTCTTTCTTTGGGCCAAATCTGATGAGAGTAAGATTCACACAATATTCATCACCTTCCCTTCTTTCCCTCAATTATAATGTGTTTTCGTTGCCTCGTCCTGAGATGCAATTTCCCTCATTTTCCCTTCCCTTCCCTCCCTTTTTTTCTTTTCCTGTTACAATCTCCTTTCAATCTCTAATTTCTTTTTTATATTATAATAGGAAACTCAGATTATGGATATACTCTCAATGTATACACATTACAGAAATACAGTTCTCAAGAGTTTTGTTTATTTTTAATCTTTTTGTGCTCCTTGAGTTCCATATTTGGAGGTCAAATTTTTTATTTAGCTCTGGTCTTTTTGTCAACAATAAATGGAATTCACCAGTTTAATTGAATATCCATCTTCTTCCCTGAAGGAAAATATTCAGTTCAGCAGGGTAATTTATTTTTGGCTCCATTCCAAGTTCCTACACTTTTTGGAATATCAGATTTCAGGCTCTTTGCTCCTTTAAATTGGAAGCTGCTAAGTCCTAAGTAATCCTTATTGTGGTTCTTGAGCATTTGATTTTTTTTTTCTGGCTACTTGTAATATTTTTTCCTTGAACCAATAGTTCTCAAATTTAGCCATGATATTCCTTGGGGTTTTAATTTAGGGGTCTCTTTCAGCAGGTGTTTAGTGAATTCTTTCAATGGTCATTTTACTTCTATTTCTCTGATATCAAAGAGTGCTCTTTGATGATTTCCTGCAAGTTAGTGTCTAGGCTCTTTTTTCATCATGTATTTCAGGGAATCCAATAATCCTTAGATTGCCTCTTTTAGATCAATTTTCCAGGTCAGTTATTTGCCCAGTTAGGTATTTTACATTTTTTTTTCTATTTTTATTTATTTATTTGTTTATTTTGGTTTTATTTGACTGATTCTTGTTGCCTCATTGAGTCATTAATTTTGATGTATTCAATTCTGAATTTTAGTGAGTTATTTTCACTTTTTTATTTCTTTTTGCATTTGTCTAATTGGATTTTTAAATGCTATTTTGTTCTATGGAATTTTTTTTTCCATTTCACAACTCTGTTCTTTCAGAATATTTTCTTTTTCCATTTCACAAATTCTGTATTTAAGGAATTATTTTCTTTTTCTGTTTCACAAATTCTGTTTTTCTGGGAGTTGCTTTGTTTTTCCATTTTATCAAATTTATCTTTTAATGAGTTATATTCTTTTTCCATTTCACTAAGTCTATTTTGTAGTGAATTTTCTTCAAATAGTTTTTGTGTTGCATTTTTCCAGACCCTCTTGCATTTTTTAAATTTCCTTTCCCCATTTTTCTTCTAACTCCCTTTAAGATTATTTGCAATTTCTGCTAAGAGAGCCTTGTGTGATGGGGATCAGGTTATATTGTCTTTTGGGACTTTATGTGGAGACAACCTGCCTTTAGTCTCCTCAGGGTTTGAAATATGATCTCTTTTGCCATAAAAGTTGCAATCATTAGAGTCCTCTTTACTTGTTTGCTATTTTTTTTTAAGTTAAGGTCTGCCTTTAGGACAGGGGAGATTTTCCAAGTGGCTGCAGCTGTGCTGGGTCAGTGCTGATTCACTCCCAGAACTGAGTTGGCATGACCAGATCCCATGAGATTCTTTGGGGATTCACTATTGATCTTTTGTGTTTGTGTTGGATATTTTATAACTTCTTTGCTGATCTACTGGCTTGCAACCAGGGCAGAGTGACCAACACTGCTGTAAATCCCTGTGGATCCCTCCATGTAGATTCTTTACCACAGGAAGTCAGCAATGCCCTGGGACTCTGTGCTGTCTGTGCTGGCATTTGTGGTCAGTTCTTTGTGTTAGGCTGAATCCCTCCCATTTCCAATTAAAATGGACCTTTTCCAGCAATCTTCAAAATTTTTCTTCTGTTAATAATTTGTTGCACTCCCAATATTTGTGGATTCTTCTGTTTCAGAGCCAATCCAGAGGCTGGATTTCATAATTATTTTGAGGATTGTACAGAAGGTCAGAGAGAAATGTGTGTCACCTCTCTGTCACCTAGGCTCCATCCCTGGAAGTCCCCTCATGTTTTTTTTTTTTCTCTTTTGATCTGATTTTTCTTGGTCAGCATGATGAATATAGAAGTATATGTAGAAGAACTGGACTTATATTTTAACTTATATTGTTTAACTTATATTGGATTGCTTGCTCTCTTGAAGAGATAGAAGGGAGTGAGAAAATGTTGGAATACAAGATTTTGCAAAGATGAATATATTTTGAAAATAAATACTATAAAAATAAAATTAAAATAAAATAAAAAATAACATATTCAAATTAATGGCTAGTATATACTGCATAACAATAATAAATGATACTAAGATTTGAAAGTATTTTATTGTGATATTTCATTTGATATTATACAGCATTGCCCAAAATGTTTTAAAGCAGGAGCAAATTTTCACTAGTAGAGGGTACTACCTCATTGCAAGTTCCTTCTGTCAATAAAATCACTAGTCTAGTTTTAAAAATTAGCTTTATCCCCATTTTTCCCCCATTTTATTTAGATGAAAAGAGATTCACAAAGACTCAAAAGTTCAAAAGTTTTGCAGGTGGGTGGAATCTTTATCATTGCTTTATTTAACTCGTAAATGCAACATCAACAATAGCAAAACCAAAACAAACATTAGCTCTAAAGAGGTTTATTTATTTGGCCAAGTTAAGATAATGAAGTACAGCAAAACAGAGATTTATATGTAGGTTTTCTGATCTTAATCTGGTAGCACCTTTAACATAATTAATTCCACTTTCATGATCAAAATGATGAAAGTTTCTATCTTAGTAATGCTCATTATTCACTCTTAAGAAAGAAGAAAGAATCCAAATCTTGAACTAAGCCTTGATGTATGACAAAGGGAAATGGAATAATCTCCATAACACCTACTATGTTCCATGCACTTTGCTAAATGCTCTACAAATATCTCCTTTGATCCTCCCAATGATCTTGCTAGGTAAATGCTATAATTATCGTCATTTTACAATAAGGGAAACTGCAACAACAACAACAACAACAACAAAAACTGTTACCTGACTAGGAACATATAGCTAGTATGTGTCTGAGGCCAGATTTAAACTCATATCTTCCTAATGCTAAACCCAAGACCCTATCCATTGTATCACTAACTTCCTCTCCTAAAATGATAAAAAAATCTTTGTATTTTTCAGCTGTTTTCCTTCTCTCCCTTCATGGATAGCTTCTTGAACTTCAGAGAATTTCATAGAAAAATTCAGCAGGTATAAGGCTAGCTAATTTTTTTTTAACTTTATTTAGAAATTGTTGCTAAATTAAAGAAGCATAACTATCTTATTTGTACCCAGACTTTTTTAAAGCTTGGAATTGCTTAGGAATTTTAGAATGAAGTTACTATCAGAATCTCATGTATTGCAATACCACACATTTCTGTATATGTGTGAAAGTCTTTTTTCCTTTTCCCTCAAAGAAAAAAAATTAAATGCTTCTATTCATTAATGAATTATTTGTTGGTTTTTTGTTTTTTCTTACCTATGCATATTTATATTCTTGTGATTTTTCTCCCAAATGCTTTCTTCCTTTGAGAATGCCAATCATTTGAAATCTTTCAAAGAGTTATACCTTTTATTCATTAGAAAATAACAAAACTTTCTTAATTTAGAAGGGTAAGGGTATGATATCCTTTAAATTATAGACTTCAACTATATACTTTAAAGTCCTTATTTAATCAGTATCTGTTTCATAGTTTTAACTCTGGCCAAAATTATAAATTTAGAAATTTGTCTTTATTATTTGCCTTCCGTTTAGACATCCTGACAAATGAGATTTCTAGGGATTTATTTCTTCTATTTATTCATGCTAGCTCCCTACAACAATTTCCCTACCCTGTACCAGAGTGTTCCTCCCCACCCCTAAATCTTCCCTGACATATACTAATATTTCATCTTAAAAGGTCCCCAAGTAAATTGAGTAATGTGATTAATATAAAATGGACATAATGCTCTATAAATCATTATTTTATCTGTTCTTGACTTTGGTAGAAATTTCAAGCAATTCACCTTCAGTGAGTACCTACATGTAGTGTACAAAGAAGGCAAATCTCACTATTTATATATGATCACATTAGTTCTGCTACTCCCCCTGTGTTTTCCAAGGGCTTTTTCTTGAAAGATCTAGTTTTTTTTTTTTTTTTTGTGAGGCTGAGAGATGATTTGACTTCTTTACTGCGTTTATAAAGCATCAAGTTGAATGTTGGATGTAATTACTTTTTTAAACAGGGAATTCAACTTTGTTAAGAATCCATTGGGCAATGAGCCATCCAATCCATCGAAATAATACATTTGACCTTTTTGTTCTCTGGAGCATTGTAAGGATTAACTATTTCCATATCCTGTACAGAGTAAAGTACACTTTTGACATTCAGTAAATGTGAAAATGTTAATATTTGTATAGCATTTGAGCTTATTGGACAAAAGAGGTTACAAATACAAGGTTGTTGTTGTTGTTTTTTTTTTTTTTTAATTACATCTTATGGATTTTTTTATGTTCTCTAAGGCCCACCCTATATTAATATTTTTGTTAGGTCTATCTTTTTAGATTCAATGCCTTTAATCTTGCACCTCTTTTTCTTCTATGATAGTCAGAGCATAAAGATTTTATCTGCTAAACTTCAGTCTCATAGATAGGTATTTAGGCTCCTAACAGTAGAAAACATTAGTTGCAAATTTTATTTGATGCTTCCTAGTTCTTCCTCATCTACATTGTTGTGTCTCTCTCTATCTAATTGCTTAATTTAGCATGTCTTTGCATTTACAAATTTTGCCTAAGCCTCAAATTCAAGAGAGTTGATTAGATTGCATAGATTCAATGATGATAGGCCCATATTCTTAGAAATTTGGATTATTGATTGCCTAAATGCCATGTGAGGAATTTTACATGAACTAGTACTTATTGGTCAAGTTCAATTTCTTGGGTAGTTCCTGCATTTAGAATGTAAGATCCTCAGCCAATAAGGATGAGGGTCAGTGGTGGAAGGGAGTATTTGTGTTAGGGATTAAAAGTGTGGACCCTGCCTCCCTGACCATGCTTCCTCCCTTTGATTGTCTGCTCGATGGGTGGGACGCCCTTCTCTAGAAAATGTATATTAAACTTTGTTTTGGTCTTAGAGATCTCTCTAGCTTTTTTTTTTTTTTTTAATTAAATGGTGACTGCTCACCATTTCTGAACCACACATTAGTATTTTCATTGACCCATTTGAATCCTTTGCCTTGGTCTTTTAGAGCTCTACCATATACATGGTTGTTGAGAATCCCAAAGGAAGTCCCTTTTCCCATTAGTGTATGAAACCTAGACTCCTAGATGAAGAAGGAGAGATTAATTTATTCTGAAGAATGGGAAAAAAAAAGCCAACCAGATATAGTGGGGCAAGGTTTTCCTGGACATGTGGGACAATGACTAGTGCAAATATAGACAATAACACTTATAAACTTAATAATATGTCATCACCATAATTGAAACAATAGCATTTATATAGTGCTTTGAATGTTCTGAATATTGCAAAATACTTTATACTTGTTATTTTAGTATTTTCATCAAATAAATTGCTTCTTACATGAACTGATGCTAAGTGAAATGAGCAGAACCAGGAGATCATTATACACAGCAACAAGATTATATGATGATCAATTCTAATGGACATGGCTTTCTTCAACAATGAAATGATTCAAACCAGTTCCAATTGTTCAGTGATAAAGGGAGTCATCCACAGCCAGAGAGAGGACTGTGGGAACTGAATGTGGTTCACAACATAGTATTTTCATCCTTTTTGTTGTTGCTTATTTGCATTTTATTTTGCTTCTTTTTTAAAAAACTGGTTTGATTTGATTTTTTTGTGCAGCACTATAATTGTAAAAATATCTATGCATACATTAGATTTAACATAGATTTCTACCATATTTAACATATATTGAAATACATCTAGTGGAGGGCATGGGGGAAGGGAGGGAAAATTGGAATACAAGGTTTTGCAAGAGCTAATGTTGAAGAATTATCCATGCATATGTTTTGAAAAATTAAAAAAAAATGCTTCTTAGGGTTATCGGAATTGTGAGGCTTTATCTTAGTAACTATATTTGCTAGAGGACAGAGAGATAGTGAGGTAAATAATTGATTGTTCCTGATGTTAGACAGACCTGAGTTCAAATACTGCCTCAGACTCATAGTACCTGTTTGACTCTAAGCAAATCCCTTAATTTTTGTCTGATTTGATTTTTACAATTGTAAAATTGTAAAATTTGGATAAAAAAGCATCCATCTTGCAGGACTCTTGAGAGTATTGAATGAGATAACATTTATAAAGTACTTAATATGAAGTATAATAGATGCTTACTAGATTCTTGTTTCTTCATTCAAGGAAGGGCATAAGCACTTCATGTACTTCATGAATATAAATATATGTAAATTGTAGCAGGTTCTTAAGTTCTATTAAGAATGAACTAATGCCAGTTGTACATTTCAATTCTTAGAACCTACGTAGAAGTTGCCCCATCCTCCTCATTCAGTAGATCCCAATGCCTCCCTCTTTTTTCCAGGATGAAATAGAAAATAAGAAGTAGATAGCTACTGACTCCAGTTTCAACGCCTATTCACCTGGAATATGTCTGGAATTCCATTTTCCCTCTGATTCAAGTCCTGGATTTTCTGGCTTCCTACAAAGCTTAGCTAAAATACCATCTTCTCTACATTTTGTTTTCAAATTAAATATTATTTTCTTACTCTTTTTGGGGGGGGTGCTTTGCTTTGTTAATATGTTAGTAATATATAAATGTTTTGCATAATTTCACATGTATAATATAGTATTTGCCTTCTCAGTGGGTGTTGCAGTATGGAGAAGAGAGAATCCAAAACTCAAAATTTAAAAAGGAATGTTAAAAATATAGAATATATGTATATTTTTAAACTTTACATATTGGGTGTATTAATTTGAAAGGATTCCTTTTAAAATGATATAAAAATACTCCTTTGATAAAAGAAATATGCTTCTTTAAAGACAATAAGAAAATGTGCTGATAGTTCGATCCTTTCCTTTTTAAACAAATCATATTAAATAATTGTAATCTCTGTTCTATTTAATATATTTAAACTTCATATTCATCTGGCTTACAAAGCAGTGCTTGCCTAAATTAAGAAAAGATCTGAAAAACATTTATTTTATTTCTACTTATAATTAATATTTTTAACTGTTTATTTGAGATAAAGAAGATTGAGTATATACTCTCAGATATTTATGCAACAGAGCAACCACATACATAATTAAACAAATTTAATTATCTTAATCTGTTTCAATGAAATGTTTGGATAAGTTGCCATAAACAAACACATACTGTATTATCTAATTTTTAGGACTTTAAATCTATGGTAAATAGTCTATTATAACTGATGTAAGTAATACATTTTCCCCTGAATATAGCATAATATTGTTTTAAACTTGATTTAAAATATTTTGACATGAAATAAAAAGTATTATGACTTTTAAAAGATCTTCATTGAATAAATATTAACTAGAATATAAAGTAATAAGCATTTTTTTCAAAGATTTAATGGAAAATGAGAAAAATAAAATTAGGAATACAATTCATGAATAATGGTTTCCGATTAAATCCCAATTATTCTCTTAAAATTGTTGTTAGTGTTGAATACTATATTTAATTTTAAAATTATTAATTACTATAACATTTTATATATTTGAGGTCAAATATTCTAATGTTATTTACACACTTCATCTAAAAATTAAAAGCTATTCCATTTCATTTCTTAGAATTCCAATTATAAAATTCATTACAAGTAATCATATAGTCAGTTGCCAATTTCTCACTGAAGACTTCCAGGAATAGGGAAAATAAGTTTTCTTTGAAATAGTTCTAACATCTAAGTTTTTTTGTATATGTTTTTGTTTTAGCCACCTAGAACAAATGAATGACTCTTCCTTGGATTCTACTTTCTTCTTGAAAAGCCTTGAAAGATAGCAAACATTTATATCTTTATTTTTAAAAGCTTTTTTATTTTCTTTTTCTTTTTTTAATTGTACCTTTTAATTGACAGAACCCATGGCAGGGTAATTTTTTACAACATTATCCCTTGCACTAACTTCTGTTCCGATTTTTCCCCTCTTTCCCTCCACCTCCTCCCCCAGATGGCAAGCAGTACTATACATGTTAAATAGGTTACAGTATAACCTAGATACAATATATGTGTGCAGAACCGAACAGTTCTCTTGTTGCACAGGGAGAATTGGATTCAGAAGGTAGAAATAACCCAGAAAGAAAAAACAAAAATGCGAATAGTTTACATTCATTTCCCAGTGTTCTTTCTTTGGATGTAGCTGCTTCTGTCCATCATTGATCAATTGAAACTGAGTTAGATCTCTGTGTCAAAGAATCCACTTAGATCAGAATACATCCTCATACAGTATTGTTATTGAAGTATATAATGATCTCCTGGTTCTGCTCATTTCACTTAGCATCAGTTCAGGTAAGTCTTTCCAAACCTTTCTATATTCATCTTGCTGGTCATTTCTTACAGAACAATAATATTCCATAACATTCATATACCACAATTTACCCAACCATTCTCCAACTGATGGGCATCCATTCATTTTCCAGTTTCTAGCCACTACAAACAGGGCCGCCAAAAACATTTTGGTACATAAAGAACCTTTTCCCTTCTTTATATCCCTTCTTTAGGATATAAGCCCAGTAGTAACACTGCTGGATCAAAGGGTATGCACAGTTTGATAACTTTTGGGACATAATTCCAGATAAGATTTTTTATTTTCAAAACATATGTATAGATAATTTCCAACATTCACCCTCGAAAAACCTTGTGTTTCAAATTTTTCTCTCTTACCCTTATCTCCTCCCCTAGATAGCAAGTAGTCCAATATAGGTTAAGCATGTGCAATTTTTCTATACATATTTCCACAATTATCATGTTGCACAAGAAAAATCAGTTCAAAACAGGAAAAAAAATGAGAAAAAACAAAATGCAAGCAAACCACAACCAAAAAGTGAAAATACAATGTTGTGATATATACTCATTTCCCACAGTGCTCTCTCTGGATGCATGACTCTCTTTATTACAAGACCACTAGAACTGGTCTGAAACATTTCATTGTTAAAGAGAGCCATGTCCATCAGAATTGATCATGATATATTCTTGCTGTTGCTGTATACAATGATTTCTTCTCACTTCATTTATCATCAGTTCATGAAAGTCTTTGCAGGTCTCACTGAAATCATCCTGTTGATTCTTTCATATAGAACAATAACATTCCATAATATTCATAGAACACAATTTATTCGGCCATTCTCCAACTGACAGGCATCCACTCAGTTTCCACTTTTTTGCCATTACAAAAAAGGAAGCCATAAATATTTTTGGACATGTGGACATCTATTATGATTTCTTGAGATACAAACCCAATGGAAACATGGCTGGATCAAAGGGTATACAGAGTTTGGTAGTGCTTTGGGAATAGTGCTAAATTGCTCTCCAGAATAGTTGAATCAGTTAAGAACTTCTCCAACATTCGTCATTATCTTTTCTTGTCATCTTAGCCAATCTTGAAAGATGTGTAGTGGTATCTCAGATTTGTTTTAATTTGCAGCTTTCCTATCAATAATGATTTAGAGAATCTTTTTAGTATAACTAGAAATGGATCCAATTTCTTTATCAGAACATTGTCTGTTCATATCCTGTGACCATTTATCAATTGGAGAATGTGTTGAATTCTTATAAATTTGAATCAATTCTCTATATATTTTAGAAATGAGGCTTTTATCAGAATCCTTTAATGTTTTCCCCATTTATTGTTTACCTTCTAATGTTGTCCCCATTGGTTTTGTTTGTACAAAAACTTTTTATACAATATAATCAGAATTATCTATTTTGTATTCAGTAATGTATTCCACTTCTTTGGCCACACATTTCTTCCTTTTCAACAGATCTGAGAGGTAAACTATCCTTTGTCCTTCTAATTTGCTCATAATATCATTTTATATGTATAAATCATGAACCATTTTAACTTTATTTTGATATGCAGTGGTAGCTGTGGGTCAGTGCCTAGTTTCTACCATACAAATTTTGAATTTTCCTCCAAATTTTTATGAAATCATGAGTTCTTATCCCAAAAGCTGGAGTCATTAGGATTATCAAACACTAAATTACTAGAGTCATTGGCTATTTTGTCCTGTGAACCTAACTTATTCTACTGATCTAATATTCTTTTTCTTAGCCAGTCCTAAATGGTTTTGATGCCCACTGCTTTATGATAAAATTTTAGGTCTGGTACAGTTAGGCCACCTTCATTTGCATTTTTCTATTAATTCCCTTGAAATTCTTGCCCTTTTGCTCTTCCAGATGAACTTTCTTATTATTTTTTCTACCTCTGTGAAGTAATTTCTTGGGAATTTGATTAATATGGGATTGAATAATTAAATTAATTTAATTAATATTGTCATTTGTATTATATTAGCTTGGCCTACCCATGAGCACTTGATGATTTTCTAATTGGTGAGATCTCACTTTATTTGTGTGCAAAGTGTTTTGTAACTGTGTTCATATAATTCCTGACTTTGCCTTGGTAGGTAGTCTTCCAAATATTTTATATTATTCTCAATTATTTAAATGGAATTTCTCTTTTTACCTCTTGCTGCTGTTCTTTGTTGATCATATATAAGAATATATTAAAATGCTGATGATTTCTGTTGATTTATTTTGTATTCTGAAAGTTTGCTGAATTTATGAATTATTTCTAGGAGATTTATAGTTGATTCTCTAGAATCCTCTACCTATAACATCACATCACCTGCAAAGACTGATAATTTGGTTTCTTCATTATCTACTCTAATTCCTTTAATCCCTTTTTTTTCTCTTCTTGCCAAAGCTAACATTTCTAATACACTATTGAGTAATAATGGTGATTGTGAGCAACTTTGTTTTATCCCTGATCTTATTCGAAGTGGTTTTAATTTATCCCCATTACATATGATGCATCTTGATCATTTTAAAAACATGCTACTGATCATTTTAAGGAAAATTCTATTTATTCTTATACTCTTTAGTATTTTTAATAGTAATGGGTGTTGTATTTTCTCAAATGCTTTTTCTGCTTCTATTGAGGTAACCGTATGCTTTTTGCTTAATTTGGTTATTGACATAGTTATGGTAATATTTTTCTTAAAATGCAAACAGCCCTGCATTCCTGGTATAAATCCTACATGGTAATGGTGTGTTATGCTGGACATAACATGCTGTAATCTGTTTGCTAATATTTTATTTAAGATTTTTGCAACAATATTCATTAGGGAAAAATTAAAATTTTAAATGAATTATTTTGTTCACTGAATTTTTTTCCCATTTCACAAAGAGAGTATATGCTTTTTTTCCATTTATCAAATATATTTCTTTATTATGTTATACATTTCAATAAATCTTTTTTTAAGGAGGTTTCTTCATATAATTTCTGTTTCCTTTTCCAACCTTTCTTGCAAAGTTCTTATTTCTTTTCCCTATTTTAGTTCTAACTTTCTTTTAAGATCCTTTTTGAATTATTCCAAGAGAACCTTGTAAGATAGGAAGCAACTCCCAATTCTTTGTGGCTTCATTTGGAAATGATTTTTTTTCTAGGACCCTAAGTGTTTGAGGTATATCCTCTTTCTCCATAAAAGCCATCAATGATAGTTAGAGTCCTTTTTGCTCCTTTTACTCATTATTTTAAAAGTTAAGTTCTGCTCTTAGGGCAAAGGGGACAGTCCTAGGATGGGTGTGGCCAAGTCTAATATTATTCTGGAGTTCAGGGGCTCACTATTTGCCTTTTATATTTGGATTGGATTTCTCACAGCTAATCTGCTGCTCCACTGGCTTGTAACCAGGAAAGATTAGCCTTCACTGCTGTATTTTAGCTTAGAGCCTCCCAGTAGTTTCCCTGACCAGGAGATGTCATACCTCCTTGGGTCCCTGTGCTGTGACTGTGTTCAGCAACTTTTCCCCCACCCCCATGTCAGATTGAAACAGTCATTTTCTGAAGTTCTTCTAAAATATTTTTCTGCTGGAAATTTGTTACACTCCAGATATTTGTGTTTTCTGTCATTCAAAAACAAATTCAGAATCTTGATCTTGTGTTGATTTGAGGAAGGACAGGAAGAGATCAGGTAAGACTTGTCTGCGCTCTGCAATCTTGGCTCCACTCCCCCAGTAGCAAACACTTAAAGATCAACTAATTGCAATGCTTTGTAAAGTATTTTGAAAAAAATCATCAAAGAATGAATCCACTACATTGCTTTTATGGCACAAATAGGGTGCTGGTGATCTTAAATAGAAAGAACCAAAACAGAGAAAAAATATTATAGATCAATTTCCTTATTAAATATTGATGTAACCATTTTGAGTAAAATATTAGCAAAAAATTATAGTAATTTAACATAAGGATAATCCACTGGCCATATAGGATTTATATCAGGGATGCAGGACTAATTCAATATTAGGAAAACCATCAGAAAAATTTACCATAAAAATAACAAAATAAACAGAAACCATGATTCTCCCAATAGATGAAGAAAAAGCTTTTGACAAAACACAGTACACATTCCTATTAAAACACTAGAAAACATAATCATAAATGCCATTTTCTTTAAATGACAAGCAGTATCTCTCTAAAATCATAAGCAAGCATTATATGTCGTGTTCATAATCTAAAAGCTTTCCCAATAAAATCAGAGATGAAACAAGTTTTTCCATTATTACCATTATAATTCAATATTACTTTAGAAATATTTGCTGTAGCAATGAAAGAAGAAAACGAAATTAAGGAATTAGAAAAGACAATGAGATAACAAAGCTATCATTCTTTGCAAATGATATTTTGGTATATTTAGATAATCAAATAAAAAAAAACTACTTAAAATATAACTGTAGTAAATTTACAGGATATAAAACAAACCTACAGAAACTAGGCAAATTTCTTTTTATGATCAGCAATATCCAACAAGAAGATAAAGAGAGAGAAATCCAATTAAAATAAGTTTACACATTATAAAATATTAGGAAGTCTCCCTGACAAAACAAACTCAGAAACTATATAAACACAATTTCAAAACATTTTTCACACAAATAAAGTCAGATCTAAACAATTATAAAAACATTAATTGCTTATGAGTAGACTAAGCTAACATAATAAAAGTAACAATTCTATCTATATGAATTTATATCAAATAAACAATCAAAATATTGTATAGAGTTGGCAGGGAAGGTAAAGAATTTCTCTTGAATAAGAAAATTTCTAGAATATCAAGAGAATTAAAGGGGGAAATGCCAAGGAAAATGATCTACTGTGCCAAATCTAAACTGTATTTTTGTAAAGTAGCCCCCATGAAAACTATTTGGTGCTAAGAACTACAAAGGTGGATCAATAAAATAGGTTAAATACACAAGACACAGTAGTAATGACTATACAACTCTAGTATTTGATAAACTCAAAGACTGCAGCTTCTGCAATGGGAATTCACTATTTGACAAAAACTGTTGGGAAAATTAGAAAATACTGTGGCAGAAAGACAGATAAACACCTAACACCATATTCCAAGATAAGGCCCCAAAATGACTATAATATTTAAACATAAAGGGTAATACCATTAAGCAAGTTGGGAGACCAAGGAATAGTTCAAATGTTAGATCTATCAAGAAGGGAAGACTTCATGATCAAATAAGAGATAGCAAACATTTTGAAATGCAAAATAAATAATTTTAATTGCATTAAATTAAAAAGCAAGATTTTGTATAAAGAAAACTAATGCAATCAATATAAGAAGTAAAAGAGAACTGAAAACAATTTTTATAGTCAGAATTTCAGGTAAAAGTCTTATTTCTCAAATACATAGAGTTCTGAATCAAATTCATAAAAATACAAAAAATTACCCAATTGAGAAATGGTCAAAAATATGAACATGCATTTTTCAGATGTAGAAATTAAAACTTTGTATAGTCATATAGAAAAATGTGCTAAATCACTGTTGATAAGAGAAATGCAAATTATATCAATTCTGAGGTATCTCCTCATCTATACCATATTAACTAATATGACAGAAATTGAAAATATAAATTTTGGAAGCGTGTGAAAATTAGAACACTAGTTCATTGTTAGTGGAAAAGAACATTGTAAACAATAACTACATTGTACAATGATCAATTGTGATAATTCACTTTTCTTAGTAATACAATCATCCAAAACAATTCGAAAAGATTCATCATGGAAAATTCTACCCCCATGCAGATAAACAACTATAATCTGAATGCAAATTGAAACATAATATTTTCATTTTTTTCTTATTTTTTTCTTTTATTCTGATTCTTCTTTTACAATATGACTAATGTAGAAATGTGTTTAAAATGATTGTACATTATAACTTATAAGATTGCTGCCTTGGGGAGTGGTTAGAGAATGAAGGGAGGAGGAAGAAAAAAAAATTAACTCAAAATCTTTTTTTTTATTATTTTATGATAACTTTTTATTGACAGAATCCATGCAGGGTAATTTTTTACAACATTATCCCTTGCACTCGCTTCTGTTTCAATTTTTCCCCTCCCTCCCTCCACTCCCTCCCCTAGATGGCAAGTAGTCCTAGGTTACAGTATATCCTAGATACAATATATGTATGCAGAACCGAACAGTTCTCTTGTTGCACAGGGAGAATTGGATTCAGAAGGTAAAAATAATCTGGGAAGAAAAACAAAAACGCAAATAGTTTACATTCATTTTCTAGTGTTCTTTCTTTGGGGGTAGCTGCTTCTGTCCATCATTGATCAATTGAAATTGAGCTAGGTCTCTTTGTCAAAGAAATCCACTTCCATTAGAATACATCTTCATACAGTATCATTGTTAAAGTATATAGTGATCTCCTCATTAGCATCCATTCATGTAAGTCTCTCCAAGCCTCTCTGTATTCATCCTGCTGGTTATTTCTTACAGAACAATAATATTCCATAACATTCATATACCACAATTTACCCAACCATTCTCCAATTGATGGGCATCCATTCAATTTCCAGTTTCTAGCCACTACAAACAGGGCTGCCACAAACATTTTGGCACATACAGGTCCCTTTCCCTTCTTTAGTATTTCTTTGGGATATAAGCCCAGAAGTAACACTGCTGGATCAAAGGGTATGCCCAGTTTGATAATTTTTTGGGCATAATTCCAGATTGTTCTCCAGAATGGTTGGATTCGTTCACAACTCCATCAACAATGCACCAGTGTCCCAATTTTCCTGCATCCCCTCCAACATTCATCATTATTTTTTCCTGTCATCTTAGCCAATCTGACAAGTATGTAGTGGTATCTCAGAGTTGTCTTAATTTGCATTTCTCTGATCAATAGTGATTTGGAACACTTTTTTATATGAGTGGGAATAGTTTCAATTTCATCATCTGAAAATTGTCTGTTCATATCCTTTGACCATTTATCAATTGGAGAATGGCTTGATTTCTTATAAATTTGAGTCAGTTCTCTATATATTTTGGAAATGAGGCCTTTATCAGAACCTTTAACTGTGAAAATGTTTTCCCAGTTTGTTGCTTCCCTTCTAATCTTGTTTGCATTAGTTTTGTTTGTACAAAGTCTTTTTAATTTGGTATAATCAAAATTTTCTATTTTGTGATCAGTAATGGTCTCTGGTTCACCTTTGGACACACATTTCTTTTTCCTCCACAAGTCTGAGAAAATCTTATAAAAATTCTATATTCAAAAATTGTCTATATGTACATGCACATATTTGCATGTATATATAGTGTGTATATATATGTATCTTTATACATATATACGCATATATATGCATATACACATACATACATATACACACACATATATATACACACATATATATGAGCTTCACCAGATATATTTAATGAAATTATCTATTTTATTAAAATTATCAAATTAATACAATTAGTGGAAGTGAAACATTTTCCTTTTATCTAATTTTATTGATTTAAATTTTTTTTTAATTTTTTTTTTAATTTTTTATTTAATAATTACATTATATTGACACTCGTTTCTGTTCCGATTTTTTTTTTCCCCTCCCTCCCTCCACCCCCTCCCCTAGATGGCAAGCAGTCCTTTATATGTTGGATATGTTGCAGTATATCCTAGATACAATATATGTTTGCAGAACCAAACAGTTCTCTTTTTGCGTAGGGAGAATTGGATTCAGAAGGTATAAATAATCCGGGAAGAAAAACAAAAATGCAGATAGTTTACATTCGTTTCCCAGTGTTCTTTCTTTGGGTGTAGCTGCTTTTGTCCGTCATTTATCAATTGAAACTCAGGTCTCTTTGTCAAAGAAATCCACTTCCATCAAAATATGTCCTCATACAATATCGTTGTCGAAGTGTATAATGATCTCCTGGTTCTGCTCATTTCACTTAGCATCAGTTCATGTAAGTCTCGCCAGTCCTCTCTGTATTCATCCTGCTGGTCATTTCTTACAGAACAATAATATTCCATAACATTCATATACCACAATTTACCCAGCCATTCTCCAATTGATGGGCATCCATTCATTTTCCAGTTTCTAGCCACTACAAACAGGGCTGCTACAAACATTTTGGCACATACAGGTCCCTTTCCCTTCTTTAGTATTTCTTTGGGATATAAGCCCAATAGAAACACTGCTGGATCAAAGGGTATGCACAATTTGATAATTTTTTGGGCATAATTCCAGATTGCTCTCCAGAATGGTTGGATTCGTTCACAACTCCACCAACAATGCATTAGTGTCCCAGTTTGCCCGCATCCCCTCCAACATTCATCATTATTTTTTCCTGTCATCTTAGCCAATCTGACAGGTGTGTAGTGGTATCTCAGAGTTGTCTTAATTTGCATTTCTCTGATCAATAATGATTTGGAACACTCTTTCATATGAGTGGTAATAGTTTCAATCTCATCCTCTGAAAATTGTCTGTTCATATCCTTTGACCATTTATCAATTGGAGAATGGCTTGATTTCTTATAAATTTGAGTCAGTTCTCTATATATTTTGGAAATGAGGCCTTTATCAGAACCTTTAACTTTTTTTAAAAAAAGCTTTGTAACGTGAAATAAAATTACTCAGTTCATCTTTTCTTTTTTCCTCTATCTCATATTCAGTTCAGACTTTAGCCACTTTCAAAAATGGTAGATCCTCCCAACTCTTTTTCTTCATTGTAAGCAAAATGCATCCTTTTCTTTTTACATCAAAAATCTATTTAGAATATTATATAATATGTGCTGTAAGGTTCTGATTTAAATTTAGCTTTTTATTTCTAGTTTTAACCAGGATTCATTTTAAGTAAGTTTTGATTCTTAAATTTATTGAACACTAGATTATTAAATTCATTTGTTTTTCAATCTTGTCATCTTTTCTATCAATCTATATTTGTATTAATCTAATTTTTTAAAAGTTGAATTATCACTTAATTTCATTATCTTCCTTAAGATTTTAAATGTCCTTTATCTAGAAATGAATTTTACTGTAATTTTGTCCTTCATCTGGTTAGTTTAGTTAGTATAGCATTAAATCTGTGATTAAATTAATTAGATAAAATTCAACTTTTATTTTCATCCAAACCCTTTGCCTCAAAAATTCCTAATATATCAATGATAGAAAGACCCCAATATACTCCAGTGTATTTATAGTAGCATTAATATAGTATTACTTAAAAAAGTAAAAATAAAGTAGATTTTGATTTATGATGAATATATTATGGTACAGAACAAGGAAAAACATAAATAATAACCATGGAAACTTAATGTGTCCAATTTGTAATTATATTGACTAAACTGAATTCCTCTCAAAAGAATATGAGTAGAAAACCAATCCTTACTGGAAGAGCTCATGAATGGATAAGAAATAATATATTGTCAGAATTGATCATTTTGCTAAGTGTTCTGAGTTGCCTTTTTTTAGAAATTTTTTTTTCTATTATAAAGATGAATCTCTATGTAAGGGATTAATAGAAATTAAGGGGAGATAAAATTTAGTTAATATTTTGTTACATAAATATGTATCAAATATTTTCAAACACATTGCTTCTAATAGTTATTGAATTTGCATGATTTTAAGTTAACTTTATTTTATTTATTTCTGGTTTTTCTTTTCAGCATTGTCATAGGATTGATATCAACCAGCGTTCTCTGTTCTTTGTATGGTAGGCTACACTTATGTTAAAAAGGCAATAAGGCTAAGAATTTTTTTTATACTAGCATTGGGGCAAGCACTAGATGCCTCCACTGAAACAATTTCTTAGTGGCTTCCTGATTGCCTAGAGGCACCAAAAAAAAAAAAAAATCAACCCATAGAAGGTCAGTACAATTCAGACTTGGAAGTATGAAAAAAAGTAATTTTCCATATATCGAATTTGTACTCTGCTACTTTACTGAAGATAGTTTGTTTCAAGGTACATTCCATCAAAAAATTCAAATAGATGACATTTTATGTAATCTGTCCTGGCCAAAGCACATCTGGAATGTTGGGTCTAGTTACTGGCACTGAAGCAATGGCTGAACAAATTTTAGTATTTGAGTGTAATGGAATATTATTCTTCTATAAAAATAATGAATAAATGAATAAGCTGATTTCAAAAAGGTGGGAAAGATTTACATGAATTGATACTTAGTGAAAAAAAGCAGAACCAGGAATATATTATACACAATAACAGGAAGAATGCAATAATTAACTATGAAAGATTCGGTTCTTCACAGTGGTTCAGTGACTCAAAGCAATAGCAATAACTTTGGATGAAAAATACCATCTACATCCAGAAAAGCAATAAGGAGACAGTGAAAATCAACACATGCTACAGTCTCTTCTTTTTCTCTCTACCATGATTTTTTTTTCTTTTTTGCTGATTTTTCTCTCCCATCATGAATTATAAGGCAATGTGTGTAAAAATAAATAAATTATTAAATAATTAAAAGAAAATTTCCATTTAAAGAAAGCAAACAACAACAAAGTGCATTAGCGTCTCAAGAATTGGGGATTTTTAACCCAGATAAGTGAAGACTTGAGGGATATATGATATTAGTATTTAAGTGTTTGAAAGACATCCTTGTAGAAATGAATGAAATGTGTTTTGTCCCTCTCTGTATTATGTTTGCATCAATAAATCATTTACTATGACTTGAGGAGTCTTTTACCCTCAAGACAAAAATTCAGAAAAGGTCTAACTACACAGAAAATGGAAAAGTCTTATGTCAACCATATGATGTCAGTGTTGAATGTCTGCACATCTTAATCAACTGTAAATTTATATTTATATATGTCTCTTTCTATATAAATCTGTGTTCATGTATAGTCTGTATATGTTACTTCAACAAAAACATAGTGGATTAAAATAAGCTTCAGAAGAAAGAAAACCTCCTAAATTTACATCCTACCTTTAATACAAACTAGTTGTATTATTCTGGTCAAATCGCACACTCTCATGGTCACAAGCAAATCTCTATAACTGTAAGTAAAAGTAAAATTGCTTAAACAATTAAAAAGATCTTCTATAGTAGGACTTCTCTCTACTTATGAAATCATAGCTATAGTTATAAAATGCCTTCATAATTCTAAATATATAGGAAATTATTTTGTGTATACTGTTATTTCTTAGAAAAAAATAAAAAGTATACCAGATATATTTTTATTATATCATAAGATTTTTTTAATCAAGAATTTCCATATGAATCTACATGTTCCATACTTATGTGAAATGATAAGCATGAGGAACAGAAAGTAAGTAGAATTTAATATTCTATTTTTTCTGTCAGTAAGTGAATGTTTAACATAGTATGAAAACAGAGAAGGAAATGCATGAATTCTATTCTAGAATACTTGTTTTGTTGTTGTTGTTGTTGTTGTTGTTATTCTATTTTTCTAGTTGCTTTGTTCCTTTAAAATGTAAATGTTAAAAAATAAATGTAAATGTTAAAAAAAAAAAAGAAGGCTATTTAATATATTTACTTCCCTTTTAGGAAGTATCAGTTTTCATGGTAATATGTGCTACAAATATGCCTTGAGAGAAGGAAGAGAACTAGATGCACTTTGAGAAATGATTTAAAAAAACCTGAAAATCAAATACTTGAAACTGGGGGAAAAGCAGAGGATGTAGAATACAGTGAATCTGTTGGATAATGTTTTACCAAGTGTAGTCTCATAATTTCTTGTCAGTTCTATGGCTTCCTGAACTTAATAACAGCACTTAAACACAATGCAATGGCATCAGAGCTTAGAGGGAGCTTACAGGTCATCGCTTTCAACCTCTTCATTTCACACATGAAAAAATCTGGGCACTTCCAGAAAAGTAACATGATTCGCCCTAGTTCACACAGATCAGTAAATGTCAGAGCCCAAATTTTACCCCAAGCCATCTGATTCCAAATTATTCACTGTTTTCCGCCATAGCTCTGAGTGAGAAGAAATGATGAAGCTGTTTGCTTTTATATATTTTTATATATTTGTCAGCTGTTGTTTTTGTTGTTAAACTACTCATCCACCATATAGACACATTAATAATTTGTTGTTGTTATTACAAGTCCAATGTGTGTACTGGCATTATTATAGGTATAACCAATGTCTGTAATAGAGGACATAGAGTACTACTTTCTATGGTAACAAACATACATACAGATGTGTGTATATATATATATGTATATATATATATATATATATATATATACATATATACACACACACACACACACACACACACACACACACATATGTGTGTGTATAAAAAGCTGACAAAAATAATGAAAATCAGTTTTTAAAATGATGATGAGAGTCAGTATGATGTAGAAAGGGCTCAGAATTTGGATTGAGATGACCTAGGTTTGAATACATTTTTAACCACATATCCCCTGTATGGCATTTCTGGGATATAAACTTCTAAAGATCTTCCAAATTCTAAATCTATATTATATTAATCATTAATCAGCTAATCAATCAAAACTCTTTATTAAATGCATACTATGTTTTACATATTTAATGATGAACTACTTCTATTGCTGTTGACACTAGCTGACATTAAGAGATTTGAAGTAGTTCCATTGATACTTTATTTCATATAATCACTATGTAAAATATCCTTTTGTTTCATTCTGTTAAATTATGTTTTTTTTCTATTTAGGTTGAAATCACTATGATCAAGTTTAATTCAAATTTAAATAATGTCATGATGTTTCTTATAAGTATATTAGTATTGTAGATATTAATTACAGGAAAAATAATCAGTTATTCATAGTTTGACATGAAATAGTTTTTAAATCATTTCAAAATAATTACTACAGATATAATTTATCCTTTAATCTTAAATAATTGGTGATTAGCTTATAATCTATAATTTTTTTCTTGTTTTAAAGATAGTGAAATGACAATTTTAGATTATAAAATCAACACTATATATTTCATTAGGGTATTTAAAAATAGAGATTATGCATGAATATGATAACATGTAACTGGAAAAGCTGAAGTTTTATTCAATTTATGCAAATCTAGTACCTGTGAGATTTAGTCATATGGAATAGGAGAGAAGGAAATGTAACATTCAGTGCTAGAGAAATGTAACATTAGGTCTTCTAAAAATGGCACATATAGACTGATTTTAGGGATTGATTTTGTATTCCTAGTGAATAGTGCAATACATTGTATATAGAAGGCAATTAGTAAATGTTTTACTTTTATTCTATTAGGGAACCTTTTTCCTCTAGTTAAATATGCTTGAGATGAATTCAACTGAATAATTATTAAGTTCTTAGGATATATAAGGTGTTGAGCTAGGAGCTAATGGTACAAAGATGAAAAGTAATAATGAAAATATCTTGTGGGACATTGTGAAGTGAAAAAATGAAATATTTTTTAAAGCTTTGTCACAGTGCCTAGGACATTGCAGGTATCGTGCAAATGCTTATTCGTTTCCTTCCCTCGGCCTCAATGTATCAGAATAGAATTTATTTACTAAATTGAAAAAAAATTTGTATTGTTTATGATTGCACTGTGGATATTAATCTGTGTTCCACTTGTTTCTTTGCTAGGAAAGAGTCAGCAATGAGAAAGTCATTAGATATAGTAAGAAAGAAAAATGCAGATGAAGTGAGTCCTTCCTTATTTAGCCTTGATTCAGAGATTTTTTCGTGGTTATTCAGTCATGTCTGGCTCTTTATGACACCATTTGATTTTTTGTTTGTTTGTTTGTTTGTTTTTGAGCAGAGATTCTGGAATACTTTGCCATTTCCTCTTCCAGCTCATTTTGCAGATGAGGAAACTAAGGTTAACAGGGTAAAGTGACTTGACCAGGATCATATTGCTAGCAAGTGACTAAAGCCATATTTGAGCTCAGGATGATATTTTCCTGATTTCAAACCTGGCAGTCTGTCTACTGGGCCACCCAGGTTCCTTCAGATCTTTAAAGAAGTTCCAAAATATACTGAGGCTGAAGTCTCCATTATTTAAAAAAAAAGGCATTTGAGATAAAATACAGTAACATAACAGGGGATCGCATGGTGTATATAGTCAAGGATTCAGTCACAGAAATGATATTTAAATCATACCTTTCCAACTTCCTACCTGTGACTGTGGCCAAAATACATATGCTCACAGAGCTGCTATGAAATGAACCTAGATTCATTTTTAAAATAATCCTAATTCAAGATTGCTGATCCATTGAGCTAAGCATTATGTTTTTTTTTTTTTTTTAATAGCTTTTTATTTACAAGTTATATGCATGGGTAATTTTACAGCATTGACAATTGCCAAACCTTTTGTTCCAACTTTTCCTCTCCTTGCCCCCACTCTCTCCCCTAGATGACAAGTTGACCAATACATGTTAAATATGTTAAAGTATAAATTAAATACAATATAAGTATACATGTCTAAACAGTTATTTTGCTGTACAAAAAGAATCAGACTTTGAATTAATGTACTATTGACCTGTGAAGGAAATCAAAAATGCAGGCAGACAAAAATATAGGGACTGGGAATTGTAGTAGTGGTTCATAGTCATCTCCCAGAGTTCTTTTGCTGGGTGTAGCTGGTTCAATTCATTACTGCTCTATTGGAACTGATTTGGTTCATCTCATTGCTGGAGATGGCCATGTCCATCAGAATTGATCATTATATAGTATTGTTGTTGAAGTATATAATGATCTCCTGGTCCTGCTCATTTCATTCAACATCAATTCAGTTCATGTAAGTCTCTCCAGGCCTTTCTGAAATCATCCTGGTCATTTCTTACCGAACAATAATATTCCATAATATTTGTGTTCCACAATTTATTCAGCCATTCTCTAATTCTAGCCACTACAAAGAGACCTGCCATAAACATTCTTGCACATACAGGTCCCTGTCCCTCCTTTAAGATTTCTTTGGGATATAAGCCCAGTAGAAATGCTGCTGGATCAAAGGGTATGCATAGTTTGATAACTTTTTTGAGCATAGTTCCAAATTGCTCTCCAGAATGGCTGGATGTGTTCACAATTCCACCAGCAATGTATCAGTGTCCCTGTTTTCCCACATCCCCTCCAACATTCCGCATTATCTTTCCCTGTCATTCTAGCCAATCTGACAGGTATGTAGTGGTATCTCATAGTTGTCTTAATTTTCACTTCTCTGATTAATAATGATTTGGAGCATCTTTTCATATGGCTAGAAATAGTTTCAATTACTTTGTCTGAGAATTGTCTGTTCATACCCTTTGACCATTTATCAATTGGAGAATGGCTTGATTTCTTATAAATTAGAGTCAATTCTCTATATATTTTAGAAATGAGGCCTTTATCAGAGCCTTTAACTGTAAAAATGTTTTCCCAGTTTATTGCTTCCCTTCTAATCTTGTCTTAAACATTATGTTTTTTGTTTTGTTTTGTTTTTTCATAATTATAACTTTTTATTGACAGAACCCATGCCTGGGTAATTTTTTACAACATTATCCCTTGCACTCACTTTTGTTCCAACTTTTCCCCTCTCTCCCTCCACCGCCCCCCCCAGATGGCAAGCAGTCCTTTACATGTTAAATAGGTTACAGTATATCCTAGATACAATATATGTGTGCAGAACTGAACAGTTCTCTTGTTGCACAGGAAGAATTGGATTGAGAAGGTAAAAATAACCCGGGAAGAAAAACAAAAATGCAAACAGTTTACATTCATTTTCCCAGTGTTCTTTCTTTCGGTGTAGTTGTTTCTGTGCTTCATTGATCAAATGAAACTGAGTTAGGTCTCTTTGTCAAAGAAATCCACTTCCATCAGAATACATCTTCATACAATATTGTTGTTGAAGTATATAATGATTTCCTGGTTCTGCTCATTTCACTTAGCATCAGTTCATGTAAGTCTCTCCAAGCCTCTCTGTATTCATCCTGCTGCTCATTTCTTACAGAACAATAATATTCCATAACATTCATATACCACAATTTACCCAACCATTCTTCAATTGATGGGCATCCATTCATTTTCCGATTTCTAGCCACTACAAACAGGGCTGCCACAAACATTTTGGCACATACAGGTCCCTCTCCCTTCTTTAGTATTTCTTTGGGATATAAACCCAGTAGTAGCACTGCTGGATCAAAAGGTAGGCACAGTTTGAGAACTTTTTGAGTATAGTTCCAAATTGTTCTCCAGATTAGATCTTCTCTTTGTCGGAGATATTCACTTCCATCAGAATACATCCTCATATAGTATTGTTGTTGAAGTATATAATGATCTCCTGGTTCTGCTCATTTCACTCAGCATCAGTTCATGTAAGTCTCTCCAAGCCTCTCTGTATTCATCCTGCTGCTCATTTCTTACAGAACAATAATATTCCATAACATTCATGTAACACAATTTACCCAACCATTCTCCAATTGATGGTCATCAATTCATTTTCCAGCTTCTAGCCACTACAAATAGGGCTGCCACAAACTTTTTGGCACATACAGGTCCCTTTCCCTTCTTTAATATCTCTTTGTGGTATAAGCCCAGTAGTAGCACTGCTGGATCAAAGGATATGCACAATTTGATAACTTTTTGAGCATAGTTCCAAATAAGCATTATGTTTTAAAGCAAATTTTATGAATGTAGGACTTTCAATAATTAATAAATAATTAATATCTGGTAAGTGCCTATGACATGCCACATATTGTGCCAAGTGTTGAGGAAACAAACAAAAACAAAACTGGAAGCAAAATGCAGCATCTACCCTCAAAGAGATCAGAATCTAATGAGCTTCACCTAGAAATTAACCAGCTCTAGATTTAGAGAAATACAGTTATTTTCTTTCTCTTGCCTATGAGAAAATGAAATTTAAGAAGTAAATGTAGGAGTAATCAGTACTTAACATGAGTACATTTTGGAAAAAAATTGATTTCATGGAACACCAAGCCCTTCCAAATAAAATACTAAGAGCTTCTCACATTAGATCTCTATCTGCAACTAATTTCAAAAAAGAATAATATTTTAGTAAAAGCCTGACAGTTATTTGGTCCCTAATACATTCAGAGCCCTAGCCACCTATTCTGTGCAGACTGTTGGTCTATATTGAATGAGAAAGGAGGGCAATGATAAGTAAGAGGATTTGTATGTTCCTTGAGATTAGAGACTGACTTTTTTATTATGATTTTAATATCAGTGGTCACTGAGAAATCCTCACATAGTACTCACTTACAAGATATACCAATTTATTATTGGGTATACTTAAGATATATTAAGTATATATATTGGATATACTTCATATATATTAAGTGTGTGTGAATATATACTGGGGAACAGTTCTGGGGAATGGGGGACAAAGTGGTTGTTATTTCTCACTGCAATAGGAAAAAGATTAATGTCCCTATATTGCTGTAATATGTGTTCTGTGAATTGGAGCATGGGAACAAATAAAGTCAAGCAATTGTTTATCAAACATTGACAAAAAATGGCCATGGACTTGTTTATGTTTTTCCCATGTGAAATTTCAAAGTCTTATAATAAGTTGCTTATTACTTCAATAAGTTCAGAAATATGTGATTTGAGGATGTGTGGGTATTCTTTCTATCTATGAAAATTGCAACCCCATATTTAGTAAATGGCTTTGAGAGATGATATAGCTTAAACATTTTCCAATTCTCGTGATTTTCTAGTGAATCACACTGTCTCTCATTATCTTTTAACAATCTGCATTTATGAAATAATGTCCTTGTACTTCTGATACATCAAGCAAATTAGGCTATCAAAATTCAAAGTAACTCTGTGCGCGTGTGTGTGAGTGTGTATGTGTGTGTTCTTTCCTCCAAACAACTACACAAGCATTTGTTAAGAATATTATTACTTTGATCAGAATAATCAATCTAAAATAGCATTATTTCATCCTATCACTGAATTAAAAGAAACTTCAGTGCAAAACATACACTTGTATTAAATGGAAAAAGTAACAAAAGAAAAATTACTGAAGAATATTTAGCACAAATGATCTTACTTCTTACCTTCCTTTTTAGCCTTTTTATTTAAAACACTTGTAAATCTTTATATTCACATACAGATATAAATTTATATAACATTTATAAAATAAAAAGATCATGTTACATTAAAATTGGTATTGAAATGTAAAATATACTTATTATAACTGCATGTTTAGCATTCTCTATGAAAATCATATTTCAGTAAGCTTTTGAGTGCCTTTCTGAACTATTTTTGATGAGACTAGTGGTAGTCAAGAGGTATGAGAATTGGGATGGGGATTTCCCTCTGGTCGTTGCAGGTCTAATGCGAAAGAATTCACAAACTCAAAAAATCTGTGTGGCAAAGGAGATTTTTATTGGCACTGAGAAGCCAGCTTTGCTAGAAAGATAGATTTCTTAGTGAGTAAAAGGTTCTTTTAGGGAAATAGAAATGTTAACACTGAGAAAAGAATATCTTCATAATGGGCAAGAGTCCTGGTAGGCAGCTTTGCCAAGAAGAGAGCTTCCTTGGCAAAGCTTAATCCTGTTTTGGACTTCTGCAAAGATTCAGAATTCAGAGTTGTCTTTTATTAGCAGTCTGATGCTCAGGCTTCCATCAATGCCCTGGACCTAGATTTCCAGTTGAAAAGAAATTACTTATCCTGGAGTTCTAAGCCACTCAATAGGGCTATCAGGTTGAGATCTCCAACTGAATGAGACCACTTAAATGGGCTTTGTTTGGGAAAGGTATGCTTTTCCAAGGGTGTGGGAACTCCCTGAAGGGGATCCAAGCCACCCCCAAAAGATCTCAGTTTCAATGGAGGGTGATTTGACCAAGATCTTCAATTGAATAAAACCACTTAACTTGGGAGTTTCCAGGCTTTTCTCAGGAGAAATCCTGAGAGCCCAAATCACTATTCTTTACAGATTAAAGGGGACACAGTTTCAGGGTTTACCCCCGTCATTTCCCTAAAAAAGCCAGAGGGTACACAACTTATATCATTTTAACCAGAGTATTGATTTTAGCAAAGATAAATTAATTCAACAAATATATAACTTAAATACCTATAATATGTAACTATGCCTAATAACTAAAGAATATAATTTTGAAAAGTAAGAAATATTTTGTAATTATCATTATGGTATCTTTAAAACTTAGAAAACACAATTTCACATCAGACACTAATGTGGTTACAATAATTTTGAGAGATAATTCATTTGGCGTTTTTATTTACAAGATATATCTATGAATGATTTTTCAGCATTGATCCTTGCAAAACCTTCTGTTTCAACTTTTCCCCTACTTCTCCCCACCTTCTCCCCTAAATGGCAGGTAGACTAATGCATGTTAAATATGTTAATGTATATGTTAAGTACAATATATGTATACCTATCCATACAGTTATTTTGCTGCACAAGAAAAATCAGACTTAGAAATAAGGTAAAAATAACCTGAGAAGGAAATCAAAAATGTAAGCAGACTAAAACAGAGAGAGTAGAATTGCTAAGCTGTGGTTCACACTCATTTCCCATAGTTCTTTCACTGGGTTTAACTGGTTCTCTTCATTATTGAACAAATGGAACTGATTTGATTCATCTCATTGTTTAACAAAGTCATGTCTATCAGAATTGATCTCATATAGTAGTGTTGTTAAAGAATATAATGAGTTCCTGGTCCTGCTCATTTCACTCAGCACCCTTTCATGTAAGTCTCACCAGGCCTTTCTGCAATCAATCTGCTGATCATTTCTTACAGAACAATGATACTCCATAACATTCATATACCATAACTTATTTAGCCATTCTCCAATTGATGGGCATCCATTCAATTTCCAATTTCTAGACACTACAAAAAGGGCCACCATGAACATTTTTGCAATATAGGTGCACATTCCATAGTGAAATAAGGTCAAAATGAGTACATGATTTGGGCATAAAGGGTAATACCATAAGCAAATTTGGAAAGCAAGGGATGATTTGCTTATCATATCTTTGGAGAAGGGAGGACTCTATGACCAAAGAAGTAGAGAACATTATGGAATGTAAAATGGACAGCTTTGATTACATAAAATTCAAAAAGTTTTTGCACAAACAAAACCAAAAGAAATAAGATTGAAAGGGAAATACCAAGCTGGGATTTTTTTTTTTTTTTTTACTATCAGTTTTTCTGATAAAGGCTTCATTTCTAAATATGTGTAAAGAACTATGTCAAATTTATAAGAATACAAGTCATTCTCCAATTATTCAATAGTCAAATGATATGAATACACAATTTTCAGAAGATAAAATTAAAGCCATCTATAGTCATTTAAAAATGCTTTAAATCAATATTGATTAGAGAAATGCAAATTAAAACAACTCTGAGGTACCATCCCACATCTTTCAGATTGACTGATAGGAAAAGATAATTATAAATGCTAGAAAGAGATGCAGGTACACTGGAACACTAATTCATTGCTGATGGAGTTTTGAAATAATGCAACCATTCTAGGGAACTAGTTGCAATTATGCCAAAAGGATAATAAAGCTGTGTTTACCCTTGACCTAGAAGTACCACTACTGGGTTTGTATTGCAAGGAAATCATAAAGTTTTATTTCAGAACTCATTGAACAAGGAACCCATATAGGCAAAAATGTTTGTAGCAGTTCTTTTTGTGTGATCAAAGAATTAGATAATGAGAACAAGCTCATCATTTGGGGAATGACTGAGTTTTGAGTTTTGATTATATGTTTTGAGTTTTGAGTATATGAAGGTAGTAGAATATTATTTTTCTATAAGAAATGATCAGCAGAAAGATTTGAGAAAGGCCTGGAAAAATGTATATAAACTGATGCTGAGCAAAACAAGCAGAATTAAGAATACATTATACACAGTAACAGCAAAATTATGCAATGATCAAGTGTGAAAGACTTGCTTCTTCTCAGTGTTTCATTGATCCAAGGAAATTCCAATAAACTTTCAATAGAAAATATCATCTGCATCCAGAAAGAAAACTATGGAAATTGAATATAAATGGACATATGCTATATTTACCTCTTTTCTCTGTTTTATTCTCTCCCATGACTTTCACTTTTTGTTCTGATTTTTCTCTTCCAACATGATTCAAAAGAAATGTATATTTAAAATGTCAATTATACATATATAACCAAAAAAAAAAATAAAACAATATAAATAAAAATAAATAATGTATTTGATTTTTATTCTTTTATATGAATAAGTGTGTTTGTTAATATGAATACAGTTCATTTGAAATGAATAAAACCAAAAATAAATCATGGAATATATCATCGCTTGATGTACTATTGCTTTCTTCATTGTAAATATTGGCTATTTAAATGCTATTTCAAGGAAGGAAAAATACTGGTAGGTTTTAGAAAAAAAAAAAGAAAAAATAAACTAATGGCCAGGTGATAGATTATTTCTGTCATGTCCCTGCCTAGATAAATCAGGAGAAGCTAATCACTTTAAGACTGGATACAAGGTAATGAATATTTGGCCACAACAACTAAAGAAAACTATTTATCTCAGAATCAAGAGGTGGAAGAGATCTCAGAGGGTATCTTTCAACCTGTACCTAAAAGAAAAGGGAAAAAAATCCTTTCCTCAGCATATCCAATAAATAAAAATACAGCCAATGCTTCAAGATGAATAGTGGTGGGGCTACAAAATGTCTCCCAAGACAGCACATTACATTTTTAAATATGTCTAATTCTTAGGAAGAGATAAATTACATCCAATATACTTCTAACTTTTTGTTAATTCTACCTGATATTTTAAATGTTATTACCTTTTGCCCTAAGTAATATAAACTTAATACTTTGCTAAAGTCTAGCTTTGATCTGTAGTCTATCCTACCTATGATTGTTAAAATATTTTTGTTACTTTTCTCCTTTATTGCATCTACTTCATTAACTAAAGTTCTTATTGTTGCCTCTAGTATCTTTTTCTCTCTCTTCCTCCTGTCTATATATCTCCTCCTGACCTTTTTATCTTCCTCCTTCCTTTACTCTCTTTTTCTTTCTTTTTCAATATGGAAATGAATATGTGTATACATATATGTATATGAGTGTGTAAGGGTGTGTGTGTGGGTGTGTGTGTGTGTATTTTTTTTTAAGTTTTAAAGCCTTATTGCAACCTAATCTAACTTATGTCTTCAGATTCATTGAATATTAGCTCCTATTCAGCAAATTTGACCAAAACAAACTGTCTTTTTATATGCTTTTCACATAGGACAACCTGTGTTCCATTTTTCTAATTTTTGCCTTAGGGGCAGCTAGGTGGCGCAGTGTATAGAGCATCAGCCCTGAAGTCAGGAGGACCTGAGTTCAAATTTGATCTCAGACACTTAACACTTCCTAGCTGTATGACCCTGGGCAAGTCACGTAATCCCAACTAGTTCAGCTAAAAAAAAAAAAAAAAAAAAAAAAAAAGATAATTTTTGCCTTAGAGTTTTAACATGTTTAAGACATACTACCTTATTATGCTAATCTCAGATAAGCTCAGAGAGTCTTTTGTTTTTATAAAGCACCTTAAGCACCACTGTCTGAATTAAGCCCTTTAATTAAGGCTAGTATCCTCCATTCCAAACTATTTCATATTTATCCACGTTATTAGCTATCTACACATACATATAGCTAACAAACTATATATATACAAACACAACTAGGTGATACAGTGGATAGAATTCTAGGCCTATCGTCAGGATGATTAATCTAACTGAATTCAAATTTGACCTCAGATTTACTAGCTATGGAAGCCTGGGTAAGTCACACAACCTTGTTTGTCTCAGTTTTCTCATATATAAAATGAGCAAGAGAAGGAAATGGCAGACCACTACAGTATATTTGCAAATGGAATCATAAAGTTTTGAACACAATTGAAATCACAGCTTCTATTCTTAACTATTAATTCTCTTTTTAAATGTTTATTTAAAATTTCAACCCGCTATATTATTTGATTTTTTTATTTTATTAAAATATTAAAACCCTTAGGGAATTTTTGTGATTGTTCAATCTTATTTCAGGTGATTCCTAATTTTAAGAGGCTTCTTCTTACATCTTTTTTCCAAAAAAAAAATAATTTGGTAGCATATTTTCATTGTCATTTCTTTTCTCTCTCTGTTTTATTTATTTATTTATTTTGCCTTATTTGTGAAAATTTCGTTTGATCATTTTTTATCATTTATATTTGCTTGTGGGGTTTTTTTTGCACACATTACTATTTTGACACTGGTAAAAGTGAAATTGATATAAATTCAATCTCTCATCAGGAACCTTGTAAGAAGTCTCTAAACTTCCATTACAATTTTGAATAATTTTAATTGTGAGGATGATTTTTAAAAATTCTCATATAAATACTACCTCGTTTTCTATTCAATTTCTCTTCCGTATTCCTAGTATCAACCTTTCTTTATGGACAAAGAGAAAAATTCTAATTACTTTTATAAAATTCTTATTCACATCAGATATCTAAAAGTAAGAATCAAGTACATTGAATTTTATTTTTTCCAACTGTAAACATCCCCAATTTCTTCAGTTGATTTTCATATGACATATCCTTGTTGGCCTTCATCTTTCCAATTACTTTTTTTGGGGGGGGGTGGTATTTTCTGTCTTTTTAATATATCTTTCTACTCCTTTGAATGTAGTTCCTGGGATTAAAGATAAAGATATATTTTGAAAAAATACAATAGGGATATTATATCCTTATATATATATATATATATATATATATATATATATATAGTTCAGGGTATGATTTTTTTCCCTTTCTTATTTTTTTTAATAAGGCTACAATACACTATGATTGACTCATGTTGAGCTTCTAGCAAAATAAAATTTCTGCATAGATTTTTGTCTTTTAAGTTGTACTCAGTAAGCTAATGTTTTAAACTCTATAGGACTTCATTTTTAGCTATAGTCATGATTTGGCTAGTCAAGCTCTTCTCAGATCTTGACTTTCAATCAAGTGGATTAGATATTTCTCCTACTGCTGAATCATTGAAAAATATAATTTATTCTTTAATTTTCATCACTAGAGACCATTTTACAAATCAGAAACAGCTGTATATCTTTGAGATATCCTTTCAGAAATTTCTTTTCAACTTGAAAACCACAATATGAGTATAGCTTTATTATCAATACTGAATTTCCCTCATCATTACATTTTTACTACATATTTAACCTTATTAAAAATAAAGCATGAAAGACTCTTTTTCTCAAATGTTTGCAAAAATTGGTATAAATTTTATTTGTGACAATAATTTGAGGATCTGTTCTAATGTGATAACAGAATATTAATAATGAAATACAGGTTAATCAGGTTAGTCCATTTTCCCTTATTCTAGAAGAAATTATTTTGACATAGTTTACTGCTTCTTGTTCTAACTAAATATTACATTAAATTACAATACATTTAATTACATTAAAATAAATTATAAAGGCAGTTAGGTGGCACAGTAGATAGAGCACCAGTCCTGAAGTCAGGAGGACCTGAGTTTAAATCCGGTCTCAGACACTTAACACTTCCTAGCCATTTGACTCTGGGCAAGTCACTTAACCCCGATTGCCTCAGCAAAAAATAAATAAATGAATGAATGAATAAAAATTATAAGGCACACTAACTGGAAGAAAAGTAATGGACATAGTTAAAGGACACATTTTCTGAATTTGGCTATTTCAGGATTCTGTTTTACTTACCTTTGCTTATTTACCTTTTAAAAATCATTTTTTTGTATTTTTAATTTTTTAGTATTGTGGCAAAGGAGATCAGTAATGATGTTTTCAAGAAAAAAGGAACATTTACTTTTTCCCCCAAAAAAATGCGTAGAAGTGAAAAGAAGGAAGTTCAGAAAGAAGCACACATTCAATATTGTTATTGAAAGTGATGCAGGTATATGATTGTAATGAAATACTGTTGTGTTATAAGAAATGACAAACAGGATGGTGTCAGAAAAACCTGGAAAAAACATGCAAACTGATAGAAAGTGAAGTGAACAGAACCAGAGCATTATATGTTATAGCAGCAGCATAACACAAAGAACTATGAATGGATTATTTATTCTCAACAATACAATGATCCAAGACAATTTTAAAGGACTCTTGATGAAAAATTCTGGATTTCACATCCAGAAAAATGAACTTATGAATTCTGAATTCATATTGAAGCATACTTTTTTTCTATTTTTCCCACTTTTTTTTGGAGGAGGATAAGGAATTGTTCTAATACATTTTACATGTATAACAGATATCAAATTGCTAATTGTTTCAGCAAGAGAAAGGAGAGGGAATGAGAAGGAGAAAGAATATTTGGAATTCAATTAAAAATTGAATGTTAAAATTGTTTTACATGTAATTAGGAAAATATTACTTTAAAAGAAAATGATAGATAGAAATGATATATTTTAAACACATAGTATGGTATGGCATGGGAATAAAGTTTCTTATTATATGGGTAATAGTCATTGTTATTTATAGTCACAATAAAAATAAAAATCATGATAAATTATATTCTTTTTTTCTTTACAAAAAAGGCAATTTTACAGGTTCTACTCTTTTTCCTTTTAGTTATGGTTTGATATACAGATTAATTTAATCTCTGGTAACATTGAAAAAAGTATTTAATGTCTTATATTTAATTTCCAAAATGTGATTTGCAAATTATGCACTTCCACCCAATACTGCCCAAAATACATGATCCCAAGTTTATTTCAAATTTGAGACTGCCCTATATCACAATTTCTGGTTTCAGGGAATCAAAAGTAACTCTTAGACTAATAAAGCACAGCCACTTCAGTATGGAAAAAAAAATTAAAAAAAGTTTTTCTTTTGGTTTTTTAAATGCAATCACATGGAATACCATAACATTATATATATATATATATATATATATATATATATATATATATATATATATATATATATATATATATATAATATATATATATATATATATATATATATATATATATATATATATATATATAAAAGTTCATAAAAAATTCACATACATCATGTTCTGGCCAGCATTATACCTATGGAGGCATGGTACTCTCTCAGAGAACACAATTTCCCAGTGCATCAAATCATATCATATTAAACTCACCATGATCTCCCAATAAAGGCACATAACTCTTCCTCCATAAGAATGTTTAGTAAACACTCTAATCTGCTCCTGGAGAAAAATTTCCTCTTTCCTTAAGATGCTCAGAGTCAATTCCTCTTCAAGTTTCTTAGGAACGTCCTTTTAATTTTTTTTCCATTGAGAATATATGAATTAGTAGTTCCTTTTATTGAATTTAGTAGAGGTACACCAATTTGTTTCAGCCCCTACCTCCACTTTCCCTTTTTATGAACTTACTTCCCCTACTCTATTTTATTTTCACACAAAATTCACTGAATTACCATGAGAATAATACAATTTAGTCCATGATGTTTCAGTTTTGTTTCTCTTCCATAATCATGATTTTTTTTTTGCTTTGTTTCACACACACACACACACACACACACACACACACACACACACACATACACACACACACAACATACTTTGCACTTAGGTATTGTTCTATATATTTTTTAAAAAGTTAATTGATGAACTTTCTCTCATTCCTCTGTAGCATATCATTTCAAGTTACTCTTCTGAATTGCACTTGAATAAGTAGGCTAGATTCCCAGAAGATTCCTATATCTTCACCGCCAATTCCAAAGATGCTAAAAGTTTGAATAAGCCTTTATAATGCATATCGCTCATGAGCCCCTACTGTCACATATACTCCAAAGATTTTCAGCTAATAACTTAGCTAGATTCAATTAGATTCATAAATGGGTATTTACTAAAGTATGGGGTTATATTAAAATAGTATAAATACCCTCAACACCTGGGAAAATATTCTTCCACATATAAAGTCCAGGAAGAACTGGACCCAAGCATAAAACATATATTTTAAAGTGGATGACAATCCTAATTCATTTCCTCTTTGTGGAGTTCTATTTCAGAATGTTATAGTTTTCTGCTAAGGTCTTTGCAATGTTCAGAACTTGCTTTTCCAAAGTGCATCTAGCTCACCATTTACAATATGTGACTGAAGGCAAATCACTTAACTTATGTATACTTTACCATCCTTAAAATGTAAATATTCATTGCAGTCAACTTTCAAGATTTTTATAAGGATCAAATGAGATCATAATTAAAAAGAATTTAAAAGCCTGGTGCCTGGCTCTTAGTAAGTATTATATAAATGTTAGAAGCTATTATTAATATCATCATTATTATTATTATCCTCAGCTCACAATTAAAATTACTGCCCCAAAGATTTTGCTCCATTGACAATGAAAAATCTAAATCCTCCAACCCCCTAACTTCCTCAGATGCTTCTTTGCCCTCCCAACCATTGAACAATTACTTCTCAGGTGCTTGGATGAAACTGTTCTTTTTCTACTCACACACCAAATTCTCATCTAAGCAATTTATTCTCAAGGGCTCAGCTGGAAATACTCTCTCCTCTAAGTTGTCAACCATTCAAATTCTGAGGCCTGACCTAGTTTGCCATGTTATAGAAAATCCACAGAGACAGGTCATGCATCAGTTTAATGGCTTTGACTGACTGATTCAATAGAGATTCAATAAAGGGAAAAGAAGATGAGCTAGAATATTTTTCTTATATTTTTAAGTGGAATGGAATGCTCTATTGATTGACAAACCCTTATGCCTACTTCACTGTTTTTGCTAATACTCTTTAATTCAGTTGCTCCTTTCCCTTTCTCTCTCTGTTACTTCCCTTTCTTCTCCCCACCCCTCTCTCTGTCTCTCTGCTCTGTCTCTATCTGTCTCTGTATATCTCTCTCTGTCTCTCTGTCTCTGTCATTATCTCTTTCCTCTCTCTCTCTCTCTCTCTCTCTCTTTTTCTCTCTCACTGTTCCTCTCCTTTCTCTCTCTCTCTGTTTCTCACTTGTGCACGCATGCACGCACACACACACACACACACACACACACTTCCTCCCCACATACAACTTTATTTGTTACTTTTTTGGTTTTAATAGCTTCTAAAACAAAGTATTTCATATTTGTGACTTTCTTTCATTGGTAATATTTTCCTTGTATTTCTGCTGTTTATAAGTAATGTATTATGAAATACTTTAAAACTTTAAAATATTTTCTTTTTTTTTTCTTCTTTTCATTAATGCTTCACCACAGGTATATGGTATATGTCATCTAGGTTGTAGATTGACTTACTTTGATTTTAAAAATACATTTTGTCTTTCTGCAATGTCATGTGGTGAGAGAATAATGTGTGTATTTGAAATGTATCCTTTTGTGTTTGAAGTTCTTTCTCTTGTTATTTGAAAAATTAATTGTGATTGAAACTGTCAACTTTCACAATTTTAGGTCTTTGAGGTATTGTCTTTCACTATAGTTACTAACTTGAAAATCAGTATCCTTCTGCTAGTATTTTCCAGAACAGGAAGACACTAGGATTAGCCTTTGTCTGACATCAAGTAGCTGTGTTACCTAAAATAGTGGATGTGTCACTGAACAGCTGAGGATCTTGGATTCCTGCCTTTAAAATAAGATGGTCAGGTTAATTAACTTCTATAGTTCTACTAACATTAACATTCTAACTAACATTAACTTTCAATTATCTCTACATTTTCTATATATTCCTTGTCTTATTGTAACTCCATAAAATATAACTTTCCCTCCAATATTCTTTTATATACTTCATCATTTTATTTTGGGGCCTTGCAATAAGGTGAATAAAGCTAAATTTTGAAAATTCTCAAGTTTTACATAATTCATACTAGAAAAGTAGAACTCTTAAAAACTTTTATATAATCTCTCTCTGTGTCCCTGTATTGTCTCTCTGTTGCCGGTTCTCTGTGCTTTGCCATGTCTGTGTGTGTGTATATGTGTGCGCGCGCACCCACTTGCCTCTGAAAACTTAAAGCAATTTAGGTAATTGGCTTAACATGAAGAAAAGGTGAATCCTGGGTACTAAATATTAACAGTTATATTTCACCTAACCCAATAGTAGTTATTCACTATATTTATGTTCTACTTAAAAAAAAGATGAGAAGAATTACAGAGTTGAATTTTCCAAAACTGAAATACTTTGGGAAAGGATTCTAGCAAAAGTGGGCTGAAAAATTGACACTGAAAAACAGTCTTTTGTTGAGTCAATAGGAATAGTATCTCATCAACTTCCAGGGACAAAAATGAATGGAAGACAGCTGCATCGCTTCTCTTCTTCTCTGCAGTATATCACCAACATAAAGAAATAGTTCATTCAAAATATGGACATAAAACTAACTCAACTAATAATGGCTGGAATTTGTACAGTACTTCAAGGTTTTGCAAAATACTGTCAATACATTATCTTGATTGATTTTTAATACAATCTTCTGAGAAAGATACAAGGAATTTCAATATTGTATTCTGAGTTGTTATTCCTCAGGTAAGGAAATAAAGCTCAGTAATATTATGCAGCTTGGATTCAAGAATTATAAGTATTGGAATCGGGATTCAAAATTAGGTTCCAATCCTCTTTTCAGGCTGCCAAGTTAATAGACAAGAGGCAAAAGAGCACAAAGGAATAGAGAATTGCACATGAAAAATAGTAAGAATTGACCTGGCACCATAGTCCTGGAAGAAACAACAGTAACCTCATACAAATTGTTTCTTGCTTAACACATTTTGATCTCGATGATATTCCATCCCCACAAAAAATTCTATGATTTTAATAATTGGCATTAAATGTAAGTCAAAATATTGTTTCCTACAAAAATTTTAAAAGTTTTTCAATTTCCCTCCATGGATTGTCTAATCTGTAGAGACTATTTTTAGCCCTATAAATAAGTATTCTATGATTTTTCCCATGGACACAAACACACAGAATTATTATATATATAAATGTACACACATATACAGAAGTATGCATAGATATGTATATATCTATATATATACATATATATGTATATGTATATATATGTAAAGGTACACACATACATAGAAGTATACATATATGTATATAGAAATATATATATACATATATATGCATACTTTTATATATTCTATATATACATAAATATACACACACACACATAAATATGTTATGTATAACTGTCACTGAAAGTAAATATCTTGAAATGCAAAAATTTCAGGTTTTGTACAGAGGCAGGAATACCATAATTTTGATTGTCTCTATAAGAGGAAGCAGTTTGATTCAGTGATAATATGTATATGTTAAAGACATGAAATCCATAAAATAACTTGAGGACTATCTTTAATTATTTCATATTATTTATTGTAACTTCAAATTGTTGGAATTGCTAATAATTTACCAAATGTTTGGTTTTTTAATGTGATTTTAAATAGTGTTTAAATAGTGTTTAAAGTAATTTAAAATGCCTAGAGCTTTGAATGTTCAAATGCACTTGAAGTTCTTAAGAGTAATGAAAAAGGGATTTTTGTCTTCAATTTTTTTTACCTTTTGTTTTCAATATAAAATTCAGTATTAGAATGAAGTGTCATGAATTGTTCTCTTAAATCTGATAATTCACTTGTTATTTTGATTTAAAAATACTTTTCAGTTGATGCAGAAGATACTACAATTTTATGATTGATAGAATATACTGCTCTATTGAAAAGGGCTAAAAGCCTTTTTTATTTCAAGGAACTGATTTTTAGTATTCATTCTAATAATTAAAAGTTAGCTCATGAATATTAATGCTGCAATAATATTTAATTCTTTGGATAATCATAAAGTAATGCTGAGTTAAAATATTTAGTTTTGTTCAATAAATATTTGCCAAGAGGCTTAGTATATAGAGAGCATTATTCTAGGTATTCTGAATAAAAACTTCTCAAGTTTGAAATTCTCAAGTGTTTGTCCTCAAGAGTCTTATATTCTAATAGTGGTAGAAATTGGAACTAAGATTTTATTCATATAAAGACATTGTAGGATGATGATAACAAGCCACTGATGGACTTGACTCTATTTAACAATGAGGTGATTCAGGCCAATTCTGATGGTCTTGTGATAAAGAGAACCATTTGCACCAAAGAGAGGACTGTGGGAGCTGAGTGCGGGTCACAACATAGTTTTTGCATGTTTTTTTGTTGTTTGATTTCTT
Source organism: Antechinus flavipes (assembly GCF_016432865.1). Classification (NCBI taxonomy): domain Eukaryota; kingdom Metazoa; phylum Chordata; class Mammalia; order Dasyuromorphia; family Dasyuridae; genus Antechinus; species Antechinus flavipes. Next base: position 47,895,269 of record NC_067403.1, read on the forward strand.
TCTTTCCCTTTATGATTTTTTCACTTCTTTCACTTTATGATTTAATTTTTCTTGTGCAGCATGATGTGTGGAAATGTATATATAAGAATTGCACATGTTTAACATAAATTAGATTATTTTCTATCTAGGAGATGGGGTTGGGGGGGAGGGAGAGAGAAACTGGGAGCACAGGGTTCTATAATAGTGAATATTGAAAACTATCTTTGCATATATTTTGAAAATAAAAAGATATTGTTTAAAATATTGTTTGAAATATCTATTTTAATGAAAAAGAAATTGTAGGTGAAGAAACACAATTTTCTAGAATAATTCTGATTTGTTCTATGCAATTTAGTTTCTAGAGTTTTCTGGAATACTGAGATGTTAAATGGTTTACTACACAGAATCCCCAATCCCTCTATTTATGTCCACCTTCATTTTTTATTTCCTTCACAGGCTAATTGTACCTTATTTCAAAGTCTGATTCTTTTTGTACAGCAAAATAACTGTTTGGACAGGTATACATATATTGTATTTAACTTATACTTTAACATATTTAACATGTATTGGTCAACCTGCCATCTGGGGGAAGGGGTGAGGAGAAGGAGGGGAAAAGTTGGAACAAAAAGTTTTGCAATTGTCAATGCTGAAAAATGACCCATACATATATCTTTTAAATAAAAAGCTATAAAAAAATAGAGTATAAGAATAAAGGAAGCTTTCCTTAAAAAAAGAAAAAAGAAAAAACAAATTAAATGTTTTGCTGTGTCACATATTATGTATCAAAAGCAGGACTTGAACCTGAGTCTTCCTGGCTTGGAGATTGGATTTCTAGTACCTCCACAGCATTGTCTGTCTTACAGTTTAAAACATATCCAAATAAATATGAAAAATTTAGAATTGGGTAAGAGCAAATAATAACCAATAAAAGTGATAAGAGAAATTTGATTTATTTTTAGGAATCAGGTGTGGTGTTCTTTTCTTTTGTATAATATGATGGTTCTCTCTTGGAGCAGGTTTCTTGGGGAGGTTTTCTGGAGGCAGCCTTAGTTTCAGTTCAAAGTAATAATCACCCCAAATACAGCCAGGAGTTAAAATCCAATATTTCATTGTCTCTTCCCAAATAGCCTGGTTATTTTTCTTAGAGGCCTACCTCTCTGTTTGGTTCCAAGAGCTCTTGCAGCTTGTTCTTTGTTGCCTCCAGCTCCCTCTGAATCTTGGTTCTACTCTTCTGAATCCTTTGTTCTGCCCAACTGCAGTCTCTAGCTTGTCAATCTCCTGAACTGAACTCACTTCACTAACTCAACTCTTTTTAGGCTCTTTTAGAGGTGTAAATTCAAAAGTTGATTCCTCCTCTGAGAGAGGGATTATGGGAGGTGTGAAATCAGAAAGTTAACTTTGTGTATCTCCCGTACTTGTGAACACTTGTGAATCTTCCAAACTTGTGAACTAATGTGTGTGAGCTAATGTGTGAACTCTCAAAGGTGCAAACCCAAGCATACAAGCTTTGCTTCCATCAATTCTAGTGAGTCAACACTAGGATTCTAACAATCAGGTCTTGCAGGACTTCAAAAAACTTGTGGGGATCATCGGATTCCTTGACACATGAAGCAATGGACAATAGATTGGTTTTAGACTATCTCTTGGCTGCTGAAGAAGGCGTATGTGTGACTGTTGTTTAAATATCCTCCTTCTAGGACTTGTGGAAATCTCTTACAATACCATATTCATTTATATTGTTTGTTATATCACTATTTGCATGTACAATTTATGTTTGTTGCACCACATTGAGCCTGCACTGACTGTGGGTAGGGTCATCACTAATAGCCTCTGCATTATTGCTATGTGCTCGTGTAATACCTCCCATGCTGATGGGTTAGTGCATACTTGTTTCTAATAAGACCCTTCAACCCAGAAACCCGCTAGCAACCCCCACTTCCCTTTGGTGCTTTTTATCTCCCTTCTTGAGATGTCGGGGAAGGCATGATTATCTCCTTTTTAATGCTTTCACTTCCCTTCCTGAGAAGTCAGGGAGGGCGTGATCACCTGTGTTCTAAAACAAAAGAAAGCAGGAGATGTAGAGGGCTGAAACTCTTGAGTCAATGCACTGAGGTCAGGACAGCTGAGCACTTGAGGCTAATTACCAATTGGACATTACTCTATGGGCATATACTTGGAAAATGGCCCTTCCCACTATCCTGCTCTGGCTCAATGATTGGTGTATACAGAGGATTGTAGAAGGGACTAGGGAGTGGAGTAAGATTAGCCAAAGGCACTTTGGCTGTGGATGAGGAAGAAGGTGGTTGTGGAGATCCTACTTCCAGCCCCTTCACTTCTATTCCTAAAGATCAAAAATAAAGACTAAGGACTTTTGCTTATCCTGACTCTGGCTGATTCTAAAATATCCAGGGTGCTACTTGGTCATCACAATCAGGGAAAATATTGATAATAGTTTTAAATTTAAGTTTAATTTTTGAAGTAATCAATATTGATAGCTTTTGTTGACCATTAACCACATCTGCATTTTATTTGACTGCTCTACAGGTCACAATGAAGTGTACTGCCACCATGTCCATTAAAAAAAAATGTACTAATAATACCTAATATTGAAAAAAAGTTACTAGACTTGTTGTGTTCTAAAACTTCCAATACATTGTCCCTATACAACCTCATCCCTCTGTTGTGAAAAACACTCATCACCTCTTATAACATATTTACTTGCTAATTAAAAGTTCATTTCCCCCTTTACATTTTTTTGTTTAAGCTCTTTTGAGAACTTTTGCTTAGCTGAATGCCACATGCTAATAACACAGCAGCCATTTTGAAGGCTAACATAAGATTAATGAGAGAAAGACAAACATCATTTTACATGAGCCCCTTTTTAGACTTAAAAATTAACCAAATATAAGCATATGTTGAGACTTTACTTAAAGTTGTTAAATTGTGTGCATAGGTAAACCAGCTGCAAAGGACCAATTATGAACTATGTTACTGACATTTTGGTCAGTCATTGCTCCCCAAACATCGAAATTATTAGCTGATTAGTTGGCACACCAAGAATAATTTGCTATCTCCTTTTCTTATATTGGTCAGCAGAGGAATCCATTTATTGCTACTTAGTCTTCCTAGAAGTGGGATGTTTATCATCAATAAAGTGATTTGAAGACTCACAACAGATTATAGACCCATTATTTAGAGGTAGTCATATCCAAGCAAATTTCCTGATTAATACAATTAATTCACAGCTAACTTTGCTATATTATTTAATAAAACTGACTTAGTTACATCAATTTTTTCTTTGAATTGTGCTTTTCCATTCTCTTTCCACTAAGAATTTGTTTATTATTAGGAAGCTGTGAGAGAAAGGCATGATAGCAATTGTATAATAGGTTTCTATTGGCTCCGATATCATCTCGCTGCCTTCATGATGTTAATCTGGATCAAGATAGTTTTTTTTTTTTTTTTCTCTTCTCCTCTTCTCTCCTCTCTTTTGTTTTTTCTTCTATTGTCTTCTCTTTTTCCCCTTGATCTTCTTTTCTTCTGTTCTCTTCTTTCTTCTCTTTTCTCTGTTCTCTTGAATTCTGACTTTTATTTAGTTATGTTTTCTGTTATATTCTCCTCTTTTTCCTTTCTCTTCTCTTCTCTTCCCTTCTGTTCTGTTGTCTCATGTCTTTTCTACTTTCTCTTCTCTTCATCTTCTGTTCTCTTTTGGTCTTTCTTGTGTTTTCTTCCCTTTATCTTCTCTTTTCACTTCTATTCTGTTCTCTTCTTTTTTCTTTTCTCTATTCCATGTTCTCTTCTCTTCTTTTCTGACTGTTATTCTGTTATGTTCTCCTCTTTTCCCTTCACTTCCTCTAGTATTATCTAGTCTCGTCTAGCCTTGTCTTTTGTTCTCTTCCCTTTACCTTCTCTTCTCTTGTCTTTTCTGGGCTTGCATATCTTCCTGTCTTCTGCTCTTGTCTTCCCTTCTCTTTTCTTTTTTCTTTTTTCTTTTTTTAAGTTGAAAATGCTTTCATCCACATTCGTTCTCTCATAGTTCTTTCTATAGATTGTGCTTCCAGTTTTATGAGTAAGACAAGGGTAAATCCAGCATGAGAGGATGATTACCAATCTAATTCCAGACATTTTACTCCTAAACCAAGTGCCTTTAAGCACAAAGGACAATTTTTAGCAGATAGATTAGAAGGATCCCATCAAAGGAATGGAACAATAGCATGAGCCAAGGGATATAGTTGAGAAACGGCAAGATTAATAGTAGTATTCAGAGAATAACTTCCATTAGAACAGAGCTTAAAAAAAAAAGAGTAGTATGTAATTAAGCACATTGGAAAAACTGTGGAGGATCTGAATTCTAAGGTTAAGAAATTAAATGCTCTTCAATAAGCAATGTAGGATGAAGAGATTGTTGTTTTTGTTATGTTGTCATAGTTATTTTGTTTCTATTGTTTTATTGAGGAAGTCTGGTGTGATCTCACCTCTGCATCTGGAAAACTTTCCAATTATTGGTATATATAATTGTAAAGAGAGGGGATTGATTTGCTATAGAAAAAAAATAATTTAGGAAATTACCATGATGGCCTATGAAAGAAAAGATGAATGTCTGAACAAAAATGATTGGTTATAGTTGAAGAGAATCATCAATATCCTTTTAAAACCTTTTCAATTAGTGAATTAATAAATGAATTGAGAAATCTGTATTTGAGATCAGAATTATGTAAAAGGGCATTTTATCATCCTTTAAATGTTTCCCAGAAGTATAACATATATAAAGAGAATGACCGGTAATGCATACATGAGTATTTCAATGTACATTGATTTGAAGGGAAGAATATTCAAAATATCTTGTCTCTCCTAAAAGCCTATCATTTAAAAATAAATTATTGGCCTTTTCTAGGAATCTAAAACTCCAGATATTCCAGATATTATCTTTGATCATTCATTTGAACACCATTCCAATACTACATTTTCATTGACCTTTTTAATGTATTTTTTAAAAATGCATAGTAGTCATGATAGGAAAAAAATGAGTATCATACTAATATTTCTGCAACATAAACAAGATAACATAATATGCTATCTTTTCCATGCCTCCCTTACACTGAAAGGGAATTTGCTATTCATGGGGGACATGCACACTATTGTGTTTGGAAAGGCAAAAGATATTAAACAGAACAAACATGAGAAAAACAGCTAGACTGGAATAAGTGTATGTAAAGAGATCTGTGCTTGAGGCAAACACAATGTGAGCATAAAGGTTTGAATCAAATGGTATCTGAAGGAGAGAGTTCTACCAAAAAAGAAGAAAAGATCCCAGATGCTATCAATACCAAAGCAAAAGCAAATAAGAGAACATCTTACTTTCCCTCTATATTGAAGATTTGAGACTCATCTACCCCTGAATTCAAGACAATCAACAAGGACACATTTTCAAAAGTGTGATTGAAGAGATTCAGCTCAGAATCCAAATTGAAAAGGAATTTCCTAGGGATAGTGATATTTTCCCCACAAATTTCTATTTGCAGAAAACATTATAATTGCATCAAAATGTATCAAGTTGCAAACTTTCTTTTAAGAGCACTGGTAGTTGGCACAACTCAAAGAACTGGACCTAGAATGAGGATGACTTGAGTTCAAATCCAGCCTCAGATATTTATTAGCTGTATTCCATGCTTTAAACACTTAAATTATGTTTACTTTAGTTTCTTCAACTGCGAAATTGTGAAGTTCAATAAAGTTAGGCAGTCCCCCAAGAACTAAAGGTATTTCTAGGGTTTTGAAGGTTTGATAGAAGTCATTTGGCCAGGGTACATATGTCAGGGTGAATAGAAAATATTTCATGTCATGATTGATTGGATAATTTGAACTTATCACCTATTTATGAATCTAAACAATTTGCCATGGAGTTAGAAGGACTGGAAAAGTGACAGGGAAAGCCTTCAAAATTGTATCTTTTCATAATGTACTTCAAAGGACATTCTATGAGCATTTGAGTTAAAGGGGTTTTACTAAACTAATTTTAATTTGTGCTTGCTTATTCTGGTTTTGAAGGCATCTTCTGCAAAAAAAGTATTATATTGCAATTTCATTTTAGTATAAGAAATAAATGAATACAAGCCCACACCAGGACCTGCTACATCAGTTTAAACATTTCAACAAGGATAAATCCATATATCTTCTCCATTTTAAATTGTGAATTATTCATGCTAATCAAATAAAGCAAAAACCAAGACAAAAGCTCTCAGGCCCATGAAAGCATGAATAAATCATCTAGATTTTCAGTTATGAGAATAATTCGGGGCTAGGCCTCCACAGTATTTCCTAGGCATCTCTAGCTGTGTTATCTTCATTTAATCAACATCTCAACAGTCTCCCTGCTTGAAAGTTGGATTTGTTCCCTGGAACTTCCCTATCTTCTGACAGGTCATTATTGTTCTTGTCTTACTGGATTCTGGGCCTATACATATTATCTATCATCTCTCAAGCTCCCCAATGTATGTTGTTTCCCTGGCTTGAATACAAGCACATACCATATTTGGATTCTATTGTTGTTGTTTTTGTTATCATTGTTTATTTTTTTTTTTTCCATTTATGTCTGACTCTTCAAGACAGGGGTTTTCTTGGCAAAGATTAGGAAGTACACTTCCATTTTCTTCTCTTCCTTATCTGATAGATGAGGACAATAAGGGAAATAGACTTAATTGACATGTCCAAGATCACATAAATAATAAGTATCTGAGGCCAGATGTTAATACAGATCTACCTGAATGAGTATACTTTTCACTGTGCTACCTGATTACCCTGTCTAGCATGTTTTTATTTATTTATTTTTATTTATACCAGCTGCCATTTGGTATACAATAATAGAAAAAATATTCTTGTTCTCCCTTCTCCTCTACCTTCCCCTCTTTCTACCCCTCTCCTTCTTCCTCTTCCTCTCCATCTCCTTCCACTTTCTTTTTCCACTTCTGCTCCCCTTTTTCCTTCCTCTTCTCAACCATCAGACCTTCAAAGGAACAGTAATTTTCCTCCCCCGGGATTGTCTAACTTTATCTGACATCACAAGTATAGCAATATAGCCATCACTTCTTGTCACTATGTAACCAATACATCTTTTTTCCCCCTATCATATATTTTCCTTATGACATATTTAATCATATTCTTCTTTGATATCTATTTATGTCTTTCTATTACTATGAATTCTGGAATTAGGATCTCTCATTACTGAAATCTGAATGAAGACTATTTGTATGAGTTCTAGGACAGATAAAATGAGAATAATTGATCATTTTTATCCACTCATGTCAAATCCTACATTGGGTAGAAAAATGTTCTCCAAATAAGTGGTCATATGATATTTTGATATTCATAGGAGGCAAAGAAAATGTAAACACATGCACATAAGACCAAATAAGATTTTTTAAAAGGTACTATTTATATTTGGGAGAAGATGGGAAAGATACTGTGAAACTACAGGCCTATATCCAGATTGATATGTTTCAGACACAAAGATAGCTTAAAAAACTTATTTTTTCCTTATTTGAAAAGAAAAAGATCTATCTCAAGTATGTATTGGGATGCTTCATTGTAGAGGAAACTTATTCTTTGTACTTGAAACCCCAGTGCTTAACATGATACAGTGCACATAGCAGACACAAATGCTTGCTTACTTCTTTATTAAGTACAATATTGATATTGCCTCTTTAGATATGTCACACATTAAATTTAATAATGAAAATATGTTATATACCAACTTTGTGAGCTAGATCAAAATATTTGACAATCCTGCTCCTTAATTTCCTCATCTATAAATAAGAGATTCATGTCACCTCTAACTCTATCATCCAATGATTCCATTAGTCCCATTATTTAGCACATACTTACATCATTTTATTGTAGGGGTAAGAAGTATAGAATACTCTAATTAACATGTCATTGATTCAAATTATCTTTGACATAGAGGAATAGGGCTTATCCCAATTCTTTTTGTTTGGTTCAATTCGTTTTACTTTCACATGATTCTGCCAATAGTTACATTCAGATTTCAAAGTAAACCTTATTTTTTTTTCCTATTCATTCTTTTTTTCTGCAGTTGGGAGTTATCAAAAGGAGGAGAGATATAAATAAATTGGTATGTATTCTATGCCCAACCTGGTCAGAATACTGGCTTATTTACTTATTTTTCCCCAGGTTTCATTTGGCAGATAGGCACATAGATTGAATAGGCCCATCTGTTGTCCCAGCAATTAGCTGGCTTGCATCTGGATGGACTAGGCAGGACTCCAAAAGGAGAAGAGCCTTCAGTGGGATGCCTTGACTGTGTAAAATAAGATTTGGTCTGCAGACAGAATTCAACTGAAAATAGGCCACAAATACACACACACACACACATATATATATATATATATATGTGTGTATAAATATATATATAAGTGTGTGTGTGTGTGTGTGTGTGTGTGTGTATGTGTGTGCTAGAATGGAAAAATGACAGCCTTTGTTTTCAAGCAATTTATAATCTAATAAGTGGGACAGACATGCACAAAAATAAATGATTCAAACTAGCATGATGAAGGAAAAGGAGATCTCCCAAATATCCTGTGGGAATTTTATGAAATCAAGATCACTTTCAACTGAGCCAAAACCTAACTGAAGAAAAGATATATTTAAAGAGATGAGGAGGTGGTCAATTTCCTTCATGATAGCCTATACATTGCCTTGAGTGACCCCCTTTCTATTTCTGATTCTCTGTCTTTTCTTTCTCTACTTCCTTCTCTTCCACTTTTATTTTAATTGTTAAAAAGATTTTTTTTACATTTATATGCTCTTATGTACTTTGTTGTAATAAATTTAGACTCAATCTAAATGTTTATCTTTCATCAGATAAGCTCTCTTTCATACTTGCTTGAGACTTCCTTTTGATATCTACTATTTTTTTTTCTTTAAGGACTAGCTCAGGGTACTACTTTCTCCATTCAGTCTTCCTTTATTGATGGAGATGGAAGATTTGGACAATAAAATTTGGAAAAAAAACTTTTGGGTTTTTCCTCTGAAAAAACACTCTGCAAACTACTGCTGAGTTGGCTGCCTGAATGAAAGACTGTAAATTCTTTGAAAGCAAGGAGGGATACTGTGAGTTTATTCTTCTCTGTCTTTTCTTTGGGTTAATAGATGTGAGAGTACTTTAGAGTATAGGCTGTTTTGGACTAGTCTCTAATTTATCACTGAGTAATGTATTATGATCCAATCAGAGCTGGGAATAGAACCTATAATGCTATATCCTCTAAAAGCCAGAAGTTATCATTCCTCCCTTTCCTTAGGAATAGGCCATGTTTTCATGGTTGTATTTTCCTCATTTGTCTCTCTCATGATCCACTAACTGTGGCTTCACACTTCCGAGCCCTGGCATAAGGTATTAATATTCTGGTAATGCATAATGTGCAGTAATCTGCCTTTCTTTGTGTGCATGACTGTATTTGGGGGAAATGTCAAAGATGTCTAGAAACCTCTATTTTCATTTTGAATCATAAAGTTGGCATTGTCATATAGAAAATACATTGCAGGAACCAGGTTGAAGATATAGAGAAGCCTATCAGGGACTCCTCTTTGCAAATGACATGATCCTAGTTTCATCAACCCCAGTTTCCACATTCACAAAATGGGGATGGTGATAATATCCATAGTATCAAATTCATGAGATAGTTATACAACGCAAATACATAATGTCTGCAAAGCACTTTAAAAATATTAACGTACTATATGAATTTTGGTTTTTATTAATAGATATACATGAGCTTGAAGAATATTTTGCTGTACTCAAAGAGCTATTGATCCAGCAGCATTATTGCCAGGACTATATTCTAAGTAGATCAAAACATTAGGATATATTTTTAAAGGATATGGTGGCAAAGAATTTGAAATTGGGGAATGATTGTCAAAATGTGTATATGATTGTGATAGAATACTATTGTATTATTAAGAGATGAATAGCAGGATGCTTTCAGAGAAACCTGGAAAGATTACAAGAAGTCAGTGAAATGAAGAGAACCAGAAAAATGTTGGACACAATAATAACAATATTGTATTGATCACTAACCATTAATGACAGCTACCATGAGTGATACATTGATCTGAAGGACTTATTAAGAAAAATTCTATCCCACTCCAGAGAAAGAACTGTACAAAATAGTGTATTATATCAAAAGATAATTATATCTTTATTTAAAATTCTATCCAATTTTAGTTTTCAAATAAAAATTAAAAGATTTCAGAAAGGTTAGAGAAACTAATCACAAAAATATACTAGAGATATCAGCTAGAATTTTAAAAATATATCAACAATCTAAGATATAGTATTTTGACCATGCAATTTATTCACAGATAATATCTATATGTGTATGTATAAATTCTAGGCATTTATTATGCCTTGTTACACTTGACTTTTTAATTGACACGATTTCTATACAATTATTAAGAGAATTTCTTTGTATTTCTACCCAATTCCATGTATTTTACTGATTACAAAGGTCATCCAGAGGAAACTTGTTATACAAATATACTTTTGATCATTGCCTGGGGAAATTGAGGAGTTCAATGTCTTGCCTAGGACTGTGTCAATATAGGACTTGAAATTGAGTCTTCTTTTTCTTGAGATCTTCTTTTTCTATCCACGATTTATTACATTATATTTTTAATATGTTATAGGTTAAAATAAAACATTTTTCTCATTAATAATAAATTTAGCAAAAACAATGCATGATACATAGAAAGGATGATAAAGATATGCATAATAACCTGCAAATATTAACAATACATTTAGTCCAATTATAGTATTTTAACATACTTATTAAAATGATCATGAAAACAAATGTTAAAGTGTGAATAAAAAATATATTTGATTAATTAAAATCCTACTTATATTAATCAAAACTAGGATAAAATATCCAAAATACATTCACTGCTAAAAAATTATAAATGTTAGGAAAAATACAAAGTCTATTATGCAGTGCTAATATTTTTTGAGGGAATTTCCTCAATGTAAATTAAGTACCTTAATGTTCAGGGTTTCTTTAAATGTCAGAATAGCAAATGGAGATGGAGAGGGACTGGTATGTCATTCTCCTTCCAGTTCATTCCATAAACAAATGTTTTGTTATATTTGCTTCCAAATCCTAGAATTAGATATTTGTTCCAAAGAAATGAAAGTAAAATTTAAAGTCCCTCTTTTCTCCTGAAAGACTTAATGAGCACATTAAAAGTGTCAACCAGTAAATTAAAATGACTACTGGGCCATTTAGAAGTGCAGTGATAATAAATACAGTATTGGAAACTATAAGACCTATGAGAAGTAATAAGCATTTCAAATTTAATGGCTTCTATAATACATCCAAATTAAGTTGAAATCCCAGACATCATAGTACCATTAATACATCGGGATGGGAAGGAATGTAATGAAGAACTAGCAAAAAACAAACAAACCAAAAAAAAAAAAAAATCACTGGCAATGAAAGCTTGAATGACAAGAAGAGAACTCTGGTTTCCCTTTATCAAATGGATTTTAATCAACTTTGCTCTTTCCCTTACATAATTTTTAGGTTTATCATTATATTGATGTTGCCTGGTGCTTTTATAAATTGTGTTTTGTCCCCTTAACTTCTTCTGTCATAATCTATTAGAAATTGTGATCAACCTTTTCTTATTTCCTAAATCCAGAGGACTTTCCCATTGTTGGGTATCAATTCTACTCTGGAAAACTCAAATCTAGGTCCTGGATTTAGCTATTCAAATCTTTTTCAAGAACTTATAAACATATAATATATACCTGCCATTGATGATAGATTAGTTTTCATATTGTCAGGAATTTTCAGGTAGTTTTACTATATCTATTCATTTGTACATATTTCTCCCCCCTTTCTACTAACCATATAAGAAGTATACTTACTTTTTTCACTTTTCCCATTTTTATTTGAGATTTGTCCGACAAATCTAGTGATTCTGTATGATATATCCATAGTCCAGGGCTTAATGTGCTGTTTGTCAGAGACTGTTTTTCTAAGCACTGTTTAAGATGGTACCTGATGTGCTTTTAGTCATAACTATAAATAAATTCGATATGAGAAAATATCTAATTAACTTTTTATTGAACATAGATAATGTACAAACTCATGAAATATGCATTTAACAAATTAATCTATACTAAGAATAAAAGGCTATATTTCCCCTATACTTCCAGAGTAGTGATATTGCAATTTCTTCTTAACGTCTTTAATTTTTCCAGAATAGGAATATGATATAGTTTCTTTGCACATAAGTTGAAAGACAGATGCTTAACTGTACAGTGGTTTGCTTTTCATCATCCTTTCCATGTTGTAGCTGAAAAAAAAAACTTCAAATCTTTATGATTCTCAAATTAATATGATGTGGAAATTAGGTTGCCATGACTGCTACATGTATGGATGGCTTCCCACTCATTTTGCTCTCATCTAAAAACCTCTACCCCTTTAAGTTTCCTTTTACATACCACTGCCACATCTCTGAACCTGTAGAGTATCCCCTCCCATAGATGTTCAATGGTAACATCATATCACACACAGATATATGATGAGTGGGGATTTCTCCACTAGGAATCATAATCCAATTGTGGAAAATAATATTGACTGAGATGTCTTCTATATAGATATTTTTGAATCTTAATATTTAATTTTATGTTTTATTTATTTTGTGTCTTAAATCTTATTACTTCCATATAATTTAACAGATAATTAGCAAATTGAATTATTCATACTTCATTTACAATGTTCACATTCTAGGCTAAAATTATCTTGCTTTTCCAGCTATAACAATTAATTTTGGTTATCTAGAATTCTTATTCACTTATATATGTGTTTGTCTTATGAATGGATGTGTTTGCTATTGTGTATATTTGTAGGATATTAGTGTAGTCAGCAAAAGTTATAAATTAGTATAGTTTTACCTTAAAATATTTGTTTAAAAAGGAGAACTCCATGGGAAAAGATAAGATTAAATTCAACTTGATATTTAAAATATTAACAGGTTTTGAATACACACACATACAGAAATCCACACTCATACAGACACACACAGTGCTAGGTTCTTTTGAAAGTCCTTGAATTAATAGGTATTGTTTACTCTGTTTTATTTTAGATTTGAGTAAAAGTCATCCACACTGACTTTAAGATAAAACTCAAGAATTGACATTAAACAATAGAAAACCAATCAAATGCAAACCACAAATCTTAACTAGTGTTTCTTCTTTTTATTGAGAGACAATAGGTTATATCTTAACTGTTTCTAAACCAAAGATTTTTAACCATTTTTGTGTCATAGATATCATTTGGCATTCTGATGACACTTATGAACTTCTCAGAACATTATCTTTAAGAAAACAAAAACTATATTGAATTATAAAGATAAACTGGTATATTGAATTAAAACTATCTATCCATATTTGGATAGATATTTAAAATTTTTTTATATTTTTATTTAAAATAAACTCACAGACCCTAACTTAAGAACCCTTGACAAATGGAGGTAAAGAATAAAAAGAGTTTTAAATCTCATATGAGGATAGACTTTCTTATTGTTGTTAATATATTGATTGGGATTGATGATCTTCGTTATCTAATAATAATTTGTTGTGCCTTCCTAGTGTGAAGTAATAAAGTTCGTTGTAACATGTTAACATTGTAACATGTTAATGCATAATCCATACCCACACCCATTCCTTCACTGATTTTACCCCAACCACTTCCAATATTTCATACTTTTACTTTTCCTAATCCCTTCTAATTGTGAGATTTTGACAACCAAAATACCAGTTTAGGGCTCTGAATTATACTAATTATGTTTTCCTTTATTTTAATCAAGTTAGTTTCATGATTTTCAAATTATGTTGTTTTTCCTCCCATTCTCTGGACATCTCTTTCACATCCATTTGTCCATTGTCTTGTTTTAGGGAGTATACTTTCTCCATTTCTAGTATCATGAAACATGATTCACTTTATTCTTTCCTTTTTCTTGAAGAGTTTATGTTAACTGATCCAAATTAAAATCTATATGAAGTTCTGGACTAAAGAATTCTTCCCAGTTGAATTCTGAAGTTTGTAAGCAATTTTCCCATTAGAATTTTGAAAACAGAAATATGTTGTTTCCTTGCATTTCTTTCCCCAACTTGGTCCACAGTAAATGTTTAATAAAAAAGCTTTTTATGTATAAATCCCTTTTGTAATTTTTAGACAAGACTTATGAATGTATCTCTAATATATTGTGTTGTATTCTTTTTCTTTAAAATAATATAAGTTCTCTCTGGGAGCAGGTTTCTCGGGGAGGTCTTCTGGAGGCAGCCTTAGTTGCAGTTGAAAGTAATAATCACCCAAATGCAGCCAGGTGTTAAAAGTTCAAATCTTTTATTGTGTTCTTCAATATAGCCCAGTTAGTTTTCTTAGAGGTCTATCTCTCTGCTTGGTTCCAAGAGCTCTTGCAGTTTTGTCCTTTGCTTCTGCTTCTGCTTTCTTCAGCCTCCAGCCAGCACAAAGGTGAATCTGTCTTGCCTCCGAGAGAGGGCTTCTGGTTCTCAATCTCCCAGAGTGCTCTGTGTCTGCACCAGAGTGCTCCTCTCCAACCGCTGGGAATGTTCCGAAGTAAAACTCTCTTGACTGGCTCCCTGAAGCTCTATTTATGCTCCTTCCTCAAGAGTGGGATTGTGGGATATTTCCCAGTGTGCTCTCTGGCCCTAAGAACTTCAAGGGAGGTATGAATCTGGATATCTCATACTAAACCCTGAAATCTCCCAAACATGTGAACTCCAATGAGTACTTAAATACTTCTTGCTTATATGAGCTCTCTAAAGGTGTGAACACAAGCATTGTATCAATTCCATTGAGTTAACACTAGGATTCTAACATCTCCCTTGAGTTATCATCTTGTTTCAAGTTGAGTTGACACTAGGATTCCAACAATTTGTTTTGCTTCCAGGGTTTCTCTTTATTTTTTTCTCTCACTTAAAAAAAAAAAAAAAAGAACTAAAGATTAAATAAGTACAATATTTGAGTAACTGTGTAATAGAGTCAATATTATCCTAGTACTTTTTTTTTTGCATTCCAAACATTCATCTTTATATTATATACCAACAGGGAGAATTTATATTTCTATATATAGAAACATATATATGTGTGTGTGGGGGGGGGTTAATGTGTGGATCACTCTCACTCTATCAGTAATGATATTATCTCTCCCTATAGCTGTACAAAGACATTAATATCTATTGGAATCTATGAGTGTGACTGCAAATTTTATATCTATGATTTCAGAAGAATACAAGTTATAAGTATTTTCAATAGCAAATTGAAATATATGTGACAGATATGAGAATTCTGCAGTATGTTAACAGAGCTAAATTGCCTAGAATAACAAATATAAAGGGCATTTTTGGAGACATTTATTACTGGAAAAGGAAGTAAGTTAGCTATGTAATGAGAATGAAATAAAGGAGATTAACATGTAGATGTTATTATATATTCAGATATTATGCTAACATATTTTAAAAAAAATAGAGGAATTCTTTCAATGATGGGGTGGATCACTTTTTAAAGAGATTGAAAAAAGAATTTCACAGCATAAGAAAGCATGAAAGGATAATAATCTACCCAAATGAAAGAAATCATGGATCCACCCATGTTAAAGTGTGAATTGAATAAAGGATAAAGAAATACATTGTTGTTATCAAGATGGAAAAAATAAATTAATTTTAAACAAATAAACATTTCTAATTCCTCGGTTTAATATAATCAGATATTATTAGCAGACAAATAATTTAACATATTATGGATATTAATAATGGGAATGTCATAAAGTAAACTCATTTAAACATCTTAAGAAATTGTTTTTCATTAACTCTCCAAACAGAAATACAAATTTTAACTTTGATGGTTTTATAAAATATTTTTACAGCTTATATTATTTACTACTACCTATAATATTGTTTTAGACTTCTGTGTTTCTATAAAATTTGTTATAAATGCAATATAAATATTAGCAAAGAGGATAAGTGAATGAATATAACAAAACAGTTAAGTTTTTACCTCATATTTTCATTCCCTGTTAACTTTTCTACTTGATTTCAAATGAATATTGTCAGAAAGATCCACTTGGTTCCTGAATGCTTGAATTATCAGATCAAGTACAGACAGCATATGAAATTACCTATGTGATATACTTTGAGGCATATGAAGAAATCCCCTCATGCTCCCAAATTACCTCAATTGAAACAATGGTTTATGTTCTAGATCTCCTGTTTGTACATACACAAACATTTATATATTCATAGAAAGATATTTAGACAGGAAGAAAGATAGATGGAGATTAATCTAGAGTTAGATGTTTCTCTTTCTGTTTTTGTCTTGATCTCGATCTCTGTCCCCTAAAAATGCCTATGTGTATGTATGCATGTGTGTATATGTATATATCTATATACATAAATAATGGAACATACGGAGTTATATTGTTCTGTTTAGATCTGATGATTAAATATCTACATATAGATATAGAATACATGTAGTTATATATTAATATCTATAAAAAACATAGATCTAAGACCTATTCATATTATACCTAAAATTCACAAATACACATAATACATGCATAAACATGTGAGTACATATGTGGTTGTGTGTGTGTATACATATGCCTACATTTTTGTTTGGATGTATTGTGTCTATAGAAAAATGCCCAGATATGGTAGGAAATAACTTTCATAGAGGTAACTAGAGAAGTGGAGGTAAGAATTCTCTTGAGTTCAGGACTTTGAGTATAATAGATTATGTCAATCACTTATCCATTCTATATTTGACATTAAATTGATAAGCTCCTGAATTAGAGGAACATGGGTTGCTTAGAGGAGGGTGAAACATCACAGGTTATAAATAGAACAGGATAAAAATTATGTAACAAATAGTGTTAGTCTTTGGTCCTTGGATAATGCTTAAACTTTTGCCCTATACAAGGTGGGAAAGTCCAGTATTTGATAGATAGATAGACAGACAGACAGAGACAGATAGCTAGGGTACATATAACTCAATACTATACTAAATACTATATCATACTATATGGGAATGCTGCTTAGTTTAGATAGTTTCTTTGAATGTTCCAAGGGGACTGTACATATTACTTGTATTAATTGGGGCAATAATTTAACTTTTCAAGGCTATAAAGTTTAGACTATATTCCAAGAGTAGAATTTGCAAAGAAACGTCTGACCTTCATTGATAGTGTTTCCTAATTCTTCTTTTCCCTATATTAATAGAAATAAAAAAAAATCCTATCAACTGTATTTGTGGGAGAAAAGGAGAATAATTAATATGGCTAAGATTGCTGGTGGGTGGGGGAGAGGAGAGAAATCATCATTTCAGTTACTGAAAAGAAATTCTGCATATGAGTGACTGAAGAATATATTCAATTATGTTGTTTTGTTTAGAACTAATGAATAAATTGAACACAGTGACTGATTTTACAAATAAGCTATTTGTGAAAACGGAACTAATTAAATTAGAGCATTCATTACAAAGCCAGATACCTGAATGGTTCAGATCAGTTTGCTAGAGAGTAGAACAGAGCAGGCTGAGTCTTATGGTTCCACCATTTATCCCACTGAATTAAAACATTAGCAAGCAAAATGTTTTTCCATATTTTTCCTGAAGTGAGCATCAAACAAACAAAATGCCACTCTGCGGCACTATTAATTAATTTAAAGAAAAAATGTAAATTTCTTTTTTTGCAGCATGGATGATTGTCATCATCTACCCCACCAATAAATTAGCAAATATCCTCTTTATTCAGGGTACTGGATATACAAGAAAAAATGAAAATTAAAAAAGAGCCCTTGCTTTCAAGGTGATTATATATAAATATGCAGGTTATAAATTGAAAAGGAAGGAGTCAGTGCCATCAAATAAGAAAATTACTCAATTCTTATAAAAGATGGTTTATGATAAGAAACTTTAAAGGAATAAAAATTTATGGTTTCTGAGTGGTAAAGATAATAAAAGAGTTCATTCAGAGATAAGGCTAATGAAGATTATATTAGAGGGACAGAACCAATTTAGCAGAGAGAAGCCAGGAAGTTGCCTGAGCTTTCCCCAGTTTCCTTTGCAGACAATGTTAAATGAAGTCTCTGAATGGATTCTGGAATCACAGAATGTAAAAGGGAAAGGAGAGAAGCAACTTTCCAGTTTATGATAGCCAGAAAACATTTCAGGAAAAATTTGTCTCCTTTTGGTGATAAAGGGTGTGCAGTCCAGTGAATACAGTGGGTGGGCAAGCCAGTTGTCAGGTCTTTATCACAGCAGCCCCCAGACCTAGCTCATACACCAGTGGTGAAGTCCATAGTAGAAGGCAAATTGCCAGACCTGGAAACCAGGCAATAATAGCAGTCACAAGGTCAGGCTGCAGCAGCACTGTGAGCAAGACACCAAACAAAGCTCTCAAAGCCAGTGACCCAACTCATGGCCCTCACCACAGGAAGCTTGGGACAGCTCCCCCTGGATCCCAGGAATAGACCTCAACTGTAAAAGCCAAGAAATAGACAAAAATGGGTAAGAAATAAAAAGGACCTTGACCATGGAAAGCTATTATAGTTACAAGGAAATCAAAACAACTCAGAAGAAAAAATGCCTACATGTGAAATCTCAAGGATATGAATTTCTCAAGCTTAAAAAAAAAACCAAAAAACTTTTTTTTAGAACAGCTCCCCCAAAAAAATTAAAAGTCAAGTAAGAGTTATAAAAGATTGTGAAAAAATTAGAGCTATATAAGAGTCAACAGGTTGAAAAAGGAAAGACACAAATTGAAGAAAACAATTCCTTTAAAAGTAGATTTATCAAATAGTAAGAGTTATAAAAACTAACAGAAGAAAATTATATCTTAAGAATTCTAATTAGACAAGTAGAAGTTAATAATTCTTCAGAACATCAAGAATCAGCCCAACAAAATCAAAAGAGAAAAAAATATATAAGGAAATTGAAAAAAAAATAACATTTCATTGGTAAAGCAATTGATCTGGAAAATAGATTCAAGAGAGATAATTAAGAATTATTAAATTAGCTGAAAGCCATGATCAAAGAAAGAGGCTGTGCAACATCTTTCAAGAAAATATGAAGGAAAACTGCTCCAATATCCTAGAACTAGAGGGCAATTGAATCCACTAATCACCTACTGAAAGAGATCCCCAAGTGAAAACTCCAATGAATATTATAGTCAAAATGCAAAATTATCAGATGAAGGAGAATATACTGCAAACAATCAGAAAGAAATAATTCAAATGTCAAGTTGGTACAATCAAAATTACCCAGGGCTTACATTAAAGGATTGGAAAGCTTAAAATATAATCTGAAAAACAAAGGAATTTGGACTACAATGAAGAATCAACTATCCAGCAAAATTCAACATAATATTTCAGGAGGAAAGATGGTAATCTTTTTGTAAAATAGGGAACTTTGTCATGTCTGAAAAAAAAGCAGAGCTAAACAGAAAACTTGATTTTCAAATACAAGAGTCGAGAAGAATAAAATGGTAAAAAAAAGAAACACTGCTGGATATTGATGAGAACCTAGATTCATACCTATTTATCAAAAAAAATTGATCATTTCAGCATAATATGTATTCATATTTATCAGAAAATATTATTATTGTATCTATTTTTAATATAAGTTATAAATGAGTGTAGTTCTGTTAAATGAATATAAATATATTAACACATTCCAATTCACATTATCTATGTTTTTGGAGAACAATAGTTAAAAAGTAATAATTAATATAATTAAAATATTTTTAAAGATTATGATAAGGTGGGATGTGAGAATAAAATATTTCTTCATTCATACAAGTCATTTCCATTTTGAGTACTGACAATGAGGAAACAAAACTTTAAAATGTAAAGTCAACAAAGTTTGTCTCCTTCATGATATCAAGTTTTTATTTTTTTATTTTTATAAATAAATGTTTTTATATTTTTTGTCACATTCCAGTTAAGCTGAGACAAATGCAATGCTTTTTTTTAATGCCTTAATTTGCTTTGTTTTAACAGTTATGATAATGATAGAGAACTGGCTTCCAAGTCAACTGTTAAAGCAGATACTTGAAAACTACACAAGTTACTAATTATTTGTTCATGCTTTATTAAATCCTGCCCTAAAACATTCTCCTTCAACTTTGGAATTTGATTTCTATAGCTCACTTTTACCATATGTGATTTTAAAGAAAGAAATACATTTTCACTGTCAGAGTTGTATAGTCTTATTTATCCCTCAAAAATGTTCAAGTATGACACTTTTTTAATCAATGGGATATGTAATAACATAAATGTTCTCACCCAATCAATTTCTCAGGGCTAGTAAACATCATTTATTCCCTCTGAAGGGACAGGGAGCTTTTCATTAATGTAACAACATCTGTTCTTTTCTGAACAAAATTAGTTCCCTGAAGGACAATTAATAAAAATATTGCCACTAAATACAGCTGGTAAATTGTTAATATTTTTAATGCTACAACTTTGAAAAAGAACAATCCAAGAAATATGGATTTAAGAAATGGAGAGTGAAGTACATCAATAAATTCATTTATTAGGCAATTGTTTTAAAATTTTAATGCTTAATATAAGCTGAAGTAACTTTCAAATAACTATATTACTTTATGGGAGCTTAACCTAAAAGTATTCAACATTATATTTATATTTCGATATATCAATTAATAATGACACAAAACTTGTAAATTACTTCACAGGCTTTAAATAAACAATTAGTCTTTTATGTAGTTTCAGTATATCTGCTTTAAATAAAAAACCTCATGCAATAGAATGGAATTATTCTAATACCAAGTGATATTCCAGCAAATATGAAGTAGATGGGGTGTTTTGATGGCTTTCACTACAACTAAGGCGAAGCATTCTTATTCTTCATGGAAAGGTCAAGATTAAGCAAGACTACTTTACTCTCTAAGTGCTTAAAGGAATGAATCATTCCTAATAAAAATGTAAAGACAAAAAAAAAGATGATTTATTTTAATGTAAAGATCAAAGAAAAAAAGAACTTGAAGAAGCAAATCTATTATGTTATGTTTGGGCTAGTTTTCAGGAGGTCCTCCAGAAGGGCTTTGGTCTCAGCAGGATAGACACCAGGAGAATAGACAAGAATAGAGTCCTAAGTCTTTATTGTCTCTTACACAGTCTGTGTCTGTCATAGTCTGACCCAGTCTCCCTTTGCAGTCTAGCAGTCTAGCAGTCTGTCAGTCTGACTTCAGTCTGACTTCCTGTCCCCAGTTTTTATATCCTATTACAATTATATCATTACAGCATACTGAATATGTGTGAACTAGAGAACTACTATATCACTGTACTAAGTATATGTAAACTAGATAACCATTGTCTTATCAATTCTTCTGAGTTAAAACCTTGTTTCAAGTATACTTCTCCAGAGTTCTGGCTCTCTATAATGTTACCTAACTAATATTTGGAAGGGGAAGAATTAAATAGTGTTATATAAAAGGGAAGTAGCACCATTCAACTCTTATATGTAAGTAATATTCATTAGTAACTAATTCCCTTTCCCCTTTAAAAAAGCAGATGCCTTATGCTCCCAAAAGGGTCCAAGGAGAAAAAGACAAGAAGTAGTGGACTCTAATTCCCAAATAAAGTGGTTTGTCTAGCTCATATAAGCAGAGGTTTTGACTACATTAAACAGATACAAGGAACACAGGTGGTATTTTTATCCCTGCTGCAAATGAAAGAAAAATAGAATTTTTCTGAAGAGGTTCAGAAGAGGAAAAATACATTCTAGACCTTTAATATCTGATTAAGAAATAGTGTTTTAGATTTGGAAATGGGTTTATGATCCTGGCTTAAAATATAATATTGGAATACTATTGATCAAAAATGGAGAGACGCTAAAAGATGAAATTTGCCAGAAATGTTACAAATGTCATCAAAAAGGCTTTAAGCTAAAAGAGAAAGAGAAAAAAAAATCATTGAAGTGTGTGTATCTGTTGATAGACATACCAAGCAAGATACCATAGGTCTAGCTAAAATAGAAAAAGATGAGCATTGTAAGAAACAAGACATTAGTAGAAGACAAAATGCAGGAACAGATACAGTGATAAAATTTAGGCTCTCAGATTTTTATACATAAAAGTAATGAGAATGGATTAAAAAAAAAAACTAATGAAGGAGAAATTCTAATGCACTGAGTCAATATTGACATATTTGGTATCACAGAGACTTAAGTATATACCTTAACTAAGCAACTGAACTGATAGGAAGGGGAGGACATGAAGTATCATTATACATAAAGAAGATATATTCATGAAATGAAAATTAATAACTAGACTAGGGGAAAATTTTCTTAATGTTTCTCTGAAAATAGATGACAATAGAAGCAAAAAATAGATCAATTTTGCGCATGATACCAACCATCTCAATTCAGGCCGTTTTGATGGTCTTGTGATGAAGAGAGTCATCTGCTTCCAGAGAGAGTACTGTGAGTACTGATTGTGAATCACAACATAGGATTTTTACTTTTTTGTTTTTATTTGCTTGGATTTTGTTTTCTTTCTCATTATTTTTTTTCCCTTTTTGATATGATCTTTCTTGTGCAACATGATTGTGGAAATACATTTAGAAGAATTGCACATATTTAACATATATTGGACTATTTGCCATCTAGAGTAGGTGGTTAGAGAAAAGGGAAAACAAAATTGAAACACAAGATTTTGCAAGGGGGATTTTGAAAATTATTTATGCATATGTTTTGGAAATAAAAAGGTTTAATTAAAAAATATGCCACCTCGGGATGGATTGGGGAAGACAAGCTATTTAGGAAAGAGATAAAAATCCTGCCACTCAAGAATGACATAGGAGTGATGTTGGAACTGTAGTTTCCTAAAATTCTCTTTTCTCTCTATTAGAAGTAAATCAGCTAATGAGATCTTAATTTGCAAAAACTGTAACTTTGTTATTAAAAAGATTGAATAAATAAGAATAATGGCAATTTGAC
The DNA here is from genome assembly GCF_016432865.1 of Antechinus flavipes. Taxonomy (NCBI): domain Eukaryota; kingdom Metazoa; phylum Chordata; class Mammalia; order Dasyuromorphia; family Dasyuridae; genus Antechinus; species Antechinus flavipes. Next base: position 47,918,299 of record NC_067403.1, read on the forward strand.
TCATGATTTTCAACAAAAAAGAATGTTTAACCGTGGAAGGTTTTGAAAGAAGTCATTACTCCATTTCATAACACAGCAGACATACACATACACAGAGTTTATAACATAATGTTGTCAGAGGATTAGAGGAAATCAAAATAGAAATATTACAGTCAAAATTCTTTAGCATAGGAGAAATGGAAAATGATAAAGAATGAAATTGTGAATACACTAAAACTAAACAGTGAAGTAAGCAATGAATTTCTATTATTTTTTGGGTGATTATAAAATAGCTCCTCAAGACAGGTTCTAGAATAGCAGGACTAACAAAGAGATGAGGTAAAATAATCTGTTAGCCCAGGAAACTTGGAAGTTACTCATATCATTTGGATAAAGGGGGTGCACATACCAAGACAGGAAGCTTCCCAGTAAGTTGAAAGCAAACCTCACCTCAACAAACCAACAGTTGATTCTGAGACCAGTGGGGTAAAAAAGTTGAACACCAATACCAGATTTTCCCACATAACTTAGCGTAGTCAGCAGAGTTTGTGGACTTCAACTTAGGGAAGTACCACATGCTCCAATGGAGTTGTAGACAAATAGGCATCCTCTAGGGGTCAAACTACCATGTGCATTAGTACAGCCCCAGTTAAACAAGTAGATGACAACTCTATGGACACATGAGCAACGTCCAGAGGCTTGACTGCCACATTTTTAGTGTAGTTCTGGAAAAACACAGAAATACCATACCAGGCCTCAGACACATCACAGACAAACCCCAAAACAGAAAGGGAAGTGGTCAGGCTACAGGGAACTCATGGAAAAGTTCAAAAGGGAGCTTTAAAATAAAATGAGAGATAGGGGGAAAAATTGAAAAAGAATGGGAAGTGTTACAAAAGAATTTGAAATAAGAATCAACATCTTGAAAAGTTGAAATGATGAAATGGAAAAGAAGATAACAGTGAAGAAAATGGATCCTTAAAGAGAAAAACTGACCAAACAGGAAAAAAAAACTTAGAAAAAACTAATTGCGAAAAACACCACCTTAATAGTTCAAATTCACCAAGAAGAAACTGACTCTCTGAGACATACTGACTTGACTCTGAGAATAAAAAAAAAGAACAAAAATTAATCTAGGAATTGGTTTTATGGGGGGGAAACAACAAAAAACAATTAAACAGGCAAGCCATTGATTCATTTGGTCATTTGGTAGAAGAAGAAAGAAGGAAGAAGTGATGATGATGAAGAAAACAACTATGACCACCAAGTATCCAGTATCAAAAATTTGAAGGATGAAATCAGCATCAATCAAGAAGAATTTACAATAATCATTAGGAACTAGTTTACTCATTTATATGCCAATAAATCTGACAATTTGAGCAAAATCTACGAATATATATGAAAATGTAATTTACCCAGATGATAGATCAGGAGATACAATGCCTAAATCTTAAAAAAAATAATAAATTTTAGAAAAAGGGTTTGATGGTACAAAAGTTTTTTTTTTTTTTTAATTTATTATAAATAAACTACAGGTGTAAAAACATTTGTAGTATCACTTTTTGTGGTGACAAAATATGATTTAGTGGTGATTTAGAGGAAGTACTTCAGTTGGGGAATGGCTGAAAAAACTATAGAGTTTGAATGTAATAGAAGAATATTATGCAATAAGAAATAATGAATGAGAGAATTTCAGAAAAACCTGGAATGACTTGTATGAACTGATGGTAAGTGATATGAGCAGATTCAGGAAACAATGTACATAGTATCACCTATTTATATATAGTATTTATATATAGTATAATACATAGTATATATAGTATAGTATAGTATATATAGTATAGTATATATTATATATAGTATTACCTAATTACTTGCCAATCTTAAACATATTGTGTACATTTCTATGCAAAATAAATAAATACATAAAGCAATTCATCCATTTTAAATTCCTTGAAATTAATTTTTGATATTAGCTCTTTTATGTAAAATTTTATATTGCATTCTGGTTTGGTTGAGACAAAGTTTTGAAAATCAGCTCAGTTCTATTCAATATTAGGGATGATTTTGTTGGATAGAGTTTTAACTATAGGTCGAGTTCTTTTGATTGTGTATATATATGTGAGTATATATATACATATATGTATGTGTATATATACATATATATGCAGTTATATACATATATATATATATATATATATATATATATATATATATATATATGACTGCAATTTATTATTGTAGTTGCTGATAAATGCTGTGCATGTAGGTCCTGCGTATTTGAATTGTATTTCTTTGTTTCTTGCATTATTTTCTTTGTCTTAGGGATTTCAAAAACTGGCAAAATTTCATTTTTTTCTCCATGTAACATCTGTTTTAGATGGTAATTGGTGTATTTTTAAAATTTCTATTTCTATTGGTGTATTTTTAAAATTTCTATTTCTATTTACCTCCCATATGCTATCACTTCAGGATAATTTTCTTTGATTATTTCTTTCATTATTGAATTAAGTTTTTTTTTAATCCTTTTGGGTCACAGCTTTCAAGTGATCTGATTATTCTTATGTCCCCTTCTTAATGTTTTGCCCAGATCTATTGTTTTTCTTATAAGATATTTTACATTCTATTCTATTTTTTTTTTAATTTTTTATATAGCTCCCCTGATTTCCTTTCACTCAATTCTGATTTTCTTTCCTTCTTTGTTTCTTGCATGATTTTCTTTCCTTCTTTGTTTCTTGCATTATTTTCTTTGTCTTAGGGATGTCTCCTCCCCTCCCCTCTCCTCCCCTCCCCTCCCTTTCCCTCCCCTCCCCTTTCCTTTCCTCTTTCCTTTCCTCTTTCCTCTCCTTTTTTCCTCTCCTTTTTTCCTTTCCTTTCCTTTTTCCTTTCCTTTCCTATTGGGGTTAAGTGACTAGCCCCAGGATCACACATCTATAAAGTATTAAGTGTCTGAGGTCTGATTTGAACATAGGTCCTCCTCACTTCAGACCTGGTACTCTATGGACTGTGCCACCTACCTGCCCCTCCCAAATCTAATTTTCAAAGAATTATCTCCTTCTTTAAGACACTATCTCTTTTTTGGTTAACTTTTTTTTGATAATCTTGTTTTTCTTGATTTTTTTTGGTTTTTATTTCTTAGTTTTTCCTCAAATTCTCTTTATTTTTGAAGTCTTTTTTTTTCATTCTTCTATAAATTTTCTCTGGGCATTTAGCCATTTAACATTATTTTTTTGGGGAGAGAAGATGTATTTTTTCTTTAACTTCACTATCCTGTTCAGAAGTTAAACTCCAGTTTTCCCTTTTTTCACAATAATGCACTATGGTTGGGTTCTTTCTTCTTTGCTTGTTATTTATTTAGTTATTTGTTTGTTTTTAAGGAGAACTATTAGTAGAAGCACCTTTAATTCTGAGATAGGTTGCACTTCTAGGTTTACTTTAGCTTTCCTCTCTGACCAGGGACCTCAAACCAAGAACTTAACTTTCCTATAAATGCCTACAACTAGCAAGGTTACAGTACTACTACCTCTGCCCTTACTTGGTTTGTGCTGATTCGTTCTTGCCTACAGAAGCATTTCAGCAGCACAGCTGGGAATGGTATTCCTTATTAGCAGAGATTCCATTCATTTTATCCTACTCAGAAGTCCAAGTCTCCACATAGTTTGGGAGATGAAAATCCTAGGACTGGTATATAGGCTACTGGAAATTTCCTACCAGCTTGGCCCTGTGCCCTTGCTTTCCAATTCATGTGAACTTACCTGGAACTGTTTATACTTAACTGGACTGAATCTTCATCTTTATATTTTTCTTTGAAGCTTCTCTAATTGTCCCAGGAAGACTACTGCTGTGTCTCAAATCTTAATTTTTTTTTTTTTTTTACTTTTGCACATTTGCTCTGAAGTGCAATTTTGTTCTGTTTGTAGGGGAAGACTGGAAAGTTTGGGATTTTCTAATCTACTCTGCTATCTTCCCAAAATATTCACTTCTATTTTTAAATGAAAATCCTTACATAAACAGCAGTAAAAAAGTAGATTAATATAAATTATGCACATTTCCAGAATCTCTAAGAGTTTTCCCTGTATGTGCTTTCTGAGTTTCAATTAATTTCCTCTTGAATTTTTTTTATGTACTGTTGGAAAAGTATATCATAGATATAGGACAGTATTTGTACCATTTTTTTAAATGATGCCATCATCATCATCTTCAAAACTCTTTCTAAAGGGTGAAAAAATACAAATATACAACTATACAAACTATACAAACAACTTTCAGATAGTGGGAATAACAGAAATGCCATTATTCTAAATAATCTTCTAACTTTCAGGATTTACAAATAAGAATAATGGAAACCCTAAGAATATCAATTACATAGATTATGTCTCCAAAGCCATTGCTGAACCTCATTGATTTTTAATATATTTTATATTTAATTTTCTTTTGAAATCATTAAGTCTATTTGCAAGCAACAACTTTGAAGCACTATATCACTTCTTTTTTTTTTAATCATAAAATTGCCCTTTTACCAATATAGACTATTTCCGAAAATGATGTATGTATGTATGTATATTTTTTCACATGTATATATTTGTAGCTACATAAAGATATGCATATGAATAAATGTATATTCAGACAATGAACATATTTATCCAAGTTTTCCTGAAATATGATTTAATTTTAGTTAAAAAGAAGGTTGCTGTTGTTTGTCCTTTCTCAGAGGGGACATGACTTCAGTGACATAAAACCATAACATGCAAATGATCTGGATTTAAGTAAGGAAGAGCTGTGCAAGGTCACCTGTCTCACTTTCCCATCCAGAGTCATCTGGGTCCAGTGGCAAGATACAGATCAAGATAACTTAATATGGCTCTGGATGAAATGAGAGATTTTGGCCTTTTTAAGCTAAGGTTTTCTAGAGGCCTCAGTTTGACTGAGACCATTCAACTATTAAGGCTACTTAACAATTGAGATAAAGGATTTCTTCTTTCACCTAGTCCAAAAAAAAAATAACATAAATTCATATATACATACATACATAAATCTTGGAGGGGGAGACCCACTGTGTTTCTAGTCAAATCAGAAATGGCTGCTATTAACATTGAATTTGAATCAATCAGGATGCAAATAATCACCAAATGGGGCTTGGGTTAAGACCTATGGGTGGTCAATTAAAATCAGATTGATTTTGATTTAAGGCTAGGTAAGCAAAAAAAAAAAAAAAAAAAAAAAAAGAAATCTAGGCATTAAACCCCAAAATCTTACAAGTCACATCAATTTAAAAGAATAAAATTCTTTTAAAAAATAAAAATGGCTTGTTATTTTTCACAATACATGCAGATTATTTTCAACATTCACCCTTACAAAAACTTGTCATCCAAATTTTCTCCCTCCCTCTCCCCCTTTTCTGGACAGCAAATAAACCAATATAGGTTAAATATTTGCAATTTTAAAAAAAACATATTTCCACATTTACCATGATGCACAAGAAAAAACAGATAAAAGGATTAAAAAAAAATGAGAAAGATGAAAAAAAAAAAAAAAAGAACAAGCAAACAGAAAATTGTGCTGTGATATTCATTCAGTTTCTCTAGTCTTCTTTTTGAATGTGAATGGCTTTCTTTCACAAGTCCATTGGGATTGCCTTGAATTGCCTCATTGTTGAAAACAGCCAAGTCCATCACAGTTGATCATTACATAATCTTCTTGTTGATGTATATAAAATTCTCTTGGTTCTACTTAGCTCATTTAGGATCAGCTCATGTAAGTCTTTCCAGCCTTTTCTGAAATCATCTTGCTTATCATTTCTTATAGAAAAATAAGATTACATTACATTCATGAACATAACTTATTCAGCCATTCCCCCACTGATGGACATCCATTCAGTTTTCAGTCCTTTGCCTCTATAAAAAGGGCTGCTTCAAACATTTTTGCACGTCTGTCTTTTTCCCTTTTTTATGATTTCTTTATAATAATGAAGATAAAATGTTAACTAAAGTTTGCCATAGTGAAAGAATTAATTAAGCCTAATTTATAATGGGAATAGCAATGGCACCATAAAATGAATATTGATATATTTATAATGTCCCAGAGGCATTTTTAAATGAGAAAGAAAAGATGGCATTCTTTTTTTAATATAGTATTGTTGATAAATGTATTTTATAATTTGCCTTAAGAGATCTATGGTATCATCAATGGACATGTTCTTACTCCACCCTCCTCAAATGCTTATTGTAAAGTATGAGAATATCATAGTTCCAAAGCTAGAAGTGATCTTTGGGATCATCAATCAAACCCTCTCATTAGAAGTTTGTGTGTTCGAATTGTTAGCTTTGTTGTTTCTATTTTGGGGAGGTGGATTGAGTGCATTTTCAAATCTGATCTCAAAGACTTTCTAACTTTGTAAGAATTCTCTATGCTTCTTACAACTCAGTCTTTAAATTGCCACATAGCTCTTAAGTGGAAATGTATGTTTAAAACAGAATTGTTTGAAACTCATTGAAATATATGTACACAAATATTTTATGGGTATATATCCATTTCTAGCTTACATTATGCATCTTAGGCTGACAAAACATAATGCCTTACTTTGCTGCCATTTGCACAAATAATTTATTATTCTTTTATATACACAAATCATAAATGAAGAGAGAGAAAATATGTATATATATGTAATTTCTACTTAAAGTAAGGTTTAATTTTTATGGATTATAAATGGTAGTTCAGTTATTTATGAAAAGCACTTAACCTAATTATATTATAAGAAAGTGACCATAAGAAAAGTACAATTTTTTAGTCTTGTTTATCTTGTTAGGTTATGATCGAAAGATGATGGATTAACACAATCATATGAATCTCTATGCAGATTGTGCCAAATGACAACTAGCAAAGTGTGAGAATAAGTATTACTGGAAATTAAGTTCCAATTTAAAATTTATTACATTTTGAGTTATACTTTTTTAATCAACAAGAATTTATTTACTTTTTTTAAACATTAGTTTTTGTTAGTGATTGGGCTAATGTCTGAGTTTAATTGAAGTAAAACTATTCCTGACTGAACATACAATGGTTCTCAGGAAAAACAGGAAAAACAGAAAGAAGATTTTGAGGTGGAAGAAAACTGTAGGAAAAATAAATATTAGAACTATAATTTGAGCAGACTGTAGTGATGCAACTAAAACAGGAGGCAAAAGGTTGTTTTCTAAAGGAAATCAATTTGAAGTTATAAAAATCTAAGTGCTATAGATAATGTCACTATGAGTTACTACTTTCAGAAAAGCAGAGATGTTAAGATGAGAGACATAAATAGGAATTAAAGGAAAAACCAAATTTATATCAGACATTTTTATTCAGAGAATAATGAGTATTTGATAACTGCCCACCAGGCAAAAAGACTGACTGAAAGACAATAGGGTCATTTCAATTGCAATTAGATGACGCCTTGAGGAAGGTAAAGAATTGAGTGTGGTGCTTGATGAGATAAAATAGGTTTAGAGTTTGTGAAGTAACTCAGTGTTGTGTGTACTCCTATCCAGAAGTCTTTGATGAAAATCTTATTACATAATTGACTGTGTTAAAAAATCCCATCAAGATCATTCATCAGTAAAACTGAAGTAATGTGAATTCTCATATATAAGAAATAGGAGTGTTGAAGGAATTGATAGTTGATTTTGGTTTGAAAAGTTAGGTGAATCTGACCTATGTTATTTAGTATTTAAGAAACAAATTAAAATTATATATATATATATATATATATATATATATGTGTGTGTGTGTGTGTGTGTGTGTGTGTGTGTGTGTAGATAGATTCTCTCTGTGTATGTGTGTGTGTGTGTGTGTATATATATATATACATATATATTACTTTTATAAAATTACTCAAATTCAGGTTTGATTATTCATGTTTAACCCAAAGATGTTGAAATTATCATATGCCTATGGAACAGTATCAAGGTCTTTGTAAGTAAAACTGAGAAAAGACATCCAAAATTAGCTATTTTTGCTAATATTTTAAATGTTTTTTCATATGAGGGAAGGATGTTCCATTGTGATTTTAATATATCAGATTTTCTTTTCTTCTGATGATGCCATTCAAAATCAAATTATTGAATAGATTACAAACTCATCCCTCCGTATCTTTCCCAATAGTATAATTTTTTTTGTAATTGCTTAAAAGGAAGAAAAGATTTCTACTAGGGTAATATTTAAATAAATTTAGACCTGTCTTTGACCTGAGTTTATTTTATATACTTACAAATGCAAATTCTTATTCTAATTTACATTAATCCAAACAAATAATTTTACTATTCTAAGCAAATTAAAATAGATATTTCATTTCCATGGAATAGTAGAAAATAACAATGGACTAACAATTTGAGGACTCCTGTTTAAATGTTCCTTTCTAATTATGTGGCTTTGAGTGATCATGGTAACATTTCTGGATCTCATTTCCTCATCTGTAAAATGAAGAGGTTAGCCATAATTCTGAATTTTGCATAATGACTTCAGAATAAAACCTGAAATTAAAGCTTAAGAATTTATGAGAAAGAATAATAATTTTGGTCTTTTATTTTGCAATTATAACAGAGATAAATAAAATTTGTTAAATTTATATTGGCTTCAATATAAGATGATTTGCTTGATTTCATATAATAAGAATATCATTTATTTTTATGTACTACTAATAATTATTGTAATATGTCATAAATGATTTATTTCAATTGAATAAACTTCTGTTAAATATATATGGCCAAAACACTATTTTAGGGATAAAAGGATGATAAATAATATTATTTTAATAATGCTTAAAATATAAGAGAGAAGGCATGACAGATAAAGAAAACATGACAAAAAAGTTAGAATTAATAAAAGAAAGAGATTTTCAAAATCACTATAAAAAACAAAGAATATTTTTTTCCATTCTTTTTAGTAAGAGGATTAGAAGAATGTTTTATGAAGAAGTTAAGCCTTATTAAAAGCCAAATGAACATCACTGAAAGATGAAAAACAGAAAAGTGATATAAAATCATGGAGTCAGGCTTGACTGTTGAAAGAAGATACATTTGGTAAGGTTATAATAAATGGATTGTGGAAGAGAGAATGAATGTGATGAATACCTGACCAATAGTGCTAGTATGACTGAATAGTAACTAGATGCATGATATATTGTAGATTTAGGTGTCCCATGACTTAAATTAGATTAAAGTGAAGGATACACCAAGAATAACTTTGAATTCAAAACTAGGTGAGTCACTAGGAGGACAGTGAAACCTGTATATATATATATATATGGAAGTGGGAAGAAAGGAAATATATAATGGGAAAGTAATATTTTTTCATATATATATATTTAATTTTGAGTAATGATGGAAAATCCAAATGAAGCAACTTAGCACTCAATTGGAGATAAAATCTACATATCAAAATTTGTTGCCAAATAATATATTTATTTTAAATTACTTTTTCTTTATAATTTCAAATTTGATGAGTCAGTATTCATTGATTTCTGCCTTTTTTTTTTATTTCTGCCTTAATTTGAAGCAGGATCTTTTTTTCTTTTTCTTGCGATCAATGTTATAAATAAGCTTCAAAAAATAATTTGATGTTGTTGACCTTTTCAGTAGTGTAATTTCATGAAAAATTTAGAATTAGTAGAAGTCTTCATTTAAACTGTTTACACATATTACTCTTGTAGATTAACATCACCATTTATTTAGAAGTCTGTAGTGTCTTTAAATCAGTTTTACTATTGTCCTATAAGTTACATGGAAGGTAATACGATGTTTTGCTGCTTCAATAACAGGGAATTGTATTACAAATTATTACTTTGATTCTTATCTATAGCATTTTATTTCAACAGTCTATTAACTTGCATTTTTCCTTTTGCTATTACTTTTTTTTTCTGTCACGAAAGACTTCCTCCCCAACCCCCAGTTAATATTATATAGCTGAATCTTAGTGAAATTATATTTGTCTATCACAGTTGTCAATTCTGTGCTTATTCTTCTATGTGTAAACTGTCAGGGCTAAAGAGTTTATCCTTTTATAAGATGGGTGGAAAGCCTTCTTAATGACTATGTTTTCAAAATAGCTGATGATTCAGTAGATGTAAAGAAGGGAACAACCATTTCTACCTATTTTTCCTTCTGGTTACAAAAATATCATGACTGTTGTGAGATGCATTATAGAGGGCTATAGGGGAAATGTGTTTTATACTTTCCCCCGATACTTGCCTTCATTCAGCCATGTAAATATGACATCTGGAAACAATCATGAACCTAAGTTCAGACTGCCTCTTTTGCTTTATTATCTCTGATCATAGGCAAAAACTCAAATTTGTATGATTTATAACATTCTGGACATTTAATCAGGAATAAAACATATATTTTATGATGTCAAAAAGTTATTTGATTCTCTGGATCTCAGTTTTTTTTTTTTTTACCCTATATTAGGAAACTACTAGACTTGATAATCTCAAAAGGCTCTTTCAAATTAAAAAAAAATTTACTTATTTCCCCAAATTTGATTATTCCAAAATGGATACATCTGGAGATGTCCTTGCAGATTGAAGAAATATGGAGCACTTGGGTTAGAGTTTACCAGAGGTCCAAAGAGTTCAGCCTAGAAAGTATTCTAATGCTCTTGGAGAAGACAGCCTATACCAGTAATCCTTGACATTTCACCAGTAGACATATATGAGGAAGCAATCAAAAATGTCTAATTTGCTGTCCTGAAAATTAGTTTATGTCCTGATGAGGTTTTATTTTCCACCTGGAATGCATTATAACAGTTATTATTATTTTTTTAGACATAGCAAAGTTATCTTTCCCATACAGAATAGAACAGCAAAAATACATAAATACAATTCATATTAATGGAGTGATTTAAGCAAAATTAATAAAATTTAAAAATAACTACTGTTAATAATCTGCTGGAAGGCTAATATTGTACAACTAATAGGACATAAAGCATTTCTCAAATACTGCTCATTGGTCATTTTTCATTTTCTATGACTTGGTATTATCCAATAAACTCCAAATGCTAGGCTCCTGTAAAATGGCCAGATGGACCCAGTCTTCTCTCCTCTCAAAGTCTAAGTCCATATGATGCAAATATTTTTTTCCTTCCTTTCTTTCTCTCTTTCTTTCCATGTGTTGATTTACATCTGATCTCCATGATTCTTTTTCTGGATGCAGATAGAATTTTCAGTCCAAAATCTATTGGAATTGCTTTGTATCACTGAATCACTGAGAAGAACTAAATCTTTCATAGTTGATCATAGCACATTCTTGCTGTTTTTGTGTACAATCTATTTCTATTTCTGCTTATGTTGCCCAGTATCAGTTCAAGTAAATCTTTCCAAAATCAGCTTGTTCATCATTTTTATAAAACAGTGATATTCTACTAGGGTATATATTTTTATACATACATAATACACACACACACACACACACACACACATGCACATTATATATATGTATGTATATTTATACACACAACATTTATTCAGCCATTCCCCAATTGATGGATATCTACTCATTTTCCAATTCTTTGCCACCATAAAAAGAACTGCTGCACACATTTTTGCACATGTGGGTCTTTTTCTCTTCTTTATGATTTCCTTTTGATATAGACTCAGTAATGTCACTGCTGGGTCTAAGGGTATGCACAGTTTTATAACTCTTTGTGCATAGTTTCAGAAAACTCTCCAGAATGGTTTGATGCTTTTACAACTCTTCCAATAATGCATTAGTGTCCTAGTTTTCCCACATCCTTCCAACATTTATTACTATTTTTTTCCTCTCATCTTAATCAAACTTAGAGGTGTGAGGTGCTACCTCCAAGTTGTTTTAATTGTATTTCTCTAATCAATAGTGATTTAGAACATTTTTCCAATATTGCTACATAAGTTGTTTTAAATTGTTATTTAATTCTGTTTAGGTATTTTGTTTTGTTTTGCTTTTCTTCAATATATATACCCATAAGGATATAATTTCTTTTTCTCTACAAGAGTACATTCTTGGTCCCATACATAATTTAATTTTTATATTAAGTATCATTTTATTTCCTAGGAAATAAAGTTGGGAAAATCCTAAACATGAGCCATAGTCTAAGAAACATGGAAATTATCACAGAGTTTTGGGGTGTCTAACTTAAGGAACCAAGGAGTATAAGCAAAAGGAATCTACCCATACTATTAATAAAAATTGTGATTTTATTCTTGTTCTTCTTATTATTAGAATCTCAGAATTAAACCAGGTCCAAAGTACATGTCTGGGTGTGAAAAAAGGTAGTACCATAGTACTCTTGCCCTTTTGTGTCCAAAAAAAAAAAAATCTTCAAGATTAGATGAGAAAAACAAACTGTAGGCTTCAAATAAATTTTATCATTCCATATGTACATGCCACATCTTTTAAAAAGATATTACATAAGAGCAACAACTTTTGCCCAAAAATAAAATTGATGTCAATAGATTATGTTGTAATATTATACTATGAAGTGTGATCTCTTAATAATTTAAATTGAATTTCTAATTAATATATTAGCATATTTCATTGTAATTTGCTGTTTTCAGGAATTCTATTGAGCATATTATTTCAAAAGTACAACTTGAAAATTAGTATAGAAACATACATTTCCTAAGTGACTCATCTCTAATTTCTCATTTTTCTTATCTCTTCTCCTTGGAAATAAAGATCTCCAATTTCTTATTTTGTTTCATTTTATTTTTATAATTTTATGCCACTTGCAGTTGATCCATAATTTTCCTCAACTTTATGTCAAACAAGATATCTCTATTGATATTCTCAATTTTCAAATGTAACCCACAAGCCTTTTCCTTGTAATCTACTTAATTTTTCTTTTCTTCATTTTTTAAAAAATCAGGTTACAGGAAGAAAATAGGTAATAAGATGGATCATAACATTCTGTTATTTGATTTCCTTCCTTCTAAGAAATGAATCCCAAATCCCTAAAACAACCTATAATGAAATGGTCTGATCACCATTTAAAAGCTTGGATTTTCTGAGAGTAAAAAAAAGACTTGTAGGGGAGAGAACATTCTACAAGGGAGAAGGAAAGGAGAGGTTGCCTCTGAGTTGATTTAAGCTGACTATATAGTTTCTAGTAGTTCTAGGCAGTTCAAAATCTTCATTCACAAGGGATAACTAGTATATCAAAGCAGCTTTAAGCCTCAAAACTCCTAACTGGCTGGTTATTGTGTAATTCCATTGTCCTGCTCCCCTATTAAAAAGGGAAGTCTAACATATCCTATAGTCATTGAAGAATTGATGTCCACATTCTTTTCTTAAAGCATTGAATGAGAGACAAATGCCACACTCCCAAAATAGGAAGTGAAAATAATTATTTGAGTATTTGAAATTTGCATTGATCTCTGCTGACTTTGAAATTTATTTATTTATTGCACACGCATTATACATCTTCCACAAATGTGAAGAACAGAGTTTTTTTTTTTTTTTTCCACAACACTTAGGTAATAAATGTCTTGCACAAATAGATGTTAAATACATATTTATTGTATGAAAATATTGTTGAGAACTCTGAGAAGTAATCTTCCCCATACCCAAACTTCATGCTTTTTTCCCCGCTAAACATGAAACACAAATCCTATTTTGGAAAGGTTTGCTTCAATATCGTGTTCACTAAATTCACTGCACTTTGGTGCTAAAGCTTTCATATAAATCAATAAGCCTTTTAAGGCTAACTCCTTGATTTATTAAGGATTTTTAAAGCCTAGGATGAAAGTAATGAACCACTCCAAACAGTGTTGAAATTCCATTGTAGTCACTCTTTTCTGCACTAGGCTATTAATGTTGATCAGGGGTATTAAATGTCCTCAATCCTAATATTTTTTGGTGTATAAACTACAATAGTAGCTAATGAAATGAATTACCTGTGGGCAAGTAGTAGGTGACAGTTCTGATGGAAATTAGAAATGTTCTACAGCCTTTAGAAGGGGCAGTTTGGGGAATATAAGTTCAGAAATAGCATTTGTTGTTTTGATATTTGTTGAAGCTTCTTAAGGGATCAAGAGCACAATACACATGAAAAGAGCTAATTTATAAAAACTTTCAAAAAACTGCAAAAAATATTGTTCTAATAAACATAGAATGATCAAGGAATGATCAACCTATAGATGTGAGATTTTAAAGCTGTTATAATCTTAGTTACTTGCTTACATCTTTTTTTTTTTTGAAGATTTTCTAAAATATTTACATCAAATATATTTCCCTTTCAACCTTAAAGATGTCTACACCTTAGCAACATAGTAGGCATTTAATGCTATTAAAACAAAAAGGCAAAACTATAGATATTGGAAATGTGGAACAGGAAAGGCAACTATATACAGAAAGTGCACAATGATTACTCAATAGATATGGCCAAATAATATATCAGAGGATGAAAACAAACATTCCTGCTCATATTTTGCAAGGATAATTTAAAAGTTTAACATACAGGAAAAAATTACCTTACTCTGTAATTTATAGCCATTTAATATTTTAAAGCACTACACCTAGTGCTTTGCTCAAGAACACAAAATCAAATAGTTAAGCCAAATTTGATTAGTATTTATCTATCTGGATTAAATTTGCCAGTTGGGGGGTGGGAGCATGAGATACTAGAATTAGAAACAGGACAAAATCAATTTATATTTGTATAACCTCTGCATATTCTCAAGACCTTATTTTTTTTCTTTGTCACAGACATTTTATGAGATGGGATTCTTAAGGTTTGTGAAATTTAAATAAATAAATACATATATACACATATGAATACATAAAATATTTTTCATCATTATTTATGCATGATTTATTTCCACTACATTACTATGCATTTAATAAATGTGTCCTATGTGCCAATAATTATGCTAAATGCTGGGCATACAGAAAAAAGCAAAACCAGTTCTTGCATTCAAGAATCTATAATGGAAAGGGACTTCCAATGTCATATTTATGTCTTTCCTTTCCATTCTCATTTTTAGTACTATTTCAGAATTGATACACTCATGAAATTACATATTATAAGAGTTCAAAATCTGTGTTGTTTCTTAAGATGAAAGAAAAGATGTAAACCTTATTGTGTAGCTGCATGTTATTTAAAATTATTATTTTAAGATTCACTTTTCAAAAATAATTAAGTTTTGAATTTTCTTTTCCTCTTCTACTCCTTCTCTAACCATAGTGAAAGTAGGAAATGAGTGCAATGTCAATTATATATGTGGTCATTCAAATTATATTTCTATATTATCAATGTTGCAAACAAAATAAAAAATGCAAAAAAAAAAAAAGTAAAAAGGTGCTTCATTGTGTACTCAGACTACATCATTTCTCTCTCTAGAGTTGGATGCTATTTTTCATCTTAAGTTCCTCAAAACTGCCTCGTATCATTGTTCTGCTGAGAATTGCTAAGTTATTCACAATTTATTATGATATAATATTGCTGTTACTGGTTACTCTCCTGTTTGTTCTTACTTTATTTTGCTTCAATTCTCATCTTCCCAGTTTTGATTTTTTTTTCCCTAAAACTATACTGCTTGCCATTTCTTATAGCATAGTAGTATTCCATTATACAATATAAAACAACTTGTTTACCCATTTACCAATTGATGGATATTTCTTCAATTTCTAATTTTGATACCACAGAAAGAACTGCTATATATATATTTTTTGTACATAAAGAACCTATTCCTATTTCTGTGACTTAGTAATGGTATTTCTGGGTCAAAGGGTGTGGTGATCTTCTTCTTCTCAAAACACAGCCAGGGGATAAAAGTTCAGATCTTTTATTATCTCCAATATAGCCCGGTTAGCTTAGAGGCCTATCTCTCTGCTTGGTTCCAAGAGCTCTTGCCTCTTTGTCCTTTGCTTCTGCTTCTGCTTTCTTCAGCCTCCAGAGCCAGCACCACTCTTCATGTCATTCCGGTGAGATCTCTCAAAGTGCTCTCTGTCTGCACCAGAGTGCTCCTCTGCAATGCAGCTGAACTCTCTTCTGTGACCAGCCAGCCAAGTGGAATTTATTCTCTCTTGCCTTGCCTCGGAGAGAGGGCTTCTGGCGTAATTCCGCTGAAATCTGACCGAGAGCCTCTGTCTGTTTCTTTTATACAAGAGGGAGGAATTGTGGGATACGAGAGAGAGGGATTATGGGTTTTCTCCCATAGTGCTCTCTGGCCCAAAGAGCTTCAAGGGAGGTGTGAACTCATAAAGGTACAAAGTTTACTTTGTGAAGCTGGCATGCTTGTGAACTCCAATGAGTAAAGGTGCAAACACAAGTATTGTACTAATCAGTTCTACTTAGTACCTTGTTTCAGGTTCTGCCCAAAACATCTTCTTGTAAGATTAGATCAACTCTAATGAGTTAGCAGTTTGTAAAGATTCCAACAAAAGGGCATGCAAAATTTTAATAGCTTTTTGAATACAGTCCAAAATTGTTCTCCAAACTAGTTAGACAACTTAACACCATCTCCAATAGTAGTTTTGCACATCCCCTTCAACATTTATCATTTTCCTTTTGAATTATGTTAGCTAATCTTAGCATGAGGTGGTATCTTATATTTTATTTTAATTTGCATTTCTCTAATCAAGTTATTTAAAGTATTTTTTCCATAAAATTTTGAGAGTTGATTTCTTCTTCTGAAAACTACTCATTTATTTCTTTTGACCATTTATCAATTAGGGAATGGTATATTTAAAACATACAGATATTTATTTATATATGCATCTATACATACATATGCATATATGTATTTTATAAATTGACTCAACATATAAGAGGTGAGTCCTTTATCAGAGAAAATTGCTGGAATCCTCCTCCCCCAATTTCCTACTTTCCTTCTATTCTTAGCTTCATTGCTTGCATTTGTGCAAAAACTTTTTAACTTAACATAACCTAATATACCAATTTTATTTCCCATGATATTCTTTAATTCTTGCTGGGTCATGAATTCTTTGCATAGATTTAATAGATCCGTCCCCCCATTATTCCTCCTTAATTTTTCATAATATTTCTTACAGTTTATTCCTTTAATGGCAAAATTATGTCCCCATTTCAACTCTATCTTCTATGCAATTTGAGATATTACATATCTAGTTTCCATTAAACTGCTTTCCATGTTTACTAGCTTTTTTATATACAAATATTGAGTTCTTCTTTCAGGAGCTTAAAAGTTTGGATTTTATCAAACACCAAGTTATTCTATTCCATTGATTCATTACCCTATTTCTTATCAATATCAAATTGTTTTGATGATTTCTTTCTTGTAATATACTTTGGAATCTGGTGCTGTTAGGGCACCTTCCTTTCCATTAAAAAAATAATTAATTCCCTTGATAATAGTTATAAAAATCAAACAAAAAGAAAAACAAAAACCTGCAAACAGATAAATATGACTGTGATAATGATCCCTCAATACAGTTAAAAGTGGTCCATATGTTAAGGTACTCGATTTTTATCTCTAAACCAATATATATTAATGTCATTTTATTTTGACTGTGTTGAAGCTGCCAGATATTCATGAGGACTCCAAATACATCCTTCTAAAACCAATCCTTATGACTTGTGAAATCATTCTCTCTTAGTCTTCTCAATTCCTTATTATCTCCTTTCTAGAATATATGCATGTTTTTCCCTTTCTCCTTTATTCTCCTTCCTTTCATGAACAGCATTACTGTAAACTTGTGACTTCCTAATTATGAAGTCTTTAGAAATTCCACACTGTTTCCTAAATAAATTTCAAACTCATGCTGGAATGCAAGACTTTCACCATTCTTGATCTAAATTACCTTTTGGGCTTTATCTTCAGCTCCTGGCCCCATAAAAATAAATTTTAAAAAAATTGTCTCTTTGCCAAATTGATTTCACACACTGTTTTTGAAACATCTCAGGGCCATGCAATTGTGAAGATTTTCTCATTCCACTACTTCCATCTGTAATATATTCTCTATTGATACTTTCCTCTCTCAGTTACAATTGTGTCCCTCATCTAAGAATCTGAAGCCACCTGTGTTCCCTCCATGAAAAGCATTAGTAAGAAATTATATTGTGTTTTTGGCTAGGCTCAACACAGTCCAATTATCTAACAGTTTAAATGAAATAAGACACTAATAAGTCTTTTAACAGTTAACAGATGGACATTCACTTAGATGAGGCTGGAAGATATTCAGTAAGGACAGATACTGAGAGCATCTGAGTTGACTGATCTGAGAGAAACTCCTCTGTCTCACAGTTGCACATGAAGGTCTGGAAGACAGAGGAATTGACAGTGATTGGAGTTCCTGGTAGATATCTGATACTTGAGAGTCTAGGAACGAATATCAACAGCTTGAACCTTTAGTCTCCTAAGGACAATTTTAAAATAATTTACTCAATTACTAGCCTAATGTATAAGATGACAAGTTTAGGATATTAGTCCTACCTTATTTCTGTGTGAATTATTTGTGTCCATTTCTATCTCATTCATTTAAGTGCTTATATTTATAATCATTTTGAATGTTTAATTATTTTAAAGATGTTGAATACCCTATTCTGATAATTAACTGAGATTAAAGAGGTTTCTTATTTATTTATTTTTATTTCATGTTGGAGTTAAATGAATTCATCCAAGTGAGAATTTTTTTTTCTACTATTGCTATAATTTTGACTCTGAAACAATGAAAAATAAAGAAATTATTATGTTAATTCCAAGTGTATTATTAAAATATGTTATTTTAATATGGGAGAAGTGAAATTATATAAAAATTAATTTGATTCCCCTGAATTCATTCATGATATTGATTTTTAGCCTTTAATGTCCTTAAAGACATTTTTTCTAGATTTTTTACACTATCAGAAATGTTTCCATGGTTACAAAATACTTCCATATCATAGACAGGCCTTGTCTTAATTATCCAACCCTAGAGAGTTTAATTCTAATTGCTGTTGTTGCTTCTCACAAATAGTTTTGTTTATTAATGTGTGGGTCAATGGCATTGTGAGATGATAATGTCTCATTTGGAAACATATCCTTTTTTCAGACAATCAAAAAAAAAAATTCAGACTATGGGATAGATGAAGAAATGTTGCTTTTTGCCTCTATATTTTATAAATATACATTATATAAAAACTTTCTAATTTCTAAAATGAAGGAACATTTCAATTTTCATTTGGGAGCAGTGAAGTATAGTGGCTACAGCTCTGAAATTAGAACTATACATGTTTTGAATGATGCCTTAGATACTTCTTGTATGACTTCACATATGTCAAAATCTCTTACTCTCAGTCTTCTCTTCTATAAAATGTGTATAATAGCAAAATGTAACTCAAAGTTCATAGAACAGAAGGGATGATTTAAATAATCTGCAAACCTTAAAGTATACTATTAATAATAATATAATCATTGTCATAATTATTTCAATTGCATTCAAAAATTGTGTTATTGAAATTGAAGCAATGTTCATTTGTGACCTTCATTTGTATTTACTTGAGAGGCTTTTTCTATATTTTATTTTTGACACAATGAAAGATGTTTCTTGGCAAACAGCAAACATTGGGGTCATTTGTTCCCTTAATATCTTTTCATCTTACAATCTTCAACAGAAACACCAGCTTTGTGCCTGTAATATTGATTTGCCTTGATATTTCAAAGAGTGCATTTCTTCCCAAATGTGAATGTTTCTTTTCACCTGAGTAACATATCCTCTTCTTAAATTAGCTCTGTAACAGAATAATGTGTATCTTACATTTTGGAGTAGATGAAAGGGTCACAAAGAAGCAAACTCATCATGGCTTCAGGAAAGAACTTTTAATATGGAATATAAAAAGAGTATATAAACAGCAAAATGTCATTATCTGTGTTTGTGTATACTATGAATGAGTAAATTAAGTTGATGATTGAAATAAGAATTTGATTAGGAATGCAGAAGCTGTTGCTTCCAATTTGCTTCTTTCCTAAACAGAAGTATTTTACCCCTCTAGCAAATGTGAAGGTTCATTATTTACAATGTTTCAAATGTATAAATTGCAGGCATCAAATAATGTGCCAAAATCAGAAGTAATATTGTTAATATTGAAGTTTGCATAACAGTTTTTTCTCTTATATTTCTCTTGCCTTGAAAAATGTCTTGCAGTGTTTTAATCTTTACTGGATATAATAGAAAAATTATTGGAAAGCATTCAAAAGATCTTTATTAAAATGCCACATCTTCTACTCATTAGCTGTTACCTTGAATAATAATTCAATGCCATGCATTTCAGTTTATCTGTAAAAGTAGGTTTATCATCCCATATCAAAATATGGTCAAAATAGATAGATGATTTGAGCATAAAGGATGATGCCATAAACAAGTTAGGATAGCAAATCATAATTTACCTATCAGGTCTTTGGGAAAGGTTGGAATTTATAACCAAATAACAACTACAGAACATTAAGAAAGGCAAAATGGATAACTTTGATTATGTTAAATTAAAAAAGTTTTTGCACAAACACAACCAACAGAAAAAAAAAAGATTAAAAAGGAAGTACAAAGTTGGAAAAAAAAATCTTTACACCCCATGTTTCTTATAAAGATCTCATTTCTAAAATATATATAAAGAACTGTCTCACATTTATAAGAATACAAATCATTCCCCAATTGATAAATGGCCAAATGATATGAATAAACAATTTTCAGTTGATGAAATTAAAGACATCTACAGTCATATGAAAAAAGGCTTTAAATCACTATTGATTAGAGAAATGCTAACCAAAACAACTCTTCGGTACATCTTTATAGCACTCAGATTGGCTAAAATGACAGAAAAAGGGTAATGGCTATTGTTGGAGTCCTTATGGGAAGAATGGTACACTAATGCATTGGTGGTGGTCTTGTGAAATGTTTCAACCATCCTGGGCTATTGAACTGTACATACCCTTTGAGCCAGCAATTCCATTATTGGGTCTGTATCCCAAGGAAATAATAAGGAAAGGGAAAGGATCCGCACGTGTAAAAATGTTTGTAGCATTTCTTTTTGTGATAGCAAAGAACTGGAAAATAAGTAAGTGCACATCAATTGAGGAATGGCTGAATAAGTTGTGATATATGAAGGTAATGGAATATTATTAACAAACTGATTTTAAAAAGGTCTGAAAAGATGTACATGAAGTAATGCTGAGCAAAATAAGCAGAAGCTGAAATACATTATACTGGATAACAGCAAGAGTGTGAAATGATTAACTATGAAAGGCTTGGTTGGTCTAAGTGGTTCAGTGATTGACAGCATTCTTAATAAACATTTGATAGAAAATGCCATCTGGATCTAGAAAAAGAACCATGGAGATTGACTGTAAGTCAACTCATGCTATGCTAAGTTCTTTTTTCTGTTTTTTTCCTCTCCCATGATTTTTCCTTTGTATTCTGATTTTTCTCTTCTAATGTGATTTATAAAACAATATGCATTCAAAATGAAGAAAGACAATGTTTAAAGTAGGTTTATAGATTTTTGCCTTACAACTATTTATAAGTCAACTGTGATAATACTTGCACATTTGATATACATATATTATATTAAATTATTTTTAATCATTAACCTCTGTTCTAATTCTACTTCTGATACTTATTATTTGTATAACCTTAGACAAATTTGTTCACCTCATTGGATCTCAGTTTCTTCATATTTTTTTTTAAAGGAATGGATTGATTGGCTTGTAAGATTTCTCCCAGCTCGTTATCAGTGACCCAGTTTTTCATTTCCAATAGAAAAGCCTCATACATCACAAAACTTAGAATTTTAGATCTGGAAGCAAAATGAAATATTAAGTAGCCCAACCTTTTCTTTATGCAAAATAGGAAATACACTAATAGAAGTGATGGGACTCATCCAAATTCTGCACAGAAAATGGCTGTAAAATTAGAAAAAAAAATCACTATAATCCCTGATTATCAATGAAATAATCTTTGCTTTTTCTTACTCCCAGGAAGGATTTATTGTGTATTTTTTGTTGCCCTCCTGTTCCACATCATTACAATAACTTAATATCACTCTTTATGTATCCGATGTTATGATCAAAATTATATAAGTTTTATATCTCTTGAGGCTTACTTGCATAAAATGGAGAAAGAGAAGGTCAAAGAATTGGGCTTACAACTAAAAAAAGATAGAAAAAGAACAAATTAAAAACCCTCAATTAAATACCAAATTTGAAATTCTGAAAATAAAAGGAGAGATTGATAAAATTGAAAATAAGAAAACTATTGAATTAATACATAAAACTAAGAATTGGTTTATGAAAAAAACCAACAAAATAGATAAACCTTTCATTAATTTGATTAGAAAAAGGAAAGAAGAAAAGCAAATTGTTAGTCTCAAAAATGAAAAGGGTAATCTTTCCACATATGAAGAGGAAATTAGAGCAATAATTAGGAGTTATTTTGCCCAATATATGTTAATAAATTTGATAATCTAAGTGAAATGGAGGACTATCTATAAAAATATAGATTGCCCATGTTAACAGAAGAGGAAATAAATTATTTAAATAGTCTCATTTTAGAAAAAGAAATAGAACAAACTATAATCACCTTCCTAAAAAAAAAAAATCTCAGGGGCAGAGCCAAGATGGCAGAGAGCAGACATGATTTTCTCTGACCTTCTCTGACCTTTTCTCAAACTAACAATAGATAAAGCCTACAAATATTTGGAGTGCAACACATTTCCCGAAGAAGATACCTTAGAAGAACTTCAGAAGAGGAGTGTTTCAAATGGGCAGGGGGGTAGTCTGCCCAAGCACAGACTACAGCACAGGGAGACTAGGGCAAGGAGCAGGGGTGAGGATGCGAAGTGTTGCAGCTTCCACGTACCTGGGACTCTTCTATGAGTCACTTAGACTACTTTGTCTTGGTTGCAAGCAAATGGATTTGCAGATTTGCTACAAAAAGCAAATTGTAAACCACTGAGCCCTAGGAGACCATGGGACCTAGCTGCAATCACTCAGCACTGGAAGACAATCAGCAGAATGGCCCCAGGACAAACCAAAGCAGTTGTAATTCTTTTCCTTTAAAAGCAGACCTCAATCATTTAAAAAAATGAGCAAAAAACATCAATTGGAGAATGGTTGAGTAAATTGTGGTATATGAATGTTATGGAATATTATTGTTCTGTAAGGAATGACCAGCAGGATGAATACAGAGAGGACTGGTGAGACTTATATGAACTGATGCTAAGTGAAATGAGCAGAACCAGGAGATCATTATATGCCTCAACAATGATACTGTTTGAGGATATATTCTGATGGAAGTGGATCTCTTCGATAAAGAGTGCTAATTCAGTTTCAATTGATCGAGGATGGACAGAAGCAGCTACACCCAAAGAAAGAACACTAGGAAATGAATATAAACTGCTTGCATTTTTGTTTGTCTTTCCGGGTTATTTCTACCTTCTGAATCCAATTCTCCCTGTGCAACAAGAAAACTGTTTGGTTCTGCACACATATATTGTATCTAGGATATACCGTAACCTATTTAATATGTAAAGGACTGCTTGCCATCTGGGGGAGGGGATGGAGGGAGGGAGAGGAAAAATTGGAACAGAAGTGAGTGCAAGGGATAATGCTGTAAAAAATTACCCTGGCATGGGTTCTGTCAATAAAAAGTTATTTAAAAAAATGAGCCAAAAAAAAAAAAACAAAAAAAACAAAAAGAACTCTCACTATAGAGAACTTTTATGGAGAGAAAGAAGAACAGATCTCAAATCCTGAGATCCCTAAAAGCAAATCAGCTCCAGATGAAGCTGCAAAGGGAGATATGAGCTCATCCCCATTTCACAAGGCTTTGTGAAGATTTTATAAAGGATCTTAAAAGAACATTAGAAGAAAAATGGGGAAAGGAAAATAAATCTTTGCAAGAAAGGATGGCAAAAGCATATAGCTCCCTACAAAATAGATTTGATGAAATGGAAAAAGCTATAACTACTTACAAAATAGATACGAAAAAGATACCAATTCAATGAAAAAAATGCAATAAATAAAGCAATTCAGTTGGCCAACTATGAAAGAAGCTAAATAAAATAACTGAAGAAAACAATAGGCTCAAAATTAGAATTGAACAAATATAAATGAATGACCTAATAAGCCTTCAAGAATCAAACAAAAGCAGAAAAATAAATAAATAAACATGAAAAAATATGAAATATCTCCTAGGAAAAACAACTGACCTGGAAAATAGATCTAGCAGAGATAATCTAAGTATTATTAGACTTCATGCAAACCATGATGAAAAAAGAACATAGACATTATTTTACAGGAAATCATTAAGGAAGACTGCCCTAATGTCTTAGAATCACAAGGTAAAATATCCAATGAAAGAATTCACCAATCACCTCCTAAAAGAAACCCCCCAAGGAATATTATGATTAAATTTTAGAACCATCACACCAAAGAAAAAATATTGCAAGCAGCCAGAAAGAAACAATTTAAATACCAAGGAGCCATAAGTGAGAATACATAGGACTTAGTAGCTTCCACCTTAAAGGTTGGAAGGACCTGGAATCTGTTATTCTAAAAGGCAAAAGTAACATGGATTACAGCCAAAGATAAGCTATCAAGCTAAAATGAACATCATTTTTCAGGGAAGAAGATGGACATTCAATGACATAGGTGAATTTCTTCTGTTTCTAATGAAAAGACCAGAAATGAACAAAAAAATCTGATCTCCAAACACAGAACTTAAGAAATGCATAAAAAAGTAAAAAAGAAAGAACTCTTGAGAACTTTATTTCTGTTATGAATATACTTAGAGAGTCTGAGTATTATTTGATTTTATTATGATAATATGAAAAAGAAACTAGAGATGAAAAGGGGATTGCACTGGAAAAAAGAAGAAAAAGGAGGTAAAATAAGGGAAATTACATCTCATGAAGAGAAAAAGGAGGCCTATTGTATTTGAGAGAAAGAAGGGGGTGATGAACATTGTGTGAATCTTACTCTCATCAGATTTGGCTCAAAGAGAGAATATCAGATATACTAAGTTTCACAGAGAATATCAGACATACTAGGTTTACAGAGAAGCTTGTCTTGCCTTATAGGGAAATGAGAGGGGAAAGGAAAAAAAAGAAAGGAAAAGACTAATAGAAAGGAAAACAGGAGTAAAAGGGGAAAGGGGTAGCAAAGGATGAGGAGCACTAATGGGGAAGGGCTGTTTGAGGGAAGTGGTCATCAGAAGCAAAATACTGGGTAGGAGGGAATGGGGAAAGGAAAGAGAACTTAAGGTAAATAGGATGGCAGGAAAGAAAGAATTAGTTATTTTAACTGTGAATGTCAATGGGATGAAATCTCCCACAAAACAAAAGCAAATAGCAAACTAGATTAAAAGCCAGAATCCTACAATATGTTGCATATAAGAAACAAATTTAAAGCATAGCAACACATACAGAATGAAGGTAAAGGGCTGGAGCACAGTTGGTTATGCTTCAGATGAAGTACAAAAAGCAGGGGTAGCAATCCTGATCTCAGATCAAAGAAAAGCAAAATTAGATCTAATTAAAAGATATAAGGAAGGAAAACATATTTTCCTAAAGGGTACTACAGATTATGAAACAATATCAATACTAAACATATATGCACCAAGTGGTATAGCATCCAAATTCCTTGAGAAGAATTTAAGAGAATGCAAGAAGAAATATGGAGAGCAAAACTATACTATTGGGGAATATCAAATTGGCTCTTAGAACTAGATAAATCAAACCATAAAATAAATAAGAAAGAAATTAAGATGGTAAACAGAATGTAAGAAAACTTAGGTATGATAGATCTTTGGAGAAAATTGAAAGGAGATAGAAAGAAGTTTACTTTTTTCTTGATGGTTCTTGGAACCTATACAAAAATTGATCATGTATTAGGGCATAAAAACCTCAAAATCTAATGCAGAAAATCAGAAATAGTAAGTGAATTATTTCAGATCATGATGCAATAAAAATCACATGCAAAATAAGGCCAGGAGAAAATAGACCAAAAGTAATTGGAAATTAAATAAGCTAATCCTTAACAATGAATGAGTGAAACAGCAAATCATAGACACAATTAATAATTTCATCCAAGAGAATGACAATGATGACCCAACATAACAAAATTTGTGGGATGTGGCCAAAGTGATAATTAAGGAAAATTTTATATCTCTAGATGCTTACTTACATAAGCTAGAGAAAGAGAAGCTCAATCAATTAGACTTAAAACTGGAACTCATAATTGAACACCAAATAGATAATTTTGATTATTTTAAGTTTAAAAGTTTTTGTACAAGTAAAACCAATGGAGACAAGATTTTAAGGGAAGCACTAAATTGGGGAAAATATTTTTACATTAAAGGATTGTGATGAAGGCCTAATTTCTAAAATATATAAAGAATTGACTCAAATTTATAAGAATTCAAGCCATTCTCCAATTGATAAATGGCCAATGAATATGAACAGACAATTTACAGTTGAAGAAATTAAAACCATTTTTAACCATATGAAAAGGTGCTCTAAATCAGTATTGATCACAGAAATGCAAATTAAGACAACTCTGAGATAGGATCACACACCTCTCAGATAGGCTAAGATGACAGAAAAAAATGATGAATATTGGAGGGACATGAGAAAACTGGGATCCTACTGCATTGTTAGTGAAACTATCAACAGATCCGGTCATTCTGGAGAGCAATTTGGAAGTATGCTCAAAAAATTATCAAACTGTACATACCCTTTGATCCAATAATGTTTCTACTGAGCTTATATCCCAAAGAGATCTTAAAGGAAGGGAAGGGACTCATGTGCAAAAATATCTGTGGCAGCCCTTTCCATAGTGCCAAGAAAATGGAAACTGAGTGGATGGCCATCAATTGGAGAATGGCTGAATAAGTTATGATATATAAATGTTATATAATTTTATTGTTCTATAAGAAATGATCAGGAAAATGATTTTAGAGAGGCCTGGAGAGACTTACATGAACTGATACTAAGTGAAATGAGAAGAACCAGGAGATCATTGTACACAGCAACATCAATATTATAAGATAATCAAGGTGAACATGACTCTTTCCAACAACAATATGATTTTGCTAGTTCCAATGATCTTGTACTGAAAAGAGTCATCTATGTACAGAGAGAGGACCGTGGTAACAGAATGTGCACTATAATATAACATTCTTACTCTTTTTGTTGTTGTTTGTTTGCATTTTGTTTTCTTACTCATTTTCTTTCCTTTTTGATCTGATTTTTCTTGGGCAGCAAGAGAATTGTGTGTAGTATATGTTTACACATATTGGACATGTATAGCATATACATTGCTTGCCATCTAGGGGAAGGGGATGGGAGAGAGGAAGACAAAATATCAAACACAAGGTTATGCAAGGGTCAATGTTGGAAAAAATATCCGTGCATATATTTTAAAAATAAAAAGTTTAAAAATTATATTATCTGTGTTATATCATTTAAAATATGCAACATAATACTATGTCCCTTTAAAATTAAATAATTTGTTTTAACTGCAGATTTGTACAAGATAGAAAATTTAGTATTAAATAATTGTGCATGGATCTTAGGAAGAATGCTCAGTGTGGAAAGTGTTTTCTTTATATCTCAAAAAATGTGGAGTATTCCAATTTTGTTAAAACTATAGGTAAGAACTATAGGTAATTTATAAATATTTTACTCTTTTTGACAACCTAAATATGTCTATTATTATATAAAATTATGAAACTGAAGATTGCTAAAATGTGATATGATTTTTATTCTTGACCAGATTACTTATCCAAAGATTCTTTACATCATAACTAATATTGGATTATGATGTTCTGGTGAGCAAAAAAAAAAAAAAGATATTAGAATTCAGTGTTCCATTCATTAGCTTTATAGGAAAGGCAAATAAAAAAGAAACTAAAATGAGAAGACACACAATAATGATGTGTGTGTGTGTATGCATGTTAGATTTCTATAATTTTTGGCTTCATTGTATTTTGAGTGATAAAACATGTACTGGGGGATACCTTTTAATCATCTCTACAACATTTAAGAAATGTTTTATTTAAAATTATTTATTTTTCTTTTAAAGCATTTATTTAATATTTAATTTTTTCTAGTTACCTGTAAAATCAATTTAACATTAAAAAAAATAACAATCTGATTTCCCATTCCTCTCCTTCCTTAGTTATTCTCCCAATCAGGGAAAAAGTAAGCAGTTGACATAGTTTATATATATGTAATCATGCAATACATATTTCTGTGTTATTCCTGATGTGAAATAAAATGGATGAACAACAACAATTACAAGAATAATAAAATTTAAAAAATACAAACAAACAAACAAATATACATAGAATCCAATTCAGACTTTGGCATTTCTTTCTCTGGATGTGAACAGTATTTTTTCCTTTTAAGTTCTTCACAACTGTCATATGGATCATTGCATTGCTAATAATAACTGTCATTCAAGTTGTTCATAATACAATATTGCTGTTATTATGATCAATGGTTTCATCATTCTGGATATATCACAATGTCTTAAATTATATAAATAGTTCAGCTTTTTATTTAATTTTTAATTTTAAAAAAATTAAAAGTTTTTATTTTCAAGACGTATGCATGAGTAATTTTCAACATTCATCCTTGCAAAATCTTGTGTTCCAAAATTTTTCCCCTCTCTTCCCCCACATCCTCCCATAGAGAGCAAGTAACCTAACATGTTAAATAAGCAATTATTTTATACATATTTCCACAAATATCATTTTACACAAGAAAAGTCAAATCAAAAAGGAAATAATAAGAAAGAAAACAAAATGCTAGCAAACAATAACAAAAAGAGTGAAAACACTATGTTGTGATCAGTTTCCACAGTCCTTTCTCTGATTGCAGATGACTCTCTTCATCACAAGACCATAGGAACTAGCCTGAATCATCTCATTGTTGAAGAGAGCTACATACTTCAAAATTTATCATTGTATAATTTTGCTGTTGCCATATACAATGATCTCCTGGTTCTGTCCATTTCTTTTATCATCAATTCAGGTACATCTCTCCAGGCCTCTCTGAAATCATCCTGCTGATCATTTCTTATAGAACAATAATGTTCCATAGACATTCATATGCCATAACTTATTCAGCCATTCTCCAACTGATGGTTTCTATTGAGTTTCCAGATAGTGCACTATAAACAAGGGTGCTACAACCATTTTTGCACATGTGGTTCCCTTTTTCTTCTTTATGATCCTTTTGGGATACAAGACCAGTCAAAACATTGCTGGATCAAAGAGTATGCACAGTTTGATAGTCCTTTGTGGATAGTTCCAAATTGCTCTCCAGAATGGTTGAATCAGTTCAAAATTCTACCAAGATGTTAATGTCCTAGTTTTCCCATATTCCTGCCAACATTCTTCATTGTCTTTTCCTGTCATCTTAGCTAATCGGAGAGGTGTGTAGTGATATCTTAGAATTGTCTTAATATGCATTTCTCTGACTAATAGTGATTTGGAGCACCTTTTCATATGACTAAAAATTATTTTAGTTTCTTCATCTGAAAATTATCTGTTCTTTTCCTCTTACGATTTATCAACTGGAGAGTGGCTTAAATTCATATATATTTGAGTCAGTTCTCTATATTTTAGAAATTAGGCCTTTATCAGAACCCTTGCATGTAAAATTTTTCTCCATTTTGTTACTTCCCTTCTAATCTTGTTTGCATTTTATTTTGTACAAAACATTTTTAATTTAGTATAATCAAAATGATCAATTTTGTATTCAAAATTTGTATTGTACTTCAGGTCTTCTTTGCCCACAAATTCCTTCCTTCTCCATAGACCTTAGAGGTGAACTATCTTTTGTTCTTCTAATTTTTTTTATAATATTACTCTTTATGTCTAAATCATGAACTCATTTCGACCTCATATTGGTTGGTAAAGAGTATTAGGTATGGGTCAATATGTAGTTTCTTCCATACTAATTTCCATTTTTACCAGCAGTTTTTGCCAAATAGTGAATTCTTATCCCAAAAGCTGGAGTATTTGGATTTGTCCATTGACTATTGTGTCTTATGAACCTAACCTATTCCATTGATCTACTACTGTTTTTCTTAGCCAGTACCAAATGGTTTTGATGACTGGTGCTTTATAATATAATTTTACATCTAGTACAGCTAGGCCACCTTCATTGACATTGTTTTTTAGTAATTCCCTTGAAATTCTTGACTTTTTGTTCTTCCAGATGAATTTTGTTATTATTTTTTCAAACTTCAGAATAATTTCTTGGAAGTTTGATTGGTAGATTAAGTAGATTAATTTAAGTAGTATTTTCATTTTTATTACATTAGCTCTGTTTACCCATGAGCTCTTGATATTTTCCCAATTGATGAGATTTGACTTTATTTGTATGGAATATGTTTTATATTTGTATACATATAGTTTCTGATTTTACCTTGCCTCATAGCCTCACAAATATCAGTACCACATCTGTGTCATAAAAGGAATTTTGTAGGACTCCTTTCCCTAATTTTTAAAATAGTTTGCATAGTATTGTAATTAATTTTTTTTAAGTTTAGTAGAATTCACATGTAAATCCATCTGACTCTGGAGATTTTTTCTTAGGAAGTTGATTAATAGCTTGTTCAATTTCTTTCTTTCTTTCTTTCTTTCTTTCTTTCTTTCTTTCTTTCTTTCTTTCTTTCTTTCTTTTTTAACTGGGGCTATTTAAGTAATTTGTTTCCTCTTCTGTTAGTCTGGGCAATGTATATTTTTGTAATTTTTCCTCCATTTCACTTAAATTATCATATTTATTGACATATAGTTGGGCAAAATCACTCCTAATTATTGTTCTAATTTCCTCTTTGTGAGTGGAAAGTTCTCCCTTTTCATTTTTGAGACCAACAATTTGATTTTCTCCTTTCAGTTTTCTAATCAAATTGCCTAAAGGTTTATCTATTTTGTTGTCTTTTCATAAAACTAAATCTTACTTTTGTTTATTAATTCAATAAGTTGTTTACTTTCAATTTTATTAATCTCCCCATTTATTTTCAGCATTTCAAATTTGATGTTTTATTGGGCATTTTTAATTTGTTCTTTTTCTGCAAATAAGCAGAAAGCAATATAAAATTTCCCCAAAAACTGCTTTGGATGCATCCCACAAATTTTGGGAGAAGAGTATACTATCACAAATTTCAGGAATTAGGTATACCTGTTTTCAGAGATTATTCTAAGAATCTGACCACAAGAACTCTTTTCTTCTTTGGAGCTCTTAGGAGTATCCATATACCAGTATAGCTATAAGAGTTACTGTGCTGGCTGAGAGAGGAGCTACTGACCAGGACTGTACTGAAAGCCTGTGCTTGGGATTCCATGCTGGGATCCAATCCTGATTGCATGGGTTCTCTCCAATGACCTTTCCAATCCTCTCTTGTATTCCGAGGCCAAGAGGTCCAGAAGCCTCTTGCATTATTCTTGTTTTAGAGGTTCCACCTCTCTGATGGTTTAGTCTGTTCAAGTGCTTGAGCTGGGGCTGCACTTGGGCTGCCTGTTCTGGGATAAAATGTGAGGTTCTCACACTGGTTACACAGAGTTTTTCTGCTGACCTTCCAAGTCTGCTTTGGTGTCTCTGAGCTGAGTGGTCTGGAAATCACCAGCACTGCCACCAGTGCACAGCTCTAGTTCGAGCTGGACGTGGATCTGGGGCTGGTGCTAAGTCTGGAGCTGCCCTGGCACAGCCTGCATCAGGACTGCATGCTGGACTCCCATCCTCCATCTCCCAAACCCTTTTTGCTAAGCTTCTAAGTTTACTTCTGGTGGAAAATGTTTTATTCTTTCTCTTTAGATATTCTGATGTGCTAAAACTTTGTTTAGAGTCATTATTTTAAGGAATTTGGAGCAGTTTGAAGGAGATGTTGGGTAAGTTGTTATCTTTTCTCTACCAATTTGGATCCACTTCCACTCCAGTTCTTTAAAAGTAGAATGTGGTAAATCGTGTGTTATTCTGCTGATGGCTCCACAATATTTCAGTAATTTCTGGCTCCTTATAATATTTTATCCTTGACTTGGGAGATTTGCAATTTGGCTATAATATTTTGGGGGAGAGTTAATTTGGGAATATCTTTCAGGAGATTATCAGTGAATTTTTTCAAATTTTATTTTACATTTTGGTTCTAGAATATCAGGACAGTTCTTCTTGACAATTTTTTGAAAGATGTCCAGATATTTTTTATCATGATTTTCAGGTAATCCAGCACCTTGCCTGGTTCTATTTTCCAGGGTGATTTTTTTTCCAATGAGTTATTTTACATTCCCCCTCCCCCATTTTTTTGAGTTTGACAGAATCTTGAAGTCTTATAATCAGTTTGAATTATTAAGATATGATTTTCTTTATTAGGTTTTGTACATCTTTTTCTGTTTATTTCTACTTTTATTTTTTACTTAATTTATTTTAATAAACATTGCTTTATGAATCATGTTGAGAGAGAAAAAAACAAGAAAAGGGAAAAACTTGGGAGAAGAAAAGAATAGGAAAAAGAAGTAAATATATTGTGTTCTCTCCTTTGAGAATATATCTTCTTGGAGTCTCAAAATTTCTAATTTGGCATTTAATTGAGAGTTTTTGATTTGTTCTTTCTAGTTTTTTTAGTTACATGCCCAATTAATTGATTTCCTCTTTCTCTATTTTATCCATATAGCTGTGTAGAGATACAAAATTTCTCCTAAGAACTACTATGGTTGTATTTCATAAGTTTTGGTATATTATCTTGTTATTTTCATTCACTTGGATGAAATTATAGATTGTTTCTCTGATTTATTGTTTCACATGCTAATTTCTTAGAATTAAAGTATTAAATTTCCAACTGTTTTTAATCTTATTTTTCCTTGACCTTTTATTGAATATGATTTTTATTTTATTGTCACCTGAAAAATAAGCATTTATTATTTCTTCCTTCCTGCATTTGATTGTAAGGTTTTTATGCCCTATTACGTGGTTAATTTTAGTTTAGGTACTGTGTACTGCCAAGATATTGGTGTATTGCTTTCTGCTTCTATTCAATTTTCCCCAGAAGTTTATCATAACTATGATTTCTAGTGTTATATTTACCTCCCTAGTTTCTTGTTTATTTTGTGGTTGGATTTGTCTCATTTTGAGAAAGGAAGGTTAAGGCTCTCCACTAATCTATGTTTTCTTATAACTGGCTTAATATAATCTGCAGTAATTTGCATGCTCTTCTACTTGGTGAATATTGTTACTATTTCATTGCTTACAATATTCTTTTTCAAAATGTACTTTCCTTCCTTATCTTTTTCAATTAGATCCATCTTTACTTTTGCTTTATCTGAAATCATAATTGCTAACTCTGTTTTATCTTTTTTTTCCCCCTTCAAATGAAGCATAATAAATTCTGTCCAATCCTTCTTAAATTGGAGAGTGGTTTTATTCCATCGGACTCTGTTCGGAGCTTGGTTTCCTGTGGTTTTTGAAGGAAACTGGGAGAGCTTTAGCATCTTCCTAGCTTTTTTCTGCCATCAGAGAATCTGCTTCAGGCAATTATTTTCCCTTTTCTGAACTATTTCTCTATTATATATCTCTCATTCATTTTCCCATTTTTTTTTTCTTTTACCTCTCTTATTTGACTTTTATAATTCTTTCTTGAGTACTTCTACAAATAATTTTTGGAGCCCATTTGAGAGGTTACATATAGACATTTTGTCTTCTTTGACTTGTGTTTTAATCTTACTTGTCACCATAGTAGTTTTCTACAGACAAAATTCTTTTTTTTTATTTCTTGTTCATTGTTATTTGTCTAGTTCATACATTTTAAAGTTAAGCTATGCTCCTGGAGTACATGGGACACTGTCTTATGCTACTTATTCTAGAAGCAATGGGTGGTGTCATTGACTTTGAATTTAGAAGCCTCCAGTGTTTAATGACTTGCTCACTGTGCTTGGGTAACCAGACCTAGCCATATCTGTTGTTGCCCTTTTTTCCAGAGATGACAATATGCCATTTGAACTGGGTCCAGAATATTTTCCACTGGGCTTCTGTGCCACTGTTCTATTGAGCTAGGAATGAGACGTCTTGGGTGCTGATGTGTTCTGTGGCTATCGATTTCTCATTGTCTTGCCCATATACTAACTGTACTGAGGTGCATTCTCCTTTAACTAAAGTAAGACTGACCTTTTCTGAAATCTTTACATGCTATCTTAAGTGGGAAAATCATTTCACTCCATTTCTTGGAAGTTGGAAGAAAGAAGCCAGGCAGTTGCCTGAGCTCTCACCAGTTTCTCTTGGAAACAGCATTAAATGAAGTCAGTCATGTTCCTTAGAGAGCTGTTTTCTTCATTTCACTTTTATACCTCTTTTTCTATTTTAACCAGTTCCAATTTTAAGGAGTTTTTCTCTTCTTTTAAAAAAAATACTTAATATCTTTATTTTAGCCAGTTTTATTAAAACAGATTTTTACATAGGTTTTTTTTTTTATTTTTTTTATTTTTTTTTTTAAATTTTTTATTTAATAATTACATTATATTGACACTCATTTCTGTTCCGATTTTTTTCCCCTCCCTCCCTCCACCCCCTCCCCTAGATGGCAAGCAGTCCTTTATATGTTGGATATGTTGCAGTATATCCTAGATACAATATATGTTTGCAGAACCGAACAGTTCTCTTGTTGTGTAGGGAGAATTGGATTCAGAAGGTATAAATAATCCGGGAAGAAAAACAAAAATGCAGATAGTTCACATTCGTTTCCCAGTGTTCTTTCTTTGGGTGTAGCTGCTTTTGTCCATCATTTATCAATTGAAACTCAGGTCTCTTTGTCAAAGAAATCCACTTCCATCAAAATATGTCCTCATACAATATCGTTGTCGAAGTGTATAATGATCTCCTGGTTCTGCTCATTTCACTTAGCATCAGTTCATGTAGGTCTCTCCAAGCCTCTCTGTATTCATCCTGCTGGTCATTTCTTACAGAACAATAATATTCCATAACATTCATATACCACAATTTACCCAGCCATTCTCCAATTGATGGGCATCCATTCATTTTCCAGTTTCTAGCCACTACAAACAGGGCTGCTACAAACATTTTGGCACATACAGGTCCCTTTCCCTTCTTTAGTATTTCTTTGGGATATAAGCCCAATAGAAACACTGCTGGATCAAAGGATATGCACATTTTGATAATTTTTTGGGCATAATTCCAGATTGCTCTCCAGAATGGTTGGATTCGTTCACAACTCCACCAACAATGCATTAGTGTCCCAGTTTTCCCGCATCCCCTCCAACATTCATCATTATTTTTTCCTGTCATCTTAGCCAATCTGACAGGTGTGTAGTGATATCTCAGAGTTGTCTTAATTTGCATTTCTCTGATCAATAATGATTTGGAACATTCTTTCATATGAGTGGTAATAGTTTCAATCTCATCCTCTGAAAATTGTCTGTTCATATCCTTTGACCATTTATCAATTGGAGAATGGCTTGATTTCTTATAAATTTGAGTCAGTTCTCTATATATTTTGGAAATGAGGCCTTTATCAGAACCTTTAACTGTGAAAATGTTTTCCCAGTTTGTTGCTTCCCTTCTAATCTTGTTTGCATTAGTTTTATTTGTACAAAGGCTTTTTAATTTGATGTAATCGAAATTTTCTATTCTGTGATCAGTAATGGTCTCTAGTTCATCTTTGGTCACAAATTTCTTTCTCCTCCACAAGTCTGAGAGATAAACTATTCTATGTTCCTCTAATTTATTTATAATCTCGTTCTTTATGCCTAGGTCATAGACCCATTTTGATCTTATCTTGGTATATGGTGTTAAGTGTGGGTCCATGCCTAATTTCTGCCATACTAATTTCCAATTATCCCAGCAGTTTTTATCAAATACTGAATTCTTTTCCCAGAAGTTAGGGGCTTTGGGTTTGTCAAACACTAGATTGCTATAATTGACTATTCTGTCTTGTGAGCCTAGCCTTTTCCACTGATCCACTAATCTATTTCTTAGCCAATACCAAATGGTTTTGGTGACTGCTGCTTTATAATATAATTTTAGATCAGGTACAGCTAGGCCACCTTCATTTGATTTTTTTTTCATTAGTTCCCTTGAGATTCTCGACTTTTTATTGTTCCATATGAATTTTGTTGTTATTTTTTCTAGATCAATAAAATATTTTCTTGGAAGTCTGATTGGTATAGCACTAAATAAATAGATTAGTTTAGGGAGTATTGTCATCTTTATTATGTTCGCTCGGCCAATCCAAGAGCACTTAATATTTTTCCAATTATTTAAGTCTGACTTTATTTGTGTGGAGACTTTTTTATAATTTTGCTCATATAATTCCTGACTTTCCTTTGGTAGATAGATTCCCAAATATTTTATGGTATCAACAGTTATTCTGAATGGAATTTCTCTTTGTATCTCTTGCTGTTGGGTTTTGTTGGTGATGTATAAAAATGCTGAGGATTTATGGGGATTTATTTTGTAGCCAGCTACTTTGCTAAAATTATGAATTATTTCCAATAGCTTTTTGGTAGAATCTCTGGGGTTCTCTAGGTATACCATCATATCATCTGCAAAGAGTGATAGTTTGGTTTCCTCATTGCCTACTCTAATTCCTTTTATATCTTTCTCGACTCTTATTGCCGAGGCTAGTGTTTCTAATACGATATTAAATAATAATGGTGATAGTGGGCAACCTTGCTTCACTCCAGATCTTACTGGGAAAGGTTCCAGTTTTTCCCCATTGCATATGATGCTTACTGATGGTTTTAAATATATGCTCCTGACTATTTTAAGGAAAAGTCCATTTATTCCTATGCTCTCAAGTGTTTTTATTAGGAATGGATGTTGGATTTTATCAAATGCTTTTTCTGCATCTATTGAGATGATCATGTGGTTTTTGTTTGTTTGGTTATTGATATAGTCAATTATGCTAATAGTTTTCCTAATATTGAACCAGCCCTGCATTCCTGGTATAAATCCTACTTGGTCATAGTGTATTATCCTGGTGACAATTTTCTGTAATCTTTTTGCTAATATTTTATTTAAGATTTTAGCATCAATATTCATTAGGGAGATTGGTCTATAATTTTCTTTCTCTGTTTTCAGCCTACCTGGTTTAGGTATCAGTACCATATCTGTGTCATAAAAGGAGTTTGGTAGGACTCCTTCAATCCCTATTTTTTCAAATAGTTTATATAACATTGGAGTTAATTGTTCTTTAAATGTTTGGTAGAATTCACATGTAAATCCATCTGGTCCTGGGGATTTTTTCTTAGGGAGTTGATTGATAGTTTGTTCTATTTCTTTTTCTGAGATGGGACTGTTTAGGATATTTACTTCTTCCTCTGTTAGTTTGGGCAAGCTGTATTTTTGGAGGTATTTTTCTATTTCATTTAAGTTGTCGAATTTATTGGCATAAAGTTGGGCAAAGTAACTCCTAATTATTGCTCTAATTTCCTCTTCGTTAGTGGTGAGTTCTCCCTTTTCATTTTTAAGACTAACAATTTGATTTTCCTCTTTCCTTTTTTTAATCAGATTTACTAAGGGTTTGTCTATTTTGTTGGTTTTTTCATAGAACCAACTCTTAGTTTTATTAATCAATTCAATAGTTTTTTTACTTTCAATTTTATTGATCTCACCTTTTACTTTTAGAATTTCAAGTTTAGTGTTTGACTGGGGGTTTTTAATTTGTTCCTTTTCTAGCCTTTTTAATTGCAAACCCAATTCATTGACCTTCTCTTTCTCTATTTTATACAAATAGGCCTCTAGAGATATGAAATTTCCCCTTATTACCGCTTTGGCTGCATCCCATACATTTTGGTATGATGTCTCATTATTATCGTTTTCTTGGGTGAAGTTATTAATTATGTCTATGATTTGCTGTTTTACCCAATCATTCTTTAGTATGAGATTATTTAGTTTCCAATTATTTTTTGGTCTACTTCCCCCTGGTTTTTTGTTGAATGTAATTTTCATTGCATCGTGGTCTGAAAAGGATGCATTTACTATTTCTGCCTTACTGCATTTGAGTTTGAGGTTTTTATGCCCTAATATATGGTCAATTTTTGTATAGGTTCCATGAACTGCTAAAAAGAAAGTGTATTCCTTTCTGTCTCCATTACATTTTCTCCAGAGATCTATCATATCTAGCTTTTCTAGTATTCTGTTTACCTCTTTGACTTCTTTCTTATTTATTTTCTGGTTTGATTTATCTAATTCTGAGAGTGCAAGGTTAAGATCTCCCACTATTATAGTTTTACTGTCTATTTCTTCTTGCAGCTCTCTTAGTTTCTCTTTTAAGAATTTAGATGCTACCCCACTTGGTGCATATATGTTTAATATAGATAGTGCTTCATTATCCATGCTACCCTTTAGCAAGATGTAGTGTCCTTCCTTATCTCTTTTAATTAGGTCAATTTTTGCTTTAGCTTGATCTGAGATCAGGATGGCTACCCCTGCTTTTTTGACTTCACCTGAAGCATAGTAAATTTTGCTCCAACCTTTTACCTTTAACCTGCATGTATCTCCCCGCTTCAGGTGTGTTTCCTGTAAACAACATATTGTAGGATTCTGGCTTTTAATCCATTCTGCTAACCGCTTCCTCTTTATGGGGGAGTTTACCCCGTTCACATTTATGGTTAGAATGACCAATTCTGTATTACTTGCCATCTTGTTAACCCCGATTTATGCTTTCCTCCCTTCTTTCCCCTTTCCCCCCTTCCCAGTATTAAGCTTGTGAGCACCCCTTGCTTCTCACAGCCCTCCCTTTTTAGTGTCCCTCCCCCCGCCTTAGAGTTCCTCCCCCTATCTTACCCCTTTCCCTCCCAGTTCCCGTATTCCCTTCCACTTAGCTTATTCCTTCCCTTTCCACTTTTCCCTTCTCACTTTTCAATGAGATGGGAGAAGTTTCACCATAGATTGAATATGTCTTAAGATTTTTCACTTAAAGCCAATTCTGAAGGCAGTAAGATACCCACTATATTCATCCCCCTCCATTCTTTCTCTCAGATATAATAGGTTTCCTATGCCTCTTCATGTGATGTACTACCCCCACTTTACCCTTTTTCTGGTACAGTGTCCTTTCCACATCAATTTCTAGAACAAGGTATACATGTATTCTTTATACATCTATATAGTCAAAATATAGTTCCCAAGATTAATCTTTACCTTTTTAGATTTCTCTTGAGTTCTATATTTGTAGATCAAACTTTTTGTTAAGTTCTGGTTTTTTCATCAGAAATAGATGAAATTCGCTTACTTCGTTGAATGTCCATCTTCTTCCCTGGAAAAAGATGCTCATTCTCGCTGGGTAAGTTATTTTTGGTTGCATACCAAGTTCCTTAGCCTTTCGGAATATCATATTCCAGGCCCTTCGATCTTTTAATGTGGATGCTGCCAGATCCTGGGTGATCCTTATCGTGGCTCCTTGATACTTGAATTGGGTTTTTCTAGCCGCTTGCAATATTTTTTCTTTCATCTGAGGGTTCTGGCATTTGGCCACTATATTCCTTGGTGTTTTGATTTTAGGATCCCTTTCAGTGGGTGATCGATGAATCCTTTCAATGTTTATTTTTTTCCTCTGTTCCTATGACTTCTGGGCAGTTCTCTTTGATAATTTCCTGGAAGACAATGTCCAGGCTCTTTTTTTCATCATGTTTTTCTGGGAGTCCAATGATTCTCAGATTGTCTCTCCTGGATCTGTTTTCCAGGTCTGTTGTCTTCCCCAGAAGGTATTTCACATTTTTCTCCATTGTTTGATTTTTTTGGATTTGCTTGACTGATTCTTCTTGTCTCCTCGAGTCATTCAATTCCACTTGTTCAATTCTGATTTTCAGTGAAGTATTCTCTTCACTCACTTTTTTAAAATCTTTCTCTAATTGTCCAATTGAGTTCTTTTGTTCTGTGGAATTTTTTTCCATTTCGCCAATTTTGTTTTTTAGAGAGCTGTTTTCTGTTTCCAGTTCACTAATCCTATTTTTCAAGGATTTTACTTCTTTATCCACTCTCTCTTTAACTGACTTCTCCAGGCTCTTTTCCCACTTTTCTTCTAGCTCCCTTGTGAGAGCCTTTTTAATCACTTCTATGAGGTTCATCTGTGCTGAGGAACAGATGATCTCCTCCTTTGGGGAATCACCTGGGGACTGTCTGTTTTTAGTCTCCTCAGGATTTAGAGTCTGCTCTCTATCTGTATAGAAGCTGTCAAGGGTTAAAGTCCTCTTCAGCTTCTTGCTCATTCTGTCTATTAATCAGAGACAAACTAGCAAAGAAAAGCAGAAAAAACTGGAGTCTTTCTTTGGGGGGGGGCTGGGTGTGTTATCGAGCTTCCTCTACAGACTGCAGGGGGAAGCAGTGAGGCACTAGCAGGACTGTGCTGCGCCTGCGCTCTGAGATCCCAGAGCGTGCTGAGTCACTGAGGGGGGGGAAGGGGGGGGCGGCCAGGTCCTGAGAGACTCCAGCTGTTTGCGGTTGTGTTCTTCAGCCCCGGTGTTTTTAGCTTCTCTGCTGGGCTGTTGACTTGCTGCAGGTTCCAAACCTGTAGCGAAGCTCTCCCCGCAGAGACGGCTGAGATCACTCCCCACCCCCTCTCCAGTCTGCTCCCGTGCTCTCACTGCCGCTGCCCTCAGCCTGTGCCCGATCTAAAACCGCCCCAGCCCTCCAGTAAAGACAGACCTTTCTTGGCGGATCTCAAGGATGGCTTCTCTTGGTAACTATTTGTGGGTTTTTTTCAGTCAAGCATTGATTCAGAGGCTTGTAATGAAGTGGATAGTGAGAGAAAGCGCGGAGCTTATGCAACTGTGAGCCTCCTCTCCGCCATCTTAACCGGAAGTCCTTTACATAGGTTTTTAAGACTCTGAGATGTAGATTCTCTCCCTTCTTCAACCTCTCATTTCAAAAATAAATAGAGCTATAAAAAAAATCTCTATAAAAGTCATGTTATGGGGGAAAAAATAGATTTCCTATCCTCTCCCAAGAAAACAAGGAACATAAAGTACAAAAAAGAATGTGTGTTTATGTGTGCATACATGTGTGCATGTGTGTATGCTTATCTTTAATCAGATATAATCAGTTCTTTCTCTAGTTATGTATAGAATTTTTCTTTATAAATCCTTCATAGTAGTCTTGTACTATTGTACTGTTGAGAATAGCAAAATCACTCACAGCCAATCATCCCATCAACATTTGGTTTCACAGAGAAACTTGTCTCACCTTATAGGAAAGTGGGAGGAAACTAATAGAAGGCAAAACAAAATAATTAGGGGAAAGGTGCAAAGGAGGAAGAGGGGCTCTAAAGGGGAAGGGCTGTTTGAGGAAGATGGTCATCAGAAGCAAAATACTGGGGGGGCGGGGAAGAGGGAAGGGAAAGAGAAAAGCATTTCTTTGGGTAAATAAGATGGT
Source organism: Antechinus flavipes (assembly GCF_016432865.1). NCBI lineage: Eukaryota > Metazoa > Chordata > Mammalia > Dasyuromorphia > Dasyuridae > Antechinus > Antechinus flavipes. The sequence continues at coordinate 47,959,621 of NC_067403.1, forward strand.
GGAAAATACAGAATTAGTCATTTTCATTGTGAATGTGAATAGAATGAACTCCCCCCCAAAAAAGGAAGCAGATTGCAGACTGGATTAGAAATTAGAATCATCCCACAATATGTTGTTCATAAAAACAAAAACAAAAACAAAAACAAAAACAAAAAAAACATTTAAAGCAGAGTGATATATATATATATATATATATATATATATTATATATATATATATAGAGAGAGAGAGAGAGAGAGAGAGAGAGAGAGAGAGAGAGAGAGAGAAAGAGAGAGAGAGTAAAGGTAAAAGGCTGGAACAGAATCTATATGCTTCAGGTGAAGTTAAAAAAAAAAAACAGGAATAGTTATCTTGGTCTCAGATCAAGCAAAAGTGAAAATAGATCTAATTAAAGGTATAAGGAAGGAACCTATATCTTGCTAAACATACATGCACTGAGGGGTATAGCATCCAAATTCCTAGAAAAGAAGTTAAAAGAGTTGCAAGAAGAAATATAGCAAAATCATATTAGTGGGATCTCAACCTTGCTCTCTCAGAACAAGATAAATAAAACTGCAAAATAAATAAGGAAGACATTAAAGAGGTAAACAGAAATTTAGAAAAGTTAGCTATGATAGATCTTTGGAGAAAATTGAATAGAGACAAAAATGAGTATACTTTTTTCTCAGCAATTCATGGAACCTATAAAAAAATTAATCATGTATGAGGATGTAAAAAGCTCAAAATCAAATGCAGAAAGGCAGAAATAGTAAATGGATTTTTTTTCCAGATCATGGCACAATAAAAATCATATGCAGTAAAAGGCCAGGGGAAAATAGAACAAAAATTAATTGGAAACTAAATAATCTAATCTTAAAGAATGAATGAGTGAAACAGCATACCACAGACACAGTCAGTAATTTCATTCAAGAGAATGGTAATAATGAGACAACATACCAGAATTTGTGGGATGTAGCCAAAGCAACTATAAGTGGAAATTTTATACCTCTAGGTGCTTATTTGCATAAAATAGAGAAAGAGAAGATAGATGAATTCAGCTTACAAATAAATGAGCTAGAAAAAGAACAAATTAATAACCCTCAATTAACTACCAAATTTGATATTCTGAAAATAAAAGGGGAAATTAATAAAGTTGATAATAAAAAAACTATTGAAATAATAAATAAATCTAAAAGTTGGTTTTATTTTAAAAAATAAATAAAATAGATAAGCCTTTAGTTAATTTGATTAGAAAAAGAAAAGAATAAAATCAAATCATTAATTTCAAAAACGAAAAGGGAGAAATTTCCACCCATAAGAGGAAATTAGAGCAATAATTAGGAGTTATTTTAGCCAACTATATGTCCACAAATTTGATAATCTAAGTGAAATGGAGGAATATCTATAAAAATATAGATTGCCCAAGTTAAAAGAAGAGGAAATAAATTATTTAAATAGTCTTATTTTAGAAAAAGAAATAGAACAGGCTATTAATCAACTCCCTAAGGTGGGGGGAGGGAAACTCCAGATCAAGATGAATTCACATGTGAATTCTATCAGACATTTAAAGAACAATTAATTCAGTTCCAATGGAACAGTAATGACCTGAACCATCTATACCCAGCGAAAGAACTCTGGGAGATGACTAAAAACCATTACATTGAATTCCCAATCCCTATATTTTTGCCTGCCAGCATTTTGGATTTCCCACACAGGCTAATTGTATGATATTTCAGAGTCCGATTCTTTTTATACAGAAAAATAATAGTTTAGTCATGTATACTTATTTTGTATTTAATTTATATTTTAATATATTTAATACCTACTGGTCATCCTGCCATCTAGGGGAGGGGATTGGGGAAAGGAGGGGAAAAATTGGAACAAAAGGTTTGGGAATTATCAATGCTGTAAAATTACCCATGCATATAACTTGTAAAGAAAAAGCTATTAAAAAAATGAACACTCAAAAATGAATGAAATAAAATATTATTAAATGAAAAAATAAAAGAACAATTAATTCGAACACTATATAAACTATTTGAAAAAAATAAGCAAAGAAAAAGTCCTATCACATTCGTTTTATGATGCAGATATGATCCTAAACCAGATAGGGTGAAAACCGAGAAAGAAAGTTATAGATCAATTTCCTTAATGAATATTGATGCCACAATCTTAAATAAAATATTAGCAACGAGAATACAAAAAGTCATACCCAGGATAATACACTATGATCAAGTAGGATTTATACCAGGAATGAAAGGCTGGTTCAATATTAGGAAAAGTATTAGCATAATTTATTGTATCAATAACCAAACCAAACTAAAAAAAAAAAAAAAAAAAAAAAAAAATGTGACTATTTCAATAGATGCAGAAAAAACCATTTGATAAAATCCAACACCCATTCCTATTAAAAACACTAGAGAGTAAACAAATAAATGGACTTTTCCTTAAATTTATTTTAATAACTTTTAATATTTAATATTTAATAATTAAATAATAAATTATTTAAAATTATCAGCAAATATCATATGTAATGGGGACAAACTAGAACCATTTCCAATAAGATCAGGAAAGAAACAAGGCTGCCCACTATCACCATTACTGTTCAAAATTGTCTTAGAAATATTAGCTTTGGCAATAAAAGAAGAAAAAGAAGTTAAAGGAATTAGAGTAGATTATAAGGAAACAAAATTATCACTCTTTGGAGATTATATGATGGCATACTTAGACAGTCCTAGAGAATCATTTAAAATCATACTAGAAAAAAGTCACAACTTTAGCAAAGTTGCAGGATGATTTTAGAGAAGCCATGAACTTACATAAACTGATGCTAAGTGAAATGAGCAGAACTAGGAGATCATTGCACATAGAAACAACAAGATTATATGAAGATTAATTCTGATGAATGTGGCTCTTTCCTCATTTTGATGATTCAGATCAGTTCCAATAATCTTGTGATGAAGAGAGCCATCTACATCTAGAGAGAGGATTGTGGGAACTTGAAAATGAGGCAAAACATAGAATTTTCACTCTTTCTGTTGTTGTTTGCTTGCATTTTGTTTTCTTTCTCAGTTTTTTTTTCTTCTTTTTGATCTGATTTTTCTTGTGCTGCAAGTTAACTGCATAAATATGTATACATACATTAGACTTAACATTTATATATATATATATAAATATGTTATATATATATATATATACATATATATATGTATATATATATGTATATATATATATATATATAACATATTTAACATATACTGGATCACTTGCAATTTAGGGGAGGTAATGGGGGGAAGGAGGGAAAAATTTGGAACACAAGGTTTTGCAAAGGCCAATGTTGAAAAATTACCCATATATATGTTTTGTAAATAAAAAGCTTACATTAAAATAAAGAAAAAAATGTAATTTATTACCTCTTCTGTTAATCTGGGCAATTTATATTTTTGTAAATATTCATCCATTTCAATTAGATTTCCTGATTTGCTATAATGAAGTTATGTAAAATAGTTCTTAATTATTATTTTAATTTAGTAAGTTTATTATTTTCATTTTTTAGGAAGGTAATTTTTTTCTTTTTTCTAAGCAAATTAATCAGACTATTTTTCTTGTCTTTTTTTTTCATAAAATCAACTGTTAGTTTTATTTATTAGTTCATTAATTTTATTAGTTTTTACTTTATTAACATCTCCTTTAAATTTCAGAATTTCTAGTTTAGTATTTATTTCAGGGTTTTAAATTTGTACTTTTTCTAGCTTTTTTAGTTGCATGCCCAATGCACTGATCTCCTCTTTATTTTATTCATATAACTATTTAGAGGTATTAAATCTTCCATTAGAAATACTTTAGCTGCATGCTATTGACTTTCATATATTATTTCATTATTGTCATTCTGTTGGATGAAATTAGCAAGAATTTGCATGATTTGTTGTTTGACCCATCCATTCTTTAGAATTAGTTTAATTTCTAATTGTTTTTTAGTTTACCTTTTCCAGATTCTTTATTGAATATAAATTTATATTGCATCATATTCTTAAAAGGAAACATTTACTATTTCTGCCTTTCTGCATTTGATTGTGAGATTTTTATGCCCTAATTTATGGTCAATTTTTGTTCAGGTGCCATGTAAAAAAGGTATATCTTTTCTGTTCCTATTCAGTTTTCTCCAGAGGTCTACAATATCTAAGTTTTTTTTTTTAGGATTCTTTTGGCCTTCCTAGTTTATTTTTTGTTTATTTTGTGGTTATATTTATCTGATTCTGAGAGGGGGACATTGAGATCCCCCACTAATATAATTCTGCTGTATATTTCAGTGTGTAACTGGATTAATATGTTCTTTAAATATTGGGTGTTTTATTACTTGGTGCATATACATTCCATATCAATGCTACTTCATTTTAGGCACCTTTTAAAAAGATGTAGTTTCCTTTTCTCTTTTAAATTTATTTTAACTTTTGCTTTATCTAGAATCAGAATTGCTATGCCTGCTTCTTTTTGGCTTCAGATAAAGCATAATAAAATTTTTAACACATTTTTGCCTTACTCTGCATGTAATTCTCTATTACAAATGTGTTTCTTGTAAACAACATATTGTAGAATTTGGGCTTTTAATCCAGTCTGCTATCAGCTTCACTTTTATGGGAGAGTTTATCCCATTCACATTCATTGTTATGATTACCAGCTCTGCATTTCCCTCCATCTATTTTCTCCTCTGTATGTACCTTTGTTCTCTATTTCCAACCTATCCAACCTTAGGACTGTTTTGTTTCTAACACATTCCACCCTCTTCCTGCCCTCCCTTCTATTTCCACTCTTCCTTCTATTACTCCTTTCTTCTAGTCTTTCTGCCCTCCCTTTATAACCAGCCCCTCCCTTTTCTCTCCCCTTTCTCCTCTTATTTCCTTATAGGGTAGCATAAATTGTAATACCCACTCATGTGATGATTTTATTCCCTCTATGAGCCAAACTGATGAGATTAAACTACAGACAATGCTCATTGACTTATCTTTCCCCCCTTGATTGTAATAGGTCTTTTGTGCCTCTCCATGTGATTTAATATGTTCCACTGTGCTTCTCCTTTCCTTGTTTCCAAGTACAATTGTGTTTCCATTCTTTAATGTCTTTTACTTGCTATCATATCAGAGTCCATTCACAATTAAACTCTCCATTTATGTTTTGCCTCTAACTGTCCCAATTACAAATATAGTTCTCAAGAGTTACTGATATCATTTTCCCATCTAAGGATGTAAACAGTTTAACATTCAAATAATATATAATTTCCCCATGTTTACCATTCTCTTGAGTGCTATGTTTGAAGATAAAATTTGCTGTTTAGTTCTGATTTTTTCCTCTGGAAATGCTTGAAAGTCTCTTACTTCATTGAAGATTCGTTTTCCCAAAAGATGATGTTCAGACTTGCTGAGTAGTTAATTCTTGTAACGCCATGTAACTTGAATTCTGGTATTACAGACCCCCCCAATCCTTTTTTATAGAGACAACCAGATCCAGAGTAATGTTGACTGTTACTCCTTGATACTTTAATTGTTTTTATGTAACAGCTTGCAGTATTTTTTTTTTCTTGAGATTATAATTCAGAAATTTTGCAACAATAATTCTTCAGGATTTCCTTGTGAGATTTGTTCCAGGATGTGATCAATGGATTCTTTCAATGACTATTTTCTCCTTTGGTTATAATAGATCAAGGACATTTTCCTTGATAATCTCTAGGAAAAAAAAATGTTATCCAGATTCTTTTATTTTTTTATGGCCTTTAGGTAGACCAATTTTTTTTTTTTTAAAGTTATCTCATCTGGATACATTTTCTGAGTCAGCTCTCTTTCCAATGAGGTATCTTCCATTTTTTCATTCTTTTTATTTTGTTTAACTGATTCTTTATGTTACATAAAGTCATTATCTTCCATTTGCCCTGTTTTAGTTTTAATATGTGATTTTCTTCAGTTACATTTGCATATTGTTTTGATTTGATTAATTCAAATGCAGTGGATTTTTTCTTTTTTTCATTTTGCCTATTGTGTTTTTTAAGGAATTGATTTCCTTATGGTATTATTATTATTATTATTTGCATTGGCCAATTGTATTTTCTAAGGAAATGCATTCTTCAGTCATTTTTTCCCTTAAGCTGTTGACTTTCTCTTGCAATGCCTCTTATTTCTTTTTTCATTTTGCTCCTGGTGTAAAGGAAGTGCTGTCTCAAGCTTCCCATGCAACTATGAACCTTGGATTTGAGCACAAGGGTTCCTTTTATTTAGTGTCTAACTCACAACAGGCGGTAATTCTACCTGTTCTCTCCAGGAAACAATGTGCTTCCCCTACCTGGCACCTTCTGAACTGGGAGTGGAGGTGCTTCACTGGTCTGTTCTGCTACTGATCCAGGACCAAGGGTTCAGGTTTGGTTGAGACAAAATCCTGAAAAATTTGAGAATTGAACATTGAAAAAAAATCCATATTGGGCTTATTTTTTGGTTGAATATGTATTTTGGTAGCAGGGCTGTTTATTTTCCTTATCAATAGATAATACTCCAGGGCACTGTGTTTTCTTATTGTAGCTTCTGATAAATCTTGTACAATTCTAATTGTAGACCCAGAATATTTGAAGTTGAAGAGTATGTGTGTGTTTATGTGTGTGTGTGTGTGTGTGTGTGTGTATTTAATTTTATTGAGAAATTATTTCCTTCATCTTGGGACTTCAATATTTAGCCATAATGTTCCTATTATTATTATTAATTTTTTTTTGTCGGATCTCTTTGGTGATTGGTATTTTTTTTTTCCTGATTTCTACTTTCCCTTCAGGTACTATCTCTAGGACAATTTTGTTGGATTATTTCTTGTATTATTGTGTCATGATTCTTTCCTTGCTCATAGCTTTCAGATAATCCAATTATTATTACATTTATCATTTTGATCTGCTTTACAGTTTTCTTGCTCCTCTTACAAAATGTGTCATATTCTCTTTTTTTTTTCATTTTTTATATTTTGTTTTGTTATTTCTTGGTCTCATAGTATCATTGGCTTTTCCTTCTTCAATTATAATTTGTAAAGATTTCTTTTTCCTCTTTAGGATTCTCGATTTCCTTTTTCAGTTGGTTGACCTTTTAATAATCTTGTTTTTATTGTGTTTTTTTTTTTTTCCAATTTCTCTCATTTAATTTTTATAGTCATTTTTTCACTTCTTATATATAATTGGGAGGGGATGACAAGTGACCATTTGACATTACTCTTTGAGGTAAGAGTGGCTTCACTTTTATTATTCAATATCATTTTCTTAAGCTGAACCCTCCATTTCTCTATTTCTATAGCACATTTCTATAGTAGAGTTCTTTTGCCTTTCCTGTTCTTTTTTTTTTTTTTAAAGTTGTAGCATATTATTATTGTAATCATCTAATCCAGTGGTAGTGAAATGATGTCTTTGGCCTCAGGTCCTTCTTCTAGTCTCCCCCCTGACTTTGAAGTAAAATCAAGATTTCTACTCTCCTGTATGTTCCCACAGCTAGCTGCTTCCCTTTGCCACAGATTCTATACTAACCAAAAGTGTGCTAGTTCCTTCTTGTGTAAGTACATATCTTAGTAGATCAGCTGGATTTGATGACTCTCATTAGCAAACATTCCCTCAAACTTTCCTAAGACACTGAACTCCTCATACTGTCTGAAAGGTGAAATTTCTGTGAAAGGAGCTGTGTCCCTCCCAAACAAGTTAGCGTTAGGTGTTTCAGTAGAGCTAGCCTGGAGGTGCAGTTCACACAGGCTAAATCTGTATTCTTATTTCTTCATTCTGATATTCTCTATTTGTTCCAGGAGTATCACTATTCTGCCACATAAATAAACTCAGTTGTAATTCTATCTTGTTTTGGGGAAAAATCTAGAATTATTTCTCCTTTACTTCTGTGAGTTCTGCTGCTTCAGAATACATTTTGAGGTATTATATAAAGTTCTTTAATGGGAAATTTTGTAGAGATAAGTCTTTAATTTTTCTCTGGCATCTTGCCTCTGCTCCATAAAACATTTTTAAAATTATAAAATTATTTCCATTAGCTTAGTACTTAAGTGTTTGGAATATGTTTTAATTTATTTGCTTATAACACAAGTTACCAAAATGTTTCCATCATTTTTATTAATATAGATTGTTGAGGTTTTTTAATATCATTGAACATACTAAATAGAAATTTGTTTGGGAGAGCTACACAGAATTCAGTAGTCCGATCTGAAACATGTCGAGGAATGCATGGTTCTCAAACATGCATGAAAACATTTGGAAAGCCATTTTTTTTATATATTAACCATGAAAGTGAAATAATTATCACCAGCATTTCAAGTATTTAAAGGTGAAAAAAATGTCTGTTTTGAATTGTAGCTGAAACAAAGCTGATAATCATAGATAACTTGTTCTGCAAAATAGCTTTTAAAATAAATCATGGGCACTTCCAGTTAAGATGGCGGAGAGGAGGCTCACAGCTGCATAAGCTCCGCGCTTTCTCTCACTATCCACTTCATTACAAGCCTCTGAATCAATGCTTGACTGAAAAAAACCCACATATAGTTACCAAGAGAAGCCATCCTTGAGATCCACCAAGAAAGGTTTGTCTTTACTGGAGGGCTGGGATGGTTTTGGATCGGGCGCAGGCTGAGGGCAGTGGCAGTGAGAGCACGGGAGCAGACTGAAGAGGGGGTGGGGAGTGATCGCAGCCGTCTCTGAGGGGAAAGATTCGCTACAGGTTTGGATATTTTGCTCCAACAGCAAGTCAGCAGCCCAGCAGAGAAGCTAAAAACACCAGGACTGAAGAATACAACCCCAAACAGCTGGAGTCTCTCGGGACCTGGCCGTCTCCCCCTTCCCCCCCCACAGTGACTCAGCACGCTCTGGGATCTCAGAGCGCACGCGCACACAGTCCTGCTAGTGCCTCACTGCTGCCTCCTGCAGTCTGTAGAGGAAGCTCGATAACATACCCAACCCCTCCCCCAAAGAAAGACTCCAGTTTTTTCTGTTTTTCTTTGGTAGTTTGTCTCTGATTAATAGACAGAATGAGCAAGAAGCTGAAGAGGACTTTAACCCTTGACAGCTTCTACACAGATAGAGAGCAGACTCTAAATCCTGAGGAGACTAAAAACAGGCAGTCCCCAGGTGAATCCCCAAAGGAGGAGATCGTCTGTTCCTCAGCACAGATGAACCTCATAGAAGTGATTAAAAAGGCTCTCACAAGGGAGCTAGAAGAAAAATGGGGAAAGCAGAGTGAGGCTTGGCAAAAGGAGAGGGAAGCTTGGGAAAAAGAGAGGGAGGCTTGGCAAAAGAGCCTGGAGAAAGTTAAAGAGAGAGTGGATAAAGAAGTAAAATCCTTGAAAAACAGGATTGGTGAACTGGAAAACAAAATTGGCGAAATGGAAAAAAATTCCACAGAACAAAAGAACTCAATTGGACTATTAGAAAAAGATTTTTAAAAAGTGAGTGAAGAGAATACTTCACTGAAAATCAGACTTGAACAAGTGGAATTGAATGACTCGAGGAGACAAGAAGAATCAGTCAAGCAAATCCAAAAAAATCAAACAATGGAGAAAAATGTGAAATACCTTCTGGGGAAGACAACAGACCTGGAAAACAGATCCAGGAGAGACAATCTGAGAATCATTGGACTCCCAGAAAAACATGATGAAAAAAAGAGCCTGGACATTGTCTTCCAGGAAATTATCAAAGAGAACTGCCCAGAAGTCATAGGAACAGAGGAAAAAATAAACATTGAAAGGATTCATCGATCACCCACTGAAAGGGATCCTAAAATCAAAACACCAAGGAATATAGTGGCCAAATGCCAGAACCCACAGATGAAGGAAAAAATATTGCAAGCGGCTAGAAAAACCCAATTCAAGTATCAAGGAGCCACAATAAGGATCACCCAGGATCTGGCAGCATCCACATTAAAAGATCGAAGGGCCTGGAATATGATATTCCGAAAGGCTAAGGAACTTGGTATGAAACCAAAAATAACTTACCCAGCGAGAATGAGCATCTTTTTCCAGGGAAGAAGATGGACATTCAACGAAGGAAGTGAATTTCATCTATTTCTGATGAAAAAACCAGAACTTAACAAAAAGTTTGATCTACAAATATAGAACTCAAGAGAAATCTAAAAAAGTAAAGATTAATCTTGGGAACTATATTTTGACTATATAGATGTATAAAGAATACATGTATACCTTGTTCTAGAAATTGATGCGGAAAGGACATTGTATCAGAAAAAGGGTAAAGTGGGGGTAGTACATCTCATGAAGAGGCATAGGAAACCCATTATATCTGAGAGAAAGAATGGAGGGGGATGAATATAGTGGGTATCTTACTACCTTCAGAATTGGCTTTAAGTGAAAAATCTTAAGACATATTCAATCTATGGTGAAACTTCTCCCACCTCATTGAAAAGTGAGAAGGGAAAAGTGAAAAGGGAAGGAATAAGCTAAGGGGAAGGGAATACGGGAACTGGGAGGGAAAGGGGTAAGATAGGGGGAGGAACTCTAAGGCGGGGGGAGGGATACTAAAAAGGGAGGGCGGTGAGAAGCAAGTGGTGCTCACAAGCTTAATACTGGGAAGGGGGGGAAAGGGGAAAGAAGGGAGAAAAGCATAAACCGGGGTTAACAAGATGGCAAGTAATACAGAATTGGTCATTCTAACCATAAATGTGAATGGGGTAAACTCCTCCATAAAGAGGAAGCGGTTAGCAGAATGGATTAAAAGCCAGAATCCTACAATATGTTGTTTACAGGAAACACACCTGAAGCGGGGAGATACATGCAGGTTAAAGGTAAAAGGTTGGAGCAAAATCTACTATGCTTCAGGTGAAGTCAAAAAAGCAGGGGTAGCCATCCTGATCTCAGATCAAGCTAAAGCAAAAATTGACCTAATTAAAAGAGATAAGGAAGGACACTATATCTTGCTAAAGGGTAGCATGGATAATGAAGCACTATCTATATTAAACATATATGCACCAAGTGGGGTAGCATCTAAATTCTTAAAAGAGAAACTAAGAGAGCTGCAAGAAGAAATAGACAGTAAAACTATAATAGTGGGAGATCTCAACCTTGCACTCTCAGAATTAGATAAATCAAACCACAAAATAAATAAGAAAGAAGTCAAAGAGGTAAATAGAATACTAGAAAAGTTAGATATGATAGATCTCTGGAGAAAATGTAATGGAGACAGAAAGGAATACACTTTCTTTTCAGCAGTTCATGGAACCTATACAAAAATTGACCATATATTAGGACATAAAAACCTCAAACTCAAATGCAGTAAGACAGAAATAGTAAATGCATCCTTTTCAGACCACGATGCAATGAAAATTACATTCAACAAAAAACCAGGGGGAAGTAAACCAAAAAATAATTGGAAACTAAATAATCTCATACTAAAGAATGATTGGGTGAAACAGCAAATCATAGACATAATTAATAACTTCACCCAAGAAAACGATAATAATGAGACATCATACCAAAATGTATGGGATGCAGCCAAAGTGGTAATAAGGGGAAATTTCATATCTCTAGAGGCCTATTTGTATAAAATAGAGAAAGAGAAGATCAATGAATTGGGTTTGCAATTAAAAATGCTAGAAAAGGAACAAATTAAAAACCCCCAGTCAAACGCTAAACTTGAAATTCTAAAAATAAAAGGTGAGATCAATAAAATTGAAAGTAAAAAAACTATTGAATTGATTAATAAAACTAAGAGTTGGTTCTATGAAAAAAACAACAAAATAGACAAACCTTTAGTAAATCTGATTAAAAAAAGGAAACAGGAAAATCAAATTGTTAGTCTTAAAAATGAAAAGGGAGAACTCGCCACTAATGAAGAGGAAATTAGAGCAATAATTAGGAGTTACTTTGCCCAACTTTATGCCAATAAATTCGACAACTTAAATGAAATAGAAAAATACCTCCAAAAATATAGCTTGCCCAAACTAACAGAGGAAGAAGTAAATATCCTAAACAGTCCCATCTCAGAAAAAGAAATAGAACAAACTATCAATCAACTCCCTAAGAAAAAATCCCCAGGACCAGATGGATTTACATGTGAATTCTACCAAACATTTAAAGAACAATTAACTCCAATGTTATATAAACTATTTGAAAAAATAGGGATTGAAGGAGTCCTACCAAACTTCTTTTATGACACAGACATGGTACTGATACCTAAACCAGGTAGGCTGAAAACAGAGAAAGAAAATTATAGACCAATCTCCCTAATGAATATTGATGCTAAAATCTTAAATAAAATATTAGCAAAAAGATTACAGAAAATCATCACCAGGATAATACACTACGACCAAGTAGGATTTATACCAGGAATGCAGGGCTGGTTCAATATTAGGAAAACTATTAGCATAATTGACTATATCAATAACCAAACAAACAAAAACCATATGATCATCTCAATAGATGCAGAAAAAGCATTTGATAAAATCCAACATCCATTCCTAATAAAAACACTTGAGAGCATAGGAATAAATGGACTTTTCCTTAAAATAGTCAGGAGCATATATTTAAAACCATCAGTAAGCATCATATGCAATGGGGAAAAACTGGAACCTTTCCCAGTAAGATCTGGAGTGAAGCAAGGTTGCCCACTATCACCATTATTATTTAATATCGTATTAGAAACACTAGCCTCGGCAATAAGAGTCGAGAAAGAAATTAAAGGAATTAGAGTAGGCAATGAGGAAACCAAACTATCACTCTTTGCAGATGATATGATGGTATACCTAGAGAACCCCAGAGATTCTACTAAAAAGCTATTGGAAATAATTCATAATTTTAGCAAAGTAGCTGGCTACAAAATAAATCCCCATAAATCCTCAGCATTTTTATACATCACCAACAAAACCCAACAGCAAGAGATACAAAGAGAAATTCCATTCAGAATAACTGTTGATACCATAAAATATTTGGGAATCTATCTACCAAAGGAAAGTCAGGAATTATATGAGCAAAATTATAAAAAAGTCTCCACACAAATAAAGTCAGACTTAAATAATTGGAAAAATATTAAGTGCTCTTGGATCGGCCGAGCGAACATAATAAAGATGACAATACTCCCTAAACTAATCTATTTATTTAGTGCTATACCAATCAGACTTCCAAGAAAATATTTTATTGATCTAGAAAAAATAACAACAAAATTCATATGGAACAATAAAAAGTCGAGAATCTCAAGGGAATTAATGAAAAAAAATCAAATGAAGGTGGCCTAGCTGTACCTGATCTAAAATTATATTATAAAGCAGCAGTCACCAAAACCATTTGGTATTGGCTAAGAAATAGATTAGTGGATCAGTGGAAAAGGCTAGGCTCACAAGACAGAATAGTCAATTATAGCAATCTAGTGTTTGACAAACCCAAAGCCCCTAACTTCTGGGAAAAGAATTCATTATTTGATAAAAACTGCTGGGATAATTGGAAATTAGTATGGCAGAAATTAGGCATGGACCCACACTTAACACCATATACCAAGATAAGATCAAAATGGGTCTATGACCTAGGCATAAAGAACGAGACTATAAATAAATTAGAGGAACATAGAATAGTTTATCTCTCAGACTTGTGGAGGAGAAAGAAATTTGTGACCAAAGATGAACTAGAGACCATTACTGATCACAGAATAGAAAATTTCGATTACATCAAATTAAAAAGCCTTTGTACAAATAAAACTAATGCAAACAAGGTTAGAAGGGAAGCAACAAACTGGGAAAACATTTTCACAGTTAAAGGTTCTGATAAAGGCCTCATTTCCAAAATATATAGAGAACTGACTCAAATTTATAAGAAATCAAGCCATTCTCCAATTGATAAATGGTCAAAGGATATGAACAGACAATTTTCAGAGGATGAAATTGAAACTATTACCACTCATATGAAAGAGTGTTCCAAATCATTATTGATCAGAGAAATGCAAATTAAGACAACTCTGAGATACCACTACACACCTGTCAGATTGGCTAAGATGACAGGAAAAAATAATGATGAATGTTGGAGGGGATGCGGGAAAACTGGGACACTAATGCATTATTGGTGGAGTTGCGAACGAATCCAACCATTCTGGAGAGCAATCTGGAATTATGCCCAAAAAATTATCAAATTGTGCATACCCTTTGATCCAGCAGTGTTTCTATTGGGCTTATATCCCAAAGAAATACTAAAGAAGGGAAAGGGACCTGTATGTGCCAAAATGTTTGTAGCAGCCCTGTTTGTAGTGGCTAGAAACTGGAAAATGAATGGATGCCCATCAATTGGAGAATGGCTGGGTAAATTGTGGTATATGAATGTTATGGAATATTATTGCTCTGTAAGGAATGACCAGCAGGATGAATACAGAGAGGACTGGCGAGACTTACATGAACTGATGCTAAGTGAAATGAGCAGAACCAGGAGATCATTATACACTTCGACAACGATATTGTATGAGGACATATTTTGATGGATTTCTTTGACAAAGAGACCTGTGTTTCAATTGATAAATGACGGACAAAAGCAGCTACACCCAAAGAAAGAACACTGGGAAACGAATGTGAACTATCTGCATTTTTGTTTTTCTTCCCGGGTTATTTATACCTTCTGAATCCAATTCTCCCTATGCAACAAGAGAACTGTTCGGTTCTGCAAACATATATTGTATCTAGGATATACTGCAACATATCCAACATATAAAGGACTGCTTGCCATCTAGGGGAGGGGGTGGAGGGAGGGAGGGAAAAAAAATTGGAACAGAAACGAGTGTCAATATAAAGTAATTATTAAATAAAAATTAAAAAAAATAAATAAATAAAATAAATCATGGGAAAATTGTTGTAATAAAGGGGAAAAAACAAATCAGAATAGATCTGAAATTTCAGGTAGTTTTTGTCCTAATTACTAATGTAAAAAGTCTATCCTGGAAAAGCTGAATGACAAATGAATATAAATACTTTTTTTTTTAAATCCATCTCCTTTCTGCTTTTAATAAATGCTGTCTTTATATCTCTCCATACCCTTGAAGCTTTTTAATGGGCTGCCAACTAAATTTCTTGTATATCAATAACACCCCAAAGTGTGAGGGACTGTCAAATTATCTTCCTTAGTTTTAGTGTAAAGTAAGAAGTTCTAGACATTGAAAGTACTAGAGACCTTTCTCCTATAATTCTCTTCAAATTTTGCTATTGAAGGGCCATAATGTATCTTTTGATGAAAAAGAAAATTCAGAATTGTATTTTGTGAATTTCATTGTCATTTACCCCCCAAATCACCTACTCATTTGTCATTTTTACCCCTAATTTTAGACTCATCCTTTATAAAGGTCAGGATAACTATAATGCCTTCTGATAACCCCAGGGCACTATGCATTGGGCAACATCCTATTCTTCTTCTCTCCCACCCTCAATAGACCCATGTTTACTCTAAATAAATTTCATTACAGATGACCCAAATTTTTGTTCTCCTAATGGGGAGAAGATTTTCTTAATAGGGTAAAGACTTTTAATTTTCACAAATTTGATCAAATTTAACTTTACCAAGCAGCAATCATGTGGATTATAATGTGTTTCATATTGGACATACTAAAATGAAAAGCAACACAGCTCCTACCCACAAAGTGTGTGCAGTGTTAAGGAATCCATTAATATATCTATGAGTGCTCACTCTCAGGTATTGTAATGTCGGAAAAACTGAGGCAGGAGAGAGATTAAAGAGTTTTTAATATTTTATTAATGGGAGAGTAAAATTGACTAGACAGGACTCTTGTCTCAAATTATCCAGTCAGACAGAGATAAAGATATACTGGGATCAAGGAATCCATGTTGGTCCCAGGGCTGGAGGAGACTGTCATCCCAAAAATCCAGCCACCAGCATCCAGCCACCAGCCGCCAGTCTCCAGCAATGAATGGAGGAACCCCAACTTCTTAAATACCTTTTCTCTAAACAAAGGAAGGGCTAAGAAGCACGGGAAAAACTTAAGTCAGGATGGGGGACCTAAAAACCCAGAGACAGGATGTCTGAATACAAAGAAGTAAAGATATCA
Source organism: Antechinus flavipes (assembly GCF_016432865.1). Classification (NCBI taxonomy): domain Eukaryota; kingdom Metazoa; phylum Chordata; class Mammalia; order Dasyuromorphia; family Dasyuridae; genus Antechinus; species Antechinus flavipes. The sequence continues at coordinate 47,975,642 of NC_067403.1, forward strand.
GTGAGGTATCCTGGAATATTTTAGAGGGATATTGTAAATTCTTGAGGACAGAAAAGAGTCAGGAGGTCTACTCCCTTGTTTATCTTGCTAATTTATAACCTTACAGCAAATAGTCCTCAGTCTTAGTGGGCCAGAGGGACATTTACAACTAAAGAGATTGAGACAGAACAATTAAGGAAACTGAGACAAGGGAAACTCGTATAGGCAAACTGAGTCAGGACAGTTAAAGAGAACTGTGGCATAACAGTATATACCAGATTTCATCATTTTAACAGCAAATATACTCTAGGATTGTTGAGATGACAAAATGAGTTATTTGTAAAGGGCTTAGGAAATCATATGTTATTGTTATTATTATTATTATCATTGTTATCGCTATTATTATTGAATGCAATACATGACATGTATATCATAACATAGCAAATTTATTTTCTTTAAAAAAGACCTGAACATATTATTATCTTAACGAACTTCATTGCCTAATACTTAATATTTGAAAGGAAAATGCAAATTTTGATAGAGAAAAGAATACAAATTTAAATTTTAACTTCTACAAAGGCACAGAAATTTGAGATGCAATAAGGTCCTAAGAATTACTTTCAATCATTCCACCCTTGTGAAATCCTTCTCTTCCTTCAAGTTCCAAATCAAGGTGCAACTGTTTCTATGAACACTTCACTAATACTATAAGTTTAAAATGGAGTCTCCTTTTCCAAATTTTCTTAAAGCATTTTATTAAGAATTCTTTTTTTCATAGTATATCATGTATTTCAACAAGAGCCAATATGGGTTATTGAGCCATTCTATTTGTAGGAATTACGTGGCCAAATGCACTGAGCTGGGAAAACCTATGATAAAAGCAAGGAAAAATGAAAAGTCTACTTTGAATTTATCATATACCTATCAAGAAGAACAATGACTGATGCTTATTAAATAGTTTGAGAATATGTGATAAATGGAAATTCTAGGTAATTTGACATGGTCAAACTAAGCAAACAGAGTAAAATATTCCTATGCATGCAAATTGTGAAATATTAGTGTATATTAACTGGAATGATTATGGTGGTAGAAGTAGGCATGTATTAGATGAAATAATTGAGATATAGACATAATATTATGCTTAGAATGAAAAAGATTTAGATTTGAATCACATTTAAATCCTTTAGTATCAAAGAAGCAGAAATTTATTATTAAACCTAGAAAGCATCTCTTCCAGTATCTCTACTGTATCACTGAAATACAGAAAATGTAAGCAATTTGACAGGATGAATAAAGGCAGTATCTAGCAAAGCTGAAATTCAAAACAAGACATTTGATTCCAAACCCAGATTATTTCTCTCTATTAACACAGAATTCATTGTAATTCGGGATTTCTCATCTCTTTTCTGGATTATAGCTCTAGCCTTCTCAATTAACTTGCTACTTTTTCTCTACTACCCTTCATCTACATACTAATCTGAGACCCTGCCAAAGTAGTGTATAATTATTAAATGCTTAACAAATATTTGTTAAAAGAATGGGTGACTGACTGAATTATTCTCAAATCTATCTCAAATTAGCAATTATGAATAGAATATGCTCAATAAACTCATTTTTTTTCTGATGATGTTATTACAAGTATGCATTATTCTCCAATTATTACACTAATGTTTTGCATGACTGTTCATGTGTTTAGAGTTATTTGCTTTTTAAATGGCTATTTTGTTATTTCTATTATATCCACTCTTCTTAATATTTCAATTTCTACTACTAAATTGTTATTACTTAGGAGATGCTCTCATATGCTTCTTGAATTAGTAAATTTAATTACACATACATATTTAAATTTTCCTTTGACATGAGAGATACTAATAGATGCTTCTCACTAAATAAATAACACTGAAACAAAAATAAATTGCATTTTAGGGGTATATATGTATGTGTGAATGTGTGTGTGTGTGTGTGTGTGTGTGTGTGTGTGTGTATGTGTGAATTTGGATTGATGACCATGTTCAGGAATGTAGACTTTGCTAAGTTGGACCAATCCATAAGGCAAACTTAATTGCATTCATTTTCTCAGAAAGCACTAAATTCTTAGAACCTGAAATTCTACTTATATGTATGTTTAGAAGCAAGGTTAAATTATTAGAAAACACATTATCTTAAACTGGAAAATATTTTTGAGATAAAACAAGCCAATCTCATTATTTTACAGGTAAGAAAGTGAAGGGATAGGATGAAGTGACTTCAATATTACATAAATAGAAGTTGTAGTAAACATTTGAAAGCAAATTTTGAGACTTCAAATTATTGCATTTTCAACTGTACCAATTTCTACCTTGCCATGGAATTATGAAGGTTTAAAAGGGATTTTAAAAATCATCTAGTTTAATGTGGTTTCTCAATGTGGAAAGTGGGAAGGGAGGAAAGGATAGAATCTGAACTCAGAATTTTAAAAACAAATGTTAAAATAGTTTTACATGTAACAGGGGAAAATACACTATCAAATATATAAGGAAAAACCAATACTGCTGTCACTGTATATTAAAAATTGTCTAGGTTAGTTACTATTTCATATGAGGAATATGAGACCCCTGAAGTATAATTAACTTGCCCAAGAATATTATCTTGTACATATTGGTAGTAGTACTCAAATCTAATCCTAATGACATAGGATCATTAGGAACAGAGGTGTTTGGAGAAAATATACTAGTCATTACAATTTTAGCTTGTCTGATAAAGTTAAGTAACTTTAGAACTCTATCCAAGAGAAAACCTATTAACAGCCAATTTAAATTCTTATACATCCCCAAAGATATTGGGGAGAAGTTAAGATGAGGAATGAATAGAATTTGTCACACTGCTGAAACTAGTCCTCAAAGATATGTAAAAGAGAAGTAGAACAAACAATAGTCTTACAAAAAAAAAAAATAAAAAAATAACAACAACAACAACAAAAAAAACTTAGTCTGTTATGATATGAAATGGTAAGTGTGTTTCTTTATTTATGTTAGTTTGTTTACTTATTTGTTTCCAGTTGCATACCATTCTTAGTCCTTAGGGATGAATTGATTAAAGCAGGAAATGAACACTAATTTTAAAATGGAAACAATATTGTTGGGGAGAAGTTTTAGAGACACTTCAAAATGGAATTGTTTTCTTATTGTTCAGTTGTCACGTAACAAAAGCAATTTTTATTGGCTGAGGATCAAAGTTCTTATCTATTTTCCCAATCAGCAAGTTGTCTTTAACCCTAGATAATTATTTCACTATCATTGCTCCTGATAAGGTTTAGCTTTAGGGAACCAAAATGAAATTCAGATGGTCAGGGAGTTAAATGATAAGGTCTAGTGGCAGATTGGGGGTTCAGGGAAACAAATGGAGAGGTTTGGCTCCCCTGCAACTCCTTGGGATTTGGTGAAAGGTTAGGGAGTTTTGGGGATTCCCTTCTGGAGGTGTGGAGGTTCTTTGTAAAAGAATTTACAGACCCAAAAAACTAAATTGATAAAAGATTATTATGGGGATTGGAAGTAGGTTAGAAATCCTGACTGAGAGGCATAAAGTCTGGTTAGGAAATAGGTGAGGATAAAGAGAGGATTGGCATTGGAAAGAGTATTCCTGTGGACAGAGACTCCTTGGCATAGCCTAGCATGGCATAGCTTAGCATGACATAGTATGGCATGTTTCGAACCACTGCAAAGAGAAGGGTTTTAGTTTGGCTCTTTTATACTGAGAGCTTTGGCTATAAGCTGAAGGGGGGTCGTGGGTGGAGTGCCAAGTTGACTCATCTCTGGGTTTCAGCTTGAGCTGGAAATTGAATTGAATTCAATGAGTTTCAGGACTGAGCCTACTCCACCCAAATAATAAGGATGAAACTGTTTGTTCCTAGAGGCAGGCTCCCTCACTGAGGCAGAGTTGAAAGAAATTTTCTCCTTCAAGGATTTTTAGAGTTTTGGGGTCCCCTCTTCACTCTTATTCTTGCTGGTATGACTGCTACTGATTTTAATTTAGTAATTTTTGCCTGTTGTATTCTTTACAGATTAGATAAATGATAAATAGATAGATGATAGATGATAGAAAAATGGATAGATGGATGTTTACAAATGCATTTGTGTATATAGAAATTTCTCAGTTCATAAAAAAATGTATCAAGCAAATTGAAATATACATAAAGATTTCTGAAAGGCATCTGCATTACAAAAAAATCTACAAAAAATCTTTATGCAAACTAGATGCAAAGATGCAAAAGAAGAATAAACTGTGGAAAGCTGACAAGTACTTATAAATCATTTTCTACCTCTCTCCAGACAACAAAGGATACTGTACTCTCCTGTTGTTCAATATTGATCTTTATATTTTCACCATGACTGGTGGCAAAAATTCTCATGAGGGGAAAAGTGAACTATCTTATAAGCATAACCAATATACTTGGAAATGGAAATGAATATAATTTGAAAACATGGAGTACAAAAATTGTAATCAATAAGCACATATAAGTATCAGGAGAAGCTGCTTGGTCAGATATTGAAAGTGCAAAAATGTTCCTAAATTTTCTGGAATTATCTAATTGTCAATTATATCTACACATAATAGGCAAAGGTCCCCAATTGTCAAAGCAAATCTTAAATGTGGACAAAATCTACAACTTCATGAAGGGAAAATAACAAACCAATATAAAAAATTACGTGGGTGCATAAAGAATGCAAAAATAGAGGAGCACTTTTCATTGGAGAAAATGCATAAAACAGTCACAAATTAAAACCCATTCTTGTGCATCACTCAGAAAATCCCAGACCACTGAAAGGAATCAGCAAATGCTACATTACATGTGCAGTGCATTGTTTTGCCCTAAAGCCTGGATAACCCTTATCATGTTTGAACAATGGTTTATGTACTGTTTCATTCTCTGAGTCAAAAAGTTGATAATGCTAATAGCATTCCTTTTAAGATCCTACTTATTTTTGATAATTTCCCAGGTTACCCTGCCTTCCAGGAAGATTTTTAATGAAAATGCAAGTTATCAACCTTCCTCCTAATGCTACCTTATTATTGTGATCTATGATCAGGGAATGATTTTGAGTTTCAAAGTCTTTTGTTTATTCACTATATCTTCCCACACAATTGTACCTTTAAATGTCAATAAGGACTAGGCATTGAAAGATTTCTAAAAGTCCTATGATATTTAACAAGAAATTCAGAATATTACAAAGGTATAGGAAGACGTAGCAGAAACATGTATGAAGAAAGTTTTGGGGGAAAAGATGTACCAGCAGTTCCTTCCTGATTTTCCTATATTTCACAAAGATGAAACTTTTGAAAAATAGAAGATTGTGAAATTAACACAAGAATTGGAACAATAAGTAGATGAGAATGATGTGAAGGATTTAACTCTCAAGCAGAACTGTCAAATGAGGATCTGATTGAAATGTTACCTACAAAGATTGCAAAAGAAGAAAATTAATCTTTGAAACTCGAATCAAACTAAAAAGATTCATAATGAAATAACTGGCAGAAGCATTTAAGCATTTGAGTGATTTTTTTTTTTTTGTATATTGAAATAATGGATCCAAATATTTCAAGAATTGACAAGTTCAAAGACTGGAAGACAAAGCCAGCATGGTGGTGTAAGGGAAGGGAATTTCCTAAGCTGTCCCAAATTCCCTTCCAAAAATCTTTAAAATAATCCCTCAAAATGAAATGTGGACCAAAAAAAGAATGGAATGAGACTATTGTACAACCCAAAAAAGCTTTGGTTATCTGTGTCTCTGGGATCATATTATAATGCAGTCCTGCACAGGCCATATCAGCACAGGATATGCCTCAGCAAGCCAGCATCAGTCCTTGAGGAGGACTCAATGTGGTTTTTGAAGGTCTCAGGCTACATATGTTAAGGAGGATGTCAGAAAGAGGGAATTTACTAGGACACTTTTGCTGGCTCTAAGTTCAGGCCTTTCTGTTTCACTGGATATAGTTCCTTTGGTTAATACCCTAAAGGCAAGGAAGATCACAAGTACACTCAAGTGTATAGCCATACAAAAATCGGAATCCTGGTCATAACCCCAGTGTGGAAAAGAATGCTTATGATCATACACAGGCCAGAACACAGGACAAGAAAGTAATAAATGCACCTCATCTGATATCATATGGTTAGAAAAATGGAAAATTATTGATGTGTAGAACTAGCTCTGAAAATAGCAGCATGAATTACTTGAGGCTCGGGATGGTACTCCAGACAACACCAGGACAGACTCCCTTTTTAATATAAAATTAAGAGTTAAGAAATGGTCTATAAACAGCCAACAACAATTATAAGAATCTGACTGCAGAAAGTTAATATTGTGAAGGTATTTACAGCCACAGATGAAGACAACAAAATCAAAACAACTACATTCAGAGCCACAAAAAATGTGAATTGATCTCAGCCACCTGCAAAAAAAAAAAAAAAAAATTCTGGAAGAAATTAAAAAAAAAAAAAACATTTTAACATTAAATAAGAAAGATTTTTAATTTTATTTATTTTTATTTTTAATAGCTTTTTTTTTTAACAAGTTATATGCATAGGTGATTTTACAACACTGACAATTGTCAAACCTTTTGTTCCACTTTTTCTCCTCCTTCCCCCCATCCTCCCCACCATGGCAGGTTGACCAATACATGTTAAATATGTTAAAGTATAAATTAAATACAACATAAGTATACATGTCTTAACAGTTATTTTGCTGTACAGAAAGAATCAGACTTTGAAATAGTGTACTATTAGCCTGTGAAGGAAATCAAAAATGCAGCCGGACAAAAATAGAGAGATTGGGAATTCTATGTAATGGTTCATAGTCATCTCCCAGAGTTCTTTTGCTGGGTGTAGCTGATTCAGTTCATTACTGCTCTATTGGAACTGATTTGAAAAATTTCTTATTGTTGAAGAGGGCCACGTCCATCAGAATTGATCATCATATAGTATTGTTGTTGAAGTATATAATGATCTATCTCCTGGTCCTGCTCATTTCTTTTTAATAATCTTTTATTTACAGGTTATATGTATGTGTAATTTTACAGCAATGACAATTGCCAAACCTCTTGTTCCAATTTTTCCCCTCCTTCCCCTCACCCCCTCCCCCAGATGGCAGGATGACCAGTAGATGTTAAATATATTAAAGTATAAATTAGATACACAATAAGAATACATGACCAAACCGTTATTTTGCTGTACAAAAAGAATTGGATTCTAAAATATTGTACAATTATCCTGTGAAGGAAATAAAAGATGCAGGTAGGCAAAAGTAGAGGAACTGGGAATTCAATGTATTGGTTCTTAATCTTCTCCCAGAGTTCTTTTGGTGGGCGTAGCTGGTTCAGTTCATTACTGCTCCATTAGAACTGATTTGGTTCATCTCATTGTTGAGGATGGCCAGGTCCATCAGAATTGGTCATCATATAATATTGTTGTTGAAGTATATAATGATCTCCTGGCCCTGCTCATTTCACTCAGCATCAGTTCATGTAAGTCTCTCCAAGACTTTCTGAAATCATCCTGTTCGTCATTTCTTACCAAACAATAATATTCCATATTATTCATATAATATAATTTATTCAGCCATTCTCCAATTGATGGGCATCCACTCAATTTCCAGTTTCTGGCCACTACAAAGAGGGCTGCCACAGACATTCATGCACATACAGATCCCGTTCCCTTTTTTAGTATCTCTTTGGGATATAAGCCCAGTAGTTACACTGCTGGATCAAAGGGTATGCACAGTTTGATAACTTTTTGAGCATAGTTCCAAATTGCTCTCCAGAATGGTTGGATGTATTCACAATTCCATCAACAATGTATTAGTGTCCCTGTTTTCCCTCATCCCCTCCAATATTCTGCATTATCTTTCCCTGTTATTCTAGCCAGTCTGACAGGTATGTAGTGGTATCTCAAAGTTGTCTTAATTTGCATTTCTCTGATTAATAATAACTTGGAGCATCTTTTCATATGGCTAGAAATAGTTTCAATTTCTTCATCTGAGAATTGTCTGTTCATATCCTTTGATGGTCTTATTCATTTCACTCAGCATCAGTTCATGTAAGTCTCTCCAGGCCTTTCTGAAATCATCCTGCTGGTCATTTCTTACTGAACAATAATATTCCATAATACTCATATACCACAATTTATTCAGCCATTCTCCAATTGATGAGCATCCACTGTTTCCAGTTTCTGGCCACTACAAAGAGACCTGCCACAAACATTTTTGCACATACAGGTCCCTTTCCCTTCTTTAAGTTTTCTTTGGAATATAAGTCTAGTAGAAACACTGCTGGATCAAAGGGTATGCACAGTTTGATAATTTTTTGAGCATAGTTCCAAATTGCTCTCCAGAAGAAAGATTTTTAAAAAGTGAATTAAAGTTAAAAAAAAAACAACAACAACAACACATGGGACACAAAAAAACTGGGGAAAATGTTTAAAAATAGAATGGGGCAGAAAATTTTAAAAGAGACAGAAAAAAAAATTGAAAAGAAGAACTCCTTAAAAAGCAGAATTGACCAAATTGAAAAGTGCTACATTCACTGCAGAAAATGACTCAATATTCAGGGAAAAGGAGCAAATAGAAATAGATCTGTATACAAAAAGTTACTATGGTGATAGGGCAGATCAAAATCCAAGGTCTTCAAGAAAAATAAGAATTTGGCTCCAGCTATAGAAGATTTTAAAGGAGATTTTGAAAATCAAGTAAGAGAGGGAAAAGAAAAACTGGGAAGAGAAATGAGGGTGCTGCGAAGGGAAATGTAAAAAAACCAAAGTAGAGAAGAATGCCTTAAAAAATAACATTGATCAAATGGGAAAGGAAGTATAAAAGCTCCCTGAGGAAAATATTTCCTCAAAAATTAGAACTGAACAAATGAAAGCTAATAAATTTATGGGAAATCAAGAAATGATAAAACAAAGCCAAAATAACAAACAACAACAAAAAAAAGCAATATGAAAATATCTCATTGGAGAAACAATTGACCAAGAAAACAGATCCAGGAGAAGAAATTAAAAATATTGTGCTATCTGAAAGTCATGATAAAAAAAAGGGGTGCTTAGATGTCAGCTTTCAAGATAAATTTAAGGAAAATTGTCTTGCTGTTCTATAACCAGAATATTAAATAGAAAGTAAGTATTATATAGAATCCACCAATCACTTTCTGAATGAGCTGCCAAAAGGAAAACTCCAAGGAACCTCATAGCTAAATTCCAGAACTCCCAGTTAAAGGAGGAAAATATTGCAAGCATTCAGAAAGGAACAATTCTAGTATGGTGGAGTCACAATCAGGATAACACAAAATTTAGGAACTTTTACTTTAAAGGATCAGAGAACTTGGAGTAGCATATTTCAGAGAACAAATAACTAGGATTACAACCAAGAAACATCTACCCAGCAAAATCAAATATAATCATTTAGGGGGAAAATTGATCTTCAATTCATTTTTCATCTCATAACTTCACAAGTCATCTTCAAACATTTTGATGAAAAGACCAGAGTTGAATACAACATGTGACTTTCAAGACTCACATGACTCAAGAGAAGTATAAAAAGGTAATTAGGAAAGGAAAATCATAATGAATTTAAGAAGGTTAATCCATTTACATTCCTACATGGGAAGATACTTGTAACTCATAAGAACTTTGTCATTATTAGTGAAGTTAGAAGGAATCTATATAAACAGAAAACACAGGTAAGAGTTAAACATGAAGGGATAATATGTCAAAATAATTATATTAAGGAATGAGAGAGGATTGTATTAGGAGAAAGGGAAAGAGAGTTAGAATGTAGTAAATTTTCTATAGTAAATTATTAAATGAGATGAGAAAAAGCTTTTACAGAGGAGAAGAGGGAAGAGGAGAGGTGTAAGTGAACCTTATTCTCATTAGAATTGATTCAGAGAGGGAATGCCATACCAACTCAATTGGATATAGAAATCTTTCTTATCCTACAAGAATGTTGGCAGAAAGAGGGATATGAAAAGATAGGAAAGTGATGGGGGGGGCAGATTGGTGGAGATTAGTCAGAAGCAAGATAAAGGACAGGGTGAAAGGAGAAGAAGAATAAAATAAATGGAAGGGAGAGAAAATATAGTTGACAATAATGTTTCTGAAAAGAATTTTAAAGTATTTTTTTTTTTCTGATACAGTCCTCATTTCTCAAACATACAGGAAACAGAGGCAAAATTATAAAAATAAGAACCATTCCTCAAAAGATATATACAGTTTTCACATAAAGTAATAAAAAGTATGTATAACCATATGAAAAAAAAAAGTTACTATTGATTGAAGAAATGCAAATTAAAAGAATTCTGAGGTATTGCCTTATATCTATTAGGTTGGCTAATAGGCCAAAAAAGGAAAATGACAAATAATAAAGGGACTCTGGGGATAAGGAGACTTTAACACATTGTTAGTGGAAATGCAAATTAATTCAACCATTAGGTAGAGAAATTGTGAACTATGCCCAAAGGGCTATGAAATAGAAATGGGAAGAATCCTCCCAAAATAAATCCAAAAATGAAAAATCCCAGGAATATTATAACTAAAAAAATTCCCAGGTCAAGGAGAAAATACTTTAAACTGCCCAAAAGAATAAAAGAATATATCAAAGCAGCACAGTCAGAATGTCAGAATTACAAAGGATTTATGATCTTCCATATTAAAGGATTAGAAAGCATTTGCATTTACTAGAACATTCAGAAGAGCAAAGGAACTAGGATTACAACCAAGAATCAAGTAGCAAAATTGAGTTCACTCTTTCAGGGAGGAAAGTTCCTTCCTTCCTTCCTTCCTCCCTCTCTCTCTTTCTTCCTTCCTCCCTCTTTTCTTCCCTCCCTTCCTTCCTTCCTCCCTTCCTTCCTTCCTTTCTTCCTCCTTTCTTTCCTTTTTTCCTTCCTTCCTTCCTTCCTTCCTTCCTTCTTTCCTTCTTTCCTTCCTTCCTTCCTTCCTCCCTCTCTTCCTTCCTTCCTTCCTTCCTTCCTTCCTTCCTTCCTTCCTTCCTTTCTTTCTTCTTCTTCTTCTCATCTACTACTCCTTCTTCTACTTCCTCACCCTCTCCCTTTCCTTTTTCCTTTCCCCCTTTCTAAATATTGCAGTATAAAAAGATATCATTAGAAGGAAGAAGATTAAAAAAATAAGAAGAAAGAGAAAATGGAGGGTCAAAGGAAATGAAGGAATTATTCAGGGATTTGGCAAGAAGGGATGAAAAACACAAATCAATTGCCTGTATTTAGAAGCTTTAAATTAATGACAGGTATGGATTTGTTTAATCTTGTATATATTTATTATATAAATTTAAACAAAGCATATATATATAATGTTTAGTTATCTATACCATATGTATATATGGATGTATATGTACTTTTAAGATATTTTTCTCCTAACTATCTGGTACTCAGCAGCGGAATGATAATTAATCCATTTTGATGTCCTTAATGACTGAATTACATTGACTATTCAATGGTCTTATTAATTTCTTGACAATTGAACTGAACCAGTTTGGAAATGGTCACTTCAATGTGACATTTAGAGAAAGCTTAAGATGAATTTTTCCTAATGAAAAGGAATAATATTATTTACTTGAAACATATTGTGAGGATTAATCAGATACCGCTTATTAAACTGTATGACATTTCTCAAGTGAAAAGAACTCTCTGGAAGGCATATTATCACTACTAATTGTGCAAATTATTTTCCACTTAAGTGCATCACTCATCTATTCATTCCATTGTTATGAAAAAATAGCCTGCCCTGTCTAATTTTCCTGAAGTAATATAATATCACACTCCGAGGTCACTGTCATTGACATTCAATTTTATAATGGAAAAGGACAGTGAATTTTATGATTTTCATTTATAGGGAAAATTAGTAAAATACAAAAGATTATATATATAATATATATATATAGTCATTCAAAGATGTGTCATGGATCTCAGTCCTGATTTTTTCAAGCAGTTATTAGCAAGATACAAAATGGGTATGAAGACATTAATGTATTGCAAGCAAGAACATCTGTACAACCTTCCTAGAGCAGTTATGACCTTCCTCTGACTTTGAATAAACCTCAATATATCCTCTCTGCTTTAGGTTCTCCACATGTAGCAGGAGAATGATAAATCTGTCCTTTGTAAAAGAAAGAGAACTGATTTGAGTTTATGGAAATTTGTGACTAATTTTTTATAGAAAATAAATTGAAGAAAATGTGTATCTGAGAATAAAATTAATCCTGAACCTCAGAGATACAAGCATTTTCATCTAAAGTTTCCTTTAAGTCTTGTTTTTTTCTTTAGTAGTTCAATAAATTACTAAACTATGAGACTTTAACATCTACATTGATTGTAATATATATATAACATGTACACATATATATAATCTTAGTTTAATCCTTGATGAAGAATTTAACTTTATTTCATGTCACTTGATCAGAATTGCTAAAAAATATCTTCTTTTCTGTTATAGTTTCTAAAATGTGGCATTTAGAAATAAACATGATATACCAAATATAGTTTTAAAGGAGCATTATGAAGTACATTATTTCTTTCAATGTCTTGAAGATTGTGATTTTGATAATGAAAGTTAACTTCATGTTATCTTGTTTTGTTTTGTTTTATTTTCCTGTTATGCCATATTCTTTCCTCATAATCAGTTTGTAGTATCTATTAAACATGCTAGATTAAAAAAAAGTTTTTTAGGTACACACTAACTCCTTCATCTTAAAATTGTATATTTTATTATTTGAGACCATTTGTAACATTTTACACTTATTCTTATTAAATTTTACCCTCTTATATTCTGATCATTATTTTTGTTTGTTAAAATGATTTTGAATTTGGAACATGTAGCATATGATTTAACTTTCTTTAAATTTTGTGTTATTTTTAAATTTTATGAACTTGTCATTTATGTCTTCATAAAGTTCTTGCTGGAAATGTGAATACACCAAGATGAAGGATACATTCTTGTAGTTACATCTATAAAGCTTATCTTTGTAAAAAAAAATTACTTAGGTAGATTGTATCTATGATAAAGAGTATAAAAAGAAAGTAAAACTACTTAATACTTCCTTTTATTTTCTTTAGTGAAAATATAAAGATCAGAAAAGGATACTCTTTTGCAGCTAACTCTTCTCTTATAATTAGCATATCCACTTAGTTTGAACTTCATAAAACATCCTTTTGTCCACTCAAGTGTTAAATACTCCCTAGAGGTTGTCCTCCCCATTTTCTGAGCTTTCTTTTGTATAATGTCTCCCTCACCCCCATTTGTTTGTAAGTTTCATGAAGTTATGAATTGTCTTTCTTAAATATATACATTGTACCCAGCACAGTGCCTAATATAAATAAATAAATATAACTAAAATAGGTGTTTTTAAAATTTATAATCATTTATTGAAATGAATCACTGTCATGTATCCCAAGATGTATCCCAAGGAAATCATAAAGGAGGGAAAAGGACCCACATATGCAAAAAATGTTTATAGGAGCTCCTTTTGTAGTACCAAATAATTGAAAAAGTCACCATCAATTGGTGAATGGCTGAACAAGTTGTGGTATATGAAGATAATGGAATATTATTATTTTATAAAAATGATGAAGAACTTGATTAGTAGAATGTCCTGAAAATATTATCCCCAGGAATATGGCCTTTCCTACTTTCAATTTTCAATGACATTGTTTTAGTATTCTTTACTAATTCTTTCAGTGTCTTGGAATAAATTTATTTCAAACTCTTGATTTAGAATCAATAAAAATATTTAAATGTTATTTGACCCTCTTCTATTTTAACTTTGATGCCAATTGTTTTTTTTTTATCCTTTTCTGATCTTTATATTTTCATTAAAGAAAATAAAAGGAAGTATTAAGTAGTTTTACTTTCTTTTTATAATCTTTATCATAGATACAATCTACCTAAGCAATGCTTTTATCTTTTTGTTTTCTCTTGTTTATAACATAGCTAAAAAAAGTTCTCTAATACACATTTCATTTGATCACTCACAAGAATGTAGCCATTTATCTTTGTGTTATCTTTATTTCTTGTTCTCTTAAGAGTGTAGTAGAGAACTGCTATGGCAGATTAAGCAGAAAATCACATGATCTCTTCAGAATTCACCTGATTATAATGGCATACTATTTTTGCTATAAGAAATGACAAGCAGAAGAAATGGATTAGTCTATCAGTGGAATAGGTTAGGTTCACAGGTCAAAAGAGTCAGTGACTATAGTAATCTACTGTTTGACAAAGACTGCCCTTTTGGGATAAGAATTCATTATTTGATAAAAATTGCTGGGCAGATTGAAAATTTATATGGCAGAAACTGGGCACTGACCCACATCCAACATTGTATACCAATATAAGATCTAATAGATTCATGCTTTAGATATAAAGAGTGATTTTATAAGCAAATTAGAAGAACAAAAAATAGTTTACCTTTCAGATCTATGAAGACAGTAAGGAATTGTGGCCAAAGATCTGGAGTACATTATTGAACACAAAATAGATAATTTTGATTATTTTAAGTTAAAAAGGTTTTGTATAAGCAAAACCAGTGCAGATAAGGTTATAAGGGAAGCAATAAACTGGGGGAAATGTCCAATTCAAGGGTTTTGATAAAGGCCTCATTTATAAAATATATAAAGAATTGACTTAAATTTTTAAGAGTTGAAACCAATCTTCAGTTGATAAATGGCCAAAGGATATGAACAGACACTTTTCAGATAAAGAAATTGAAACCATTTCTAGTCATATGAATAGATGCTCTAAAATCACTATCGCTGAGAGAAATAAGACAATTCTGAGGCATCACTATACACTTCTCAGATTGGCTAAGAGGAGCGGAAAAGATAATGAGGAATGTTGGAGGGGTTTGGGGAAAACAGAGACACTAATGCCTTGTTGGTGGAGTTGTAAATGGATCCAGCCATTCTAGAGAGGAATTTGGAACTAAGTCCAAAAGGCTATCAAAGTGTGCATTCCTTTTGATCCAGCAGTGTTTCTAGTGGGCTTATATCCCAAAGAGATCATAAAGGAGGGAAAGGGACCTACATGTGCAAAAATGTTTGTGGCAGCCCTCCTTATAGTGGTAAGAAACTGGAAACTGAGGAGATGCCTATCATTTTGAGAATGGCTGAATAAGTTATGGTATATGAATGTTATCCAGTATTATTGCTCTATAAGAAAGAATAAGGATAATCATTTGAGAAAGGCCTGGAAAGACTTGCATTAACTGATGTTAGGTGAAATGAGCAGAACCAGGAGATCATTGTAGACAACAATAACAAGACTATACAATGCCCAATTCTGATGAAAATGGCTCCTTTCAACAAGGAGATGATTCAGGCGGGTTCCAATGGTTTTGTGATGAAGAAAGAGCCATCTACACCCAAAGAGAGATCTGTGGGAACTGAGTGTGATTCATAACATAGCATTTTCAATCTTTTTGTTGTTATTTACTTCCATTTTGTTTTCTTTCTCATTTTTTTTTCCTTTTTGATCTGATTTTTCTTGTGCAACACAATAATTGTAGAAATGTGTGTAGAAAAATTGCACATATTTAACTTTTATTGAATTACTTGCCATGTAGGGAAGGGAGTGAAGGAAAAGGGATTTTGCAAGATTTTGCAAGAGTCAATGTTAAAAAATTATCCATGCATGTATTTTGAAAATTAAAAAAAAAGCTTTAACAAAAAAACGCAATAAAATAAAATAAATGATGAGCAATATGTTTTTAGAAGAACCTTGAATTGTTGCTAGGTGAAATAAACAGAACCAAGAGAACATTGTGCACAGTAACAGCAGCATCATGTCATTATTAACTATGGATGATTTAGCTCTTTTCAACAGTACAATGATCCAAAAAAATCCCCAAAGATTCATACTTTAAAATGATCTCTATATCCACAGAAAATACTGACTGAATCTGAAAACAGACTCAATTTTCATTTTTTACATTTTTTTCTTTTGGTCTATTTTTTTCATAACATCAGTAATATGGACATATGTTTTACATAATTGCACATATATAGCCAATATCAGATTGCTTATCTTCTTAGGGAGAAGTAAATTTGCTTATCATCTAAGAAAATGAGTGAGAAATTAAGAAATATTTTTAAAAATTGCATGTTTAAAATATCTACATGTAATTGGGGAAAAAAAACAATTTTAAAAGATGGTGGTAGAGCATATATTTTAAGCTACAAAGTGTCTTGGAACTGTCAGCATTAAAAAATGAGCTTTTGAAGTACAAGTATATTGGTATCACTGAAGCACTGCATAATTTCCCAAGTGAAATCCAAGTGGATCTATCTCATTTTCATTTATAACTCCTATCCAAGATGTTAGAAAAATAAATAGATAGATACAAGTAAATCGGTATTTAAGTAAGAGAGTTTTATGTTAGAGTTAGTAGATTACTATTGGCCAAATATAGATAATAAAGACAGGAATTTGGAGAAAAGGATAAAGGATCAAGGTACAAAGGAATACTTTTTCTCATGAAATTTTGTTTCTATTTTTCCATTTATTTATTCCAGAAGATCCAAAGTACTTTTTTTTTATTGTTATAGCTTTTTATATACAATATATATGCATGGGTAATTTTTCAGCATTGAGAGTTGCAAAACCTTTTCTTCCAACTTTTCCCCTCCTTTCCCTCACCCCTTCCCTCAGATGGCATGTTAAATATGTTAAAGTATAAGTTAAATACAACATATGTATACATGTCCAAACAGTTATTTTGCTGTACAAAAAGAATCAGACTTTGGAATAGTGTACAATTAGCCTGTGAAAGAAATAAAAAATTCAGGCGAACAGAAATAGAGGGATTGGAAATTCTAAGTAGTGGTTTATAGTCATCTCCCAGAATTCTTTTGCTGGGTATAGCTGGTTCAGTTCATTATTGCTGTACTGACATCACTGGAGGATAACTCTTAAATTAAAGAAAGAAGGCTCACTGAGATCTTAGTCTCCTTCCTTGGCATAAATCATTTTTTTTGAATTATTCTTTTTTTCTAACTTCAAGATACATTGAAAATGGATCTCTTAATATCTTTAAGATTAGCATATCTTTTCCTAGGCATCTATAAATAAGTCTATCACATTTTATCTTCTTGAATGACACTAACACTTTTACCTTTCAAATTAATTTTATCTATTCTTTATAAAGCATGTGAACCTAGAATGTATATATCCCTTGAGAGCTGAGAATAATTTTCCTTTCCTTGCTTTTAACACAATATCTGAGACATGGACGTCTCCAAATCAATGTGTATTGCCTTCCTAGCTGCCTTTTTATTAGTATTGCTCATTAATAGACACTTCCTAGCCAACATCCTGTTACATGTCACCTTTATCATAAGTTGTATTCTGGGATGAGTAGTTGTCAATATCATAGTACTTTCAAATCTGAGAATTTATTTAAATGTTTCTTTCTGAGGTATACTGCTTAGCTTTGGACAAGTGAAAAGTAGTGTATAATAAAGATAACACCATCCCTGCTAGCTTTTTGTCATCCCCTTATATGCAAGGGGTACAATGGTGGCAACAGAAACTCCACAAAGTGTTTTGTTGAATGTTATAACAGAGTCTAAATAATGTAGAAAAATTTTGGACACTCCCACTCTGTTTTTTTCTCATCTCATAAAATTTCATGGCAACAATCTGACTAAAAGCAGAAAGACAGATTCTGCATTGGCCTAGAAGCATTACACTAGGATCCTTGACAGCTTCAAGTTGCTGTCAAAGTATAATCAACCCAGTTACTCTTCTAAATCTGATGCTTTAAAATATATATATATATGGCTTTTATATGGATCAGGAGTGGAAAGTCATTGATTATAACTAGCACATCTGCTCCCTCATAATGTGTCTTAAAATTAATTTCCTGAAGAGATTAATAACTCATTGAAATTCTCTTTACTTGCTGGTTATGTTTCATTCATTTTGGAGACGAATCTGGCACCTTCTTTCTCATAGTGCATCAGAAGAACACATTGATATGTCATGCAATGTGAGTTTTACATTTGATTAGCAGAGACTGAATCATTTTTCTCTGGTTCTTGGTGAGCACTTTAACATGTTAGACTTTTAAAAAAAAATTCTCCATTTCTTTTTATTTTTGGTTTACTTGTTTCCTTTCACATGTTTAGTTCAGTGTGACCACAACAGGATATTGAAAGAATCAATGATATTGCAAGAAAATTTTCCCCACTTTAAATGGCATTTTCGTAGCTGCACACTGTAAAAGGAAATGAAGCTAATTTTCTTACAATTAAAATATTTGGAAGATCATAATCCTTGCAATGTTACATTTCCCACCAAATATTATACTTGTGGAATAAATAGATCTGGTCTTATCTTCATCCTCCATCTATTTATCTATGGAGATAATTTTTTTGGGGGAAAAATATTTTTTCTAGGTTTTGCTATACACCTTTATAAAATGAAAGGATTGTCTATTGTTCTTTAAATAAAAAAAATAAAGAAGAAAAAGGAAATACTAAGCTGTGAGAAAATCTTAACAGCCTGGATTTCTGATGAAGGTCTCATTTCTAAAATATATAAACAAGTGTGTCAAATATATATGAATACAAGTCATTCCCTAATTGATAAATGATCAAAGGATATGAACAATTTTCAAAAGACAAATTAAAGCCATTTATAGTCATATGAAAAAATGCTCCAAATCACAATTGATTAGAGAAATGCAGCTAAAACAACTCTGAGGTGTACCATGTCACACCTCTCAGATTGTCTAAGATGACAAGAAAAGATAAAGATAAATTATGGAAGGGATGTGGGAAAACTGGTAAACTGATGTATTGTTGGTACAATTCTGAAATGATCTAACCATTCCAGAGAGAAATCTGGAACTATGGCCAAAGGGCTATGAAATTGTGCATATCCTTTGACCCAGAAGTGCCATTGCTGGTTGTATCCCAAAGACATCATAAAGGAGGGAAAATGACCCACATGTGCAAAAATATTGTTAGCAGTTATTTTTGTGATAACAAAGAATTGAAAATGAGTAGATGTCCATCATTTGGGGAAAGACTGGAAAACTTGTGCTATATGAATATTATTGTTTTATAAATAATGATGAACAAGTTGATCTTACAAAGGCTTGGAGAAATGTACAAATGGATGCTGAGTGAAACAAGCAGAACCAGGAAGATTGTATACAATAACAGCAAAATTGTGCAATGATCTACTATGAAAGACATGTTTTTTCTCAGTGGTTCAATGATTCAAAATTCAGAGTTCTGGTCCATAACAGGGGGAAGGTAAATTAAGGAGCAGAATTAAAGAAAAGAGTTATCAGGATAGGGAAATCGGTGTATGTAGGAGTGGGGAACTCACACATGCGTGTATGCACATGTGTGTATCTGTGTATGGATATATATATATATATATATACATATATATATATATATATATACATACATACATACACACACACACACACATATATATTCTTTCTTAACTATAGTCTGCTTGGGGGACATGGAGTCATGAAAGGGGAAAAAAGAATAAAATAAAATAAATGTGCATTGTAGAGAACAAAAGAATAACCTACAAGGAAGTAAAGAAAAGATGGACACTCATGGATATAATTTCCTCTACCCTGTTATTATATTATTGTTATATATAAGATTTATATATTGTAATATATTTTGAATCCTTCCTGCCATTCTACAGGGTATGTGGCAATGTTCTGTTTTGTCTTGTTTTGATTTTATTTTGTTTTTCTTTTCTCTATTTCTTTTTAATTCTTTTAAAAAATAAATTCTCAAAATCATAATTACTAAGAGGAAAGGAGAAATTCTCTTTTAAAAAGTTTATTGTGGGGGGGTGCAGCCAAGATGATTGAGAATAGACAGGTCTTGAACTCTTTCTGCCTTTCTTCAGATCAATACCTAATCAAACCTCTGAAGTGGAGTCACAGATATATAATTGGTTAAAATTTATAAGAATACAAGACATTCTCCAGTTGATAAATAGTCAAAAAGATATGAACAGAAATTTTTCACATGAAGAAATTAAAGCCATTTCTAGTCATATGAAAAAATTCTCTGAATCACTATTGATCAGAGAAATGTGAATTAAGACAATTAGGAGGTACCACTATACACATTTTAGTTGACTAAGATGATAGAAAAAGGTAATGATGAATATTGGAGGGAATGTGGGAAAATTGTGTCACTAATACATTGGTGGTGGAGTTGTGAATTGATTCAATCATTCTGGAGAGCACTTAGGAACTATGGCCAAAGGCATATCTTTTGCATCCAGCAATGTGTACTGGGCCTGATCCTAAAGAGATCATAAAGAGGAGAAAGGATCCACATGTGCAAAATTATTTGTGGCAGCCCTTTTTGTAGTGAAAAGAAACTGAAAATTATGTTCAGGTTTAGGTATTTTCCAACCTAAAACATCTTAGGAGGTCAGAAGGAGAGGTCTATGAAACCAGGCGGAGACCAGCCTTCAACACAAGCAGAAAAAAAATTTTTTTAATGTGACTACAAATAAAGTCAAACATTTACATAAATGGTTATTTTTTTAATATATAGTTTGTTTCACTATTTCTTTGTTTCTTATAACTTCATTTCGTTCTCTTTGCCCATTTCTATTTTTTAGAGAGGCATTTTCTGATTTATGAGTCTAGGTCTCCTTTTCTAGTTGATTGACTATTCTTTGTTATGAGTTCAAATGTTGGAGTTCTTGTTCTTCTCAAAGCACAGCCGGTTTAGAGGCTTAGAGCCCTTTGAATATCTCCACATCCAAAGGTTCTGGCCTTCAGACTCTGCCTCTGCTTTCTTCAGCCTCCAACCAACACAGAGATGGAATGTCTCTCTTGTCTCCTTCTGGGGAGCCCAGCCACCAACTACAGTGGTGTGAGATGAAGATGAATCTGGTTGTCCACTGAACTCTCCACTCGTAGCTTTATCCTCTGAAAACCCTTTGTATGCCACCAGAGTCGCTCCTCTCGAGTCCAGCTGAACTCTCTTCTGCGACCAGCCAGCCAAGAGGAAAAAAATGTATTCTGGAATGGCTGTCTCGCCCTATATGTGAATCTTCTGAGAGAATGGGATTATGGGTTTTCTCCCATAGTGCTCTCTGGCCCAAAGAGCTTTAAGGGAGGTGTGGACTCCCTTGAAGTTAGAAAGTGTACTTTGTGAAGCTGGCATACTTGTGGACTCCAATGAGTAAAGGTGTGAACACAAGCCTTGTATTAATTAGTTCTACTTAGTACCTTGTTTCAGGTTCTGGCCAAAATCTTCTTGTAAGATTAGATCAACTCTAATTAGTTAGCAGTTAGTAAGGATTCCAACAATTCTCTTTTATAATCTTATTTTTCTTGCATTATTCTTATTCTGTTTTTTTTTTTAATTCCCTATATCTCTTCCATTTAATTTTTAATATTTCTTTTGAGTTCTATAAATTCTTTTTGGACAGGTAAACATTTAATATTACTCTTTGGGGAAGAGAAGCTTTTTTTAATTTCAGTTTTCTCTTCTTAGGATGAATCCCAATCCTATTCCCATGGTAACTTTTTTTTTGGTTGGGTACTTTCTCCTTTGCCAACTCATTTTTTTTTTTTTTTGTCAGATCTTGTTTGTGTAATCATCTCTATTCCTGGAATAGGGGACTTAATATCTCTGGTTTCACTTCAGCTCTCTCTTCTAATTTGCAATCCCAAACTAAAAAGCTTCTCCTTCCTTCAAGTGTCTGCAGCCCTCAGTGTCCCACATTATCAGTGTGCAAGTCCTTCTCTCCCATGGCTTTGTCTCTGCAGCACAGCTGGACTTGGCATTCCTCATCAGTAGAGGTTTCCTTTGGACTGCAGAGACTCATATCCCTAGTTCCCCATGTTGTCCAGTAGGTGAAAGTTCCTGTTGTTTGTGCTGAGGTTTCCCCGCTTCTGATCTGTTAGTTGCAGATCTCCTGCAAGCTGTTTCTTCAGTGCTAGCCTGGAGGTGTTTACATTTCACATTGGTTAATCCCTCCTCCTTTCCACTATTCTTTCTTTGGGTCTTCTTGCTTTGTTTCAGGACAACTGTAGTTCTTCCCCAAGTCTTCTTTGTTTTTCATTGGTCTGTGTTAAGCCTAAGGGACAATTTTCTTTTCTTTGTGAGGGAAATTAGAGAGCTTGGAGTCTCCTGACTTACTCTGCATCTTCCTACAATTCTCCTTCTTAAATGGATTTTTTCTTAAAAGAATAAGTAGTAGCTCTAAAATAAATAACAAGCATTTTTATAATGAGAATAAAATAAAAGCTTTCCCCCAAAAGATTAATGTAAAGTAAGAATGTCTATTGTCACCATTTTTATTCAAATTTGTAGCAGAAAAGCAATGTATTGCAATAAGATCCATTCCCTTCCCCCCCAAAAAAAAGAAAGAAATGGAAAGAATAAAAAACAAGCACCAAGAAAATAAAACTATCAATCTTTGCATATTATATGATGACATACTTACAGATTCCTAAAGAATCAACTAAAAGACTATTTAGAATAATTAACAACTTTAGCAAAGTTTCAGGATATAAAATATACTCATAAAACCACAGCATTTCTCTACATTATCAACAACATCCAGGAGGAAGAGCTAGAAAAAACAATATTCTCTTTAAAACATTTTAAATAAAAAAAAAACCTAAAAATAAAATAACATTAATAAATAAAGAATAAATAACTTAAAATAAACAGCCAATGTAAAATATCTGGTAGTATACCTGCCAAGGCAAATCCAGAAACCAAAGCAAAACAGTTACAAAATACTGTTCACGCAAATAAAGATGGATAAAATCAACCAGAGAAATTGGTAGTCCAAGGAATAATAAAAACAATAATTTTACCTAAATTATTTATTTGTTTCCATAGCAAACTACCAAAAATCATTTTATATAGCTTAAAAAAAGCAATCAATGAAAAAATGTGAAGTGATGCTACCTACAAGATTTAAAACTATATAACAAAGCAATACTCTTGAAAACAAACAGGTACTAAGAAATAGAGTAGTAAGTCATTGTACCTGATTAAGTGCAAAATGCACAGTTATAAATGACCATAGCAACCTATTATTTGATAAATTTAAAGATTTAAATTTTGAGGATAAGATTTCTGGGCATGGTGGAAAATTATTTCACAGAACATACCCTCTTCCACAGAACATACCAAGAAAAGGTCAACTTGAACATATGCTTTACAAGTAAAAGGTGATATTAACAACAAATTAGGAAAATCCCATTATATCTATGGATAAGGGAAGGATTTATGAACAGATAAGAGACAATGAGGATCATGAGGAGTAAAGTGGATTAATTTGCTTACATTAAATTAAAAAAAAAAAGGTTTTGTGCAAACCAAATATAGCCAAAATTAGAAGGAAAGTAGGAAACTAAGAATTTTTTATAGAGTATCTTATAAAACTTCATTTTAAAATAAAATGGGTACTAAGTTAAATAAATAAAAACAAGAACCTTTCCTCAATTTATAAATAGCCAAGTGATATGAATTACCAGTTTTCAAAAGAAGAAACTTAATAGTTTTATGAAAAAAGCTCCAAATCATTGTTAATTGCAATGTACTTCACTCCTCAATGAATTGATTAATATAACAGAAAAGGAAGTGAACAGATGTTGGAGGGGGTATACAAAAGTTATGACATTAATCACTGTGGGTGGGCTTTTGAACTCATCAAAAAATTATGGATAAAAATCTGAAATTATATTCCAAAGATTATAAAGCCATGCAAAATCTTTGATTCAGGACTATCATTACTAAATATATATCTCAAAGACATCAAAGCTTTGTCTTTGTAAAAAGGTTTTTTTTTTTTTTTTTAAATTGTGGTAGAGATTGTGGTAAGGATTTGGAAATTGAGGGAACGCCAACACCTAAGGAATGGTTGAACAAATTGTGATATATAATTGCAATAAAATGCTCTTATGGTAAAAGAAATAATATGATGATTTTTTAAAAGTCTGGAAAGAATCTCTCTTACTGATGGAACTGTGATTGGGCAGGACCAGACAGGTGTATACAGTGACAGCGATAATATGATGATGACTGATTGTGAATGATTTAGTTGCTCTAATTAATACAAAGACCCAAGACAATTTAATGGAATTCATGATACAAAAAATCATGCACATGCAGGGCATGTTATGGGAAATGAGGAAAGTATGTTTTTCCATAAATCCTACCCCTAGCACTTGAATAACATCTTGTTTTTTTGTTTTTTGTTTTTTGTTTTTTTCCTCCTGAGGCAATTGGGGTTATGTGACTTGCCTAGGGTCACACAGCTAGGACATGTTGAGTGTCTGAAACCAGATTTAGACTCAGGTCCTCCTGAATTCAGGTTTGGTGCTCTATCCACTGTGCCACTTAGCTGCCCCACTTGAATAAGATTAAGCCACTATTAAATACGTTTCACCAAGTGAATCACTAGTAATACTGATAGTTGTAAAGAGCCATATTTACTTTTTTGAATGCCTCATAGAAATATACTAGTTTATACATTAATGTGGCTCTGTAAGGTAGATACCCAATAAAGGATATCTCTTATAATTTTACAGATGGGATATATAGGCAGAAAAGAGTTCAATTAGTCAGCAGAAGATTGAAAATTTGTGTTGTGCATATGCCTTTCTGAAAAAGGCAAACTAACTACTCCAAATTCTCTTAATTATCTATTTTAATTACCCATTTTCTGTTTTCTTTTACATTTAAAAAAAATTTGAAATTAAGATATGATGACAAACCTACCATGATATGATTTCCTGTTGCTGGACTCAAGCTCCAAATCTTTCAGTTTTGAATTGAATTGTAACTAAAGTTCTCCCTTTTTTAATTAATATACACTTGAGAAAAATATTAAGACATCTCAATAAACACGCAGATATTAACTTGCTAGAATGGCATATGTGTATTGTTGATTAAAAAAAAAAAGACCCATTTAGTTTTAAACTGTCACCACTAATAGCAAGGGATTGTCACTTGACAGAAGATGTAATACTGCAATTTTTCATCATGCTTAAAATTCATGAAGCCCTATCAAGACAGACAAATGCTTATTAATTTCTAAATTGCTTTATTGACTTTAATGGCAATAATCCAGACTTTGCTGTCTCCAATAGAGCTATAATTAAAGTGAATTTTTGTTGACTCTTCAATTGTAAAGAATCTATTCTGCATAGAGTACCAAAGATATTGACTCTGCAAATATTTCAAGAGGATGAACTTTATGTAGCACATTGAAATAATCTTAATCAGGTTGTTCTTGGTTGCTTCCAACTTTCTTGCTAGACCCTTTCAAGTCCAACTTAATCTTATAGTGTTTTCTGAGACTTTGTTCCTTTCCACAATTGGTGTGTCCTGGACCTAATAAAGTATCTGCTCACTTATATGTCAAGTTATCTGACACTATATATGATATCTGCTTACTTTGGGTAGTCAATCTCTTTGATTTCTTAGGGCAATGAAATGGTGATATTTTCAATTTGTTTGCCAGAGGCAGAGATTATCTCCCCCCATTCTGTTCTTTTCAATCTCCTTGCTGTCCTTATTATTATATATCATTCAATCATTATAGTCAAGGACCTTTTTGTGCTTGCTTTGAACTGTTAACAAAATCATATTAAGGCAAATTTTGCCTCCTTGCACTTTCGATGGTCTTTTTCAGACCAGCTTGATCAAAATGAGGGAATATAGAAATGGAATGAATAATGAGTTTGATTGGCTTGAGGTCCCTTATTATTCAGGTGAGACTGAAATTACTTGAAAATCAAAATGAGCTAATCAGGAGGCAGAATGAGTATTGCTTAAGTTTGAGATTATTAGTGATCCTTTGTGATATCAACTGGGTGAACATGGGACAATCATGGGAATGATTAGCAACCACAGAACTGGCTCAAACTAATTCTAAATGGACAGAACTTGCAAAAAAAAAAAAAATCCTTCCTTTCTTATAAAACCATATAAACAACTTCCCAAACAACCAGTCTTTAGAGCAGTAAACTAGATTCTTCTATACTCACTAATAAACACTCCTGGAATTGGCACTGGAATTTTGTTTTCATTTCCTTTGTTCAGATAGACATTAATCAAATTACCAATTAATCAGAATTGATCTTGAACCATAGAAGTAAAATCTTTAGTTATATCTTAAAATTAAACATATTGAAAAGAAAAAAAATAAGAATAACATTTAAACACAGACATACATTTCTGAATCCTGACATAACCATCCTTACCTCCCATTTTAATACAAATGCACTAGTTTAACTTCTACTTTTAAATTCTAGATGACTTTATTTAATTTTGAGTTTTGGATTCATGGTAAATTAAGATGTATAATAGAGCAGAAAAGTAAGTTGGTTCATATATTAAAATTTAAAATTATCCAGTTTATTTTAGAATGCCATAAGAGTTACCAAGAGTCCTTCAGTAAAAGCATAAGGGATGTAGAGAGAACAAAATAACAATAGACCAATGGAGCAAAATATATAAACCTTGAAAAATAAATTTATAATAAGATACACAAAATTCCACAGAAATAAAATGCTAAAGTTAGTTTTGGTGGTGTTGTTTTAATTTTAAAGATATCATTAGGAGATTTCAGTCTCAAAATTAAATTTCAATGCATCTTTCTTTAGAGTCCTTCATTTGTAAAATCTAAGTTATATGATGGCAAAAAATGAATTGAATGTTTATGGAAGAACTTAGCAGAACATCATTAGGCAAAAGAAGTCAAGGGAATAGTTACAGGGCACCAAGTCAGATCTCTGCAGTTCTAAAATGCAGAGTGTTATTGGGGAGAGAAGGAGAAATTCATTTTGAGAACCAGCATACGAGGCTTTTCTGCTCCACTGTGTGTCCACCTTTTCCTCCAAGTCAGTAAGAAACTGTTCACACATGAAGAAGCACTTTTATCCGTTGCCTCTGAATCTTCTGATAGTCATCATACCTTGGGCTTACTGCTTTTGCTGAATGTGAATGTTCAGTGATAGCCTCACATATTTCCTAGCTCTGAGACCATGGAGGACACCTCATGGAATGATTATCTGCCTCAGTTTTCTCAACTGTAAGATGGAAAAAAATAATGGTAACTACCTCACAAGTTTGTGAAGATCAAAGTAATTATTATTTGTAAATCGCTATGCATAATGCTAGGCACATAATATGTGCTTCATAAATGTTTGTCCCCTCCCTTTCCTTGAATGCAGCAATTAGTTCCTTTAGCATTTCTTTCCCTTAATATTTTTCACAAATCTTTATTAATTGATACTTCTCAGCCATAAAGAGTCTGTGGCATTATATTTCCCAGAATTGACATATCATAGTACTGCTTCCTGAAATTATTTCTCAAATTTTTTCCTCAAGTGGAAAATTCTTTCTTATCACACTCTATCACCCTGTTATATGAACTATATCAAATTTAACATCCCTTGGTGAAATTGAAAGCCATCCATACTCATATGAGCAATGCTCTAAATCACTATTGATTAATGATTGACTTTCAGACTGGCTAAGATGACAGGAAAAGATTACAATAAATATTAGAGGGGATGTAAGAAAACTGGGATACTTATGCACTGTTGGTAGAGTTGTAAAATGATCTAAAATTCTGCAATTATGCCCAAAGGGCTAAAAAGCTGTACATACCCTGTTGGAATCCTTACAAAGAGTTAAGTCATTAGAATTGATAGAGACAACAATTATCTAATTTAGCATGGTTCAGTATGATGGATCTGATCCTACAAGGAGATGTTATGGGCCAGAACTTGAAGGTACTAAGTGAAATTGAGGAGACAATGGTTAAATCTAGTTTAGCATTGATTTAATCCTACAACAAATAATGGTTTCCCAGTGATATAATGATTGGGGTGTACTCAGTGTACAACATATAAGCAAGAAGTCTCAGGGCCAAAGAGCACTCTGGGAGACATAGCACTCTCGGAGGCGGAGACAGATTCATTCCATATTCCACCTTTGTGCTGGCTGGAGACTTTCAGAGGGAGCTAGGGGCTGAAGCTTAAGACTCTGAAGGACAGAATAAAGGACTGGATTTTAATTCCTGGCTGCATTTGAGGTGATTATTATTTTCAACTGAAACTAAGGCTACCTCCAGAGAACCTCTCCTGAGAAACCTGCTCCCAAAGAGAACCATTATATTATACAAAAGAAGAGAACACCACAATACCCTTTGACCCAGAAGTGCCTCTGCTGGGTCTATATACTAAAGAAATCATAAAGGAGGGAAAAGAACACACATGTGCAGAAATGTTTTAGCATCTCTTTTTATGGAAGCAAAGAATTAGAAAAATGAGTTGATGCCCATTAATTGAATAATGGCTGAATAAGTTGTGATATGAAGTTAATGGAATATTATTGTTCAATAAAAATAATGGACAAGCTGATTTTAGAAAGGCCTGGAAAGATTTACATGAACTGATGCTGAGTGAAAAAAGCAGAACCAGGAATACACTGTATGCGATGTGAAATAATCAACTACAGAACATTTGGTTTTTCTCAGTGATCCAAGTGCAATTCCAATAAACTTTGGATAGAAAATGCCATCTGCATCCAGAAAAAAAGAACTATAGAGATTGAATGTAAATGAACTCATGCTATGTTCACTTTTTTTTTTTCTGTTTCTTTTCTCTCTCATGGTTTTTCTCTTGTTCTGATTTTACTCTCCAAAATTCAATAAATAGTTGATTATGTTGTCTTCTTAAGGATCATTTGCAATTTAGATGCAGTTCTTGATATAATTATGAAAAATGCTTATAATTTTGGAAATTTTATAAAGTAATCTAAGTGTATTTTTTGAGTTACATAGAATTCTAATTCTGTAGAGAAAGATGACACGAGTAGCTAACTGAAGATACTATTAAAATATGATAGAAAAAATGTGAAAAATTACAAAGAAATATAGTATGTTTAAAATGACACTAGATTTGAAGTCAGGTGACTTGGGTACTATTTTCTGTGTAACTTCTTGGCTAAGGGATTTGTCTCTTCCTGGTTTTTGCTTACTCATTTGTATAAAGAGAAAAGGAATGGACATAATGATCTTTAACACAATTATCAGTTCTAAATCCTTTGAACTTAATAAGCAATTTCATGACAATGACAATCCCACCAGACCAGGAATTAAAAGCTTTCAGAAATCAGAAAATCTAGATTGAGCTTCACCACTAAATTGTCTTGTAAGAATGGACAATAACCCTTGCCTTTACTAGTATCAGCTTTTTATCCATAAAATAAGGATGAGAACATTTGACAAGCCACCTAATGTAATTGAGAGGATCAAACACAGAAAATAAAAAGCATTTATGAATGCTTTAGAAACAAATAATCACTATACTAGTATAACTTAACATTATGATACTTTGAAGATTTGTAAATAGTTTTGGCATAAGAGGTCCAGTTCTGAATCCCATCTCTGTTAAGCAATTGTTTATTGCTAGTATTATTGTTATTATTATTATTATTTTTTTGGCTGGGTAATTGGGATTAAGTGACTTGCCCTGGGTCACACAACTAAGAAGTGTTATATGTCTGAGGTTGAATTTGAACTCAAATCCTACTGACTCCAGGGTTGATGCTTTATCCTGTGTGCCATCAATTGTTATTAAGGTACAAGCTATAGACCTTATTTTGGAGGGAGCTAGATACAGAATAAGGGAATTATGTTGAAGAATACTCATATCCCATAGCTCTCTGTGAGAATTAATTTACCTCAAATAAAACATTTGCTTTCAAATGGTAGTGCATATTAATTACTTTATTGTGGAATGTTTCAAGATAACAGAAAAAATGTTGTTATATACAAAATATATAATATGTAAAATTCATAGCAGGAACAATAGGGAATAAGAAAGAGAAAGGGAAAATCCCATTAAAGTGGCATATGTTAAACACATAAAAATGACCTATAGGCATTAAAAACTGATACCTCACATTTTCTCCATGGAATAATATAACTAAAGACTAAGGTGATATTATTTTATAATTTTACATGGTATCCTCATTTTAAATTTATCATTTGAGAAAACCAAAATAGAAATAAAATAAATTAACCTCCTCATTCCCTCATTTCCCTCTTTGAAACTTGGTCACATTTCATTTTTTAATAATAAAATCTAAAGCAGATATTAAGGATACACTTCTAAAAATGTAAACCTATATTGAATATTTTAGTAATTAAAAGGAGAGATAAGTAGAAAAAACTCAAAAAAGGTTTTAAAATTTGGGAAATCAAAGCCAGTATATATAAAAGCAGCAATTTTATAAACATGTGCACTTCAAAGATAAGAAAAGGGGTTCACCTGATTAGTCAGACAGATGTTTGCCTTTACCTTGTGATACCCTTTGACAAAAATTAATCAATAAAAGTGCACATTTTTAATGTCTCCTTTTGATCTCAAGATTTTCCTTGTGCAATTGTCCATCTTATCAATTAAAGAAGCTGTCAGAATAATCTGCTACTTTGCCTTTTGTTCTGTACTGGGCAGCTTTATTCTTTTGAAATCTGTGTCCTTGGTAACACCTAGAATAAGGGATATAAATCACCTCTCCTTTCTAAAGCATCCGTCCTTTATCCTTAGGTACCTGGCTTTTTTTCTCTCTCTCTCTCTCTGATAAAATTTTTATCTATATTTTTAGCGCACTTTATTATCCTAGCTTTCGGAGCAAATCATTTATCAAGTCTGAGGAAGTGTGGTTGTGCAGCATGGTTTCTTGAGGCTTACCTGATAGCAAGAGTGCAGTAACAATGAGACAAAACCTGCAGTTACAGATATCATGTGATGCATTTCTAGATATAGAATCTCCCAAAGAAATAGCAGAAAGAGAGTGAAATAGAAGAGGGAGAAAGAAACACTGGAAAAGGTTTTAATATTTGGGAAGCAAGTATACTTAAAGGTAAGATATATTGCTGAGCCACTTACCTGATAGTTTTACACTGTGTAGTGCTATCTTGATTTGGGAAGAAGAGGAAAACTCTTAGTAGAGGTAAGTACTAAGTGAAGATTTAGGGACCACTTCAATCTTTCATTTCATTAAGAGTGTAAAATAGAATGATGATGATGATAATAATAGCTCACATTCATATAGCATTCATTTGGTTTAATAACAACTCTGGGGGGTAAGGGCACTAAAATGTTTGAGACCATAAGTGAGATAAGTTCTTCTTGATTCCAGATACAGAGATCTATCTACTGTGCACCTTTATAAATTTAATAATAACACATAGAACCTCAAAACCTCATCCCATTGCCTATGTCATACCCAGGAAGACAATAGCAAATTAAGGATGAAATATATTACATATTTATGACCTAAGATCTCTATTGTACTTTTGAAGACCTACTTCAGATCATTATTGGTTCTCTTAATCAGAAAGTTAATATCTATTAAATACCTACTATCTTCCAGACAGTAGACTAAGAATTAGATAGATATAAATAAATAGAAATAAAGGCAAAAAAAAAAAAAAAATCCCTGCTCCTGTTGAGTTTACAGGCTAGTGGAGGAGACAGGCATACAATGCAACTACCTACAGACATGATATAAAGTATGCATTCATAATATGGATATATGTGTATCTATATACATGCATGTATATGTGCATTTTCAAATACATGAATACACATGCACATGTGTATGCTTATACACAGATGATTACTTCATATCTGACTTTAATTTTGGGGGATGTTTGAAAGAACAAGTTATATATAAGCACTATTGAGAAAATGATGTACTAAAGTTAGTAATCAAGCATTAAAAAAAAAGTCGAGGGTTTGAAGTTGAAATTAATCCCCCATATAGTAGTTTTGGGAGTACCAGGAAGATCATCACTTCTTGAAAAATCTTGTCAAAATGTTACCTACAATTCCATCATTGGTGGTTTACTCTTATGAACGGAAACATTAAATTAACAATTTCATAAAATGTAACAGTTAAAGGTGCTTTTAGAGGCTGGGTGATATATACTGGATAAAGCATTAGTTGTCAATGTTGCTAATGCATATATTTGTCTCCTAAACATCCAGGAAAATTAACATAGTGAGAAATCAATTTATACTGTATATATTATGTTTGTATATACATTTTTTTTGCATTTTGTCTTGTCTACTATTTTATTAATTCCTGAAATGGCATGGATTATATGTATTCATGCATGCATGTATATATGTATTTTGTGCCTATGTGTATACACACACAGGGATAGAGAATGTCTTAGTTTTCAGTGTATATTTATATGTCAAATACCTTCCAATATATGGAGTATTTAGTTTTTAGTGAACATTTATATCAAATGCTTTCCAACAAAAGATGCGATTGAAAATAGGGGAAGGAAAAGCATAAGAAGAGAGGATAATGGGAGACCTTTGGGAAATGTGGGGATAAAATTAAGTTACTGAATTTCAAAAGCGGTACTTCAACGTAAAATAAGCAAGAATATTAATTATTAATAATAGAGAAAGGAGGTAAGCAAAATAATGTCACATATTCACTATTGTTATTGTATTTCTCCAGCTTAATTTAAAATTTATTCATTGAAAACAAATGCAAAAAAAAAAAAAAGAAAAAGAAAAAAGGGGAAAATCATTGTCATATTTCCAGTAGAACATCAAGGAGGATTCAAAATATGTAACAACAAATTTCCATTTCAAGATAGCATGTATAAAAACAGAAGTCATTATATTCCTGACTGTCCATCTTTTCCTGGCTTTCTTATAGATTTTCTTTTCTCTCTGTTGTACACCTTTTAATTTAGTCTTTTCCCCCCTTTTCTCTTCCTGTCCTATACCTACTGAAGTAGGCTGTAGTTAAGCACAAACATATTGAGGTATACATTCATACCTACCTATATACATACATACACTATATATATATATATACATATATATATATAGTTATATTCACAGAAACATAAATCTCTATATACATATATATGCACATGTATCTAAAAATATTTATATAACTACCATGTAATGTGGATTTACTTGATTGAGTACATGTTTGACTTTGTCTGAGATCAGTGATTGTTGGAATCCTTACAAACTGCTAACTAATTAGAGTTGATCCAATCTTACAAGAAGATGTTTTGGGCAGAACCTGAAACAAGGTACTAAGTAGAACTAATTAGTACAATGCTTGTGTTTACACTTTTACTCATTGGAGTTCACAAGTATGCCAGCTTCACAAAGTAAACTTTGTACCTTTATGAGTTCACACCTCCCTTGAAGCTCTTTGGGCCAGAGAGCACTATGAGAGAAAACCCATAATCCCTCTCTCTCGTATCCCACAATTCCTCCTTTTTGGATAAAAGAAATAGACAGAGGCTCTCGGTCAGATTTCAGCAGAGTTACACCAGAAGCCCTCTCTCCAAGGCAAGGCAAGAGAGAATATATATTCCACTTGGCTGGCTGGTCGCAGAAGAGAGTTCAGCTGCATTGGAGAGGATGGTGGCTGGGCTCCGGCACGCCCCACACTGAGACCAAGCTGGTCTGAAAGACTCACCAGAAAGCTAGCCGAGCCCCAAGTGACGGAAACAAGAGATTCATTCCATCTCTGTGCTGGTTGGAGGCAGAAGAAAGCAGAGGCAGAGGCTGAAGGACCAGAACCTTTGGATTTGGAGACATCCAGAGGGCTCTAAGCTAAACCGGCTGTGTTTTGAGAAGAACAAGAACTCCAGCATTTGAACTCCAACAAGTGATTACTGTACCTACTTTTTTTCCTAATAAATTCTAGTCCTGATCATTGTTATTGTTTTCATGTCTTCTTTCCTATCCCTGCTAGCTTTTCTACTTTAGTATTACTTCTTTACTTCCTTGTTCCCATTCCATTGCCCCTGTTTTAGATAGTCATTGAAGAAAGACATAAATGGTAATTAGAGGAACTGAAATAAATTATTTGGGCTGACCCTAAGCTTTAGGAAGAACTTTGAAATGTGAAAGGGAGGAAGGAAAAACATTAGAACATTAGAACTCTCATGAAAACATTATTTGACTTTGAATATAAAAGTTTTCCATTTGATCATGAAAACTCTGGGAATTAAGTAGTTGAAAAAAATCAAAATCTCATTGATTTTTCTGTGATCTTTAGCAAGGAAACTGATAATTCATTTTTCATCCTCAAAGAAGAATTTCTTCATTGCTTAGAACTCCCAAAAGAAGAACACCTATAACAATGACTTATTATGATTCTCATTTTACAGATTAGGAACTGGTGCAAAAAGAGGTTAAATAGTACCATCCAAACAAATCATGACATCTGGAAAGAGGAGCTCTTTTATAGCAATGAGAAAATGAATTATTGAGTCTGAGGTGATGAAGGTCAATCTGAGTGAAAGTATTTTCTAGATACTTAGAAAAATGAATTTAGAATTTGACTAAGAGTTCAGAACTTCAGTTTAGAAGTTCAGGAAAAAAAAAAACAAGTATCAGGGAAACAATCATTTTCATGATCAAAATGGAAAACTTTTAATGGTGAGTTTAGAGAAAATGTGGATTTTTCTGAGCCCCACATGTATTGTATTGGGTGCTGATGATACAAAGGAAAAGAAATATATGTTCTACTCTTAAGAAACTTACATTTATTTTCCTCAATCTGGTACTTTTCATTATTTTTTCATATTTCATCACATAAAAAATCAAACATATTTCATATTAATTTTAATTGCAATATGTTCAATCTGATCTTTTTAATATTTTTCTAATTATGGTTTTTGAAAAAAAGAGAGACTCATAGTGATATGAGTTCACCTTCCGAGTATTTTGGGGAATGAAGAAATTTACCAAATTGGGGACCAAAAACTAAACTCAAGTTCTCCTTGCTGAGGCCCTGAGTAAAGTCAATGAAATTTTCATTTTTCCCAAATATTGAAGCTTGTCATAGGTTCATTTT
Organism: Antechinus flavipes; assembly: GCF_016432865.1. Classification (NCBI taxonomy): domain Eukaryota; kingdom Metazoa; phylum Chordata; class Mammalia; order Dasyuromorphia; family Dasyuridae; genus Antechinus; species Antechinus flavipes. Next base: position 48,010,547 of record NC_067403.1, read on the forward strand.
TTTGTTATAGACAGGAACCAATTTATGCTTTCTTCTCTTGATATATCCTATGCATTCCTTTACTCTGCTTTCCTTCATATAAAATATTTGTTGCCAACCTAGAAATGTCATTTTCTTGTCTGTTTTTGACCTTGAATATAGAGTCCAAGAGGGGAATGTTCTGGTTGTTTGGTTCCACAGAGTGAAACTGACTGGAAAGGAAACTTTCTAGCTTGAATGAAAAAGGCTGCCTGGGGACATAATGAAATGGTCTTATTTTTGTTTTGTTAATAGTGCTGTAAACTTATGTAAAGAAATGCTTTAATGTCTTCTGTACTTAAAAAAGAAAGTAAATGGATTGTTTCTCTGTGCATCTATATCAGTTTCTCTCTCTCTCTTTCCCTCCCTCCCTCTCTCTCTCTCTCTCTGTCTCTCACTCTTCTCAACAATAGTTTGAAGAAAATATATTACTCCCATTACCTTCCTCCTTAAATTGGGCAAATTAAAAATAAATTGTTCAATAAACATCTGGAAATTTTAACAAAACAAATTTCCATTACCAATTTCTAGAACATATAAATTTTCATTCAGTTTTAAATTCCTCACAGAAGTTAAGCAGTATATTTCATATTCATTCTTTTGGACTCATTGTTTAATGGTTTATCATTGTGTTGAATAAAAGTCTAAAGTCTTTAAAAAATTTTTTTGTTGTTGTTGTTGTTATAATGTAATTATCACTATAAAAGAACAATTACAGTGGCAGTAGTTCACTTTGCTCTGTATTAGTTTACAAAACTCCAAGTTTCTAATGGAACAATTATAGGTCCTTGCATTTATTTGCAACATTTTACTCATTCTTATTTTAATTATTCAACAATTTTCTTAAAATTCTAAGCTTGAAATTGATTCTGAGAAAATAGTTTTATGGATTCATAACTTTACCTTTTATCATATTTATGTTTATAGGTAGGTCTATTTTTTTAATTTAAAAGTCATTTATAATTAATTTTATTATTAAGCCAAAAATATTTTAAACAATAAGTTAATGATCATAAACTAAGATGGTGATTGTAGACTTAAATTTCAATTGTTCATTTTTCATCTCACATTTGTACTAATTTCTTTAATTCCTTCCTGTTCACTGATTTTATAGATTCTTTTAAACTGGAGAAATTCTCTCAATGTTTTTTTTTTTGTGAATGAAAACATGGTTAGATTGTGAGCAAACAAAATCTCATTAAAGTTAACAAAATCTATGTGTCTGGGACATCAATCCTAGGATATTACTTCATCACTAATGTTTAAGACATTGCCTAGTTACTGATAATTATTGCAATTTCACTAATGCTAGTTTCATATATGACCAAGAAAATACTGCACAACTGGAGATGTTAGTGCACCTGACATATTTTATTAAGTACCAAGATACAATTATTCATCAGGAATTGTGCTAGGCAATATAGATACAAAAGGGAGGAAAGTGTTGAGCAGCTTACATTTTTATGGGAAGGAGGTAGGGACAAGTATATGCAAATATTTCTATATAAAACAAAGAGGTAAGAGGTACCGTGAAGGAAGAGGAATTAACTACTGGGAGAATCTACCTAAAATTTGTACTTAAATTTAGATTTGAAAGTAAATTTGGATTCTACCTACTAAACTGCAGATGGTATTTAAGATCAGATGGTGGAATAAATATGTGTGTTAAGAGTGAAGAGGATTAATAAGGGCAATTTGGTATAACAAGAGAGTGTATGGAAGGAAATAAAGCATAATAAATTTGGAAAAACAGGAAAGGACCAAAGTGATATGGGTTTTATATGGCAAGAATATATGATTAATCCCAAAGGTGACAGGATGCCATTGAAATTTGTTGAAAAGAGGAATGATAGACTTAAATTTTCATATTAAGAAAATCACTTTGGCAATTATTTAGAGGATGGATGAAAATTGAGAGAGACAGGGAAGAAAGACAAATGTGAAGATTATTGAAACAATTCAGGTGAAATAAATTGAAGGTCTGAATTTGGATGATGGATATTTGAATAAAAAAAGTGAGAGACATAGGAAAGATCTTTGCACAGGTAAAAATTACATTTGATAATTCTTTGTCAAGTATGTGTAATTGCAGAGAGTTAAGAGTTGATGCCAAGGCTTCAGAAAGAATATGAGAAAATAGGTATTTTCAGAAGAGGGATGGGTGGGAGTAAGGTTATAAATTTAGATTGTTTGGCTTAAAATTCAAATATCTATAGGATACTGAGTTTTAAATATAAAACAGGTAGTAGGTAATGTGGTTCTCAAGCTCAAGAAAAATTTTGGGGCTAGGCATATAGACTATGAATTCTTGGCTTAAAAAAATATTAAACAAGTGGGAATTGGTGAGATTACAAAAAAGAGATAACCCATAATTGTGAACAGTTCTTAAGAGAGTGTGTGTGTGTGTGTGTGTGTGTGTGTGTGTGTGTTTAATAGGCACTTATGTGGACTGGTTAACCCTATAAACTCCCTTCTCAGAGGTTTTTTTTTTTTTTGTTTTTTTTTTTTTTTAATTTGTAATTGCTAATGTTTAATTTTAAATTTTTGCATCAATATTCATGAGGGAGATTGGACAATAATTTTCTTTCATTGTTTTGACACTTCCTAGTTTATATCTCAGGACCACAAGTCATAAAAATAATTTGGTAGGACTCCTTTGCCTATTGTTTCCAAATAGTTTACATTGTACTGGAATTAACTGTTCTTTAAATGTTTGGTAGAATCTATTTGTAAATCCATCTGGCCCTGAATATGTTTTTCTTAGAAAGTTCATTGATAAATTATTCACTTTCTTTTTTTTTTCTAAAATAAGGTTATTTAAGTATTTATTTCTTCTTCTGTTAACCTGAGCAATTTATATTTCTGTAAATGGATTTGTTGGCATGCTATTGGACAAAATTCTTAATTATCACTATATTCATCTTTATTAATGGTAAGTTCACTCTTTTCTTTTTCTTTTTTTTTTTTTTGATGCTGATAGCTTTGTTTTCTTCTTTGTTTTTCTAATCAAATTAACAAAAGGCTTATTTATTTTGTATTTTTCATAAAACCAAGTCTTATTTTATTTATTAGTTATGGTTTTCTTACTTTGAATTTCATTAATTTCTTCTTTGATTTTCAGAATTTTTAATTTGGCATTTATTGGGGATTTTAATTTACCTCTCATTCTATGGCACTTTATTGAAGATAACTTTCATTTCATCATGATCTGAAAAGTATGGATTTACTATTTCTGCCTTTATTTAATTGTGAGGTTTTTATGCACCAATATATGGTCAATTTATGTGTAGATTGTGTGTTGCTGATCAAAAAGTATATTTCTTTCAATCCCATTTCAATTTTCTCCAGAAGTTTATCATATCTTGGTTTTCTAAAATTGTATTAGCTTTCCTAACTTCTTTGTTGCTTATTCTGTAGCTAGATTGTTCTAATTATCAGAGGTTGGGGGGAGGGGAGGTTGAGGTTCCTCACTAGTATGCTTTTGCTGCCTATTTTTTGGTAACTGGCTTAACATCTTTTCTAACAATTTGTATGCTCTACCAATTGATACATATACATTTATTATTGATATAATTTTATTTTCTATGGTATTTTTTTTAGCAAGTTGGAGTTTCCTTTCATATCTCTTTTAATTATTATTATTATTATTTTTTTTGCTTTTTGATTTGTCTGAGAACAGAATTGCTATCTTTGCCTTTTTGCTTCATATGAAGCACAATATATTCTGTGTCAGCTTTTTGTCCTTACTCTGTGTGTATCTCTATTTCAAATATATTTCTTGTAAATAACATATTATAGGATTCTGGTTTTTAAACCACTCCTATCCATTTCCATTTTATGGGAGTTTTCATACCAGTCACATTCTCAGTTATGATTACCATCCATCAAATTTTCTGTATGTGCTTTTGTTTTCTCTTTTCACTCTGTCCCTCTTCACTAGTATTTTGTTTTTGACCAACCTCTCCTCTCAATATGCCTTCCCTTCTATGACCCTCCCTTCTTTCCCCTCTTTTTCTATTGTTTCTCTCCTTCCTTCTATCTAGCCCCTCCTTTTTCCCCATTTCTTTTCCTACTTAGGGTAAGATACATTTCTATGCCCTAATGAATGTATACGTTGTAATAGGCTGAGGCTTGAGTTGATGCACTGAGGTCCCAAGCACATGAGGCTAAATAGTAATTGGACCATACTCTATTAATATATAAGCTTGGAGAAAGAATGGCCCCCACCCACTCTTTGTGCAAGTCCTGATGTGTTGTATAAGAAATGACGATTTTGGTGGGTGGAGGCAGGGGAATGGAAAGGGAAGGGGAGGAGAGACTTTTGGGATTGCCATTGCCACAGTTGGTTTGGCTCACATCTCTCTCTGTTAGCTGGCTTCCTGTCGCAACTGCCCATATTTGCTATGGCAATCTTTATTCACCTCTTCACTTCAATAAATATTGAAGATTTTCCCCTTAACCTGAATTCCTGACTCCAGGTGATTTTAAATACGCGGTCATTACATTTGGCGCCCAAGCGTGGGAACCAAGGACCCTATTTTCACTGAAGAAGTCTCCAGTGACCAGGAACTTAGGTGAGTATAAGACAAACAGGGAACTTATTTTCTTAAAGACTAAAGCACAGTAACTTTTTGGCTGAAATGGGACAGATCCTAGGTAAAGATTCTCCATCCCCCACCCCAAACCCCCCAACCCCCGCCCCACCCAGGAGTGGTGCTATAGAAAGCCTACGTGAACTGATAGAAGAGGAAGAGCTAGTTGTAACTTGGGAACACGCAGCTAAACTTCTGGGTATATTAAAACGCACCTCCCCTGGGTTCTTAGAGGAAGAGCAAATCTCTCTGGGTAACTGGGCATTGGTTGGTCAACAGCTCTCTGATTATAACATTGAAAACCCTCAGTCAGTTCCCTTCGAGGCATTCTATTTATACAATACGATACTGTTGGCCTTAAAATACCATATAAGTTCTAGGAGAAAAGGAAAAAAACTCTAAGAATAGCCAAATGTGGAAGCCTGAGATAAAGGAGGAAGGCAAAGAACAGATTAAGGGCCATATCCCCACAGGGCATGAAGACTTAAGTGAGACTCAAGGGCGGGGTGAATCTGAGGCAGCTTCAGCCCCACCTGAGGAGCAGGTAATTGACTCTCCTCCATCAACTCCACCCTCCGGGATGGAGGGAGGAGGGGTAGTGGGAGGGGGGAGCAGTGACAGCACCAGCACCTCCCCCCCAGCATTCAGCACCTCCCCCCCAGCATCCAGCTGCTTCTTTGAGTAGATTGCAAAAGGGACTAATTAAGGCCAAAGAAGAAGGGAGAAATGTATTGGAATTTCAACACCACATTTTTCCAGTTATTCAACAGTTTAATTCTTCAGGTCAAGAAAGTAGAAGATACTCTCCTTTTGATATAGAAATCCTCAAAGACCTGAAAAAAGCTTGCACTCTTTATGGGGCTACATCAGCTTATGTTAAGATGCTATTACAAAATTTGGCTTTTGAAATCTTGACCCCTAATGACTGGAAATCTATAGCAAGAATATGCCTAGAACCTGGACAGAACTACTTGTGGCTTTCTGAATATAATGAGCTCTGTAGGATACAAGCCCAACAAAATAGTCAAAGTGGAGTTCATGCTGCAATCACCTATGACCTACTTACAGGTGTCGGTCCTTATGCAGATGTCGCAGCACAAATTAATTATTCTATAGCAGCATATGAGCAAATTGCTGCTAATGCTATCAAAGTGTGGGCTTCCCTCCACAATAAAGACGACAAGGGGGGGGTGTTGGAGTTCAAATGTGGGGTTCTTGTTCTTCTATAAAATATTATAAAAGTTCTCTCTGGGTGCCTTCCCTGGAATCAGGATTTTGTTTGTCCCTGTTCGGGCGCCAAAATGTGGTGAGCTTTTTCTTCTCAAGAAGCAGCCAGGTGATAAAAGTTCAGATCTTTTATTATCTCCAATATAGCCCGGTTAGCTTAGAGGCCTATCTCTCTGCTTGGTTCCAAGAGCTCTTGCCGCTTTGTCCTTTGCTTCTGCCTCTGCTTTCTTCAGCCTCCAGAGCCAGTACCAAGTTGAATCTGTCTTGCCTTGAAGAGAAGGCTTCTGGCGTAATGCTGCTGAAATCCCGACTTGTAGCTTCTTCACTCTGAAGAACTTCCTTGACTGGCCCATTGAAGCTCTATTTATGCTAGTGCTCTCTGGCCCAAAGAGCTTCAAGGGAGGTGTGAACTCATTGAACTCCAATGAGTAAAGGTGTGAACACAAGCCTTGTATTAATTAGTTCTACTTAGTACCTTGTTTCAAGTTCTGCCCAAAACATCTTCTTGTAAGATTAGATCAACTCTAATTAGTTAGCAGTTAGTAAGGATTCCAACAGGGGGGGGGGGGGCTTCACAAAAATAACACAAGGGCCAAATGAACCCTTTGCTGACTTTGTGGGACGCTTGCAGACAGCTATCATAAGAACAAATGGAGAAAATGCAATAACAGACATCTTGATAAGGCAACTTGCTAAGGAAAATGCTAATGGGGTTTGCAGAAGAATTATACTAGGACTGCGCAAGGATGCTCCTTTAGAGGAGCTCATAAGACGCTGTGCCACAGTGGGCACAGGTGCCTTTTATAGCCAGGCTATGATGCAGACTTCCCAAAATCCAAACATGAGAAGACAGAGTCCCTCTTGGCAAGGGACTTCCAGAGAGATTCGCAGATGCTTTCAGTGTGGAAAAGTAGGACATCTGAAAGCTCAATGTTGGTATAGAGATAGAATGGGAAAACAAGGTGGGAGAACAAGACCCCAAACCCTATGTCCAAAATGCAACAGAGGCTTCCATTGGGCCTCAGAATGCAGACAGATTCAGGGAAACGGGATGAGGGGCCCAGCCCCAGGGCCCAAGGCAAAAAACACTTGGGGCATGATGGCAGCCAATGGTGCACCCAGAGAGTGCCTAGAAGTCCAGTACCCAGACATGACCAATTAGCCAGAAAACCATATGATGGGAGAAGGGGATTACACAGTCAACCAGCCAGGAAGCAACCTGATGGCAGAAGGGAATTACAATTGGGGAGAATAGAGCTGTATGCAGCTGGGACAACTGAGATACCCCCTGGAGAGGTGAAATCTGTTCCTTTCCAACCTATGGATCCCCTACCTCCAGGCACAGTAGGCTTGACCATTTCACCTCCTTTTTGTACGTACAAAACAGTGTCCATCCACACACTGATGTGGGAACCTGGGGAATGTGTAGATAATATCCCAGTCACTAATACAGGTAGAGAATGTGTGACTTATCATCCAGGAGAAGTAGTAGCATCAGGTTTACTCATGCAGAATCCTAATAAGCAACTTGGTGATAGTCACCCAGATTCTGACTCCAGACCACAAAATCCAGGAATATACTGGACAGCAGCAGTAACGGCTGACCGACCTATGCTCATGATCTATATAAATGGCCTACCATTGGAAGGATTGGTAGACACAGGTGCAGATCGTACAGTTATTAGAGGTGCCAATTGGCCCAGTCACTGGCCAAAGATTAAAGCAGACACCTATATGTCTGGAGTAGGAGGATCAATAGCTGCTGAAGTTAGTGCTGCCCCTATGAGATGGACTTTTGAAGGTAAAACAGGAGTTTTTACTCCTTTTATAGTTGAAAAACTCCCCATCAATCTGTGGGGAAGAGAAGTTTTACAACAATTAGGGTTAAAAATGAGTACTTCGGTTTTTTAAGCAGGGCTGCTGTTGAAGGCCTGCCAACACTTTCACCTGTTCCTATCCAATGGAAAACTGATACACCAGTGTGGATAGAACAGTGGCCCTTAGGTAGCGATAAAATTCAGGCCTTATTAGATATAGTACAGGAGCAGCTTGAACAAGGACATTTACAATCTTCTCTAAGTCCTTGGAATTCCCCAGTGTTTGTTGTAAAAAAGAAATCGGGAAAATGGAGGATGCTCACTGATTTAAGAAAAGTAAATGAACAGATGGAAACTATGGGAACTCTTCAGCCTGGACTTCCATCTCCTACTCAATTGCCTAGAGAGTGGCCTCTTTGGGTCATCGATATTAAGGATTGTTTCTATTCTATCCCTCTGGATAAGGAGGATATGAAAAGATTTGCCTTTTCAGTGCCCAGCGTTAACTTAGCTGAGCCTTATAAAAGATATGAATGGACAGTTTTGCCACAGGGAATGAAAAACAGCCCCACTATGTGTCAAATGTATGTTGCTGCTGCTCTTGCTCCAATAAGAAAAGCATTTCCAAAAGTTATGCTATTACATTATATGGATGATATATTGGGATGTGCACCTGAGGAACAAATGCTAGAAGCATGTCTACAAAAGACCATAGAAACACTAAGATACTACAAATTATACATAGCTGAAGAGGAAATTCAAAGACATGCTCCTTTTCAATATTTAGGATATGAAGTATACCCTAAGGTGCTTACAGTACAAAAACTGTCCTTAAGAACAGAGAAGCTAAACACCTTAAATGATTTTCAGAAATTGATAGGAGATATTCAATGGATGCGACCAGTGTTAGGCTTAACTACCTATCAGTTACAACCATTATATGATATTTTAAGGGGAGACAGTGCTTTAAATTCACCACGCCAGCTTACAAAAGAAGCTCAAGAGGCTTTGAGAGAAGTTGAACTGGCTTTATCCAATGTGGTTGAAAGAGTCACTCAAAAACCCTTGGAAATATCAGTTTTTGCCACACAAGAGGCACCCACAGCAGTCCTTCATCAAGGAGACAGTGTGATAGAGTGGGTGAACCTCCCGGCACAACCAGAACAAAGCCTTACTCCTTACCCAGTGCTTGTGGCTAGAATTTTGTTAAAGGCCATTAAGCGAGCAGTACAATTATCTGGGGCAAGACCTGATAAGATATACACCTTTTACACTAATACACAAATTAATGTGTGTTGTGAGACCATCCCAGAGTGGCAAATTTTATTAGCCATGGCTCCAAATTTTACACATGGGTCTCCATTAAAGATAACCAGACTTTTACATAATTGGCGATGGATTCTTGAAGAAAAAATTTCTAAAGTTCCTCTTAAAGGACCAACTATCTTTAAAGATGCGTCCAAACACAATATTTGTGCTGTATACTCTCATGACTTAACTATAAAGAGAGTAGTCAGAACTCCTTTTCAGTCCACTCAGCAGAACGAATTATATGCAATCATGTTAGCTCTCACTTATTACCCAGGAGACATAAATATAATATCTGATTCAGCCTATTCAGTAGGTGTGGTACAAAGAATTGCCACAGCCCAAATAAAATTTGCAGCTTCTAATATATATCAGCTCTTTAAGGAACTTCAGGAGCAAGTGAGAAAACATCCAGGTAAGATTTATATCTTGCATGTCCACTCACATAGTGGACTCCCAGGTCCTATTTTTGATGGGAATTCAAAGGCAGATAGCCTTTTAACTATGTTAGCCAGTACACCTTTATTTCAGGAGGCCCAGGAATCCCATTCTAAATACCATCAGGCTGCTCGAGCTTTGCGTTTACAATTTGGGATAACAAAAGAGGAAGCTAGGAGCATAGTAAAAAGCTGTACAGCTTGCCTTCCTTTCCATGCTCCTACACTGCCTCCAGGGAAGAACCCTCGTGGTTTGAGACCCAATGAAATCTGGCAAATGGATGTGACCCATTATAAATCTTTCGGTCGTCTGTCTTTTATCCACGTTGTGGTAGACACCTTTTCAGGATTCACTTTTGCCATACCAGCAGCAAAAGAGACAGCCCGAGTGGTCACTGAATTCCTCACGCAAGCATTTGCCATTATGGGTGTGCCACAAGCAATAAAAACAGACAATGGTCCTGCATACACCTCCAAACATTTTGCACACTTTTGTGCACAGTATAAGATTTTACACACCACTGGCATACCCTTTAATCCTCAAGGACAGGCAATAGTAGAGAGGAGAAACAGAGACATTAAGATGCTGCTCCAAAAACAAAAGAAAGGGGGAGCCACAGGTAACCCTAGAGAGCTTCTAAATCTAGCTCTTTATACTATTAACTTCTTGATTTTTGACAAAGATGCACTGGCTCCGGCAGACAGGTTTCATAACTGGGCAATGTCCAGTGCGAGCAGCTCCACTATCTTTAGATAATCGACAGGTGATGTGGAAAGACCCAGAAAGTGGTGAATGGAAGGGACCAGATAGGCTAACTGCTTTGGGGAGAGGGTTTGCTTGTATCTCTACAGGTGGAGAAGGAATCAGATGGGTGCCAACGAGCCATATTCGCCTTGTCCATCACAGAGAGATGGAGCAGACCCTTGAAACAAAGGAGAAGACCCAAGAAACATCGGGTGGTTCTGTTGCTGATTGTGCTCACCAAGAGTGTGGCAGTTATGGCGTTTGACTCATGGACATAGAAAATCATTGGACTTCAAAACCCTCAGAAATCATTGGATTCTCTGAGACATTAGATTGTTATAGGACTTTAAATCCCTCAGGAATCATTGGATTCTTTGAGACATAAGACTTGAAAGCCCTCAGGAATCATTGGATTTTCTGAGAAATGATAAGACTGTTACAGGACTTCAAAATCTGCTGGAATCATTGGATTCCCTAAGACATAAAAAGACTTTTGCTGGACTTCAAAAACATTGGATTCCCTGATATGTGAAGCAATGGACAATAGATTGGTTTTGGACTATCTCTTGGCTGCTGAAGAGGTGTATGTGTGACTGCTGTTTACATACTCTCCTTCTAGGACTTCTGGCAATCTTTTACATCATAATGTTGGTTTATATTGTTTGTTATACTGTTACTTGGGTGTATAATTCATGTTTGTTACACCACATCAAGCCTGCACTGACTGTGGGGAGAGTCATCACTAATAGTCTCTGCGTTGTTGCTATGTGCTATGTGCTATGTGTTCCCATGCTGATGGGTTTGTGCATAATAAGACCCTTGAGCCCAGAAACCTGCTAGCAACCCCCACTTCCCTTTGGTGCTTTTCATTTCCCTTCCTGAGATGTCAGGGAGGGCGTGATTATCTCCTTTTTAGTGCTTTCACCTCCCTTCCTGAGAAGTCAGGGGGGTCGTGATCACCTCCTTTTCGGTGCTTTCACCTCCTTTCCTGAGAAATCAGGGAGAGTGTGATCACCTCCCCTTGGGGGCTCTGACCTCCCTGAGGAGTCAGGGATGGCATGATCACCTGTGTTCTAAAACAAGAAAGCAGGAGATGTAATGGGCTGAGGCTTGAGTTGATGCACTGAGGTCCCAAGCACATGAGGCTAAATAGTAATTGGACCATACTCTATTAATATATAAGCTTGGAGAAAGAATGGCCCCCACCCACTCTTTGTGCAAGTCCTGATGTGTTGTATAGGAAATAACGATTTTGGTGGGTGGAGGCAGGGGAGTGGAAAGGGAAGGGGAGGAGAGACTTTTGGGATTGCCATTGCCACAGTTGGTTTGGCTCACATCTCTCTCTGTTAGCTGGCTTCCTGTTGCAACTGCCCATATTTGCTATCGCAATCTTTATTCACCTCTTCACTTCAATAAATATTGAAGATTTTCCCCTTAACCTGAATTCCTGACTCCAGGTGATTTTAAATACGCGGTCATTACAATACGTAATTCCCTCTTTGAACCAAAACTGATATTTAGCTTCAGACATTGCCCATCTCCTACTGATTCCATCCATTGTAATAGATCTTTTGTGTTTCTTAACATGATTTAATTTATCTCCATTTTACCTCCCCTTTCCTCTTTTCCAAGTGTACTCCTTTTCCTAACCCTAAATTTTATTTTTACATATCATCATATCAGAGTTGATTTATACCTACATCCTCTGATTATGTCCGTTATAAATGCCCTTATGAAAGATACATGTAAAGTATGGGCTAGTTTACTGAAGGCCTCAGGGTAGCCAGAGTAAGAATGAATTAAACTCCTTGGTATTTAGGGGGGAAAGTGAAGGAGGCAGGGAAGCAGAATCCTCAATCCTGGAGTCTGGCGTCACCAACTTCTCTCTTCCTTGTCCTGCTGTCAAGTGACACTGGCCCTTCTTACCCTGTCCTCTAATCCTTGTCTATGATTATCTTAACACCAAACATTTAACAAGAACCAATGGTGAGAAGAATTATCCAAACATGTGCCAATAGAGCCATTGCCTCACTTCGAATAGGTAATTAGCTTTGAGTGCTCAGTTGGCTGATTCAAGCATATCTTTTTGGAGTTTCAGCCCTCTACAATATAGTTCTCCAGAGATATATGTATCACATTCCCTTTAATTTGTGATTGAAAGAAATGGTAAAATTCAGGTGGGAGTTAGAGGAAATAAAGATATAATATTTTCCTGTAACAACTGCGCTCACGCCCAGGACACCCTGGAATCAGCCGGAGTCAGAATAAACAAAAGTCCTCAATCTTTATCCTCGGTCCCCAGACTCAGGGTTGAAGAGGATAGAAGCAGATTCTCTGTGACGGCCTTCTCCTCATCTACCACCAAGAGAGTGTCTCTGGTTCGCTTTACTCTCTCCTACAATCTTCTATACACCAATCATTGAGCCAGTATGGATAGTGGAAAGGACCATTTTCCCAAACATATGCCCATAGAGTATCATCCAATCAGTAGTTAGCCTCAAATGCTCAGTAGTCCTGACCTCAGTGTATGGATTCCATAGTTCCAGCCCTCTACAGTTTCCCATTCAATTTAATTTCCCCATGAAATCCATCCATGGATCCATAGACCATGGACCTCAGTCTAAGAACCTCTGTTATTATTGTTTTTATTTTTGATTAAGCCTTTTTATTTTAAAAACACATTCTCAGATAATTTTCAACATTCATCTTTGCAAAACCCTTGTGTTCCATTTTTTTTTTCTTTCCCTCCCCTAGACATCAAATAATCTGTTACATTAAACATGAGAAATTCTAAGAACCTTCATTATAGAAAGAAAATGAAAAAAAAAAGTTCAGAACAGAGTTTTGGAGGACACCTATAATGAGTTAGGCATGAAATGATAATTCAACAAAGAACACTGAATAGCAGTCAGATGGTCAGGACAAGAACATGAAAAATCTGACAGACTGTTAGAAAGGAGAGTGCATGCATGAGAGAGGGATCAATAATATGTAATGCTGCATAAACACAAAGGTTTCTTTTTAATTGTATTTTACTTTTCCCAAGCAAGAAATTTTTAAAGTTTATTTTTACAAGATTTTGAATTCCGAATTTTATTTACCCTTCCATCCCTCCTCTTTGAAAGATGTAAAAAGCAATATGAGTCATATTAGTCATAATTGAGAAAGAAGGAACTGATCAAAAGGGGAAAAACCAAGAGAAAGAATAAAGTTCAGTGTAAAAGTTATGATTTTATCTGCATTCAGATTCTATCAGTTCTTTATTTGGATGTGGATAATCTTTTCCTTTGTAAGCCCTTTTTAATTATCTCAGGTCACTGTGTTTCTAAGATCTAAATCATTCATAGTTGATCATCACACAGGGTTGTTGATCCTGTGTACTATGTTTTCCTGGTTCTGCTCATTTTACTTCATATCACTTCATATAAGTAATTCCAGGATTTTTCTGAAGTCAGTCTGCTCATAATTTCTTATTGCACAATAGTATTCTACTACATACATATGCCACAACTTGTTCAGTCATTCCACAATTGATAAACATCTCCTCAATTTTCAATCTGTTGCAAACCCAAAAAAGGCTGCTGTAATATTTTCTATATCTATAGGTCCTTTTCCCTTTTTTATGATCTTTTTGAGATAGACTTAATTATGGTATTGATTGATCAAAGGGTATACATAGTTTGATTGTCCTTTGGTCATAGTATCAAATTGCACTACAGAATGGTTGGATCATTTCACAACTCCACTGATTATACATTAGTGTCCCAGTTTCCCCATATCCTCTCCAATATTAATAGCCTTCCTTTTTGGGAGGTGGGGTTATATTAGTCAATCTGATGGACATGAGGTAGTATCTCAGAGTTGTTTAATTTTGAATTTCTCTAGTTAAAAACTGATTTAGCACACTTCTTCATATGCCTATTGCTTTGATTTTTTTTCATCTGATAACTTCCTGGTCATATCCTTTGATAATTTATCATTAAGGAATGGTTTGTATTCTTATATAATTGACTAAGTTTTCTATATATTTGAGAAATGTGTGCTTCATTAGAGAAACTTACTGTAAATATTGTTTCCCAACTCCCAATTTTCCCTCTAATATTGATTACATTGATTTTATTTTTACAAAAGCTTTTCTATTTATTATAATCAGATTTATAATAATATTTGTAATTATAATCTATAATAAAATCATCTATTTTTCATTTAATAATGCTTTCTATCCCTCCTCTCCTCAAAAAACTGACAGGTAGAGTATTCCTTGTTCTTCTATTTTGCTTATAGTGGAAGCCTTTTATGTCTAAATCATGCACTCATTTTGACCTTAAAGATAAAAGTTTCAGAAAGAAAAAAATATATCAGTTACACCAATTAAGAGATCACTGGCACTATAATTTTATAGAGGATAGATTCAATTGAGAATCAAGATCAGAAGTCACATTTCAGAAGATAGTTCCAAGTATTGCTAATTAGTACATGTAGACAAAAATGTACTCTAGACTTGCAATTAAAATAGAAAAATTAGTAATTGAACATATTCATAGATATGAGAGGGTCTCTTATATTCTGCTTTTTCCCAAATGTAATTTAAGTCAAAAACTTACTGAGGACATGTGTAACTGAAAACAGAAGAGAATGGGTCACATAGAGAAGAAGAGACAGCAGATAAAACCTGTCTGATCCATGCTGAGCTTCATACTGAGCTTCAAAGAATAATTTTTTTATCTTTTTAGACTAGATTCCTTAGAAAGGATTTATAAAAAGACATAAACAAGAGCTAGACAGGCTATAAATTCATGGGGAGCATTGTTATCTTCATTGATTTAGAAAGTATCAATAACAAGTACATCATGAATTCATCAAAATTATTGTTATACTCAGATTGCTTATTTCCAAGTTCATGCTGACCAGGATGATAAAGAAACTACAACCATGAAAAACAGTCCAGTTAGATACAATGTAATTGTTGCTTTCCAATGTGCACTTAAATCCATTCTCTTGGAACAACAGCATTTTGTGATATATAACAGTTTCTCAGAAAGACTAAAGTTGACCTAAAAGACACTGGTGGACTTTTTGGTACTGCTACTCATTGCAGTGGTTCTTCTTGGAAATCTTTTCAGTACTCTAGCCTCTTACAGGTTACACTTTCCTGTTTAATACTACTGAATTCCCAGAGTCACAGAGCCTTCAGTAATGGTACTAGGATTTTATTGAGTTGTAGGATTATTATTCCAATGAATTGCCATTAAATACAATGCTCAACATTCAAAAATTCAAATATATAGAGTTAAATCATAACATGTAGTTTGAAATAAATGATATTATTTAACCTGTAGAAAAAAAAATTTTTAAGTAGTGATGATCCATATAAACAAGTTTAATCATCTCTTACCATTTGAAAATCTGTAACTCCCACTATCATCTATGAATCCCCAAACTTTTGATATTAGAGAGATTAATGTCATTAAACACTTGTAAGTTTAAAAAGAGCTCCTGAGTAGATGATGTAACTAGGGAACTCTGTAAACACTTTGGAAACTTATTAGCCTTCAAAGTTGAAGAAATTTATGACTATATTATTATGGAGAAATATGTCCAAGTTCTTCTCGGAAACTCTAATTATTCTTATTGAGAAACCTGGAAAAGATATTAAATTGTATTCAAGATATTGACCCAATATCTCCATAAATTTTGGTGGTAAGATATATACCAAAATAATTGCAAATAAAATGGCAAAAATAATGCAAGATTTATTTATTTATTTGTTTTTTTTTTTTTTTTTTTACCAGCCAGTGCTTTTAAGAAATGTATATGGCATTAAAGCAATAGGATATAATTCTTCCATAGCAACTATGCCAATAGAAATCACTTGTTCTGTCTTCTTAGAGGCTCGTACAGGCATTGGTATTGTTGAATTGGAGACAAAGGGTTATACATTAATTCTTTAAAGCACTTATTTGATAAAGTAGCCTTTCCCATTCTTCTTATAGGGACATTTATCTACTTTATATAATAAATCAAATAAGCATGATCTTGGCTGAGTATTTCTTCTCAGTTGTAATGGTTGGGATTTATAAAATATGTTAGGGTTTGCTAGATGCTTTACATACACACACACACGCGCGCGCGCGCGCGCATACACACATATATAAAGTTATTTGAGCTTTACAGAATCCTTGTAAAGTAGGTACAATTATTATCACTATTTTGCATATAAGAAAATTGATGTAGGCAGAGTAGCACTGATTATTCTTGGGTTATACAGATACCTATTCAGTGTATGAAACAAATCTAATTTGGAAATTACCAACTAATTCAATAATAAGCTTCTATTTTGACTCAAACATGGCAAATATGTTTCTGGAAAAAAATGAATGGATGGCAACGAATATTCCAAAGATGGGGAGAATCTGACACAAAGATAACCCTAAATTGAGCAAGAAAGGACATTAGAATTGTAAGAAATTTGAAAATTAGATGAAATAAACTATTAAAAATATAAGAAAAAGGATGCTAAAGAACCTTAGACCTCATATCCTTAAAGTAATATATCATAAATTGGCTTAAGTAATTTTAAAATGATATCCACAAAATTCTAAATGAAAATAAAAATAAGCAGCGTGTTCTTGTATTTATATGCATATGTGCATGTATATTTGTCTTTATGTCAAATAAATGGTGACATGGAACAATAGGAAAAGCTTTAGCTCTGAGAGAATCCAAGTTCAAATCTCTCCTCTAACTCTTATTACTTGTGAAACCATGTTAAAGTTATTTAATATCCATGGAATGCAGTTTTCTTTCTTATAAAATGAGAGAATTGGATTAGAATCCTCCAAAATCATTTTAAGGTCTACAACTATATTCCTGATGTGAGGCACATAAAGAGTCTCTTAAAATATGGTCCTTGAACTTCTTTTGTTTATCCAAATTAATTCATTATGTACACTAGTCAATGATGACAATCTTTTTTTTACTAAACAGTGCTAACTGAAGAGTCTACTGAATATGTCTATTTGGAGTTCTGTGACATCCTTTATCCATTCTTGTTTCTTGCTATTAAGCCATATCTTCCAACAAAATTTTCTCTGCTATCTTTTCCTTTACCCACAGTTGCTTTGAATTTAGATAGACTAAGAAAAAAGATAGATGGATAGATAGAGAGATAGATATTTGAGAGGGTATTTGTGTGTGTATATACACACATATATTGAGTGAATTAAAAGATGACCATATCTATATCTATATATGCATATCACATCTTTTTCTGGAGATGGATAATACCTTTCATTATAAGTCCTTCAGAATTGTTTTGTATTATTGTATTGCTGAGAATAGTTAAGGTATTCACAGTAGATCATACTATATTGCTATTATTATGTATGATGTTTTCCTGATTCAGTGATTTTATTTGACATTAGTTCATTTAAGTCTTTCTTTATTCCCCAATTATTTAAAAAAAATCATTACAGACCTTAAAGTATGACGATACCCCATCTCCAGACTCCATGCTTTTTCAGTTGTGATTGCTTTCCTTGTCATTTCTGTTGTTACTTGGATTCCTTGGTTTCTGTCAATCCTCAGGTCAAATTTCTCCTACAGGAGATCTCTTTCAATGCCCGCTAATTCATTGGTATACTTGTAGCTTCCCTCTGATATTATCTTCCATTTAGATTGTATACATCTTTCACATATATAGTTTGCATGTTGTTACTCTATTAAAAGAGATGGTGAGAGGAATGAACTACTACATAAGTGTCAAGCACTATGCTGGAGGATGAAGCATTAAACCCCTCCCCAGGCTGTACTTTATAAAGGATTTTTCATCTGTTCTCTACTTTCCATCTGTAGCTCTAATTGGCTTCAAATGTAGGGAACGTAATACTTCTATTCTGAATATTTACTGATGGCTCCCTCTTCCCTTCTTTCTTTTTTCTAACTTCCTTTAGGGGGTTGCCTTCCCTTATTACATTGTAAAATCCTTAAGGACAGAGGTTCTTTCTTTATATCATATCTCTGGATTTAAGCATAGTATCTGGTCTTTAGTATGCACTTAATAATTGTATATTGTATAGTGCTATATCACTAATACATATGTTTATTTTTGTTCGGTTTAAATACTAGTTATTTTAATGAAAATTAATGTCAATTTTTAATGGCCTGAAAAAAATGAGTAAGTTAATTATAAACTCACCATAGAAAAAAATATGGCAAATTGAAAAAGCTAAAAATGTGATTAGTGTCAAAAAGATGATTATAGATAACGAGTATCTACACCAACATCAGGAACTTGATGAAAAGTGGTTCTGCAAGTTAGTTATTATGACTATGTTTCTAAGAAAACATTATTTCTTACTATTAAATTGAAATAGAGTGGTGTCACATAGACTGGAAGTTAGCAGTGCAGTAAATATAAAACTAAATGAAAATTCAAAGTATGTCAAAGCATAAAAAACTACTATATGCTAGGCAAAATTTCTTGTTCAATAAATGCATGTTAAATATATTGTAAATGAACTGCTGAATTTCTGGGGAAAAAAGAAATAAAACATAATGAAAAGTGTGCATTGAAAAGTAATGTTATATTTAGAAGTAATAATCAAAATGTTATAGTTTCTTTCTCAGTTAAATATTTCCTATGTGACAGTATCTTTTGGTGGAATTATTGAAAATACAACTAAGTATATGCCATGATACTTTAACATTAATAGCTAACACTTTTATTGCATTTTATGATTTGCAAAGAAGTTTACAAATATTGTCTCATTTTTATATTTATAACAACCTTAAAAGACAGGTTTTATTTATCATTCATTTTACAATTAGAGAAACAGAGTTAGGTAGTTTTTCTTGTTGTTGTGACTTGTACAGAATCAAACAACTACTAAGTATCTGAGGCTTAATTTGAAACGAATTTTATCCAGCATTATATACTGATTCTCTTATCTGCCACTAAGAGAAGACAAATTATTATGGAAGAAAATATGACTTCAGCCATGGCAGAAATAGAACTACTTTACCTGGTATCTTGGATAATTGTAAAAAGTTAACTCGTGGCCAATAGAAATAAATTTTTGTACACATATATGATTGTAGTAAATATGCATTAAATTTTTTGATCTAACATTCATTAAAAACAAATAAGTAGCAAAAAAAGAAAATGTGCATATATTTCATTGAAATTGACTTACCTTTAGGGTAAGGAAAGAGTAGCTATAATATTTTACAGTATAGTAGGGATTGTAGAGAGCCACAGATAGGGGGTGACCTCTGGATAAGGTAAAAGACCTTTCAGCCCAGAGGGAACCTGCTGACAATGTCTGACTTGGCACACCGTCTCTCCTTGGAACATCTCACCCTTCCTGAGAAGTCAAGAGGGGTGTGACCACCTGTGTTCTACTTGAAGCAAGGGATACTTACAATAAAGATGCATTTACATATCAACAGCAAGGTGCTCATAGTTAGCACTTGCTCAGTGTGCTGTGGTGATATAATGGTTCTATAGTTGGCACATGCTTAGTGTTGTAATGATGTAATCATACTAAGGTATTTAGGGGCTGAGAAGATTTGAAATAAAGACTCCATCTTTGATCAGCCTCTTGGGTCTCCTACTTCATCACTACTCCACTAAGACCAAGGACTTGGGCTAGTCCTGACATCCTCCAGAGAGCTAGTCTAGATGGTATAATTTGACATCCCAGTGTGGGGATCTGGAAAGCATAGTACATTTTGGTACCCCAATTTGGGGGCTCTAGAAAGCATACTACAAGGGACAAAAATGAATCAATTAAAAATATGTGGAATATTTAACAGACATTCAAAAACAAAGTGCTGGTGAAAGTTGGTGGGTATGTTCAGTAAAGATGACTATTTGTGGTGTGAAACCTGCTGAGTTCTTTTCAGGGCCTTTTTAATTGGGAGTCTACTTGATCCCACTTATTCTCTCTTAGAGTTTCAACAATCTGTACCATGCATAGTCGCCAATCTCTATAAACCATTTTGGCAGATGATCTAAATCAAGTTGAGGGGAACCTATTTGAGCAATAGGGCTATCTACCCCAAGCATTTGAAGACTTCCTTTGTTGAAATGTGAAGATAAGGGGGAAAAAAAGTGTTTCAATGGCCATAAAGTTAGGTGAAGTAGTATTTGTAAAATGCTTGGAAAATACCAGGATCATCCATTGCATCTCAAGGCATTACCAATCATCTTGACTTCTGTCTTGTCACCAAATTGTGATGACTCTGGAAGAGAGTCAGGCTGACAACTTTGTATTTTGCTGCTTCTTTTAAATCCAATTTATGAACAAATCAAAAGGCATACTCCTTACCATTTTACCTATCCATGGCAACTGGAACAAAGAAGCAGTTACTAATATACTGGATGGAAATTATAGTCACAATTCTGCACACAGGTGACCCAGGCTACAGGTCATTTTCTCACTGGAAGCAGCAATGGGATTTGGCAACTCCTGGATGTCTGAGAAACCTTTTAAGGACACACTGCTTATCTCCAGGTGTGAGGAAGTGATTAGAAAAGGTGCCCTACAAATAGCTTGCTTACCCATCCCTGGTCTGATTACCATAGCAAATGAGGATCCAACACTACATTCAACATACACATATATACAGAAACACATACACATACACACACACGTACCAAAAAACAAACAAACAAACAAACCAAAAAAAAAAAAAAAAAAAAAAAAACTTCTGCAAAGATGATCTTACTCACCAATAGGATTTGGATTATGTGCACACTCATAGACAAAACAAAATCCAGTAGACCTGAAAGACAAATCACTCCCATTGTGAGAATTCAGCAGATATTTTATCTAAATAGCAACTCTGAATGAAATAAGATTGGGAAATGAACAGCATCTTACTAAAGGCAGAGCTGGATACACATTTTTTATTCAGTTATTATTTGGTATTTTCTGCCCAACAATTCCAGAAGAAATGCTAGAAACAGAATAGAGGATTGCACAAACATTTTTAGATCTGACAAATGCCTTTGTTTCTGTCAGTAATGAGGGCATATGAAAAATTATATCAAAATCCGACTGCCTGGAAAAGTTCATCAGTATCATCTTTCATTTTCATGACAGCTACCACATTGATGGTAAATTCATTAAAACCACCCCACCCCCCTCACCCCCAGCCAAGACTAAAGTAGAGGGAGTGTTGATGTTTGTTAATATGCATTTGATTGTACACTCATTGCAGCCTCTGAAGCTGAGATGAAATAAATTATGGATTCATTCCCTGTTGATTTTGCTAATTTTGGTTTAACAATTAATACCAAGAAAACAGGTTCTATCAGCCAGAATCACATTATCCAAATGCGTAACCACCAATTATAGTAAATAAAGAAGTTTTGAACAGTATAGATAAGTTCACTTTCCTTGGCAGTATACTTTCCAGATATTTACACATATTTGCACATTGCCAGATCTAGTTCAGTGCTAAGAAAATTCTGAAAGTGTGGGAGAGGAGAGGTATTAGACTGAATACCAAACCTTATTGTTTGACTAGAATTTAAGTCATACATAAGTATTTATGTATATATGTATTCTTTTGGTCAGAGGACCATCAAATCACCCTGGGCTGTCATTTATTGGCCAATATAGGTCTCAGGCCAATCTCATTTTTACAACTTGATTGATTGGCTCAGAGTGAATAAAAATAGCAATTGTTTCTATTTTGGCCAGAAATCCTGAAGGTGTTCCCTCCCAGACTGGATATTATTTTTTTTTGGTGATTCACTAAAAAAAGATCATTCTTTGTCTCATTTCTTTCTTATCTAGCCTTAATCACTGAGTAGGTATTTGCCTAAATCAGAGATTTGCCTAAGTCAGAGATTGCACCCAGAGGCATCTCTAGTTATCTTGATCTGTATCTTGTTTCTGGAGGAGAGAATGAGGCTGATAAGTATGCAAAGTCCACCCTCATTTAAATCTAAATTATTTGCACATCATGGCATCACCTTCCTATTGTCATGGTTCTATTTGAGAATAAAAGACTAATATTATCTGCTAGTAGAAATGCCCAAGTGGGGACCTAAATTAAACAAGTCATTTGAGCTACACAGCTACTTCTCTCCTTTTTTTCCTTCCTTTCCTTCTTTCCTTCCTTCCTTTCCCTCTTCTGTAATGCCAAAGAAACTGAGCAAGACAGAAGTTAGAGATCAATTCAATAGTTTATTAAATGGAGAGAGCTACTGGGACCAGATGGATCTTGATCCCAGGGTTGGAGGAGACTATCATCTCAAAGAATCCAGCCCTGAGTACTGGGACAGCAAGCTTTTTTATAGATAACAAGAACAGTGACATAATGGGAGAGGTACCTAAGTGGGGATAACCTAATGGTGGGGGAGACCCCTAGGATGACACAATAGAGGGAGATTACTGATATTCTAATGACATCTAAAATGGATAAAACTTTATCCTATTAAACATTAAGAAGGAATGTCTATAACCTAAAAATATAAAATCATCTCATGAACCATTTAAGAGGGAATGATTATAGCCTGGGTTTTGGGGGCAGAGCAATTGTGGTAGACCTTTATCTCATCAAACATTAAGAGGGAAAGGTTATAACCTGAGGCAGAATAACTAAATAGGACAATTGGAGAAACTGGGTCAGGACATTAAAAGGGAACTTTGACACTTCCCTCCCTCCTCTCTTTCTTTTTCCTTACTTTTTTCTTTTCTTCCCTTCCTTCCTTCCTTTCTTTCTTCCTTTCTTCCTTCTTTCCTTCCTTCCTTTTTTCCTCTTTTTCTTCCCTCCCTTTTTTAATTCTTTCCATATGTTAATGCTATATGAAATTCAATAACACCTTATTAAACATTTTTGGTAATTTAGAATACAAAGAAGTGCAGATTTAAAAAATGATAAAATCATTGGAAAAAAGTGTGACTGAGTATTTTTTTCCTTCACTTTTTAAGACCCCAAATTTGGATTTATATGGGATCTTAGGCATTATTCAATTTAAATTCTTTATTTTGAAAAAGAGGAAAATAATACTCCAGTGATTAATAGTAATGACCAAGCATCACACCACTGGTATTAATGAGGATACCAACAATTAAAAGTTGTTATTATGTCTTTTTCTAGTTCATTTTTGTTTGGGCAAATTTTTTTTCAATATTAAGTAATAAAATTATCATTTTTTTTTTTTTGGAATCTTCTTTATCACTTGTTTATTTATAAATTTCTCTTTGGATACAAATTATTTCTTGCTTCTCTTGTTTAAGTGATTTAGTAGCTAATTATATCTAATTAATATCATTTGGATTTTTCTTGAACTATATTATGAGATATTGGGTAAACATAATTTCTCCCAGAACTCTGAATGGTACATACCTAATCTGTTCCATTGATCACTCTTTTGTTTTAAGAAAACTACAGAAGTATTTGAATTATATTTGAGTTGTATTTCAATTCAATATCTAGCACTAATCTAGAGCTTCCTCCCCCCTTTCTTTTTGATTATTTTTTTAATTAATACTCAGTATTCTTGATCTTTTATTCCTTTCTAGGATAGTTTCATTTTTATAATTATATAAATATTATTTTGGTGTCAAGGGCAGGAACTCTGAAAAGGTATACTTAAGGTTCAGTATGATTGATTTAATCCTACAACAAAATATTAACTCAGTGGAATTGATGAGATGATTGGTTCCCTAGTGATATAATGATTGGCTTATATTCAGTATTGATTTAATTGTAATAGAGTATTTAAGAGGTCAGAGTCAGATTGAGTTGGAGCAATGACTGAGATGTGCTTACTGCTGACTGACTGACTGACTGAGACTGCTGACACAGACTAGGAGACTGAAGGAGACAATAAAGACTTTGGAATTCATTCCTGGCTATTCTTGTGGTGATTATTCCACTTAAACCAAGGCCTATTTGGAGGATATCCAGAGAGTTAGCCTGAACATTACATTTTGGGAATTTCATTAGAATATCACTGAATAAATAAATTCAGGATTACACTGTAATTTTTATTATATTATATTATTATTACCTTATTAGTTTTATTATATTTTTATTATTAGCTTGACTTGTTTATGTGAAAATACATTTTTCTTACTTATTGAGATTCACACCTGAGTGAATCTTATAAAACAGAGTCATTAAGTCTTTTAGAATTTATCTGGTTATTTGTAATGAAATGCATCTTTTTATCTTTTCTTTATTAATATTTTGGGGGTCCTACATTCATAATTGTATGTATAAATGAAGCTGATATATAAATGGATTTTTCTTATATTCTGAAATTTCATTGATATGATTATTTCAATTAAATTTTGTTTATCCCTAGGGCTTTCTAATTATTTAATCATAATATTTAAAAAATGATAATATTCTTTTTTCTTTATCTATATTTATTGTTTCAATGTCTTTTTCTTCTTCTATTATTCCACTTACCATAAACACTTTGTTAAATCATTGTGGTGATGATGGATAACTTTGTGTTACTATTTATCTTATTGAGAAAGGCTTCTTTCTTTTCTCCATTACATGTTACATTTTCTCTTTAATTAAGATAAATACTATTTATCATGTTAATGGAAAGTCTATTTGTTCCAGTGATTTCCAGAAATTTTAATACATATTAGTGTTGGATTGTTTTAAAAGTTTTTTTTTTCAGCATCTATTTACATAATCATATATATTTTTAACATTTATATTTTACCATGGTATATCATCTATGGTCATCTCACAGGTGTTGGGGTTATACAAAGATAGTGCATTTTTTTATCTCTCTGCATAAATAACATCTTATTTTCTGGGCACGATGGTTTACTAGAAGAAATAGCATGTCATAATAAATATATGACTGCTTCTGCAGTCAGAAAGAAATTGACTGTTTGTGACTCATAGTGACTCTACAATCCATTGGCTAATCATAACCTCTCTGTACTCCCAGACATTATTCAAGATTTCAAAGTACAGAACATACATTCATCTTTGTGAGCAGTGGGTCAATCCTGAGATGTCCTCATACTTCTTAAATCATCTATCAGGTTCCAAATAACAATATGTCAATTATGAAATATTTTATATCAATCATTTTCTTCCATATTGTATAATACTTATGGCCACCATGTTTTTTTTTTTTTTTTTTCCCCTTGCTCTTTGAAATATTTGTATTTTGTTTAATGAGATCTTCAATTTCATTGGTACAAGGAATCCCTACTAAGGAAACTACTATTCCAAATCTCAACACCATTTACATTGAAATTTCTAGTCATAGTATCCTGGGACAATAGGAGTTTAATTGACTTTGCCACAGTTATACTAATAGCATATGTAAGATAGGGTATTTGAATTTAGCCGT
Source organism: Antechinus flavipes (assembly GCF_016432865.1). Taxonomy (NCBI): domain Eukaryota; kingdom Metazoa; phylum Chordata; class Mammalia; order Dasyuromorphia; family Dasyuridae; genus Antechinus; species Antechinus flavipes. Next base: position 48,036,040 of record NC_067403.1, read on the forward strand.
TCCTGACTCTGAGGCTAGGACTTTGCCAACTAGAACATGCTGACTTTCCTCTACTGCTTAAAATCTTGCAATAATGCATAAATTATAACTTCCTTTAAAAACTGAAACTATAACATAGGGTATACTTTACATTAGATATAAATTAGTTTCCCAGGACCATAATTTTACCTACATTATTTTCAAACCACATTTGATAAATATTTTTATCTTTTCCCCCTCACCCATAAAGACTGAATTACAAATCAAAATCAATTGAGGCTCCATTTTTTTGGTCCTGATATTTATATTTTGAAACTGAACTGGTCTTGTTTGTGTTTGTATGTCTGTGTATTTGTAATATGGGTTTCAACTTGATTTGACACAAATAATGATAATCTGATATAAAGAATTAGAAAATACCATAAGGAAGAATGAAGATTCATATCGCTTAAATAACTACTTAAAAATTCCCAGATTCAGAAATGTTTCTTCCCAAACTATGACAAAGTGCTATATCTTCCAAAACTGAAGTTACTTATTAGATTGAAATAGACAACTACCACTAAAAAAGTATTTTCCTAGATGGTCAGTGGAGAAATTAGGAGACATCTGTCAATGACAGTCCTTAAACTTAAATTAAAAGAGTATGTCCAAACTTTTATTTGGAAAATTTATGATGAACTAAAAGTTTCTCTAATTTCCAGTTGCTTTGAACATCACAATATGAACTCAAATACAATATCCCAATGTCAAGGACAAATCAATATGCAGCAGCTTAAATGAATGTTTTTCTGAGCTCAGCTTTGAAAAAGAATACTCCCTTTCCTTGGGCCTCAATAATTACTATCTTTCATAACTTCAAAATTTGGACTGAAAAGAAAAAAACACAACAACAAAATAAACCAAAAAAAAAATAATTATGGCAATAAGATCAAGAAACTATCATGTTTTACAACTGTTACATTTTCTTATTATAATAATTCCCTCTTCCATTGAGTATTTTGTGAATTTTATTGCTATCTTAATGCCATAATAGTAAAAAACTTGCTGACAAATATTTTTGAATTATGCATCACTTGAATATGCAGTTATGGTTGCTTTGGGCAAATATATAAAAATGGACCAATGCCCAGAAATGTTGCCTTATACAGTTTTATGTGGATCTGGATGAGGGGAAAAGGCAAAATACTCTAATTTGGGAAAACATTAGTGTGTTTTCTTTGTACCCTCTCACTGACATGAAAAAAAAGAATTTCAAGGGTCTTACATTTTACTTTATCTATCTATCTTTCTATATCTATATATTCTTAGAAAAAGCCTGTTATTTACAGATTGCTTTAGTTCTGATTGGAGATATGATAAATATATTCGTATGAGTCTCCATTTTGAAGAACATTTTTTAATGTTATATTTTACTCTATTGAGACAAAATAATTTGCTTTAAGGAAAAAAGTAATTCAGTTTATATAAATAGGAAGATAGAATGTGATATATGGAATCATTTAGAGAATTGAATTCCCTACATATAGTGAATTCAAAGATAATACATATAATTCTAAATATTCACAAGTGTTAGATGTTGCTGATATTATCTCCATCTTTTTGTTAACAATAATTCCACCTCTAATTTGATATTTCTTAAAGAGTTGTGCCTTTGAGTATCTTAGTAAATTTCTTAATTTTCTTTCTTTCATATATCATCATGACCATAAAATCCATCACTGATCATTCAATGTGCTCTTGGGAAACATCAATATCCAGCAATATTTTTTTTTTAAATCACATGAAATCTATCCTTTGGATCATATTCTCATACGTTCTAATAATTTAAAAATACTTTTAATACTTTAGAAATTAATGCTAACACTCTATAAAGCATGCCTTTAGAGTTCATTAATGGAGGTATTATTGAGCTCATAATGGAGGCATTCCCTGTAGAAATAAAGGCAGTAACCCATCCATACAAACTCATCATGTTCTACTTTTATCCACTTCCTCCAATAAATATATTACAAATTATCTTCCCATCAACGTGAGGTGTTTGCATTTAAGATGTGAATGCAATGTGTGAATATTCCATCAATTGTCCTTCAGTATTGCTACATTACCGATAATCTTGTTTTTATATAATATAATACTATTTTTCATTTTTATGGGACCATTGTGCAGCCAGTTAACACCATGAGCATTACTTTGGTGACCTCTTCAGCTATTGTAGTGTTTTCTGATTTAAAGTCACATAGCTTTATGTCCCACAAGGTATTATTATTAATACCTTGTTATAAGCTTTAGTTCAGGAGAAAATTTGAAGTTGTTAAATGAATTTTGTAATCTTCTGAATAAATCTACCCTGCATTCCTACTATTCTTTAATTTTGAGACCAACTCATTATCCAGAAATCAGGGCTGTTTATCCAACTCTATATAATAGTTTAGATATTAAATATTATTCACTCTTTAGATATACGAAAAATTTTCTCCAGTTTGGCAGAATCTACATTTCAGAAGTTGAATTCCAATGGAATGGTTTCAAGGTCATTTTAATATCTTTATAAATCATTTGAGTAAAAATTTTACTACTCCTCATATTTGTTACTAATTATTTTTAGACTATCATTCATGTGCTTTTTTGTATAAGACAAAATGAATTAGCACACATAAACTAATTTGTGGTGCTGTTTTTTTATTGGTGATGATGATGACATGAATGGTGATGCATAACTTGGTAGATAGGAAGCCATTCATGAAGATTTAACTCACCGAGAGCTTTAGGAGCTCTCTAAGAGACTAAGTACTGTTACTTACAAAAGGTCATGAAGAGTAGGAATTTTGTACCCAAAAGTACTGAGTCACATTTATCCCTATATTTATTTGTTGAAATGTTGAATTGCTCTGTAGTAGAATATAAACTACTTGATTATAAAATCAATTTTTGATTTTTATTTGTATCTTTACCACTCAATACATTTCCTTTTACATAGAGATCTTAGTAAATGTTTTTGAATTAGATTTATTTGTGTGTAGTTTTTATTAAAATATTACCTATATTCTCAGGTTTATTCCAAAATATTTATTTTATCTAAGGTTCAAAACTTAGAAAATTTGGATGGTTTCCTTCATGATTAACTATATAGTCCAAATTGCTTTCAAAATGGTGAATACAGTAGTAAACCCATTTTTTTCCCCTGTAGAATCAAATATTCATCTTAGTCTTCAGAAAGCAACAACAACAAAATAATTCACTATATAGATTTGTAATGCATTAAAAAGAACATATCATTTGTACTTAGAAGGACTGAGTTTGAATTAGAGTACTCCTATTCACCGATTAATTGATAGAAAAACCATTTCACTGTTTGAGCTCATACTCTTCCTCTCTAGAATTGGGGATTAACAAATGTATTTTGTAACTCTCTCTGTCTCTCTCTCTCTCTCTCTCTCTCTCTCTCTCTCTCTCTTCTGAAGCAATTGGGGCTAAGTGACTTCCTCAGAATCACACAACTAGGAAGTGTTATGTGTCTGAGACCAGATTTGAACTCAGTTCCTCCTGACTTCAGCCCTAATGCTCTATTCACTGCCTCACCTAGCTGTCCCTATTTTGTAGCTCTTGATTCTGAGAGTATGTTAACTTTTTTCACCAAAAAACAATTTACATTTTTCACATTGATTGTGAAATTGATCTGATTTTAGTATAATTCAGTTCATCTAAAAGAGTCACAAAATATAGTATCCAAGCATAGCTTGGCACATAATTACATTGTCCTCATGCTTATTTTTACTTGTGTAAGGATAAAGGGGAAAAAAAACACACTAATCATGATTTCTAGAATGTCCTTTAATAATAAATAATAATATTTTGGAATATGCCTTTATTGTACATCAGTCAATAAGCATTTATTAACGGCTTACTATGCAAAAGGCACTGTGGTATGTGATGAGGAAGCAAAAAGAGAGAAAAAGTTACTCCCTTCAAGAAGCTTAAAACATAAGGAGAAGACAAGAAAACATGATAATCAAATAGATATAGGACCCATGAGAAAATTAAAAAGAAAAACATAGATTTATGCATAGGTAATGCATAGATATGCATTAGTGCATAGATCTAATGCACTAGAATTAAGAGGTTCCTGTAGAAATAGTATTTTACTTGGAACATAAAAGAATATAGGGGCAAGGGATGAGAGAGAGTTTTCCAGGTGTGTTTGACAATCAGAATCGAGAGATGAAGTGTTTTCTTCCAGGACCAGCAAGAAACCAGTGGTGTTGGAACAAAAAGCATGAGTTAAGAGACTGAAAGGATATTGTGGTGAGGGGGTGGGGGGGAACTAAGAGTAAATTGATGAAAGGCTTTGCAAAGCAAAAAGAGAATTTTGTATTTGGACTTGTGACAGGGATCACTCTAGGTTTTGTTTGTTTGTTTGTTTGTTTGTTTTTGAGTATGTAGGTGTGTATGGAGATAACATAATCAAACCTATACTTTTAGGAAAATCAGCTTTATGGTTTAATGGAAGGTGGATTGGAATGCAAAGAGAACTGAGGCAGAGAATCACCAGTAGGTTATTGCCAAACTCCAAGCATAAGGTGATGAGGGCCTGCACCAGATTGGTGACAGTGTCAGAAGAAAAAAGGGGTAATATTTGAGAGATGTTGGAAATGTGAAATTGGCAGACCTTGGCAACAGACTGGATATGGGAAGGGAGAGATAGCAATGATTTGAACAGGACAAAGTTGCCAGTCTTAGGACTGGGAGGACTCTTCTCAATTTTATTTATTTAGCAACTTTCATTAAGTGTTGACTAGCTGCTAGGCACCATGCTAAATTGTAGAGAGAGAAAGAGAAAGAAAGAAGACAAAGCATATAGTTTGCTTAAGAAACTTATATTTTGAGGGGAGATGAGGAGACAGTGTGTACATGGATAAGGAAAAGCACATCATATTTTAAAAATAAAGATACAAAATAAACTTAAGAAAAGGCTTTCTGTGGGAGATAACATTTGAGCTGATCATCGAAGGAAACTAGGAGTTCTAATAGGTAGAAACAAGGAAGTCTATTGCAGGCATAGGGTACAATATAGTTAAAGTCATAGATTTATGATGGAATATAATGGACAGGGAAAAGGAGATAGTCCAGCTTCTGTAGAACATAAAGTCAGTCAGTCAATAAGCATTTATTAAACTAGTTGTCAGGCACTCTGCTAAACACTGGATATATAGATAGTGAAAAGAGTTTCTGCACTCAAGAATTCACAATATAATGAAAAAAAAAAAAAGGATACAAATAACTATGTACAAACTACAAAAAAAGGATGAATAGGAAATAAGAGTGAGAAGGAAGTAGAGTTAAAAGGGATTGGGGTTTTTCTCACTTCCAGGAGCCAAGATGGCAGAGAAAGCAGTAAATTGTTATAACGCTCTGATACTTATCTTTAAACACCATAAAATAGCATCCCAAAACAAATTCTGCAACAGCAGAACCAGCCAAAAAGAGAGTTGAAACAATCTTTGAGCACAAGAAACTAGGAAGATAAACAGAAACAATGTCTCACTGGTAAAAGAAAAGCACAGTCCAGGACAAGAAGCATCCCAGCAAGCCAGCAGCAAGTCCTACCTCAGCAGATCAGTACATGGAGAGAAAAATACCAACTCAAGGATCCCTCACATACCTCAGCCTAGCCAAGGGAGGCAGCTTACTGCAACTCTGAGAACCTGCATATGTTTCAGCAAAACTCTGGGAAAATAAGAAACCTCAATGGGCTATACCAGTGGTCCTCAAAGTATAGTCCAAAGAATTGCTGGGTCTACAAATTCAAAATCATTTTTTTTATTTCTAATATAGTAAATAGCTATAAATATAATCCATGTGAACAAAAACTCTTTGAACAGATCCTTGATAGTTTTTTTAACAACATGAAGATACTGAGAACAAAAGTTTGAGAACCACTGGGCTATACCATCACTCACCTCCATGTAACCCCAGACAAAAAGATAAATGCCAACCCTCTCAGTGCCTAAGCAATCAGGCAATCTTCAGCATTGCGGTCAGCTACCTGCTTCAATATAGCCTCAGATAAACAGGCAGCTTCTAGAAGCCAGCAGCCACTTGCTTCGATGTACCTCAGAGAAGCAGAGAAACACCTTATTGGCCTCAGTACATGCCAGACACTTAAGATACTCCAGCTCAGCATCAAGAAAATGGTGATTTTTCTATGCCCTTCAACAACTCCAGCCATCTCCCTACCCATCTCTCAGCACGGCAAAAAAAAAAAAAACAAAAACAAAAACAAAAACAAAAACAAAAAAAACATGATGTTCCTAAATGGACCTTGGGGGAGCATCGATATAACAACAAGGAAATAGTTGGGGCCTGCAGGCCCTGGAAAAAGAAGCCTGATAAAATTACCTTCTCTAACATAGGAATACATTCCCCGTGTACTGATTCCTTCTTGACCAGGGCCACATCCTTGCAGCACAGCTGGGCCTGGTGTATCTGATTAGAGGAGGTTCCCTTAGTCTACCTGGATCAGACCTGTATTGCTCAAGGAGCTTAGGAGGTGAAATCCATGTTCCTGCTGAAGCTCCAGCTAAGTGCAGCTCACCACAGGGCTTCCCACTTGGTGTTTGTGCAGAGCTAGCCTGGAGGTGTTTGCACTCCAATAGGGCTATCCCCTGGCCTGGGGTCTTTCTTCAGATCTTTTGGATTTGTTTTAGGAGGAAAGGGATAGTGCCATTTCTGGCTTCTGGCACTTGCTGGAAGATGGAGCTCTTGGTTTGAGGTTCCAAATAAGAGGAGAGAGCTGAAGGGAAGCCAGAGTCACAACCCCCATCCTATAATTAGAGGTATTTATACTAATATCTCTTATGAAAAAAAACAAAAACTGAACAGGCAAAGAAGGAACCCCACCACAGAAAACTAGTATGGGAATAGGGAAGACCAAGGTTCATCTTCAAAGGAGGACACTAAAGTTAAAAAAAAAAAAAAAAGCTCCTACCCCAAAGAGTAACATGAAATAGCCACCTACCCAGAGAGAATGTATAAAAGAATTCAAAAGAGAATTTCAAAATAAAATGAATCATTAAAGAAAAAAATTTTAAAAAAAAATCAAAGAAAAACAAAATTATGAAAAAATGAACCAAGTAGAAAAGTAGATATAATCTCAAAGATGAAAATAACTCTTTGAAAATTAGAAAGGGAAGCCAGTGAAGCTATGAGGCCAAAAAATAACAAAAGTAGAATCTAAAGAATGGAAAAAATAGAGCAGAATTTGAAACATAAGAAAAAGTTTAGATCTGGAGAACAGAACAAGAAGAGAAAATGTAAAAATAATTGGAAGTTGTGGTCCAAAAAAGAACCAACAATAATGCAATAATTAATAATTATTGCAAAAATAAAATTATTATACATTATTGTCAAATTTCAAAATTCCCAAATCAAAGAGTATATTTTGCAAGAAACAAACAAAAAAGTAGTTCAAATATGCTGGAGCTACAAATAGAGTTGTTTAGAATCTATCAGCAGCCTCAGTAAAAGAGAGCAGGTCCTGGAATCATATCTACTACCAATCAAAAGAATTAGGTCTACCCCCAGAAATATCATACCCAGCAAAATTATTAGTAATATTGATAGTTCAATAAACTTAAAGATTTTATGACGTTCTATCAACTAAACCTCAATTTAATAGAAAATTTAACATATCAGAAGAAGATAAGGGAAGATTCCATGGGAAGAGATTAACTAATAGCAAGATAAGTTAAGTAGCTGAATTAAAGCATAGAATCATTAGGTCTAGCAAAAGTTTGTGTGTGTGTGTGTGTGTGTAGTTGGAGGGTGGGGATGCCCATGTATGTATATATCTAGATATATACACATAAATATATTCTTTCTTAACTATAGCTTGCTTGGGAAGATGGTGATGAAAGGGGGAAAATATAATAAAGTAAATAAAATGCATAGCAGAGAACAAAAGAACAATTTATAAGGAAATAAAGAAAAGATAAATACTCATGAACATAATTTCTTCTATTCATATATCTACTAATATACTAATATAATAATAATATTATAATATCTTCTAATGTATTGTCTCTACATACACTGTCTTGAAGTGATAATTTATTATATATTTTGAATCCTTCATGATGCTCTGCTGAGCACATGACAATGTTCTTTTTTGTTTGTTTTATTTTATTTTCTATCCTTTTTCTGTTTTTTTTAATAAAATAAATTTTTTAAAAAGAAAGAAAACCATTTCTGTTTTTGAAAGGAGGATGGATTGAATGGGAGAAAGGCTTGTGTCAGTCAGACAAACAATAATATTAGTACAATAATCCAGAATGATGTAATGAAAGTCTTCAAATTGTGGCATTGTCAGCTGTTATAAAAGTGAAATCTACAGGCGCTGGGAACAAATTTAATATGGATGAGTAAGAGATAATGAAAATTTGAGCATGGCATCAAGATTGTGAACCTGAGGACTTGATAGGAAGGTTGTCTTGGTAGTAATAGTACAACTTGAAAAGAGAGAGTTTTGAAGGGAAAATCAGTTCAGTTTGGGATAGATGGAGCTTAAGATATTTACTGGATTTGCGGTAGGATATCTACTGGATTTGTCTGATATGTAGGGGGAAATAAGAGAGTGGAAGTCAGGAGAAAAGTCAGAGCTGAATAAGTATATTAGAGAATCATCAGCAAAGATGTCATCAGTGAATCCATAGAAACTAATGAAATTTAGTAAAACAGATGAGAATGAGAGAGGTACAGAGAGAGACAGAGAAGGAGAAAGAGACACAAAGAGACAGACAGACAGAAAAAGAGAGAGAGAAGAGAAAGAGGGAGGGAGGGAGGGAGGGAGGAAGAGAGAGAGAGAGAGAGAGAGAGAGAGAGAGAGAGAGAGAGAGAGAGAGCGAGCGCCAAAGCCAGAGAGAGCCAGAGCCAGAGCCAGAGTGAAACAGAGATAGAGAGAGAAAGAGAGAGAGGGACAGATAGAGATAGAGACAGAGAAACAGAGTCAGGGAGAGACAGAGACAGACATAGAGACACAGAGAAATATAGAGAGAGACAGAGACAGAGAAATAGACAGAAAGAGACAGACAGACACACAGAGAGAAACAGAAAGACACACACACACACACACACAGAAACAGAGACAGAGAGAGAGAAAGAGATTGGGGGGTGGGTGGGGAAATCTATGTTGGATATTTATGGTTAGTGGGGATGTGACCTGCATGAAAATGCAGGAAAGGAGACTGAAAAAGAGTGATCATGTAGGTAGAAAGAGAAGCAGGAAGTAGTCAGTTGTCCAAAATGTAATGAGTAATAAAAAAATAGAAAATGCTAAATGGTGTCAAAGGCAACAGAGAGATCAATAAAGATAAGGATTGAGAAAAGGTCCCTGGATTTTGAAATTTAAAGATCATTGGTCATTTCGAAAGTAGAAAAGTAAAGACTATTGGTTTTAGTGAAAATGCAATTAGGTTGGTTTTGCATTTAGAAATTCAGGATTATACTGGACATCTAGATGAATATATCTAATGTCATTGGTAAGAAGTTGGTGTTCAGGGCAGAGATTGGGCCCTGAAATGATAATGATGAAATATAATGATGTAATAGTAACAGTTTGCATTTGATTTGGTTAATATTTTCTTTGGAAATATGAAAAATCTCTGTCCCAAGGTAGACAAAAAGACATAACTTTTGTTTAATAAAGTCTATACATTTAAGTCAAAAAATGAAAATTTCAGGAAAACAAAATTTGAAAAATTTTCCTTGTTTCTAAACTTTGTCAAATACTTTGGAGTTGACAGAAAAAAAGAAAATGAAAAAAAAAAATAACACTCAATCTGAGAACACATCTAAATAATTTATTTTAAAAATCCATAAGTCTATGCATCTACTAAAAAGTCAATTAAATTGGTTGTCTGGTGTAATTTAAACTACACAAATAAATATTTTTTTCAATATTTCAAAAGGCTGTTTCAATGTTATATAAAAAGCCAAAGAAATCTGTAAGAATCTGCTAAGAGTTGGGGAGGGAGGGGAGGCTTAGATATTCTGCTTGCCCCCTCTGGCTTTTGGTTGTTGTCTTTTCTATTGATTCTTACAAGTTGATATGTAAGCCAGGTTGAGTTAGGGTATCTCATTGGTGTTTATATTACTTTTAAGCTCTTGTTAGCATTTTGTTTCTTTCCCCATAGTGACATGTTGTAGGGAAGTATAGAGGAAGATTAGAGAAGAGTAGCTTTTTAGTGATTAGTGAATGTCATATTGAAGACAATACACAGCTGATTTTTTCTGATGCTTGACAAACAGACTTGTATTTAAGCTTATAAATCCTACCCAAACTTCGGGAAATATTTTATACATATATATACACACACATATATACATACATAATGCAAACATATATACACAAATATGTGTATATATGAATTCTACAGAACATGTTTAATAGAAACATTTAATTATTCCTGTCATGCTATCAATCCCCACAAAGTTTTCAATTTTAATAACTCATTTTTCTCATAATATTTTCATTTTAGTTGCTTAAATGAGTGATGTCCATTTTCTTTGGTGCTTTGAGGGATTAAGAGTATCTCTTGTATCTGAACTCTAAGCCAGCTTAAGCCACAGAATGACCCCAAAGCTCTGTTTGAGCACTTTCCAGCATTACCTCTGAAAGGCAGATGATAATCACAAGGGACATAATTAGGATTCCCTGCTAGGATGTGATAAGTCAGAACAAGAAGGTAATCAAGCTGCAGGTTTAGCCTTAAATGATAGTACATTACAATTCAAAGATACAACAGCTACCAAATTCATTATTTGACCCTATACCCAAATTGTGCCAAAATACTTTTCTGTAGGAAGAGCATTTATTGACCTCTAAATTTAAGAACAGTGTTGATTTTCCAGAATTAAGTAATTTGTTTATTTTATTTTATTTTATTTTTAATCATGAACTTTTATTCTATGCAAGAAGACATGAGAAATGTAAATGTTGAGCTTTTTGATCATGATGTCTAGAGTGTTGCATTGTGATTTTAACATCTAATGAAAAACAAGCTGCTAATCCTCCCTCTCTCTCTCTCTTTCTCTCTCTCTCTCTCTCTCTCTCTCTCTCTCTCTCTCTCTCTCTCTCTCTCTCTCTCTTTTCTGTCTCTCCTTTTTTCCTTTTATTGTACATTTTAATTCCCCTCCTAGCTTAAAAGTACTAAAATTTCAGGATTCTTCTCTCTGTAGCTTTAAGCTCGAATGGTTTATCTGGTGCAGCTCACAGAGGTCCCTCATGTTCCTCTAGTGCTAGGCTGAGGAGGTGGAATGAGTGGTAGCTGGCACTATTGGAGACTGTAGGGTCTGGCAGCTAAACTTATGCTGAATTAGGGTCCTCCTGATAGTTACTGGCATGTGCCGAGGTCTGGTAGGTGTTTCTGAATTTCCTTAGAGATAGCCAGAAGAATAGGGTGGTGGTCTGACAGGATCCTTGCTTGCCTTGGATTGTGCCAAAACACTTAGAAGTACTGAGGATGTCTAACTTTTCTAAGGCTACACTGAAGCATGTGGTGGTTCCCAGAGCTGGAGTCTGCTGGTTCTCCTAATTATTTCAATGCACCTTATTTTTGGCATTCTTTTTATACTTTATAATTTGAGTAATTATTTTATATTTATTTGTAATTATCATTTTAATTGTCATATGCTCTGTACATTTAACTATAGAGAATATCAGTGATTTATTTTAAAATTTTCAAGTCCTCACACAAGATATTTTATAGAAAGATTTTTTTCTCCATATCAAACACTTCTTTTCTTATCTTAGCTGCATTGATTTTAATTGAAAGAAAGCCTTTCAATTTCATGTAATTGAAATTTTGTTCTTTTTTTGAAATCATCTTTTGTATTATCAGCTAAGAATTTATCTTTCAGCCATTTTTGGGAACAGTATCTGGTCAGCTTCCCTTCCCATTGTTTGAAAAGATATGACCCCTAATAATCAAATATTTTAATATATTTTAGTACATTTGATATACTATATTTTGAAGTCTAAATTTAATTTCTGCAAAAATTGCATCCTTATTCTCATTGAAATTCTCTATTAATATGTAGTTGTTTTTATAATTGTAATGTACAATATATTTATAATCATAACAAATTGATATATCAAAAATAGTAGAATTACAACTTTAAAAATATTCCTGTTTGATATTTGATCCATCAATACTGGAAAAGATAATAAAAAAGGGAATCAAAATTGACAAAAAACAAAAAACAAAAAACAAAACCAAAAACAAAAAAGCCTCCAGCAGAGTGATAGTGGAGCTAAAAATTGATCAGATTTTCTGGAAAAAAATTGAAACAGAAAGTCACTAGTCTGTCCATATATTTTGAACCAGTAATAATGCCATTAAGTATATATATATATATATATATATATATATATATATATATATATATATATATATATCCAAAGGAATCAAAGACAGAATGAAACAAAATGACCCAAACATGAAAAGCTTTTTTTTTTTTTTAATAATGTCATTTTTATCATAGCAAATAACTGGAAATAATACAGTATCTGGTAACTGAGATCTATATATGTCATATAAATACAATGAATATTTTTTTCTGTCAGATGAGATGAATAGAATGACTTTGAGAACTAAGAATATTTGAATAAATCAGTGTAGAATGAATTGTGCATAAGCAAAGAAAAACAAATTCACACAATGACCACAATAATTTCAAAACACATCAGACATCTTAATAATATGGTAACCAATTGAGATTTTAGAGAATATAGGATGAAGTATGTCTTAACAAAATTGATGAACTATAGATTTAGAATGATATATACATTTTCTAGTGTATTCAACATATTGATATATAATTGCAGATTATTATAAATGTGGCCTATTTGGAAAGATAAAGAATATTGGTGAAACATGACAGAAGAAAAAAAGGAAAAGAAATAAAAATACTTAATTTAAAGAATAAAGCAGAAGGAAAAGTACATTCAAAATGCTAACTAAATAAATAAGGCAATTTTATTTTTATCAGGTTAAGGAAAATTTAAAAATAGGAAAAGGAAGTTAATTTTACATATGGTCCTCTTTTTTGTTCTTTGTATACTAAAATTTTATTATTTAATATTGTTCAATTTCATTATAAAAAAGGAAATAATTTGTTTACAGGAAAGGTACTTGATCATTTGAAGTGTAACTTTCAAAACATGTTTGACTTTTCAATTATGTCATACAAATGATCTTTTGTTTCAGATTTTTTACTTTCAATATCATTTTAATTAAATATTTCATGGGCAAAAACTCTTTATGTAAGTATATGACCATAGCTGTATAGCAGGAATGGAAATTATTATTTAGCCCAATCACCCTTTTGCATTTGTTTTTGTTTTAAGACAGAGACAAAACCTGAATTCTTATTTCACCCAGGATTGCAAGAATAAATTCACTTTGTTAGTTATTTGATTGAATCCAAGAACACTTGTACTGGTATATATTGATTGATTAATCATTACTGTTATGCTTCATTTTTAAGAATACAGTTATAGTTTGAAAGTAATTCTGTTTATTCTGTATGCTTCAATCTATATTACTGCTAATTGGTAATTCATTTTAAATCCCCTATGCATTTTTATTATGATTCCATGGTAATCCATTAGAGTCAAAGGCTATAATTTTCATTCATTCCTGAATCAATGAATAATCAATTTGTTTATGAATGCTCATGAAGATGTTTCTATTTAATAGTCCTTCTTTTATTATCATTAGATATTAAAGGCTAATATATTTTTGTTAGCCTTATTTTAAGCTTACCAATTCTACAAGTCAATTATGTACCCATTCATTTTGCATTTATATTTATATAGTTTACCTCTAAGTTTTATTTGTTTTAAATTTTTCCCATCTTGGAAAACTATCAGAAATGTCACACCTTACATTTTATGTATTTCATTCCTGCACACTCCATTTTGCATTTTCTTTGTTTAGATTCTTGATTTATTTATTTTTATGACTGACTATGACAAACTATTTTTTATGTAGACATAAATATAATATCTTATATTTTATGATAGCTAGGATAATTCCTAGCACACTGTTACAAGAAATATTTGTTAAGTCCAATAAAAAATAAAACATGCCACATGTTACAAATACCATGGTTTCCATTTGTTAGAAATACTTTTTATTTTTTTATTTTATTTTATTTTTTTTGTTTTTAAATTTTTTTATTTAATAATTACATTATATTTACACTCATTTCTGTTCCGATTTTTTTTTCCCCTCCCTCCCTCCACCCCCTCCCCTAGATGGCAAGCAGTCCTTTATATGTTGGATATGTTGCAGTATATCCTAGACACAATATATGTTTGCAGAACCGAACAGTTCTCTTGTTGCATAGGGAGAATTGGATTCAGAAGGTATAAATAATCCGGGAAGAGAAACAAAAATGCAGATAGTTCACATTCGTTTCCCAGTGTTCTTTCTTTGGGTGTAGCTGCTTTTGTCCGTCATTTATCAATTGAAACTCAGGTCTCTTTGTCAAAGAAATCCACTTCCATCAAAATATGTCCTCATACAATATCGTTGTCGAAGTGTATAATGATCTCCTGGTTCTGCTCATTTCACTTAGCATCAGTTCATGTAGGTCTCTCCAAGCCTCTCTGTATTCATCCTGCTGGTCATTCCTTACAGAGCAATAATATTCCATAACATTCATATACCACAATTTACCCAGCCATTCTCCAATTGATGGGCATCCATTCATTTTCCAGTTTCTAGCCACTACAAACAGGGCTGCTACAAACATTTTGGCACATACAGGTCCCTTTCCCTTCTTTAGTATTTCTTTGGGATATAAGCCCAATAGAAACACTGCTGGATCAAAGGATATGCACATTTTGATAATTTTTTGGGCATAATTCCAGATTGCTCTCCAGAATGGTTGGATTCGTTCGCAACTCCACCAACAATGCATTAGTGTCCCAGTTTTCCCGCATCCCCTCCAACATTCATCATTATTTTTTCCTGTCATCTTAGCCAATCTGACAGGTGTGTAGTGGTATCTCAGAGTTGTCTTAATTTGCATTTATCTGATCAATAATGATTTGGAACACTCTTTCATATGAGTGGTAATAGTTTCAATCTCATCCTCTGAAAATTGTCTGTTCATATCCTTTGACCATTTATCAATTGGAGAATGGCTTGATTTCTTATAAATTTGAGTCAGTTCTCTATATATTTTGGAAATGAGGCCTTTATCAGAACCTTTAACTGTGAAAATGTTTTCCCAGTTTGTTGCTTCCCTTCTAATCTTGTTTGCATTAGTTTTATTTGTACAAAGGCTTTTTAATTTGATGTAATCGAAATTTTCTATTCTGTGATCAGTAATGGTCTCTAGTTCATCTTTGGTCACAAATTTCTTTCTCCTCCACAAGTCTGAGAGATAAACTATTCTATGTTCCTCTAATTTATTTATAGTCTCGTTCTTTATGCCTAGGTCATAGACCCATTTTGATCTTATCTTGGTATATGGTGTTAAGTGTGGGTCCATGCCTAATTTCTGCCATACTAATTTCCAATTATCCCAGCAGTTTTTATCAAATAATGAATTCTTTTCCCAGAAGTTAGGGGCTTTGGGTTTGTCAAACACTAGATTGCTATAGTTGACTATTCTGTCTTGTGAGCCTAGCCTTTTCCACTGATCCACTAATCTATTTCTTAGCCAATACCAAATGGTTTTGGTGACTGCTGCTTTATAATATAATTTTAGATCAGGTACAGCTAGGCCACCTTCATTTGATTTTTTTTTCATTAATTCCCTTGAGATTCTCGACTTTTTATTGTTCCATATGAATTTTGTTGTTATTTTTTCTAGATCAATAAAATATTTTCTTGGAAGTCTGATTGGTATAGCACTAAATAAATAGATTAGTTTAGGGAGTATTGTCATCTTTATTATGTTCACTCGGCCGATCCAAGAGCACTTAATATTTTTCCAATTATTTAAGTCTGACTTTATTTGTGTGGAGACTTTTTTATAATTTTGCTCATATAATTCCTGACTTTCCTTTGGTAGATAGATTCCCAAATATTTTATGGTATCCACAGTTATTCTGAATGGAATTTCTCTTTGTATCTCTTGCTGTTGGGTTTTGTTGGTGATGTATAAAAATGCTGAGGATTTATGGGGATTTATTTTGTAGCCAGCTACTTTGCTAAAATTATGAATTATTTCCAATAGCTTTTTGGTAGAATCTCTGGGGTTCTCTAGGTATACCATCATATCATCTGCAAAGAGTGATAGTTTGGTTTCCTCATTGCCTACTCTAATTCCTTTAATCTCTTTCTCGACTCTTATTGCCGAGGCTAGTGTTTCTAATACGATATTAAATAATAATGGTGATAGTGGGCAACCTTGCTTCACTCCAGATCTTACTGGGAAAGGTTCCAGTTTTTCCCCATTGCATATGATGCTTACTGATGGTTTTAAATATATGCTCCTGACTATTTTAAGGAAAAGTCCATTTATTCCTATGCTCTCAAGTGTTTTTATTAGGAATGGATGTTGGATTTTATCAAATGCTTTTTCTGCATCTATTGAGATGATCATGTGGTTTTTGTTTGTTTGGTTATTGATATAGTCAATTATGTTAATAGTTTTCCTAATATTGAACCAGCCCTGCATTCCTGGTATAAATCCTACTTGGTCATAGTGTATTATCCTGGTGACAATTTTCTGTAATCTTTTTGCTAATATTTTATTTAAGATTTTAGCATCAATATTCATTAGGGAGATTGGTCTATAATTTTCTTTCTCTGTTTTCAGCCTACCTGGTTTAGGTATCAGTACCATATCTGTGTCATAAAAGGAGTTTGGTAGGACTCCTTCAATCCCTATTTTTTCAAATAGTTTATATAACATTGGAGTTAATTGTTCTTTAAATGTTTGGTAGAATTCACATGTAAATCCATCTGGTCCTGGGGATTTTTTCTTAGGGAGTTGATTGATAGTTTGTTCTATTTCTTTTTCTGAGATGGGACTGTTTAGGATATTTACTTCTTCCTCTGTTAGTTTGGGCAAGCTGTATTTTTGGAGGTATTTTTCTATTTCATTTAAGTTGTCGAATTTATTGGCATAAAGTTGGGCAAAGTAACTCCTAATTATTGCTCTAATTTCCTCTTCTTTAGTGGTGAGTTCTCCCTTTTCATTTTTAAGACTAACAATTTGATTTTCCTCTTTCCTTTTTTTAATCAGATTTACTAAGGGTTTGTCTATTTTGTTGGTTTTTTCATAGAACCAACTCTTAGTTTTATTAATCAATTCAATAGTTTTTTTACTTTCAATTTTATTGATCTCACCTTTTACTTTTAGAATTTCAAGTTTAGTGTTTGACTGGGGGTTTTTAATTTGTTCCTTTTCTAGCATTTTTAATTGCAAACCCAATTCATTGACCTTCTCTTTCTCTATTTTATACAAATAGGCCTCTAGAGATATGAAATTTCCCCTTATTACCGCTTTGGCTGCATCCCATACATTTTGGTATGATGTCTCATTATTATCGTTTTCTTGGGTGAAGTTATTAATTATGTCTATGATTTGCTGTTTTACCCAATCATTCTTTAGTATGAGATTATTTAGTTTCCAATTATTTTTTGGTCTACTTCCCCCTGCTTTTTTGTTGAATGTAATTTTCATTGCATCGTGGTCTGAAAAGGATGCATTTACTATTTCTGCCTTACTACATTTGAGTTTGAGGTTTTTATGTCCTAATATATGGTCAATTTTTGTATAGGTTCCATGAACTGCTGAAAAGAAAGTGTATTCCTTTCTGTCTCCATTACATTTTCTCCAGAGATCTATCATATCTAGCTTTTCTAGTATTCTGTTTACCTCTTTGACTTCTTTCTTATTTATTTTCTGGTTTGATTTATCTAATTCTGAGAGTGCAAGGTTAAGATCTCCCACTATTATAGTTTTACTGTCTATTTCTTCTTGCAGCTCTCTTAGTTTCTCTTTTAAGAATTTAGATGCTACCCCACTTGGTGCATATATGTTTAATATAGATAGTGCTTCATTATCCATGCTACCCTTTAGCAAGATATAGTGTCCTTCCTTATCTCTTTTAATTAGGTCAATTTTTGCTTTAGCTTGATCTGAGATCAGGATGGCTACCCCTGCTTTTTTGACTTCACCTGAAGCATAGTAGATTTTGCTCCAACCTTTTACCTTTAACCTGCATGTATCTCCCCGCTTCAGGTGTGTTTCCTGTAAACAACATATTGTAGGATTCTGGCTTTTAATCCATTCTGCTAACCGCTTCCTCTTTATGGGGGAGTTTACCCCGTTCACGTTTATGGTTAGAATGACCAATTCTGTATTACTTGCCATCTTGTTAACCCCGGTTTATGCTTTCCTCCCTTCTTTCCCCTTTCCCCCCCTTCCAAGTATTAAGCTTGTGAGCACCCCTTGCTTCTCACAGCCCTCCCTTTTTAGTGTCCCTCCCCCCGCCTTAGAGTTCCTCCCCCTATCTTACCCCTTTCCCTCCCAGTTCCCGTATTCCCTTCCGCTTAGCTTATTCCTTCCCTTTCCACTTTTCCCTTCTCACTTTTCAATGAGATGGGAGAAGTTTCACCATAGATTGAATATGTCTTAAGATTTTTCACTTAAAGCCAATTCTGAAGGCAGTAAGATACCCACTATATTCATCCCCCTCCATTCTTTCTCTCAGATATAATAGGTTTCCTATGCCTCTTCATGAGATGTACTACCCCCACTTTACCCTTTTTCTGGTACAATGTCCTTTCCACATCAATTTCTAGAACAAGGTATACATGTATTCTTTATACATCTATATAGTCAAAATATAGTTCCCAAGATTAATCTTTACCTTTTTAGATTTCTCTTGAGTTCTATATTTGTAGATCAAACTTTTTGTTAAGTTCTGGTTTTTTCATCAGAAATAGATGAAATTCGCTTACTTCGTTGAATGTCCATCTTCTTCCCTGGAAAAAGATGCTCATTCTCGCTGGGTAAGTTATTTTTGGTTGCATACCAAGTTCCTTAGCCTTTCGGAATATCATATTCCAGGCCCTTCGATCTTTTAATGTGGATGCTGCCAGATCCTGGGTGATCCTTATTGTGGCTCCTTGATACTTGAATTGGGTTTTTCTAGCCGCTTGCAATATTTTTTCTTTCACCTGAGGGTTCTGGCATTTGGCTACTATATTCCTTGGTGTTTTGATTTTAGGATCCCTTTCAGTGGGTGATCAATGAATCCTTTCAATGTTTATTTTTTCCTCTGTTCCTATGACTTCTGGGCAGTTCTCTTTGATAATTTCCTGGAAGACAGTGTCCAGGCTCTTTTTTTCATCATGTTTTTCTGGGAGTCCAATGATTCTCAGATTGTCTCTCCTGGATCTGTTTTCCAGGTCTGTTGTCTTCCCCAGAAGGTATTTCACATTTTTCTCCATTGTTTGATTTTTTTGGATTTGCTTGACTGATTCTTCTTGTCTCCTCGAGTCATTCAATTCCACTTGTTCAATTCTGATTTTCAGTGAAGTATTCTCTTCACTCACTTTTTTAAAATCTTTCTCTAATTGTCCAATTGAGTTCTTTTGTTCTGTGGAATTTTTTTCCATTCCGCCAATTTTGTTTTTTAGAGAGCTGTTTTCTGTTTCCAGTTCACTAATCCTATTTTTCAAGGATTTTACTTCTTTATCCACTCTCTCTTTAACTTTCTCCAGGCTCTTTTGCCAAGCCTCCCTCTCCTTTTCCCAAGCCTCCCTCTCCTTTTGCCAAGCCTCACTCTGCTTTCCCCATTTTTCTTCTAGCTCCCTTTTGAGAGCCTTTTTAATCACTTCTATGAGGTTCATCTGTGCTGAGGAACAGATGATTTCCTCCTTTGGGGAATCACCTGGGGACTGCCTGTTTTTAGTCTCCTCAGGATTTAGAGTCTGCTCTCTATCTGTATAGAAGCTGTCAAGGGTTAAAGTCCTCTTCAGCTTCTTGCTCATTCTGTCTATTAATCAGAGATAAACTACCAAAGAAAAACAGAAAAAACTGGAGTCTTTCTTTGGGGGGGGGGCTGGGTGTGTTATCGAGCTTCCTCTACAGACTGCAGGTGGCAGCAGTGAGGCACTAGCAGGACTGTGCTGCGCCTGCGCTCTGAGATCCCAAAGCGTGCTGAGTCACTGGGGGGGGGAATGGGGGGGGGGGCAGGTCCTGAGAGACTCCAGCTGTTTGCGGTTGTATTCTTCAGCCCCGGTGTTTTTAGCTTCTCTGCTGGGCTGCTGACTTGCTGCAGGTTCCAAACCTGTAGCGAAGCTCTCCCTGCAGAGACGGCTACGGTCACTCCCCACCCCCTCTCAGCTCTGCTCCCGTGCTCTCACTGCCGCTGCCCTCAGCCTGTGCCCGATCTAAAACCGCCCCAGCCCTCCAGTAAAGACAGACCTTTCTTTGCGGATCTCAAGGATGGCTTCTCTTGGTAACTATTTGTGGATTTTTTTCAGTCAAGCATTGATTCAGAGGCTTGTAATGAAGTGGATAGTGAGAGAAAGCGTGGAGCTTATGCAACTGTGAGCCTCCTCTCCGCCATCTTAACCGGAAGTCTAGAAATACTTTTTAAACAAACCTCTTCATTGTTGTGTGCATGTGTGCATATGTGGATGTAAGTGTGTGTGTGTGTGTGTACTTTTCAAGACCCGAAAACTTCACTTCTCTGTCAGTATTAGAAAGGTTAATGCAAAATAAAAACATGGCACCTTGAACACATTGGCATTGGATCAAAAATGATTAATTTTTTTTTCAGAATAGAAATTAAGCTGAAACAATGCATGATGTACAACCTCATATCCAAACTGAATGAAAATAAAGAGTATTCATATCAGAAGATAAGTGAAGAAGATATTATCCTTCTGAAGGTAGTATCTAAGTTGATCTTTTTCCCCCATAATATTTTTCCAACACATAAAAATATAGTTTTCAACATTAATTTTTGTAAAACTCTTGTGTTCTAAAATTTTCTCCCTTTCTTCCTCATCTCCTCCCTCTCCAAGACATTAAGCAGTCTAATATAGGTTATATATGTAAATCCTAAATTGATTCTTAAGGGGAAATTAAGGTTTTAAAAAGGGAATTGAAAGAAAGAAGACATTTGAGTTAGGTGGAATGATGCACGGAGAGATCATCTCAGAAAAGATCTTTTGTCTCAATGGTCACAAAAATGTAGAAAGCAAAGATGCATCAAGAATAAAGTTGCTCACAAGCTTTCATCCTTTCTGATTTCCCTTATTTTCTCTCTACACCTGTGTATTTTGTGCCCATGCTCAGGACTTTTTTCAAATTTTCTATTTCAGTAAATACAAATATAATGTGTCGCCATTACTCCCTCAGCCCCATTAAGTTCTATTGGTATTGCTTTCCTATTTTGCTAACTGCATAATGAAATAACATTTTACATTTCATTTTTATTTGTTTTTATCCTGAAGTATTGAATCACTAGATCTTAACAAGGAATTACTCAGTTTAAGGTGTAATCATCATTAGTAGTTTACTTATTAGACATCAAAATTTGAAAAGATACAGGACAATTAAGCAAAATATTTATTACTATTTCAAAACTTCATGGAGAACCATGAGATGGATCTATCAGTGTCAATGGAGTCCTTTGTAAACATAGAGATTGGCAGAGTGCACCGCTACTCAGCCAGAAGCTAAACCACTGTTGGCAGGAGCTCACTTACAGATGTCTGCATTAGAGTAAGTAGAGCTTACCCCCCTCTCAGCCTTCCATTTCAGTTATAACCATTGCCTTTTTGTGTCACTGGGAGTGGTTACATCAAATGTTATTTTTACAACAGTAAATCTCCCAATTTGGATAAACATTTGCAGTTTAAATGTAAGTAAGCATCCATTACTAAAAGATCTCTTAAATATTTCAGTGAAATACTTTTTAGATGGGGATAAGAGTTTTGAGGGGCTTTATTACTATCTTTATAAGGGGGAGAGACCTTTTCCATACCTATAAATCTAAGACAGTTAATGTCATTGTGATATTTCACAAAATGTACAGCCACAGGGGAGTCTGACGCTTTTTTTTTCTCAGTAGCAGTAGTGTGTGTGTTCATCCTCTCCCCTTACATAATAATACCTAAATTTATTTTGCCTAACATTATTTCTGGCCATCCTGTATTCTCCTCTTTCATCTTCTGCAACACCCTCTCCTCTTCCATTTTCTTACTCCACATACACACAGATACAGAAACTTGACTGTGCTTTATTTTTCATAAAATCCATATATGTGTTAGAGAATACAATCAATTTCTGTTAAAATGGGGAAACATTAAGCTATCAACAATTCATATTCTTACTGGAAATGCCATTGGTGACAATGTTGGGTTTGTGTTAAAATGTTTTATTTTATCAAAGACAATGTGTACATGCTCTTCCATTCCTGATAAAGCAATTAATTTCACTGATAAGGCAAAGCTGAAAAATGAACTGCAGTATGAAATGGTAGAACTGATTATTATGGCTGATAATAATACTGCAGAGAGTAATCTCACTGCTCCTTTAGGTTTATTTTTAGTTAGTGATTTTTTTGCAAATTTATTAAAAGCATAATTTTCGAATTTCAATTAATCTAAGCAAGAAACACATATCTAGAATTGTATACCAGAAACCATAGAGGTACCTGAGATTCTTAGAGATTATATAATCATCGAGGAATGTTATTTTTCTTAGTTGAATTGTGAAATAAAAATGTATATATAAAATCTTGCTGTTAAATGATCTTTAAATTGTTTTATTTATCATTATGATTTTACTATGAATTCTTTTGGAGAAGTAAGACTTAAAACAAAATTAAGTACTACTAAATTTAGAAAATAAATGGTCTCAATAATAGAGTGGATCTAAATATTCACTAAGATCCCTTCAAGCTCTGATTTTAGGATATAATATGGAGACCAAGTGAAAGTTCTTTACAGAGAAGAAAAAATAAGCACAAATGAATGTCATTAATTTATTCTAGAGAAGACAAAGTTTAAAAGGATTTCCAAAATAGCTTCCAACTTATATTTCCTTGATTTATGCAAGAATCCTTAGCCTTGTTCTTTTTTAGCTATAAGAAATTTGCTTGCCCTCTACCATTTCCTTTTCTTTTTTTTTTTTTAAAAAGATTTTCTTTTCTTCTTCTCTCTGATGTTATCTTCATGGTGGTCTTCTCTGTTATTTTCCCCAAATATATTCATTGTGGTCCTGATTTTCACTAGATCCAGGATGAGTGAATATTTTGGTATGAGATTAGAGACAGATAATTAAGATGGAGAAGACTAGAAGATAGAGAAACCAAAAAAAAATATTTTAACTGTTATTTGGGTGCTAGGACTAAAAAGATTTTTTATTTAAATATGTTATTACAATGTATTGCTCAAAGATGATTCCACTAAGACTTTTCAATGGTATAAATTGATTATTCAGTGTTGCATGCCATGTAAGTAGAGTTGGGAGTTGGCATAAACTAGCCAAAAGAAAAATGTTGGTCTTCTGGATTGGATTTTAAAAGGAACAAACAAACAAACAAACAACAATAAAACATGTGGTTCCTGAGCAATCTGATCCTCTCCCTTCCTCCCCCCACCCCCGGGTTTCCCTCATGTTAAGGACTTTAAAACTATCAAGAATATTCTGATTTCTTTCTCAAAATGGAAAGCAGAAGATGAGGATCTCTCTTCTCTCTAGTTTCTTCAAATCTTCTTACCAAATCTGAAACAGAATAATCAGTTTCCACAAATGAAGAGAAGTTTATGCTATAGACTGAGCTATAATAATGAAATTAACTATCATAAACAAATTTTTTGATTCACAAGATACAGAACTACTAGATAGTTAAAATCCACATTTCTTCAGGTGTACCACTCCAGTATGATCTTAATTTTGATGTTATCTTTTCCTTTGAGATGTGAAGTCTTGTGGAAATGCTCTACTTTTAAAATTAAGCAGGGGGTGCTTCCTAGAAAATTCCATTTCTTAGATTTATTAATCTCTGACTTGTATTCAATGAAAATAAAACAATTTTCTATAATACATGAATGATTTAGATACTTTCACAATTTAGAACAGACTGCACATCACAGACAGGATTTGAACCTTGGCCTTCCTGGATTTAAGATCAATTTTCTACACATTATTTTGCAACCCCTCTCCCCTTTTTCCTGGTGAATAAATCCTTTGAAAACAGTCATTTCTAATGGAAAAAATAAAGCTCTAACTACTGAAAAAAATAAAACCTACAATAAAAATTTTAATAAAGTGATTATTTTATAAAATAAAATATTTTTCCCAATGACCTGTCATTCTTTGGAACTTTATATTGAGTATTTTTTTACTTCCCCATCTATGGCATCTA
Source organism: Antechinus flavipes (assembly GCF_016432865.1). Classification (NCBI taxonomy): domain Eukaryota; kingdom Metazoa; phylum Chordata; class Mammalia; order Dasyuromorphia; family Dasyuridae; genus Antechinus; species Antechinus flavipes. Next base: position 48,060,437 of record NC_067403.1, read on the forward strand.
TATCCCTACTGTCTTTTCTTTTTTGTATTTGTATATGTTAATATCTTCAAGCTTTAACTTCTTTACATAAACTTTTTTTATATCTTCATACTGGTAAAAATCTCATTTGTGCTAAAGCAGAAATATGAGAATACAACTCTGAGAGACACAATACATTTTCTCTTCATAAAGTGATGATTTTTCCACTGAAAATTAAAGAGTATTTTAATGTTGTAGGATTATGCTTTACCTAAACAATTTCTAATAATCTATTATGTAACCATGAAATGTAAAACAAAATAGTTGAGGTGTTTGGTTCATTTACTTTCCAAATGATCTAATGTTTGTATTTGCATGATAAGATCCTATTTTACATGGTATTTTAAATTCATTGGAAAATACATTGCAATAAAACAAAGTCTATATATTTTTAAAATGCTCTAGTATTTATGCAGATAAGAATCATTGGGGCCTTATTTTAACTGTCTATGTCTCTCCCTTTCATGTTTGTTTCTTGTAAACAACATATTGTTGGAATCTGTTTTTAATCCATTCTGCTGTTCCTATTTAATGGGTGAGTTTATCACATTCAATTATGCTTACCAACTATGCATTTTCCTCCAACCTATCTTCTGTTTATCATTTTTTTTCTTTTTTGTTATCCTCTAACTACTGTAAAATTTGTTTTCCTTCTAACCACAGCATTCTTTTATCTCACATACATTTTATCATTTCCTTCTCCTTCATATCTTCCCCTCTCCTTTCCTGTTGGATAAGATATAGCTTCAAGTGCTCTTCTCACGCCCACCCCACATTTTCTTCACTATTGCCAAAGCTTTTTCTTGGATACTTTTATATTTTTTTTAAACAAGTGAATGTAGTTTTTATTGTTGTTCTATTTTTCTTTCTTTTTAAAAGTGTTTTTTTTTAGTTATATATGTATATTAACTTTTAAAAATTTTAACCTTTTTAAATGCATGTATATTAACTTTTAAAAATTTCTTTATGAATCATGTTTGGAAAGAAAACAAAACAAAACAAAACAAAAAAAAAAAAAAAAAAAAAAAAGGAAAAACCATAAGAGAGAATAAAAGCAGAAAAAAAGATGTGATCATAGCATGTGTTAATTTAAATTCAGTCTCGTTCGTTCTTTTTCTGAATATAGATGACATTTCCTATTCAAAGCCTATTGGGATTGCTTTGGATCACTGAACCACTGAGAAAAACCAAGCCTTTAATTGTTAATCAATGTACATTCTTGCTGTTATTATGTACAATGTATTCCTGTTTCTGCTTTTTTTTACTCAGTATCAGTTCATATAAATCTTTCCAGACCTTTCTAAAATCAGATTGTTCATCATTTTTTATAGAAAAATAATATTATTTTACATTTATATATTACAACTTTTTCAGCTATTCCTCAATTTATGGGCATCTACTCATTTCCCAGTTTTTTGCTACCACAAAAAGAAATGCTCCAAATATTTTTTTGCAGATGTGGGTCTTTTCCCCTCCTTTATCATTTTCTCAGAAAACAGATTCAGTAGTGGCATTGCTTGGTCAAAGGTATGCATAGTTTTACAGTCCTTTGGGAGGATACTTTTTCTATGTCATTCATTCTTCTTTTCCCTTCCCCTTTCTCCAAGGGTATCCCTTTTTCTTTCATTTAATTTTTTTTAAGTCATCCCATCTTAACCTTTTTGCTCTTACTTCCTCTTTCTCTGTTGAGACCATTGGACTGTCCTAACAATGCTATAGTTCTTAGAAGTTACATATATCATCTTCCCATGTAGAAAAGAAAACATTTTAATCTTATTAACTATCTTATGAGTTGTTTTTTTTATGTTTAACTTTTTATTCTTACTTTGAGTATTATATTTGAAAGTCACATTTTCTTTTCATCTTGAGTCTTTTCATCAGGAATGAGTTCTTTTATTGCATCCTTTCTATCCCCACCTCTTGAAGGATTATACATAGTTTTATTGGGAAGATTACTTTTGGTTTTGTCCTCAGGTCTTTTACTTTCCATTAAAAGCCCTCTAGTCTTTTGTGGTGAGCTTTTTCTTCTCAAAACACAGCCAGGTGATAAAAGTTCAGTTCTTTTATTATCTCCAATATAGCCCGGTTAGCTTAGAGGCCTATCTCTCTGCTTGGTTCCAAGAGCTCTTGCCGCTTTGTCCTTTGCTTCTGCCTCTGCTTTCTTCAGCCTCCAGAGCCAGTACCAAGTTGAATCTGTCTTGCATTGAAGAGAGGGCTTCTGGCGTAATTCTGCTGAAATCCCGACTTGTAGCTTCTTCACTTTGAAGAACTCCCTTCGACTGGCCCATTGAAGCTCTATTTATGCTCAAGAGAGGGATTGTGGGTTTTCTCCCATAGTGCTCTCTGGCCCAAAAAGCTTCAAGGGAGGTGTGAACTCATTGAACTCCAATGAGTAAAGGTGTGAACACAAGCCTTGTATTAATTAGTTCTACTTAGTACCTTGTTTCAGGTTCTGCCCAAAACATCTTCTTGTAAGATTAGATCAACTCTAATTAGTTAGCAGTTAGTAAGGATTCCAACATCTCCCCCTTTCTTTTGTTAGATGAAAACACCAAAGGAAATAGGAAATCTAATCAGATTAGTGGGTTTCTGAAGGGGTACATAAATCCATCAATATGGGCCAGAACTTTGTAACAGATATACAGGGTATACATAAATCCATCAATATGGGAGGCATTATACATAATTTACATAAGCACATAGCAATATAACACAGGCTAGTAGTAATGTAACAACATGAATCAACCTGAAAATTTACACATGTCCATAAGTCCTAGAAATAGTCCATAAGCAATCCATTGTCCATTAGTTCATGTGCCAGGAATCTAATAATTCCTGTAAGCTCTAAAGTACTGCAAAAAGTCTCATCAATAATTTTTCATCTCAGGGAACCAACGATTTCTGAAGATTTTAAGAGTCCTTTTGACAGTCTCATTGTCAGCCATCTGATTCTTTCTTCATCTGTGGAAATATAAGCAGATCCTCTTCCCCAAGCAGTTAACCTAATTCCCTTCTATTTACCAAATTTGGGATTTCTCCTTATCATCTGGTAATTACATTGGAGCTGTTTGCACTGGATATTGCCTTTCTGGTGGTTTATAAAACCTGTCTGCTGGAGCCAGTGCATCTTTATCAAAGATTAAAAAATTAATGGTATAGAGAACTAAATTTAGAAGTTCTCTAGGGTTACCCGTGGCTCCCCCTTTCTTTTGGGCGCCAAAATGTAGTGATCTAGTTCAGATGGATCTGAATCGGTCCCTGTTCGGGCGCCAAAGTGTGGTGAGCTTTTTCTTCTCAAAATGCAGCCAGGTGATAAAAGTTCAGATCTTTTATTATCTCCAATATAGCCCGGTTAGCTTAGAGGCCTATCTCTCTGCTTGGTTCCAAGAGCTCTTGCCGCTTTGTCCTTTGCTTCTGCCTCTGCTTTCTTCAGCCTCCAGAGCCAGTACCAAGTTGAATCTGTCTTGCCTTGAAGAGAGGGCTTCTGGCGTAATTCTGCTGAAATCCCGACTTGTAGCTTCTTCACTCTGAAGAACTTCCTTGACTGGCCCATTGAAGCTCTATTTATGCTAGTGCTCTTTGGCCCAAAGAGCTTCAAGGGAGGTGTGAACTCATTGAACTCCAATGAGTAAAGGTGTGAACACAAGCCTTGTATTAATTAGTTCTACTTAGTACCTTGTTTCAGGTTCTGCCCAAAACATCTTCTTGTAAGATTAGATCAACTCTAATTAGTTAGCAGTTAGTAAGGATTCCAACAGTCTTTTAATATAGAAGTTGCTAAATAGTATGTTACATTGAATGTAACTACATGGTATTAAAATGATTTCTTTCTAGCTCCTTTTTTATTATTATATCTTTTTCTTTACAAATCATGTGCATGGGTAATTTTTTTTTCAACATTGCCCCTTGTGAAGTCTGGGTTAGCTCCCTGGAGGCCTCAGAATCAGCTAGAGTCAGGATAAGTAAAGTCCTTGGTCTTTAGGGGGAGAAGTAAAGAGGATCGACAAAACTGCCACATGCTTTCCACCAACCAACCTCCTTTCTCCTCATCCTCCAAAGTGACTCTGATTTTCTTACTCCACCCCCTAATCCCACCTACAATTATCTGTATACAACAAAAGATTGAGCCAGCACAGAATAATGAGAAGGGCCATTTTTTCCCAAGCATATGCTAATAGAATATTGTTTAATTGATAATTAGCCTTAAGTGCTTGGTTGTCTGATTCCAGTGCACCTATTCAAAGTTTCAGGCCTTAACATCTCCCGCTTTCTTTTATTTTGGAACACAGGTGGTAACAACATTCCTGACTTCTCAGGGAGGTGAGAACCTCAAAAAGAGGTGATCATGCCTTTCCTGTCCCTTGCAAAACCCTTGTATTCCAAATTTTTCCCTCCTTCTCCCCATCCCCTCCACTATATTGTAGGTAGCCCAAAACATATTAAATATGCTAAATTATATATTAAACACAATATATGTATATCTATACAGTTATTTTGCTGCACAAGAAAAATCAGATCCTTCTAGAGAAGGAAAAGAAAAATACAAGGAAACAATAACAGAAGGAGTGAAAAGACTATGTTGTGGTCCACATTCAGTTCCCATAGTCCTCTCTCTGGATTTAGATGGCTTTCTTCATTACTTGACAATTGGAACTGGTTTGAATCACCTCATTGTTAAAGAGAGCCAAGTCCATCAGAATTGATCATCACATAGTCTTGTTGTTGCCATGTATAATGATCTCCTAGTTCTGCCCATTTCACTTAGCATCAATTCATGTAAGTCTCTCCAGGCCTTTCTGAAATCATCCTATTGATCACATCTTATAAAAATAATATTCCATAACATTCATATACCATAATTTATTCTTTCTTTCTCTTAAAAGTATTTTCTCCTTGACTTGGGAGCTCTGGAATTTTAATGTAATATCCCTGAAAGAAAGGGAGGAAACAAGGGAGGAAAGAAGGAAGGAAGGAAGCAAGAAAGGAAAGAGAAAAGAAATGGTATGTCTAGAGTTCAAGGACCTAAAGGTAAGGAATTGTATCCTTCATATTTTAAAAATTCCTCAGTGTTTTCAATATTTTTATAATTCTTGATTATGCAAAAGCACATCATATTTCATACCAGTATTATCTTGAATAAAGAGTGGAGTAGAAAATATTCTGTATTTGTATTTAAATGACCTGGGTTTAAATGAATTCTTTGTCATTTAAACTGTGGCTAAGTTATTTAACTTCTCAAAGTGTTTCCTTATTTGAAAAATGCAGGGTTTGGACTTAATAACCCTTAAGATCCCTTTGGACTATACAGCTAAGGTCCTGTGGTTTATAACTGACTTAATAGGCCAGGAACCATACCTAACAATAGGACAATAGACATTTTAAAATTTGTTAAGAAGTTAGCACACATCCAATTTAGAAATTACCTCCTGCAACAATATATAAGAAAATGGACTGAGAAATAAAGAGAGACCCCCCCCCCCTTGGTGGGGAAAATAAGAGTTGAAATATACTATTTTCTAAGCTTCTTTTTACCCTAAGTTCCTAATCCTAAATGGTCTTATTTCCATAGAATACTTTTGGAAAATAAATAGATAAAATGATCATAGAAATAAAAAGCATCTCTTTCATTGGAAAGTAATAAAATTTATATTATCTTATTCAGCTAAACTGCATGAATGAAAACTGCATGAATGAATTTCATAGAAATTCTCCATAGAAATTATATATATAAATTTACTTCATCTGGAGTCATTTTTTCTCTTTTACTAAATTACCTTTTTGTTTGTTTGTTTTGCCTGGAAACCAATGACTGATAACTTTAACTCAAATTTTTAATTCCTTCCAATTAATCTTTACTTTTTTCTTATTACTGGCTCAATTCAAATTTTGTGCATTAAATGTTGCATCTGAGTATATATGGACTATTTGTATTATATCTACTATGCTCTAAGAAATATCAAATTTTTGAATGTTTTTAATCTTTTCTTTTTCTGTTATTTCTACCTTCTCATCTTTTTAACATTATTTCACAGTTGGCATTGTCAGGAAGGAAAGGAAATAATTCAGAACTGAAAAAGATCACAAATTTTAAATATATCCAAATGCTAAAATTACCATCACAGTCCACTAATTAAATTGATAACAAAAATTTTAAATGTTATTTTATATTTATATAGCACTTTAAACTTATGAAATGATTTCCTCACAATATTCCCAGGGATAAGTACAATTAAAATTGGAATAAATGTGTTGCTATCGATAAAAAAAGATCACAGTATTTTCACAGTTTCTTCTGTGAATATATTTTAGTGTAAGCTCTTGGTGTGTATTTGTTCTTAACAAAAACATCAAAGTATTTGTTAAAAATTGCCTTTGTTGAAGGGCACTATATCTTGCTAAAGGGTAGCATAAACAATGAACCAATATTAATATTAAATATATATGCACCAAGTGGTGTAGCATCTAAATTCTTAAAAGAGAAATTAAGAGAACTGCAAGAAGAAATAGACAGCAAAATTATAAAGTTGAGATCTCCCTTGCACTCTCAGAATTAGATAAATCAAACCACAAAATAAATAAGAAAGAAGTCAAAGAGGTAAGATGTTGGAATCCTTACTAACTGCTAAGTAATTAGAGTTGATCTAATCTTACAAGAAGTTGTTTTGGCCAGAACCTGAAACAAGGTACTAAGTAGAACTAATCAAGACAAGGCTTGTGTTCCCACCTTTACTCATTGGACTCCACAAGTATGCTAGCTTCACAAAGTACACTTTCTAACTTCAAGAGAGGTGTGAATTCATTGAACTCCAATGAGTAAAGGTGTGAACACAAGCCTTGTATTGATTAGTTCTACTTAGTACCTTGTTTCAGGTTCTGGCCAAAACATCTTCTTGTAAGATTAGATCAACTCTAATTAGTTAGCAGTTAGTAAGGATTCCAACAGTAAATAGACTACTAGAAAAGTTAGATATGATAGATCTTTGGAGAAAACCAAATAGAGACAGAAAGGAGTACACCTTCTTCTCAGCAGTTCATGGAACCTATACAAAAATTCACCATATATTAGGACAAAAAAACCTCAAACTCAAATGCAGTAAGGCAGAAATAGTAAATGCATCCTTTTCAGACCACAATGCAATGAAAATTACATTCATTAAAAAGCCGGGGAAAATAGACCAAAAAACAATTGGAAACTAAATAATCTCATACTAAAAAAATGATTGGGTGAAGCAGCAAATCATAGACATAATTAATAACTGCAACCAAGAAAATGACAATAATGAAACATCATACCAAAATGTGTGGGATGCAGCCAAAGTAGTTGATTATATCAATTTTAAAAGTTTTTGCATAAACCAAACCAATTCATCCTAAATTAGAAGGAAAGCAGAAAACTGGGAAACCATTTTTATAGCCAGTGTTTGTAATAAAGATGTCATTACTAAAATATATAGGCACCTTTTTTTTGAATTCATAAGAATACAACTCATTCCCCATTTAACAAATGTTCAAAGAATATAAACTGGCAGTTTTCAGAAAAAAAAAGAATTTAAAATTATATATAAGTATTCAAAGAAATGCTCCAAATCACTTTTGATTAGATAAATGCAAATTAAAACTACTCTGAGGTGAAATCATACTTATCAGGTGTGATGACCCGTATTTAAAATCAGCTAGAGTCAGGAATTCAGGTTAAGGGAAAAATCTTCAATCTTTATTGAAGTGAAGAGGTAAAAAAGGATTGCGATAGCAATATGGGCAAGAAAGATTGCGATAGCAATATGGACAGCAGTGACAGGAAGCCAGCTAGCAGAGGGGGATTGGAGATGAAAGGCCATCACAATGGCAATGTGAGCAGCTGTGTCAAGATGCCAGCCAGCAGTCTCTCCTTCTGCTTCCCTTCCCACTCCCTTGCTTCCATCTACCAAAAATGTCATATCCTATACAACAACACATCAGGACTTGCACAAAGAGTGGGCGGGGGCCAATCTAACTCCAAGCATATATATTAATAGAGTATGGTCCAGTTACTATTTAGCCTCATGTGCTGATATGAGTTCAAATGTTGGAGTTCTTGTTCTTCTCAAGGCAAAGCCGGTTTAGAGGCTTGGAGCCCTTTGGATGTCTCCAAATCCAAAGGTTCTGTCCTTCAGCCTCTGCCTCTGCTTTCTTCTGCCTCCAACCAAGACAGAGATGGAAGGTCTCTCTTATCTCCTTCTGGGGAGCCCAGCCACCAACTTGCCGCGGAGAGAGGGCTTCTGGCGTAGCTCCACTGAAATCTGTCAAAGTGTTCTCTGCACCAGAGTCGTTCCTCTCGAGTCCAGCACGATCAGCCAGCCAAGAGGAAAAAATGTATTCTGCCATAGATCACTCATCGCTGGCCTTTTATCGCCTCTTCTGAGAGAATGGGATTATGGGTTTTCTCCCATAGTGCTCTCTGGCCCAAAGGGAGGTGTGGACTCCCTTGAAGTTAGAAAGTGTACTTTGTGAAGCTAGCATACTTGTGGACTCCAATGAGTAAAGGTGGGAACACAAGCCTTGTCTTAATTAGTTCTACTTAGTACCTTGTTTCAGGTTCTGGCCAAAACATCTTCTTGTAAGATTAGATCAACTCTAATTAGTTAGCAGTTAGTAAGGATTCCAACATCTCCCCCTTTCTTTTGTTTTAAAACATAGGGGGTTTCTGAGGGAGTACACATAAATCCATCAATATGGGCCAGAACTTTGTAACAGATATACATGGTATACATAAATCCATCAATATGGGAGGCATTATACATAATTTACATAAGCACATAGCAATATAACACAGGCTAGTAGTAATGTAAGAAATAACATGAATCAACCTGAAAATTTACACATGTCCATAAGTCCTAGAAATAGTCCATAAGGAATCCATTGTCCATTAGTTCATGTGCCAGAAATCCAATAGTTCCTGTAAGCCCTGAAGTACTGCAAAAGTCTCATCAACAATTTTTCATCTTAAGGAATCCAATGATTCTCGCTGGTTTTTCAAGAACTAAAACAGTTTCATCTTGTGTTAGGAAATCCAATGATTCCTGAAGATTTTAAAAGTCTTTTTAACAGTCTCCTTGTCAGCTATGCTCTTTCAATGTGACCTCAGTGCATCAATTCGAGTCTCAGCCCATTACATCTCCCACTCCATCCCTGACTCCTCAGGGAGGTCAGATCAGGTAAGGCTAATATGGAAAAAAAAAAATAATAAAAGCTTTAAGGGATGTGGGAAAACTGGGATAGTAATGCAATTTTGCTGGAATTGTAAATTGATCCAACAATTCTAGAGTGCAATTGGATCTATGCCCAGTAGTTTATAAAACTGTGCATGTTTTTTGATCCAGACATATCCCTGCAATTCTGTATCCAAAAGTGTTCATAGGAGGCAGCATTGAAATCAGAAAGACCTGAGTTCAAATATGACTTCAGATACTAAACAAATAATACATTGTCTGACCGTGAGCCAGTCATTTAGCTCCAATTGCCTCCCCAAAATAAAGAAAATAAAGTTATTCAAAAGTGATTATAAAAAGGGAGAAGAGCCACATGTACAAAAATATTAATAGCAGCCCTTTTTTTGAAAATTGGAAATTGAGGAGATGCCCATCAATTGGGGAACAGCCGAACAAGTTATAATATATGAATTTTATAGACTATTGTACTATAAATAATGAGCAGGCAAATTTCAGGAGAAAAAAAATTGGAAAAACTTAGATGAACTGATGCTGAGTGATGTGAGTAGCACTAGGAGAACACTGCAAACAGTAAAAGCAGTATTTTGTAAGGATCAACTATAATAAACTTAACTCTTCTCGGGACAATGATATAAAACAATTTCAAGAGACTCATGCTTAAAAATTCCATACACAGCCAGGGAAAGAGTTGTGAAATATGAATGCAGATTGAAGGATAGTACTTTTAGGGTGGTTTGTGTGTGTGTGTGTGTGTGTGTGTTGTTGTTGTTGTTGTTGTTGTTGTTGTTGTTGTTGTTGTTGTTGTTGTTGTTGCTGTTGCTGTTTTATTTGCTTATTTGTTTTTTCTATTTTTTCTCTTTCACATGGATTTTGTGCTTTCTTCTTATTCTTTTTTCAAAGCATGACTGATGTGGAAATGTGTTTAATATGATTGTACATTTATAGTCTACATCAGCTTGTTGGCTGTCCTGTGGAGGGTGAAAGAAGTGATCTAGGGAAGAAAATTTTCAAACTCAAAATCTTTCTTTTTCTTTTTCTTTTTTTATTATAACTTTTTATTGACAGAACATATGCCTGGGTAATTTTTTACATTAGCCCTTGCACTCACTTCTATTCCAACTTTTCCCTTCCTTCCCTCCACCTCCTTCCCTAGATGGCAAGCAGTCTTATACATGATAAATATGTTATAGTATATCCTAGATACAATATATGTATGTTTAACTGAATAGTTCTCTTGTTGCACAGGAGGAATTGGATTCAGAAGGTAAAAATAGCCTGGGAAGAAAAACAAAAATGTGAACAGTTTACATGCATTTCCCAATGTTCTTTCTTTGGGTGTAGCTACTTCTATCCATCATTGATCAATTGGAACTGAGTTAGATCTTCTCTTTGTCGAAGATATCCACTTGCATCAGAATACATCCTCATATAGTATTGTTGCTGAAGTGCATAATGATCTCTTGGTTCTGCTCATTTCACTCAGCATCAGTTTATGTATGTCTCTCCAAGCCTCTCTGTACTCATCCTGCTGGTCATTTCTTATAGAACAATAATATTCTATAACATTCATATACCACAATTTACCCAACCATTCTCCAATTGATGGGCATCCACTCAGTTTCCAGTTTCTAGCCACTACAAACAATGCTGCCATAAACATTTTGGCGCATATAGGTCCCTTTCCCTTCTTTAGTATCTCTTTGAGATATAAGCCCAGTAGTTACACTGTTGGATCAAAGAGTATGCACAGTTTGATAACTTTTGGGGCATAATTCCATATTGCTTTCCAGAATGGTTAGATTCATTCACAACTCCCCCAACAATGCATCAGTGTCCCAGTTTTCCTGCATCCCCTCCAACATTCATCATTTTTTCCTGTCATCTTAGGCAATCTGACAGGTGTGTAGTGATATCTCAGAGTTGTCTTAATTTGAATTTCTATGATCAATAGTGATTTGGGACACTCATATGAGTGGAAATAGTTTCAATTTCATTATCTGAAAATTGGCTGTTCATATCCTTTGTCCATTTATTAATTGGAGAATGACTTGATTTCTTATAAATTAGAGTCAATTCTCTATATATTTTGGAAATGAAGCCTTTATCAGAACCTTTAACTGTAAAAATGTTTTCCCAGTGTGTTGCTTCCCTTCTAATTTTGTTTGCATTAGTTTTGTTTGTAGAAAGGCTTTTTAATTTGATGTAATCAAAATTTTCTATTTTGTGATCAATAATGATTTCTAGTTCTTCTTTGTTCACAAATTCCTTCCTCTTCCACAAGTCTGCGAGGTAAACTATCCTATGTTTTTCTAATTTATTTATAATCTCATTCTTCATGCCTAAATCATATCTTGGCATATGGTGTTAAGTGTGGGTCCATGCCTAATTTCTGCTATACTGATTTCCAGTTTTCCCAGCAGTTTTTGCCAAATAATGAATTCTTATCCCAAAAGTTGGGATCTTTGGGTTTGTCAAACACTAGATTGCTATAGTTATTGACTATTTTGTCTTGTGAACCTAACCTATTCCACTGATCAACTACTCTATTTTTTAGCCAATATCAAAAGGTTTTGGTGACTGCTGCTTTATAATATAGTTTTAGATCAGGTATAGCTAGGGCACCTTCATTTGATTTGTTTTTTCATTTGTTCATTATTCTCGACCTTTTGTTCTTCCATATTAATTTTGTTGTCATTTTTTCTAGGTCATTAAAATAGTTTCTTGGGCATCTGATTGGTATGGAATTAAATAAATAGATTACAAACTCAAAATCTTACAGAAATGAATGCTTCAAACTATGTTTACATATAATTTGAAAAATACTCTTGAATACAAAAAAAAAAAAAAAGCTGAAAAAAACTAACATCCATACAAGGCACAGAACAATTGAAGAATGTCATAATTTATATTCAAACTGTAACTTTCATTACTAAAAGCCATTTACTTAATGAAGTTTTAAAAGTTCAAACATTTTACCAGGTTTACACAGAGGAATATTTGTACCAATGGACACATTCCAAAGAGATAGCATGATTTAAAGGAAAGAATCTGTATATTTGGAGCTAAGAAATGGGCTTGAAACCTGATCCTGACAATACCTGCTAACCTCAGGAAAGTGGTTTAACTATTCTGTAGTTTTTCATATGTAAAAGAAATTAGAATATGTTATTTCTAATGTTTCTTCAACCTCCTAATCTATGATATTATAGGAAGATATACCTGACATGTTGAGAACTATCAGTACTTACAAAAATTATGGGTATTTTCGAATGTTGATTAAAATTCTCATTTGCACAAGTTCTGTAATATTTTGATTACTTGGCAATGTATGAATATTTTTAAAATATATAAAATATCATAGTCTCCTATATTATATTTGTAAAATATTCTACATGCTTTAAATATTTTGGGATTTCAATGACTTCTCTATCTGTCTTTAGAGCCCCTCCTTAATATAACTCCTTTCTAACTTTCCAATTTTTATACATTTTATTCCCTTATAAATTCGTCATAATCTTGTGACATTAGCCTTCTTTTTCTTTGTCACAAAGACATTTCATTCCTAGATTCCATGCATTTTCACTAGATGCTTTTTATCTGAAGGATCATATCCCTCTTCTTTTTGACTTTCTGGATTTCCTTATTTCTTTAAAATAATAGCTAAAATCCCACCTTCTCTCAAAATCATTTTCTGATTATTCCTTAATGTTAGTGCCTAAGTAGACTAAGACTATTTCCAATAAATAATACAGTGTCATGTTTGTAAATAATCATTTGCACATTGTCTGTTTTCAATTATATTGTGAAATTTGATTTTCTTGTGACTAGGGATTATTTTTGCCTTTCTTTATAAAACCAAGGTTTAAGCTAGTACATGGCACAGCATAGGTAATAAAAACTTAGTGTTTTGACTTTTCCTTCACAAAAATGCAGTAATATCTCAAAAATTCTTTTTTATGGTGTATTGTCAAATCCTCAAAAATTGGTCCTTTTCATACATTTCATTTTGTTATGCTGTGCAATTGATATTCCTATAAACCTTTCTGTTTATGCATTCAATGTTTCCTTTTTTCAAAAAAAATCTAGAATATTATTTTGAAATTTAACTTCAGATACAAGCATGCTAATCTGTACACAGAAATTTCAAGAAGGTGACATTTTGAAGCCCAAAGGATAGACTACATTTATCAAAGAACTGAAAAATCATGACATCTTTTCTCCACTTTAATTGAAAATGGGTAGGTAAAAACATCTGTCTGAATTCTCAAAAGATTTATTGGGAAAAAAGTTTTCTCATTTAAGTTTTATAAGGTTAATGCTCTATTATAAATTCTAAAAATGTCTCAGCACTACAAAGAAGGTAGTGCTCTTAGAAATGACAGCAATTTAACAGGAAATAGGTTGAGCCATTTGTTGTGATTTACAGAAACAAATCTTTGAATGTTTACTGACAGTTTATACATGTGTTTAAATTGCTTTGCTCTAGTGATTGAATTAAAAATAAATTGTATTGATCCCATAATCTATAGCTCAGATTTTGTTTCCATTAATAAAGACGACAGATAGAAACTCTCATATTGTCGATACATATCAAAAAGTTGAAGTTTAACATTGTGTAGCGTATAGAGGGATTTAGTTAATTTTCATTCATAAATAAAATGAAATGTTTGAGTCTTTAATAATCCAACTTCACAGTAATTTTAATTTAATAATTTGTTGTGATGTGCTAACTGGGTTTTAAAGGGCTATATCAATAAGTATAAATTTGTACTCTACTATTCTCAAAAGTCTTTGAGAATGGCTCTGGAAATACATTACTTCAACTTTCCAAGGGCTATACTATCTAAAAAAGGAAAGATGTGTTTCCAAAAAATGAAAATTTGGTGATTCTTTTGACAAGGCAATGTAAAATAAAGGAGAAAATATACTTAGGCCGTTAAGTATATTTTGCCTTGCTATTCTTCAGTAATAGTGAAGAATAAAAGACAAGGAATAATAGATTACTAAAAAAAAAAAAAAAATTACACTGCTTTTGGATAGTCTATAAACACCTTAGCTGTTGGTATTTGAAATAAATGAACTTATCTAGTTATCAATAGATGTATTACTTACTGAAGAAAATGATTAATGTTTTTCATTTTTATTATTGCCATAAATGAAATCAAATGACTCAATCAAGCTCCTGCTAAATGGGGGAGTGGATTTCTAATGGAGTAGTAAATAAAGCAATTGGTATAGTTGGTTTTATCATGAGTACAAAGACAACATGAAATACCATTTCCTGGGAAATTTAATCAACTTATATTGTAGTGCTTGTGATAAGTATTTGAAACACACACATATGTGTATGCATGTATATTTGCAGCTTATTCATGAATTTCTATTGTCAAAAATGAAGTAAAGAAAATATGTCAAATTGAAAGCAAAAATCCTTTATAAACAATTCCAAATTATATCGACATAGAGCTTGATAGTTGGATAGAAACACTCACATACTTGAGTGCATGATGGAGCAAGTTTCAAACAAACTTTATTATTGACCTTTGAATAATTCCTTCTAATCCTAACCAGGAACAAAAATATCTTTATATTTTAAGCTATGGCCTAGAAATTGAAATTTTATTCACAAATATCCTATTGTTGCCAATTTTAAGTTCCAAAATTTTCCTTTCCTCAACACATAAAAAGATTTAAATTAATTAAATGATTGATAAAATCACCACCTGGATTCCTGAGTCCTCACAAATTCCTGCCATCTCTGCATCTCAATAATACTTAGCACTTAATTGTAACATATATACATACACACACACACACACACACACACACACATACATATGTAACCTATATATACAGTATATATTTGTACATACATATATAACCTACATTATATATATATGTACACATATGTGTATGTATTATATGCATACATATGCATATATATATATGTGTTTCTGCATGTGAAATAGGTATAGTTTGTAATATTTTTAGAAAATCAAAAATAAATATGCCAGCTTCTCATTGAATTGCTAAGAGAAATAATATAATGACAAAGGGTTAGTAGAGATCCATTTCAGTCTAATTGTATGACTATTTGTGATGCATTTATTTAAATTTATATGACTGAATAGAAGCTGCTAGATGACCTAGTGGATAGATTCTTAGGCCTGGAGTTAGAAATTAATCATCTTCCTGATTTTTAATCAATCTTTGTTTACCTACTAGTGATATAATTTTGAACATGTCATCTAATCCTGTTTGCCTCCATTTCTCATGTGCAAAATGAGCAAGAGAAGAAAGGGGCAATCCACTCCAATATCTTTGTCAATAAAATCCAAATAGTGTCAGGAAAAGTTAGACATGATATAAAGAAAAATATAAATCTTTATGCATATTATTATATATTAGTATGTATGGATATATATGTGTGTATACATACATATATATATATATATATATATATATATTTGTGTATATGTGTGTATACTTGTATGTTTGTGTGTATATATTACTTGCATTGCCACAGATGTGTGGGCTCTTGCTTATGCATGTAAACACAAATAATGTATGGATACTTCTATAAATCATTACAACAGCATAAGTAAATTTAAAAAAAAAGAAAAATGTTATTAAGTGTTATTAAAGTACTGTTTGATGTACCTTATTATTTTCTAATTCTTTGAAAACTAATATTATTTTAAAAATGATAATACCTTTCTGGTGACTATTTAATATTTATATTAATACTCCATTTTCTAAAACTTTGGAATAAAATAGAGAACAATATATTACTATGTTGGATATAATGTACTTGTTCAATAGAATCCATACATTTGAGAGTGACTTTGAAAAGCTATGAAAACACCATGACAATAAAAGTGTTACACTAGGGACTTGTTCTGATTATAAGAAAATTTCTTCAGGTACAAGTTATGGGAAAATTCTAAAATAGCTTTAACAGCCTCCCCACTTGAAAAGACTTATTGTTCTCAATTGTCAACCCTGTTTCTTATATAAAATAGAACAATAAAAGTGAAAATGAGTCTCATTAGGCTGTTCTATTATGGTCCTTTTGTTATAATTTATCCATCTATTGAACTCAGTGGTAGGCAGAGATCATACATTCAATATTAAAAGCCCGCTGATCACATGAGTACTAAACAAATTAAGAACTACATTTAGATACAAAATGTCTCATTTTAGCAGTATAAGACTGGCCTTAAAAGAAAAAAAAAAATTGAAAAGTATATATAGAGTAGAAGATATTTCTGGAAAATATTCCTAAGTGATTTTATTTTTGTAGATATAAGAGATACAGACAAATCTGCCATTTTGTGTCTATGGAAATTTTACTGTTCTAAAGTATGTTAGTCACAAAGTGAACTGAATTTTGTTTTGTAAATGTACTAATAATCCCATATTCTTGTCATTGCAAAACATGCTATCAGACATAAATTAATAGTTTAGAAAGATTAAATGTTTTATATAATGATTGGTAGTATATTGTTTCATTTCTAATTTTTTATGTTTTTATTTTTAATTTTCATTTTCCCTAGTTGCATGTAGAAACAACTTTTTTTTTTTTGTTTTACATATACATCCAATTTTTAACACTTTTTTTTTATATGAATCATGTTGGGACAGAAAAATAAGAATAAAAGAAAAAAAATGAGAGGAAAAAAAAACAGGAAAAAAAAAACTGAAACTAGCATGTGTTGGTTTATTCACATTAAATCTCCATAACCCTCTCTCTGTATTTGGATGGCATTTTCTATTCAAAGTTTATTAAGATTCTTTGGATCACAGAACTGCTGAGAAGAAGCAAATCCATCATAGCTAATCATCATATAATCTTGCGATAGTGGCACAATGATTTTACTTATTTCACTCACCGTCAATTTATATAAATATTTTCAGGAATCTCAAAAATCAGGCTGTTCAATGTTTCTAAATAGAATAATAATAATCTGTTGCTTTTATATAACCATAATTTATTCAGTCATTCCCCAATTGGTGGGCATCAATTCAGTTTCCAATTCTTCACCAACAAAAAAAAGAGCTGCTACAAACATTTTTGCACATGTGAGTTCTTTTGCCTCTTTTTTTTTTTTCCATTAATTTGGGATATAGACACAGTTGTGGCACTGATGTTTTATCAAAGTGTATCCCAGTTTTATAGCTCTTTGGGTATAGTTTCAAATTGCTCTCCACAATAATTGAATCATTTCACAACTCTACCAACAATGCACTAGTGTCCCAAATTTCCCACATCCCATCCAACTTTTATCATTATCTTTTCCTGTCATCTTAACCAATCTGAGAATACTAAAGTAGTAACTCAAAGTTGTTTAATTTGTATTTCTCTAATCAATAGTGTTTTAGAGCACATTTTGATTATAGATGGTTTTAATTTATCTGAAAATTGTCTGTTCATAACATTTGACCATTTATCAATTGGGGAATGACATATCCTTATAATTTTGTGTTGGTCCTAAATTTATTTTAAAAATGAGGCCTTTATTAGAAATGCTGACTGTAAATCCTTTCTCAGCTTTCTGCTTTCCTTCTAATCTTGGCTGTGTTGGATTTTTTGGGAGGGGAAATCTTTTTAATTTAATGTAATCAACATTGTTCCTTTTGCATTTTTGTAATGTTCTGTTTCTCTTTAGCCATAAATTCCTCCCTTCTCCAAAGACCTGATAGATAAACTATCCTTTGCTAACCTAAGTCCTAAAAAAGAAGAAAAAAAGTAGCAAAAAGAAAACAAAAAAAGAACTTGACTATAAAGTTACTATGGTGACTGGGAGGATAAAGGTACAAATTTAGAAGATGACCATATTGAAGAAAACCATACTGTCAAAATGAGTATATCTAAAGCCTCAAAGAAAAATGTAATTTTGTCTAAAGCTCAAGAAGAATTACTAGAAGAGATTAAAAAGACTTTAAAAAAGCAAATTATAGAAGTAGAAATCAAATTAGAAAAATAAATTAAAGTAATGCAAAATAACTATGAAAAAAATGTCAGTAACAGAGAAAAATATGCAAAACTTAAGGAGGAAACATAATGTCCTAAAAAAAAAAAAGTTAGAATTCATCAAATGGAAAAGAAAATACAAAAGAATCTGACAGTAAATCATTCCTTAAAAATTAGAATTGAGCAAGTGGAAGCAAAGTAGAGAATTAAATATCAAGATATTATGAAATTTAAAAAAATAGAAGAAATGTGAAATTTCTCATTGGAAAAACAGATGAAATATATTCAGGAGAAATAATATAAGAACTATGAGACTACATAAAAACCATGATAAAAAAAATTCCTGAACAACCATGAATAAATAATCAAAGAAAATGGCCCTGAAATATTAGAATCAAGGAATAAAATAGAAATTTTTTAAAAATTAACTGACTACCACCTGAAAGAGATATCAAATATTAAAAAGAAAATCCCAGAAACCTCATAGCTAAATCTCAGAGCTTAGAGCCCCCTTCCTTCCCCCCCAAAAGAGTACTGTGAGCAGCCAAAAAACAAACAATTAAATTATTGTGGTTATATAAAGATAATTACACTGGATTTGGCTGCTTTCAAAATGAATAAATAAATATCAAGGATTTGGAATATAATAAACTGGGAGTCAAAAAAGTTAGAATTACAATCAAGAATCACCTACCAAGCAAAATTGAATCTAATCTTTAAGGGAAAATATAGATATTTAATAAGACAGAGACATTCAAGCATTCTTAATTAAAATACCAGAATTGAATTTAAAAAGAAAAATTGCTTCAAAATACAAGACTCAAGGGAAATGTAAAAATGTAGAAGAAGGAGAAGAAGAAGGAAGAGGAGGAGTAGAAGGAAAAATGAAAAAACATAAGAAATTTAACAAGATTAAACAAACAGTTTATATTTCTAGGTAGCAAAATATTTGTAAGGAATATGTGTAGATAGAGGGTGTAGATGTAAGTTGACTTTGATGGGATGATGGACCCAAAAATAAAATAAAGGGGTGATGAAGTAAATTATACTGGAAGGAGAGGAGTTGAATAGGGGTAAATTATCCTACATAAAAGAGGCATGAAATAACTATTAGATGAGATTATGTGGGTGTGGTGGAAAGAGGTTGGCAGGTAAAACTGAAATCTTACTCTCATCAAAATTGGCTCAAAGAGGGAACAGCAAAGAGATGGCAATCTATTTTACCCCACAGATAATTAGATGGGGATGGTAGAAGGAGTGGGAGAAGTTATGAAAGGCAAGGTATATTAAAAATGGGGGTCACCAGAAGTAAAACACTTGTGAGGAGGGAAAAGGTGAGGCATAAGAGAGAGAAGATGAACAAGGGCAAAATTGAATAGAAAAAAAAATAGTCACAACATATCTATAAATGTAAATGGAATGAAATCATCTTATAAAATGAAAGTGAATAGCAGAATTGATTTAAAATCAAAATAATATATCGTTTACAAGAAGGACTTTTGAAACAGAGAAATACATACAAATTAAAAGTAAGAGAATAGAGCAGAGTTTATTATGCTTTAGCTGAAGAGTATAATAATCATGATGTCAATCTAAGCAAAAACTAAACAAAATAAATCTAATTAGAAGAGATAAAGGGAAAAAAAAAACTGTCTTACTGAAAGGCACCATAGACAATAAAGTAATAACAATACTAAACACACATATGCCAAATGATATAACATATAAATTATTGAAGGAAAAAGTTGAATTACAGTAGAAAATAGATAATAAATTCAAACTAAAGGGGGAGCTTGCATTTCCCATCTCAGAGTTAGATAAATCTAACCAAATAATAAACAAGAGAAAAGTTAAGAGGTGAGTAAAATTCTGGAAAAGTTAGAACTAATAGATCTTTGGAGAAAATTGAATAGGAATAAAACCAAATAGACTTTGTTTTTTCTCAGTTGTACATGGCACCTACATAAAAAATTGACCATATATTAAGACATAAAAACTCCATATCAAATAATGAAAAGAAATAGGAAATTTAAAAATATTTTTGAACAAACAAAACCAAAGCAACCAAAATTTCAAGGAAAGAGAAAAATGGGGAGAAATGCAACAAATATTTCTGATAAAGGCCTCATTTTTCATATGTAGGGAGAATTAGGTCTAATTAAATAAAAATACAAGTCACTTTCCAGTTGATAAATTATCAAAATATATGAACAGACAGTTTTCAGATAAAGAAATCAAAACTATCTTCAGTCATATTTTAAAAGATCTAAATCACTATGGATTAGAGAAACACAAACGAATCAATTTGGTAGAACCACTACACACTTACCAGACTGAATAATATGGCAAAAAAAAAAAAAAAATGAAAATGTTACATGTTGGAAGGGATATGTGAAACTAATGCATTGTCAATGGAATTGTCAATTCATCCAATCATTCTGGAGCACAATTGGGAACTAAACACAACTAAATATAAAACTGTGCATATCCTTTCATACCACACTAACACTATTAAGACTATGTTTCAAAGATATTCAAAAGGGGGATGGACTGTGTGTTTAAAAAAAAAAGAAAGAAATGTTACTAGTAATGGTGTGTGTGTATGTGTTGTGTGTGTGTGTGTGTGTGTATGTGTGTGTGTGTAATGGCTAAGAAGTGGATGTCATAGAAATATCCATTAATTGGGAAATTACTAAAAATGCTGTGGTATATGATTGTGAGAGATATTATTGTGCTATGAAAAGTGATAAGCAGGATAATTTTCATGGATTTACATGAAGTGGTGCATATATCAGCTATATTATTCAATAAAGAATTGTGCATGACTTAGTTATTCTCAGTAATACAATTATCTACAATAATCCCAAAGAAATAATGATGGAGCATACTATCCACTTCCGGAGAAATAACTGATATTGTTTGAATACAAACTGAACCATTCTATTTTTCATTTTCTTTTTTTTTCTTTTATTCAAGTCTTCTAGTAAAAATGACTAATATAGATTTTTTTTACATAACTGTACATATTTAACATACATCTGATTGCTTTCTATCTCAGGGATGGAGAGAGAAAGAGATTGAATTAGGAACCCAAAGCTTCAAAAAATATTAATTCAAAAATTAATTAGTTAAAATAAAGAGGGAACTCTTGCACACTAAATTTTTTTACTCTAGAAATTTCCCTTTTAATTTTTTTCACAATGTGTAGTAGTAGTTGAACTACTAGGGATGCAGGCAGTCAGTACAATTGGACAATGTTCTTTCCTCCTCTCCTTCCCTCTGTCCAGTCCTTCTTTCTTTTCTTCCTTCCTTCCTTCCTTCCTTCCTTCCTTCCTTCCTTCCTTCCTTTTTTCTTCCTTCCTTTTTTTCCTCCCTCCCTTCCTTCTTTCCTTTCTTCCTTCCTTCTTCCCTTCTTTCCTTCTTTCATTTCTCCCTCCCTCCCTTCTTTGCATCCTTCCTCTCTCCCTTGTTCCCTACTTGTTCCCTCCTTCTTGCTTTACTTTTCTTCTTTGTTTCCTTCCTTTCTTTTTTCTTTCCTTATTTTCTTCATTCTTTCTTCCTTCTCCTTCCATTCTTCCCACACTGCTTCTCTATGGGAAATCATACATGTATATGTAGGAGCTTTGCCCAAAAGAATAATAATTTCTTGAAATAGAACTTTGAAAAATCAGAACTTGATAAAGCCCATTGGGATTCAAATGATCTGTCTGACTATGTCTGAAACCCAGATCATTCTGATTTTCATTGATTCACAAGAATAGAGTCCAGCCTAAGCTTCAGTTGATCATTATCTGGGTTTTGTTGCATCATTTCTTACCTATCTTTAATTCACTGAATGTGTGTTAACTCATACAAACTGAGATCTGGTAAAAGATTTTAGCATAAAAAGGCCTTCTGCATCCAGGTTTATCTCTAGTCATCTGGAACTAAATGTTACCATTGGACTCAGATGATTCTGGAGGAGACAGTGAGGCTGATGATCCTGCAAAGCCCTGTCCCACTAATATCCAATTATCTTGCAAGTCAAAACATCACCTTCCTGATGTCATTGATCCTTTTCCAGAAAGAATAAACAACAACAGCAATAACAAATACAGAACAGTTTTATTAATAGCATTTTCAAGTGAAATATAAGTAAGAATCCATTCAACTCTTTGTTTTACTAGTTTACATGCTCATTTTCCTTCCTATTCCATACTATCCCTCTATCTTTACTGTGATATATCTCTTTATATATACATCTCTTTCTTTTTGTAGAAAGTATTATTTGTTTGTTTAATTTCCTTTCACAGGGAATGCAGAAGACTACATGAAATAGAAATAAATGGATAAATATGTATATTCTAATGCTCTCTTATCACCTCTAAGTTAATATTAATGTCTCCATTGCAATTAATACAAACCTGCAAGCTTTTAATTTGAAGCTCTGTAGAATTAGAAAGGAGCATCCAGGTGATAAAATGGATAGAATATCAGGCCTGAAGTTAAGAAAACATCTTCCTGAGTTCAAATCTGGCCTGCTATGTTACATTGAACAAGTTAGTTAATCCTATTTGCCTCAGGATTTTTATCCATAAAAACAATAGAGACAGAAATTAAAAAAAAAAAAAGGAGTATTTTTATCAAGAAACTCCTGATTCATGAAAAGCCAGACATGACAGAAATGACTGAATAATGACCACAACCATTAGAAACCCTGGTTTAATCCTTTGTCTTAGGATACTTCTTGAAAACTCTTGAATATTGATGCTGATATAAATGTATTATTTGATAGCATGTATTTATTGTATGTCTCCAAATAAATGAGCTGGTGGTTGTTTGTATTAACTCAATTGAAAGAAAAATTGACATCAAAGAAAAGGAAGAAGAAATAATTTTTTAAAAGGCAGTTTCAAAAGGGGAAATGGGGATGAGAGAATTAAAATCTTTTCAACTTTGAAAGGTTTCCTAAAGGATACCATTATCCTTTGCTGAACATAGATCCTGCTGGTGAGTGGAGAACTGGAACTCGGTTCATTACTCTTTTCCTCTTATGATACTTAGAAAAGGTCATGTTTTTAAGCAAGGTTAGCACCCTATCTTTCATTAGCTTTGCCCGGCACTTGGGAAGTGATGCGTTACTCAGAATCCCTTTGAAGGAAGCAGTAAGCTCTTCTAAAGACGAGTAATGTCTCCATTTACTGTCTAGTGAGTATCTCAATCTATAAAACATATTAGAGCTCTATAGTGCCTGCAGCAAGTCATCTTCTTGGCTAAATTAAGAGCCACTTCAGTGATATTGCTGAATGGCGGTTGGTGCTGCAGAAGCTTCAATTCATTCCTTGAGACTAATAGGAAAAGGGAAACAGGTTCATTTTGGAAAAGATTCCAGGTTTCTAATCAGAAAGTCACTTCAGCAACATCCATATGGAAAAAAATAACCCTGAAAATTCCAACGTATAGTTTTAGTAAATTACTCAGACCTGATGCCTGACAGTTTTCTTACTAAACAGTACAGATCATCAGTAATATATGTCAGTTTAGCTACATCTGTTTTTGTTACAGCATAGCAGAGAAAAAAAATAACTTTTGGGGATTGAACAGTTGAAGAAATGTTATAGAAAGTGGTGGTGATAAGGAATGTGAAGGAAAGATGTTTCTGAAATAATAATTGATCTTTGAACCTAGCATAATAACCTTGTACTACTTCTGTTAAATTCAAATGACAGATGAATCTCTAACTCTTTAAACTTTATACTATTCTGACACAGGCTTTTACTTAGCAGTTCGTACTTTCCCGTAGACTAAACCAGTAGGACAGTGATTTTAAAGCTCAAGTACATATCTGCTTTTATTCACATGTATTCAGAGGAAAATATGTTAATGCTGAAATACCATTTCCCCTGATACAATCATAATATTTACAAATACAAACAGAATTAGAATACCAGAAGTCAACTTTATTTATTTGAAATTGCACTATCAATATATATATATATATAGATGGAAGTTTAAAAATCTTATAATTTTCAAAAGATGACCTCTTTGTGTCCATTTTCTCAGCTATAAGATGGGGACAATAACAATCTATAATTCATAAGAAATTTGTGAAGGCTAAATGAGAGAGGATTTAAAGTACTTTGTGAACTAGTAAATGCCTCATAATGCTCTCATCATTATTGTATTGACTAAATTCTTGATAAAAATTTTCAATGATTATATTTTTCAGTTTTGCATAGTTTTTCATATTTAGTCACCATTTGGTCTTACTTCTTAAGAAGTAATGATGCAGAGGCAGCTAGGTGGCACAGTGGATAGAGAATCAGCCCTGAAGTTAGGAAGACCTGAGTTCAAATCTAGCCTCAGACACTTAACACTTCCTAGCTATGTGACCCTGTACAAGTCACTTAACCTTAATTGCCTCAGGGGAAAAAAAAAGAAGAAGTAATGACACAAAGAAATAAAACTTCTGACAGTCAAGAATACATATCCATCATACAGGTGAATTTACTTGACCCTCCTTGCACAGAATTACCTGATAAATAATTGAGTAAATCCCAATCCGTGCAAAGAAAAGTGCAAGGAAAAGTATAGAAATCTGTACAACTAAGAAATCTTGTCATGGGTAGCTTCAACTTCTAAATATTTTGATGCAGTTTTCAGCTGAGTGAAAATGTTTTCCCCTTATGCAAGCTTTTCTTTCTTTCTTTTCTTTCTTTCTTTCTTTCTTTCTTTCTTTCTTTTTTTTTTTTTGTTTAAAATATATCATCTCTGTCATTTCTTTTTTGTTAGGTTAAGGGAGATTTAACATTACAGTTGTGAACTGACCAAAGGAATGTTTGAAACATATTACTCAAATATTTATTTGAGAGAACAAGCTATGGAAGGATAGGAGGCTCATCTTCACTTAGGCACATGTCTCAACAAAAGGAAAATATATATATGTGATCTTTTTATTATGATAAAGGTTATACAAAAAAGGGAGAAAATCTCTATTTAAAAAAAAAAAAAGTTAAAGAAGGCCTTTTGGATGTCCTTTCCCACATCCCACCCCAATCTCAATTCTCTTCCTTAAACAATTAAGCCTGGAACATATAAAATTATTTTCATGTTGAATTAAAATAGCAAAGGATGCACTGCTCTGTTTCTGTAGTAGACTGCATATCCCTTTCTTTGAATGTCAGTGGGACTAAAAACTTATTTCAAATTTGAATGTATTATTATTAGCTAATCATAGGTTTAAGTAATATTTAAATAATATTTTGTTCTTACATTCAAAAATTAAGACATAAGATTTTATATCTTCAAAATTTGAAGATATAAAATAATATGAAGTGCTACATATGAGCATTTGAGTTTGATTTTCCTAATTTCTTTCCTACAAAGTATTATTTATTCATAAACATATTTAAAGCACATATAAAGTCATCCGATGTTTCAACATGGTATAACATTTACCTAAGGTATATAAAACTATATCAGTAAAATAAGATTTCTTCCTTTGGTCCAAGGACTACATTATACATTTTGTAGAAGCGTATTATCAGAAAATTGGATATAGTAGTAATTGATTTTTTTCAACCTCAGTAGCTCCAGGAAAGAAAAACACATACAAACACACAACACAAACACACACACACACACACACACACACACACACTATCTATATATAATGTGTGTATATATACATACATGTATGAAAGTATGTGTATAAATGCACACATACACATATCATACATGCATATATACTCTCTGGAGCTTCAAGTTCTATTGTACTAGTCTTCTTAGCATGGCACTGAGACCCAAAAGTATAACCCATCTAAGCATGAGCAATGCAACAGAGTCCTGCCCCTCATGCCTGCAAAGAGACACCTGTAAATCTCCTTTTGACCAATTGTGTAATGTTCTTATCATCCCTTGGCAGAAAGATTTGAAAGCTGCCTCTATTTGAGATTCAGCCACTTCCAGGTCTGCTTCTAGTTTGCTAATGTCAGGTATCTGCTGTAGTGACCTGTGCTGGACTGCATACTACTCTCCTTTTGGTGCAGCACATCTTTCCTTGTGACCTTCTAAATTATCTTGGGCTAGAAAATTGTTTGACTCTCTCCTTTTTCAACTTTTGACACTCTTTAAATTGTTTGGGCCTATTATTTAAAGGTATTTAAAAGGGTTTGAAGAAGGGCATAAATAAGTGACTTCATTTCTCAGTCATTTATTTCAAATCCAGTTTCTCTTCTATTCATTATGTCATAGTGTACACAAATACACTGATGCATATAAATGAATAACTATTAAGGTCCTTGGAACTTCAAGATTAATTTAAAGGTTTGGTTAATCTTATAATGCTTTTAATACATTTTTTAAACTAGTGCGAAAAAATGATATCCCATGCTGCCTTCTATTTTCTTCCCTTATATTTATTTCAAAATTGATAGGATTTCAATACTCAAAGGATTTTAAAAAGTGGACAGTAAAATGTAAAAAAAAAAAAAAAAAAAAAAAAAAGTCCTTTTGTGTGATCAATTCATCCATACAGCTCTTACTTTAGTCTCAAGCATTTGCCTTTCTCTTTTCATATACTTAGCTATTTTCTAAATTGAAGCATATACACTCCTCTATTCTCATCTTTTGCAATGTAGCTATACTCTCCATGAGATTCTCAGCTTCGTGCTAGACAAGCTTGTGCAAACAATAAAGAGAAGGTACTAAATACAGGAGAAATAAATCAATTTTAGCTATATTTTCCAAAGCAGCAGGTATAAGCAATGATAAATTGCCATGACCCAAGACACTAAACCACATAATAAAGGAAACAGCTAGCAATTTAGGTCAGAAAGTATCTCTTAAAATGTAAAGCTGTGTGAACTCAGTGTTTTTATAAGAGGTCTCATAAAAGTTCTATTTCTTCCACTTACTTGCTGTTTCTCCATTATCGATTGTCTGTTTCAGAGGTGCCAATCTAGCTAATGTTCTATGTATTTTCAGGTGATTCTGTCATAAACATTTATCCTGAAACTTGGCATGTGTGGTCCCAGATATGGGCCACTCACCCAACTTAATTTGTACTATTTTTACCTTCATGAAAATTACTGAAAAATTATTTTAATAAAACTTGGAGAGATTGAAGAGGTAATCATTGAATTCTTAATTCTATTAAAAATGAAGATGTAGACCTTTATTTTCTAGCTATCTTGATTAGCTTCTTCCAATCAGACAGTATAATACAATGACAGGATTTTGTAGTCAATGGATTTGAGTTCAAATAATAGCATCTTAAATAATTTCCTTATAATCTTGGAAAAATCATGTAACATCTTGGAACCTCAGTTTTCTCATTCATAAAATAAATAGTTTAAATTTGTAAGATTATTAGTACTAGCCATTATTACTATTCTTATCTTTGTACCGTGTTTTCCCGATAATAAGACCTATCCTGAAAATAAGCCCTCCCCTTACTGTGTAAGATTCCTCTAAAATAAGCCCTCCCCCGAAAATAAGCCCTATTGAGATTGCTACTGTAGTGAAGGTGATCCCCTGTGCTACACGCTACATTACGGTACCCTCTGTATGCACCGTTCCCCCCTTGCCCCTCCCCCCAAGGTTAAAACACATGCCGTGCTCCGAACTGCATCCAATCAGAGCTGCAGCAGTGAGCACATCATCCTGTTCTTCCCCAGTGATTTGCTTGCTGGTGCCATTCATTGAGAGCAGTACTGCGGAGGAGAGCTGAGGCAGGACAACATAAAAACCCGGTATGTAAGCAGTACTGAGGGGGCATGATGGAGGATAAAAGGGGCATGGTGGAAGATAAAAGAAGAACTCAGGGGGCATGATGGAGGATAAAAGGGGCATGATGGAGGATAAAAGAAGAACTCAGCCAGCACTCACCACGCTAAAGAAATGAAGAACTTCCTTGCAGAGAGAAGACTAGATCAAGTAATGATTCCTGCAGGAATGACTGCCTATCTCCAGACCCTTGATATTGCAATAAACAAGCCATTCAAGGACCATTTGGGCATGGAAGTCAATGACTACATTGAAAATAGAATGGAAAGAAATCAGCGTGGAAACTTTGTGAAGCCCTGTCTGCAAGAAGTCATGACTTGGGTGAAGAAGTCATGGGATAAAATTACTGACAGCTGTGTCACCGAGGCACTACAAGCAGGTTACCTGAACAAGACATGTTCATTTAAAGAGAGCTATATTGCTGGACATGACAGATTGGGTCCACTTCTTTTGAAGGAAATAGAGGCACAAGACATCCAGGATGGAATTCAGGGTGTGGACACTTATGACAATGTTGTTGAAGAAGATGACATGATTATTATTGAATAAAGGTACTTTTTTTAGTTCACATTTACCTGTTTATTAAAATTGCTGTCAATGTTCATTAAAATAAGCCCTCCCCTGAAAATAAGCCCTCTGGTATTTTTCTGTCCAAAAAAAATTAATAAGACAGTGTCTTATTATCAGGGAAAGACGGTAGCTATCACTGTAGTTAAAAATGGGATTAGAGACATTTGGAAGTATTATGCCCTTAGGGCATAGAATTTTACAATGGAAGTGATCTCCTATTGTCTTTTGGTCGTGTTCATAAAGTATTGTGGAAGTAACACTAAATATGAAATGTCTTCAAGTAAATTGTACAATGTTCAGTGGAAGGTTATGAAGGCCTCACCAATTCATCATCCTAGTACACGAGTCCATTTATAGACTAGAATATGCTAAAGTACTCACAGATTAATCAATCAGAAACATTTATGAACACTTTCTATGTTACTAGCAAATTGCTAGGTTCTAAAGATAGAAAGATAAGACTGGGAACAATATCCAGCTACTTTTATAAAAAGGAAATGAGATACTTGGAAAAGTATAAACATCTAATCTTATGTATTGGCAAAAAAAATCTTGTAATTTATGACTTTTTTTTTTAACTTTAAACATCTTCTTTACCCTTATTGTCACTAAATATGAAATTCTCTTATTAGAAATTCATGCATTTGACATCTTTAGAAGTTTTTTAATTAAGCAGAAATAATGCAAGAATAGGAATAGTTAAGATATCAATAACACAGATATCAGAAAAGGAAGGATAAATGATTCATCTTTGCATTTTTGCAAATCTATTATTTATAAATTACTTTTGCTTTTAAATATGTAATGAAGTTTTCATATAATTTCCTCTCCCACTCCATCCTACTCCATATAAATGACTAGACACAAATACATGTAGACATATAATACCATATTATACATACTTCCATGTTACCATTCTTTCCCTAGATGCAGATAGCATCTTCCTTCATATGTCCTCTGTGGTTAAATTGGATATCCATAATAGTCAAAAATTACTCAGTCACTTAAAGTTGTTCTTGCATTTACTGTACACAACATTCTTTTGATTCTGCTCATTTCACACATCATTATTTCGTTCAAGTCTAACCATGCTGGTCTACAATGATCAAGTTCATTATTTCTTAAAGTGCGACATTATTCCATCATAATTATATACCATAACTCATTTAACAACTTCCCTATTTGGGGACATGCACATAATTTCATGTTCTTCACCACTAGAAAGAAAATTTCTACAATTATTTTAGTGTCCTAATGAATGTCCCAATTTTTCCAAATTATCCTCTTACTTTAGCGTTCTATCATTTTAATCAGTCTGATAAGTATAAAATGGCATCATTGTTTTAAGGTTGTTTTAATTTGCTTTTCTCTAATAAATAATGATTTAGAGCATTTTATATGACTATAAATTGTTTTTATTTCTTTATAAACTATTGCCTGTTCAAATCTTTTGACAATTTATCAATTGGGTAATGAATTATATTCTTATAGATTTTACAAAATTTATATGTTTGAGATATGACACCTACATATGAAAAAGAATGAAAATGTTCCTTTTTTTTTCTTTCCTTCCTATAATGTTTGGGCTAACTTTCTGGAGGTCCTCTGGAAGGGCCTTGGTCTCCATAGGATAGACTCCAGGAGAATGGACAAAAATAGCATCCAAAATCTTTATTGTCTCTTTCACACTCTGTGTCTGTCTTAATATGACCCAGTCTCAGTCTGACCCAGTCTCATCCAGCAATCTGGCAGACTGACATTCTGACAATCTGACAGTCTCAACCAATCTCTCCCTGAGTCTGACTTCGTCCCCAGTTTAAATACCCTATTATATTTACATCATTACAGTATACTGAGTATGTGTGAACTAGAGAACCATTACATCATCGTACTAAGTATGTATGTAAACTAGAGAACCATTATATTATCAGTTCCATTGAGTTAACACCTTGTTTAAAGTATACTGCTCCAGAGTTCAGGCTCTCTATATTTCCTATTTTGGACATTTCTAATGGTTGCATTTCTATAAGCATTTATTAATATCAAGGAAATAAAAGTATCTATTTATACCAAATAATTTCTACCTTTTTATTTATAAAGTATTCATCTATTGATAAGACTGAGAATAATATATTCCCAAGTTCTTCAGATTTTCTTCTAATTACTGTCTTTATATACTCATATCCTACTATATATCATACTATATATACTCAGGCATGTATCCATTTTGATGAAATCTTGGTAAATGGTGTAATATCTTAGTCTTTGTTGGATTTCTGTCACACTGCTTTCTAGCTCTCTCAACAATTTTCACCAAATTATAAATTCTTATGTTGAAAACTCAAGTTTTTACACATCTTGTTATGATTATTTATGCTGATCTACATTTCTATTTTATAACCAGGACAATTACTGTTTTATCATACAGCCTAAGATTTGGCACTGCTAAACTTCCTATTTTTATTTTTAATTTTCAATAGTTTTCCTGATATTATTGAACTTTTACTTTTCTAAATGAATTTTTTTTTATTTTTTGTTAATTCAGTTTTTGGTAATTCAATTAATGTTAATATATAGATTAATTTAGATAAAATTGTCATTTTTATTAT
The DNA here is from genome assembly GCF_016432865.1 of Antechinus flavipes. Taxonomy (NCBI): domain Eukaryota; kingdom Metazoa; phylum Chordata; class Mammalia; order Dasyuromorphia; family Dasyuridae; genus Antechinus; species Antechinus flavipes. The sequence continues at coordinate 48,091,582 of NC_067403.1, forward strand.
ATTGACCCTTTCTGCTAATGAACCATACTTATAGCAGCTGTTTTTTATGATGCAAAAATATATATAGAGAGAGAGAGAGTGAAAGCTCATTTATTGAGGAATGGCTGAACAAGCTGGAATACATGGCAATGATGGAATACATTGTAAGAAATGAGAAGAATGCTATCACAAAAAAAATTGATGTAAAATGAAATGTATAAAAAAGCATGCAAGACAACTTAAAAAAAAAAAAACTTTTCCCCCTTAATAGTATTTTATTTTACCCTTATATGTAAAATAATTTAAACATTAACTTAATATAAGATTTTGAATTTCAATATTGTTTCCTCCCCTCTTCCTTCCCAAGCAATATGATATAGGTTATATATTAATAAAATCATATTAAATATATTTCTACATCAGTCATGTTGTAAAAAAATAATCATAACAAAAGGGGAAAATGCAAAAAAAGGGAAGATAATATCTTCCAAGTTTCATATATCCTGCCCACATTTATTATATCCCTTTTCTGTCATATTAAATAATCTATGGTCCCTCACAGTGGTCTTTGCATTTCTCTAAGCAATAATGCTTTAGAACATTTTTATATCATTATAGATATCTTTTTTCCTTCATCTGAAAATTTTAGTTTTTAGTTTGATTTAGTTTGAGAAATGAGATCTATATTTGAAATATTAGCAGTAAAAAGTGATTCACAGATTTCTGTTTCCCTTCTAATCTTGGTTGCATTGGCTTTGTTTGTGAAAAACCTTTTTTTTAAAAAATTTAATGTAATCAAAAGTATCTTCTTTTCATTTCACAATAGTCTCTATCTCCTGCTTGGTCATAAGTATTTCTATTGTCCATATATCTGGCAGATTAACAATTTATTACTTTCTTAATTTGTTTACAATTTCACTTTATATATAAAAAAAAAACACTTTATGTCTAAGTATTGTATCCATTTTTTATCTTCTCTTGGTATGGGATGTAAAATGTTGGTCAATGCTAGTTTCTGTCATACTATTTTCCAATGTTGCCAATATTTTTTTCTTTCTTTCAATCAAATAGTGAGTTCTTATCCCAGAAGCTAGAGTATTTGGATTTATTGAATGTTAGTTTAGCATAATCATTTACTACTGTATTTTGTTTACCTAATCTATTTCATTGACCTGCCACTCTATTTCTTAATCAGTATCAAATAGTTTTGATGATTGCTGCTTAATAAATAAAATATGTATTTCAGATCTGATGACTGGGCCATCTTTCTTTGCATTTTCATTCATTAATTCCCTTCTTTTGCTTGAACTTTTCTTCTTCCAGATGAAGTTTTTATTATTTTCTCTTTATCTATAAAATATTTTGGAAGTTTCATTAGCATGACAGTGAATAAGTTAATTTAGCCATAACTGTCATTTTTATTAGATAAGTTCAGCCTACACATGAGCAATTAATATTTTTTTTTTCATTTGTATAGATCTGACTTTATTTGGATGAAAAAATCATTTCTAATTATGTTCATAAATTTCTTGCAGCTAGATTCCCAGACATTTTATATTGTCTCCAGTTAAAATGGAATTTTTCTTTCTAAAGCTTGCTGGTTTTGGCTTTCTTAATAATATATAGAAATATTGACTTATATGGGCTAATTTTTATATACTGTAGCTTTGCTAGAGTTTTTGAATATTGTAAGTAGTTTTTTACTTGATTCTTCAGGATTATCTAAGTATAATATCATATCATCTGAAAAGAATGGTAGTTTTATTTTCTAATACTAATTTCAATTTTTTTTTCAATTTTTCTAATTGTAATTTCTATTCTAATTCTTTCAAATTATTTTTCTTTTCTTATTAAAAAGCAAAGATTTCTAGTATTTATATTGACTAATAGTAATGATAATGAGCATCCTTGCTTTACACTGATAATAGTAGATATGTTTCTAACATCCTCATTATACATAATGCTTGCTGACAGTTTTAGATAAATATTGCTTATCACTTTAAGGCAAATTCTATTCATTCCTATGCTATCTAATGTTTTTAATATGAATGAGGACTATATTTTGTCGAAATTGCTTTTTCTGTATCTAATGAGATAGTCCTATCAGTCACATAGTCATGTTTCTATCAGTTTTGTTACTGATATGGTTAATTCTGTCATTATTTTTCTCAATATTGAAACAGACATGAATTCCTCTTATAAAGCTTAGCTGGTTATAATATATTATTTTGGTGACAAATTCTTGTAATCTCTTTGCTCACATGTTATTTAGAATTTTTATATCAAAAATCATTAGGAATATTGGTCTGTACTTTTCTTTCTTTGTTTTGGTTCTTCCTGGTTTAAGTGTCTGTACCACATGTGTGAACTATGAAGCAAATTCAAAAGAATGGTAAAGATCAAAGAAAATGTAGAATATATCATTGGAAAAACAACTGTCCTAGACAATATATTGAGGAGAGATGATTGAATAATTACTGGAATTCCTGAAAGCTTTAATCTAAAAAAGAGGCTAGAAAATATATTGCAAGTGATATTAATGAAGACTGCCCTAATAATTCATCTATAGGAGGTAAAATTTAAATTGAAAAATGCACTGATCACCTCCTGAAAGAGATCCCCAAATGACAACATTCCCAGGAATATTACATATAAATTCAGGACTCCCAAGTCATTAATTCAAGGCTAGATAAGTGGATTTGAAAATAGTCAGTAAAGGTATGATAGATGAATCCTTTAAACAGGACAGGGAGGGAATCTATAATTACATAATTATAGAAAAAGATGTAAGAGACCTTGGGAATCATATAGCCAATCCAGATAAGTATTTCTACAGATTGGGAAAGTGAAGTACAAAATTATTCATTCATGTTCCAATTGCTAATTAATAACAATGATTGTGTTAGTAATAAGATCTGTTGCCTTCTAGTTCAGACACAGAATCAGAATTACAGTGTTGGAAGGTGTCAAATAATAATTTGTCCCAAATCTCTTATAATCTTACTTTTTCTCTTTCATTTACTCCAGCCTTCTCAAACATTAAATTCACATAAAGCGATGCAAAAAAAGGGCTATTGCAACATAAGTTCCTTGAAAGCAGGAATTATGTTATTCCTGGTGGTTATATATTTAGTACCAAAAACAGTACCTGGCATTATATTAAGTAAATGCTTGTTTACTGGATAACACAAAACTGTTTATAAGTAAGTGCCCACCAGAAAAAAAAATGACATATTGTATACGTTTTGCTGCAAATTTAAGGAAAATATAAAGAATTATTTAAGAAAAATATATTTACAGATCTTCTCCATGAGAATTACATGTTTAGCTAAAGTGGAGCATTTAAGGGAAATACAAATCAGCTTCCTTTTGTTTTTTTTTTTTTTAATTTTTAATTAAAGCTTTTTTATTTTTAAAATAAATGTTAGGATTTCCCTTTTGAGCATTTTTATGAATAAGAACTCCTTAATCTATATTTAAACATTTTAAGGGAAAAATCCATGCAGTTTAAAATGCTCTTGTTTCCACTGAATATAAAGATTTTAGTCTAGTTTTCTCATTTTGCCTCTTCAAAAAATGAGAAAATTAAATTTAAATTTAAACAATGTCAGTCTCATTACTGCTCTTTGACTTGTAGCTTTTGTTGTTTTGAATCACAAAACTTTGAAATGAGAAAAATACATACAACAATACACTAATGATAGCATACTGAAGGTGTTCATTAAGCTAGGGTTAAAATATATTATCCAGGCAAAAATGTCATCTTTTGGGGGAAATGAAATGACAGTGAGTTTGATTTAAGAAAAGTAAAACAAAGAAAGAGAGAGAGAGATTAAATTACCTTTGTTTCTGTGACATCTATAAATCATTTAAGTGATATGTATAACAAACTGAATAGCCTTCGCTGATGTTATTGATGTTTATAACATAGTAAATATTTAATGCTGCTTAAGAATATATTGAAATTATACAATACACATATATACACAAACATACATATATACATATATGTATATTTGTGTATTGTTCTTTTCATGTATTAATGGGAAATATATTTACTACAAGCATTTGATTTTAAGACATGATGACTTCTAATTAGAATAGAAATTTGTAGTTTAACAAAGTTTTCTATAAAGTAAATCAGTCATAAAAAAATATACTGCTTTCACAGAATAAAACTAAAGAAATTAAGAGCGCGTACACTGTTCTGAATTATTACACATTGTTGTGTCCCTCATCAAGTATTTAGTCTCCAAGGTGACTAGATATCAATTAAGGTATTGCATATTAACAATGTAAATCTTCTCAATTAAATAAATTTGTATTAAAATATGCACTTATACATATATATATGAATATATGTATATATGCATGTACCCATTAAAACATATAAACATGTGCATATATACATGTACTTGTATGCATGTAGGTGTGTGCAAATCTTTATCTATCTATCTATCTATAGATATATTTATCTATCTCATGTATGAATAAGATTTATACCCCTCAATAGTGAATGCATATATATAAATGCACCTCCATTTTCACTTGTTAAATTTATAATGAACTAAATCAATTATTTATTTTATGTTAAGATTGCAAGCAGGTCAAATTCTTAAATATTGATTACCATAATGTAATGGAATCAATAATAGAATTGCTTTTACCTTTCTCATTCTATTTTAAAATTAGTTTCAGACTCCCTTTAATATACTATCTAGTTCTACATCTTTCAGTTCCTGACATACAATTTTCTCTTCAACATGAACCTGTCATTTTTGCATACTCAACATCCCTAGAAAGCATATTCACCAAGATGTCCATAAATATATTTTTGACTAAATCTCTCCTGCATATTTCTTTGCTCGTCTTATGAGCTTCCCCCATTTATGTTGTCTTATCTTCTCATTTATCATCTTCCTCTTAAAGATTTTTTTTTCTAAATATTCATTTCAAGGTACTCTGTTGATGTATAATCATACATGCTTGCTTGAATTTGTACATAAAAGCATTCACCTGCATTTCTCCTTTACAGTGTGAGATCTTAAGATTTTATTATCAATCAATTCATTATCTGGTTATCTCAAAATATGTAATTTAATCACTATATCAAATCTCTTTTGTTTATTATACTGCCACTATGATTTGGTAAATTATTTTTAATAGCTTCTCTATCAAAAATTGGTTTTGTCACCTGTTATTGAGAAATTAATAATTTAACATACTTTATTTAATTCAACAAACATTTATTAAGTACTTAGCTCACAGTACTTTGGAGAGATACAAAGATGAATAAGATATGACTAGTATCCTCCCTAGTACAACAATCATTCCTATACAAATTCATGTAACACAAGGTTGAATACTGCAAAGCATGGGTCCTTAAGCTTTTTCTGGCTTGAACCATTTGGCATAGAATTCAATAGATCCCACATTTCACAAAAATAATTACATGAAATTTATAAAATGAAATGCACTGAATGACTAACAACAAAGTTATATTGATTTTTTTTTTCTTTTAAGTTTATAACTCCCAGGTTAAGAGTGCTTCAAAGAAGTGCATAAAATAGTTTCAGTGTGGTATATTACTGGTATATACCATTGTAAGGTAGCCATGTAAGGAAACATGAGAGATATAAACAAAATAGATGTAGCATAAATATTGTCTACCAAGATCTTATGACCTGATTATATATGTAATATAATATATAATATGATATATATATATAATATAATATAAATATGTAATAATATACTATAATATGAAACAAAAACAAGATAACAAGATAAAATGTTATCAATAAACTATTCTGTACTGAATGAGTTTTTTTTGGAATTCAGAAAAGTTACATGAGGTTTGGCCTTTGGTTTTTAGTAAAGACTTAATGGTATGCAAAGAACTTATTATGATACATGAAGAATTGATACAGTTTAAATAAGGAAAGGACAGCATAGGATATTTCACCCAGAAATATAAAATAATCATAATAATAACATCAATAATTATCATTTATATTGTATTGCAAGGCATGCAAAACATTTTACAAATACTATCTCATTTTAGCCTTACAAAAACCCCAGAGGAGGAGAATGTTATTATTATGTCCATTTAATAGATGAAAAAACTGAAGTAGATAGAGGATGAATGACTTGCTTAGCATCATTTATCTATTAAGTTTCTAAAGCAGATTTAAATTTAGTTCTTTCTGACCTCAGGCCCAGTGCTCTCTCCATTATTACCAAAATAAAATGAAAAACAAACAAAAGTAAGAAAGGAAATAGAGGAAAGTGGGAGAGTGAGACCCCAGGAATGATAGAAGAATGTTTTAGGGGAAGCCATGAAATAAAAGCAACATAACAAACATACACATAAATAAATAAATAAATAAACAAATAAATAAAAGAAAGAAGGAAGGAAGGAAGGAAAAAAGAAAGGAAAGAAAGAAGGGAGAGAGGGAGGGAGAAGGAGGGAAAACAAACAAATAATTGCATAATTATGGAAGTAGCAGATTGTGAAAGTCCTGAAAAAGAGACAGGTATCTGGAATTGTAAAGTCTCTTAAGAGTCTTTGTGGGCTCTTTTTTTCTTTAATCTGAGTACATTTATTTATTTTTAATGCACATAGCTTTATGATTCATGTTGAGACAGGAAAATCAGACAAAAGGGAAAAAAACATGGAAGAAATAAAAAAAAAAACATAAAAAAGAAATGAACATAGCACTCCATAGTTCTTTGTTGTGATGCAGATGGAATCACTGAACCACCAAGAAGAACTAAGTCTTTTGTAGTCGCTCATTGCACATTCTTGCTGTTATTGTGTACAATGTATTCCTGGTTCTACTTGTTTTGCTCAGCATCAGTTCATATAAGTCTTTCCAGGCCTTTCTAAAGTCAACTGGTTCATCACTTTTTATAAAACAATAATATTCTATTATCTTCATGTACCACAACTTGTTCAGCCATACCTGAATTGATGTGCATCTATTCATGTTCCAATTCTTTGTCACCATAAAAAGATCTGTTAGAAACATTTTGGTACATCGGGGCCATTTTCCCTTTATTATTTCCTTGACATTCATATCCAGTAATGGCACTGCTCTGTCAAAGGCTAAACACAGTTTGATAGACCTTAAGGCATAGTTCTACATTGTTATCTAGAATAACTGAATCATTTTACAACTCCGTTGATAATATATTAGTATTTCACTTTTTCCACATTCCCTTCAACACTCCTCTTATGTTTCTAGTCTGAGATGTATGAGGTGTTATCTCAGAGTTGTTTTATTTTTTTAAGTTTTTTATTTTCAATTTGTAGATGGATAATTTTCAACATTTGTCCTTACAAAACCTTGTACACTAATTTTTCCCTCTCTTCCTCCACCATTTCTTCTAGACAGGAAGTGATTTGATATATGTTAAACATGTGCAATTCCACTATACATAGTAACACAAATAGCATGCTGCACAAGAAAAATCAGATCAAAAAAGGGAAAAAAATGAAAAAGAAAACAAGATGTGAGCAAACAACAAAAAGAGTGAAAATACTATGTTGTGGTCCACATTCAGTTCCCACTGTTCCTCTTTCTGGGTACAGATGGCTTTCTTTACCACAATACCTTTAGAACTACCCTGGATCATCTCAAACTTGTTTTAATTTACATTTCTCTACTCAGTGGTGAGTTAGAGCATTTTTCATATACCTATATGGCTTTAATTTCATCATATGAACATTGTCTTTTCATATCCTTTGACCATTTATCAATTGGGAAAGAACTTGTATTCTTATAAATTTGACATAGTTCTTTATATATTTTAGAAATGAGACATTAATCAGAAATTCTGGCTGTAAAGGTTTTTTTTTTTTCTTCCCCCAGCTTGTACTTCCCTTTTAATCTTGTTTTTGTTGGTTTTGTTTCTGGAAAAAGCTTTTTAATTTAATGTAATCAGAGTTGCCCGCTTTGCCTTTCATAATGTTTTCTTGTTCTTCTTTAGTTATGAATTTCCTCCCTTTTCCAAATATCTGATTGGTAAATTATCTCTTGTTCTATTAATTTGCTTATGGAGTCACTCTTTAGACCCAAATCATGAAATCATGTACCATTTTGATCTTATTTTGGTATGGGGTGTGAGATATGGGTCTATGCCAAGTTTCTGACATACTATTTTCCAGTTTTCCCAGCATTTTTTTTTGGCTGAGGTAATTGGAGTTAAATGACTTGCCCAGGGTCACATAACTAGGACATGTTAAATGTCTGAGGCCAGATTTGAACTCATGTTCTCTTGACCTCGGGACTGGTGCTCTAACTACTGTGTCACCTAGGTGACCCTAACTGCAGAATTTTTAGTGACATACTGAGTTCTTATTCCAGAAACTGGAGTTTTGGAGTTTATCAAATATTAGATTGCTATAGGTCTTGATTGTTGTGTTGTGTGTATGTAATCTACTCTATTGACCCACCACTCTATTTCTTAGCTAGTACCAAATGGTTTTAATGACTGCTGCTTTATAATATGCTTTTAGGTTTGGTACTGCTAAGCCACTATCCTTTTTTTTTTTTTTTTTTTTTTTTTTTTGTTTGTTTTTTTTTTTTTTAGTTCCCTTAATATTCTTGACATTTTGTTCTTCCAGATGAATTTTGTTACTATTTTTTTCTAATTCTATAAAATAATGTTTTGTCGGTTTGATTGGTATGACACTGAATAAGCAGAATTGTCATTTTTAATATATTAGCTCAGCCTAGCCATCAACAATTGATATTTTTCAAATTGTTTGGATCTGATATTATTTGTGTGAGAAATTTTTTTTTTAATTTTTCTTCATATATTTTTTGGGTTTGTCCTTGGCAGGACATCAAAATGTTTTATTTCATCTACGGTCATTTTAAATGGAATTTTTCTTTATATCTCTTGCTGATGGGCTTTGTCAGTAACATATAGAAATGCTAATGATTTGTGGGGGTTTATTTTATATCCTGCAATTTTGTTAAAGTTGTGAATTGTTTCCAGTATGTTTTTGTATGATATTCTAGCATTTGCTAAATATTTTATCATATCTCCTGAAAGGGGTGGTATTTTTATTTCCTCATTGCCTTTTTTAATTCCTTTAACTTCTTTTTTTTCCCCTCTTATTGCTAATGTCATCATTTCTCATACAATGGTGGATAATAATAATGACAACATGGATCTTTCACCCCTGATCTTATCGATAATGCATCCAGTTTCTCTCCATTAGAAATAATGCTTACAGTATTTTTTAGATACATACTACTTATTATTTTAAGGAACGCTCCCTGTAGCCTTATACCCTTTAAGGTTTTTAATAGGAATGGGTGCTGTATTTTGTCAAAAGCTTTTTAGGCATCTATTGAGATTTAACTATTATTTCTGCTGGTCTTGTTATTGATATGGTCAATTATGGTAATAGTTTTTTTCAATGAGTATTTCCCCTTTTGTTTCTAGAACAGTGAGGCAGTTTTCCTTAAGGATTTTTTGAAGAATGCTATCCAGGTTCTTTTTTTGGTCATCACCTCCAGGTAGGACAATGATTTTCAAATTGTCTCTTCTGGACCTATTTTCCATGTCAACTGTTTTTTCAATGAGTTATTTTACGCTTTCTTCCAATTTTTCATTCTTTTAAATTAGTTTGACTGATTCTTGCTGTCTCACAGAGTTGTTAGCTTCTATTTGCTCTGTTCTAGTTTATACAGTATGATTTTCTTCAGTTAGCTTATATATTTTTTCTTCTATTTGGTTAATTTTACTGTTAAAGGAGTTGTTTTCTTCAGACAATTATTTCCTTCCTTTTCCAAACTATTGACTCTCTCATACATACCTCTCATTTCCTTTTTCATTTTTTCTTCTACCTCTATTATGTGCCTTTTAAAATCTTTTATGAATATTTTCAAAAAACCTCTCTGGATTTGAGGCCAATTCATCTCACTCTTTGAAATTTCTTTTATGGACATTTTTGTCCTTGTCCGAGTTGGTGTTTTGCTCTGCCCTGTCACTATAGTAGCTTCCTATGATCAAGATTCTGTCTGTCTGGCTCTTTTCTTTTCTTATGGTATTTCCTCTCCCTTCTCCCCCCACCCCCACCTCCTGTTGGCAGGGGGAACTCTGCCTGTTCTGTCAAGGACACATCTTTGTTTCCCAGAGTTTGTTTTCTGAGCTGGGACTGGAACCTGCCCCCCTTGCTGTTGCACTGCTGTATTGCTCCTGTCACCAGCTTTCCCAGGGTCTATCAGAGGTAAACTGAGCACCCTTTTCACCCCAGTGGGACTGACCTTTCTTGGTTTTTACAGGCTATTTTGAGCTGGAGAGAAGAGTCATTTCATCAAACTGTTCAGTAGCTTGTTTCATGTGATTTTTGAGGGAAAGTGGGAGAGGTTTGAGTAGCTTCCTGGCTTTACTCCACCATTTTGACTCCACCCTCAGAAATGCCTGTATGAGTTTTTCACCCAGAAATGGTGTAAAAACTTTCAGAAATCACTTACTCATATTTTATAGTATGTTATTATGGATAGATATTTTTCAGTTTTCACTCTTGTAAAACCTTGTTTTCCAAGGTTATTTTTATTTGTTGTTTTTTACCTTCCTTCCTGAACCTCATCCCCTACATGGCAAGTAATCCAATATATGTAAAATATATGTCATTCGTCTATACCTATTTCCACAAATATAATATTGCACCAAAAAAAATCAGATCAAAAAGGGAAAAAAAATGAGAAATGAAACAAAATACCAAAAAACAACAAAAATGAAAAGAACATATTGTGATCCACACTCAGTTCCCTCATTTTTCTCTCTGGGTACAGATGTCTCTCTCCATCAAAAGACCATTGGAAATGCCTTGAATCAACTTGCTATTGAAAAGAGCTGCATCCATCAGAATTGATCATTGTTTAAAATTGTTGCTGTGTATAATGTTCTCTAGGTTCAATTCCCTTCGTAGCATCAGTTCTTGCCTCTCTAGACATCTCTGAAATCATCCTGCTGATCATTTCTTAAAGAACAGTAATTATTCCATAATATTCATATACCATAACTTATTCATTTTTCCAACTAATGAGCTTCCACTATATTTCCAGTCCTTGATACTACAAAAATGACTACTGCAAACATTTTGCACATGTGGATCCTTTTCCTTTTTTTTTTTTTTTTTTAATGATCTCTTTGGGATACAGGCTGATTGAGATGCTGCTGGATCAGAGTTTTAGAGTTCTTTTAGCATAATTCCATATTGCTCTCCAGAATGGTTGGATCCCTATCAGATTTCATCATTATCTTTTCCTGTCATCATAAGCAAGCTGACAAGTATGTATTGGTACATAGGAGTTATCTTAATTTGCATTTCTCTGACCAATGATGATTTAGAGCACTTTTTCAAATGAATAGAAATGGTTTTAATTTTTTCATTTGAAAATTGTCTGTTCACATCCTTTGATCATTTATCAATAGGATATAATAGGATATCAATAGGATATGAACCATATATTCTTATAAATTTAAGCTAATCTTCTATATATTTTAGAAATGAGGCCTTTATCAGAACCTTTGGAAGTAAACATGCTTTCCCATTTTATGGCTTCTCTTCTAATCCTGGCTGCATTGATTTTATTTGAATGAAATATTTTAATTTAATATTGTCAAAATCATCTATTATGTGTTCAATAATGAGCTCTAGTTCTTCTTTGGTCACAGATTCCTTTCTTCTCTACTGATCTGTGAGAGAAACTAATCTTTGTTCTTCTAATTTGTTTATAATAGCGCTCTTTTTGTCTAAATAATGAACCCATTTTTACCTTATCTTGGTATATGGTATTAAGTGTGGGTCAATGCAGATTTTCTGCCATTCTAGTTTCCAATTTCCCCAACAGTTTTTGCCAAACAGTGAGTTCTTATCCCAAAAGCTGGGGTCTTTAGGTTTGTCAAACACAAGTTTATTATTGCCATTGACTATTTTATCCTGTGAACCTAACCTATTCCATTGATCAACTACTCTATTTTTTAGCCAATATCAAATAGTTTTGATGACCTCTGCTTTATAATATAGTTTTAGGTCTGGTATAACCAAGCCACCTTCATTTGCATTTTTATTCATTAATTTCCTTGAAATTTTTGACCTTTGATTCTTCCACATGAACTTTGTTATGTTTTCTAGCTTTGTAAAACAATTTTTTGACAGTTTGATTACTATGGGACTAAATAAGTAGATCAATTTAGATAGAATTGTCATTTTTTTTTATTATATTAGCACGGCCTAATCATGGTCATGCTAATATTCTAATCATGAGTATTTAGTGTTCTTCCAATTAACTAGGTCTGACTTTATTTGTGTGGAAAGTACTGTGTAATTGTGTTCACAAAGTTTTGTAGCCAGACTCCCAAATATTTAAATTATCTACAGATGTTTTAAATGGAATTTCTCTTTGTAGTTCTTGCTGCTGAACTTTGTTGGAAATGTGTAGAAATGCTGATGATTTATGTTGATAAATTTTGTATCCTGCATATTTGCTAAAGTTGTGAATTGTTTCTAGGATTTTTAGTTTATTCTCTAGAATCTTTAAGTATGCCATCATATCATCTGCAAAAAGTGCTAATTTGTTTTCCTTATTATCTACTCTAATTTCATTAATTCATTGTTTCTTCTTTTATTACTAACATTAATATTTCTAATACAAGATTGAATAGTAATGGTGATAGAGGTCAACTTTCTTTCATCCCTGATCTTACTGGGAATCATTCCAGTTTATGACCATCACATATGACCATCACATATGATACTTGCTGCTGCTTTTAAATAGATGCTTGTGGCTATTTTAATGAAAACCCCATTAATACTTATACTCTTTAATGTTTTTAACAGGAATACATGTTAGATTTTGTAAAATAAGCTTAATGCAGCTATTGAATTAATCATATTATTTCTGTTAGTTTGGTTACTGATATATTTAATTATGCTAATAGCTTTCTATTAGCATAATTAATATTGAATCCTAATATTGGACTAATCCTGCATTCCCGGTATAAATTTTACTTGGTCATGCTATATTATCCTGGGGACAACTTTCTGCAATTTTTTGCTAATATTTTATTTAAGATTTTTTGCATCAATATTAATTAGGGAAATTGGTCTATAATTTTCTTTCTCTGTTTTGACCCTACCTGATTTAGGTACCAGCACCATATCTGTGTCATAAAAGGAATTTGATAGTTCTCCATCTTTCCCTATTTTTCCAAATAGTTTGCATAGTAGTGAAATTAATTGTTCTTTAAGTATTTGCTAGAATGCACATGTAAATCCATCTGGGTGGAGACTTTTTCTTAGAGGGCTGAATAATAGGTTGTTCAATTTCTTTTTCTAAAACAGCACTATTTAGGCAAATTTTTTACTCCTTTTTTAATCTAGTCAATGTATATTTTTTTGTTTTTGTTTTGTTATATTCATCCATTTCACTTAGATTATCAGATTTATTAGTGTTCAGTTGGGCAAAATACCTCCTAATTATTTCTCTAGTTTCCTCTTCATTGGGGGGAAAATTTACCCTTTTCATTTTTTTTTTTATTAAGGATTTGATCCTCTTCATAAAGGCTTATCTATTTTGTTTTTTTTTTTTTTTTCAATAAAACCAACTTTTAGTTTTATGTAATAGCTCAATAGTTTTTTTTTCAAATTTGTTAATCCCTCCTTTTATTTTCATAATTTCAAATTTGATGTTCATTTTTTGTTTGTTTGTTTGTTTAATTTGTTTGTTTTTTCCCCAGCTTTTTTAGTTGCATTATAAATTCATTGATCTTCTGTCTCTTTATTTTATGTAAGTAAGAAACTAGAGATATGAAACTCCCCTTAAGAACTGCTTTGGCTGCATTCCATAAATTTTGGTGTGTTGTCTCATTATTGTTATTCCTTTGGATGAAATTATTGATTATGTCTAGGATTTGTTTCATTCACTCATTCTTTAGAATTTGACTATTTAGTTTCCAATTAATTTTTGGTCTGTTTTTCCCTGGCATTTTATTACATATATTTTTATTTAGTGCACCATGATCTGAAAAAGATGCATTTACTATTTCTACCTTTCTTTATTTGGTTTTGAGGCTTTTGTGTCTTAATACATGGTGACTTTTGTGTACATTCCATGCAGCATGGAGAAACAAGGTTAATCTTTTCTGTCACCAATTTCTCCAAAAGTATGTCACAACTAATCTAAAATTCTATGTATTTCCTTAACTTCATTCTTATTTATTTTGTGGTTTGATTTATGTAGTTCTATTAAAGCAAGGTTGAGATCACCTACTAGTGTAGTTCTGCTGTTTAATTCTTCTTATAGTTCTCTTCCTTCTACTCTAGGAATTTGGATGCTATACTTGTTTCTTATGTTTAGTATTGATATTACTTCATTATCTATGATACCCTTTACAAAATGGAGGTTTCCTTCCTTATATGTTTTCATTAGCTCTATTTTTGCTTTTGCTTGATTAGGTTTATTACCCCTGTGACCTTTTACTTCCGTGGAAACATACTAGATTCTGCTCCAATCCTTTACCTTTATTCTGTATGTATCACTCTGCTGTTAAGTGGTTTCTTATAAGCAAGTTGTAGGAGTCTGGCTTTTAATCCGGTCATCTGCCTCCCTTTTATGGGAATATTTGCCCCATTCACATTCACTTTAAAATTACTAACTATACTTTCTACCAATTTCTTTTCTCCATCTTATACTTTCCTCTTTCCTCTCATGCTTTCCCTCATCCCCAGTATTTTGCTCTATCATCTCCTTTCAACAGTCCTCCCCTGTTAGTCTTCCCCTTTTCTGATCCTCTTCTCCTTCTATTGTTCTCCCTTCTATTAACCTCTTTTCCTTTCCTCTTTCCTCTCCTACTTCTCTTAAGGTTAAACAAGGTTTTCTATGAAACTAAACATTTCTAATATTTTCTCTTTGAACCAATTCCAATGAGATTAAGGTTAACACAATACTCATCTGCTTACCTTTTTTTAAACCTCATTTGCAAAAGGTCTTTTGTATGTAATTTATGTCATTTTATTTCCCTTTTACATTTCTTCAAAAACAATCCCTTTTCCAACTATAATTTCTTTTTAAATCACCACAATAAAGGTAAAAAGAAAGGAATTCTTGAGAACAGTATCTCTTATGGATATACATAGAGAGTATGTGTATAATTTGATTTTACAATTATAATATTTAAAAAAAAACTAGAGGTGAAAGGGAGGTTGTACTGGAAAAATGGAAAGTGAAGGTAAAATGAGGGAAATTACAACTCATGAAGAAGCAAAGAAAACCTATTATAACTGAAGGAAAGAAGGGAGAGGGATGAACGAATATTGTGTGAGTCTTACTCTTATCAGATTTATTTCAAAGAAAGAATATTAAACATATTTGGTTTCACAGAGAAACTTCTCTCACCTTATAGGAAATTGGGAAGGGGGAAAAATGAAGGAGTAGGCTAATAGAAGAGAAAACAGAAATAGTAGGGGAAAGGTCAAAGAAAGGGGGGGAGCTATAAAGTAGGAAGGCTCTTGAAGCAAGTGGTGTTCATAAGCAAAATACTGGGGAGGAGGGAAAAGGGGAAAGGAAAGAGAAAAGTATAATTTGGGGTAAGTAACATGGTAGGAAAAACAGAATTAGTAGTTTTAACTGTAAATGTGAATGGGGTGAACTCCCCCAAAAAGCAGAAGTAGATAGCAGACTGGATTAAAAGCCAAAATCCTACAATATATTGTTTACAAGAAACACATTTAAAGCAGAGCAATACAGACAGAGTTAAGGTACAAGGCTAGAATAGAATCTATTATGCTTTAGGTGAAGTAAAAAAAAGCAGGGCTAATCATCCTGATGTCAAATCAAGCAAAAACAAAAATTGATCTAATTAAAAGAGAGAAGGAAGGAAACTATATCTTACCACAGATAATGAAGAAATTTAAAAAAAAAAAAAAAAAAAAAAAACTAAACATCTATGCACTAAGTGGTGTAGCAGTTAAATTCCTAAAGGAGAGGTTGAGAGCTGCAAGAAAAAACAGATAGCAAAACTATAATAATGGAAGATCTCAAACTTGCTCTCTCAGAACTAGATAAAGCAAACCACAAAATAAATAAGAAAGAAATTAAAGAAGTAAATAGAATACTAGAAATGCTAAATATGATACATCTTTGGAGAAAATTGAATGGAGATAGAAAGGCAGTTACTTTTTTCTTGATGGTTCATGGAACCTATACAAAAAATGACCATATATTAAGGCATAAAACCCTCAAAATCAAATGCAGAAAGGCAGAAATTGTAAACACATTTTTCCAGATCACAATGCAATAAAAATTCCATTCAATAAAAGGCCAGAGTGAAATAGACCAAAAAGTAATTGGAAACTAAATAATCTCATCCTAAAGAATGAATGGGTGAAACAGCAAATCATAAACAAAATCAATAATTTCATCCAAGAGAATGGCAATGATTAGACAACCTACCAAAATTTCTGGGGTGGAGATAGAATCAACTAAAAAACTATTAGAAATTGTCCACAATTTTAGCAAAGTTTCAGGATAAAAAATAAATCTACATAATTCATCAGTATTTTTATACATGACTTAACAAAATCCAATGCAAGAGACACAAAGAGAAATTCCATTTAAAATAACTGTTGATAGTATAAAATATTTGAGAATCTATTTGCCAAGGGAAAGTCAAGAAATATATGAGCACAACTACAAAACACCTTTTACAAAAATAAAGTCAAATATAAACAATTGGAAAAAATATGAAGTCCTCTTGGATAGGTGGAGAAAATATAATAAAGATGACAATATAATGTAAATTGATCTATTTATTTGGTGCTATACCAATCAAACTCCAAAAAAAAAAAAAACAAAAAACAAAAAAAAAACAAACAAACTATTTTACAGACCTGGAAAAAATAACAACAAAATTCATCTGGAAGAACAAATTGTAAAGAATTTCAAAGGAATTAATTAAAATATGCAAATGAAGGTGGCCTAGCTATACCAAATCTAAAACAATGTTAAAAAGCAGTTGTCATCAAAACCATTTGATACTGGGTAAAAAAGAGAATAGTTGATGAGTGGAATACATTAAGTTCACAAGTCAAAGACTACGGCAATCTAGTGTTTTACAAACACAAAGACCCCAGCTTTTGGCATAAGAATTCACTATTTGACAAAAACTGCTGGGAAAATTGGAATTAATATGGAAGAAACTAGATCTTTGACCCATACCCAACACTCTAAACCAAGGTAAGGTTAAAATGGGTTCATAATCTAAACATAAAGAATGATATTATAAACAAATCAGAAGAACACAGTATAGTTTACTTCTCAGATCTGTGGTGAAGGAAGGAACTTGTCACTAAAGAAAATGGGAGATCATTATTGATCACAAAATAGATAATTTTGATTATATTGTTAAAACATTTTTGTACAAACAAAACTAATGCAAGCAAGATTAGAAGGGAAGCAATAAACTGGGAAAACATTTTTATATTTAAGGATTTTGATAAAGGCCTCATTTCTAAATTTCTAAAATATATAGAGAATTGACTCAAACTTATAAGAATTCAAGTCATTCTCCAACTCATAATTAGTCAAAGGATATGAACAGACAAGTTTCAGATTAAGAAACTAAGACCATCTCTAATCATATGAAAAGGTGCTCTAAATCACTATTGAGCAGAGAAATGCAAATTAAGACAAATCTGAGAAACTATTACATACCTCTCAGATTGCCTAAAATGACAGGAAAAGATAATAATGACTATTGCAGGGGATGTGGGAAATTTGGGAACTAATACATTGTTGGTGGAACTGTGAATGGATCCAACCATTCTGAACAGCAATTTGGAACTATGCTTAAAGGGCTATCAAACTGTGTATATCCTTTGATCCAGCAGTGTTTCTGCCCAGCTTATATCCCAAAGAGATCTTAAAGGATGGAAATGACCCATATGTGCAAAAATCTTCATGGCAGCCCATTTTGTAGTGGCAAGAAACGAGAATCTTAATGGATGCCCATCAAATGGAGAATGAATAAGTTATGGTATATAAATGTTATAAAAGATTATTTTTTCTGTAGGAAACAACCATCAGGATGATTTTGGGGAGGCCTGGGGAGATTAACATGAACTGATGCTAAGTAGAATCTGCAAAACCAGGAGACCATTATACATGGCAACAACAAGATTATACAATGATCAAATCTGATGCTGTCTTCAACAATGAGATGATTCAATCTAGTTCCAATTGTTTAATGATGTAGACAGCAATCTACACCCAGAGAGAGGACTATGGGAACTGAGTGTCTTTCACAACATTGCATTTTCACTCTTTTTGTTGTTTGCTTGCATATTATTTTGCTTCTCTCTTTTTTTCTCTTTTGATTTGATTTTTATTGTATAACAAGATAATTGTTGAAATATGTATGCATATATTGTATTTAACATATATTTCTACCTCATTTAACATATATTGGACTACTTGCCATCTAGGGGAAGGTATGGAGGAATGGGGGTGGAATAGAACACAAAGTTTTGCAATGGCTAATGTTGAAGAATTGTCCATGCATATATTTAAAAAAAAAAAAAACTTTAATGAAGAAAAAATAAAAATAAAAAGCATATGTACTTAATTCACTTTCCTATTTTTATCCTACATTCTAATTTTAAATTAAATTAACCTATTTTACATTGTAAAAAAATAATTCATCACAATAAACTCAAATTATACCTTTACTCTCTAACTACACCCTTAACAGAGATATGGTTCTCAGAAGTTAAACTTATCATCTTCTCATGTAGGGATGTAAACTTTTTTACATTTTAAAAGAAACATAGTTTGTTTTACTTTTTTTTTTCCTGTTTCTTTGAGTTCTGTTTTTGAAGATCAAATTTTCTGTTCAGCTCTATTTTTTTCACCAAAAATAAATGAAATCTACCTATTTTGTTGAATATTCAACTTTTCCCTTGAAAAGTAATGTTATATTTTGCTGGATCGTTGATCCTTGTCTGCCATCCAACCTACTTTGCCCTTCAGAATATCATATTCCAGACCCTTATTTCCGTGAAAGTGACAGCTTCTATGTCCTCTATAATCTTGATTGTGGTTCCTTGATATTTGAATTGATTCTTTCTGGCTGCTTGCAATATATTTTCTCCTTGATCTGATAATTCTAAAATTTTATTATGATATAATAAAAAAATAGAAGAAAAATTAAAATACCTCACTGGAAAAACAGCTGACATGCAAAATAGATACAAAAGAGACAAAGAATTATTACACAATCTGAAAACCATGTTTAAAAAAAGCCTAGACAACATCTTTCAAGAAATTATCTAGGAAAATTGCCCTGATGTGCTGGAATCACTGGGTAAAATGGCTATTGAGGAATTCCCCAGTCATCTCCTGAAAGAAACACCAGAATGAAAACTCTCAGACTGAACACCACCTCAAAACTTTGAATGAGTTTTGGAGTGTCTGATTGATTGAATTTGTAGATAAAAGTGGTAGTTATCATTCTTTGTGCTACCTACTGCCCAGTTGGTCCCTGTTCATAATTTTCTTGAATAACTACAAGTCTTTGATATAAAGAGTGAATTGAGGCAATCAGGGCCCAAACTTATAAAAATACAAAACCATGGGGAATTTTGCTTAATTTCTATTTTATAATTAGATAATTATTTTTCTAGTCTGACAAATCATGTACTAGGAGGTTGATGTTCATATATAGATTAAAACAACATAAATATAAATTTAAAACATACAGTCACTGGCCTTTTTAAAGCCATGCTTTTGAATTGATCACTAGAAGCCTCTACTGCATAATTAAAATCAATGTAACCTCCTTCACATTAAACAGAAATTGATCTGGCTGTTTAAATATTAATTAATTTATTTATGAGCGGAATTTGAAGTTTCATATAAGAAATGGTAAGTTATAGATAACAGAATCCAAAGTGTTCAGATTTAACCAGATAGATTCCTTTACCCATTCCACTGAAAGACCTAATTAAACTGCTACCAGAATTGTGAGCTATATGCTACCATAATTGTTGCATTAGTGATGGATCAAAACACTCATTTGTATAAGTGTGCCTTTAGAATTTTGAAAAAAGAAAAAAAATGAGATTTTTGGTGTTTACTCTGATTTTAACTGCTATGTGATTGTGTACAATATCCTTGACTCCAATAATCATCACCCTTACTTTCTTTCCTACAAGAAATGAATGGATAGATAAATAAACAGTTTCAAAAATCAAGAAATAAAATCAGTGTCTTACCTAATAATTATTCAGTGGCAGAAGTTAGACAGTTTAAAAATGTAATTTAAGGTAGTTATTCTTATTGCAAAACAAGTCCTTGAAAATACATTATAATTAACTTTAACATCATTTTCTTCTGTAGCTCTTAGAGTGTAAGATAATCTATAGAATTTTAAATTAATCTATTCAATTTAGTGGGTATAAAAATCATCTCCATGATTGTTTTAGAATTCCATGTGACTACAAAAATAAAATATCCTAGAACAAATTGGAAAAAATAAGTAAAAAAAAAAAAAAAAAAAAAAAAAACACATCCAAAGGTGCAATGATCTTTGTGAATTATATTTCAATAGGATAATACTGATGTTAGTCCTTATAGATCTTAAATAAATTCTAATATACTTTCAGGTAAAGCCATGATAAATGATGTTATATTCTTTCAAAGAAAAAAATGAGCAGATTTTATCTGGCACTTTGACATATTTGTTGATATTTCCTTCTCATTATTTATTTTCAAATATCAGAGGATCCCACTCAGTTTTTGGAACCTAAAATCAATTTCAACAGAGAATTCAGTTGGTATTGAGATAAATCTAAAAACATATATATAATGTTTCAGTATAGTACAGATTCTACCTAACCATATAAGGAAAATATTTCCCAAAGATTAAAAAAATAGGGGAGAAAAGAGGATGGGATTTGTAAACATAGATTAAGGAAGTTGAATTAATTTACTGATAAAACACAAGAATACATTTTAAAGTATAAATTTGTAAACATTTGGAAAGAGATTAAGAAATAAAGAACAACTTTCAATAAAAATCAATTATTTTATTTTATTATTTTTTTAATTATAACTTTTTATTTACAAGTTACATGCATGGGTAATTTTACAGTATTGACAAATGCCAAACCTTTTGTTCCAATTTTTCCCCTCCTTCCCTTCATACCCTCTCCCAGATGTCAAGTTGACCAATACATGTTAAATATGTTAAAGTATAAATTAAATACAATATTATTATACATCTCCAAACAGTTATTTTGCTGTACAAAAAGAATTGGACTCTGAAATAGTGCACTATTAGCCTGTGAAGGAAATCAAAAATGCAGGCAGACAAAAATAAATGAATTGGGAATTCTATGTAATGGTTCATAGTCATCTCCCAGAGTTCTTTTGCTGGGTGTAGATGATTCAATTCATTACTGCTCTATTGGAGTTGATTTGGTTCATCTCATTGCTGGAGATGGCCACGTTCATCAGAATTGATCATCATATAGTATTGTTGTTGAAGTATATACTGATCTCCTGGTCCTGCTCATTTCACTCAGCATCAGTTCATGTAAGTCTCTCCAGGCCTTTCTAAAATCATCCTGCTGGTCATTTCTTACTGAACAATAGTATTCCATAATATTCATATGCCACAATTTATTCAGCCATTCTCCAATTGATGGGCATCCACTCAGTTTCTAGTTTCTGGCCACTATAAAGAGACCTGCCACAAACATTCTTGCACATACAGTTCCCTTTCCCTTCTTTAAGATTTCTTTGGGATATAAGTCCAGTAGTAACACTGCTGGATCAAAGGGTATGCACAGTTTGATAACTTTTTGAGTATAGCTCCAAATTGTTCTTCAGAATGGTTGGATGAATTCACAATTCCACCAACAATGTATTAGTGTCCCTGTTTTCCCACATCCCCTCCAACATTCTGCATTATCTTTCCCTATCATTCTAGCCAATCTGACAGGTGTGAAGAGGTATCTCAGAGTTGCCTTAATTTGCATTTCTCTGATTAATAATGACTTGGAGCATCTTTTCATATGGCTCGAAATAGTTTCAATTTCTTCTTCTGAGAATTGTCTGTTCATATTCTTTGACTATTTATCAATTGGAGAATGGCTTGAAAAATCAATTATTTTAATTGATTTCATCAATAATCAATAAATAAATTGTTATTAAGCCTCATTCTATGTGAAGCACTCTGTTAGGCTCTGGGGATATAAAAAGGCAAATGAAGCCCCTCTTCATAAGTCATTTATAATCTAATGGAGTAGTCAACATGCAAACAAACATCCACACCCACATACACAGTTCAAGTTACATGCAGTGATAAATAGAATATAATTAATAGTTGGAAGCACCTAGCTATAAGAGGTATTAGGAAAAGTCTTCCTTTAAAAATAAGATTGACAAACTAGTAGATCAGGGGAATTATTATGAAGTCCAAATAATGACCAATGAAAAGGCACATGATTGATTTAAGCAAGCTTCAACACATTACAAATAATTGGATGAGGTGCAAGTAACATGATTTATAGAAAATTGTCTAGTGGGGGGAAATAGGCTGAACACATAGCATTATATTTGCTCAGCCTGAAGAAATCTAGAAAAGATGGTTCTCAGTGAATTGATTGGACCTTTATCACATGACATGGACAAGAGCCATTTAGGATGGTTAGGAACAGATGATTTGTAATCAGCATTATTTAAAGTGAGATCTTTATAAGCAAGGTAAAATATCTATTTTAATGTCTAATTAAAATTAAAATTCGGTTTCTTCAGTTGCAAAATGAGGAGATTGAATATGCAGCAAATACAGACCTGTATGATAAGTTTAAAATGAGATAAGTAAGAGTGATTTCTACGGAGCTGATATTTGTAAACATTATAGCTTTAAGCAGAGATAACTATCATTAGGGCCAGGAAGACCTAAGTCTTATCTCTGACACATAGAGTGGTTTTTTTTATCTTAAGCAAGTAAATTAACCCAACAGGATTCTAAACAACCCTAAAAGGAGGAGGCAAAGGAAGTTTCCTGCTCTGGAAGAGTCCCATAATAGTAAAATCACAAGTACTTTCCTATCCATTTGTATTTTTCTTTTAAATAAGACTAAATTAGATCTTAATGTATTCTAGCAATTTACTGTTTAAACTTACCATAAATGTACTATATAATATATTTCAGAAAATAAATATAATCATAGTTTGGTAATGCAATATTTTAATTACATTTTAACCCTTTCCAGTGACACGTGCTTTAAAACCTCTTCATAGCTTTGTGCACTGCTGATAAATATTAACAAAAACTGAATCTGTCCAGGAACCCCCATGGAGGTTTATTTATTAGTATAACCAATGTATTGTAATATATCGCCCTTAGGATAATGTTATAAGAATAGAGTGTGTATTTTTATTGAGAGAATGGAACAAGGGAAATCTGCAAATGTTTTACTTTAATTCGCCAAGTTGTTTAGTGCTTTCTACAAGCAATAAGGAAGAATAGGATTGAGGAGGGAGAAGTGGCAGTGAAAGTATATGGTGTGAGAGTAATCTGTATAAGGCACAATGCTAAGTGTTTTATAAATATTATCTTGTTTGATACTCATAACAACTCTGGGAAGTAGCTGCTAATATAATATTCATTTTATAGGAATGTAAACTAAGGCAAATTGGGAAAAAAAAAAACTAACAGAAATTTCCATTTTGTTCTCTTGCATTATTAGAATCATATTTACCAAACAATAATATTGTTTACAGCTAGAAAATGAAGACTTGTGGGAAAGACTCATTGATTTAAAAAAAAAAGTCTTATGATGCACTACTGCTTTTTTCATATTTTACATGATGGAAAAATAAAAAACTAAAAAGTTATCTCTTTCCAGGAGAAAGAACAGGTGTATGTCATCTCTGCTTCAGTCTGGAAATCATTTCAATGAGTTAACTACATTTTCTAAGACAACACTATTAGTTGGCTCATTTTTTAAAACATTTCTTTGGATTTCTCACATCTGTCAAATCCCATATAAATCTTTCCTAGAGGAAGCAGATGTTAAAATGTAATGATTTAGATTTCTGTTTGTGTATGTGCCTCTTAGAATCTGGACTGCAATCATCGTGGTCTGTTAAGCACTATTAGCAAATGCAAATTTTTGATGAACTTTTTGGGATTAGTTTATTATTGATCTTACAATTGCTTATCTCATTAATTATACAGTAAAGAGTATAATAACACAAATGCTAAATTCTGGACCATGTATATATAGGATATTTTAAAACTGACTATTCACATTCAAGCCT
Source organism: Antechinus flavipes (assembly GCF_016432865.1). NCBI lineage: Eukaryota > Metazoa > Chordata > Mammalia > Dasyuromorphia > Dasyuridae > Antechinus > Antechinus flavipes. The sequence continues at coordinate 48,115,917 of NC_067403.1, forward strand.
ACAAAAATATATGGCTGTTTTAGTGTCATAGTAAATCAGCTGATGAATTGCCAGTTGGAATGTTTCTACTGAAAAGCATTCTTCTCATTGCTATATTTCACTGTTGTTTGAAATAATCAGATATAGATCCCAGTCAAGCATTGATTTTTATAGGCTAGTTCAACTTGACCTCTCTCATTTTGAATTTTATTTTTCTCATATCAGCAGCCACTATGTCCATTTTTAATTCAAAATAGTGACAACAACAGAACAAAGATTTATCTGTACAGGAATATATATGGACTCCTCATTCTGTTGATGCTTGTGATCTAATATTTATTTTTATAACACAAATCAGAGAATAATAAGAGATGTTTGCTTCAAACGGACATAATGACTTCACCTTCCAGAAAACTCCTAAGGAATATTTTATATCAAAACCAGAATGGCCATATGGTAATAAATAACTTCTTATTAATTGTATAATGTTTTTGAGACTGCAGTGAAAGATATATTCAAATGACAAATAGTCAAAAAAAAATCTTTTATAACTTTTCCTAATAAGCTGTTCTACAATAATATTCAGCATCTTAATACTTACTAAAGCCAAAGATAATGATTGTAAACAGCTGATGAAATTTCATTTTGGGAATGAAACCTTACTGAATATTTAAAGCAGAGAGAGGAATTTGTATGTCCAAATGTTCAGTGATCTATCTCACATTTTCCACTTCAAACTCCCCCATGAAAAACCAAACCAAAACAAAACACATTTGTACTTTTAAAAATATTAATGACAATAATACATATATTATTTTACAATTATTCTACTTCACATTTTAACTACTATATATTTGCCTAAATAAGAGGGAAAAAAGTTATTCATCTCATTAGACAGAAGTTAGTAATAGATCTCCCCCCCACACCCATCATAAGAAGGATGAAGTTATCTCTGCACATTTGACAGAATTCTAAAACTAACCATATTATCTAGTAGGAAAAATGTTTATTTTGTCTGCTATTGAGTGTACATGTTACTTGTTTTCATTTATATAAATTTTTAAAAAACTGAAAAGTTTTGTTTACCTTTTCTTAATAGAAGTGTTTCAACTTAGTCGTGTTGAGTATAAACCAGACAGTCATTTTAAAAAGTATGTCTCACTCACGAGACCACCAATTACCGAAAAAATTTGCCCTGAGGTCTTGGTTTACTGTGATGGGGTGAAAGGGTAGATTTTAATGAATTTATATCCAGAATCCACATGTTTTCTTCTCCAAACATTCTATAATTGTCCAAATCATTCTTGTTTTTCTTGACTTTAAGAATCCTAGAGGATTAAATACCATGTAAAAACATGAACTCAACATTTATTCTCTAGAGAGTACAGAATTTGAGTCACCTTGCTTTTCCTAGCAGTTTCTTAATATTAAAAAATACTTTTTTATTGCCATCTTACTTCGGAGGAAATTGCTTCTTTCCTGTCAACATGTAGATGCAATTCAATATTATTCATTTTATTACTAGTATGATTAAAAAAACTGTAATTTAGGCCAAATTACCCATTACCTTTAGCACTTTCCCACAGTCAACATTATGATTATGAAAAACTGCCTACAATAATATAATATACATGCATATATATACTATATAAGTGTGTATATATATGTATGTATATACATATGTATATTTATTTACAGCCATCTTGTGGAAGTAGATCATGAAAATATTATTCTTCACATTTCACTAATGATGAAATCTAGATTATTTCCCCATAGTCACACAATTAGCATATTTCAGAATGAGAATTTGAATATTAATCTTCCAATTTGAGGACCAGTTTTCTTCCACTGACTCTCTAAATGATACTTTTTAAATCAGCATTCTGTTTTCTCTGTGAAATACCTATTGGCTTTATCATAATGGCCAATGTGGGTACAATGAATCAAATACTATGCTGAGTATAGAGCAAGCACTCAGACTCAGATCTTTTTAAAGCAATTAGTAGCTCTGCTTCTGACAGCCTCCATTTTATGCAAACTTCCCCATTGTTCCTGGCACCTCCTTACCAAACAACATAACTCAGAATCTCCAATTTTGCACAAAGACTTAGGATTATTAATAAACACTCTATTCCTAGCACTACTTCTGACCCCTTAAATCTCCCAAACCTCATTTCAATGTGTGCCTCCCCTAATTAAATTGTAAGATCTTGGAGGTTTTTTGCTTGTATTGTATACCCAATGTTGAATACAGTTTCCGGCACATAGTAATGAGTAAGTAAGTGATCTTGCCTGGTCTATCTTGCCTTTGAAAACATGAGGAATTGCATTCTGTAAAATGAGGGTTGTAATACTTATTGAGTGTAACTCACAGAATTATTGTGAAACTAAAATAAGATAATGTATATAAATGCCTTTGCAAATAATAAATATTGTCAAATCTTGGTAAAGTTGATGTCTTCCTGAAAGTAAATAGTATTTCAAATGATTTTGGCAATGATGGAAATGTTCCTGGTGATCAAGTGAAAATGCTTTGCTTCCGTAGAGGAAAACTGAACCTTTGAGGGACACAAATACATCGCTTTTAGCAGATGGCAGGTCAAGGTAGAATCATAAATTGTTTTACCAGATTGGGGTTCAATTAGTCACAAGAAAGAAAATGTAAAAGGGAGAGTAAGGGTTTCATTGTGTTCATTCTTTTGAAAACTAAAGAAGCAAAAGAATTGAAGAGTTATGTAAGAACTAGCAAACCAGAATCAAGTAAAATCAATAAGGTAAATATTAATAATAATATTAGCTAACATTTATATAACAATTACTATGTGCCTGCAACACTGTGAAACAGTTTATTTATTTTATCTTTCTTGGTCTTTTTGATTTTTCTATATATATTTTTTATTATAGCTTTTTATTTACAAGTTATATGCATGGGTACCTTTACAGCATTGACAATTGCCAAACGTTTTGTTTCAATTTTTCCCCTCCTTCTCTCCACCCCCTCCCTCAGATAACAGGTTGACCAATACATTTTAAATATATTAAAGTATAAATTAAATACACCATTAATATACATGTCCAAACAATTATTTTGCTATTCAAAAAGAATCGGACTTTGGAGTAGTGTACCATTAGCCTGTGAAGGAAATCAAAAATGCAGGTGGACAAGGATAGAGGGATTGGAAATTCTATGTAATGATTCTAGTCATCTCCCAGAGTTCTTTTGCTAGGTGTAGCTGGTTCAATTCATTACTGCTCTATTGGAGCTGATTTGGTTCATCTCATTGTTGAAGAAGGCCAGATCCATCATATTTGATCATCATATAGTATTGTTGTTGAAGTGTATAATGATTTCCTGGTCCTGCCCATTTTATTCAGCATCAGTTCATGTAAGTCTCTCCAGGCCTTTTCTGAAATCATCCCACTGGTCATTTCTTAAAGAACAATAATATTCCATAACATTCATATACCACAATTTATTCAACCATTCTCCAATTGATGGGCATCCACCCAGTTTCCAGTTTCTGGCTACTACAAAGAGGGCTGCTAAAAATATTCTTGCACATACAAGAATCTCTTGGGATAAAATCTCTTTGGGATATAAGCTAAGTTGTAAACTGCTGGATCAAAGGGTAGGCACAGTTTAATAACTTTTTGAGCATAGTTCCAAATTGTTCTCCAGAATGGCTGGATGTATTCACAATTCCACCAACAATGTATCAGTGTCCATGTTTTCCTACATCCCATCCAACATTGTTCATTATCTTTCCCTGTCATTCCAGCCAATCTGACAGGTGTGTAGTGGTATCTCAGAGTTGTTGTAATTTGCATTTCTCTGATTAATAATGACTTGGAGCATCTTTTCATATGGCTAGAAATGGTTTCAATTTCTTCATCTGAGAATTGTCTGTTCACATGCTTTGACCACTTTGTCAATTGGAGAATGGCTTGATTTCTTATAAATTAGAGTCAATTCTCTATATATTTTGGAATTGAGGCCTTTATCAGAACCTTTGATTGTAAAAATGTTTTCCCAGTTTATTGCTTCCCTTCTAATAATAATATTGTTCTAAAACAATATTAGTTTTGTTTGTACAAAAACTTTTCAATTTGATCTAATCAAATTTTTCTATTTTGTGATCAATAATGATCTCTAGTTCTTTTTGGTCATAATTTACTTCCTCTTCCACAGGTCTGAAAGGTAAACCATCCTGTGTTCTTCTAATTTATTTATACTCTCATTCTTTATGCCTAGGTCATGAACCCATTTTGACCTTATCTTGGTATATGATGTTAAGTATGGCTCAATGCCTAGTTTTTGCCATATTAATTTCCAATTTTCCCAGCAAATTCCGTCAAACAATGAATTCTTATCCTAAAAGCTGGGGTGTTTGGGTTTGTCAAACCCTAGATTATTAAAGTTATTGATTGTTTTGTCCTTTGAATTTAACCTATTCTACTGATCAACTAGTCTATTTCTTAGCCAATACCAAATGATTTTGGTAACTGCTGCTTTATACATAATATACTTTTAGATCAGGTACAGTTAGGCCACATTCATTTGATTTTTTTTTTTCATTAATTCCCTTGAAATTCTTGACCTTTTGTTTTTCCATATGAACTTTGTTGTTATTTTTTCTAGGTCATTAAAATAGTTTTTTGGGGAGTCTGATTAGTATAGCACTAAATAAATAGATTAGTTTAGGTAGTATTGTCATCTTTATTATATTTGCTTGGCCTATCTAAGAGCATTTAATATTTTTTCCAATTGATTAGATCAGACTTAATTTGTGTGGAAAGTGTTTTGTAGTTTTGTTCATATAGTGTCTGATTTTCCCTTGGCAGATAGATTCCTAAATATTTTATACTATTGGTAGTAACTTAAATGGAATTTCTTTTGCAACTCTGACTGTTGGATTTTGTTAGTGATATGTAAAAGTGCTGATGATTTATGTGAATTTATTTTGTATACTGCAACTTTGCTAAAGGTGTGGATTAATTCTAATAGTTTTTTTTTAGTAGAATCTCTGGGGTTCTCTAAATATACCATCATATCATCAACAAACATGATAATTTGGTTTCCTCATTACCTACTGTAATTCCTTTAATCTCTTTCTCAGCTCTTATTGCTGAAGCTAGCATTTCTAATACAATATTGAATAGTAATGGTGATAATGGGCAACCTTGTTTCACTCCTAATCTTATTGGGAATGGTTGCAGTTTGTCCCCATTACATATGATGCTTACTGATGGTTTTAAATAGATGCTACTGATTATTTTAAGGAAAAGTCCATTTATTCCTATATTCTCAAGTGTTTTTAATAGGAATGGATGTTGGATTTTATCAAATGCTTTTTCTGCATCTATTGAGATGGTCATATGGTTTTCGTTAATATGGTTATTAATAGGGCCTATTATACTGATAGTTTTCCTAATATTGCACCAGCCCTGCATTCCTGGTATAAATCCTACTTGATCATGGTATATTATCCTGAGGATGATTTTTTGTAGTTTTTTTTTTTTTTTTGCTAATATCTTATTTAAGATTTTAGCATCAATATTCATTAGGAAGATTGGTCTATAATTTTCTTTCTCTGTTTTCAACCATTTAGATTTAGATATCAGTACATGTCTGTCATAAAAGGAATTTGGTAGGACTCCTTCATTCCCTATTTTTTTTTTCAAATAGTTTATATAGCATTGAGGCTAATTGTTCTTTGAATGTTTGGTAAAATTCACAAGTAAATTCATCTGGTCCTGGGGATTTTTTCATAGGGAGTTTAATAGCTTGTTATATTTCTTTTTCTAAAATGGGACTATTTGAGAAATTACTTCCTCCTCCGTTAATCTGGGAAGCCTATATTTTTGGAGGTAGTCATCAATTTCACTTAGATTATCAAATTTATTGGCATAAAACTGGGCAAAGTAACTCCTTATTATTTCTCTAATTTCCTCTTCATTGGTGAAAAGTTCTCCCTTTTCATTTTTAAAACTACTAATTTATTTTCCTCTCTTCTTTTTCTAATCAGATTTACCAAAGGTATTTCTATTTTATTGTTTTTTTCATAAAACTAACTCTTAGTTTTATTTATTAGTTCAATAGTTTTTTGTTTTTTTTTTTACTTTCAATATTATTAATTTCTCCTTTTGATGTTAGAATTTCAAGTTGAGTATTTGATTGGGGTTTTTTTATTTGGTCTTTTTAATAGCTTTTTAAGTTGCAAGCCCAATTCATTGATCTTTTCTTTCTCTATTTTATTCAAGTAAGCCTCTAAAGATGTAAAATTTCCCCTTATTATCACTTTGGCTGCATCCCATAGATTTTGCTACGATGTCTCATTGTTGTCATTATCTTGAGTGAAATTATTGAGTGTGCCTATAATTTTCTGTTTCACCCAATCATTTTTTTAAGATGAGATTATTTAGTTTCCAATTATTTTTTTGTTTTATTTGCTCCTAACTTTTTGTTGAATGTAGCTTTTATTGCATCGTGATTCAGAAAAGAAAGCATTTACTATTTCTTCCCTCCTGCATTTAATTTTGAGGTCTTTATGTCCTAATATACGGTCAGTTTTTGTATAGGATCCACAAACTGCTGAGAAAAAAGTATACTCCTTTCTGTCACCATTCAGTTTTCTCCAAAGATCTATCATAACTAATATTTCTATTCTAATTTAGAACAGAAAGAGGTATTCTATTTACCTTTTTAATTTCTCTCTTATATGTTTTGTGGTTTGATTTATCTAATTCTGAGAGTGCAAGGTTGAGATCTCCCACTTTTATAGTTTTGCTATCTATTTCTTCTTGCAACTCTCTTAACTTCTCCTTTAGGAAGTTAGATGCTATACCACTTGCTGAATATATGTTTAGTATTGATATTACTTCATTGTCTATAGTACCCTTTAGCAAGATATAGTTTCCTTCCTTATCTCTTTTAATTAGATCAATTTTTGCTTTTGATTGATCTGAGATGAGGATGGCTACCCCTGCTTTTTTTGACTTCACCTGAAGCATAATAGATTCTGCTCCAGCCTTTTACCTGTATGTATCTCCCTGCTTTAAATGTGTTCCCTGTAAATGACATATTGTAGGATTCTGACTTTTGATCCAGTCTGCTATCTGCCTCTGTTTAATGGGAGAGTTCATCCCATTCACATTTACTGTTAAAATTACTAATTCTGTATTTCTTGCCATCTTATTATCCCCAGATTATACTTTTCTTTTTCTTGTCCCCCTCCCCCTACAACCATCTTTCCCAGTATTAAACTTATGGGCCCCACTTGTGTCTTGCCGCTCACCCTCTTTAGGATCCCTCCCTTCCCCCTTTGAATCTCTTCCCCTTGCTTATACCCTTCCCTTATTACTCTTTTCCTTTTCCTCTCCCCCTTTTTAATGAGGTGAGAGAAGATTCTCTGTTCAACAAATATGTCAATTATGTTCTCTTTGAGCCAACTCTGATGAGAGTAAGATTCACACAATGTTCCTCCCCCTCTCTAAATTCCCTCAGATATGATAGGTTTCCTTTGTCTCTTTGTGGGAGGTAGTTTCCCTCTTTTTTTTCTCTCTTTTTTTCTTTTTCTGACACTATCCCATTTCCATTTCTACTTCCTTTATTTAATGGTATATCAGTAAAGTCAAATTATACATGTACTCTTTATGTATACCCACAACAGATATACAGTTTTCATGCTTCTCTTTTTACCTTTTTATGCTTCTCTTGAGTCCTATGGTTGGAGATCAAATTTTTTGTTTAGATCTAGTTTTTTCCTTAGAAACAAAACAAATTCATCTGTTTCATTAAATGTCCATCTTCTTCCATGGAAGAAAATGCTCACTTTAGCTGGGTAGTTTATTCTCAGCTGCATTCCAAGTTCTTTTGCCTTTTGGAATTTCAGATTCCAGGCCCTTTGATCCTTTAATGTAGAGGCAGCCAGATCTTGAGCAGTCCTTATTGTGGCACTTTGGTATTTGAATTGCTTTTTCCTGGTTGCTTGTAATATTTTTTCCTTAGTCTGATAGTTTTGAAATTTGGCCACAATATTCCTTGGAGTTTTTATTTTAGAGTCTTTTTCAGAAAGTGTTCCGTGAATTTTTTCAGTGCCTATTTTACCTTCTGATTCTATTACATCTGGACAGTTCTCTTTGATGATTTCCTGCAAAATAGTATCTAGGCTCTTTTTTTCATCATAATTTTCAGGAAGTCCAATAATCTTCAGATTATCTTTCCTAGATCTATTTTCTAGGTCTGTTTTTTTTTTTTTCCCAAGTAGATATTTAACTTTTTTTTTTGCATATTTTTTTTTTTTTGGTTTTGTTTGACTGAGTCTTGATTTCTCAATGAATCATTCATTTCTATTCAATTCTGATTTTTAATGAGTTATTTTCTTCATGAGCTTCTTTTTTACTTCTTTTTGTATATATTCAGTTGAGTTTTTAAATGAGTTGTTTTGCTCTGTGGAATTTTTTTTTCCATTTCACTATTTTTTTAATTGAGTTATTTTCTTTTTCCAATTCACAAATCTTACTTTCTTGGATATTCTTTATTTTTTCCAATTCATAAATTCTACTTTCCTGGGATTTTTTAACCTTTTCCAATTCACAAATTCTGTTTCCTGGCACGTCTTTGAATTCTTTACCTTTTCCAATTGACATATCAGGAAGTTGTTACTTTTTCACAAAGCTTGTCTTTCCCCATTTTTCTTCTAACTCTCCTTTAAGATTTTTAATAATCTCTTCTAGGAGAGTTATGTGATGCGGGCCAGGTAACATTCCCCTTTGGGGTATTGTCTGGAGATTGTTTGCTATTAGTCTCTTCAGGATTGCAAACTGTTCTCTTTCTGTAGAGACATTATAGATCATCCTTTTTATTTTTTTACTCATTTTTTAAAGCCTATAGGGTAAGGAGGTTACTTCCTTTCTTTGCAAAGTAGGAATAGGTATATGGAAGGTAGCTGTCTTGTGAATATGCTGCAAAGAGCAGTAAGATATGGGAGTGCTCCGGGAAAAATCCTCCCTTCCCCTCCCCTCCCCCCACAAGCGATTCAGACCTGGTTAGCACTGAGGTATGGAAGTACCCAGTGAAGAACCCCACTCTGCGGATTAGTGGCTGCTTTAAGGCTAAAGGCTGAGCAGAGAAAGTGTCACTACCTCAGGCCGAAGCCTGCTGTGGGGCTGTGGATATCAGCAGCTGACCAGTGAATAGTCCCTCACAGACCAGAAGTGTCTTTGCCTCAGGAAGTACAGTCATGCTGTGGAAATTCTATTGCCCCAGGCCAATCCCCACATTGTGCAGATTAGCAGCTGCCCCGGGCTGTGCCTCCCTGCTGTGCAGGTTTTGTAACTGCCCCAAGGAAAAGCCCCATACTGAGGAATGGAGCTACAGAGCTGTATTACCATCTGTGCTGAGTCACTTCCGGTTTTGGGTGGGTATAGCCAGATTCTCTTAGGTTCTGGCATTTTTAAGCATATCCTCTGTTTTTGCCTGGATTTCTGCTGTTTTGCAAGCAGATCAGAGCAATCAAACTATGCCAGAATTGTCTCTGTAATTTTTCTAGCCAAAGAGACCACTTCCTCCCCCATCAGCTCTGTTTGCTAGCCTCTCATTCTTCCCTGTTTCTGCTGGTCTTTTCCCACTCCTCAGGACAAACCTTTTCTGATGGACTTGCAGATTATCTTTGGCTGGTAAGTTGTACTTCTAATCTTTGTGGGTTTTACCGGTCAAGTGAAATTTTTGAGGCTGAATTTAATAATTGGTGGTGAGGGTATGAGAGAGTTTATAAAGTCATGTATGCCTTCTCTGCCATCTTGGCTTCATCCTTACCCTTTTTAAATCTCCTTTGGTTTTTATAACAATCACCACAAATTAAATGCTCTCATTATAGCCATTTTTTTCTTTTTTTTCATAATTATACCTTTTTATTGACAGAATCCATGCCTGGGTAATTTTTTACAACATTATCCCTTGCACTCACTTCTATTCTGACTTTTCCCCTACCTCTCTCCATCCCCTCCCCCAGATGGCAAACAGTCCTATACATGTTAAATATGTCACAGTATATCCTAGATACAATGTATTTATGCAGAACCAAACAATTCTCTTGTTGCACTGGAAGAATTGGATTCAAAAGAAAAACAAAAATACAAACAGTTTACATTCATTTTCCAGAGTTCTTTCTTTGGGTGTAGCTGCTTCTGACAATCATTGATCCATTGAAACTGAATTAGATCTTTTTGTTGATAAAATTCACTTCCTTCAGAATACATCTTCATACAGTATCGTTGTTGAAGTATATAATGATCTCCTGGTTCTGATCATTTCGATTAGCCTCAGTTCATGTAAGTCTCTCCAAACCTCTCTGTATTCATCCTGCTATATACCCACTTTTCAAAAGATGAAATTGAGGCAAATAATAGCCAAGAAGCTAATTAATGCCTGAGGCCAGATTTGAATTTGATTCTTTATTTCAGCTCTTGCACTTCTAGCCACTGTACTATCTAGTTTTGTCATAGCTATTACTCTCAGTGACTTGGGTGCAACAGGAGACTTCTAAGTTTTATGAGAGTTGCTTACCTGGTTACAATCCCGAGGAAAAGCATTTCTCATATTTGTATCCCTTATAATAGAAAACAATTGTTTTGGGGTCAGAAAACTAGAATCTCATGAAACATGCCAGACAGGTATTTTAGAATATTGAGAAGATGCAAATGGTGGCCTTAGAACCATACAATATAAAAAAATAATAATAATAAAGATAAAATAAGGCTGAAAGACATTTCATGATGAATTAAATTTTAAAGGTGCAATTACACTGATGTAGGAGCATACAAATTGTCCTTTAGTATAGTTAACTTTGATGTATTTTTGTTTACTGTAAAGTTTCAAAAAGACAGCTTGGCTAGGAGAGAGAAGACAATTCCAATGTTATCCCTGGCAATTAAACAACACCAGGTGATAACATTAGAGCATTCAAGAACAGCAGAGGCTGTCTAGGAAGAAGATAGGTGGTGCACTGGAGAGACTACTGGAACTAGAAAGACTCAAGTTCAAATCAAGTTTCAGACTCTTACTAGCTTGGAAGTCACTTACCTTTGTCAGTTTCCTCAAAAGAACATTTATTTCCACTGTTTGTACAAGGATTAAGTAAAATAATATTTGTAAATAGATTAGTGCAGTGATATATGAGTTAAATAAATGTTATCATCATTATCTAATTTCCCTTCTTATTTTAGAGATGAAGACATGAATGTTCAAATATGATAAGCAATTTGCATGGAATCATAAAAATTTGAAATATTAGGTGTGGGATTTTAACCTAAACCTTCCCACTTCCAAGCCTCACCCCCTATTGATGTGACCATAAACAAGTTAAAATAAATTTTCAAAATTCAATTTTCCTTAAATAACTTCTCACAGGATAATTATAGGAAACCGAGGAAAAATATATATGAATGTGTCTTGAAAATTTTGATGTTTCAAAGTATAAATTATTTTTAGTATAACCATCATTAATGAGCAATAAATCAATGTAAAAGTGCTTAATAAGTGCTTACAGGCATAGTGCTAGAGCTTGACTATTATGTAAAAAGAATGAAATTATTTCTATTCTCAATGAGTTTATATTGTAATAAGAGAGATCATGAGTACATTATAAAAATAGATAAAAAATAAATATAAAAGTGTATATGTATATACATACAAGGTTATTTGTGACAAAGATCCTAACACATATGGAGAATTAGAACAATTTCTTATAGAAAATGTGCTATAGGAAAATAATAAATGGGAGGGCATGTAATGAGAAAACAGCCTCCAAGCATGGAGTTAGAGGCTGAGAATGCCCTTGACAAACATGTAGGAGACAGGAGACAGTGTGATATGAATGAGGAGCAGAGAAAGACCACTTTGGTTGCATCTATGAGAGGAAAAATAAATAATAGAGTTGTAAAAAGAATTTGGATCCAGAATATGTCAGGATTTTAAAACTAAACACGAATTTATATTTTCTGACAGTATCAACAGAAAATTGGTTGAATAGGGGAGAGGCACAGTAAAGTGATGAGATTTGCAGGTAAGAAAAATTAAGTAACAAGATGAACAAGAGTTGGGAGAAAGTTTAGGGAGGGAAATCAATTAGGAGGTTGTTATAATTTCAGTAAAATGTATTGGTGCCTTTACAAAAATTAAAAACAAAAATGTTCTTAATTATATTTATTTATTTTTAAATTATGCTATGAAATATTTTCCAGAAAAAAAACCTTAATCCTATTGCATATTGCATTTTAAAGAAAAGTTCCTTTAGCATATTTACAACTCTCAGATATTTGATCAAGTTGATAGCTACTGTGATCAAATCAAGTTGTTTTGCTTAGACAGTAATTGTTTCTTTTTAAAAAATATCTCTGAGAACCTGGATATAAATAGATTAATTGATTTTTCTTCTAAAGTAAACACAATCCAATATATAAATAATATATAATATTATACATGCATATAATGTATTGGATATATACATATTGAATACATAAATTAATTTAGTTCCATCAATTTCAGTTTGTACATAAAAAGTAAACTGACTAATTGAAGGCTCAAATATCTCAAAAAAGGAAACTCAAAGAGAAGAAAAATTGCTGTGTAGGTCACCTTGAAAAGGAACAAATCAGTAACTGAAATTCATTTTCCCCACTCAATTATTTCTATAGTATACAGACCATAAACTCAAGATTGGGCTCTACACATCACCAGGAGTGCTTGAGCCACTGATGACAGATGCTGTTACACAGTCATTACCTATTGCTTTTGAGAACTCTTAGAGGACAAGATACATACCACAATACTATAATCAGGTGAATGAATTGCTTATACTCATAAAGGAATTTTTTGGAAAATACTGATAAATTAAACACATACAGAGAAGATAATAAAAGCAAAGCATTTAATGGTTGTTTGAAAACAATTAAAAATGAACAATTTACTCAAAGCAAATAACCAATGTGGGTTTGTAAACCTATACACAAACACACATTCTAATGTATGTCTATTCTATAAGTTATTTCTATTTTAGAATAATAAATTGTGTGAACCAGAAGGAAATATATATATATATATATATAGACAGAATACAGTCTGTCTCTGTCTCTCTCTGTGTGTATATATCTATACATACACAAATACATGTATGTATACATAAACATACATCTATACATACATATACATATTGATGCTATGGTCTAGAAATATAATTCTTGAAATATGCAACTATTTGAAATCCCTGTAAGAAGAATGTAATATATGAATGTTAAAGTCTAGTTTATTTCATTACATCCTATTTCTACTATTATTATTAATTATTATCATCCTTATCATTTATCAAAAAGATAAGATAATTTAACTATTATAGTTTCTGACAAGAAAAGGATCTTAAAGTTCAATATCATTAAATCAAAGCAATACTTGAACAGAAATTCTTTGTACAATATTTCATTTAAGTTGACATCCAGTCTCCACTTGAACACCTTCACAGATGACAAAATCACTACCATAAAAGGACAGTCTGTTATACGTCTAGAATTCCTTACTTTGAGAAATGTTTTCTTATTATATAGCTAAAGTATTCCACTTTTTTTTTATGTAGAGGATCTATATAACATAATAAAATCCCTCCTGATGACACAGCCTTCTCTGTATAGTCACACAGCTCTCACCTAAGATAAGCCCTTCATTGTCTCATTACCGGATTTTTAAAATGGTCTTCTATTTTGCCTTTGCTTCCATCTCTTACCCACTTTCTCTCATAGATGTCAATGTGATTTTCCTAAAGCACAGATCTTACCATTTTACCCTTTTGCCTAATAAACTCCTCTGCTTTTTATTATATTTAACTATGAAAGACCTCTATTTGGGTTATTTGAAGCTTTCAAAAACTTCTACCTAATCACCTTTCAGGATTATGTTTATATAAAAATTGACATTGTCTCTTTCTATATTGACCTTAATTTATTTTGTTTTAATTACTTTATTTGATTAAATATTTACCATATAGATAGAACCATTTTATTAATCATGAATTAATTAAACATTAATTTCTAAAAAAAATGTATGAAATTATCTCTCTTTTTCCTTCTTTTCCCTCATTGTTGAGAAAACAATTACTTTCATTTCATATACAGAGGTGAAGTCTGAAAAAAAAATGTCCATATTAGCTGTTACAAAAAAGGTCACATAAAAGAAAATGATAAAAATAAGTAAAGTACAAAAAAATTTACACTTCAACCTCTATTCAGAATAATTAATTCCCTGTCTCTTGAGGTAGATAGCATTTTCCCATGAGTTCTTCGAAATTTTCCTAGATCATTACAATGATCACAGTCACTATGTCTCTGACAATTCATCACTCTTTTAATATTGTTGTTACTGTGGACAATGTTCTCCTGCTTCTGATTGCATTTCTTTCTATGACTCCTAAAGTTTTTTTCTGCAACTAGCATACCCCCAATTTCTTATAGCAAATAAAAAAAAATATTACATCAAAATTCTACAACAACTTTTTCAGTCATTCCCCAATAGATGGGCATCTCCTTGATTCCAATTTTTTTCATCATCAAAATAGTTTCAATAAATAATTTTAGGTCAATAAGTTATTTTCGTGTTTCTTTTTTCATTTTTCTTTCTTTCTTTCTTTCTTTTTTTTCTTTTTTTGGAATGAAAACGTAGTGGTGTTATTGATGAGGAAATGGGAAGGCATATTTTTATGGTATTTGAGGCGTGTTTCCAAATTTTTTTTTTTAAGAATAGTTGTATTAATTCAAAATTCTACTACATAGTACATTAGTATACCTATTTTTCCTTATCTCCTCCCACAATTATCATTTTCCTTTTCTGTCATGTTAACAAATCTGATAGGTGAGAATTAGTATCTCAGAGTTATTTTAATTTGCGTTTCTTTAATCATTAGTGATTCAGAACATTTTTTCATAAGATCAACAATAGTTTTGAAATACTCTTCTGAAAGCTTCTGTTCATATCTTTTGAAGAGTTGTCCATTCAGAAATGATTCTTATTATATAAATTTGGCTCAGTTCTCTATATATTTGAGAAATCAAGTTTTTACCAGAAAAACTTGTGGCAAAATTTTCTACAGTTTCTATTTTCTTCCTAATTCTGGCTACATTGATTTTGTTTTTAGGATTTTTTTTTAAATTGATATAATTTAAAATCGTTTTCATTTTCTATAATGCTCTCTATTTTATCCTTGATTGTAAACTGTTCCTTTATCCACAGATCAGATAAATACATTGTTCCAAGCTCTTCTAATTTGCATATGATATTACTCTTTATAATAACATGATATTACTAATTTGTCCATTTTGATCTTATCATTGAATACAATGTGAAATGTTGGTCCTTGCTAAGTTTCTGCCAAACTGCTTTCTAGTTTTCACATTTTGTGTGAAATTTTGAGTTTTCAGCCAAAGCTTGAATCTTTGATTATTACAAAAACTATTTTACTATGGTAGTTTACTAGTGGTTGTTAATCTATGCCACTGATTCATCATTCCATTTCTCAACCTGTACCAGATTATTTTGATAGTTAAAGATTCATATTATAGTTTGAAATCTGGAATTAATAGATCCCTGTCTTTCACATTTTTTAAAGTGAATCCCAATGATTCATTTGGCTTTTTTTTCCAGTTGAATATTGTTAATATTTTTTCTTGTTCTATAAAATATTTCTTGAATAAATTTATTGTTATGATGTCAAATATGTAAATGACTGTTTTTAAAAACTGTCATTTTTTAATTATGTTTAATCTGACAATATAATTGTTTCTGTGTTTCTTTTTTTCCTTTGCCTCCTATGCATTGAGTTCAGATTATTTATTATTCAGTCAGCTTTTACTCTATGCTTTGCTAAATGCAGTTTTACTAGAATATATGCTACAAAAGATAAATTTAATATTTCTGCATTTGTTATAAACTTCTTGTGTGCTACTAAACATTTATTTTTAAAATTTATATAATGGATGTACAGCTGAAGGGAGGTAAATTATATTCCTTTCTATTTCTATGAAGTTTTCTATAGAATTCTAATTTTTTTTTTTTTTAGATTCTCTTCATCCTAATTACTTCTTTCTAATTTATTTATGGTTAACTTTATCTAGCTCTGAGAAGGTAAAGTATTTGACTATTTTACTTTCAATTTCTTTTTGTATGTCATTTAACTTTTCCTTTTATGAATTTGGATACTGAAAGAAGTGTATATTATGTCTTTACTATATATTGAATTACTTGCTATTTAGGGGAGAGTGTGGGGAGAAGGGAGAAATTAGGAACATAAAATTTTGCAAGGATAAATGTTGAAAATAATCTTTTCATAAATATTTTTAAAATAACAAGCTTTTATTAAAAAAGAATTTGGATACTATGTCAGTTAGTGTATGTATGGTGCATATATGTGCTGATATTACTTCATCTATGGTTCCTTTTAATAATATGTAATTTCCCTGATTATCTTTTTTAATGGGATCTATTTTTACCAATGTTTTATTTAAGATCATGATTGCTCTTCCTCTCTATCTTTTTTTTTTCCCCAGTTCAATTGCAAAACAATAGATTCTGTGCCAGTCCCTTATTTTAACTCAATGTATGCCTCTGTTTCCAGTGTATTTCACGTAATCAACATATTGTTGGATTCTGTTTTCTAATCCATTCTACTATCTGCTTTTGAATTCATCCCATTCACCTCTGCAGTTATGAATATTAAATATGCATCTCCCTTTCTCTCTTTTCTTTTCTTTATCTTTCAGTGATGGCTTATGTTGCAATTTTTCTGATTTTTTTTTTCTCACTGATATTTTTAAAACTGGTTCTGAGCTTTGGGTAGTTTTCAGTGGTTTCAAGGTGGTGTGTTCTGAGAAAGTGTGGTCACTGCTCTCTTATTCTGGTTCTTACCTATGAAGGACCTCTGGAATTGTAGTAAATACTAATCCTTGGGAAACTTCCCATCTTTGAACCATCATTTTTCTTCACAGTCCTATATTTTCTGGCAATGGATCAGTGTCTCACTCTGACCTTTATCACTCCAGAATTCAATTTGAGGCATTATTTTAAAGGTGTTTGGAGGTAAATTTTAGAAAAGTTCAAGGAATTTTTTTTTGTATACTCTGCTATATTGGCTCCACTCTTAAAAGTATTTAAATTCTGGCTTAACTATGTTTCTTATTCTTCTACACAGAGGTTATTCTATGTCTTGTATTTGTGACTTTACACAAGCTGTGCCTCTTTAGGGATTCTTCTTTGTCTCTCCAGATAGCATGCAGGGTTCTTTAAGGGAAAATATTTGGGCCAACTAAGTGGTGCAATGGATACACTTTTGTGCCTGGAAGACTCATCTTCCTGAGTTCAAAATCTGCACTAAAACACTTACTGACTAAGTGAGCCTGAAATAGTTACTGAACTCTGTGTCTGTCAGTTTCCTGATATGTAAAATGGGTTTGAGAAAAAAATGCCAAAAGCCAAAGTATCTTTGACAAAGAAAACTCCAAATGTGGTCATGAAAGATTCCAACAGGACCGCATAATAACATTTTCATTTTGATTATATATTTATGTCCTCAGTTAGTCATCAATCATTTATTACATACTTATAGCTATAAGTATTACATACTTATAACTATAGTCCATGCTTGTAGCTAAGCATTTGAAATACAAATATAAAGAGCAAAGGAGTCACACCCAAATCTACTCATTTCAACCTAATTAAAAATTATATTTTTCTTCCTATTAAGGTTTTTCAAGTGCTTTATGTAAGCCTGACCATATAATTTTGAAAATGAATTTTTGTTACTTTAATTATCATGTCCACTTTCATGTCCTTTGTGTGTTACACAAGCTTGTCATCTGTATTTTCACAAAGTCATTGTTAGACATATTAATAGACTTTATAATATTTTTAGCACTCAATACCTGAAACATCAAATAAGCAATAAGTAAAAAGAAAAAACAAACAAACAAACAAAAAACATAGACACACACACATACACACACATATAAAATTAAATGTATTTTATTAATTGTATATGTGTGTTCATATAAGCTACATAAATATACATTTCCATTAGTTTAATTATTTTCTTTATACTATAAAAGTACAATGAGTTCATCTTTGAATTGAATAGGAAAAAACATGTAATTGTTAAATTCGTTTTTAGTATCCCTATATGTAAATTTAACTATAAAATTATGTTTCTTGTGTAAATATGGATGTGTTTATATATGTATATGTGTATGTATGTATATATGTGTGTATATATGTATGTATACACACAGAGAGACACTTGTTCATATGCATATGTATCTGAGTGTGGGAGAAGGCACTTATTGCAGGAGAGAAAGGAAGCATGGACTCAGGAAGACCTGTGTTCAAATGTGTCTCAGATACTTAATAGCTTTTTAACCCTGGACAAATCACATAATCTTGTTTCCTCAGCTTTCCCATCTATAAAATGATATGGAGAAGGAAACTGTAAACTCTTCCCATATCTTTATCAAGAAAACCCCCAAATGGGAAAATAAGTAAATTACAACAAAATTGTGGGTGTACATGTGTCTTTGTAAATATGTATACATAAATATTCATATTTTATGCATATGATAAAATTGTTCCATTGTCTAATTTACATACCTGTTCTATATGCACATGAGTATTCACATATAACATAAATGTATGTATGTATGTATATGTATATATATTGGATATTTGTAGAGAACTATATATGTATATGTGTGAATGTAATTTCAGAGACAACCATAAAATCCCTGCATATTAGAAGTAAAACCTGAGCATTTATCTTACCAAAGAAGGCATAATGATTAATGATAAAAAATACTAGAAGAATGGGTATCATAAAAGCTGCCAAAATCTTAATTCTCTAACCAATTGCCTTTTACCTTACATATTCTGTTGGTGTAGTTATAAATTATTTATGTTGAAAACTGTTATTTCATTCATGAATAATTTCACACATAGAAAATGGATGATGGGCAAGATGTAATGAAGTCAAAAAACAAAAGAAATGACTGTCTCTGATCTGCATTGTAGTGTGTACAATGCACGCTAAATTGTGTTACCATGACTATCAGCAAGAGCAAAGTTGTCAATAGATGAACTAAAAAAGGTAACATCTATAAACAGTTAGATACTTTGCTGTTTGATATTTAAACTTTAATCTGAGAGAAATACCTGTGATACTCTGGCAAGTTTACATGCTTTTTTTTTTTCCACTGAAAGTTCCTTACTGATATAAAAATGCAATTAATCTATGACAAAGAACAAAGTGCTGGAAAGACAATAAGATTCAAAGTCAAAGTAACTAGATGATCCCACCTCTGCTCTGCTATTTGCTATTTATATGACCACAAGGAAGTCACTTCACCTCCCTGTGATTCAGTTTCATCATTTGCAAAATTAAAAAAAAAAAGTTTGATTTACAAGGCTCTCAAATTTTCTTCCAGTTTTTAATCTAAGATCATAAGAATTCTAGGGTATTTTGTTTTTTGGTAGTTCAGTCATTTCAGTTTTGTCTTACTCTTTGTGACTCCCATTTGAAGTTTCCTTGACAATGATACTGGAATGCTTTGTCATTTCTTTCTCCAGATCTATTTACAGAAGAAGAAACTGAGACAAACATGGGAAAGTAACTTTCCCAGTCATACAACTAATCAGTGTCTAAGGCCAGACTTTACCTACTGAAAATAAGTTTTCCTGTCTCTATGTGCAGTGCTCTATCTACTGCATTATTTAGCTGCACCCTTTTAAAAGTCTGCCATTCCCTTAAAATATAATGACTTGTAATTACTCCTAAAATGATTTTGGTGAAATATTGCCTTCTTAATTTCATTAGCTCCTTTGTAACTGGACAAATGCAAAGATCTTCAGTTTGATTTCTTTTGGGAAATATAATCCAGTCAACTTGAATCTTTCACCAGAATGTTGTATCATTCAATTATACTGGGCCCAAAGAGCTTATATTGAAATAGCTTTGGTTGTTTCAACCAAATAGGTTGAATATCCTAGATATCAAGTCACATTCCACTATCCAAATAAAATCTGAGCTTCATTGTCTATCAAAGCAGCTGCAAAACTTGGTCTCATTTTTCTTTTTCTTTCTCTAAGCAGAGGGCAGCAAAGAGAAATTGGTATTTCTAAGAGGCTTAAACTCTTAAATTCTAAATGCCATTGAAGAGTAAGAGATGGAAAACAAACTCTATTCCAAGCAGTTTTGGTATTTGTTCAACCAATCAGGAAGCAGTATCAAAAACCTACTTGGCACTTTGACTTCTACTCCAGTTTATTTCTTCAAACAGCTACCCTTTAATCTCCTGTTACATCTTCTCTCTTGACATATTCTTAGAGCTCTTCAATACATACTCAGATTCAATGGTTTAAATGAGAATCTTTTCATACAAAGTGATTCATATTTCACTTACAAAGGAAAAATTCAGCTTTTTATATTTGAAACATATGCATGGATAATTTTTTAACATTGACCCTTGCATAGCCTTGTGTTTAAGATTTTCTCCTCCTTACCCCCACTCCCTCCCCTAGATGGCAAGCAATCCAATATATGTTATACATGTTAAAATATATGTTAAATCCAATATTTGTAAACATACTTATACAATTTTCTTGCTACACAAGAAAAATCACACACAAATCACACAACACACACACACACACACACACACAATGGTTGTTGGGGTTGATTTGTTTCATAGGCCTCCTAGGGATTTGATTTTGGTAATGTTTGAGAAGTTAAGGGTTAGAAATGTGGTAAGGGTGGCTATGATATAGATAGTAAGATTAAGGATCGTTATAGTGGGGTTAATGTGAACAATAATTGCTATTCAGCCTATGTGAGCGATGGATGAGTAGGCTAGGATCTTTTGTAGGTGGTTGAGTCCTCCTCAGCCTCCTAGGAGAGTAGATAAGATTGCAAGAGTGATGAGGATTTTTATATTTAAGCATGGAGCAATTTGGAAGAGAATGGATGTGGGTACAATATTTTGTCATATTAGAAGAATCATTCCTGTTAGAAGTGGAATTCCTTGTGTTACTTCAAGGGACTCAGAAGTAGAATGGAGTGAAGCCTAATTTGATTGATAGAGCTAAGGTTATTGAGATAGAGGCTCATTGGTCAGAGAGTTGAAATAGTGTCCATTGGTTTGTTGACCATGCTTGCAAATGATAGCAAATATTATTATTATGGAGGCGGTGGCATGAGTGAGAAAATATTTGGTGGCAGCTTCTGTGGTGCATAGGTTGTTTGGGGCAGTTATTATGAGGATGTTGGCTAGTGTATTAATTTCTAAACCTATCCAAGCTGTAAATCAGGGGTCACTGAATAAGGTTAGGCATGTGCCAATAAAGAGGCTTAGTGTTAAAATAATGAGTACATAGGGGGACATTAGTATGGGAAGGGTGTGAACCAACATTTTCGGAGTAAGGGCCCGGTAGCTTATTTAGCTGACCTTACTAGGATGTGGTGTAATGGGAGCACAAAGGCTTTTGAGCTCTTTGGTATAGGTTCAAGTCCTGTTGTGCTAAAAATAAGGGGGCTTGCATGGCCTTTAATCCAGTCTGCTCTGCTTCTGTTTTATGGGAAAGTTCATCCCATTTATACTCATAGTTAAAATAACAAATTCTGTATTTACTGCCATCTTATTTACCTTGTTATGCTTTTCTCTTTTCTTCCCCCCTTCCCTCCTCCCTAGTATTTTGCTTCTAATGACCACCTCCCTCAAACAGCTCTCCTCCTTTGATCTTCTCCCCCATTTTTTACAACTTTCCCTTAATACTTCTGGTTTACCTCCTATTAGTCTTTCTCTTTCTTTTCCCCTGTCCCCTCCCACTTTACTATAAGGTAAAGCTAATACATTTTTTTAAAGTGAAACCAGTAATCTTTTATCTATTTATCCCTCACATGCCAAAAAGGCACATGATTTTTATGTTTTTTACCATTGTTGTTTCTTTTACTCTCTTAAAAGAATTATCCTAAACTGAGGACAAAAAATATTCTGAAACTTCATGCATGAGGCAATTTTCCAAATGGTCCTCAACTTTAGCTTTGTCCTTAAAAACTGTATTTTTTAAAACAAATTTTTCTTTAAAATTCTTTCTCTTTAGAATGTTCATACAGAATAGATATCACACTATATGTTGGTGACATTTTACACTTTACAAAGTGATTTCTTTATATTTATGTATTACAGTACATTTTCTGTCCCAAACTGCTCAAGTCTGAGACAATTATATTCCATTACATGCACATTCGGTAACTATTTATTTTTATTTTTTTCTAAATTAAGGCATTGTTTATTTCTCAGTCCTTTCAAGAATCAAACGTTTTAAATTCTATGTAAAAAGTAATAATTCACATTTTCAAAAGTATATTTAACTTCTTTTCTTACCATAAAATATGTATTCCTTATCCTTTCAATGGTAAGCCACTACATATAGATGAATTCTTCATTAAAAAGACAGTGAATAAGAGGGACTGGTTATGTGATTAAATCGAGAAAAAGTCAGTCAGATGGTTGGTCAGAAAGATCTGAGTTTAATTGCTTACAACAACAATTAGTAGCTCTGTGATCATGTACAAGTCTCTTAAATTCTCAGAGCCTGTTTATTTAATTCTGTAAAATGGAGACAAGATAATATCTATGTCATAAAGTTAAATGAAGGGTTAAATTATAGGAATATGAAGTATTTGAAAATCTCCCCAAACTATCTAAAAGCTAATCTCCAATATGTTTTTTTACATTGTAAAGTAGTGTAATAAATCTACTAAGGAGTATTTGACTTTAGCATCCTTCCACTTATCATAGACTACATGAAAGGTCACAGATCATAGAATCCCTGATGTTAGATAGTTTAACCGAAACTTAAGCTAGATCATAAAGAGACTATGGAATTTCATATCTGTGTGAATTTTCTGAGTCAGAAGAGAGCATCATTTCATCCATGATTGATTAGATGAGTCCAAAAGTATTGTTAGGCATAAAACAAACCTGGGTTTGTTAGTGAGAGTTACATGTGGGATATTATTTCTAATACCTTCCCTTAGTCAATCATTTGCTATTTATCCTGTCATTAGTGCTTCTTGTATATATTTGCTTGCATATTATCTTCCCCATCAGATTGTAAATGCTTTGAGGATAGGGACTTGATTTTGCCTCCTTTTTTTTTTTTTTATTCCTAGTGTCTATCACAGTGCATGAGACATATTAAACCCCTAATAAATGCCAGTTTGATGGATTTGTGTGGACCCAGGTTATTCTAGATATAAACGCAACATTCTATAAATTACTTATGCTACATATACATGTTAGACAATATAACAATCTCTCACTTCAGGTCATTCAGACCTCAGCTAGACATTCAGAAACATAACTTGCTTAAGCACTTTATTTTTTTAATAGTCCTAAATGTTAGGAAATTACATATGTGTATATATATATATATATATATATACATATATGAAAATATATTACATGTGCACATACACCTATACACATCTACATTTATATATACAAAAAGATATTTTAAAATTTTCCTCTCCATGATTTCTGATTACTATCCATGAACTGGACATTCTCTTGGGAATGAAGTGATTGTCCATTGTGATTACAGCACTATTCTGTGAATAAAGGAATTTTATAAAAACGCAACAGCATGGTTTATTTTCGTATCAGGCTTATGGTTATCGAATCATAAGATAGGGGAAAATAGGCAAATGGAGGTTGCTTTCTCTTTAAACAAAAATTCATCTTGTTTGTTTTATATTACAAATTTTTAAATGGTTCATTTGGCTGTGAAATTTTGACTAACTTTGGCCCCAAAGAAGAGGTATGAGAAAGTATCTCTCACACATTTGCAGAGCTGCAGAAGTATGAATGTGGGAACCTATGTGAAATGTTAGATTTTGCTTAGCTATTGTTTTTACTCATCCTCTTTGTTTTTTTCTGTATGGATTGTCAAACTAATCTCTTTAACATCAATATAAACTTATTCAAGAGTTTATTTTTCTAGTGTTGTGTTTTATAAAATAATTATTGTTGTCACTCAATCAGATCTTCTTTTTGTTTGAACCTTATCAAGGATTTTTTTCCCACAACTCTTCCAAGACTCATCATTAACAAATATGCTGTATGCCATTATAATATGCATACACGTAGATACATATGTATATATATATATGTATATGTACATACACCTAGAGAGAGTTCTGTGTGCATATGCAAATATATATAGTACTTTGAACAAAGACCAGTTTTATCTATACATATATTTACTTATATGTGTGTATATATATACATGCATGTATTTATAAAAGTGATGTTTGTCCAAAGAATTACATGTTTGTAAATGTATGCATATATGTATATTGCACTGTGTAAAACCTCTACAAATGTATATCATACATGCAGATTCTGTTTGTTCTCTCAATTCTATTAAAAATGGTATTGACCTAGTCTAAGTAAACTTTGACAAGCAATTTTCATAGTTCATCAGGCATTCAGTCACATCTTTATAATCACATCACTGACTTGAGACATAGGGAAGATAACATCCCACTGAGTTAATTTTTATTGCTTTTTAAAGAAAGTATTTGACTCATTAGAACAAAATGAAGCCTTGAAGGATTTTTGCAAAATGTCTCTCATCAGAATAACAAAAATATATAAGATGTCATGACAAACCATACTTATAGATATTACTTTGTCCAATAATTCACTGAATATTGGCATCAAGTGAAGCATTAAACAAGGAGCCAGGTGTTCACTAAAAGTAACTGCAATTTAATTTTTAAAAACCATTATGCCTAAATGTCAAACTGGTGCTTGTCCAAAGTAGACATAAGAATGATTTTATTTAAATTATTCAAAATCTTCCCATCCTTTCACTCTCTCCTTCCTTTCTTTTTGTTCTCTCTAATTCATCTTTGGTTAACTTTAGAGATTTAGATTTGGAAAAGAATTTATAGTTTATCTAATATAATACTTCATTTTATAGATGGATGTATTGAATTCTTGTGATTTTAAGTGGCTACCCAAGGTCTCACAGTAAGTAATATAGCCTTAATTTGAACATTGCTCCTTTAATTTCATATTCATTATTTTTTTCCATTTTTTCTTCTTTTTCTTCAAAATGAAAAAAAAAAAAAACTATTGCACCCTCTAACAAGCAAAAGATATTTGAGAAGTGTTCATGTGATGAGAATTTCATGCACATGCATTTGATAGGAAAAGTTAATGTGAAAAAATATAAAGCGTTTTTCCACTATTTGCTAAAAATCTTACTAGAAGCCAATATTTGACTTTTAACATGGATTTTTTTTCTGATGAGTACTATGCACTCATAGTCATCTGGTTTGTAAGAATGTAAAGGTAGGACATGGCTACATATTTTTAAAAAAATACCTCTTTGTTCAGTTTAATTTCTTGCAATTTAATGCCTTATAGTATAAAGAAACATTTTCTGTTATGAATGTGCCTTGAAGAAGCTTTCATAAATTCACCATGCTTCTAAATATGAACTTAAGAACTTTTAATTTTACTGTAGTTTATGTAACAAAATTTTCAAATTTAACAAATTTGCAATATAAAATATGATTTGTTTTTGAGTAAATTAAATCAAGATTGTTTAGGAGATTCATTTGGATGACCATAAAATGCCATCTGATAATTTGATTAAAACATTATGCCATGGCATCTTACTTCTTAGTTTTCTCTGTTCCACTACATGAGGATACTTTTGCTCCTGAGTTTGAAAGTTAAACTTTCTTAAAGCCTATTCTTGTGGTATCTGAATCATAACAGACAAAAGGAACAATGCTATTTTAAGCACAATAGTAATATAAAAAGAGTTAAGCCTTTCATAAGCATAAGGCAAAATTTAGATAAATCTAATCAGTCACTTACTTAATTTTGTACTTTAATAATTATTTTTCATCTTATAATTACTATATTTGGAAGGCTTGATAATACATTTCCCACAAAACTGGCCTCAGATTTCTGTATTGAACTGTCACCAGTAAAAGTCTGGTTCATAAGTAAGAATTAGAAATGGGTTCTGAAGATGAGCAATGTAGGTTCAAGAATTCACTGGTTTTCTTTTTCTATTTTTCCTTAGACATTTAATTTTAGGTATTAAGTTTCATGTAGTTAAGTTTCCTAAGAGTTTTGCTTAAAAATATAACTTACCAAATAAAGATTAGATTAGTTTCTTATGACCTATGAATATATTTCCATGCAGAAGGCTTCCTATTATACTATTATATTTCCTATACACCTATGAATAATAATTCACTCTAATTATACAAGTTAAATCATCCCCAAAATTAAGTTGTATTATTAATTATAATCACCATTTATTACTGATATTTAATAAATAATTCTGAAATACTTTTTTGTATGTACTAAATTAATAACTCAAAATAATGTGACTCTTCTTGAATGCAACTATGTATGTTATCTAAAAGCCTTCTCCTTTAAACGAATTTGTACCTTAATAGGGGAGAAGATAAATATACATATAAAATATGCATGTGGTCAATATAATTTTTCTTGTTCCAATACTCAACTCAAAGGATTGAAACTGTTCCACTTTTGTTGGAAATATGGAAGAAAGTCTTCTTATAGAAAATATCTGCTGGTATGTAAATGTATGTAAGATTTCAGCAGTTGGAATTTGTTTGGCAGTACTACAATAGGAAGATAGAATAATGAGAATAATATATAGTGGCAAGTCATTAAAGGTTTTATATCAGATGTGGAATAATAAACATTTGAACAAGGAGAATGGAGGTGATAATATAAATAATGAAGCAAGATGAAAGATATAGTAAAATGAGAGAATTTACAAAATTCAGGGAGTGATTAGATGTAAAAGTCAAGAGAGAAGTGGAGATCTTTCTTACCTCAGGTGACATTTTCTCTCCTTCCTTACATTCATAGGAAAATATAAGAGCAAATTTCCTGCTTTGTTAAAAATAATTGTTATTTTTAAAAGTAGAAAAAGGTTTTATCATCTTACTTAATAGCTTGAAAAATGTAAGAAGTGGCCAATTTATATGACCATTTTATCATCCACAGATATATGTATGTAAATTTGGATATATACACAGTACTCACATATATATATGGTTTTGTATTTTAAATATAGTACAGTACATAATAATAAGTAGTTATTGCATATTTAAAAATTTTGTTAATCACTTTAAAATGATTTAATAATACATTTTTCTTTGGTTAATGACCAGATGAATGGAGCCAGCATGCAAAAAAAAAAATAAAATAAAAATCTATATATTGCAAATGGACTATAATTTCAAAGGAAAAGCCCTAGAAGTTAGAAGAGTGTTGCTTTTTTTATACTTCCAGAATTTTAAGAAAAGAGTTGAGTCTTGGAAAACAAAGAAGCTAGGAGGTAAGAGTGAAGAAAGAGAGAATCCCAGGCATAAGAGACAACTCTAGAAAAAAAAGCAGAATAACATGAGGATTGTCACATAAAATATTGCTCCCATGTTCAAGGTCATTGTGATACCTTTGTTTTCCAAGACTCAACTCTTTTCTTAAAATATTGGGGGAATCATTTATATTTATAGTATAGATATTTTTCATAGATCCTTCTAGTTTTAATATTCTCTGATGTAGCAGATTTTTCTTTGCTATCCCTTGGGAATTTTTAAATGTTGGAATCCCAGTCCTTTACATTATTAAAATATTTTGGAAACATTGTATAATTTAATAATGCACTTGCTATGCAAAATAAATTTCAACAGAATTTGAATTTTTCTCCCTGGTATCATGATAAGATTTAAATGAATTAAATCAAATTTATTGTGATAGATAAGCTAATTCAGTTTTTCAATATTTATCATCTTTTGAAAAGCCATTGTTTATCACTTGATAATACATGGTAGACATAGCAAAAGGCTTTTAATTGTATACTATTAAATAGTATCCTTATTCACAATTAATGTTTGTTGCACATTAGTTGAAAACTCAGAAATTTATCAATCCTCAAAAATATTATTTTCTTGTATTGCTTAATTATGTTAGAAAACAAATGAGAATTATAATTAATATTATTTAAATATACAAAATAAAAAAATGATACATGTGCCAAAGTCATGATTAATTTTTCATCTGGGTAAATGAAATATGCAATAGTAATTCCTGACATTTTCCCTAATTCGCAGTTATATTTTTTTAAGTTGTACTCTTGATCCTTAAGAAGAAACAAGTCCACATTAAAAAAAAAAAAAAAAAAACTCTTTAATGTCCATTGACAGATTTATTAGAGTTTGGGGATGTATTTTAAATAATTTATTAAACAGTAAGTGGAAGGAAGGAGGGAAGGAGTGAGGGAGGGAGGAAGGAAAGAAGGGAGGGAGGAAAGGAGAGAGGGGGGAATAGAGAGGGATAGAGGAAGGGAAGAAGTTATAAAGGGAGGAAGGGAGGTTGTAAAGAGAAAGGGAAGGAGGGGGAAGGAAGGAAGAAGAGCAAAACCATCACAAAAAATTGATAATTTAGTTGGATCTTAAGGGAAGCTAGAGATTCTAACAAGTAGATATAGAAAGTAGACAATATGATGACATAGAGGTTTAGATGGAATATAATGCTGGGAGAGTTCTTAACTTTATAACTGCCTCATTTCACATACTTCCTTCCTTCCTCCTTTTCTTCCTTCCCTCCTTCCTTTTTTCCTTTCTTCCTTCCTTCCTTTCTTCCTTCTTTTCTTCCTTCCTTCCTTCTTTCCTCCCTTCCTTCCTTCCTGCCTTCCCTCCTTCCTTCCTCCCTTTTTTCTTCCTTTCTTCTTTTCTTTTTTCCTTTCTTTCTTCTTACTTCATATCTATTGTCTTATTTGCCCTTTGATAATATTAAGTGGGACTACTTCAAAACCTCCTTAATACTTAATACTTAAACTTAAAAAGTCAAAGATTGTCTGTTCTTCCAGGATACATCCAATTAATTTGCAAAAGAGTATGGGACTTTCTATACCTTTTAGATTATACTTCCCAGAAATCTGTGTTTGGGTTTCACTGGTTTTGGGGATAGGCTTTTGGAGATAGTGTAGTCTGAAAAATATGGTAGTAAAGCATAAGTATTTAAGTTTACCTTAATTCTAAAGCACTTTAAAGTTGAGGGTGAGATTGAATTTTTATTGTTAAAAAGTACTGATTTCTAGGGAATCATTTGTGACATTTAAGAAGCAAAATGCTAAAACATATCTGTCATTACTCTATCATTTGTCTGGCAAATGAATTAGAGGTGGAGAGATTGGAGACATGCATTTAGAAATATTACAGTGATATTCTGACTTCCACTTCAGGATTTGGTCTGGACTCTCCAGACTTCTACTTTTATTGTGTTACAGCAGTTTCCTTATTCTTACAACTAACTTCTCTACTATTCCCCAGAAGACCTTCTCACATTATGAATTGTCACAATCACATCCTGGAAGATGCCTCTTTTCCTGAAGTTCCTTCTAATTGGTCATTTCCTCCTAGAAACACTATTTTAAAAGAAGATTAATAAGTCAGTCATTTCAGGTTTCTTTGTGCTTCTACATCTTTAGACTCTTATTTTGATAATATATCCATGTAGTATCATGTCTTTCCTTTTGTGATTATTTGTATCTCACAAGTTTAGCACAGTGTCTGACACTGCTTAATACATGTTTATTTACTTGGAAGCACAGATAAGAGACAATGTTAACAAGTAATACATAAGTAGCATTTAGATTAGAAATGAAATGGCCAGGCATAATAGGGGGAAAGCTGTGGCTAATGGATCATTTGAGTTTGGGAGTTCTAAGCTAAATGCCAAGATGATCAGGTGTCTAAATGATATTCAGAATTGCTATGTTGAGTATTAGGATCAGGGAAGTACCAGATTGACTAAGAATTGATTAACTCATAGGGCCAAAGCTCCTGTGCTGATCACTGCTGAGATCAGATCTGTTAAGTAGCCTCTGTACCTTCAGACTGTAAAAGACAGAGAGAACCTATCTCAAAATAATTGATAGAGAGGGAAGATTTGTGGAAGAAGAAAAGATACTGTAGAAGGGCAGATAATAGATCTTGGCTATGTGATTTAATATGGGAGAAAAGGGAGTGGGATAGCAAATATGTCAATGATGTCTGGGGAAGTAAGAAGTAAGAATTTATATATATATATATATATATATATATATATATATATATATATGTATGTATGTATGTATTTGAGTAAAGATAATAAATATGTTGGTTTGGTCTTTTAAGTAAGAATTTGGTTTCAACAGAGTCTGAGGTCATTGAGGATAGGAGGTATCCCTTTTTTGTCTTTATTTTTTTCATGAGAGAAGCTTAATAAATATTTAATGCTTACTTAAGTTTAAACACACACACACATTTGTCAAAAATTTGTCATTTATCAAAATGACAATGAAAAAAGAAGGGAAATGGATTAAAAAGAGGACCAGGAGAAATTTAACAAGGGCTTAGGAGAATGAAAATAGAAAGGGAAACAAAGGAAAAATAGGTATAGTTGTAAAGAATGAAGAAGTAGAATTAAATAGCATGAACTCAACGTTGTGAAAAATGTTTTAAGAAGAAGATGGAAATCATTTAAAGAACAATTTCAGGGAAAAAATTAGGAATGGAAACAAGTTGCAAAGGTTGAGAACTACTTGGATAGAGAGAAAATAAATCTTTCACTTTCTAGTCATTCTTTTTACAGAGGTAATGTAATCTTTTTCTTCTCTAGTGATATTATTCTACATAGTTATTTAGCTTTTAACATAATTAGATCTTGTCTCTCCAATGAAATTATAACCTCCTTGAGACCAGAGACATCTTAAACACCTTTGTAATCAATTTGTCCAAAGAATATCTTTTAGAATGTTTTATTGATATATAGAAAAAGTTTCTGCAAAAGTTATAATGTACAATAAAGTAAAATCATTTTATTTCCTTAATTCTCTAACCTCTCTCATTTTGTTGTCACCCTCATTTACAACATTTTCCCTGATCTTTCAAGAACTCTATTAACATTATGTTCATTTAAATGACATGAAACCATCATCAGAATCAGCATCAGTCTCATTATCACTGTTGACCAAAGTACCAGCATCTGTCACCTGCTTCCCTGTTGAGCTGATCTCTTGTGGGGCTCAGAAAATGAGTTTAAATATTAATGTAACAACATTCTCGTGTTTGGAATTACAAGTATGCAGTTGAGAGATGGACATAAATGAAGCAATAATGCATTTTTAGTTCTTATTTGCAATGATAGAGAGAATCTTTTTTTCCCCTTTCCTCTAAATTGCTTTCTTTGTCTAAGGAATGCTGCTGTTTTTTTTTTTTTTTCTTTGTTGTTGTTGGTGGTGGTGGTGGTGTGTGTTTGTGTGTGTGTGTGTGTGTGTGTGCACGCACATGCACACGTGCGTGTGTGTGAAAGGATGTCCAGAGCCAAGGAACAAAGAAATGATTACATCTTCTAAGATATGGCTAGTTAATGGGGGAGAGGGAGCAAGGGCAATGAAATGTTGGAATGTTGGAAAAGTTGGAAAGTTAGGGTTACAAAGAATTTTAAGTGCCAAAGAGAAGAGTTTATGTGTAATCCTTGAAATAATATAGAAGCACTGAGGTTCAGTGAACATAGAAGTTACATAATCAGATCCATGTTTAATCAATAAAGTGAAATGAAATGAAATGAAACCCTAGCATTTGGCTGGTGAAGGAAATGGAACAGAGGGAGTATAGGGCAGGGATACCAGTTAGAAAGGCATTTGTTAATACCAATGTTATATAAATTATTTTAAAAAGACAAAATAATAAATCCTACAAATATTTTCAAAGATACAAATGCAATCTTTATATCCAAATAAAGAAGAGTCAAAAAAGCAATGAAACTATAGGCCAATATCCCTAATCAATATTGATTGAAAAACTTAAAACATAATATTAGCAAAAAAGATACAGAAGCAGCATAAATACATAACATACAATGATCAGGTTGAATTAATAGCAGGAAATCTAGGTTGATTTAATAATAGAGTAACTATAATCATAACAGATCATATTAAAATTAAATTTTAAAAATATATAATGATGTCAAGAGATACAGAGACAAAGTTTTAATAAGTATTTTTAAAGTGCTAGAAATATAGGTGGCAAAATAATCTTTCTTTCTTCATTTTTTAACCTTAAGAGTCTATTTTATCATAAATAAATATAATACTGGTTCTCAGGTTCAGATAGTTACTATTTATCATATTAAGAAAATGGCAATTTTCCCCTATGTTTTTCAGTGTCTATGAGAGATAGAAGGTGTTATAGTTTTACAAATACATTTTTTCATTTGTTGATATATTTACATGATTTTTATTTTTTCATTTTAATATTTTTGTTCATTCTTATAGCTTTATTAATATTAAATGATATCAGCATTCCTGCCATCTATGTAAACTGGTCACTGTATATAATTTCTTTATTCTTCTATACTCAGTTTGTACAGTATCATTGATTTTTTTCAAAGATCAAAGAATAATAAAATTGGAGATGGCATTGCAGACATTCCCAAGTTCTCCTGGAGAAGAAGGAGCAGAAAAATGTCTTGATCTCAATCCATATTTATTATATTCTTAATCTAGTTCCACTACATCCCACACTTAGTCATCCTTTGAATATTAGCAGACATACAAGATTTTAGAGTTTCAGAATACACACACACACACACACACACACACACACACATATATATAATCTAAAGCTGAAAATCAGATGATGAATCTATACAATCAGTAGACAAATGATAAGAATATAGTTGTATAGTCATTTGATAGCTAGCCTTTAATTCTAGGATTATCATTATCAAAATGCCTATGGGAGAAAAAGATATAGAGAATACATCTTATCATCACATGGTCTAATTAGCTTACACTAATAGCTTAGAACTTTTTCCTCTTTTAAGTTTTTTTAAATCTACTGAAGAATGCAACTCTCCCTGCCTGTTGTCAAAGTTCATTATCTAGAACAATTACTTGCCTCTTCCATCCTCTTCCACATCTGCTAAATATAATCACTTGCTAAGTCTCATCAGTTTTATCCCCTATCTTCTCTTAAATCCCATAATTACTTTAGTTTTGACTCTTGGGACTATCATAATAGCTTCCCAATAAGTCACCTTTTTTTTTACATCTTCTCACTTCACAAATTTATCCTTCACAGAGCTGCTAAAATAATCTTCCCAAAGCACATACCTTAGCAGTTCTTCCTATTAATGAAACATTCAATGGTTCTCTATTGGTTACAGGTTAAAAATAATATTAATGAGACTGTCTTTAATGACTTTATCATATGGCCAGTCTACCCTTCCTCCTTATTTCCAAATTATCTCTATCCTTATGCTTTATCTTCTAGCCAAAAGGGACTAGTAACACTTTAAAAAAATCAATGTACTATCTTCTATTTCTGCATTTTGTAGAAAAAATGATTTCTCATGTTTTGAATGTTCTTGTCCAAAATCTGTTTATTTAAATCTCGATTTTTCTACTATGCACACTTTAGGTGCAACTTCCTCTGTCAAATGTTACATTTAGAGTCTTGCCACTTCATAAGTGCTTATAAAATTGAACTACATTCAGTTGAAATATTCTCAATCCATATTTATTATATTCCTAATCTAGTTCCACTACATCCCATACTTTTTCATCCTTTGAATATTAGCAGATATACAAGACCAGTCTATATTCTTATTTCATTATTAGAGAGACTAGTTTAACCACTTTGAGTAAAAACCTTAGAAGCAATATATCAATGTCTACATTTTATAGATGAGGAAACCAAGTCTTTCATTGAAAATAATTCCAATTATCAGTTGAAGTATGGCTAAAACTCAGCTATCATTACTTTTATCTCAATTTTCTTTTCAATGTATAGTAAATTATCTGCTACTGTAAATTAGAAACATATTTTTTGCTAGATTTAACCACCAAATAAAACTGCTTAACAAGAACATCTCTAATACACATAATTGACTTTTTGAGAATTTGGTTCTATATGTAATCATATTTATTTAAACATCTGCAATAAATATTGTTATTTGTTGAAAAACTGAAGTTTAAAATAGCTATCTTGAGAAACTTAATACATATTTTCAGTATAATTATTGGATAGTAATCATATTTCTGACTTATTACTGATAAAGATAGATTCTTAAACCAGCCAAAAACCAGACAAATATGCATTAAAAGTTCTTTGATAATGATTTATTGTTAAAAAATAAAAATGAAAAGATAAAACCATAATAATTAACAGCATTATAAATTATTTATAACAAAGCTAATTTTTAAAAACCCACAAAATTATAGCTTCTGGAGATAGAGCTGTAGAAGACTGTTCACTCACTTTTCCAATACTTATTTATTGAGCTTTTGTGCTTGACACATTCTTAAGTAAATATACTATTTTTTAAACTACTAGGAATTTTTTAAAGAGACAATTAGAATTTATAAAATAATAAAACTAAAATTCTAGAAAGATAAACCAAAACCCTTCTTTATAGACTAAAAAAAAAAAAAAAACAAAAAACAAAAAAAACTAGAGACACGCTAATGTCATAAACTGATATCCTAGCACATGTACTACCAGGCCCTTTGTAAGTGCTCTAGGAGGGACTCTTCCAGAAATAGATTATTTAGAAAAGATAATCATAGTCTCATAGTCAAAATCTGAATACTGTATCATTCTGTTCCTGTCTGCTGTTGAATAGAGACAGAGGAGAGCAATGAAAATGGTGAAGGAGTGGAGACCATGCCACAGTAGGATAATTTAAAGGAAGCAAGGACGATTAGGTTAAAGAAAAGTAGAGTGGAGGCTTGATGTTTGCCTTCAAATATCTGAAGTACTTTTGTGTGGAAGTAAGATTTTGCTTGGCACTAGATGCCAAAACTTGTTCCAGCAGGTATTTCATTTGTATTGTTGTTGTCTTTATTCAACTGTAGATACAATTAGGGCAACCTTATCTCCCTCCTCTCCTTTTTTTTTAACTGTCCCTCCATCAAATTCATATTGGTTTCTATGATCTTCATTTTTTTTTAACTTCCCTGTAATATTCTGGCTTCTTCATTGCCTTTCATTGTAAATAGCTAACCCAATGTGCTATTAAATGGTTGTTGAATTCCCTACCTTGTCACTACAGACATGTGATGCCAAGACACCAATTATTTGTCATCAGAAGCTGTAGCCATAGTACAGTTTAATCACCAAACATTTAATAAGTACCTCATAGACAAATCCTGGGTTTTTTTTCTTAATTTTATTTATTCATTCATTCTCTCATTTATTTATTTGCTTCCTTGTTTTATTTATTTATTGGTTGATTGGTTTATTGTTAGGAAGGAGTATAAATGTAGATAAATTCTATTCAGTGAAGGAATTCACCTCGTCCCAATAGGACTGAGTTGAAAACACTTACCTCTGTTCCCCCCAAAATTTTTGTTTGTTTGTTTTTCTCCACATCATCACCTTTTTTTTTCAAACAGCTTTTATTTTTTACAAGACTTGCAATTGGAATACAGCAGTGAAGTAGCATGAGATAGCAAACAGCACAATACTAGAAGCCAGGACTGCCATTCAAATCTTCTGAAAATTAATTGGACAAACCACTTGTGTTCTCAGTTCCCCAATTTCCTCTTTTGTAAAATACAAGAGTTGGAATCAGTGGTTTCTAACCTTTCCATATTTGACTCTGTAGTTGAGAAGACCTGTGAATTGTATAAGTCCCAGTAGGTATATGAGGAAGATTAATTTTACCTTAAAAATAAGAAATGTGGATTATATAATCTTTAAAGTCCCCTTTTTGCTCTAATTGTTAGTAATTTTATTTTTAATTGGGTGGAGGGACTTAACAAATGGCTGAATAGAGAACATAACTGTAGAATGAAACTATAAGTTCCTTAAATGTCTAAGGATTTCATTTCTACCAATTTTTAAGCATAAAGCTAAACTTTGACCTGTAATCCTTGTTGTTTACTAAATCCTTAATATTGAAACACATACATATACACATGCAATTTTGCAATACATTTCTATATTAACTAAATCTTCCTCCAACAATTTTCATAATGGAATTATGACTTTTTTCTCCTTGACTTTCTCTCAATATAATATTTTTAAAAAATCACAATGGTGAATACATTGGTAAATTGGTAAATAATCTGTTCATCACTGCAGCATACCAAGATGGGCATTGAAAGTTTCATATTAACTCTCACCTTATTTCTAGGTTTTATATTTTCTACAGTAAGATTTTGTCAAGCTGACAAAAATAGATTTAGACTCATATGTACACAACATTAATGTGTTGTGTACATATGAGTCTAAATCTATTTTTCTTACTATCAAATATTTCTGAACCATAGCATAGTGGGAAGGATATCAGATAGGTTTGGAGTTCCAAGAGCTTGGTTCATATTAAACCTCTGTTACTTCTTTCCTATATGACCCTAAACAAGTTTCTTAAGCACTCCAGGTCTTAATTTCTTTGTCTCTCAAATGAGGGAGTTGGACTAGATGGTCTGTAAGATTTTTCCCAAATGGACATCTGAGATCTTATATTTACCTTTCCAGTTTCTTGCATTTATTTCATTAGGCAAAGGAAACATTTGTCAGTTTTAGATTTCAAGATGACATAGAATGATTAATAAATTTATAGTCAGAAAACCTGAGTCTAAGCCCAGGACTGACTTATACTTGCTGGGTAACTTACAGTAAGTCATTAAAGCTCAATGAAGCTCATTTTCCTCATCTCTAAAATGAACATAAAATAACTTATAATACATATTTGTTTTGTTCACCACTTAGAAGAAACTTATCTGTAAGCACCAGCTATTCTCTTAGAAACAATGCAGATGTGGCAGCTAGTGAATATGGATAAACAGGAGACTTTTGTTGAGATTCAAAGAATGTTGCTGATATCATATTTGCTTTAGAAGTACAGGCATCATGATGGTTAAATGTTTGCACCTGCTAGGTAGCAAGTTTGGGGCTACAGATGTTAGATAGTAAGAAGTATGTTAGTTGCTTAATATTCTCTAATAGAAGAATTAAATGGCTTTCTATTTTTTTCTTTGATTGTTAATGCTGATCCAAGGAACAGTAAGCAAAGGACATTACATAAAGAGTAAAAGATAGAAAAAAAAATTTGGGGGGGGTGTTTGTTTGTTTTTTATTGGTCCAGGTGCTCAATGGTTTTAAAGAAGCTTTGCTGAATCTATTGATGAATTTTTATGAAGGGCAATATCCTACAAACTTAATTTCATATATAAGAAAATTACATGAGAAGAGAGAGCATGGAAGTACTATGTGGCCATAAGAAATTTTTTATTCAAGTGACATTGGGATAAATAGAGTCTTTCAATCCCACCAGACCTCCTATGAACTCTGTAGTAGAAACTTTCCTTACAGAAAAGAAAAGTACCTTGGGACAGAGATCAAGGGAGACTGATATTGCAACAATAATCACTATATGCTGTGGGGGAGGGGAGGAGAGGGAGGTAAGAGAATGCTACATTGTCCTTTGCTGCAAGTATGGGCAAGTTTTGTACTTTCATTCCAGTTGTAATCAAGAAAGAGATAAAAAAAAAAGATTGATCAGGAGGAGAAGTCCATTAATATCAACTTTAGGGAATTAATATGCAATTATATATAGAGAGTGATCATAAAATTTGAAATTCCCATCATTGTCTCTGTAAAGTGAGGGGTTTTATAATAATCTAATGTAACGTTCTCTGGTTTGGTTTTCTTGGGGGTCTTTGGGGGTCTTGGAATAAGCCTTTCTTTCAGTAATCACCATGAGTGCAGCTAGGTGTCAAAGTCCAAATCCTTTATCTCCTTCATTTGAGGCTCCCCTAGTTTTCTGGAGGCCTTTGGAGTCTTGCTTCAGGGGGAAGCAAAGGAGGAGAGCCTGCCACCAAGGCAGTGTGAGATGAAGTGAATGAATCTCTCTGAGTCCAAAGGTTCGTGCTTCAACCTCCAGTCACCACAAAGGTGGACAATGGAATGAATCTGTCTCAGCCTTTGCTGGCTGTTATATAGTCCATTATGACAGGTGTGAATCTGGTGGAACTATATTAAGTACTAAGTACAGGTACTGAACTAGAGAACTATTAAGTCAATTCCACTGACTTAACACCTTGTAAGAATCCTTGTTTCAGAGTTCCATAACAATCTAATAATTCATTAATAATTCAATAAAGCAATAAATATTTATTGATATGTATTATTTGATTTCCTGACTGATTGATAGTCCATGCCATCATTAAAGAGACAAATAGCTGCTATTCTTGACTTCTCAGTGATGATATTAAAAATAAGGAGAACAAAAGTTTCTCAACTATCAGACCATGAAAAAATAAATTTGATGTGTCTAAATCACTAAATGTCAAGAAGTGAAGAAAATATTTTTGTTGAAATCTTAAAAAGTCTAAGTACAAGAGAATCTTCATGGTGCCCCTTTCTTGAATTCTACAAACTTTGCTCATTTTAATATATATTTTTAAAAGATATCCAAGATTGAGAACATAGTTTTCCAATTTAAAAATATCTCTGACAATGCATTTCTATAAGAATATAGAATTTTAAAATGTTATAATATTCTCCAAAACCAAATATTCAATACCTATTCTATTATTTTTTTATTTCAGTTCTATTCTCTTTTATTCTGCCATATTGCTTCTCCTTTTCTTCCTTTTCACAAACACACACACTCACAGAGGTGTGTATGTATATGAATATGTATATGTACATATACATATATGTAATTATATGTAGAGAACAACATATAAATCCAATTTATTTATTGCTATGGACATACAATAAGCAATAGACATTTAATTTCCTATCTTTACAAAGTAGATGTGCATGCATTTATTTTTGTATATATGTATTTATAATTATCTATCTATATATTATAAATATACACAAAGAGAGTATTTCCAAAATCTTCTAATTTAGCCCAGAGAATTATAGAGCTGTCAAATTTTTCAGTTTCTTTTTTTATACATATATATATTCCTATAGTTGACAATTTTATGCATTGGACATTAAATTAATGTAAATAAAAACTATAAAAATGAAGCCCCCCCCCCAGAATAACTAAATGATTACAGAAATAGCCAAATGTGTGTGAGGTTTCCCCATCCAATTTTTGGATTACCTCACATTTATGAACTTTGTCTCTTTTTTTTGTTTGTTTACATTCAAGATACCTTAATTTCATTTTCACTTGAAGGGTTCTCTGGGCTATCTAAAGCTCTTGAGTTATGAGATTTTCATGTCAACAGAAATGTAATTACCACAGAGAAAGGAATCCCCATAACTCACTGAGAATAAATTTCTAAACAGCCATATCCTTGTAAATGCACTTTTCCTTTGAGCCAAAAGGAATAATTTTAATGAATCTTTGTCTCTCCAATTAACATCCTCATGGTGCATTATGTTGAATCTTATTTTCTCTCATGTGTAGTTTTGTTTAATTAGACCACATTTAGAATTTTATTTTAAGTATTACAAATATTTTACTTCAGATGTCATTGTTTATTTTATATATTACAAAAACATCAAACACAGAGTTGTCAATTAGGATGCCTCTCTTAGTCCCAGAGATGGCAGGAGTTACTTTTTTTTCCCTTTGTGAATAGTTTTACATTATTTAATAATGATGACATCATTTAGTAATTCTGACACTCCGATTTCTTGTTAGCAAAAAAGAAGAGCTATTATCAGAGTTCTTCCATATTACATACATATCATCAATGTTATATATATTTCAAAGAAAACAAAGTGGGCATTTGAATGACTACATAAGAAGATGGAAACTTAGAATTAGATTTGAATTTCTTAAAATATACAAATGACAGTTTTCTATCTAGATGAATTTCAGCTAAAAAAAATAGGTAAGTATTTATAAGGAATTTTGCAAATCTAATAGAAAATTGTAATTAGGAAAGGAAAAAAAGAAGAGAAAATTTGTATATTTTTTTTTAGACCAAAATAGATGCCAAAGAGAAAAAAAAAAAAGAACACCAACAATACACAGAAATTCACAGCTCAAAACTTAAAAATGACATCAGCAATAACCATGAATTTCTTTGAGTATTTTCAAAAAGTGAGGGAAATGACTCTGATATTCATGTGCTCATTACCATAGTTGTATCAAACATTTACTACCTAGAGTAAAGAGGCTTATCAGAACTAAGAATACATTCCACTACTTTCACATTTGCATGACATGTATATGACAATCAAGCTGTAATACTGCAACATAAATAACTGGCATATAGAGCTGAAATGACAATATTCAAAAAGAAAATTGTATACATATGCAAATGCATATATATACACATATGTGCACATATAAGCATGAATATATATGTATATGTAAACACATATACACATGTGTGTATACAAGAACCAAAAAAGTGACTTATGTGAGGGGAAGGAGGAATGAGTTTTGTTCTGTACAATTCTACATTGAGAAGATTTATACATTTTTGTAAATTTAAGGATAAGAAGAGAAACAGAAAACCTTTTGGGTGAAGATCAGTAAAGGTAAAGGAATGGTCATATATTATTGAAACAAACTAAAGACTACTTGGAGAAAGAAGGGATGTTCTAAATGTTTCCAAAATAAATCATAAGTCTGATACAGTTCCATGATATGCTAGTGATGGGCAACTTCATTTATTGAGACATCAATAGCTGAAGTTTATTCTCTGCCCAAAGCATAATTATCTAATGCCTTGATTAACAATTACATAATTCTTCAAAAGTTGTAAGAATCAGCATCCATACTTGCTTTTCAACAATAGCGGGGATTGCTCTTTGGAGGAGAAATGAGAAGCAAAGGGAACAGTGATCTCATTTGCCCTTATTGGCCTTTTTTGGACATTATTCAGTGGCTCATCCTGATTCTTTTTATACTTTACCTAGTGACTTCAGCATTGATTTTTAAATAGTTAAATAACAAATCAATTCATTCCTACTTCTGTGATTGTTCTTAGTGTTTATTATCTACTAAAACTATGAAGTGCAACTCCATTTTTAAAAGTCTTTTTTAACAAATAGAAGAAACACATGGTTTATTACTGTCCCTTTTGTTTATGTGTTAATAGTTTTCTTGGAAGAATTATCATTTAAAATTCCATAAGTTTGCATTCTAAATGTTCACATTTTTATTACCTTAAAGCTTTTGAAAAAGCCTGTGTTTCACCCATTCTAAGACAAAACAGCTTTTGTCAAGGTAATTCTCAGTATTTGAGCAAAATGTTTAGTCTAAATCACTGTTATTTCCTAACATTAATGACCACATGACCACTTTGTGTTAATTATGAGGAACTGCACATCCTAAGTTTTCCTACAGACTATTCATGCCTCCACCTGAGGACACTGAGGATACTAAATATGTGCCAAAAATGTTTCCCAAACATCATTCATAAAACAGGAAAAATTAAAAAAAATGCCTCTATGTATGTACTTTGACTTATTGATATTCTTAAAAGTTCATGAATGTGTGAAATGGTTTTAAAATGAGCTTAAAATATGAAGTTATATTAGAAGCAAATCTTTGAGTGTGTGTGTGTGTGTGTGTGTGTGTGTGTGTGTGTGTATAAACAAGATCAATTTTGCCCCAATCACCTGGCTGCTAATCATTCATTCTTATACTCTTACCCTAATATAAGCTCTTATATCATAAAAGTTTAAAATGGAGAAGATGTGAGTCAATCACAATTATATCTTAGATTTTATAGGGATGAAGGTGGGAGATAAAACTCAAAGGAAGGAAAAGGCTCTCTGATTCAAAGACTAGAGTGGAGTGAGAAAGGGGACATTTGGCAGGAAAGTAAGTCAAATTGCCTCACTACAGAGCAGGAATCAGTAAGATCATGGCCCAACTTCTGTTATAGCCTAATAAACAACAGTAACAAAATAATATAGCCTAATAAACAAGCGATCAAGTCAGGACTCAGTAAGTTATTATGTAAAGAGCCTAAGAGGAATATGCTCTAAAGAAGTTATTCATTCTTTGTTTAGCTATCTGCAAAAGGCCTGAAGCCAGTTTGGCTTTACAATTCTGTAAGAGCAACAGGAAGAGACATAATAGCTCTTTTGGCTCTGCCCAAGAGAAATGAAAGATCCAGTGCTCAGCAATCCAAAAGGAACATGAGGGTTCCATGAAGCTTAAAACTACCACAAACCACTATTTGCATTTGGGAACTACTAATGCTTTAGCAGAATATGAAAATATTTCCCCAGTTATGAACATAGAAGAAAAATGAAACAAGGGCAGTACCAGCATAAGTGAACAAGTGGCTTTTAAAGCTTTTTGGGCATAGTTCCAAATTGGTCTCCAGAATGGTTGGCTCAATTAACAATTATATCAACAGTGTCTTAGTGTTCAAAATTTCCCTCCAACATATATCATTTTCCTGGTGCTTCATATCAGCCAATTTGCTAAGCCTGAGGTGGTACTTCAAATTTGTTTTAATTTGTATTTCTCTAATCTATAGTGAATTAGAGCATTTTAAAAATATTACTATAAATAGCTTTGATTTCTTCATCTTAAAACTGTCATTAGACATTCTCTCTCTCACCGCATATATAACATATATATATACGCACACACATACACATATACATATATGTCTGAATTTATTATATATATATACATATATATAATAAATTCAGACTTTATCAAAAGCACTTTCTTAAAAAATGTTTTTCCAGTTTTAAGCTTCCTTTCTAATGTTCATTGCATTAATTTTGTTTGTGTAAAACTTTTGTTTTAAATAAATATAATCAAAATTATCTATTTTACATTGGGTCAATTGGACCAGAAAGGGTCTCTAAGAACCTGTGAGTGGCCAGAGCAGAACAAAGCAAGCTAGAGATAGGAAAGTTAAGAATCAAACAGAAATTTAATTTTAGAATTTAGAATAAGGTATAAGGAAAACCATAGCTCTTTTAAGAAGGATAATTTTTTGTTTGTGGCAGGGGTAGCATTTCTAAATGACAAAAAGACCACACCCTCTATAGTCATTTTTAGGTCTTTTTTTTTTTTTTTTAGAGTTAATTTTCCAGAATTGGAAGCACACTTCTTGAAAGGATTTTTTTTAAATTTTTATTTTTTAAAGTTATTTTATTATTATTTTTAATAGCTTTTTATTTACAAGTTATTTGCATGGGTAATTTTATAGCATTGACAATTGCTAAACCTTTTGTTCCAATTTTTCCCCTCCTTTCCCCCACTCCCTCCCTTAGATGGCAGGATGACCAATACATGTTAAATATGTTAAAGTATAAATTAAATACAAAATAAGTATATATGTCCAAACTGTTATTTTGCTGTACAAAAAGAATCAGACTCTGAAATAGTATACAATTAGCCTGTGAAGGAAATCAAAAATGTAGATGGACAAAAATAGAGGGACTGGGAATTCTATGTAATAGTTCTTAGTCATCTCCCAGAGTTCTTTTGCTGGGTATAGCTGGTTCAGTTCATTACTGCTCCATTGGAACTGATTTGGTTCATCTCATTGCTGAGGATGGCCAGGTCCATCAGAATTGATCATCATGTAGTATTGTTGTTGAAGTATATAATGATCTCCTCGTCCTGCTCATTTCACTCAACATCAGTTCATGTAAGTCTCTCCAGGCCTTTCTGAAATCATCCTGCTGGTCATTTCTTACCAAACAATAATATTTCATAATATTTTTAGATCTTGAATAAATAGTTACAATGGTTGGCATTTTGGGAATGACAAAATGGGCATTTTTGAGTTCTGTGGGAACAGTCTCTGACTAATCAGAATTGTTAAGAACTTATCTCAAGTATTTAAGGTCCCTGAACCTTATACTCATTCAGTGGGGCACAGAACCAGAGTTATCATAGAGTGAACAGGAATCTAGTACCTGGTTCGGTTCACTTTATGGTTACACACTGGAGGATTGTTCAGAATGCCAGGAGATGTGATTAATTGCTTTTTTGCTGCAGCATGTTATCTACTTCTGGCCCTCAGATGCCTGGGAAATAGAGAAACTCCACTAAATCTAAATCACTGCGCATATCATATAAAACATAACACATATGGCAGCATTTGCCAAAAAGCTGAGTTCAAAGGATTGTTGTTATACAGCACAACCTGCTTCCTGCCCTTAGGTCTGGAAAACAAAGTATCTCCTAAAATCTTTACAATCTCATAATGTTTTCTACCTTATATTTAGTCATAAATATTTCCCTTTTCATTAGATCTGACATGTTAATTATTCCTTATTCTCCTCACATGTTGTTAGTATCATACTTTATATATATAATAATTTTGAATTTGTCTTGATAAAGGATGCAATATGCTTTCTATATCTAGTTTTTTCATACTCCTGATTCAAATTTTATTTTAATTTCATCAGTAATTATAATATTCTTACAAGGAACCAAGAAGATCAATAACTTTTTGAAAAACCGATGGGCATATCAATAGGTAATATTTATGATGAAATGTAACAATTGTATATGGATAGATTTAACCTTGGAATCAGAGAAACCTGGATTCAATTTCTACTTCTAGTACAAATAGGCTAAGTAATCCTGAGTAAGTCACTTAGCTTCTCAGAATCACTACCACCTCTACTCCCTTTCAATTGTCTAAGAAATTAGGGTTGAGATGAAGTTTTGACTTGCATTTGTACAGGAAAACTCATT
This sequence comes from Antechinus flavipes, assembly GCF_016432865.1. Lineage (NCBI taxonomy): Eukaryota > Metazoa > Chordata > Mammalia > Dasyuromorphia > Dasyuridae > Antechinus > Antechinus flavipes. The sequence continues at coordinate 48,160,698 of NC_067403.1, forward strand.
ATGAGCTCACATGAGTTACAGGTATAACTTTTTAAAATGTTTATTATGAGACATTGTATTATAAAACATGGATAAAAAACATCCAGAGATAGTAATGAGTAAGCCCGTTTTGCCTGTGTATCTTTTCATGCATTCCTTAATCATAGGTGGAATTTTTGGAGACCATCACCTCCAAGTCAGGGCTGCCCAAATTTCTATGACATTGGTTATGGTTTGTTATTGTTGTTAAATAAAGATTGGCCTCCTATAATTCCTCTCTTCTCAATTGTTGTAAGCAGAAACAGTCTTTGCTTTATTACTTATTAGAGTGATTACAAAAGAGCAAACTTAAAATATAGTTGAAATTAATGCTTATATTCTTTTTAAGTTGCTGAACTTTTTATCACTATCCTAATGAGCTATTATTCTCTTTTTTTTCTTCCCTTCTTATTCTTCCTATTTTTTTATTTCTCCTCTTTCTATTCTTTTCCTGTATGCCCAACCAAATACAACATATGATAACTATATGACACTGACACATCAGCTAATTAATTACCTTTTCTATAAAAGAGATAATACAATAATGATGTTTACAAGAGATGTTCTCAAGACCCCTTTCAATTTGAAATTCTATATTTCAATGATTCTTTCTTACAGTTTTTTTTTAAATATGAAATAGCTATATTGTTAAGTAAATAGGCATTTGTGACCTGTTTAAGTGAGGATTTTTAACAAATACAACAAATGCAACAAATAACAAGTAATCCAGTTATAGATGATCCCACCATCATAACTGTATAAATGTATAAATCATCTACTACTAAGGAAAAAAGGAGTATAGTAGAACTAAGAACATATCTTCCTACTATTCCTATTTCCTACTACCGTAGGTCACACTGAAATTCTAATAGTATATAAAAAGATAAATTAGCAATTTACCTCCCCCATATTTTCTAGTCTAATGACAATGTCTTCTTGCAAACAATATAATATAAGCCAATTATTCATATATGGTATTCATATTCAACAATGATTTAAATAACAAAGCATACATGATAATGACAGGCAAAATGTTTTAATTTGGAGTTACTTTACATATATTACTAAATTTTATTTTTTTCACTCTGATTTCTGTTCCATATTATTAAGCACTTATCTCACTACTTTCCTACAGAGGATCAGTACTGAGAAAAGAAGCATACACAATGAAGTTTGGCAGAGTGATTGAGAAGATATAAGCAATGATATTTAACATATTTGATACTCCTAAAGTCATACCTGAAGATTAAAGATTCTTAAAATACATTATGATAAATTGGTGATGTTTACAACAGATTTTATAGGTGGAATCTGTGAAATAAATGGATGATTTCAGGGTTATTCATTTAAAATGCATCAGTAGAAGGTCTCAGTGAAAATAAATGATCATTTTACCAAATAAAAGAAAAAAAAATATCCTGGGGAAGGAAAATAGTGAATCTTATTCTATGACTACCAAAACACAAATGAAAATAAGGAAAATGAGTTCAAATTTTGATTTCTCATATTATTTTTGAAGTGTCAATTAAATTCATATGTACTGGAAAGTCTTGCTCATAAATGTAAAGATGATTGTAGTAACAATTCAGTTTTTACCTATACAAATACATGAAAATTTTTTTCAGAAATCTAAAGTAAAATTATTTTAAGTGACATATAAATGCATGGCATAAAATATAAAGAGATAGCTGTTACAATATTAAATTCAAGTATGGGGGAAAAAAAAAACTCTTTAAAAATTTTCATTCAGGGGAAGCTAGGTGGTGTAATTGGATAGAGCACCAGCCTGAAGTCAGGAAGACCTGAGTTCAAATTTGACCTTAAAGACACTTAACATTTCTTAGCTGTGTGACACTGGGCAAGTCACTTAACCCCAATTGCCTCAAGGGGAAAAAAGTTTCATTCAAATCATTGTACTTTTTTTGATGTAGTATTGGAAAACACATTTCTCTGTCATTTTCAATGATAAAATTAACTTAAATCATCTATGATCCAAATAAGCAAACATACCACATATAAAGACATCATTATCTCTTTGTCTTTGCCTCCATTCCTCCTTCTTTCTTTTCTTCCTTCCTCCCTTCCTTTCTCCTTCCCTCCCTCTCTTTCTTTGTTCTTTATCACGTTTTATACACAACTACTTTAAAGATACCTAAATTTATGATCCTATGATTCATAAAAATAGTATATGACCCACATGGGCAGCATTAGGACAGAGATCCTGTGATCATTAAAATCAATTATAAAATGATTCAAGAAAAAACTATCAATCTCTAACTACATCTAACTAGTTAGCTAGCATCTTACTATCTACTTCTATAGATACAAACCTTGACAATTTCTTTGTAATACTAAGTACCCTTTATAGTAGAGATTCTCAAAGTTGTTGGTGTTGTTTTAAATTTCATGGACATCTTTGGAAATCTAATGAAACCTCACACCAAAAAAGGAAAAAAAAAGTTTTTAAATGCATAAAATAAACTATATACAATTGTGAGGGAAATTAATTTTATTGAAATAAAGATATAAATCCATCCATTTACTCAAATGGAGTCCATGAATCTCATGCTGAGGACTGCTATTGGAGAGGATGTTTTTGAATCTAAAATAAGAAATCTTGACTTATGACAAATAGCCTGTGAAAACCTTCTCCTTTAACATCACCAAAGGATGAAAAGGAATCTTTGCTTCTTTTTTTTTCTTTGTTGCTGTTTATTATGGAAGCAAAACAAATGCTTCAAAATTAGGATCTATGATTTATCAGTAATAGCAATGGTTTTTGTTATCTTTTTAAAATTATTATTTCTTATGATACGGTAGCTACCTACCAGTGGCTGCGGGAGGTCTAACTCAAACCTGTAGAATGGATCTCTTCATGAAAGAGGATGAAAATGATACAAGGAGACTGAGAGGCAGTTGCTGTTCTTTGAGCTCTCCACTGAGAAGCAGTTGTGTTGCCTAACCTCTCTCCTCTTTCCTCTATCTCCAATTTATTTCATTCCCAGTCCACAAGCAACACTTTTGTTAATAAAGGCTGCATTGCAATTCCTTCAGCTGTTATGATCCACAGCTGTGGAGGCTCTCGGAGAATTGACCTGCTCCTTCACTTAGTCATGGTCCTTAACAGTTATTATTACTATTTACTTGTGTTGAGTACAGCTTTGCAATAAGTTAGCTAAAACTAATTTACATCAGTTACTTTTTAGTACCTAATATGAGACCATGCTAGAAACAAAATTAAAAAAAAATAATAAGATCAGAGTTGAAGTAAACTTATAAGCATATCATACAGAAAGGTAGCATTTTCAATATTAAAAAAAAAAAAGTTTTTAAATGCATAAAATAAACTATATACAATTGTGAGGGAAATTAATTTTATTGAAATAAAGATATAAATCCATCCATTTACTCAAATGGAGTCCATGAATCTCATGCTGAGGACTGCTATTGGAGAGGATGTTTTTGAATCTAAAATAAGAAATCTTGACTTATGACAAATAGCCTGTGAAAACCTTCTCCTTTAACATCACCAAAGGATGAAAAGGAATCTTTGTTTCTTTTTTTTTCTTTGTTGCTGTTTATTATGGAAGCAAAACAAATGCTTCAAAATTAGGATCTATGATTTATCAGTAATAGCAATGGTTTTTGTTATCTTTTTTAAATTATTATTTCTTATGATACAGTAGCTACCTACCAGTGGCTGCGGGAGGTCTAACTCAAACCTGTAGAATGGATCTCTTCATGAAAGAGGATGAAAATGATACAAGGAGACTGAGAGGCAGTTGCTGTTCTTTGACCTCTCCACTGAGAAGCAGTTGTGTTGCCTAACCTCTCTCCTCTTTCCTCTATCTCCAATTTATTTCATTCCCAGTCCACAAGCAACACTTTTGTTAATAAAGGCTGCATTGCAATTCCTTCAGCTGTTATGATCCACAGCTGTGGAGGCTCTCGGAGAATTGACCTGCTCCTTCACTTAGTCATGGTCCTTAACAGTTATTATTACTATTCACTTGTGTTGAGTACAGCTTTGCAATAAGTTAGCTAAAACTAATTTACATCAGTTACTTTTTAGTACCTAATATGAGACCATGCTAGAAACAAAATTAAAAAAAAAAAAAGTTTTTAAATGCATAAAATAAACTATATACAATTGTGAGGGAAATTAATTTTATTGAAATAAAGATATAAATCCATCCATTTACTCAAATGGAGTCCATGAATCTCATGCTGAGGACTGCTATTGGAGAGGATGTTTTTGAATCTAAAATAAGAAATCTTGACTTATGACAAATAGCCTGTGAAAACCTTCTCCTTTAACATCACCAAAGGATGAAAAGGAATCTTTGTTTCTTTTTTTTTTTTTTTGCACTTTCCTCTTTTCCATTAGTCTATTTACTACCCCAGAAAGGTACTCTCAGGAAGAGTAAAAGTTTGGCATGAAGCTGATGATGAAATGCAATCTCTAAGGATCTAGAACTGAAGATGACAAGTTGGAAGCTAGAGAACTATGGAATTTGGCTCTTGGAAATGGGAAGCTAAATATGAATCTCCAGGGAATCCTGATAGGTGATGATAAGGATGTGAGTTAAAAACAATAAATAAATAAATAAAGGTAATTGCAAAAAAACAAAAACAAAAACACTTTTAAAAAACATATTTTTGGTAGATTTCACAATATATTTAAATAGTTATAGAATAAATATAATTACTAAAATAACATTTAAAATATGGACATTATTTTGACAAGGTATTAAGAAGAATTTCATATACAAAAATATGGCATCAGAAGCCAGATCAAAAAAGTAATATTATCCATTTACCGGAAAGCATAAATTATCTTCTTAAATGCAAACTTTTATTTAAAAAGTAGGCATTATTCAGAAGTATAATAGTCAAAGCCACAAATAGGATGAAATAATAGGAACTTTGTCATAGAATGATGAATTTATAGAAAGCCCAGTTCAATGGGCATTGACAACACATCATGGCTAAGAGAGAGATTCATTAGTAACTGTTGGTAGGAAGGGGAAGAGGTTGGAGCCAAAGTTGGCAGACAAAAAGGCAAAAACTTGCCTGAATTCCCTCCAAAATCTCTCCAAACCCTTTAAATACAATTTCTGAATTAGCACAACCCACAAAAGGAGGAGGTAAAATAATTTTCTAGGCAAAAACTACTTAAGGTCTGTTGTACCTAAGTGAGAGTGGAGCACAAACCACTGCAGGTCATACCAGCACAGATACAGCCTAGAAAAAGTCCCAAGCCCAGAAAACTAAGAATAGGCTTTGGGAAGCACTGAATCAGCAACAACAGCAGCTGCTTCCAGAGCTCTCAGCCCACAGACCAAAAGCGATGAAACAGCTGGTCAAAAGGAAATTATAAAGTTTTCAATTTAAATACAGTAGATAAGTCCTTCAATAATATTAGGTAGACATGCACACCTTCTTTGGAATAGCCTGAATATTATGGACATGGATAAATACAGGAATTTAATGTTAAGAAATTTAAAGTGTGAACCAATATGAGTGAATCAATGGCCCATGAAATTTAATTATATTTTGGAAAATGTAAATAACAAGCCTACTATTGGAATCTCTCTGGAAATGGACATAATATAAACTATACTATACTATACTATACTATACTATACTATACTATACTATACTATACTATACTATACTATACTATACTATACTATACTATACTATACTATACTATACTATACTATACTATACTATACTATACTATACTATACTATACTATACTATACTATACTATACTATACTATACTATACTATACTATACTATACTATACTATACTATACTATACTATACTATACTATACTATACTATACTATACTATACTATACTATACTATACTATACTATACTATACTATACTATACTATACTATACTATACTATACTATACTATACTATACTATACTATACTATACTATGATAGGCTATATTATATTACAGTATATTAAATTATATTATTACTATATTATGTACCATACTTATACTATACTTTGCTATACTGTATTATAGTATACCAAACTACGCTATTACTGTATATTATATTATGTTATGCTATGCTATGCTATACTGTTGTTATTTTTCAGTCATGTACTTGTCTGCAAGGTTTTCTTGGCAGAGATACTGGAGTGGTTTGACATTTTCTTCTCCACTTCATTTTACAGATAAGAAAACTAAGGCAAGTCTGGGTTAAGTGACTTGCCAAGAGTTACAGAGCAAGTGTCTAAAACTGGATTTGAATTCAAATTTTCCTCCTTTCAAGTGGGATGTTCTATCCATACAAGCTAGCTGTTCCCCACTTTACTATACTAGGCAATATTACAATATAAAATATGAAGACTGCATTAGCACCCTGGATACTTTAGAATCAGCAAAAGTCCTTGATTTATTCTTTGTGGATGTGAACGGAATGGCGATACAAAGTGAGAGGAATTGTGACATGAATTTGGCCAAGAGTGACTCTGGCTTTCTTACTTCACCCCCTCACTCTTGTTACTCCACCTAATCTTCTAAACAACAGATCAAGCTTGCACAGTGTAGTGGGCAGGGCCATTCTTTCTCCAAACATATACTAATAGAATATTGTCCAATTGGTAATTGCTCTTAAATGCACTGACCTTGGTGCATCTGCTCAGAGTTTTCAGCCCATTACAATAAAATACTATAAAATATGATACTATTATAATTTCAGGTTATATATACACATATTATTTATATTTTTCTCCTGCATAGAACATAATAAAATATGTTTTAAAGCCATTACAGAGGAAATATGTGGATTCCAGTTATAATTAACATGAGGAATAAACTCTATAATATCTAATTACATATTTTTGTTTCTCTCTTGAAGGGAAATTTTTAAATGTTTCGATGAAGGTGTTTTCATTAATTGTATTTTATTTATAATGGGTCCCCTCAATATGTTTTGAAATATTATAATAATATATTATACTTCAAATAATTATTTTAAATTCTGTAAGTCTTTTAAAATGCATAATTAATTATTTTTTGCCCTTTCATTCGGGCATTGTTTTATTTCATTCAAATAAACCATCAAGTTTTAGTGTTTAAAGCATTCTGCAAATGTTAAAAGAACAAGTCAGAAATTATCTGCTATCTTATATCAGCCTTCTGGGCATAAAATAATTACCCAGAAATTTTCTCTTTAGCTTATCCTGATGGAGACAACTATGGAAAGTAACACCTGGATCTTTGAAAGAAAAAAATAATTGATAGCTGATTCCTACTGTGCCAAACAATGGCAGGAGCATTACATACTACTCCCTGAAAAAGTACAGACAAGGAAGAAAAAAAAAAAACTTCTGTTACTCTGACATCCCTGTTTTCAACTTTTAAGGTCAAATAGAATTATGGGCAGTAATTTCAAGTTATTGCTCCTGGAGACACCTCATAGATAGTATATTAAATGAGATGTTCACTTCAAAGGTAAAATACATACTTCAGTTGCAGCTGGGAACCACTTGTAATGTCAGTGCAGGTGAGGAGCCAATATTAATCTTTCAGGAAAGTGGATGTTAAGATGGATGGAAATGATCATTACCATGATTAGCTAAAACTTTGATTCATTGGGAGAGGTTAATACTATTAGTATAGACATATATATGTATACATACATACACACACACACGTGTGTGTGTGTGTGTGTGTTTTCCTTTCATCAAGTTACAGATTCTGTGCATCATAGATAGACAGCACTTCATAAAGATCACATTCAATTAGAAGGTCTGTGAAATGGTAATGGATTGTTACAGGATAAAGATGGCGGGGAGATGGTGAAAAAGAATTATTAGTGCTATTTAGTTTTACCCACATTTTTGTTCAGTAGTATGCTTCTATTTAACACAGTGTGAGTCGTTTGGTTTGTGATTTTTTTTTTTTGCACTTTCCTCTTCTCCATTAGTCTATTTACTACCCCAGAAAGGTACTCTCAGGAAGAGTAAAAGTTTGGCATGAAGCTGATGATGAAATGCAATCTCTAAGGATCTAGAACTGAAGATGACAAGTTGGAAGCTAGAGAACTATGGAATTTGGCTCTTGGAAATGGGAAGCTAAATATGAATCTCCAGGGAATCCTGATAGGTGATGATAAGGATGTGAGTTAAAAACAATAAATAAATAAATAAAGGTAATTGCAAAAAACAAAAACAAAAACACTTTTAAAAACATATTTTTGGTAGATTTCACAATATATTTAAATAGTTATAGAATAAATATAATTACTAAAATAACATTTAAAATATGGACATTATTTTGACAAGGTATTAAGAAGAATTTCATATACAAAAATATGGCATCAGAAGCCAGATCAAAAAAGTAATATTATCCATTTACCGGAAAGCATAAATGATCTTCTTAAATGCAAACTTTTATTTAAAAAGTAGGTATTATTCAGAAGTATAATAGTCAAAGCCACAAATAGGATGAAATAATAGGAACTTTGTCATAGAATGATGAATTTATAGAAAGCCCAGTTCAATGGGCATTGACAACAGTTCATCATGGCTAAGAGAGAGATTCATTAGTAACTGTTGGTAGGAAGGGGAAGAGGTTGGAGCCAAAGTTGGCAGACAAAAAGGCAAAAACTTGCCTGAATTCCCTCCAAAATCTCTCCAAACCCTTTAAATACAATTTCTGAATTAGCACAACCCACAAAAGGAGGAGGTAAAATAATTTTCTAGGCAAAAACTACTTAAGGTCTGTTGTACCTAAGTGAGAGTGGAGCACAAACCACTGCAGGTCATAGATACAGCCTAGAAAAAGTCCCAAGCCCAGAAAACTAAGAATAGGCTTTGGGAAGCACTGAATCAGCAACAACAGCAGCTGCTTCCAGAGCTCTCAGCCCACAGACCAAAAGCGATGAAACAGCTGGTCAAAAGGAAATTATAAAGTTTTCAATTTAAATACAGTAGATAAGTCCTTCAATAATATTAGGTAGACATGCACACCTTCTTTGGAATAGCCTGAATATTATGGACATGGATAAATACAGGAATTTAATGTTAAGAAATTTAAAGTGTGAACCAATATGAGTGAATCAATGGCCCATGAAATTTAATTATATTTTGGAAAATGTAAATAACAAGCCTACTATTGGAATCTCTCTGGAAATGGACATAATATAAACTATACTATACTATACTATACTATATACTATAGTATGTTATGCTTTGCTACATTCTAGTGTACTAAACTATACTATTACTACACTATATGCTATATACTATGCCAGTCTATACTTTATTACAATATGCTAACCTCTGACTATACTATACTATGTTATAGTATGCTATGCTTTGTTATACTATATTTCATAATACTAAACTATACTGTTACTATTACTACACTAATACTATATTATTTGACTTTATTATATTATGCAAAATTATTCTACTACTATTACCATACTATATTATACTATGCTATGCTTTGCTATACTATATCATACTATACTAAACTATGCTATTACTATATACTATACTATGATAGGCTATATTATATTACAGTATATTAAATTATATTATTACTATATTATGTAACATACTTATACTATACTTTGCTATACTGTATTATAGTATACCAAACTACGCTATTACTGTATATTATATTATGTTATGCTATGCTATGCTATACTGTTGTTATTTTTCAGTCATGTACTTGTCTGCAAGGTTTTCTTGGTCTGGAGTTGTTTGACATTTTCTTCTCCACTTCATTTTACAGATAAGAAAACTAAGGCAAGTCTGGGTTAAGTGACTTGCCAAGAGTTACAGAGCAAGTGTCTAAAACTGGATTTGAATTCAAATTTTCCTCCTTTCAAGTGGGATGTTCTATCCATACAAGCTAGCTGTTCCCCACTTTACTATACTAGGCAATATTACAATATAAAATATGAAGACTGCATTAGCACCCTGGATACTTTAGAATCAGCAAAAGTCCTTGATTTATTCTTTGTGGATGTGAACGGAATGGCGATACAAAGTGAGAGGAATTGTGACATGAATTTGGCCAAGAGTGACTCTGGCTTTCTTACTTCACCCCCTCACTCTTGTTACTCCACCTAATCTTCTAAACAACAGATCAAGCTTGCACAGTGTAGTGGGCAGGGCCATTCTTTCTCCAAACATATACTAATAGAATATTGTCCAATTGGTAATTGCTCTTAAATGCACTGACCTTGGTGCATCTGCTCAGAGTTTTCAGCCCATTACAATAAAATACTATAAAATATGATACTATTATAATTTCAGGTTATATTTGCAAAAGTATTTATTAGGTACTATGTATTTTTTCATAATAATCATCAATATTGTTTATGACATTTCAGCAATATAGATGGGCACATTATATCTTTATATTCTAAATATATAATATAGAAAAAAAACACACTAGATATTAAGTAGTAAGATTTCTTTTCTAAAAGCAAATTTTCCCTGTTAACCTAACTGATAATCTAAAATTACTTGGAATATTACAAGCTTTTCACTTAATTTCAAGTAGTATAGTATAGTATAGGATTCAGTTTATTATAGTATGGTGTATAATGTATTTAGCCACCTGCTGAAAAGATAAAATTTCCTCTACTACCCAGGCAGATGATCAGTAGCATAAAGTCTCCCAACGTTGTCGATCCTTCTTGGATGATTAAACAGGAAAGCAAGATATTAGAGGATGCCTTCATTTATTCTCACATTAAATACTTAACATGAATGGAAAATCTAATAGCCTCAGCCAAATAAAATATTATTAACATAATAAGGAACAGGAATTTTTCAAAAATAAAAATAACATTGATGGAAACTCAAACCAGCTTGCTCTCCCCTAAAACCAAAATTCCTTAATTTATTCTGAGGTCATTTCACCAAATCTCCCCTAACTTGTTTCTTAAAATCTTCTCAGACTTTGTCCTTCATTTTTTTTTCCAGCTCTTCCCTGACTTTGTTCTTATCCATGAAGTATCTGAGTCCTCCTTGATCTTATGCTTCAAATATTCTTCCCTACTCCTCCCTGATTTTGTCCTTCAACCGTTCTCCTTTCTGATCTTATCTTTCAAGTAAAACATCTCCCCAACTGTTATTCAAATATCCCTTCTATCTCCAACTTTGTTGGTTTCTCTTTCTCCTTCCCTTCTGCTTACAAAAATGTCCCCTTCCCAAAATATGGCACATATATGAATTTTGTCTAAGATCTTTAAGTAACTTTTTGGCAGGAAGAACAGCTCATTGTAATTCTTCATAATCTTTGTGCCTCATCTTTGTTCTCTTGAACTTGCCACATAGCCATATCAGCACTATCTCCTCCCTCCTATCCCAACATAAATTACTCAGCTGGTAATATAGCTGAAATACCACAAGGTGGGAAGAAACACCACATTGAGTATAGTCATTGCATTATTGCAATAGCAAATTTAGACTCATTGTATGACATAAGTGATAATATATGGGTTTTGTGAGAATTTAGGGGAAATCAACATACTTTATAAAGATCTCTCTATCTCACATATTTCAAATAATGGAACCTTTCTATTAGCCACGACTGCTCCCAATCCTTAATCAATACAAATTAAATAATCAATTCATAATAGGTGTAGCTCTGAACGAACTTCCCTGAAATAAAAAAAGCACATGGAAAGATTTCTTTTGTAACTAATATGACTAAAACATTCATTCTAAAGGTGATAAAACTTTAATGGTGTTTGTATCTCTCTAAGTAGATATAGAACTGTTTTTCATACTTAAGGAATAGTAATCGTTCAACCTAGAAGAAATAGGACATTAAGTCTAAAGTGGGAATAATAAAAAAATAATTAACAAAGAATATGTGCAGAAATGGGGAAATGGGGTTGTTATATTTGAATGAGATGAGGTGAGATCTTTCAAGACAGTTGTGAAAATCGAGTAAAGCTTCATCTACTTCAGAGTTTGAGTAGGCCTGAAGGACTTTGAAGATTGAGTCAAGGGCATATTTAAGTCATCTCCTGCTATCTTCTCATGACATCATTTTCTCCCTATTTCAGTCAAATATGGGCAACTATGTACTTATTGGTTAAGTTCAATTTCTTGGGTAGTTCCTTGCATTTCGAATGTAAGAACCTCAGCCAATGAGGATGAGGGTCAGTGGTGGGACGGGGTATTTGCATTAGGGATTAAAAGTGTTAACCCTGCCCCAGAAGGTGCTTCCTCCCTTTGATTGTCTGCTCCACTAGTGGGATGCCCTTCTAGTGAGAATGTATAATAAACTTTGCTTTTCTTCTAGAGATCTCTCCAGCTTTTTTTATTAAATGGTGACCCCTCACGATTTCTGAACCACACATACTGGAAAGATCAAAAATATTGGATGTGATTGAACTTTTAGATTTAAGTAGCAACTCTATTCTCTGGGCATGTGCCTTTAGGGAAAACCCTTTAATTATTAAAGTCTCCATTTTGTCGTATGTAAATTGAGAGTAATATTTGCTCTCATATATTCTCCTACTACTCAGAAGTAGTACAGTTTAGAAGATTGAGAGATAACATCAAAGCCAGGATAACCTAAATGTTAAGTCTTTTTTACATATACAGGCTGCATAATCATGGCAAATCATTTAAATTAAAAGTAGAGTTTTCCACATACTGTAATTCCCAGGAACCATAAAATTACAGATTCAGTCCCTATCCACAATATTTATCTTACCAAATTCAGAAGTTTGGTTCAAACTTGTGTTATTATTGGTCTATAGAAATCATAATGTGTTCTTTGCATTGATACATATCAGTTACTCTTCGGTGTTTTATAATCCAAATGAGTAAACCTGGGGAAATAAGATGTTGTGATTTTCTATGGTTGAATAGTTCATCAGAAATAGTATTTAAACATAATTTGTCCCAACTCCAAAGCTTACTACCTCTCCAGTGAAGTCTCTTACCTTAGGGTTGATCAGAATTGGAAAAGCTTTGTGAATTGTAAAGTGCCGCATAAATATTAACTATTATTATCACAGATTTGGAAGACATACATCACCTTAAAGAGGAACTTCACTTGAGCCCTGAGGATAGCTTTGTCCTTACAGATCCTAATCAGAGTATAAAGAAGAAGGAGATATATTATAGCACCAAAACTTAAAGATTGCTGATTTTTCTGACTATAATTACTGCTCAGGAAAGGTCTTCGAAGGAACCATATTACTTTCAAAGGAAGTGCAATTTAGTTGGTGAAAAGTATATTACTGTACTCTGATGAAGAGGCTTTGAAGTGCAGAGTGGTAATTTTAGTAATTCCTTCAAGACTAAGAAATGTGGGGTTAGAGACAGCTCTATAGTTGCATGATATTTTAGTGTTCTATATGTGTAAGACATAAAAGTGAAGAGGATAGCAAAAATGATGAGGAATAAGCACGTTTTCTGGAATGGAAGGAAATGGCTAGAATATTGACACAGTGCTCTTTCTTTACAAAGTTAACACCATCCAAACTTGAAGCCTGGCAACTGGCAGCAAGAAGAGATAAATGGTTTTAGGGTAAATATTCCAAGTGCAATAGTTTCTAGAGCAAGGAAATATTTTAGAATTAAATGGAAATTGATGAAAAAAAATGATAAGCAGATTGATTTTAGAAACATATGGAAAAACTTGCATTAAAGAATGAAACAGAACCAGGACTATATTATATATAGTAATAGAAATATTGCTCAAAGAACAATCATGAACAACTAAGTTATTCTGATTATTATAAATACCTAAATAAATTACAAATCATCTATTAAAGAAGATGCTATATTCCTCCAGAGAAATAACTGCTATGCTAATGCATAATAGAGTTTTATACACATATACATATGTCTGTGTATGCATATATGATACCTTAGAACTTAAAACATTAAAAAAAAAGAACTTAAAACATTATAAAAAATTTAATTTAGTTAAAAAAAGAATTGGGTGGTAAAGAAATATGCCTATAACTTTCAGGAATATTAAAATGGAAAGAGAGTAGTAGTCAAAGACTTTCTACAACTTACAGGGCATGTATCCCTTGAATGTTTGGGATAGAAAATAACTATACAATTTAATGAAATTTAACTCTAAATAAATGACCATTATGTGCATAATAATTTAAGATTATTAGAGATAAAAAGAAAAATAAAACATAATTACTGCCATCAATAATCTTGCATTCTCTAGATTATGTAAATAAGTACCATATTTATGTAAATTTATGTAAATAAGACCATATGTGTCTGTCTGTATGTATATACACACATATATATGCATATGCATATATACGTTGTCTATATCTATATTCTCATCAATATTTATATCTGTCTCTATCTCTATGTACATACAAGGTAATATCAAGAGGTAGAAAGCACTGAAACTAAAGGAGGATGTGTCATGTGATCTCATGAGTAAGAAGAGTAACTTTAAAATAAAGTTTGGTGTTAGAAGAATTTGGGGTTAGATGTGAGGATTGGATTGAAAATGAATAAAGAACCATGCAGTAACATGATCTAAAAAAAATATTCTTGGAAAAATTTATCTTAGCAGATAAACAGAAACAATTGAATATAGTGAAGAGGAATTTGTTTAATTTTTTTTTTTGAGAAATTGCTGATTTCTGAATGGTAGCTGGCCTTTCTCTATGGATGTCAGTTGAGAAACAACACAAGAAGTTGTTAAAATAATTACTGTTACAATAATCTAACCCATAGGAATAGAAGAAAACAATGTTGAAGGAATAAAGCAGAGATAGTATTGGGTCCCTCTGAACTCTAAAACCCAACAAGAGAAGTACAATGAACAGAAGATATGCTGTCCAGGATCTGGGAGAGACAAGATGCAAATGACACTGACTCATCATAACACTGTATGGATTTAGGAAGAATAAGCTTTTTTTTTCCCCTATTGCAAGAAGAAGGGAAGTCACAAATCAGCCCCATAAACCTGCCATTTATATGAAGCAAGCAGAGTGGAGAGGAAGAAAAGCTCTTAAAATTATTATGAGGATCTAGATACTTATTTGCTTTAGGTTTCAATTTTCTCAACCATTTTGTTCTAAACTTCCCAATTTGGAGACTATTTTCTTAAATAGAGAGAAAATGCAAAATTTCTTCTCCCTACTAAGGAGTTCATTTACTTCTATAAAATGCTTTTCCAACTTACTTTAAAAGATCAATTTTTTCTTGAATTTATCAAAAATGTCAGGTCACTCTTGGCATGAGCATTTCTGAACCCTTACAGGAATTGGCAATATTCTTTAAATAATGGAAAATGTAAAGAAGTGGAATGGAGCCTTCAACAGTTTTAAACTAGAAACAGATGGGCTGCTAATAGGATTCTCTGTCCCTAAATTATCAGAATTTTATATTATACAACAAGATAAATCCACTTGAGAGTAAATAACTTTTAGAATAGGGATTTATAGTCTTCATATTTAAAATGCCTTGAAATAATAAACTCCTATATTATTTTCCTAAATTTCCAGGGAAAGGAATATGTTGTTATTCCATTTAAGTCTCTGTCAATTAAAATTTTAAAAAGTGCTTTCCAAATTTTTGTTATTTTTGTGGGATCAATTTCTAAATTTCTAAATTGGTTCTACCAGGATGAAATAGAATGTGGTATTGTGACTGACAAAAAACTGTGTCATATTGTTGTTAAGGTGATGGTAGTGGCAGTGGTAAGTGGTGTTTGTGTGTATGTGTGTGTGTCTGTGTGTGTGTGTGTATTTGTATTGCGTGTGTGTATGTGTGTTGGCCTTGGTGCATACATAGGGATTTAAAACAATACTAAATTTATGTTCATATTTCTCTGACTGAATCCATTTTTCCTTATTGATATTTCATAAGAATATAAAATGCATTTTAATGAATATAATACCCTCATAATGAAGCAAAACTTAATTTTTCATCATGAATGTTTATGACATACTTATGTCAAATAATAGCAGCTTCCTTTCTGTTCTTTCCTAGATTGTGTTTCACTCTTTCTATTTATTATTTCTACTTTAATTAACCTTAGCTAAAGAATGATCAATTCTCTCCTTCCTTCCTCATTTCATTCATTTTTCTTTTTCTTCCTCCTTCTTTTTCCCTCTTTTTCTTTCTTTCCTCACTTTCTATTCTTTTTCTTTATTATTCTTTCTTTTCTCCCTTTCCTCCTTCCTCCCTTTCCTCCCTCCTTCCCTCCTTCCTCCCTTCCCTCCCTCCCTCCTCCCTTCCCTCCCTCCCTCCCTCCTTCCTTCCTTCCTTCCTTCCTTCCTTCCTTCCTTCCTTCCTTCCTTTCTTTCTTCTTCTTCTCCTCCTCCTTCTTCTTTCTTTCTTTTCTCCCTTTCCTCCTTCCTCCCTTTCCTCCCTCCTTTCCTCCTTCCTCCCTTTCCTCCTTCCTCCCTTTCCTCCCTCCTTCCTTCCTTCCTTCCTTCCTTCCTTTCTTTCTTTCTTTCTTTCTTTCTTTCTCTCTCTCTCTCTCTCTCTCTCTCTCTCTCTCTCTCTCTCTCTCTCCCTTTATCCACAGGTACATGCACACACAAACACACACACAATTATATATATAAGGACCAGTATTTTAACAAAACCTAATCACATGGAAAAGTGAAACCTTAATGGGTAGATAGAGATAGATTTCCCTTCTTTTTGATTCTCCTATAAGGTCCGACTTAGCCATAAATACAAAGGGAGTAGTCTATGCTTGGCATTTTTTTTCTATTTGTGGCATCTTTTCAGAAGCAGGACAATATAGATCACTGTCTTGAAAAGGATAAAATATACAATGGTAATGTATAGCAATTTCACTGGGGATGTTTCTTTTAGGAAAGAGAGTGGCTTGCATCAGAGTCCATGAGTTGGGTTATTTGTTTTTAAAAAATGTTTTGATCATTACATTTTAAAATGTAGCTTCCTTTGTTATCTGCATAATTTATTTTATGACTTTAATAACGTTGTTCTAAGGACTTTATAAGTTTCACAAGACTGACAAAGGAGTTTGTATAATTAAAATTTTAAAAATGATAAAAAGCCCTTTGCCAAGATCATTGGGCCACCATTTCAGTGTCAGATTAATGCAGTCAAATATCATCTAGTGAAATTGAGCCTAAAAAGAATTATCTATTCTGCAAGGGAAAACAAACAAAAAGAAAATATTTTAAAAGTTTACTTGTTTCATAAGTAATCTCTCTTAAATGGGTCTTAGAACTAGGAGATAATCATTCTTTTTATTCTATAAGTATTGAAGAAATTTCTTTTTTTTTTTGCAGTGATTTCACTGGCTGGTTTCTTCTTCTTTGATATATTTTCAACAGATTTTTCTCTGTATGTCAAATATATTTGGAGTATGAACATTTTATAAAAATGATTCCCCAATGATATTGATAAAAATGAGCAAAATCATTAGTTTCCTGATAGTTTGATTTTCTCTCACTGGATGCTTTACTGTCTCTTCTCATTTTAATGGTAAGAAATTAATTCATAGATGATTCAGACTAATTAAATTACAATGCATTTTAGTGCTTGCATGCTGTGATACTTTCGGCAGTCATTTATTAATAACTATATAAACATGAAATGCTACTTTTACTCTAAGTTCAAATATCATTATTGTAAGGGGTATGGATACTTTAATAATTCTTCTAGAATTAGTTATGTCTTATCCAAATCAAGACACTAATTGAGTAGGAAGCTAAAAATTACTCTCAATATTAATGAAATAAATTAAACAGAAAGAAAAATTATAACTTGAAGAAAACTTGAAGCCAAAAATTAGCTTGATATTTGAATATTTCCTACTTTGTGTGTGTGTGTGTGTATGTGTGTGTGTGTGTGTGTGTGTAGATAGGATGTATTCTGGTCATTTCTCATTACTTAATACTAATAACACATGAATTGTTTTCAGTCTCTAAATTCTGGTTTTGGTTTATAATTTTTCTAGGCTTCCTTATAAAACAGTGGGATATAAATAAACCTGGAATGTACCTGTGGTGAAATTTTTATTTTTATTTTTATTTTTAATTGTCATATAGTTTTTGCATTATTTGAAAGCACTTTCTGAGCTTTCTCTCCCTCTTGTTATACCATCCTGTAGAGTCTGGAATTACTTTTGTCTTCTCTCAAGCCACAAAAAAGCAAACAAACAAACAAAAAATTTTCATCCCCCAAGATCTCACTAATGGTATCCTTCATATAGCCAGGAAAAAAAAAATCTACCCATGAGAGTTTTATATAATGCTTATGTTTAATCTCCAATTTACAAATTAATTTGTTCAGTCTGTTTTCAGGCATTTCTCACTCTTTATAATTCTGAGATTTTCTTAGCAAATATTCTGAATTGATTATCGTTTCCTTCTCCAGCTTACTTTATACAGGAGGAACTGAGACAAACTAGGTTAAGGCTCTTGTCCTGCATCACACAACTTGTAAATAATTACTTAATCTCAAAAATTGACATATCTTCCCTTCTTAGTCACTACTTACGAGTCTCCAAGGAATCTTTATTCATTCATTTATTTTTCATTTTTCTTATTAATTGATAAGCAACATATGTTGTATCTTTCTGTTTTTTTATATTACACATTATTTAATAAAGTTATTTTCAAAATATTTTGACATGTTAATTTATTTAAATGGTATATCAGAATCATCTACCCAAAATTGTTTAGATATTTCTCTATTGTTGAACATTTAGTTTCCCTCCATTGTTTGATTAGCAAATAATTCTTCCATAATTGTCTTAGAAAATATATTTTTAAAATAACATTCTTAGGATATATCCCCATAAATATGTTATTAAAAAATACTCTTGCTCCTAAACTATGCTTTATGCCCTGAGGCCAAATTATTTTAGAAATATTATATAAATTAGCTATTTTACCATCATTAAATACATGTAGCTATTTTGTCACAACTCTACTAACATTTTATGTCTTTATTTTGGATTATTTACTCCAAATTAATTAGTGCAATGGAATAATTTGAAGTTGTTTTAATTTTTATCTCTTTGAATTTGAATTTTTATGGTGAATTTTTATTTGAATTATTATGTTTTTCAGTGATTAGTAACCCTTAAGATTTCTTCTTTTGAAAATTGTTTATTACATGTAACAAAGATAAAGGTGTAGGATTCTCTCTAGAAAATTTTCAAGTGAAGATTAAAAAAAGGAAATAGTTTGGGTAGTAATTTAAAAAAAATGAAAGAAAAGCCGTAACTTTTCAGTTTGCAAGGCAAATGATAGCTTAAGTCTCAAGGAGAGATGGAAGAGGGATTAAAATATTGATTTAATTCAAAGACTGTTTTTCAGGCCTGCAGCCGGTTACCCAGGACAAGGAAATCAAACCAAAGGTGTGAGGGATATTTTATTGCTCTGGACTGGCAGAGACATCTACCTTCGAAGAACCACAGTGTCAGGAGCTCCAACCAAGGACAAGTCTGCAGTTCAATTAAAGCCAAAATAGATTAAAAGTTTATAAAACATTGATCAAGAAGGAAAAGATTGAATTTTGTCCTATCCTGGACTCCTGTGAGAATTTTATATTTTGTGGGTGTCTGGCCTTACGTATAATGAGATCCAAGAGGACACAAAACTAAATATTTGGAGAAAAGAGAAATAGCATGTCAGAGATTACAGAATAAGACCAAAAAAAGTTCCCAGCATACGCTCCAGAATTGTGCAGATCCTGATCATAACACAAAATTCCAAAACCAAAGGAATAATAGAGTAATGACTAAACCAAAAAAACAAACAAACAAACAAACAAAAACAAACAAATAAACAAAAGAACTATTAAGGCTGCCCATATCTTAAATAAATACTTAGAGAAAATACCTGGAAGAAACTAATTATTTTGTAAAAGAAGTAAAACCCCACCCAATTAACAGATTTTCTGATATAAACCAACAGAAGCTAAAGTATGCATAACACAAGAAGAAAGGTTAAAGGAAAAAAAAACTAAAAAATGGGAGGAAAAGTAAGTGTTCTCATATAAGACAATATTATTGAACTGAAAAGGAATTAAGAATCTTTAAAATATCCAATGGCATAGTCTCTTCCAAACAATAACCTAGATAGCAAGAATAAAAATCTTAGAACTTTTAGGTGAAGGAGGCAGAACCAAGATTGCAGAGTAAAAGCAAGAACTTGCTGACTCTCTTCTCCCAAAAAGCTCCAAATTCCTTTAAAAAATGACTCATAAAAAAAAAAAAACTTTAGATCATCAGAACACCCCCCAAAATGGAAGAATATTTTCCATCCAAAGGCAAAGTAGAAGCTCAACAGAAAAGATGCAAGTCCAGTGTTGAACCCCAGACCCATCCCCAATCTCAGTCCATCCTGAAATATGAATCAGTGTTAGTACTGGTAACTTATAAATCTCTCAACTAGAGGCACCAGACTAAAGCTGGAAAGTCCACAGAAAAGGTCTGTGGAACCAGAGTGAGAACCTATTACAGTACCCAGCTCTGGTCCAGACCCCAGAGTCTAGGAGGTCAAACTTCTAAATCAGCAGGTGTTCAGACAGCTTTTGGGCCTCTCAACCCAGAGAGACCAGGAGAAGGATGAAAGGTCAATGGAGAGGGTCTGCGGCAACTGTGGAAACGGTGGGAAACTGGTGTGCAGTCCAAGCACATTCCTGGTCAGCAGAGCCCCAGCCTTAGCCAGGACACTAGATCTTACAGATACAGTGGGATGACAAAGCCTCTAATAGTTCCTGAGCAGAAAAGTGTGTTCATGGTCAGACTGCTAGAAGGATTTCTGAAAACAGCTGCATAAAACCCTGGAAATTTGGGATGATTTATCCTCCAACCTGGAAACAGAGCCTACTTTAATAAGGAGTTAAAAGGAGAAATAGGCTAGGAAAATCAGCAGAAAACAACAAAAAAGTTTCTGACCCCTGAAAGTTATTATGTTAGTAATGGGGGTCAGAAGATGATAATATACTTGAAGCTTCTACTTCAAAGCTTCCAAGAAAAATAAGAATTGGGCTCAGGGCATGGAATAACTCAAAAGGGAGTTTGAAAATCAAAGAGAAGTAGATGAAAAATTAGGCAAAGAATTGAGAGAAGTGCAAAAAGAAATACGAATAGCTAGTGAAGAGAAGCAAAATTGGCTTTTTTTTTAGGAAATTAGGTACAAAAGCTCACTGGGGAAAATAATTCCTTAAAAAGTAGAATTGAGGAAATGGAAGCTAATGGTTTTATGACAAATCAAGATATAATAAAGCAAAACCAAAAAATAGGGGAAAAATATTATTATTATTATTATTATTATTATTATTATTATTATTATTATTATTATTATTATTATTATTATTATTATTATTATTATTATTATTATTATTATTATTATTATTATTATTATTATTATTATTATTATTATTATTATTATTATTATTATTATTATTATTATTATTATTATTATTATTATTATTATTATTATTATTATTATTATTATTATTATTATTATTATTATTATTATTATTATTATTATTATTATTATTATTATTATTATTATTATTATTATTATTATTATTATTATTATTATTATTATTATTATTATTATTATTATTATTATTATTATTATTATTATTATTATTATTATTATTATTATTATTATTATTATTATTATTATTATTATTATTATTATTATTATTATTATTATTATTATTATTATTATTATTATTATTATTATTATTATTATTATTATTATTATTATTATTATTATTATTATTATTATTATTATTATTATTATTATTATTATTATTATTATTATTATTATTATTATTATTATTATTATTATTATTATTATTATTATTATTATTATTATTATTATTATTATTATTATTATTATTATTATTATTATTATTATTATTATTATTATTATTATTATTATTATTATTATTATTATTATTATTATTATTATTATTATTATTATTATTATTATTATTATTATTATTATTATTATTATTATTATTATTATTATTATTATTATTATTATTATTATTATTATTATTATTATTATTATTATTATTATTATTATTATTATTATTATTATTATTATTATTATTATTATTATTATTATTATTATTATTATTATTATTATTATTATTATTATTATTATTATTATTATTATTATTATTATTATTATTATTATTATTATTATTATTATTATTATTATTATTATTATTATTATTATTATTATTATTATTATTATTATTATTATTATTATTATTATTATTATTATTATTATTATTATTATTATTATTATTATTATTATTATTATTATTATTATTATTATTATTATTATTATTATTATTATTATTATTATTATTATTATTATTATTTTTATTATTATTTTATTTCGTAGCTTTTTAATTACAAGTTATATGTATGGGTAATTTTATAACATTGATAATTGCCAAATCTTTTGTTCCAATTTTTCCCCTCCTTTCCCCCACCCCCTCCCCTAGATGGCAGGATGACCAGATGTTAAATATATTAGAGTATAAATTAGATACACAATTAGTATACATGACCAAACTGTTATTTTGCTGTACAAAAAAAAAAATGGACTCTGAAATAGTGTACAATTAGCCTGTGAAGGAAATCCAAAATGCAGGCATGCAAAAATATAGGGAATGGGAATTCAATGTAATAGTTCTTAGTCATCTCCCAGAGTTCTTTCACCAGGCATAGCTGGTTCAGTTCATTACTGCTCCATTGGAACTGATTTGATTCATCTCATTGCTGAATTTGGCCAGGTCCATCAGAATTGATCATCATATAGTATTGTTCTTAAAGTATATAAGGATCTCCTGGCCCTGCTCTTTTCACTCAGCATCAGTTTGTGTAAATTTCTCCAGGGCTTTCTGAAATCATCCTGTTGGTCATTTCTTACCGAACAATAATATTCCATAATATTCATATACCACAATTTATTCAGCCATTCTCCAATTGATGGGCATCTACTCAGTTTCCAGTTTCTGACAACTATAAAGAGGGCTGCCACAAACATTCGTGCACATACAGATCCTTTTCACTTCTTTATGATCTCTTTGGGATATAAGCCCAGTAGTTACACTGCTGGATCAAAGGGTATGCACAGTTTGATAACTTTTTGAACATTATTCCAAATTGCTCTCTAGAATGATTGGATGTATTCACAATTCCACCAACAATGTATTAGTTGGACATCATCTTTCAAGAGATTATCAAGCAAAATTGTCATGATATTCTAGAATCAGAAGTTAGCATAGAAATTGAAAAAAAAAAATCCTCCAATCACTTCCTGAATCAAATTCCTAAATCCCTAAATGAAAACTCCCAGGAATATTATAGCCAAATTCTGGAACTCCCAGGTTAGGGAGAAGATATTGCAAGCATCCAGAAAGAAACAATTCAAGTACAGTGGAGCCACAGTAAGGCTAACACAAGATCTAGCAGCTTCTACATGAAAATACCAGAGGGCTTGGAATAAGATATTCCAGAGAGCAGTGAAGCTAGGATTGCTACCCAGAAAACTGAGTATAATCTTTCACAGGACAAGGTGGTCATTCAATGACACAGATAATTTTCAAGCTTTCATGATGAGAAGGCCAGAACTGAATAGAAAATTTGATTTTCAAATACAGGTACTAGTAAAGAATAAAAAGGTAATTGGGAAAGTGATATCTTCAAAGAATTAATAGTTTATCTATTTATATTCCTACATGAGAGGATAATAATTGTAACTCATTAGAACATTATTATTATTATTATTATGGCTGTTAGAAGGAGTATATATAGACAGAAGGCAGGTGTATGAGTTGACTGTGAAATGATATCTTTTTGAAAACAATAATTAAATTTAAAGGTGAGAGGGGAATGTATTGGGAGAAAGGGAATGGGAGAAGTGAAATGGTACAAATTGTTTTCCATAAAAAAGAGGCAAAAGAAGCTTTTACACTAGAGAGGGGAAAGGAGAAGAAGAAGGTGAATGAATGAATCTTACTCTCAACAGAATTGGCACAAATAAGAAATAACATACATACTCAACTGAGATATAGAAATGTAGCTTAATCTGCAGGAAAATATGAGGGGAATAGGATAAGGGGAAGGGGGTTGGGTGATAAAAGAGAAGTTATATTAGAAGTGAGTGTGATCAGTAGCAAAATAGCTTTGAGGAGAGACAGGGTGAAAGGAGACAGAAAAGAAATGGAGGAACTAAAATTAGCAATAGTAATTGTAAATATATATTCAAAGCAAATTTATCTGATGGAATATTATTGTTCTCTAGAAAATGATGTTCTGAATGCTCTCAGGAAAAAAAAAAAACACCTGGAATTTCCTCTATAAAAAAGTGAAATATACAGTATATAAAATAATAGCAATGTTCTGGGATGAGAATAGCTTTGTTATTCTCAGTGGTACAATTATCCACAATTACTCCGAATGACTTATGATGAAAAATCCTATTGATACCCAGATAATTTTTTTTCAATTTGAGTTGAATTATAAAGCAAAATAAAGTGGTCTCCCCAAAGACTGAGGAGATCAGATAAGTCAAACCAAAAAGAAGTAGAGCTTTGAGTGGGTCATTGTTGAAGGTAAGAGAATCACTTGCTTAGAAGCTCATCTCAGGGCAACCTTGGTCACAAAAGGAGAGAGGTTTGTCTTAGGAACACAAGTTGTATGTTGTTTTTTTTTTTTTTAATGATCTTTGTGAAAGGAACCCTTCTGGAGATTGAACCAAGAAAGTAATTGTAATTTTGATTTTGTATGCTTCGAATGCAGTACAGCAGTATTTGAAACTGAGTTCTAAATATATTTTATGATGACTTGGAAGAAATTTTTTAAACAACCTTTCTTCCTAAATCTATCAGATGGATGTCAGAGAAACAAATGAAGGACCAGATATGGCAAACAAAGACTGAATCTCTAGCACTATCCAATATGGATTATGTACTGACAATTGGCCCTCACGATCATGTAGCTCCCCTGAATATTCTCCATTCATTTCCCTTTTTCATGTTTAACTTTGGTTCACCAACCTATTAAGTTGAAGTGAAAGGCAGTCTATCGTCATCATTACTATCATCATCATCACATATATAGCTATTTAATTGTTGTAAAGTGCTTAGCAAATATTATCCCACTTTATCCTCACAGAAACCCTGAGAGATAGGAGCTATCATTATGCCCATTCATTTAATGGATAAAAATTGGAAGCAACAGAGATTGAATGATTTGTCCAGGTCATAGAGCAGCAGCTCTCCCAGTGAGTATCTGAGGCAGCATTTTGTACACTTTACATAGCCAACCAATTACTTGTAGAAAATAATGCAAAATATTCTCAATTTAGAGTCCAAAAGCCCTGGGTTCAAATTCTGCCTTAAGTATTTACTGATTGCATGATTATGGGGCAGTCATTTAAAGTCACTAAATTTCAGTTTCCTCATCTCTGAAATGAGAGGGTTAGATTAGCTGGCTCTTCCACTGCAAATCTATGATTGCATGATTCTTGTTATCAAATTGACACTACATTGCAACTGATTTGAGATAGCATGATGTAGAATAGAAATATCAAATACCTGGTTCACAGGCCACACTGCACCCATTATTTCTGTGCAACAGGAACCAGAATAAAATGGAAAATGGCAAGCTTTTAACAAAAAAAAAAAATACTATTTAACAAAATGAATACAAATTCAATAGAACATAAAGAATGTTCACATGTGAGTATCTAAAACAATATGAAGGCCACTGTGGTCCTTATGATCCTATTAATGTACCTATTTTTTTGTTTATTTTGTGCTTAGATTTATTTGATTCTGAGAGGGGGAGGTGCAGGTCCTGCACTAAAATAGTTCTGCTGTCTATTTCTTCCTATAACTGCTTGAAAAATCTGCTCTAGGAATTTGGCCTGCTCTACCACTTGGTGCATACACATTTAGTATTGTTTCTACTTCATTATTTATGGTACCCTTATCAAGATGTACGTGCCCTCATTATCAATTTTAACCAGATCTATTTTTACTTTTGCTTTATCTGAGATCAGAATTGCTACCCCTGCTTCTTTTTTTCTTTTTTTTTTTTTTAACTTAAGCTGAAGCACAACAAATGCTATTTAACTCTTTTATCTTTACTCTGTGTCTTTTTGTGTCAAGTGTATTATTTGTAAACAACCTGGTATAGGATTCTGTTTTTTAATCCACTCTGCTATTTGCTTTTGTTTTATGGGAAAGTTCATCCCATTTACATTAACAGTTATGATTAAGAGCTGTGTATTTTTCTGCATCCTATTTTCTCCTCTGTATATAATTTTTTTTTCTCTCTCTCCATCCTGTCCTTACTCTTTGTTTTTTTTACCCAATCCACACATTATCTTATCTCCTATTACCCTACCCCTTACTCCTGTGTTTTAAATTCACTCCACTGACTTTTATATTTTATCACCCCCCTCCCTTCTCTTACCTTTTTACTTAGTGTTTCTACCCTCCCTTTTGTCCTATCCTTCCCTCCCTTTTCTTTTCCACTTCCTCCTATTTTTTTATAGGATTAGATAAATTTCTATACTCAAGTGAATGATTATGTTATTCTCTCTTGAAGTCAAAACTGATGAGATGAAAGTTCAGACAATGCTCATTTCCCTCCCTTTTTCCCTTGATTGTTTTAGATGTTTCACCCCTTTTCATGTTAACTAATCATCCCATTATATCTCCCCTTTCCTCTTTTTCAAGTACAGACATTTTCCCATTCCTTAATGTCTTTTTCTTTGATATATATGTATATTTCACTTATTTACCTTTCTATGGTTCTCTTATGCCCTGTGTTTGTAGATTAAATTTCCTGTTTAGTTCTGATTATTTCGATAGAAATGATTGAAAGTCTCTTAGTTCATTGAGGATTCATCTTCTCCTCTGACAGATGATGCTGAGTCTCACTGGGTAGTTAATTATTGATTGTAACCCCAGGTCCTTTGCTTTCTGGATTATGGTATTCTATTATCGCGCTTATCTTTTATTATAGAAGATGCATAATCCTAGGTAATCCTGACTGTTACTCCTTGATATTTGAATTGTTTTCATCTGGCAGCTTGCAGTATTTTTTTTTTTTTTGAGATTATGATTTTGGAGTTTGCAATAATGTTCCTTGGGTTTTTCCTTATGGGATCTTTTAGCAAGGTAACCAATGAATTTTTTCAATGAATATTTTCCCTCTATTTTTAGATTATCAGATCAGTTTTCCTTAATGACCTCTTGTGGAATGCTAGCCAGGCTCTTTTTTTTTTTTTTTTTTTTTGCTCATGGCCTTCAGATAGGCCAATAATTTTTAAATTGTCTCTTCTATTTTCCAAGTCAACTGTTTTGCCAATGAAGTATTTCACATTTTCTTCCATTTTTTTTTCATTCTTTTTAGTTAGTTTGATTGATTCTTGCTGTCTCACAAAGTCTTTGGCTTCCATTTGCCTTGTTCTAATTTTTAATGTGTGATTTTTTCAGTTATCTTTTGTATCTCTTTTTCCATTTCGTTACTTTTTAAGGAATTGTTTTCTCCAGACAGGTTTTTTTCCCTTCCTCTTCCAAACTGTTAACTTTCTTATTCCTACCTCTCATTTCATTTTTTTTTTCTGAGTAGTTCAGTGATCCAAGGCAATCTCAGTAGACTTTGCACAGAAAATGCCATCTATATCCAGAAAAAAGAGCTATGGAGATTGAATGTAAATCAACAAATGTTATGTTCGCTTCTTTTTCCAGTTGTTCTTTTTCTCTTTCATGATTTTTCCCTTTGGTTCTGATTTTTCTCTTCCAACATGATCCATAAAGCATTGTGTATTAAAAATAAATAAATTAACTAAAAAGACAAAGGAATATACATAATATGCTCAGTGGTGTATGTATGTTTAGCATTTGAGTCCTTTATATCTTTCACCACTATGTCATTTCCCTGCTTATCTTCCTTAATTAGACCATTTTTCTTTTGTTTTGTTTGGGATCATGATTGTTATTCTTACTTTTTTTAACCTCAGTTGACGCATAATAGATTCTGTTCCATTCCTTATTTTGTTTATTTTTATGTCTTTCTGCTTCATGTATTTCTTTTAAACAACATATTGTTGACTTCTACTTTTTGTATGCATTTTGCTATCTGCTTTCATTATGTGCATGAGTTCATTCCATTCATATTCATAATTATGATTACTGTTTATTTTCTTCCATTTCATTCCTCCATCTCTTCCCCACTCCATCCTCTCTCCCCTCCATCTTTCTCTGTGTATTTCTGTCTCCTTTCTCTCTTCTCTGTCTCTTTCTCTCTCTCTCTCTCTCTCTCTCTCTCTCTTTTTCTCTTTCTCTGTCTCTGTCTCTCTCCCCTCTGCCTCTGTCTCTCTCTCTTTCTATCTCTCTGACTCTCTCTCTCCATTTCTCTCTTTGTCTGCTTTCTGTGTGTCTCTCTGCCTCTGTCTTGCTATCTCTATCTCCACTGGGGCTTTGGGGGGAGAGAGAAGGCTGTATGTCCTTTGTAAGATAAAAGCAAAGCCAAAAAAAAAAAAAAAAAAAGGACTTCCTGGGTCATGCCAAAACCTGTTCCAGAGCTTGTGATCTTTGTCAGAGCTCCCTTAGATTATTTATTGTGAATATGACAGTTTATATAACCAGAGTTTATTTTATCTAAAGGAACAATAATAGGATGAGTCATGACTAGTAGAACAAGAGAATGCCACAGTCTTGGCTATACTCTCTGTGGTTTTCTGGCCATTATGTAATGCATAACAGGGGAAAATATGCTTATTATGGTGGAGTATAAAAGTCAAATTGTAAGAAATATAGTTCAGTTCTATGGTGTAAGCTTGAAGTTGCCAAGCCCCGCTTTCATTTCTCTTACTACTTCATCCTGCATTTGGGTCATCTGCTAGTATCTGTGTCTCTCTGTCTCCCTTTTCCTATCTCTTTCTCTGTCTGTTTCTGTCTCTGCCTCTCTCTTTCTTTCTGTCTTTCTCTATCCCTCTCTGTTTGTCTCTCCGCTTTTCATTTAAACACTATCTCCTTCAATCTGCCAACCCTTCTGTCATCCCATTACCCTTTCTTTTGTTTCCTTTCCCTCCTACTTTCCTGTAGGATGAGATAATTTTTTATATCCAAATGATTCTGTATATCATTTCCTCGCTGAGCTAATTTAAGATAAATAAGCTTCAAGAATTATCTGACACCTTCCCACATCTTCTCCTCAATGGTAAATCTTTTCCTTTTATGAGTCTTTTATGTAAGATGTTTCTTCCTATCCCATCCTTTCTTTTACTTTCTTTTCCCTTCTTCAATGTATCCCTTTTTTTAATCCTTAATTTATTTTTAAGTGATCCCATCCAACACAATTCACACCAGTGCCTGCTGTTTCCTCCTTCTCACTTGCGATAATAAAGAAAAAGAAAACTCTAGTAAAATTATCATCTTCCCATATAGAAATGTAATTGATTATCTTATAATTTTTCTTTTTTTATGTTTGCATTGAATTTTTTATTTGAAAGTTAAAATTTTTATTCAGCTGTCATCTTTTCATAAAACATGCTTGAAATACCCTTTCACTGGATGTCCACTTTCTACTTGGTAGTATTACACTCATTTTTTGCTGAGTAAGTGATTCTTGTTTATAATTATAGCTTCTTTGAAATATTATTTCAAGCCCTCCAGTCCTTTAATGTGGAATCTGATAAATCTTAGGTGAATCTGACTGGATCTATGGAATTTGAATTGCTTTATGAGTGTTTGTTCTATTTTCCCTCTGACCTGTCTAAAGATAACTGGTACATTTGTTGAATTTGTATTTTAAGCTCTATTTCTAGAATATTAGAATAATTTTCTTTAATTATTTTTGAAACATGATGTTTGTTTAGCCTTTTTTAAAAATAATGATATTCAGATTATCCAATAATTCTTGAATTCTATTATTATTATTATTTGCTTAATAGTATTTTATTTTTTGAATTACATATGAAGAACTCAATTTGTAGAAAGTTTCTATCATAAAACTATTCAGAGATTTTCAGGAGAAAAAAATCAAGTTATCAATATCAAAATGGGGAAAATGGGACTGTCAGTAATAGCTTGAGAAAATAAATGAAAGTAACTTGAGGTTTTACTTCACACCCATAAGATTAAGGAAAATGACAGAAAACAAAAGTGACAAATATTAGAGTTCATGTGGGAAAAGTGCCACAATGACATATTTTTAGAAAATTGAACTAGTCCAACATTTCTCCAAAGCAATTCAGAACTAGTTTTAAATAGTACCAAATATTAAAAAATATATACAGGACTATTTGCGATATCAATACAAATGGAAACAAACTTCCTTCCAGTGGATTGAGTAAGGTGTTATTTTATTAATACAATGTGTTATTATCATATTCTAAGAAACAGCAATCATGTAGAATTCACAGAAAGTTACTTAGCATATGAAATAATAAAGTGAGGAAAGATAATAGACAATTGACCACCTATAATACAAATTATAAGCACACTAAAACCATCAAAATATGACAAATTGTAATGATCACTGTCCTCCCCATGGAGTTGATAATGAAACATACTTTGTTCCTTTTACCATAAAAATGACCATTTACAGATGTGGAAGGCAGAATATATTGTCAGATATGAATGCTATATTAATTGATTTACTTTGACTACTTGTAAAAACAAAAGATAGGAATAAAACAATTTTTTTTCAGTTACTGAGATTCAATATTTTATATCTTATTCTAAGATTTATATTCTCCAATCTGCTCTTTACCTAGTTAGGTGGAATGATGCCTTTCTTTGAACATTAAATATATCAAAATGGTAAAAAAAAAAAATAGTGCTTATTCTAAATTTAAGTAGATGTTTCTTCAGCTCAACAACTACACTATATAGTTGTGTCATTCAAAGATAAAGAACTCATCATCCTTAAATGAGGAAGAAACAAAGAGATAATGTAATTTTTTTTCTGTCCTATAACTTACATTATAGCTTACCAACACAAAATTTATGCTACTAGAAGAATATATTAGATTTCCTCAATTCAATGAAAATCTAAAGCAATTAAATTGTCTTTTTATAACCTTCATCTGTTTAATCCCCTAACTAACCTTTTATCTGTCTCCAGTGTTATGTGACTAGAGATTTATGTACCTTTTCATGTGCTTACCTTATACCAAATGTTCTCTGACAAATTATTTACAAATGTTAATGTTCCAATTTGGCTCTGACAATGTATTAATTTGGGGCAGATTTGTTTTTAATTCATGTCCCCTTTGCCACCACTCTTCTACTCCAGGGATCAAATTAGAGTTATGCATCAAAGAACATGAAGTCTGAGATACATAAATAAATGATGGTATTTTATTAAAAATACAGTGTGCAAAATTTGTCCCATGTATAATGGATTGATTGAGTTTTCTCCCATTATGGTGCATGTGTGTACATCAACACTGGGCAGTACCTGCTTTTGTCCAGAGCTTTTATTTGGTCATCCACAGATAAAGATAAATAGGGCCAGCAGATAACAAACTTGTGATTCCAATGTATGTTATTTCCTATGTCTTCAATATCTCCTCTTGCTCTTTTCCCTTTTGATATTAACACATAATCTCCTGAATTCCTAGGCATCTTGTGACTTTTTTGAAATCATTGCCCATATAAAAATGTGAGAGTATGTGATATTCATATTTTGGCAAAAATGTTAATTTTTTCATCAGATTCACATGGTAAATATTTTATATTTAATTAAGAATGACAATTTTTTTCTTTAGTTAAGGAAATCTCAGATTATGAATACAGTTTCTATTATTTCCTAATGTCAACTTGGAAAGGGTTCCCTAGCACATGTCTTAGAAACTATAATTAGCCCTATTCTGCTTGATAATTTTACCAATGAATTGGAAAACCTTCTAAACTCAATAATTATAAAATTTGCAGATGAACCAAACAAAAGGAGTAGTTTCAATCCCTGAAAACAATATAAATAAATAAATAAATTCATATCCTAATACTAGAGACCAAATTTAATAACATTAAATGTTATAAATATCACATTATATTATGTGAGTTTAAAAAGAAAGTCAAAACATCTGATTTTTTTTTTCATGGATTTCCAGGTCAATAAATTAATCATCTAGATGATCATCAGTGCCTAGCCTATATTAAATGCTTAATAAATAAATGTTGACTGACTGACTAGACATATACACAATTTAATATTCAGAACATATACTTCAAGAATCTTATCTTGACAAATCATTCAGTTCTGTACTCTTTTAGGAAGACCCTGTTAGTTCACTTTAGGTGTTTGAAAAGTTCTCATAGAGCAGAGATTAGATTTGATTCACTTCACCTCAGTAAACATGACTGCTGTTTCAGGTAGGAAGATTTTGGCAACATATAAAGAAAGATATTCTTATGATTCAAAATTTGAATGGGCTGTCTTGGAGGCATTGGATTTCCCTTTCCCATAAAATCTGAAAGACTGAATAGTTACATGCTGGGGAAGGTGTAGAGCTTATTATTTAGTCAAGAATGAGTTGGGCTATAACCTCTGAGGGTTATCTCCTGATGACACAAATTCTAATGCAATAATTTTGTTAAGATGGGGGAGTAGAAGAGGGATAGAAAGAACAAAGTTTAACTGGATTATTTTTCAAGAATGTCTCAGAGCTATGTGTAATTTTTTTGTGTGGGGGGGAGGGGGGTGGTAAAGATAATTATTAGCCAGAGTTTATATTTGGTATAACAAAGGGAATGTAAAATTCAGACAAATATGTGGGGTAATAAAGGATTTGTATGGATAGAGAAATAGTTTAAAACACAGGAGGACCCTAAATGATGAAGAACCGCATAGGGGAAAGAAGAGTTGTGATATAATCAATAAATAACTGGCCTAAAAAATAGCAAGATGTGGATTCAAGGTCTGCCTCTCAAATATACTGGTTGTGCAACTGTGAGTAAGCAAGCTAATGACTCAAAGCCCCTGGCAACTCTTTAATATTGTAAATTGCAGACAAGAGAATAATTTGCAGTGTAGAGGGGGTAGCTCTTGGGGAGCTCCCAAAATCACTTTACAAGTAGGCTTTTCCATGTGTTTGTTTTGTAAAGTTATTATGAAAAAATAATAATACTTAAAGCAATAATTTATATGCAACATATAGGATTTATACTTAAGGTTTGTGGGTGTTAAGTCTTAATTTCAAAGAGGATCAATGACGCCACAGGATGGTTTTGACTTGCTTATGAACTGAAGTGAGACAAAGTTGCACCAAGTTATCATCCTCATGCTTTTCCAAAGTTATCAAAATCCAGTGACTAAACAAAAACCAAGATGATTGACAAGGGACCTAGATACAGAGAGTCACCTTGAAATCTTTGATGTCCAATAAAATTCTAAGTGTTACATGGCTTCTATTCATTTACTTTCATAGCCTTTGGAAGAAATTCTGGTGGGAGAAGTGTTCATGTGCTTGTAACATCTCTTTAAGTCACCAATGAATGTGAAGGCTGTCAGTAACTTACAGTTTGGTTTAGTCCATTTACAACACAGTTTTACCAGGATGAGCTGATGCTCATGCTATAGTTTCTTGCAGCTACAGGTGAAAATTGGGTGAATGTGGAAACCAAGGATGGATGGCTTTGATTATATCAATAAATTTTGTGTATGGGCCTTTCTTCTGTACCTGGCATTTCTGTTGTAATTGTCCAATAGTAAACCCCATAATAGCCATTTCTTAGCCCTTTCTGAAGCCATGCTGACTTTTTCCAGATGATGTATCAGTCTTTTAAGGAGCAAAAATCTTGCCAGCAATGATTAATAAAGAAAGCATCTTGGGAAGTGGAGCCAAGATGGTGAAAAGCACACATGTCTCTATCTGACTTTTTCCAAGCTTCCCTAAGAGCAACAGCAGATTAAGCCTCTGAACTGATGTTGTAGTGACAGAACTCACAAATATTTGCAGTACAACAAATTTCGAGAAGATACTTTGAAAGAACTTCAGAACAGATCTGTTTCAATCCAGCAGGGGGAGAGGCTGCTGAGCCCACACTGCAGTGCTGCAAGCCCAATCAAGGAGCTGGGGTGGTGATCCAGGGCATTTCAGCATCTGTCTTCTGCAGAATCTAATATGAGGCTCTTAGGCTACTCTATCCTAGTGACAAACCAGTAGTTCAGGAGATTTGCTGTGAAACATTGTGTGAAAATACAAAAGACAAATTGTGAGCACCTGAAAGCCAGGAAAATATGGGACTTGGATATGCCTACCCAGCACCAGAAGTCAGTCAAAAGCACCAGCCCCAGAGCAAACTAAAGTAGTAGTCGCCTCTTTGCTTAAGAGTTGACGTCAACATTTTTTAAAAATGAGCAAAAAAGAAAAAGAATACTGATCATAGATAGCTTTTATGGAGAAAGAGAAGAACAAATCTAAAACCCAGAAGATCCTGAAGGAAAATCAAATCTAGACGAAGCCCCAAAGTGTGATATAAGTTGGTCCCCATTTACCAAGACTTTCTTGGAAGAATTCAAAAAGGATCTTAAAAGAGTTGAAGAAAAAATGGGCATACATTGCAAGAGGGTATTGAAAAGGAAAAACAGAAATTATCTGGAGAAAAATCCTTAGAAATAGATTTGATGAAATAGGAAAAGCATATTTCTCTTCAAAGTAGATTTCATGAAATGGAAAAGACTCATAACTCCTTACAAAAGAAATAGGGAAAAGTAACCAATTAATTGAAAAACAAAATTTGTGAAATGGAAAAAAAATACAATAAACAAAACACCTCATTTGAAAGTTCAATTGGCCAAATGCAAAAGGAGATAAACTAACTGAAGAAAATAATTCATTAAAAATTAAAATTGAACAAATGAAAGGGAATGACTCAATAAGACATCAAGAATCAAACAAAACCCCCCAAAAAATTAAAAATAGAAAAAAATATATACCATTGGAAAAAACAACTGACTGGGAAAATAGATCTAGGAGAGACAATCTAAGAATTACTGTACTTCCTGAAAGCTGTCATGAATTAAAAAAAAAAAAAAAAAGAGCAAAGACATCATTTTCCAGGAAATCATCAAGGCTAACTGCCCAGATGTCCCAGAAGCAGAGGGTAAAATAGCCATGAAAGTATTAACCCATGCTCTTCTGAAAAAGACACTAAAATGAAAACTCCAAGGAATAGCTAAATTTCAGAATTATCAAATCAAGGAGAAAATATTGCAAGCAGACAGAAGGAACTAATTCAAATTGTTTTTGAAACAATCAGGATTACCTAGGACCTAGCAGTATCCATTTAAAAAAAGAAGCAAATGTGGATATTCCAATCCAGACAAGAATCAACTATCCAGCAAAACTGAGCATCATCATTCAGGGAAAAAGAGGGACATTCAATGAAACAGGTGAATTTCATCTATTTCTGGTGAAAAGATCAGAGCTAAATAGAAAATTGGATCATCAAATACAGAACTCAAGAGAAGCAGAAAAAGGTAAAAAGAAAAAGAAAAACTAACTTTCTTTCAAATATTAAAAAGCTTATATCCCTATATGGGAAGATAATATGTTTAACTTTTAAGATCTGCATCTCTGTTATGGGTGTTCTTAGAATGTGCATGCACAATTGGATTTTATTGTGATAATTTAAAAAAAGAAACTAGAAAAGGAAAGGTGATTCTACTGGAAGAAGAGGAAAGTGTAGTTCAAAAGTTACATCTCATGAGGAGGCAAAAAATCTATTGCAATTGAGGGAAAGAGGAGAGGGGAGGGGAATGAGCATTGCCTAGTTCTTACTCTCATCAGATTTAGATCAAAGAGAGAATAGCAGACACATTTAGCTTTACAGAGAAGCTTTTCTCACCATATAGGAAGTAGGAGGGGAAGGGGGGAAAGAAAAGAAGCATGCTAATAGAAGGGAGAACAGAAGCAAAAGGGGAAAGAAAAAGGGGAGCTGCAAAAAAGGAAGGCTGTTTGAGGAAGGGAGAAGTGACAAAATATTAGGGAGGAGGGAAAGGGCATAGGGAAGAGGAAAGTATAACTGTACGTAAACAAGATGGCAGGAATTACATTGTTAGTAATTTTATCTGTTAATGTGAATGGGATGAACTCTCCCATAAAACAGAAATGGATAACAGACTGGATTAAAAGCCAGAATCCTATAATTTGTTGTTTACAAGAAATTCATTTAAAGATTTAAATTAAAGTTATATATTTAGAGTAAAGGTAAAATGAAAAGGCTGGGGCAGAATCTATTTTGCTTCACCTGAGGCAAAAAAAAAAAAAAAAAATAAGCAAGTGTGGCAATTATAATCTCAGATCAAGCAAAAGCAAAGTTAGATCTAAATAAAAGCAATAAGGAAGAAAACTACCTCTTAATTAAATGTACCATAGATAATGAAGTCATACCAATGCTAAACATATATGCAGCAATTGGTATAACATCTAAATTCCTAGAGGAGAATTTAAGAGAGCTACAAGAAGAATTTGCAGCAAAACTATACTAGTTCATTAATGAACACAAAATAGATAATTTTGATTGCATTAACTTTAAAATGATTTGTAAAAGCAAAACTAATGCAGACAAGATTAGAAGGAAAACAATAAACTAGGGAAATATTTTTACATTCAAAGGTTCTGATAAAAGCCTCATTTCTAAACTATATAGGGAACTGACTCAAATTTGTAAGTATTCAAACCATTCTCCAGTTTATGAATGGTCAAAGGGCTATGAACAGACAATTTTCAGGTGAAGAAATTGAAACCATTTCTAATTATATGAAAAGGTGCTCTAAATAACTATTAATCAGAGAAATACAAATTAAGATAACTCTGAGGTACCACTACAAACCTCTCATATTGGCTAAGATAACAAGAAAAAGTTAATGATGAATGTTGGAAGAGATATGGGAAAATCGGGACACTAATACATTGTTGATGGAGTTGTGAAATAATACAATCATTCTGGCAAATAATGTGGAAATATGTCCAAAGAGCTATCAAAATGGACATCTTTTTATCAAGCACTGTTTCCTCTGAGCTTGTATCCCAAAGAGATCTTAAAGGTGGGAAACAGAATCACATGCACAAAAATGTTTGTGGCAGTCCTTTTTTGTAGTGGCAAGAAACTGGAAACTGAGTGGATGCCCATCAGTTGGAAAATGACTAAATATGTTATGGTATGTGGATTTTATGGAATATTATTGTTCTATAAGAAACAATCAGTAGGGTGATTTCAGAGAAGCCTGGAGATATTTACATAAATTGATGCTAATTTATATGAGCAGAACCAGGAGATCACTGTAAATGGCAACAAGAAGATTATACATTGATCAATTCTGATGGATGTGGCTTTTTTCAATAATAAGATGATTCAGGCTATTTCCAATGATCTTGTGATGAAGAGAGCCATCTATACCCAAAGAAAGTACTATGAAAACTGAGTGTGAATCACAACATAGCATTTTCACTCTTTTGGTTGTTGTTTGTTTGCATTTTATTTTCTTTCTCATTTTTTCCCTTTTTGATTTAATTTTTCTTGTGCAACAAGATAATTATATAAACATGTATGCATATATTGGATTTAACATGTTTTTTTTTACCATGTTTAACATATATTGTATTACTTGTCATCTATTGGAGAGGGTGGAGTAGGGAGAAA
Organism: Antechinus flavipes; assembly: GCF_016432865.1. Lineage (NCBI taxonomy): Eukaryota > Metazoa > Chordata > Mammalia > Dasyuromorphia > Dasyuridae > Antechinus > Antechinus flavipes. Next base: position 48,198,361 of record NC_067403.1, read on the forward strand.
AATTGGAACACAAGGTTTTACAAGGGCCAATGTTGAAAAATTATCCATGTATATGTTTTGAAAATTAAAAGCTTTAATTAAAAAAAGAAAGAAAACCTGTAACTGTCAAAGGACAATTTCTTTTTTTTTTCCTTACAGGAATGAACAAAGGAGGCATCTTTGATCATCTAGAAGGAAGTTAACTTCCTACTGCTATATACCTCAGAATATTCTAGTCAGCTTATGCATGAGCAGTGGAACTCCTGTCTTATAAACCCTTGCTGGAATATAATTTTTCAAATGTTTTGCTGGCAAGAGGAGCCTGTGGGATTTATAATCTCTTTTTCAGTTAAAAGTTCAGCTAGAGAAGGACTGGCATATCAGAAACATGTGATCAGTGATTTACCTTGGGTTGATAAAAGTATCTTGAGAAGATTATTTTATCTATCTCTAAATCCTTACCATGTAATTAGACAATCCTTTAACACTGTAGTTACAACATTTTATTTTGTTGAACTGGTAGTCAAGATGTGTGTCTGTGCGTGTGTCTATTTCTGTGTCTGTCTGTATACATACACAGCTATAGCATGGAAATCTGTTCATATAGCTTGTTTTTTTTTTTTTTTAATTACTTTCAGTAAAATGAGACAACCTTATAAATGATTAAGTATTTTAATATCAAAAATATAATACAAAGTTTACTGTAGTTTATATACATTAATTAAATAATATTCATTTCATTTATTTATTTTTATTAAGCATCTATTACAAACTAGGTATGGTACTAGGCCCAATAATTCAGAGAAAAAAATAAGGATTTTTCTAAAGGTACATTTCTAAAAGTGCATTGTACTAGATGTGTACAAATTAATACATTTAAATTGTATATAAACTAAGTTCAGTGTGGATGGGACAAAGCTCACAAATGGGGGAATTATAAAAAATGTTGCAAGGAGAGGTCGCTTTATTCACTTAGATCCTTAATGAAGTTCACGATTCTAAGAGATACATATGATAAGAGAGAGTCTACTAGGGATAGAAGAAAGTCAATACAAAGATATAGAAGCAGAAAATATAATAACATTTATGGGGGAATGACCAATAGGCTGCTTTAATTGCAACTAAGGGGAAACCATTTGAAAACCATATTTATTACATTAGCTCAGGAGAGCTTCAGAATAACCCAATTAGGCAAGTAGTCCAGGTAATCTCTATTTCATAGATGATGAAACTAGGGTTTAATGAAAGCAAAGACAAGTTTATGATCACATATTAAATATTATAGAAAGTAATTCAGCATGTTCTTTTGCTCAAATACATCATTCTTTTCTATAATACTCTATAAAATGTTACTAAAGTTGATTCATGTTGAAGAACAAATCAAGTTTTCTATTCTTTAATTTTAGTTTTAAGTTATAAGTCTCTAAAAGTTATTGCCCAAAGTCCTAAATATGCCATATGATACTATTCCCTTTAAATATCAGTGCATTCATTTTGTCAAATATACCTTTGATCTTATCAATGGGGATATTCCTTCTAATACTGTAGTTCACAATTTGCTTGTACTGGTCAATCTTCTTCTGGTTCACTTTAGGTCTTTCTAGAAATTAAACACAGTGTAATAAATCACTAAATCACTACAATCTTCAAATAATTAAAATTGAAGATGATTCAAAATGCAATGGAGATGGTCAAATAGAAATTGAGTTTTCTTGATACATTTGTATATGTACACAGACACCAAGAGATTTGTATACATCAAGAGAATATGAGGGAAATTAGGTATATATTAAGTGAAATATCATGCAACTACTAATAGATGAAAATTTATTTATCTATAATAAAGCATATCAAGAATTTTATTAAGGATTCATGGTATAATTCCTATTAATTGAATGATATATTTTAATCATTTTATAGTTCTTCAATAGTTGTTGTCAGGTTGTCAAGATTATTGATTTCATTCTTACAACAATTCTCAACTAGATTCCTTCCTGTCTTTTGATACTAAGACTACACTGGTGTAGGTCCTTATCATTTTACAATTGGACAATTGAATTAACCAGCTGGAGTCTGCCTGATCAAGTTCATTCTCTAACTACTAAACAGAATTTCTTAACCATGGCTTTAATCCTGTCACTTGCATACTCTCTCTCTCTTTCTCTCTCTCTCTCTCTCTCAAAAAAAAAAAAAAATCCAACCAGTTCCTTATCACCACCAACATCAAATACAAAATGCTCCTTTTGGTAATCAAACTACTTTGTAACTTGCCCTCTCTTATTTTTCCAATCTTTTTATACTTTATTACCCCAACATATCGTGACTGACCTCTTAGTTATTACAAGAAAACAAGACAATGGTTTTACTAGGGTTGTCTCTCATACTTTCCTCCTCAATTCTGAAGAATGAATTTTTTGGCTTTCTTTAAGCCCATCCTATCTTACAGTGGAAATTTGCCCCAAACACTCAATTCTAGTTTTTTGTTTTTGTTTTTCTGTTTATTATTTCCTCCTTATCCTATAAATAGATTGGTTGATGTGTATATGTTGTCTCCATTTTTAGAATACTTTAGACACTTTTTCAGGACAGGAATTGTTGTTCTACCCCTTTTTGTATCCCTAATGCTTAGCACAGTGCTTGATGCATAGTAGACACTCAAATGCTTACTTATTGGCTGAGTGATTAATTAAGGTGAGTGTGAAGGAGAATGCATAGTAAGTCAAGAAATGATTTTGACTGAGTGATAAAAGCATGACTTAGACATGACATGAAAACAAATAAACAAACAACAATCAAAAACCCAAAACAAAGCAAAAAGGTGATTTAAATGGGAGGAATGGATCCAGGGGGTGAAAATCAATTGCCCTAAGGATTCTAAACATGGGAACCAGCAGCTCATTAATAACTAGAATAAATTCTTGCCTGATGATTACAAAGACTCTTTTTGTCTATCTGTAAATCTGCACTGTGATAATAAAACATTAAATACTAAAACTAGGTGAGTTAAAATACTAAAGTGGAAAGTATACTGTAAGACCTTCCTTATCATACTGAATCAGTGAATTCTTCAATACTCTTCCCATATCTGTAAAGATATCAGAATTCTATATTTAGTGAAATTAATAGGTCAGTTTAGTCAAAAATTGAATTTAATTGTTTTTAGTCAATTTTTAAAAATTGACTTGCCAGCTAATTAAAAATCTATTGTATATAGTATCTTCTTCATGAAAATTGTAGAGATGTTTTTCTGCACTACATGGAATAAGATTATACATTGGAGAATCTCTATTTTAATCGGCAATACAGCTGTGACATAAATTAATTAACTAGAATTTGTTTAATATGCAAAAATGTATCCTCCTGCAATGAAATTAAGTCCCAATTTAAGATGATTAATTAATGTGGTGTCAAATATCAATAACCGAAATACAAAACACATGTTCTCTTTTTCCACTGTGCTGGAAACACAGCATGGATATATCTAGAGATACATTCACAGTTAAATCAGTTGCTCTGTAAGTGAGTTGACTACCTAAATATGACTGTTTCAAAATAATGTGCTACTTCCATTTCACTTTAGTCTCATGTGGGCATTTCTTAGGCCTCCAATTTTCCTATTATGAACATGCTCTAAATTTGCAAACTTAGTAAATCAGCATCAGCCAATCTCTAGTTATCATTAATAGTATATGAATTTTCTTGCACATTTTCTGAGAGTATAATTAAAGAAATTAAATAAAGGGGGGTGGATATTATTTTATCATAACCTTATATTGCTAAAAGTTTAGTAAATCATTGTTACTTGCTTTGTAAGTCATACTTTATTTTAAAGGCAGCAGAAGTTATTCATCATTTAAAACAGGAGTTCACAAAATTATTTTTCTGTTCAGAACCATTTAGAAGTCTAGTAAAATTATGAATCTCTTCTCAAAGTAATTTTTTAAAGTTTGAGAATTATAGGACACAAAAGAAACTGAATTATCTACAAAATAATTTTAAATATGAATAAAAAGCAAATTTTTAGACCCCATGCTAAATTCCCTGATTTAAAGTGATTCCATGGTGTAACCATTTGTATGTATAAACTGGGCAGCTGTTATTTGATTGATGTTAATAAAGAAGCAGTTTAGTATAGTGGAAAAAGCTTTGAATTTAGAGACAAATAAATTGGTCCAACTTTTGAATATTGCCCATGCTAAGACTGAAGCAAATCATTTTATCTCTTTGCATCTCAGTATGATAAAATAAAGTTATAGTACTGAAATTAGTGGTTTATAAGATCCTTCTCATATTGAAATCTCTATGATTCTATGATCCTATGAAATATCTACTCCAATCTTTAAGATTGAAATATTTTTGGTAAGCATAACAATATTGGTTTCCATCAAGTTGTATAGATTGGCTATTAAAAACTCTCAGGATATGGAGAATCATGGCATGCAGGCAGAAGAAGACCACCGATAAAGGCCAAGGTGCTCAGAAATAGAGAAATTCTATCAAAAGAATTAGGCATAAGAGGTATGAGTCAAAACAAGTCCTTGGTTCTGGACCATAAAAGAACAGTTAGAGGAAAGAAAGAGAGTCAAAATCTTATGCCTAGAATATAGAAAATCACAAGAAATAAGAGAAGATACAGGATTCAGTGAATGAAAACAAAGCTGAGGTTTCATAATATAAGACATTTGTAGGATTAGGTCAAACTAGGAGGTGAGTTAAAAAGGAAATGATCCAGGTAAATTGTATTCTAGAAACAGGGATACAGTGTAGAGTGAAGGTATCTACTGGAATAGAAATTCATGGTATGGACAAGATAAACTGTATTATAAGGGAAACTGTATTATAAGATTAAAAAATATATCAAGATGAGTAAGGTATAATAAGATTGGAAAGGTAGAAATGGGTTAGACTATGAAAACAGAGAATTTGATATATGATCCTGATAGTGATAAGAAACCACTGAACTTTTCCGAATTGGAATAATCAATGGAATTGGAATGATCAAACTTGCTGTTCTTTAGGAAGATCAGTATGATAGCTGAGAAGACTGAAGTCGAAAAGTAAAATCAACCAAAGACTATCATCAAAGGCATGAAATAATGAGGGTCTTTCCTAAGATGATGACAATGACAAAGGAGACTGGGGAGAGGCCATAAAGGAGATACTATAAAATTAAGAGTTTGGTTGTGATAGGAGATAATGAGAATGATTATTTAAAGAGAATTACTTAGTAAGAGGTAAATTATATAAGAGTAGAAATAATTTTCAAACTCAATTCCCTTACCTCCAAACTGAAGGGTTTAAGTTAGATAACTTTTGAGGTCCTTCAATAAGAAAATGTGAAATAATTAAACAATTAGCTAAATAAAATCAGAGATAAATAAATAAAACTAATGTTCTAATGCACTAGTAGAGAAAAGGATCCTTATAACAAAAACAAAGGGCTTCCCTAGCAAGAAGGCTGTTATGTCTACATTATCCAAAAGGGAAAAAATCTGAGATTAGAAAGAACAAATTAAATCTTAGAAGAATCTCATATAAGTATGCCAAAGCCTTATAACCCCCATAAAGGTTTTCTTATTTTTATAATGCCAGAACTTGGATAGTGTCTGAATCTTTATATCAAAAGACAAAGGAGTCCTCAATTTGTCTTTGAATAATTAGGCTAATAATATGTATAATATAATATAATAAGTATAATGTAAGTATTCTAACTCACAATCAATAAAGATAAGTCTCTATAATCCAGCAAACTCATAGTTTGCAGAGTGGGGAACCTTGGAGGAGGTACAAGACTCTTTAGTCCAGTGGCACCCTGATGACATGTCTGGTTTGGCCCTCTCACCTTCTCTACGGATAACTTGGCCTTCCTGAGAAGTCAGGAGGTGTGACAACCTGTGTTGTAATTAAAACAGAATTATATTAAAATGGCAGGGAGACATCTGCACACAATAGCAAGTTGTTATGTGGTCCTGCATGCACAGTATTTTATAGTTAGCACATGCACAGTATGTGATAGTTATATGAGTGTATTAAGGTATATAAGGCTGAGGATTTTTTTGAATAAATGGACTCCTCTTTGACCATCCACATGAGTTCTGCCCCTTCACTCCTTAGAATGATCAGGATTGGGCTAATATTGATATCCTCCAGTGAGAAGTTCTAGATATTTGGTATTCAACACAGTCCCTGGAAAGCAGAGCACACAGAAGTTCAGCTGACAAAACCAGTATGAGTTTGGGAAAGAGTCCCCATGACCCAGGGACATGATGAGTATAAAAAAACAGGCAAATGGGAAGATTTGGTAAGGAGCTAATCTAGTCACTTTCATTTTTAAACCCAAATGGGGCAAGTGCTAAGAAAAGATCCTCCCTCTTGAGGGAGGTATGAAGAATGCTTGGTTCGGTTGATAAAGGAGCAAGGTTTTTTAGTGACTCAGAAGCAGATCACTGAGTTCTGGAATACAGTTCAGTGCACATCTCCATAACTCTCTGGGGAGGAGAAGTTAGAGCCAGAGATATGGGAGATAATGGGAGAACTAACTGAATACTACCATACTATGGGGCATAGCTCAATCCCCAAGCACACATTCCTTATGTATAATGTAATAAAATTGGCTTTGAGAAATCATACATATAAGAAAAAGAAAGCTTTTGGTGTGGAGTGTCAAGCAGAGAAGAATGGGAGACCAAATCAGGAGATGGCACCACAACCCTTTAGGATATGGTGTATGGGTTGGGGACAAAGATAGGAACTGTACTGGGAAGTTTGAGGGGCATGGTGCTTCTCCATTTCTCAGCCTACCATCACTTCCTCCTGGATCTGCACATGTGCACTTGGGATATCCTCTACTTCTTGATCCTCCTTCCTCAAATCTGCTTTTGTGAGCAGGAGAAGGAGGAGCAGGAGAAGAAGGACACCACCAGCACTGCCAGCAGTCATCCTGTCTTCCTCCTATTCCTTGATTACAAGAAGCATTGGTTAAGGCAAAGGAAGAGGAATGAATACATTCAAATTGAGAATGGTAGCATACCCTGTGATTGAAGAATCTGACCCTAATGGGCCTCCAGGTCAAATCAGGAGAAGACACACTGCTTTTAATCTGGAAGTTATCAAAGATATGAAAAAGGCTTTAATTCTCTATAGGTCTACATCATCTTATGTTAAAATGCTATTAGAGAATTTGTCTTATAAAATCCTAACCCCTAATGATTGAAAATCCACAACAAAAACAATACAACCAGACCAAAGCCTTATTCCTTACTCAGTGCTTGTGGCTACAACTTTGTTAAAGACCATAAATCAAGTAATATAATTATCTGGATAGGATCTAACAAGATATATAGCTTTTATAACAATGCACAAATTAATGTATGTGGTGAAACCATCCCAGAATGGCAATTTTTTTTTTTGGCCACAGCTCCAAATTGTATGCACAAGTCCCTCTTAAACATAACCTGGCTATTACATAATTGATCATGGATTTCTGAAGAAAAGATTTCTAAGATTCTTCTTACCATCTATACAGATGTGTCCAAATATAACATTTGTGTCATATATTCTTCTGACTTAGCTATAAAAAGAGTAGTCCGAACTTCTTTTCAGCCCACTCAGCAGAATGAGTTGTATGCAATTATGCTAGCTCTTACTTAATACCCAAGAGATGTAAATATAATATCTGATTCAGTTTACTCAGTAAGTGTGGTATAATGAATTGCCACAGCCCAAATAAAATTTGTAGCCTCTAACACATATCAGCTTTTAAAGCTGTGAGTGAGCAAGTGAGAAACAGTCAAGGTAAATATTACCTCTTGCATGTCCCCTCTCATACTAATCTTCCAGGATTTTTTTTAATGGAAACTCAAAGGCAGTACTCCTCACCATGTTAACCAACATTCCCCTATTTCAGGCTGCTCAAGAATCTCATTCTAAATATCATCAGGCTGAACAAGCTTTACATCTGCAATTTGGGATTAAAAAAAAAAAAAAGGATAAACTAAGAACATAGTAAAAGCCTATACAGCTTGCCTCCCTTTCCAAACTCCTACACTTTCTCCAGGGAAGAACCCTTGTGGTTTGAGAGCCAATGAAATTTGGAAGATGGATGTGACCCATTATAAATCTTTTGGTTGTCTGTCTTTTATCCATGTTATTGTGGACACCTTCACAGGATTTACTTTTGCAGTTCCAGCAGCAAGAGACAGCCCAGGTGATCACTGAATTCCTTTGCAATTATGCCTTTGCAATTATGGGCATGCCACAAGCAATAAAAACAGATAATGGACCTGCATATACTTCCAAACATTTCACACACTTTTGTGTGCAGTATCAGATTTCACACATCACTGGCATACCTTTCAGTCCTTAAGGACAGGTGATAATAGAGAGAAGGAACAGAGACAACAAGATGCTCCTCCAAAAACAAAAGAGGGGGGGAGTCACAGGTAATCCTAGAGAACTCCTAAATTTAACCCTTTATAGTATTAAGTTTTTTTTATTATTATTTTTGATGAAGATGTATTGGCTCTGGCAGACAGATTTCATAACCTGCTGGAAGGGCAGTGTCCAGTGCGAGCAGCTCCACTATCTGTAGATAATGTCCAGGTAATGATAAATGGAAAGGACCAGATTGTAATGGGCTGAGGCTTGAGTTGATGCACTGAGGTCCCAAGCACATGAGGCTAAATAGTAATTGGACCATACTCTATTAATAGATAAGCTTGGAGAGAGAATGGCCCCCACCCACTCTTTGTGCAAGTCCTGATGTGTTGTATAGGAAATGACGATTTTGGTGGGTGGAGGCAGGGGAGTGGAAAAGGAAGGGGAGGAGAGATTTTTGGGACGGCCATTGCCACGGCTGCCTCCACAGTTGGCTCCACTGTTGGCTCGGCTCGCGTCGCTCTCTCTTAGCTGGCTTCCTGTCGCAACTGCCTATATTTGCTATCGCAATCTTTCTTGCCTATATTTGCTATAGCAATCTTTATTCACCTCTTCACTTCAATAAATATTGAAGATTTTCCCTTAACCTGAATTCCTGACTCCGGCTGACTTTAAATACGCGGTCATTACATTTGGCGCCCAAGCGTGGGAACCAAGGACCCTACTTTCACTGAAGAAGTCTCCAGTGACCAGGAACTTAGGTGAGTATAAGACAAACAGGAACTTATTTTCTTAAAGACTAAAGCAGTAACTTTTTGGCTGAAATGGGACAGATCCTAGGTAAAGATTCTCCATCCCCACCCCAAACCCCCCAACCCCTGCCCCACCCAGGAGTGGTGTTATAAAAAGCCTGCGTGACCTGATAGAAGAGGAAGGGCTAGTTGTAGCTTGGGAACACGCAGCTAAACTTCTGGGTACATTAAAACGCACCTCCCCTGGGTTCTTAGAGGAAGAGCAAATCTCTCTGGGTAACTGGGCATTGGTTGGTCAACAGATCTCTGATTATAACATTGACAACCCTCAGTCAGTTCCCTTCGAGGCATTCTATTTATACAATACGATACAGATGGCCTTAAAATACCGTACTAGTTTTAGGAGAGAAGGAAAAAACTCTAAGAATGGCCAAATGCGGAAGCCTGAGGTAAAGGAGGAAGACAAAGAACAGATTAATGGCCATATCCCCACAGGGCATGAAGACTTAAGTGAGGCTCAAGGGTGTGGTGAATCTGAGGCAGCTTCAACCCCACCTGAGGAGCAGGTAATTGACTCTCCTCCATCAACTCCATCCTCTGGGATGGAGGGAGGAGGGGTAGTGGGGGGGGCAGTGACAGCATCAGCACCTCCCCCCCAGCATCCAGCCTCTCCCCCACAGCGTCCAGCTGCTCCTTTGAGTAGATTGCAAAAGGGACTAATTAAGGCCAAAGAAGAAGGGAGAAATGTATTGGAAATCCAACACCACATTTTTCCAGTTATTCAACAGTTTGATTCTTCAGGTCAAGAAAGTAGAAGATACTCTCCTTTTGATATAGATATCCTCAAAGACCTGAAAAAAGCTTGCACTCTTTATGGGGCTACATCAGCTTATGTTAAGATGCTATTACAAAATTTGTCTTTTGAAATCTTGACCCCTAATGACTGGAAATCTATAGCAAAGATATGCCTAGAACCTGGACAAAACTACTTGTGGCTTTCTGAATATAGTGAGCTCTGTAGGATACAAGCCCAACAAAATAGTCAAAGTGGAGTTCATGCTGCAATCACCTATGACCTACTTACAGGTACAGGTCCTTATGCAAATGTCGCAGCACAAATTAATTATTCTGTAGCAGCATATGAGCAACTTGCTGTTAATGCTATCAAAGCGTGGGCTTCCCTCCACAATAAAGACGACAAAAGGGGGGCCTTCACAAAAATAACACAAGGGCCAAATGAACCCTTCGCTGACTTTGTGGGACATTTGCAGACAGCTATCACAAGAACAAATGGAGAAAATCCAATAACAGACGTTTTGATAAGGCAACTTGCTAAGGAAAATGCTAATGAGGTTTGCAGAAGAATTATACTAGGACTGCGCAGGGATGCTCCTTTAGAGGAGATCATAAGACGCTGTGCCACAGTGGACACAGGTGCCTTTTATACCCAGGCTATGGTGCAGACTTCCCAAAATCCAAACATGGGAAGACAGAATCCCTCTTGGCAAGGGACTTCGAGAGAGACTCGTAGATGCTTTCAGTGTGGAAAAGTAGGGCATCTGAAAGCTCAATGTTGGTATAGAGATAGAATGGGAAAACAAGGTGGGAGAACAAGACCCCAAACCCCATGTCCAAAATGCAACAGAGGCTTCCATTGGGCCTCAGAATGCAGACAGATTCAGGGAAACGGGATGAGGGGCCCAGCCCCAGGGCCCAAGGCAAAAAACACTTGGGGCATGATGGCAGCCAATGGTGCACCCAGGGAGGGCCTAGAAGTCCAGTATCCAGACATGACCAATCAGCCAGAAAGCCATATGATGGGAGAAGGGGATTACACAGTCAACCAGCCAGGAAGCAACCTGATGGCAGAAGGGAATTACAATTGGGGAGAATAGAGCTGTATGCAGCTGGGACAACTGAGATACCCCCTGGAGAGGTGAAATCTGTTCCTCTCCAGCCTATGGATCCCCTACCTCCAGGCACAGTAGGCTTGACCATCTCACCTCCTTTTTGTACGTACAAAACAGTGTCCATCCACACACTGATGTGGGAAACTGGGGAATGTGTAGATAATATCCCAGTCACTAATACAGGTAGACAATGTGTGACTTATCACCCAGGAGAAGTAGTAGCATCAGGTTTACTCATACAGAATCCTAATAAGCAACCTGGTGATAGTCACCCAGGTTCTGACTCCAGACTACAAAATCCAGGAATTTACTGGACAGCAGCTGTAACAGCTGACTGACCTATGCTCACGATCTATATAAATGGCCTACCATTGGAAGGATTGGTAGACACAGGTGCAGATCGTACAGTTATTAGAGGTGCCAATTGGCCCAGTCACTGGCCAAAGATTAAAGCAGACACCTATATGTCTGGAGTAGGAGGATCAATAGCAGCTGAAGTTAGTGCTGCCCCTATGAGATGAACTTTTGAAGGCAAAACAGGAGTTTTTACTCCTTTTATAGTTGAAAAACTCCCCATCAATCTGTGGGGAAGAGATGTTTTACAACAATTAGGGTTAAAAATGAGTACTTCGGTTTTGTAAGCAGGGCTGCTGTTGAAGGCCTGCCAACACTTTCACCTGTTCCTATCCAATGGAAAACTGATACACCAGTGTGGATAGAACAGTGGCCCTTGGGTAGCGATAAAATTCAGGCCTTATTAGATATAGTACAGGAACAGCTTGAACAAGGACATTTACAACCTTCTCTAAGTCCTTGGAATTCCCCAGTGTTCGTTGTAAAAAAGAAATCAGGAAAATGGAGGATGCTCACTGATTTAAGAAAAGTAAATGAACAGATGGAAACTATGGGAACTCTTCAGCCTGGACTTCCATCTCCTACTCAATTGCCTAGAGAGTGGCCTCTTTGGGTCATCGATATTAAGGATTGTTTCTATTCTATACCTCTGGATAAGGAGGATATGAAAAGATTTGCCTTTTCAGTGCCCAGCGTTAACTTAGCTGAGCCTTATAAAAGATATGAATGGACAGTTTTTGCCACAGGGAATGAAAAACAGCCCCACTATGTGTCAAATGTATGTTGCTGCTGCTCTTGCTCCAATAAGAAAAGCATTTCCAAAAGTTATGCTATTACATTATATGGATGATATATTGGGATGTGCACCTGAGGAACAAATGTTAGAAGCATGTCTACAAAAGATCATAGAAACACTAAGATACTACAAATTATACATAGCTGAAGAGAAAATTCAAAGACATGCTCCTTTTCAATATTTAGGATATGAAGTATACCCTAAGGTGCTTACAGTACAAAAACTGTCCTTAAGAACAGAGAAGCTAAACACCTTAAATGATTTTCAGAAATTGATAGGAGATATCCAATGGATGCGACCAGTGTTAGGCTTGACTACCTATCAGTTACAACCATTATATGATATTTTAAGGGGAGACAGTGCTTTAAATTCACCACGCCAGCTTACAAAAGAAGCTCAAGAGGCTTTGAGAGAAGTTGAACTGGCTTTATCCAATGTGGTTGAGAGAGTCACTCAAAAACCTTTGGAAATAACAGTTTTTGCCACACAAGAGGCACCCACAGCAGTCCTTCATCAAGGAGACAGTGTGATAGAGTGGGTGAACCTCCCGGCACAACCAGAACAAAGCCTTACTCCTTACCCAGTGCTTGTGGCTAGAATTTTGTTAAAGGCCATTAAGCGAGCAGTACAATTATCTGGGGCAAGACATGATAAGATATACACCTTTTATACCAATACACAAATTAATGTGTGTTGTGAGACCATCCCAGAGTGGCAAATTTTATTAGCCATGGCTCCTAATTTTATACATGGGTCTCCATTAAAGATAACCAGACTTTTACATAATTGGCGATGGATTCTTGAAGAAAAAGTTTCTAAAGTTCCTCTTAAAGGACCAACTATCTTTACAGATGCATCCAAACACAATATTTGTGCTGTATACTCTCATGATTTAGCCATAAAAGAGTAGTCAGAACTCCTTTTCAGTCCACTCAGCAGAACGAATTGTATGCGATCATGTTAGCTCTCACTTATTACCCAGGAGACGTAAATATAATATCTGATTCAGCCTATTCAGTAGGTGTGGTACAAAGAATTGCCACAGCCCAAATAAAATTTGCAGCTTCTAATATATATCAGCTCTTTAAGGAACTTCAGGAGCAAGTGAGAAAACATCCAGGTAAGATTTATATCTTGCATGTCCACTCACATAGTGGACTCCCAGGCCCTATTTTTGATGGGAATTCAAAGGCAGATAGCCTTTTAACTATGTTAGCCAGTACACCTTTATTTCAGGAGGCCAGGAATCCCATTCTAAATACCATCAGGCTGCTCGAGCTTTGCGTTTACAATTTGGGATTACAAAAGAGGAAGCTAGGAGCATAGTAAAAAGCTGTACAGCTTGCCTTCCTTTCCATGCTCCTACACTGCCTCCAGGGAAGAACCCTCGTGGTTTGAGACCCAATGAAATCTGGCAAATGGATGTGACCCATTATAAATCTTTCGGTCGTCTGTCTTTTATCCATGTTGTGGTAGACACCTTTTCAGGATTCACTTTTGCCATGCCAGCAGCAAAAGAGACAGCCCGAGTGGTCACTGAATTCCTCACGCAAGCATTTGCCATTATGGGTGTGCCACAAGCAATAAAAACAGACAATGGTCCTGCATACACCTCCAAACATTTTGCACACTTTTGTGCACAGTATAAGATTTTACACACCACTGGCATACCCTTTAATCCTCAAGGACAGGCAATAGTAGAGAGGAGAAACAGATATTAAGACGCTGCTCCAAAAACAAAAGAAAGGGGGAGCCACAGGTAACCCTAGAGAGCTTCTAAATCTAGCACTTTATACTATTAACTTCTTGATTTTTGACAAAGATGCACTGGCTCCGGCAGACAGGTTTTATAACCCACCGGAAGGGCAATGTCCAGTGCGAGCAGCTCCACTATCTTTAGATAATCGCCAGGTGATGTGGAGAGACCCAGAAAGTGGTGAATGGAAGGGACCAGATAGGCTAACTGCTTGGGGGAGAGGGTTTGCTTGTATCTCTACAGGTGAAGAAGGAATCAGATAGGTGCCAACGAGCCGTATTCGCCTTGTCCATTGCAGAGAGATGGAGCAGACCCTTGAAACGAAGGAGAAGACCCAAGAAACATCGGGTCGTTCTGTTGCTGATTGTGCTCACCATTGAAAGAGTGTGGCAGTTATGGCGTTTGACTCATGGACATAGAAAATCATTGGACTTCAAAACCCTCAGAAATCATTGGATTCTCTGAGACATAAGATTGTTGTAGGACTTTAAATCCCTCAGGAATCATTGGATTTTCTGAGAAATGATAAGACTGTTACAGGACTTCAAAATCTGCTGGAATCATTGGATTCCCTAAGACATAAAAAGACTTTTGCTGGACTTCAAAAACTTGGGGGGATCATTGGATTCCCTGATATGTGAAGCAATGGACAATAGACTGGTTTTGGACTATCTCTTGGCTGCTGAAGAGGTGTATGTGTGACTGCTGTTTACATACTCTCCTTCTAGGACTTCTGGCAATCTTTTACATCATACTGTTGATTTATATTGTTTGTTATACCGTTACTTGGGTGCATAATTCATGTTTGTTATAACACATCAAGCCTGCACTGACTGTGGGGAGAGTCATCACTAATAGTCTCTGCGTTGTTGCTATGTGCTATGTGTTCCCATGCTGATGGGTTTGTGCATAATAAGAACCTTGAGCCCAGAAACTTGCTAGCAACCCCCACTTCCCTTTGGTGCTTTTCATCTCCCTTCCTGAGATGTCAGGGAGGGCGTGATTATCTCCTTTTTAGTGCTTTCACCTCCCTTCCTGAGAAGTCAGGGGGGTCGTGATCACTTCCTTTTCGGTGCTTTCACCTCCTTTCCTGAGAAATCAGGGAGGGTGTGATCACCTCCCCTTGGGGGCTCTGACCTCCCTGAAGAGTCAGGGATGGCATGATCACCTGTGTTCTAAAACAAAAGAAAGCGGGAGATGTAATGGGCTGAGGCTTGAGTTGATGCACTGAGATCCCAAGCACATGAGGCTAAATAGTAATTGGACCATACTCTATTAATAGATAAGCTTGGAGAGAGAATGGCCCCCACCCACTCTTTGTGCAAGTCCTGATGTGTTGTATAGGAAATGACGATTTTGGTGGGTGGAGGCAGGGGAGTGGAAAAAGAAGGGGAGGAGAGATTTTTGGGACGGCCATTGCCACGGCTGCCTCCACAGTTGGCTCCACTGTTGGCTCGGCTCGCGTCGCTCTCTCTTAGCTGGCTTCCTGTCGCAACTGCCTATATTTGCTATCGCAATCTTTCTTGCCTATATTTGCTATAGCAATCTTTATTCACCTCTTCACTTCAATAAATATTGAAGATTTTCCCCTTAACCTGAATTCCTGACTCCGGCTGACTTTAAATACGCGGTCATTACACCAGATAGATTAAACACTTGGGCAGAGGGTTTGCTTGTGTCTCTAGAGAGGGAGAAGGAATACTATGGGTGCCGACATACATTCTCTGCCTTGTCCATCAGAAAGAGACAGAAAAAGAAAAGACACTTGAAATGAAGGAGAAGACCCAGGAAACATCGAGTTGTTCAATCTCTGAATACATCTGCCACTGAAAGAGCATGGCTGTTAACCCTATGTGTATGGCAATTGATTAACGAACATTATCATGACCATAAAAATAATTCCTAATGAGATTGATGCAGGACTTCAAAACCTACAGGAATCATTGGATTCCCTGACACATGAAGTGATGGACAATAGATTGTCTTTGTACTATCTCTTGGCTGCTGAAGAAAGTATATGTATGGTTGTGAATTGATAGTTATCTATATCTTCCTTCTGCGACACATGGAAGTCTTTCATAGTATCTAGTTTATTCATATTGCTTGTTATATTACTACTTGCCTTTGTGATTCCTTCCATGCTGAAACTTGTTTTATGGATTTAACCATTTAGGTATTAACCACTTAAGTATACTTGCTTCACTTAAAACAATAGAAAGCAGGAGATGAAGAGAGTCTCAGATAATGGGGAAACCTGACCAAGGTATAAAACCCTTTAGTCCAGTGGAACCCTGCTGATATATCTGGTTTGTCTCCCATCTTCCCTATGGAAGTCTTGGCCTTCCTGAGAGGTCAACCTGTGTTGTAATTAAAGCAGAGTTATACCAAAGTGGCAAGGAGGCATCTCCACAGGATAACAAATTGTTTATGTGGTCTTGCATACCCAGTACATAGTTAGCACATGTGCAGTGTGCTATAGTTATATATTAGGGCATATAAGGCTAAGAAAATTTTGAATAAAAGGACTCCTATTTGATCATATTTGTGAGTTTTGCCCCTTCACTCCTTACCCAAGATTGTGATTTGGGCTGGTACTAAAATCCTCTAATGAGCTGGTCCAGGCATCAACTGAATGGCTAAATTTATATTTATTTTTCTATATTATGAATTTTTTTTTACAAATTTTTCTTTAGTAGAACTCCTGTTTGGTCCTTAATCTTCACTTTTCTTGAGGAGGACTGTCCAGTAAAGAAGTTATATTGACCAGGAATTGGATCATTATTCTTCCATCTAAAGTCCATTCTTCACACAAATCCTTCTTTGTTATAAATAAAGATTCTCCAAATGTGTCTTTCAGTTATGGTCTACAAATGAAGGAAATGAACATATCTTAGCTTTGTTACAGTGAGTAAATCACTTGTCATCTAAGCATAATAGGCAAGTTCCTAATACTTTAAATTGTGAAACAGTTAACAATAAACATACATGTGAAACCACAGGTCCAAGGATAAAGTTGGATAAAGAAAGAGATACAAGGAAGTGTAAAACTGAATCTCTGTTCTTAACTGGTTTAAAATCTACTTGGATTGATTCATTCATTCAATAAGCATTTATTAACCACTCTGAAATTCTCATTCAAAGATCTTTCACAGAGTATTTATTCAGCAAGTTTGAGGACTTCTTGTATCTTCCACCCATTAGTACCCATGCAAAACTTGGAGGCTAAAATCCCTATGTCAAAGAAATAAATCCAAACATGGATTCATAGGACTTATTGACTGAACTACTTATTTTCGTTATTATTTTGGGAAAGTAACTTCTCCTTGATTTTATTTTATTTCTTCATCTGTAAAATGAGAATATATATAATGTCATATATTATACTATAATAATTATTATATATTATAATATAACAATATTAATATTATTATAATAAAAATATTATAGTTTAATATATAAACATAACATATATATTAATATATGTAATATATTAATATATAACATAAAATAAAGAATACTTTAAATAATTTTATTGCTATAAAAGTTTGCAATCAATACAATCATTAAGAAAATTTTGATGTTAAAATATATTCATAAACTTGAGTAATTTGATTAATATGATCTGTGCAATATTTGATGATCACTTTGTAAATGATATGCAAATGTAACTTCATAAACATGCATACATACAAATAGAAATGCATATATGCATATAGATACAGGATATCCCAAAAATCTTGATGCAACATTTTTTGTAGCTCTTTATACAATTTTAGGGATGGAATATACTGGAAAAGCCTCTAAAGAGCTATGGAAATTTAATTCTAACTTTAGTGGAATCAGGGAATGAAGAAGACTGAAATAAGGATTAAGAACTTTCTAAGCAAGGCAAAATGCCTATTCCAAGCTATGGGAGTGAAAGATGGGTACCCATATATGAAAAATACTGAGTAAACTAGTGTAATTAGGATGAAAAGTACATAATGGTAAGAACTATGAAATAAATCTAGAAAGGTGGAATGAAGACAAATTATGTAGGGATATGAATGACACTCAGAGAATTTTGGATTTTATTTTAAAAGAGAATAAGTAAAGCTTCTTGAACATAAGAAGACCATGATTAAAGCTATGCTTTGCTTTAAGATATTAATTTGGCAATTTCAATGAATAAAGAAGAAATGCAGTGTATGCAAAGCATTATGTTGTATCACATGAATATGTGTGTGAAGGTATATACATATATGCATACTTGCATGCACAATAGCACACAGTGCATATGTGTACATTGCACCATGCATGTGGATACATGCATATACACATATATATGTACACAGACAACCTGTTTGTTCAGAATTGTGATTTCCTTGATGTAGTTAATAAATAACAAAATAAAACCTTCATCTAACAATACAATTTGACAACTGTTCTATAATGCATTGGCTAAAAGTATCGTATGGAGACATTCAGAAATTAAGTGATGTGCCAAGGTAACTTTGCCAATATTTATTATGGAAAAGACTTGTATCCATCCTCTTTTCTGAGTCTATGCCTTTCTATCCCTTACTTTGTATACTGTTTTTTATATACTGTAGAAATATAGCTTGAATGAAAGAAATGGAATAAAAGATACCATCAAGGACAAATATAACTATAAAATGGTATTGGCTACAGATGTAATGAAACTGAAGGATAAAAATGTTTCATTGTTATCCACAAATATATTTTTAAAACCAGAGAGATCCCTATAGCTCATTGTGAAGATTTTCTATAGGAACTATATTGTGGGGCATAAATGCAATCACCTAAGAATGGGAAAAAAAAGATGAGTGCAATCCACACTGTTGAAAGAAATATCCATACAGAAAAAAAAAAAAAAAGAAGAAGAAGAAGAAGAAGAAGAAGAAGAAGAAAGAAAGAATTGAAACCAGCAAAATTATTTTATCTACATATGATAAATGAATTGCATTGGAATCCATTTTAACTTAAAATATATTATCTTCTGAAAATATAACATCAAAAAAGGTTATCACTTTTAATGAAAGTATGCATATTCCTTGTTATACTTACTTTATTCTCTCAATTAAAATATGAAATGCTGATAATATTTCAACATTCAAATAATGTCACAGTAACTTTAATTCTGATTACTCCATTTAAAAATCTTATTTTTTCTTGCTTCAAAATAAAATTTTGTAAGTACAAAAATATATTCAATGAGGCTTTTTAACGTTTATTAATGCTGTAATCAATGTATATTTATTTTAAAAAATTCAACCCAGAAGAATATGTTTTGAAATTTCAGGTTAATGCAAAATGTCTTCAGGATAATGCAGCCTACTTTCATTATAGTCATTATGTAAATCATTCCTCTTCTTACTTAGTTTGTGGTCACAAAAAATATATATATCATGCCTTTCAGTTTCCATTACTGACACAGTGCAAATAAATCACTGGTGTAGTATATGTTTAAAGTACTTCAGTACTTAACAGATCCAGCGATCTGGGTAATAACATTGCCAATAAGGATTATGACTTTCTAAGCAAAAGTATAGGGATCCTGACCTTTGGGATAGGTATCCCTTAGCACAAAGGTATAGAAAAAAAAAATATGAATTCATATTTGGACCAAACACTTTCATTAAGGTATTTATTTGACTACAATATTCATATTTCTATTTAAAATGTATGCATATGTTATTGTGATTAAGAAAATGAAAATAATTACTTTGAAAAAGTTGTTTTATTCAAAGTAGCAAGAAGATATTCTCGATTTTCTCAAAAATAAGAATACAACTTTGTTGTTATTCCTTTAAAAAAATAGATTGAACCCAAAATATAGAAATTTTGCTGTACAAACAACATGAAAGTACAGGGATGTGGTTTATCTAGTTAGCCTTTGTCTATGTGTCTTTACCTTTCCAATTATTCAGATAAAAGTCCCCTCAAAAAAAGATTAAGAATTTAAGAAGCTCTAAATATAGAGAGTCCTTGGAAGTTTTCTGGAATGGAAGCAAATGAATCAATGATTATTAAACATCTTGTGTTATAGAGTCCTTTTCTGCTATTTAATAAAATTAAACACATGGAAACTGAAGAATATAAATAAATGTCTTCTTTAAGTCCAAGATTCTTAGGAAAAGCATGGATTTTAAAGAATGTGCTTTTTGATGCATATTTATGCCTACAAATATCATACTATTATATGGTGTTACTGATGCAAACTAAATAACATATTTAATTTTTATTATTTTCTATTTTACTTTATTACCTATTACTTAGCTGAATCCTCTGTGCTGTGAGTTCTACAGTAGTTGGCACATAGAGTGAGTATTATAGTCAACTATTCCTGGAAAGAAGAGGTGGCACCTCAAGTGAGAATTCTGGTCAGAATCTGGACTTTCACATCATTTTTAGACTTTTGAGTTCACTTCACTTTTTTTTTTATTTGAGATGAGTTCACTGATGTCACTGAATTATAATAAAATTCTTTGGATTTTTGGCAGTCTTGTGTGAGGGACCCATCATGTTATCTAAGAATAGCCTCCAAGGACCAAATGCACAAAATAGATATTCTTACTTTTAAATATTGGTAACTTCTTTCTTATTAGATGATTGCAAAATTTAAGTAGCTAAGAAGAAGCTATTACACAATTGTTGGAATCCTTACTAACTGCTAACTAATTAGAGTTGATCTAATCTTACAAGAAGATGTTTTGGGCAGCACCTGAAACAAGGTACTAAGTAGAACTAATTAATATAAGGCTTGTGTTCACACCTTTACTCATTGGAGTTCAATGAGTTCATACCTCCCTTGAAGCTCTTTGGGCCAGAGAGCACTATGGGAGAAAACCCATAATCCCTCTCTCTGGAAGGAGCATAAATAGGCCAATGGGCCAGTCGAAGAAGTTCTTCAGAGGAAGAAGCTACAATTCGAGATTTCAACGGAATGACATGAAGAGCGGTGCTGGCTGGAGGCTGAAGAAAGCAGAGGCAGAAGCAAAGGACAAAGGGGCAAGAGCTCTTGGAACCAAGCAGAGAGATAGGCCTCTAAGCTAACCGGGCTAGAAGAAAAAGATCACCGCATTTTGGCGCCTGAACAGGGACCGACAAAATCCTGATTCCAGGGAAGGCACCCAGAGAGAACTTTTATAATATTTTATAGAAGAACAGGGACCCCACATTTGAACTCCAACATTTTGGTGCCCGAACAGGGACCCCACATTTGAACCACAACACACAATGGTCAACATTCTGGGGATGAGCTCCTCTAAACTTAGGTAGCCTTTCCCTTAACCCTGTAGTCACACATTTGTCATTACATATTCCCACTATTTACATGAGGGTAAAGTCCATAAGAAATTGTCAACAGCCTATGAAAAGCCAAAATCATTCCTACATCATTGTGACAATTATAATTTTACATTGTTTTATGTTATATTGATAATTCTAGAACTTTAATAGTTTACACAATAATTTAGACTAAGTGGTCGCAATCGCTCTAAAACATAGGCTTATAACCATTTTTTTTAAACTTTTTTTTTTATTTTACTTTCCCATTGTTCTGAACTACTTTAACTTTCTGTGAATTAATTAATGTTCATAGCTTCTAATACAATAAAACTTCTGGATAATTATGACAACCTTTCTGCTGCCTTTGATAGCCACTTCAAACTGTCAAACTGACAATTTCTATTCCCAATAGAGCAAGTCCTTCCACCTGAGCCTAATGTTGATAAATGACTCTGAATTTCTCTACCACATCAGTGATTGATTAATAATGTCCCCTCCCACATATTTTACCAAATACATCAAGACTATTTTTAGGAAATGAAATCTCACTGTTGAACTCCAGTTTTGAATATGTACTTTTCTCAACATGACTATCATCCTAGGTCTTAATGAGTTTTTTGCACCTGAGGACAAACATCTGTCCACATATCTATATAGTGTTTCTATATAATTTATTTATTGTTTATTTGCTTATTAAAGCATGTAATAATAAAACTTTTGTTTATACTAACTTCCTGTTTCAATTTCCAATAAATCCTCAACATAGATCTTTGTTTTAACTTGAATCACAACACCAGGTAAAGCAACCATAATGAAATGTCAGTATAGGTTATTACTGAAAGTATATCTGTTAAGAAAAGTTGCTATTGAATTCAAGTGATATTGAAAATGATTTAATGTAATTATGCTGAATTCAGCATTTTTAACATTATTATAAAGCTTAAAAGGAAAAATAAAACAATAAGAAGCCACTGTTTTATCATGCCCTTGAAGGAATTCCTCTTAGAAATTGTTTGCAATTGGGAGGTTTGGACAGAGAGATTTAGCAGAACCCAAAGCATTGGCATATAATGTCAAATATTATGCATAAATTGAATTTTGAGAGATAAAAATAAGGAAAAACTCAGATTGTCACGTCTTTATATTTCCATAATTTTTTTCAAATTCTACCATCTTATAGAAAATATTGTCACAGAAATTAACATAGTATTATTAGTCTAAAATCATAGGCCTAGAAGAGTCTTTAGAGGGTATTTAGTTCACCACTTTTTTATACATGTTTGGAGTTAGATACAGAAATCTTTAATGGTTAATAAACATTTGTGAAATCCTGGGATAGTTACTTAAGTCTTAAGCTCTTAAGTCAGGAAAACCTGAGTTTAAATCTGACCTTAAATACTTAATACCTGCTAGCTGGGTAACCCTGGGCAAAACACTTAATTCTCAGCAGTAATAATAACAATAAATAAAATATTTATAAAGTACCAATAATGTCAAAGACACTATTATATGCCTTAGAGATAAAAATAAAGGCAAAAAAAATTATATTTAAGAGCTCACAATCTAATGAGGTAAATTATTTCCCTAAGTTCAAACATGTAGTTAGGAACTCTGACTGCAAATAGATCACTCTCCCCTTTAATCCCAAATTCATTTCAGATTGAGAGATTATGCAGTTATGATGGTTTTGGCTCTGATTTATGCAGTTTCAGTTTTTAATTAGATAAGAATTCGGGGAAAAAACCAAAATCAGTTAATTCAAAACTTCTTAAATAGTACTTAACAAAAATTTAGTTTAGTAAGGGGATTTATACTTTTTAATTTTTATTATAATATTATTATTTTATTTTATATAATACATATTATTATAATATAACATCATATTAATTTGAAATATTTAACACCTAACTTAGAAATTCAAATAAAATATGATTTCAAAAATCATGATACAGTAGTATCAAAGTATACTGACACCACCTCTGAACTCAATTTCCTAAGTCAAATTGATCTGTTATCTTAGTTTTATTGGGATTTTTTGTTTGTTGGTTTGTTTGTCTCTTCTTGCCTATGTGACTAGGCAAGCAATCTGATGCCTGAGTGTCCATTTCCTCAGCTATAAAATAAAAACATTGGATTGGATAGCATCTCTTTTTTTTATTTGTTTGTTTTTCCAATTATAAATTAATGTTTCAAAGTTCATTGTTTTGTGTTAAAAAATACACATCACAGTCATTTGAAGCTATAATTGCATTAAATAAGTAATAATATCTAGTGTTTAGCATACATATTAATTGCTTTAAGGTTTACAAAGCAGTTTGGCTACAGTATTTAACTTGAGCATCACAACAACCCAATGCATTAGGCTATCCAGGTGTTATTGTCCACAAGATGAGGAGGCTAAATTTGGTGATTTAGTGATCAGAGATTTAGTGATACATCCATGGTTGCAGAACTAATAAAGTATGGGAAATTGGATTTGAATCCATTTCTTCCTCTCGCCAAATACAGCATACTCCTATTATTTCATGTCATATGTTGTGAAAGTTAAATGTAAAAAAAAAAAAAAAAAGGTTGGAAATCTTCAAAGATAAATTTATCAACATTTAAAATCTGCCAAAAAAAAAAAAAAAAGATTTGTTACAAGAGCAAAAAGAAAAAAAATCATTTTTTGAAATTGTCTTTATTAACCTCAGAGAACAAAAAGCAAAAGTTAAGTATAGATGCCAAATAACTAAAAGAAATAAAAATCTTCAGGAAATGTTAATTTATCAACTTTTTTTTTAACATTAGCTAGTTGGAAATCTTGACATTAGTGACCTAGCATCCTGAGGCTGGAACAGCTACCAATGTCAATACAGAACATAATTCATCTAGGAGTGGAATTCCTTCTCAGGATCCATTTTATACATTTGTCAGAGAAAGACTGAATGTCTTGTTAGCATTTTCTTGCCCTTAAAGGCATTCTTAAAAACAAAGACAAAATGTCCTTGCTACCTCCCCTAGCTTGGTACTGAAAATCTTTAACATGTCACAGAAGGCAAGCAATCATGTTCCTATGTAGCAATCAGTCCCTAAAGATATTAGACAGCCTATACATACTGTTTTTTTTTCCTTAAAATCTGAAGCTGGAGTCTTGTATGTAAAGTCCCATTTCTATTATAATGGCTTATCTGCAAATTGGATATGGTCATGTGTCAAATAAATTTTTTAACTTAAGAAGCTAGAATGTCATTTTTATCAAAGTTACATCTCAATACAATGCAGAATAGCCTTAAGCAGAGACCTTTCCAACATTGTGCTTGAATTTACAGAGATATGGATAAATTATAAGCTTGCTTGTTGGATTCCATAAGTTATAATGTAACCATGTCAGTAAAAAAAAAAAAAAAGACCATGGAATGAAATTTTGATCCTTTAATGTGAACAGTTCTTATGGTATCCCAAGGATAAATTTTAAACTGGTATAAGGAAGTGGCATGGAAATTAAAATCATGAAATACATTTGGGATAGAATTAATTTTTCATACTAGTAAAAATAATTCAGTAAAATCTGGAATGAAAATTATGGAGAGAGTAGTAGCTTGTTATTAGTTCAATAAACTATGAATTAGATAACTTCCATGGATGCAAATTAAAAATTAGAAATAATTCATGCCTTCTGTGAATTCATGTTTTATTGAAGAGAAGATGATATGGGCAAAAATAATAAATATATACTCATGCATGTGTGTGTGTGTATATGTATATATATACATATACACACACACACATGTTTACATATGGATATATATGCGTATCTTCTATGTAGTGCTATATAACATGCACATGCCTGTGTATTATATTCATGTGCATAAAGACATCATATATGTATTGTGATCGTGCATATCTGTATACTATAAAGTAATATACAGTTAGTCCTTCATTTTCATGGAGAGAATATTCCTAGAAAATGGTGCAAACATTTCTTAATGTGAATGTTGATACATTGAACCTGTGGAAATAGTGGGTTAGGTTTCTCTATCCACCAAAAATTATAAATTTCCACTATAATCATTGAAAATACATGTTTCTGCAAACAATTCTTTGTATTAAAACATTAATTCTTATTCAATACACTTTTTCAAACACAGTAACTATGAAATATCATGTAAAATATAGTATACAAAATAAAATTGGTAACATGTAAAACATTTCTCTTGCTAGTAATTCTCTTGAATTCTGTGAACTTTTGTGCTAATATCTCAATAAAGTAAAGACTATTTTACATAGTATTAATTTTTCATAACATATCAAATCTCTATTTCCATAAATACTTATAGCAAATACAATTATTAAAACTCAAACATTTTAACCTGAACCTTACCTTAGATGTGTTAGCTGACAATGTGAAGGCAAAACACTGTATACTATATTGCTGTAAACATCTTTATCTTGACAATTCCTTAAAACCAAGGGAGAAGTTGTTGGGACATTAGTTGCTGCTATTTGAAGACATCCAGATTGGTCAGATCTTGTTATCACCTCTTACCTTCCGTTTTGCATGGTTACTGTATGGTATGGGAGCAAAATACATAAGCTTGAAATAACATTTTATTGTTATCTAAATCATGTGCCCTTTGAAATCCTTAATGATCTCAGAGTATGGAGGCTTAGCAGAAGATATTTGTGTTTAACCTTGAGCTTGCAATTGTTGATGAAATCATAACTTCTGTCTCTAACCATTTGGTAGATTAAATAAACAGTGGATGCGGAAATTAAGGTGTGAAATTTTTCTAATCTTTATTTTCTCACTAAAACACATCAGCGATTTTATATACTTGTGCATAAACAGAAAGGGTTTGCACAATGCTTTGATGGTATAATTATGACAAACTTCAGGTTTTAAAAACAAACAGCAAAAATATTCAGTGAATGAATAGGGAGTGATTTATTGTGCAACATGTACAAGAGCATCATTGCCACTGCATTGAAAATGAGTTTGCAAATAAAATGACCTGAAAGCTTGAAGTAGTAGAAAGATTTAATGTGGGAACATTGACAATTATCTGTGAATACACACACATACACACACACACACACACACACACACACACACGCATTCACAATTTATTGTGGATATATGTACATATATACACACATTTATTTATTGACTTATTTCATAGACAATGGAAGAGTGAGACCATTAATAAGGAAGTCGGTGTAATCAGAAGGATTTGTGTTTAACCTTGAGCTTGCAATTGATGATGAAATCATAACTTCTGTCTCTAACCATTTGGTAGATTAAATAAACAGTGGGTGTGGAAATTAAGGTATGAAATTTTTCTAATCTTTATTTTCTCACTAAAACACATCTTGTTTTATTTTATAGACATTGTATCTTGAACTGAGCCTTGAAAGAAAAAAAAATTTAAAAGGAAAAGGTAAGGAACTGGAAAAGGTACTGGAAGCATGAAAATATCTCCTTTATTATTTCTCACAGTATATTCACATAATATTACATTTATGATGGGAACTCCTTTAAATTCTAGTTCTTTGTTACCATAAAAAGCTGCTATAAATATATGAGTACATATGGGGAAAGCCACTTTTATCACTTCCTTGGGAAAATAAGACCCTAGTATCATTGGTATCATTAAGTCAAAGACTATATTCAATTTAATAATTTTGGGAGGGTATTTCAAATTGTTTTCCAGAATCACTGAACCAATTTACAAATTTACCAAGAATGTGTTTATATCACTCTTTTCTCATTGACCCTACAATTTCTTTTTTTCTTTTTTAACAAAGGACTTTGCAAATCTGATGAGTGGAGTGGAACAATTCAGCTGTTAACATTCCTATTTATCCAAAATCATTCAAAACATTTTTGTGTCAATATAATTTGACTTTCTTTCCCAAAAAAGTATTTATATCTTTTAACTATTTATAAAATCAATAAGGACTCTGTTTTGTGAATTTTCATCAGATCTATATCTATATATATGTATATATATATGAATTAAATCTTCATCAGAGCAACTTGATGAAAAGACATTTTTTTTCAATTACTTCATTTTGTTCTCATTTTAGCTGCAATGTTTATTTGTGTTAAAAAAAGAAAAGATAAAAAACAAATTTTTAAATTGCATATAATTGTTTCATCTCTTTTTCCAGTCACATACACCATGGATCCTCATTATTTCATGCTGGTGTATATATATATCTATCTATATATATATATCTATATCTATATATATATATATATGTATATGTATATATTATTCTCTAACCTATTAAACATGATGATGAATGTCCTGAGGAAGGTCTCTCCAGTGCCTTCCATGTCAGACATATTCATTGGAGATATGATATTTCATAACTAGAAACCATTATGCAACAATAGAACATTAGTTTGAAAATATGGCTTTTTGTGTTTGGAATCAGTTTAAGTGTTAAGGTTTTTTATTATGCTTAATAGTATGCTTCCATAGTCTCTATTTCCCTACTTAATATCTCATGAAAATGATAAGCCTTGTTTTCCTCCCTACCTTCAATTTTGTGAACATTTTCTATAAACACCTTTGTGAGTTAATAGATAAGGTTTTATAACTCTTAATTCAATTACACTCAGCGTGATACAGATAAGGTCAAGATAGAATGGGCAAAGACTCAAATGGAAATACTACAAACTCATAATTTCTAGTATTTCAATAGGCATTAGTCAGCTTTTTGCTTAGAGATATACTTATTTAATTTTGTGCCTTTGTTTATATATCTATATCTATTTCCCCCAAATAAAGGCAAAGATGATTTTTAGCATTCATCTTTGTAAAAACATGTATTCTAATTTTTTTCTCCCTCACTCCCTTCTCTTTTAGAGAACAAACAATTCAATATAGGCACAACATGTGCAATTCTTCTAAATAAATTTCCATATATGTCATGCCACACAAGAAAAATCAGACAAAAAAAATAATAAAACATGAGAAAGGAAAAAAAAAAGAAGTAAATAAATAGCAACAACAATGAAAGTGAAAATACTATGCTGTGATTCACATTCAGTTTCCATAGTTCTTTCTCTCTCTGGAAGTGGAGGCTTCTTTTCATCACAAGGCTATTGGAATTGTCTTGAATCCCATCACTGGTGAAAAAAGTCACATCCATCATAGTTGATCATCACATATTTTCTTCATTCTACTCAATTCACTTAATATTACTTCATGTAATTTTTTCTGCTTTAAAAAAAATCAGCTTGCTCATCATTTCTTACAGAACAATAATATTCAATTACATTCATATACCACAACTTATTCAGGCATTCCCAAAAGATGGACATCCACTCAACTTCCAGTTCCTTGACACTAGAAAAATGACACTACAAACATTTCTTTTTAACACATGTAAGTTCTTTTCCCTTTTTTATAATCTTTTTTGGGATAAAGGCCCAGTGAAGACACTTGGATCAAAAGGTATACAAAGTTTAATATTCCTTTGGACATAGTTCCAAATTACTCTACAGAATGTTTTGATCAGTTCACAACTCCACCAGCAATGTTTAGTGTTCCAATTTTCCCATATCCCTTTCAAAATTTATCATTATCTTTTCCTGTTATTTTAGTCATTGTAAAGGTATGAAGTATCTCAGTTGTCTAAATTTTAGTTTCTATAATTAAAGTGATTTAGAACATTTTTAAAAATATGTTTAGAATTGTCTTTAATTTCTTTACCTGAAAATTGTCTGTTCATATCCCTTGACCATTTATCAACTGGGAAATGATTTGTACACATTTGAGTTGGTTCTCTATGTATTTTAGAAACAAGGTCTTTATTAAAAAAAAAAAACACTGGCTATATCTCCCCCTCCCATTTCTGCTTCCTATCCAATCATGGTTGTTTTGGTTTTGTTTGCACAAAATCTTTTTTAATTTAATATAATCAAAATTATCCATTTTGCCTTTCATATTCTTCTCTAATTCTTCTTTGGCCATAATTTCCTCCCTTTTGCACTGATCTGAAAAATGAACTACCTCTTGTTCTTCTAACTTGTTTATATTTTTACCCTTTAAGTCTAAATTATGACTAAATTTTGACTTTATCTCAGTATATTGTGTTAGATGTTGATAAATGCCCAGTTTCTCCCATAGTACTTTGTGGTTAATTCTCCCAGCAATTTTTGTCAAATACTGAAGTTTTTAACCCCAGAAACTGAAGTCGTTGGGTGTATCAAACACTAGATTATATATTCATTGACATTTATATCTTGTTAATTAAACCTATTTCATTGATTCCCTACTCTATTTCTTAGCCAGTACCAAATGGTTTTGATGACCCCCTCTTTATATTATAGTTTAAAGTATGATCCAGCTTGACCTTTTGTTCTTACTGATGAAATTTGTTATTATTTTCTCTATATAAAGTAATTTCTTAATAATTTGATTGGTATGGCATTAAATAAGTAGATCAATTTAGATAGAATGGTCAACAGTTCCACTTACTCATGATGTTCATTGTTAATAAGATCGGTATCACCATGATTAAATAAAATTGAGCTTTTATTATTTTCAGTTTTTGAAACTTTTTATGGTTCTCTTGAGTTTTGTATTTGAAAATCACATTTTCTATTCAGCTGGATTCTTTTCATCAAGAGTACATGAAAGTCATGCCATTTCATGGATTAATTTATTTTAAACCCTATAATCCTTTAATGTAGAAGCTGTTAATTCTTTTGTTTTCTTGACTACCATTACACAAGACTTTAATTGTTTGTTTCTGACAGTTTGCAATACTTTTTCCTTAAGTTTTGTAGTTGTTGTTGTTGTTCTCTAATATCAGAGCAGTCTAATTTGATAATGTCCTTGAAAAATGATGCTTATATTATCTGTCCAGGATATTTTCTATGTCAGTTGTTTTTCAAGTGAAATATTTAAATTTATCTTTTTTCTTCATTCTTTTGATTTTATTTTAATGTTTCTTAATTTTTCATAAAGCCATTGGCTTCTGTTTCCTCATTTTAGGGAATTACTTTCTTCAGTGAACTTTTGTATCTCATTTTCCATTTGGCCAATTCTACTTTTTAAGGACCTTTTTGTTGTTGTTCTTTTTTCCTTAAGTATATTTTTGTAACCATTTTCCCATGTGGCCAGGTCTGCTTTTTAAGGAACTCTTCTCATTGATTTTTATACTTTCTTTACCATTTGGCCTTGTCAGTTTTTTTAAGGTGTTGCTTAATTCAGTATTTTGTGTGTATTTTTTTTTTTTTTATCAAACTGTTGACTGGTATTTCATTATTTTCTTGTACCACTCTCATTTATTTTTTTTTTCAATTTTTATTCTACCACCATTACTTGATTTTCAAAATTCTTTTTGAGCTCTTCAATAGACCAAGACCAATTCATATTTTTCCTGGAGTTTTTTCATATAGAATATTTGATTTTGCTAATTTCTTCTGAGTGTGTGATTTGATCTTGTCATCATAGTAACTTTCTATAGCCATATTTTCCCTCTATTGTTTGCTCATTTCCCAGCTTGTTTATTGATTTTTAATTCTTTATTAAAGAAAGGCTCTGCTTCCAAGGTAGAGGGTGCATTGCACTAAGCTTTAGGATATTTTGGTAGGTTTTTTTTTTTTTTTTTTTTTTTTTCAGAGACATTTCTAGGAACCCAAATGATTTCCATTTTCCCAAGTAAGATCAAAGAAGAGATTTGTCTGCTATTTTCCTGACCTGGGTTTTTGTCTCTGAGCAATCACAAGAACTATTTTATGCCATGGAAATGTAATTGGGGTCCTTACTCCACTGTGGCTGTCAGCTTTGGTATGCAGGTGCCCCTCCTCACGCTGAGACTGCCGTCCAGGATTGTGATCAGAATCTAAGTATGGACAAACTAACAGAGTCCTTCCTCAGTGCTAGTAGAGAGACCTATGTGATATCTTTCTGCCGGTTTTATGTCCTCCTTACCATCTCTGGGCTGAGTGTTTTGGAATTATCCATGCTGCTGTTGATTGGCTGTCAAGATCTACTCCTGGTTTATTGGAGCCAAGACAATGCCTGTATGGCCAGAGCTGGACTGAGTTTTATTTTCACCTTTATGCAAAATATTGAAGGAAAGAGGTTTGGCAGTATCAGATCTTAAGCTACGAGGTAACAATGATCAAAATTATCTGTTATTGGTTTAAGAACTAAAAGAAAGACACTCAAGAAAAAGAAAAGAGAACGTGTGTGTGTGTGTGTGAGAGAGAGAGTCTGTTTCTGTCTCTGCCTCTGTCTCTGTCTGTCTGTCTGTCTCTCTCACATACATTTACATACACACACACACACACACACACACACACACACAAACTGTACACAGAAATTGTTTTAAGCCAACTTTGTACAACCTGGATTCAACTCCCCCCCCCCCCAATTGTATCATACATTTCTTTCCCTTTTAGGATTATTTCTTTCTGATCCTCATACAGAAAACTAAATCTTCTTTCTTTATTTTTAATTCTGTTGACTGCTCCTTATGCTTCTATTGCACTTGACACTATCTCTTAGATTCCTTTTTTCTCCTTGTGGCTTGATTTGAACAACATCTTCATCTAATCAGAGTCTTTCCTTCTACTTTCACAATCCTTATTCTCTACCTCCTAAAACACTTATTAATTTTATTTTGATTTCTTTAAAGTTTACATATTGTGGATATACTTCTGTATTTCCATGTTGTATCCCATGATACAATATAAACAGCATTAGAGCAGGATTTTTTTTTGTTTGTTTTGTTTTATTTTGCATGATCACATATGGAAGCTAACGCTATGTCTGGCTTATGACTGGTTCCTAAGAAATGCTGTTGGAACTTACACTTTACAACATTCAATTCTAGTTCTATTTTTTCCCTTTCAAAAGCAATTTTTGTTATTCTCTCCAAATGCACAAATCTCTTTTTTATTTTGTATACATCATGTATTTACTTATCTATAAACACATTATATTCTTCCAGTAGAAT
Organism: Antechinus flavipes; assembly: GCF_016432865.1. NCBI lineage: Eukaryota > Metazoa > Chordata > Mammalia > Dasyuromorphia > Dasyuridae > Antechinus > Antechinus flavipes. Next base: position 48,230,539 of record NC_067403.1, read on the forward strand.
CTAAAGTTTTTGAAAGGAGAGTCTATCTTAGTTTCAATTTTTTATCTCAAGACTTAGCACACAGTATGATATACGAAGGAAAGTTAATAACGCTTGCTTGTTGATTGATTGGTTGTGATAGGTAAATAGTGTTTCATGAGCTATGATTCACAATTATTGTGTCAGTTGGTTTGGTTAATTTAACTTTTCCTGCTTAAAGAAATCAAGGAAGTTTATCTAGAAATGACTATGGAGTGAAGAATAACATGCATGAATAATTTTTTTTAATTTTGTTACAGTTAGTCTAACTTATTTTGAAGTTCCTTTCTAGCTCCAAATTATAAGAATTTTATGATTATATAAAACATAATGTATTTTTTTAATGGGAATTCATTCCAAATGAGCATCTATACAAGTATTGGCATGTAAATGTTGAAGGAATAAATCAGAATTTGGCATAAGGCTATATGTATTATTTATCTTTTCTTAATTTATTTGTTTATTTTTTCTTTTTGTGAGAAGGCATTTTGCATGAATGGAAAAAAAAATGGACAGACTTGTTTCTCTCTTATTTTGTATTAAGGAAGTGTACCTATCTGCTAACAAAATGAAAATAATTGAACTTTCACACTGTTTTAGGTGATTATAGTTGATCAAAAGTTAACCAAGACAAATTAAAAAAAAAAAAAAAACTAGCAACTAAAGTATTTTTATGATACAGGTATCTGATATATTCTTCTTACTTTATCATGGCAAAATATTGCCATTATTTATAACATTGCTTAACATAATTATTTTTTGTTATTTTAAATCTTTAGTCACCAGGATTATTAATGAGGAAATCATGTGAATTTCTAAAGATTGTAGACTTTTAAAAGAAATTCTAAATGGAACTGAATATTATTCTTTAATTAATATAATTTGATTCCCAACATTTTTAATGGAGGCCTTATCAGACCTAATCTACTTACATTTTCTGGGGAAAAATGTTAACAGCCTGTGATATAAAGGTTCTTTTAAATTGAATTTATTGGGCAAATTGTTTTAATATTCATCTTGGTAATTTGTAATGGAAAAAGACTTCAATTTCAAGAGGTAATGTAGACTCATAAATTTAAAATAAAATAATATTAGAAAAGTTCTAGTTACCTTCAGGGCAGATGTGCCTCCTTTTATATAGTATATAGATTTCTGAAAAGTTGTGCTGAAACTGTAATTTTCTAAGAAGAATCATTCCAAATATATTAAAGGACTATTACTTTAAATGCATATTTTAATAATGTGGAGAAAGAATCCTAGTGTTAATCTACTAATCACCATCCAATTTATCAGTTTCATAAATCCAGGTGTTCAGATATGAGAAAAACAGGTCACACCTGTACTAGTTATACTTCATATTCACAGCAGACATCATGAGATCATATTGATCCCAGAAACATTATGTGACTTGCTTTTAAATGGAAACATCTAAATTTCAAAGCTCAGCTAGGTGTATAATCATGATATCTTCAAGTATATAAGTATATATGAAAAAAAATCCAGTGCAATAGCAGTGACTATTGAGAGACAGACACACAGACAGACACAGAGAGAGGCAGAGAGACTAAGAGAAGAAAAAGAAAGAGAAGGAAGAGAAGGTAGAACAGGAACAGGGAGAGAAGGGAGAGGTGGAGAAGGAGGAAGAGGGAGGGAGGGAAAGAAGGAAAGATAGAGAAAGAAGAAAAGAAAGAATAATATCTTCCAATATATTTTCTTCCTCATTTTCAATTTGGTACAATTTAAAACTATCCAACATATAGAAAACCATCTTATATCTTTGAAACCAATATTTTTATGACAAATGAAACTGCAGAAATGTTAGAAACAATTTTTAAACCCAAAGGTTTTTTTTTTTAAATTATGGCAAGAGGTCATAGTTTAATCACTTTCATTCTCATAAAATCATATTTATTCAGAAAATATCATGGCATTAAAAAAAAAAAAAAAACTTGCATTTAATTGAAGACCCAAACAGCAATTACAGAAGGATACTATTTTTCATTTTGCTTTTGGACACTTTAATCAACCTGCCTACATGTTGGGATCAATCAATTTCAGCACTTGTGTTCATTCATCTTTGTCCTGCCAGTCATCCCATGGTAGCAGGGAGATGATTGTATAATTGAATTTAGTTGGAATCCTAAATAAAAGAAAACTCTGACACACTAACTATAATCAGAATAATTATGTTTTAGGGAAGATTTGTTTATTTGGCATTTGAAGGGAGAAGAAATATCCATTATCCATATTAACAGTATAATAAAAACTTTAGCTTAGGGAAATCTATATATATATATATATATATGTATATGCATACGTATATATATATATATATATATGCATGTGTGTGTGTACACAGAAATATTTATCTCTATCTTTCTATATACATTTAAAAGTATCTATCTACTTAACCTGTATGTATGTATATATTTAAGAGTTGCAAAATTGGAGGTCCAAAGTAAGTAGCCAGAAGAGAGAATGTTTTCATGGTATGGTGAACCTTGGTACCCAAAGATTTATATCTCATTTCATCATGGCAGAAATCAATAAGTTGAATAAGGGGAAAATGAAAATCTTTAGAAAGAGATAATTATATGACCATCTTACCTAAATATGATTCTTAAGATCTAGCAACATTCCCCTGTCATTCAGAATCTCTTGAGCTTCCAAGATTCTCACCTCCCTCTGATATTTTTCTTTTCATCTCTTCTTTTTTTTTTTTCTTTACTTTCTCACATTTCTATTTATTCAATTTGATGTTCATTGCTAGCACTTCAGGACCAAATATCTTCATTGGATCTTGTAGCTTATGTTTCTTTACCTAATATTCATATCTTGCCAGGATTGTTAGGGATCCTTTTTCATACAAGACATGATTTATAAGAATCTTCTCATGGGATAAATAGCAGTTTTTATTGCAATGAAGAACAGGAAGGAAGACTCTTGTTCATTGTTTGTCTAAACAAATTGGTATACAAGTATACAGACTATTGTTGAGTTGCAAGAAACAAAGAATATAAATTATCCAAATAAACTTGTGAAATTTTTCATAAACTGATTATATATTCATAAAATATTCATAACAAGGGAATTAGTCATAAAATGACCATAAATAATAATAATAAAGGAAATATCATTGAAAGATTTCATAACTATGATCAAAGCCATGATTAACAATGACTGCAAAAGAATGCTAATAAAGCATGCCTTTCTTTTTTTTCATCAGACTGGAGATCAAAGATGGCTATAAAATAAGGCCTAGTTTGATACACATGAAGATATGATGCTTTGTTTCAGATAGCTATAGTTTTGTTACCAAAAAAAAAAAAAATCTATGGGGCTGAGGTGTTATAGGTGGAGAGAGATACATTGAATAAGGGATAATGTTATAGGATATATACAAATTAATACATAATACATAAAATGTTTTACATTTATCTGAAGTAACTTTTTGGAGCTTCTAAATAAGGACAAAATGAAATCTGCCAAGTGCCTGTCATACAATTATGCCAACTGGAAGCATCAAATCTTGTAAGCAGAACAAATATTATTAATTGTAACAATATGGATCCATGACGATTTTGAGATGTAATTTGATTCACAGAAAAAGGATCATTTCTGCCATGAAAATAAGCCAGTGTACTTTAGCTATGATTTCTGCATTCCTAATTGGCAGTACAAAAAAAATCTTAATCCAGTATTTGCCTGATCATGGATTAGTGGTCTGCAGCTTCTATGGATTAGGAACCAATAGTATCTATCAAATTTTTGTTGCAGATGTCCATGGTGTCCATTGTTACTTTATTAGTATCAACAGGACTTTCTCTCGGTGTGTTATTTTATTTTTAAAGAAGAATTTTTTTTTGTCAGCTTCATAGAACACAATGACCTGGTTAAAATACAATGGGCGACTTTATAGAATAGTATAATGAAGGAAATCAAAGCAAATAATATAAAATGTGGATAATGATGTGAGTTGTGAAGAATAAAAGAGGAGACACTTATGTAAGCTGAACCCTGATGAAACTATCCATCAGCAAATTTACTTAAAGGCAAATACCCATAACAATTGTGGAAGGCATTTTTGTGAATACATATCAACTCACTCTCATCATAACTGGACACATGCTGGAATTGTAGAATTCATTTTAAATCATAAATAGAAGAATTAATTCCATTTATTTCTTTTCATCAACTGAATGAAAAACACTAGTCAAATCACTTAGGGGAGGGTACAAATGCTTAACAATGGAAGAATAAGGTATTCTTTTAAGGTAAGAATTCTTAATTCTGGAAGACTAAAGATATGTTCTCTTCAAAAGCCTTTCTTTGATTTTAGTGAGGTCATCTGGAAAAAAAATGTAAGAAAGTCATTATATTATTATTTTAAATTAGATTTTTTTTTTGCTTAAGTTACTTTTTAGCAATGAATAATTAGGTAAATCAAACTTATCAGCTGTCTCAAATATGAAATACTCTGAAACTGTAAAGAGTTAAATGATAGTTGATTGTACTTGATATTTCTATTGGATGATCCTATGTAATTTTTTCAGAATTCAATAAGGCAAATGATTATATTTGCATTTTCTTCTTTTGCAGAATGCTTCATATATGCATATGTGTGCATTTTACATGGAATGATTTGATGCTTTAGTAGTGCGGGGAGAATTTAAAAATTTTTGGAAGAAATTCAAATAGATATAATCATAAGTCTGTATTTGTGTACAACAAAGTCCTCATTTTTACAAATGTATAAATTGATGCTTTGTAATTTAAAGGAATGACTTGCCCAAATTCTTCAAATTCTAGGAAATAGCCTGGATGATTGTCTCAAAGAGGAAATATGATTAATGAAGTGGGAATTTGCCTGGCCTTGAGAAAATATATTCTACTTAACTGTTGTATGCCCCTGCTAGGTATATGATCCTGGGAATATCATTTGACTTTGTAGATTGGCTCCTTTGAAATGGATTATTAAGTTTCTTTTTACTGCACAGATAAGGACAATCAGTCCTGGGAGGAAAAAAAAAAGCTATAGAATAAATGAAAGTTTCCCTTTCCTTTTTTAGATTAATTAATTAATTACTTGCAAATTGTTAAGTGTTCCCTCTGTGCAAGTCACTATGCTAAGCATTGAAGATGCAAACAATGATGCCAGCTTTTAAGAATCTTATATTCTCCTAAAAGGAGAAGCCTATTTTTTTTCTAAAATATATGAAAGAATCATCACAAAGTGATATTTTAGGCAAGTATAAAGGAATACAAAATTCATTGCTCTGAAATTTGTGTGCGTTTGTTGGAATTCTCTTTTACTATTTAGTACTAAAACAGACAAGAACTCTATATATGTACTCTTAGGAGAATGGAAAAACATAATGGGGCTTTGCCTTAATCTATGAGCAGCTTGGTGCAATGAGATCCAGATGGAATTAGTCAAAATGCTTTTAAATTTAGAACATAAATTGTAGAAAATAATGTGGTCTTAGGCTAAAGTCATTAAAATTTTCATGTTTTTGCCTAAGAGATCATAATAAAGACTATATAAAGCAGATACCAAGGATAGGAAAAGTATCCAATCTATACCTTTTTTTTTTTTTTTCCTGAGCCAATTGGGATTAAGTGACTTGCCCAGCTAGGAAGTATTAAGTGTCTGAGGTCAGATTTGAACTCAGGTCATTCTGACTTCAGGGCTGGTGCTCTATCCACTATACCACCTAGCTCCCTCTCTACTAGAAGAACTTTTTGTTTCCACAAATCCTGCAAGCAAAGTAGACATCAGAGTACATACATCAAAGTGCCTGAAAAAATAAATAAATGAATTGGGCTAAATTATTGTAAAAGAATATAGCTGCCCTTTAAAAAATAATGATGACAAATTTTATCAAAAGTACATTGAAAGACATATAAATTGATAGTGTGAAACAAACTTTGATTGATTTCATTTTCTACTCCTAAACAATATTTCAATGTCATTTGCATCACCTTCTCCCTGGATTACCTGTTATTTGAAGTTTTAATATATATATGATGATTACATTTGTTAAGATGAATTTTCCCTAGGTCTTCACAGATTCCCCTCCTTCTCTGGAAAATATAATAATGTATAGAATTTGTTTATTTCCATTTGGGTCTTTTTAAAATCGTCATCATTCACACTGCAAAAGAACACAAGGGTTTAGAGGACTCAACATCAAATTCTCTTTTTGTAGTCTCTTGCCTGGGTAATCTTCAACAAGCTACTTAACTCTCTGGAAGCTCAGTTTATTAGTCTTGTTAATGAAGAGTTTTAATTAAATGAAATTTAGAATATTTTCCAGCTCTGATCCTTGACCACAAAATGATCATGTTCTGAGAAAATTGACTTTACTGGAAACTGAATGGGTGCCCATCAGTTGGAAAATAGCTGAATAAGTTATGGTATATGAATGCTATGGAATATTATTGTTCTATAAGAAATGATTGGCAAGATGATTTCAGAGAGGTCTGCAGAGACTTGCATGAACTGATGGTAAGTGAAGTGAGAAGAATCGGGAGATCATTATAAATGGCAAAAACAAGATTATACAATGATCAATTCTGATGGACATGGCTCTTCTTAACAATGAGATGATTCAGGCTAGTTTCAATGATTTTGTGATGAAGAGAGACATTTATACCCAGAGAGATGACTGTGGGAACTTATTGTGACCACAACATAGTATTTTCATTTTTTTTTGTTGTTGTTTGCTTGCATTTTGTTTCCTTTTTCATCATTTTCTTCCTTTTTTGATCTGATTTTTCTTGTGCAGCAGGATAATTGTAGAAATATGTATAGAAAAATTGCACATAAGTTGAATTGCATGTCATCTAGGGGAGGAGGTGGGGGAAGGCAGGGAAAAAATTGTAACACAAGGTTTTACAAAGGTGAATTTGGAAATTATTTGTGCATATGTTTTGAAAATAAAAAGCTATAATTAAAAATAAATTTTAAAAATTGGCTTTTTTTCTAGCCTCATAATTAAATCAAATCCCTAAAGTATCCTATATGCCTCTTCAAGAAGAATGAATGATAGTTTTAGAATCCTTAGATCCCTGCAGAACAAAGCTCAGATTCCAGTAAATTCCACAAAGACAACCCTAATTGTTCCATTTGATAATACTTCATCTAAGTGTATATTTTATTTATTTATAAGCATTATATATTTCCTCAGTATCATGTAAACTTTTTGAGAACACCTATCTTGATTTTATATTTGTGTCCCTAGCTCAGAGCCTTTCAAGTATTGTTGTTGCTATTGCTACTATTATTGAGCCATTTTAGTTATGACTGATACTTTGTGATCCCATCTGGACTTTTTCTGGTAACAATATTGAAGTGATCTGCTATTTCCTTCTCCAGTTAACTCGGTGGATCTGTTTTGTCAGCCAAGCAGAGGTTAAATGATTTGACAGGGCCATCTAGCTGAGAAGTGTCTGAGTCTAAATCTGAAGCCAGCTCTTTCTAGCTCTAGCCACTATGTACCAGGTTTTATCTGACATATAGTACTTCAAAAGTACCTGACTGACAAATTAATCTTTTATTTAGTTATAACTTCATTTTTAAATTCTGGTTTATTTTATAAGGAAAAATAGTTTGTTCACTATGATTCTTTTCCTGTAGTCAAATGTTTAGTTGCTACTGATTTAACAAGGATCTGCAATTGAAACTGCCAAAAGTTAAGAACATGTTTATTGATAATTATTGAGAAATCTTTACTATTCCTAACATCTTTTGTTACTTTTCCCAATACTTTGTCACTAGCACTATAGAAGAACAAAGAATCTTGACTAATCTCAGCTTCATTTTTTTTATCACAAGTTACTACCATAGCCAAAGAAAAATTACCAAGTAGGTAACGTATTAGTGCTTGAATTTGTTGTGCTTTACTAGACTAGTCTTTTGAACCATAGATTCAAATTGTCACCTGGAAGATGCTTGAACCTTTCCATCATAGTAAAAACTGTCAGAGTTTATGCAGTATTGCCTTAGCCTAGAATAATTCAGTTAGTTTCATGTAATAATGAGATATCAGAGCAAGAATATCCAATTGCAAATTTACCATAGTATCATACCTCCATCAAATCCAGTTTTCTCAACTTCTGTCAAGAGCACCAATTTTCTTTTTTGTAGCCCATCTTTTGTTTTGTTTTGTTTTGTTTTTTCTTCATGTGATAAGATCACTACTGTGATAACAACAATATTAACAACAACTGACATTTAGGAAGTACTTATTTTGTGTCAGGCTATGAACATTATACATATTATTATAACTCTGAGAGGTGGCTGCTATTGCTATCCCTATTTTACAAATGAGGAAACTCATAAAAATAGAGGTCAATTGAGTTGCCCAGGATCACACAGGAGGTAACTATCCAAGACCGGATTCTACTTAATGTCTTCTGAATTGCAGATAAACTCTCTTTTTACTCTGCTACCAGCTTTATTTAACTATCCTTTTCCCCTTCTAAACCTACCTCAACATGATTTAAGTGAGTATATGGAGATTAATTAACCCAAAGGGTGAAGGCTTAATCTATACTTCCTTTAATAACAGATTCCTGCTTTCCTCAGGGCATACAAAAGCCCAGAAGAAGTGTTGTGTCATTCAAACTTTAGAAATGCCACAGGACTCTCACTTCCTAATTTGATGACAGATATGTTTCCCCACACAACCTAAATTTTGGAATATTCTTTCTGATTATGCTTTTCATGAAGTGACAAGAATACATTCTTTTAAAATACTTAAATTATCACAGTCAACATTGAGGATTATACTTTGCTATACAGTAAGCTTCCAATTCTTCTCATTTCCTTCTTTCCTAAGAATCTTTAACTTATTCTTTCCTTCCTCTATTACAATTATGGCCAGCCTGCTTTATTCATATTCTTGTTTCTACTTTTTTTCAATCTTATCTTCTTCAAAACTTCAAAGCTAATTTAAAATCTTATCTTCTCCATGAATATTCCAGTTTAGCATGTTAATTTTCCTATAAACCTGAAGTTTGGAATACATAATTTAAAACCTGATTTCTTACTGTTTGTTTTTACCCATGGAAATCTTGTCTTCCTGACTAGAATGAAATTTTCAAGGACATGGATTTTGAATTCTACTTTGAAAGAAGTGTCTACTGTAACTCTAGACATAGATATGAACTTCAAAAATCTTGTTAACTAAACTTGCTAACTTGCTAGTATTGTTTGAACAACCTAGGAAGGAAAAAAAAAAAAAATGTGTTTTCCTTAACCCAAGAATACTTTTGGGCCCTTGGAGCCAATTTGTTTTGTGTGTATTCAATTGTTTTTATCTTGAATTTGGGATGTGGTATCTGCTGTTGATATGTATTAGTTTTTTTTTTTTTTTCAAATTTACAAATACTAATCTCCTACATTGTACTATAGGAAACAAAATCAATATTGACTTTATAAAAACCCAAGGGCATGGATCAACAGAAGATATTGGGCTGTTTAAACAGTATATCACAAGCTACAAGCACCATTTATATACCTTAAAGAATGGATTCACTGCTTGATAAATGTAAAATTTAAGAGATACTCATATGTTTGAGTACAAGCAATTACTTACTTTGGGGGAAATGTAATATATTTTCTTTATTCTTAGATCCTTTTGATTGGTATGTTAATTTAGGTTAGGTTTAAATTAGGTTGTTCTTTTTTTTTTCTGTTTTGAATGTAACCAATTCTTTGCTGGCTCCCCTTAAGGTTTCTATTTTTATCTAGATAGAATCACAGACTTAGAATTGATAAAACCTATGAAGGTCATCAAATTAAATGATTCAGAAAAGGTAAGTTCCTTTATCTAGGATCACAGAGTAGTTTATGGTAATATTGGAACCCAGATTCCAAATATATTGTCTTTTTCACGATGTCATGTTACTTTATCCAATATTAAATTAGGTTGGCTAAAATGTCTTCTTTAAGTATATTCCATTTTATTGTTTGTCTCTTTCTTTATTTATTTTGAAAGATATTTTATCACATCAGTGAATTAATTAACTAATCTACCCACACACACACACCTGAGATGGGGAGAGAAATCCATTGATATATGCTGAGCACCAATTTTAGTGGTCATAAATGTATAGAGCTTGCAAAGAGATATTTTGGTCTTTCCCCTCAAATGATGTCAAAACTAAAATTATTCAATTGTGGAAGACTGGATTGAGATTGTATAATTTCTCAACAAAATTCCTTTGAAACTGCCATGTGATTTAAATTTGTGAGATTTAAAGTCAGAGAAAAATAGTGACATAGTCTCAATTTTTTTCCTATAACATCAGTGCACCAATCATTGTTTTTGGTTACTAATAAAAATGCATAACTTTCAAGAATCATTTTCTCTTCTGTAAGTCTACAACATCAATTTCTTTACGTGGAAGATTTGAGCTATTCATAGTAAAATGGCCAGACAGAATAATGAGATTCTAGGTCTTATAGTTCATTTTTAACACTGTAGTGCTGATGTCCATAAAGACAACTCTACTTTAACATCAATACATGAAATAATGGTAAAGACTTGCTTCTTGAGGTATTTTACATTTTACAAAATAGGCTGCATATGTTATTTCCTTTTAGCCTTACAAAAACTATGTGTCTATTAACATTTGCCTTTTAAATATGAGGTAATTGACGTGACACAATCATACCATGCATAAGTATTTAATTCAGGATTTGAATTCATATCTTCTTGATTTCAAGTCATACACTATTTATTGTATCACCTTTCTGCTTCAGAAATACCATTATATCAAAAGTAGGCAATATTAACTGAAATTGCACAACTACAGAAATTTGAAGAAATTAATTTTAAGTCCTAAAATGCAACATAGAAATGTGATTTAATTATGGCCCATCGATAATAAAACCATAGGTCTGAAGTTGAAAGCAAACTCAGAATTCATCTGATCTAAACCTAAGTCTTTCTTACCTGGTTGAGGAAACCGAGGCCCAGGGAAGCTCAGTGATTTGTCCACATCAACATAGGTAAGCAGAATCAGAAATTGGTTTTCATTCCTGAACTTCTGAATCTAGAGCATTAGATTTTCCACTGAACCAATAAAAAGAAATCACAGACCAAGTAGCCAAAATGGCAGTATTCCAGAATTTGTTTTCTATTCTTTGAATAAAGGTTTCTAGTGGATTGGGACTTGAAAAGCTCTAATATCTGATTTTGCAGTCATGCAATAGATAACTATTAAACATCCAGTTTATGTGATGCACTATACTAGACACACTAAAGGGCAATTACTGTCTCACTTGGACTTACACATCACAACAGAATCATAAATACTGCAATATTTTAACCTATGAAGTGATCAAACAGAATCACAAAGGATAATTCAATTTAAAACTTTAACATTATGAACTGATAACATTAAACATTAAACTGATAATGTTATAACTGATTACATTATTACATTAAAACTGATGGTTATATTGAATTATTAAGTAATATAACATGCTAGAAAGTATCTTTAGTGTGCATGAATAAGTTTTTCTATAAGAGATAATTTTCTTGTTTGGAGACTAGTTGAAGATTTTATGATTATTTTGATTGTTCATCCTACTAGGAGGTTTGAGTGAGTAGATAAGGTATTTGAAATTATAAACTCACATTTTATGGAATATTATTGTTCTATAAGAAACAATCAGAATGATTTTGAAGAGGCCTGGAGAGATTCACATGAAATGATGTTAAGTGAAATGAGCAGAACCAGAAGATTATTGTACATGGCTACAAGATTATATGAAGATAAATTCTGATGGATGTGGCTGGTACAAGTCAGTTTCAAAGATCTTGTGATGAAGAGAACTATCTATATCCAGAAAGAGAACCAAGGGAACTGAGTGTGGAACACAACATAGATTTTTACTCTTTTGGTTGTTGTTTGCTTGCATTTTGTTTTCTTTCCCAATTTTTATCTTTTTGATCTGATTTTTCTTGTGCAGCATGATAATAGTAGACATATGTATAGGAAAATTGCACATTTAACATATATTGGATAACTTGCTCTCTAGGAAGGAAATATGGGGAAAGGGGGAAAATTTGGAACACAAGATTTTGCAAGGGTCAATTTTGAAAAATTATCTTACTTCAACAAATAATAAAAATTAAGGACTTTTGCTTATCCTAATTCCAGCTGATTCTAAAGTATCCAGGGTGCTAACTCGGTCATCACAATATATAGCACCTATATCACACTTCACCTAGAAGGATAGTTGTCATGTTATACAACCAAACAAAATTGTTTAAAATTAAAGTTAGAAAATATTTGAGAAGTATCCTGAGGAGGAATGTATCAAGAGTACAATATGGTTTGATATTATTTTAAAAGCAACAAACAAGTCTTTCAAAACTAGCCATCTAATATTAAAATAAAATATCAAGACAGGAGAAAAATCATTCTCTTTTGTTTTCCAGATGTGTGTATTGTAAAAGTATTTCACTAATGAATGTGCCAATCATGTGATATAATGCAGGATTTGCAATTTATAAAATAACATCTTTAGAAGGGATTTTTATATCCAATTAAATAGTAGGATGAAATTATACACAAACAAAAAATCTGATATAACTTACAATTATGTTTTAAGTTCTCCATTGATTTGATGAGCCTATTACCTCCCAAAAAAGCAAATTGTTCTTTTACACTACTCTTAGATATGATTTCTTTACATCAAACTTAAAATATACCATTTTCCATTTTCTATTAACTGTTTCTATTTCTTTTCATTGATGTAAATAGCCAAAGAAGTCCAACCTTTTTTTTTTTTTTTTTTTTTTTTTACAACATGGTCTCTCAAATACTTTAAGGCAATTATAAAATTCTTTGCTCCAAAATTGCTATGCTGTGATCTTTTTCAGGTTTAATGTCCCCAGTTCTTTCAGGCAATCTTCACATGACATGGATTAAAACTCATCTTTAAAATGTAATGCCAGGAAATAAAATATTTATTCATATTATTGTTCTGGTTAAATCATACTTTTGACATGTATTCACTTTGAATTCCACCAAAAGCCACAAACATTTTAAAAATATATATTGTTGCATAGTCAAATCTCCTATTTTTTCTGATTTGAAGTTGTTGTTTAAACTGAGGGCAACTTTTGATTTATATCTATTATTTTAAAATTGTATTTATTAAAATTTTAATTTGCAAATTAAAACATTTCCATAACATAGTAAAATTAAAAATAGATGATTATACATGAAATTGCACATCGATTATATACTACTTGCTCTTTTTCTAAAAAACATATGGTTTTCTCTGAGAGAGAGCAGTTTTCTCAGGGAGGTTTTCTGGAGGCAGTATTAGTATCAGTTGAAAGTAATAATCATCCAAAACGCAGCAGTTGTTAAAAGTTCAGATCTTTTATTGCCTCCAATATAGCCGGATTAGCTTAGAGGCCTATCTCTCTGCTTGGTTCCAAGAGCTTCCTCCAAATGCCTCCAAATCCAAAGGTTTGTCCTTCAGCCTCCAGCCAGCCAAGTGGAAAATGGAATGGATCTCTCTTGCCTCAGAGAGAGGGCTTCTGGCTCTCAATCTCCCAGAGTGCTCTCTGTCTGTCCCAGCATGCTCCTCTCCAATCTAATTCAGTTGAACTCTCTTGACTGGGTCTCTGTCTGCTTTTTATATTTGAGAGAGTGGGATTGTGGGATATCTCCCAGCATGCTCTCTGGCCCTAACAGCTTCAAGGAAGGTATGAATTTAGATATCTCATACTAAACCCTGAAATCTCCCAAACATGTGAACTCCAATGAATAAATGTGTGAACACAAGCATTATATCAATTAGTTCTACTTAGTACCTTGTTTCAGGTTCTGGCCCAAAGCATCTCCTTGTAAGATCAGATCAATAATCTATCAACTCTAATGAGTTAGCAGTTTGTAAAGATTCCAACATTTATTTGTTTTCCTTCCTTCTCTCTAAGATGGCTACCATTAGCCCCAAATATGTATATTTAAAATAATTCTATTCATGCTTATATTTATCATTTTTTCTCTGATATAGGTAATATGTTCTTTAATATGTCTTTTGTAGTTAATTTGGATATTTATAATGACTTAGTTGCTCAAGATTGGTTCTGAAAATTGTATTGCAGGGGCAGTTAGATGGTGCAGTGGAGAAATCCCCAGTCCTGAAGTCAGGAGGACTTAAGTTCAAATCTGGTTTCTGACATTTAACACTTCCTAGCTGTGTGACCCTGGGCAAATCACTTAACTCCAATTACCTCAGCAAAAAACAAATAAACAAACAAGCAAATAAATAAATAAATAGAAATTAAAGAATAAACAAAAAATTGCATTGCAATTGCTATAGAGAAGGTTCTCTTGATTCTGTCCATTTCACTCTTCATTGTTTCATGCCTACTCCAGGATTTTCTAAACCTAATAATCTCATTATTTCTTATTTCTTAGTAATATTCCATCATAATCATATAAGGTAACTTATTCAGCCATTTGCCAATGACAGGTATTGCCATAATTTCCCATTGTTCAATACCACAAAGATAGCTGCAAAACATATTTTAGAACATATATGTTCTTTTCCTTTTCTCCTAATAATCTTTTAAAATATAAGTAGTAGTGTCATTGCTGTGTCAAAGTAGTTTAATAATTGTGCACAACTCTAGATTGCTCAACAAAAATTTTTTTTGGCCATGTTAGTTTCTTTTTTTTCAAAAAAAAAATTTACCAAATAATGAATTTTTATTCAAAAATCTTGACTCTTTACACTTTTCACATACAAGGTTACAATGTTTATTTGCTGCTTTAAATTTTCTGTCTATACTGTTCCATTGATTGATCTTTCTATTTCCTAACCAATAACAAAAGAGTTGTTGGTATTTTTAAAAATATAATTACTTTCTTATAATAAAATTTAATATCTGATAATTCCAAACCTCTTTCCTTCCTTTTTTTGTCATTGGTTCCTTTGCCATTCTTGATTTTTTGTTCTTTTTAAATCAATTTTGATTTTTTTCAATAATTCAGCAAAATGATTTTTGGCAATTTAATTGGCATGGCATCAAATAGGTAAAATTTTTGTTTTTATTATATTGGCCCTGCCTACTCATAAAAATTTATATTTTAACTCTGATTTTAATTGTATAAAAGTATGTGTGTGTGTATATGTATATGTATATATGTGTGTATGTAATTGTGTGTATGTAAAAGCATTTATATATGCATTGATAGATAGATAGATAGATAGATAGATAGATGTGTATGTTTATGCAATTCTGTTTCTATAACTCCTGGGTTTCTTTTGGGAAGTTTATCTTAAGAGAATTCATATGCAGTCTAGAGTTTTTTTAAAATAAGATATCGCTTACTATTTCTTCTTTCAGAATTTTATTCCTGATAAGAAAGAATGTTGATGAGTTCTGTGAATTTGCTTTTTAACCGACTACTTTCCTCAAATTGTTTCAACTAACATTTTTTTTAGTTGTCTTTCCAAGTTTTTCATCATATAATTTGATCAATAAATTTGAAAATAACCTGGAAAAAAAGAGAAAGATGGTTTTATTACTGTAGACAATACAGTAATTCTATTTCTTCTATTTCTTTTTCTTACCTTATTGGTATTGCTAGCATTTCCAAAGTAACATTGAATCATTAATGACAATGGAAACCATTGTTTCAAACCTGATCTTTTAGCCTATCCCTGCTAAAAATATTATTTGATGAAGGTTTTAGATAAAGAATTATTTTAATTTTTTTTAAATCAATTTATACCAATATTTAAAGTTTTTTTTAATATAAGTGCTGTATTTATAAAGATTTTATGCATCTATTGACTTTTTTTACTTTTATTATTGATATAATCAGTTATGTTAATAGTTTTCCTTATGTTAAATCATCATTGGACTATTATAGACCACACTTAGTAATAATAAATAATCTTTGTAATAGTGGAGTTGTGAAATGACCCAAATATTCTGGAAAGTAATTTGAAACTGTGTCCAGAGGTTTTTAATACTGTGCATACCTTTTGATCCAAAAGTGGCCCTACTGTGTCTACATGCCAAAAAAATCATAAAGAAAGAAAAAAAAAGACCTATATGTACAAAAATGTCTATAGTAACTTTTTTTTTTGGTAGCAAAACATTGGAGCATGAGTAGATGTCCATCCTTTGAAGAATGGCTCAATAAGTTGTGATATATTAAAGTAATGAAGTATTTTTGTTCTATAAAAAATAACGAACAAGCTGATTTTAGAAAATCTTAGAATGATTTATATAAACTGATTCTGACTGAAACAAGCAGAACCAGGAATACATCATACATAGTAATAGCAATATTGTGAGAGGAGAAAGTATGAACAATTAGGCTCTTCTCAGTGATTCAGTGATCCAAGGCAACCCGAATAGACTTTGGATAGAAAATGCCATCTGCAACCAGAGGAAGAACTATAACGATTGAATGTAAATCAACACATGCTATGTTCACTTCTTTTTTTTTTTTCTGTTTTTTTTTTCTCTCTCATAATTTTCCCCTTTTGTTCTCATTTTTTCTCCCAACATGATTCATAAAGAAATGTTTATTTAAAAAGTTGATATACCTATACAATAATAAAAAAGAAAAGAAAAAAAAGTATTTTTCCATACATAGAAAAAGTGTAAAAATGAACATATTTCCATTTTTCCAGTGTCTAAAATTAACCAATATATTGAAGGATATTTAATATCCAGTTTAATAGTCATCCCCTAACTTTCTTCTCTTCCTTTCAAGTGTTTCTGTATTTGTATAACTCATTCTGCTTTTGCTGGTTGAAGCTTCTCTTCTTTAAACCTGAATAATTGGATAGTGCTAGAAACAGAATGAGATGGTTGGGGAAAGTATGACTGATAAATTTGCACAGTGCTAATGTTAAGGTTTTGGTTTTTTTGGGGGGGATGAGCAGGACATATTGAGTTTTGCAGGAATGATAATTTTTTAAAATAATTTGTGATTCTCATGTAAATGCAAGATCATATGGGTAAAATCTAGCTTTTGAAAAATTTGCAATTAAAAAAGAACATCTAAAAGTCAATAGTTTACTAATATACAACACATAAGTGATTGCTGTTTCCAAAAAATATCACTTTTATTAAAAGTTACAAACACAGCCTTAAGGCATTTTTTTTTTAAAGATTCATTTCCTACCTAAATCCAATCATCTCTGATCTTTGTCTTCAATTGTCTATTTCTCTGTCTATGCTTGTCTCCCTCAAACACACTCTTTGCTTTTAGATTTGATTACATTATTATTTTCCTTTTCTTTTTTCCTCACTATTTTTCAATGGCTTTTCAAGGCTTGTTATCCTAATGCAATTATTCAGGTGTCCTAAGCACTACGCCCTGTTTGATTTCGATTACAATATGGCACATTAGATTGATGATCCTACTAGACTTAATTCTTTACGTCTGTCACTTTGAGATGCTCAAGATGATTAGCTATTACATATTTTTTCCATTGTTGTTACTGGAAGAACAGCAATAATGTGAACAATATTAATCTACTGGAAAGCAGAGGGAAATAACCATATGAGAATACTGGGACATTAATAGGAGGAAATTTGTACTTTGTGGAAAGATTTCAGAATGTAGACTTATCTAACAAAGTAATAATCAAGTTTTTCCATCAGCAACCTCAAGAGCTTTCTTAACTTCTCAGAAATCTAGTAAATAAATGCATAGTGGCTATTTGATTACAAGAAAGATAAGGTGACCTAGTAGGAAAGGTCTTAAAGTTAAGAAGTACTGGATTCAAGTCTGCTCTCTTACATATGATAGTTTTGTGATTACAGAGAAGCCTCAGAGACCACAAAAATATTTTAAAATACATGCATATTTTTTATTTATTACAAATCTACATTGGTAGGTGGATTTTCCATATTGAAAATTCTCTGTATCTATGCAATCATTGTTAGGACAAAAAACAAACAGAAGATCTTTATACTATAATATCTCCAGAGGAATCAGTGAAATAAAGGAAGACTATGTTAAATGAATGAATAAATTTATAGCTGGGAAGAAAGGGAAGAAGGAAGGAAGGGGGAATGAAGAAAGGATAAAGAAAGAAAGGAAGGAAATTTTAATTTATTAAGTACCTACTATATACCTGCTAAATGTTCTCAGATCTCATTTAGTTAAATTCTCTCATTTTCAAATGCAGACCTATAGATGCAGAAAAATGAATTGATTACTTCAGGGTCACAATAATGATGAATATTAAATGAAAGAGTTAAGATACAAATTGTTTTTGTTAAATACCATAAGTATTCTTGTGTGTTCTGCTCTCTTCTCAATTGCTGTATGAATGGAGAGGTAACTGATGTGAGAGTTATAGTGAAAAAGTGATGATGAGAATAAATTAGATAGTTAGATTGTGGAATGTGGAATGATGGATACTGAAAGATGTCCAGGATGTCACATAGCTTCTGAATCAGAGTAATTGTAAAGACAGTAATAGGCTTGACAGGACCAGAAAAGTGCATTATTAAAATACTTTCCTTATTAGGCTCTCAGAGTGTAGTTTTTCTCCCTCTCCAAATATTCTGTTCAGATTTTCCAAATGATATTCATAAAATACAAAGCTCTTCACTACCTGTATCCAAATAATTTTTTACATCCTCTAAATTATTTGCAAATATGGTTTATTTTATTCTCTCTTTGCATCTCTAGTGCAGTGCTGGGCACATAGATAGTAGATGCTTAATACATTCTTACTGATTGATTGACTGAATCCCAGTGTCTCCTTTTTCAAGTTTTGAAACAATAGAGTAATATAGATATTTCCTCTCTAACAACAACCTTTAAGGGCATTTCTAAATATATTCATTCAAAGTTTCCTTGCATCTTCTTTCCCACTATTCCATCTCTCATTTCCAATACTTTAATGTAGAGGTCCAAACACAAAAAGGTACATATTCTCTTCTTTTCCTTGTATACCATGATATTCTTTATTTTGCAGAAATAGCATGAAAATGTCCTAATCCTTGATTAAAATCTGAAAATGTACAGTATCCATAAGATTTTTCTATGTTTTAACTACCACACAATAAACAGAATACTTTCCTCAGGATTTTAGGGTTGTATTTTATGAGTAATGAATTAAAAATATCTACTATTTCATCCTATGAGTATCCAGATAGGAATAACTAAATAACTAGATTATATAATTAAAATAGCTAGAATAGTTAGAATGATTAGAATAATTAGCATAACTAGAGACAAGGTCTAGGAAAAATAATGTTTTTATTGATGAATAAATTCAGTCAAATTTGAAAGAGGATGTTTGGTTTATAAACTATTTGTATTTTGCTATGCAGTGGTTTTCTGTTTGTTGCATTCATTATACTTATATAACCACACTCTCCATATATCTCTAGTATCCTATCACACCTTAGAAACCTACAATAAAAATGGCATTCAGAAAATTTCACTTTGTTTATGATAATGAGCTATAAAATGCACACATTGTAAAATTAGAGGATTATATTAAGTGAATTTTCATAATCCCCAGAGAATGCTTTTTAAGATTTTTATTTCCTTTAAATACTTGGAATGTATCTTCATTAGAGCAATTACATGTTATATATTGCACATTTTCACCAACAAACTGAAAACATAAGGTATTTTATTTATTCTGTGAGTGGATTTAGGCATATAATCTATTGCCAGGAATGCACTTACATGCATTAACTCATTTATTCTCTCAACAAGACATCCCTTTATTCAGATAGAGATGGAACAATGAGAGGCAAAACAGTTTTCTCTAATTTAGAGAATGTAGTAATCATATAGAAAGCAATACAACCTACCACACTGAGATCTTATTTCCAGAGCATATGACATCAAAACTTATTCAAACATATAAAAATGTTTCACAGTTATGGATCAATTTTGACAAATAGAGAATCATAATGACAAAGAAAATGACCAATTATTCCTATTTTTACTCAATTGTTTTTCAATCTATATAAAGCTTCCAACTTGTATAAATTCCTTTCAGGATGGCTGAATTGATTTAGTGGGAGTTTCAAATATAGGCCCTAACATTCTGATTCCAATTTGTATGGGTTGAGTGAGCATTTTTTTTTTCACCTACAGATCTTTGACTTTACACTTCTGGCTCTCCTATGATTCTATTTTTGGAAAAGAGATCACAAAATGTTAGACATTTTTCAATTAAAAATAATATGATAGAGTACAAACTGGGATGCAGTTGAATCATTTTCCCCAACAGCATTTTATTTTTATAAATACATGCAAAAATAGTTTTCAACATTTACTTTTATAAATTCGTGTGTTCCAAATCTTTATTTTTCCTTCCCCTTTCCCATATATCAGACAGCAAGCAATCTGATATATGTTAAACATGTGCAATTCTTCTAAATGTATTCCCATATGCAAGAAAAATGGATAAAAATAGAACAAAAAAATTAAGAAAGAAAAAAAAAAAACAAGCCATAGGAATTAAAAACATAAAAACACTATGCTTTGATTCACATGCAGTCTCCATCGTTCTCTTTCTGGATATCAGTGGCACTATCCAAACTAAGGGTGTTAAAATTGCTTTGAATTATAGCAGTTTTGAAAAGAGCTAACTCTCTCACAGTTATTCATCACATAATCTTACTGTGCATAGTGTTTTCTTGGTTCAACTCATTTCAGTAAGCATCAGTCCACATAAGTTTTTCCAGACTAGTTTTTTGAAATTAGTCTATTCATAGTTTCTTATAGAACAATAATATCCCATTACTTTATTAATTAGAATGTCTGAATCAGTTCACAACTCCATCAACAATTTTGCTGTTTATTTCTTCCTGTAACTAACAACTTCTTGCATGAGAATTTGAATGGTACCACTTGGTGTGGCTGGCATTTTCCATCCAAAGTTTATTGAAATTTCCCTTGTTCACTGAATTGGTAAGAAGAACCTATCATACTTGATTACATAATGTTTTTGTAGCTATGTACAATGTTTTAATGGTTCTGCTTGCTTGAGGCATCACTAATTCAAGTAACATCTTTTTCAGATTTTTGTGGAATCAGTCTGCTCATCATTGTCATAGAAAAATAATATGCCATTATTTTCAAATTCCATAACTTATTCAGACCATTTCCTTATTGATGAGCAGCCACACAATTTCCAATCATTTGTCACCACAAAAAGAATTACTTCAAATATTTTTCATCCTTTGGATGCATTTTTTGATCCTTTTTCAATGGGCATAATTCCAAATTGCTTGTTAAAATAGTTGGGTCATGATTTCTGGGACTTGAGCCAAATTGGCAGAATAAACCATGAAACTGCTCAAGCTCTTCCATTTTCCCATGAAAACCACATGAAATCAAGTGTCTGAACAGAATGTGATGGAATGAAACCACTTTTTAGCTCAAGATAGACTGGAAAACTTTCAAAAAAGATCAGTCTCACTGGATTCAAAAGGGTGATCAGCCCAGCTCAGACAGACTTTGGTAAAGCCAGTGAGAGGGTCTTAATTCCATGAAATCAGCACCTAAGATTCTCAATCTTGGTTTAATAGAGGAACAAATCAGTGGGGAAGCTTCCAGTTCAAGTTCAGAAGACAAACTCAAGGAAATCAGGCTGTTTCCTGAAAAGAGCAAGCAAAGTTAATCCCTACCATCCAAGAAGCCCCTGTGAAAAAACCAAGGCTCAGAGTTGCACAGGAAGCTTGGAATAGCAACTTATTTATGGCAGGAACAGAGATCAACCATAAAAGTAAAAAGAGAGGGGGGGGGGAGGAGAGAGAGAGAAAGAGAGAGAGAGAGAGAGAGAGAGAGAGAGAGAGAGAGAGAGAGAGAGAGAGCGAATAATAAAAAAAAAAGAAAAGAAAAGAAAAGAAAATGAGCAAAAAACAGAAAAGAACCTTGATCACAGAAAGCTACTATGGTGAAAATAGTAGACAATTCAGAAGAGGAGAAAATATCCACAGAAGAAATCTCAAAGAGTAATATGAATTGATATCAAGCATAAATAGGTTTCTTGGAAGTGCCCATAAAAGACTTTAATAAGTAAATAAGAGCAATAGAACAAAAAAAAAAAAAACTTAAAAAAAATTAAATAAATGAGGTGTGCACAAGAGAATCAACAGCTCGGAAAAAGAAGGAAAAATAATTTGAAGAAAATATAATCTTCAGAAGTAGAATTAACTAAATGGAAAAAGAGATAAAAAATCTAACTGAAGAAAATCACACAGTAAAAATGAGAACAAGGCAAATGGAAGCTAATGATTCTGTGAGCCAGCAAAATCAGTTAAATTAAAAAGAAGAAACCATGAAGTACCTTATTGGAGAAATAGCTAACCTGGAAAAGAGATACAGAAGAGACAACTTAAAAGTCATTGACCTACCTGAAGGCAATGAGAGAGAGAGAGAAAGAGAGAGAGAGAGAGAGAGAGAGAGAGAGAGAGAGAGAGCGAGCCTGGATAGCCTTCTTCAAGAGACTATTAAGGTAAATTGGTCCAATATTCAAGAAACAGAGTGGGAAATTCTCATTGAAGAATCCATTGCTCACCTTTAGAAAGAAATCCCACAATGAAAAACCCAAGGAACATAGTTGTAAAAGTCCAGAAATACAATTTCAAGGAAGAAAATACTGCAATCTATAAGACAAAAACAATTCAAATATCAAGTAGCAGCTTCTACATTAAAAGATTGGAGGGCCAGGAATACCATATTCCAGGAGGCAAAGGATAGGTCTTACAATGAAGAATTAACTAGCCAGTGATTCTCACCATTATCTTTCAGGGAATGTGATGGATCTTTAATGGAGGAAAAGACTTTCAATCATTTGTATTGAAAAACCAGAATGAAACAGAAAATTTAACCTACCAACATAAGATTCAAGTGAAACATAGACATGTAAACAGGGGAAAACATACATCATTTATCTCCTCAGATGGAAAAATGATATCTGAAATTATTGAGAACTGTATCTGTCACTGAGGTATACAGAGGGAGGACATCATAAACTGAAGGTATAGTTGTAAATGGACTCTGATGTGATGATCTCAAAGAAAAATACATTAAAGTGTGGGAAAAAAAGGTCTGTGCTAGAAAAAGAAGAAAGGGGTTTATAATGGGATAATTAGTTCACATGAAGAGGCTCAAAAGACCTGTTACAATTGACGAAAAGGAGAAAGGAGTTTGAGCATTGTCTGAAGCTTGATCTCATAAGTTTTGACTCTAAGAGAAAATAAATTATCATTCAATTGGGTATACAAAATTACCTAACACTATAAAGAAGTAGGATGAGAAAGAGGAAAGATAAGGAGAGGCAGAAGCACTTCTAACATAATTAAATCTGGGTTTTTCCTAATCTATAATTATTAAATTTTTTACTTTATAATATACTTCTCCGACAGAAGTAGTCTTTATTATATAAAGCTTGATTTAAAAAGATAAATTATTTTCCTAAACCACTTATTGGAAATGGTAAGTGGTGTTAAGTCAAATTATGTAAAGATATACTTGCTGCTGCTAACTCCAAAATGGAATTATGTATCTGTCTTCTGTTCTTGAATCTCTTGGTTTCCATTGACAATTACAACTGCACACATGTTCTGCAACCTTAGATTTTATTAAAATAATGCAGTATTCAAAGGGAAATAATAATGCTATTCCAGGATAATTTTCTGAAACCAAATGTTTGGAAATCTTGTTTTGCAATATGATTAAAAATGAAATTAACTCTGGCAGTTTAGTAGAAAAATACAAATTTAACTCTCCTACCTGGAATATGATGGGAAAGGAAATAAAGAAATCTACTTCCATTTGACTCTAACAATAATATTTTGGAATGATCTTGTATTTCATTTATCTGAACAAGATACACACTTTCCCCTGCTTAAATATAGTCAGTGGCCCCAAATTGCCTTTCTACTTTTCAGTTTGACATAAAGACCTTCCATCCAATACTTGTCTTCTATCACACACACACACACACACACACACACACACACACACACTCACTCTTTGTTTGAGCCAAACAGTATTACTAGATAGTCTTTGCATTCAGTTTCCTTTATCCAATAATAAATTTGAAATCTTGTTTCCCATTCTTCCTCAGCTACTTCCATGCCTAGACTGCACTCTCTCCTCAACTGTTCTGCCTTCAAATATCAAAAGCAATATAGTATTATGAAGGCTACTAGCAAGTAGATTCTGCTTTTTGATTTTCTTTCTCTAATATTTACCACAGCGCATAGCATGTATAAAGGCTAATGAATGTTTATTGAATTGAATTAAATATTGTTTTGTATTGCTCTCCTACATTCTAATGTTCTTGAATTAATTTATATTTGTTTGCAGTTCTTACTTGCTGTATTAGTAGTGCCTTTTCCCATTATTTGTTAATGGTTTTGCTGTAATACATGAATAAAAGCAATAGTATTTAGCAATGTGCTACTTGGATCATTAACTTTCATGTTCTTAGTATATAAAGAATATTGATAGTTCATCAGTTTATCCTTCCATGATGGTTTTGTTTACTTAAAGAGAACAAATAAGAGAGACTTAAATTTTTCCTAGACAGAAGTCCTAGACAAAAATTCAAAACAGATGACTATTTTACAGAAAAGTAAAATTGTTATTTTCATTTTTCAGGCTTAACTGTTTTGTCAAGTGTAGTCCATAAAGCCATAAGTCTAAGCCTACAATAAGAAACTTGAAATGCTTCCTATCAATAGTAAATGTCAATGGAAGAATATTGGTAAAAAAAATATCATGGAGAGCTCTAATTACCTCCTGTTGCTCTCCAGCTTTAGGGTAGACGTTCTCCCTCCCCCCGCCCCCCCATTCAGGTCATGCTGTGGTGCATATTAATTAAACCTCTTTAAGTATTATCTGTGTTGCCTTGAGCAGCAAAAGTTTATAAAGTAATATTTGTATTAAATGATGTCTTATCTAAAATAAGCAGTAAGACAGTAATATATCCTAGTCTATGAAAATATTATGTCATAAAAATAACAAATCTGAGTTGTAGCAATCCCTCAGGATAGATTTTATTTTATTTTATTTTATATTTGGCATAATATTTGCTTTTAGAAAGGTAGATATGAATAATGACAAGGTGCAAAAATTGTGGTCAGAAAAAAAGTTTAAATGTTAACTCTTATGCTTACCCATTTTGAGGCATGAGAAAAATCACTTGTCCTTCTTGGCACTTCAGTTTCTTTATCTATACAATGGAAATGATAACATTAATTAATTATTTGGTGATGGGGAAATAACTTCACCTGAGAAATGGGAATAATATCTACCTCATCTATTTCTCAGGATTGTCATGAAGAATAAGTGAGATAAAGCACTTTTCAAGCTTTCAAAAAGATATGTAAAGTTCAGTTATTAATAGTGATGTGAGCAACAAATACAATTTGAATAATGGATTTTTTTTATTTTTCAAATTCAATTGTTTGTTTAACACTCATTGTTTTATAAATCATGTTGAGAAAGAATAATCAGAGCAAAGGGGAAAAAAATTGGAGAAATTAAAAAAAAAAAAAACAGAAAAAAGAAGTGAGCATAACATGTATTAATTTACATTCAGTCTCTTCACTTGTTTTTCTGGCTGCAGATGGCATTTTCTATCCAAAGTCTATTGGGTATGCTGAACCACTGAAAAGAATCAAGTCTTTCATAATTGATCATCACACATTCTTGCCATTACTGCGTACAATGTATTCCTGATTCTGCTTGCTTTACTCAACATCAATTCATGTAAATTCTTCTAAAACCAGCTTGTTCACCTTTTTTTGTAAAATAATATTATTCCATTACCTTTATATACCACAACTTCTTCAGCCATTTCCCAATGCATGGGCATCTACTCATTTTCCAATTCTTGGCTAACACAAAAAGAGCTGCGACATATATTTTTGCACATGTGGGTTCTTTTCTCTCCTTTATGATTTCCTTGGGATACAGACACAGTAATGGTACTCTTGGGTCAAAGGATACACAGTATTATAATCCTTTGGAAATAGTTTCAGATTGCTCTCCAGAATGCTTGTATCATTTCACAACTCCACCGACAATGCATTAGTGTACCAGTTTTCCCACATCTACTTCCACATTAGCTTTTCCTATCATTTTACCCAATGTGAAAGGTGTGAGGTGATATCACAGATTGTTTTAATTTGCATTTCCTTTTTTTTTTATATTGCTTTATAGTTACAAGATATATGCATGGATAATTTTTCAGCATTGATGCTTGTAAAAGCTTTCCCCACCTTGCCCCCACGCCGTCCCCTAGATGGCAGGTAGTCACATTAAATATGTTAAAGTATATGTTAAACGAAATATATGTATACATATCCTATAGTTATTTTGATGCACAAGAAAAATCAGAATTAGAAATAAGATAAAAATAACCTAGGAAGCAAATCAAAAATGCAAGTGGACAAAAACAGAAGGAGTGAAAATGCTATGTTGTGGTTCACACTCATTTCCCATAGTTAGTTCATTGAGTGTAGCTGGTTCTCTTCATTATTGAACAAATGAAATTCACCTGTTTCATTGAATATCCATTATTGAACAAATGGAACTGATTTGATTCATTTCATTGTTAAAGAGAGCCACATCCATCAGAATTGATCATTATATAGTATTGTTGTTGAAGTGTACAATGATCTCTTGGTTCTATTTATTTCACTCAGCATCAGTTCATTTAAGTCTCTCCAGACCTTTCTGAAATCATCCTGCTGGTCATTTCTTACAGAACAATAATATACCATAACATTCATATACCACAACTTATTCAACCATTCTCCAATTGATAGGCATCCATTCAATTTCCAGTTGCTAGCCACTACAAAAAGGGCTGCCACAAAATTTTTACACATACAGGTTCCTTTCCCTTCTTTAAGATCTCTTTCAGATATAAGCCCAATAGTAATACTACTGGATCAAAGGGTATGTACAACAGAGAGGTGGAGCCAAGATGGCAGAGAAGGCACACACAACTTTCTAAGCTCCTCTCATATCCTCACGACCAACATTAAATTCAGCCTCAAAAATAGCGCTTGACTGGTAAAACCCATGAAGATTAGAAGTACAATAACTCACCAGCAAAAGATAATCTGGAATTTTGTCAGAAAAGGTTTGTCCTGAGGGGCCTGGGAGAGATCAGCACAAACAGGGAGAGAACTAGAGGCTAGCATATTGTGCAGACCAGGTGGGAGTGGTCTCTGTGGTTAGAAAATTACAGAGACAACACTGGCACAGAGTGATTGCTCTGCAAAACAGTAGATCAGCAGAGAAATCAAAGCCACTCTAAAAATTGTCAGACCTTACAGGATCTGGCTGAAGTTTCTCCTTCCTTTCCCCATTTTTCTTCTAACTCTCTTTTATGATCTTTCTAATTTCTTCTAGGAGAATCTAGTGTGATGGGGAGCAGGTTATATCACCCTTTGGGGTTTTGTCTAGAGACTGTCTGCTGTTAGTCTCCTCACAGTTGGAAATCTGCTCTTTCTATATAGAAGCTATCTATAGTTAGACTTTGCTTTGGTTATTTACTCATTTTTCAAAAAGTCCTTGGGGTCTGCCTTCAGGGTAAGGAGGGTCCCAGCTTCCTCTACAGAACAGGTTCAGATGGATAGTAATTGTCCTATGAATGTACTGTGAAGAGTGGCACCCCAACCCCACCCTGCCTTCACTGGCCTCTTCTTGACCTAGCAAGACAGATCTTTTCTGATGCTTTCAGATTATCTTCCCCTGGTAATTTGTTGTACTCCCAATATTTATGGATTCTATCAGTCAAGTACTATTTCAGAGGCTAAATTTGGTAATCAGTAGTGAGCATAGAAGGAAGCTCAGAATGAAGAGTGTGTCCTCTCTGCCATCTTGGCTCCACCCCAGTCTTAATTTGCATTTCTATAATCAAAAGTGATTTAGATAATTTTTTTATATGACTACAGATGGCTTTAATTTCATCATTTGAAAATTGTCTGTTCATATCCTTTGACTGTTTATCATTTGGGGAATGACTTGTATTGTTATAAATTTGACACATTTCCTTATATATTTTAGAAATGAGATGTTTATCAGAAAAAACTGGCTGTAAAAATTTCCCCACTCCCATTTTCTTTTTCCTTTTAAACTTTTTTTCCGTTGGTGTTGTTTTGGCCAAAACTTTTTTAATTGAGTGTAATCAATATTGTCCATTTTACCTTTCATAATATTCTCTAATTCTTTGATCTTAAATTCCTCCTTTCTCCAAAGATCTGTAAATTATCATTTTTTTCCTAATTTGTTTCTGGTATCATTCTTCATGCTCAAATCCTGTATCTATTTTGACCTTATTTTGGTATGGAGTGTAAGACATGGGTCGATATCGAGTTTCTGACATATTATTTTCGAGTTTTCCCAGTATTTTTTGTCAAATAGCGAGTTCTTATTCCAGAAACTGGAGTCTGGGGGGTTATGAAATATTAGATTACCATAGGCTTTGATTATTATGTCATCTGTATCTAATCTATTTCACTGATTCACTACCCTATTTCTTAGCCAGTACTTAATATTTTTGATTACTGCTGCTTTATAATGGATTTTTAGATTTGTTATTACTAAGATAATATCCTTTGTACTTTTTTTTTTTCATTAATTCTTGATAGTCTTGACCTTTTCTTCTTCCAGATGAATTTTATTATAATTTTTTTTCTAGTTCTATGAAATAATATTTTGGCAATTTGATTGGTATGATACTAAATAAGTACACCAATTTAGGCAGGTTTATCATTTTTATTTTATTAGTTTGGACTGTTAATGAACCATTTATATTTTTTCCAATTGTTTAGATTTGACTTTATTTGTGTGAGAAGTGTTTCAGAATATTGTTCATATAATTCTTGGACTTGTCTTGACAGGTAGACCCAAAAGTATTTTATTTTGTGTACCCTTATTATAAATGGAATTTCGCTTTCTATCTCTTGCTGATGGGATTTATCAATAATATGTAGAAATGCTGATGATTTTTGTGGCTTTATTTTATACCTACAACTTTGTGAAAGTTGTAAATTGTTTCCATTTGATTTTAGTTGATTTTCTAGAATTCTCGAAGTATATCATTATATCATCTGCAAAGAGTGATAATTTTATTTCTTCATTGCCTATTTTCATTCCTTTAATTTCTTTTTTTTTTTCTGTTGCTGCTAAAACCAGCATTTCTAATACAATGTTGAACAATAGTGGTGATAATGAAGATTCTTGTTTCACCCCTGTTCTTAACTGGGAATGCATCTAGCTTTTATCTGTTACAAATAATGCTTGCTCTAGGTTTTAAATAGATACTATTTATTAGTTTAAAGAGAGTTCTCTTTATCCCTATGCTTTCTAGCATTTTAAATAGGAATGGATGCTGCATATTGCCAAAAGTTTTTTCTTCATCTATTGAGATTATCATATTATTTATATTGATTTTCTTATTGATATTGTTATTGATGATAATAATTTTCCTGATATTTAACCAGCCCTACTTTCCTGGTATAAATCCCAGTTGTCATAGTGCATTATCCTGTTCATAAGTCATTGTAATATCTTTGCTAATATTTAAATTTTTTACTTCAATATTTGTTAGGGAGGTTGGTCTATAATTTTCTTTTTCTGTTTTGGTTCATCCTGGTTTATATATCAGTACTATATTTGTATCATAGAAGAAATTTGGCAATATTATTTTTGACCTATTTTTCTAAATAGTTTACATAATAATGAAATTAATGAATAATCTATTTTAAATGTTCTTTCTTTACTTTTAAAACTGCATCCTGACAGGTGTTCATTCTTGAAAGGAATCTTCCCTTAAATGAAAACACATTTATAGAGCAGAGATTTTCAAACTTTTTTTTTTTTTATTGAAAGGTGGCATAGAAAGTTTCTTAGTTGCAAAAAGTTTCTTTGAGCAGATGAATTATTGTATTTACACAGTCATGTATATAGAAATAGAGTATAGTTTCTGGCTGTACAATGTTTCACTTTTTTCTCTTTGGACATACAAACTGACAGACTCTATGGTGGCTTAGAAAAAATTAAAAAAAATATTATCTAATCATGGAGAGTTCCTCTGCCATTTAGATCCCCCTACACTAAGAAACATGTGAAATTGCACTCATCCATTTTAAAGACATAAACAGATGACAGATAGCTAGAGACAGACATTCAGACAGATCAGATAGATAAATAAATAGATAGAAAACAAATTAAAGAGAAAAAGAATCAAAATATTTCCCATTTGGGAAAACTATTCAATGGCCATCAATAAGACATAGGCACTATAAACTCCCATGCTGAACAATCAATGAAGTAGAATAATTTTGTTCCAGTGAAAAAATATCAAGGCTTATTGCCTGGCATCCTTACTGATCTCTATGAGTTCTGAAAAATCTGATTCATTGTATTTATAATCCATGTTATGCATTATATATTATTAGACAGATACATATAACTCTGGAACCTCATTTTACCCAGGCATCCCACTGTACTCTATTAGATATTATATTGATGCCCTTGCTGTTCCTGTTTTACTTAATTAGCATGCAATATAATACACTTAACATGTGCCTCTTAGAACCTCAGGCTCAGTTCAAGTGTCATGTTTTGCATGAGTCCTATCAATATTTCTGGTTATTTCCCTCTCAATTTTTCTTCATCCCCACCACTTAATTTTTTAATTATTTCTTATTGTTATTTTATCCAAATTTATCATTTATGTGTGTATACACATATTTATATATGATATATATATATGTATATATATTTGTATTTATAAAGAAGCAATATTATGTATCTGTGACTTTTTTCCCTGAATTCAAATCCCAAATAGACTACTTGCTATTTGTATGAGATTTGATAATCTGGGCTTCAGTTTCCCCATTTTAACAAAAAGAAGATTAGATAAGATAATATTACCAAACATGTGGGGAGGCTGAGTCCAATCCAGAAGAAAATTAAAGTGTAATAGGAAGTATTCAGAAAGTGAGCAATAATGGAATATAAGAAGAAATACAGAAATTACCAATGATCTCAGCAGAAACAAAAAAATAATTAAAGACATTGAATATTAGCAGATAAACTAACAAGGAAAATGTTAATAAAAGATGAGTATATGATCTTTCTACTACCTAAATGATCCAGACATCTTTACTAAAAAAAGTTTAGTATTACAAAACAAATTTAAATAAGCCAATAGCTGATGAAACTAAGAACCTTATATTGTTGTTTTTCTCATGAAATTTATATAAAACATCCTATTATATCTTCATTTTTATTGTAGCAATATGTAGAGTTCATCCATCAATACTTTCCTCTATTGTGTAGTTTTGCTTTATTATTTCCTATATCATAGTATGTTGTTTTTAAATATCATATGTTTCAGGGAGATTTGTTATTTTTAAGTAACTGAGAAGCAACAGTTGGCATAGAGAAAAGAGAATTATATAAAGGAAAAACTGAGTTCAAATCTGGCTTCAGACTCTTACTAGATATGTGATCCTTTACAAGTCACTTAAATTCTGTTTTCCTCAGTTGGTGCAATTTTAAATCGAGAATAATACTACATCTAGCTCATAGAATTTTGTGAAAGTCAAACAAAATGATATTTGCAAAAAAGACTAAGCACAGTGCTTAGTACTTTCAGTCATTTCTGATTCTTTTTTCAGCATTTGGGATTTTCTTGGCAAAGATATTGGAATAGTTTATCACTGACATCTTTAGCTTATTTTACAGATGAAGAAACTGAAACAAACAGGGATAAGTGATTTGCCCAGGGTCACGTAGCTATAAATATCTGAGGCCAGATTTGAACTTCCTGCCTTCAGGACCAGCAGTCTTATCTGTTGAGTCATATAGCTCCCTACTCCCACCTACACACATATTCTTATTTTTTTATAAAACTTATAATGAATAATAAAAATTATATATATATGCATATATATATAATGTTATAAAACCTGTTTATAAATCTAATAATAGACCTTGCTTAAAGTTGGATCACATTTTAAATTTTCACTGTTATTTATCTATTAGAAATGAATTGAACGATATGAAAAAGACTAATTGCCAGAAAAATTGACCAGTGTATCTATATCACTTTTAGTCATTATTAAGAACAACAACAGCAACAACCTCCTTCTCAAAATCAACGTTTCACAAGTATCTTCTAATCACTTCAATTATTTTGTTTATTGGGCTCTGTTTCAAACAAGAGGTGGTATTTTGATATCTAAGCTGAAAATAACCTCTTTTGAAATAGTATAACAACACTTAATTAGTTTTGAATGACTCTGGTTATGGTCATTCATATTAACTTTATATATCTTTAAATGAGTAGTCTTGTCATCCTAGCATATCTAAGACTATTTATATATTGTATAACTAAAATCTTGAATTTAAATCTAAAAGCTTTATTCAGGACATTATTTTTATAAAGAATACCACTATCAGTGCAGATATTACAGGAATGAATGATGCATCCATCTGTTTATAAAACTGTAATGCAAATATATCAAAGCTATTAAATATTCCCAAGATTCAGCAATTGTACTGGCATTTAAAGTAGTGCTCGATTTGTTTCCAACCTATCTTTTTTTCTTCTCTTTCTTGTTCCAGCCAAACTGATCTACTTGCTATTCCCCACGCATGTTATTCTATCTCAAATCTGTGAATTTTTACAGACTGTAAACTGTGCCTGGAAGGCTATCACTTTTTAATTCGCTTCTTGATATCCTAAGCTATCTTCTATCACTAAACAGACAAGCTATGTCCTAAATATCCATCCATCCATCTATCTATCTATCTATACACACACACGCGCACACACACACACACACACACACACACACACACACACACACACATTCTGATTCATTTGTGTGGGCCTAAACTTGAAATTACATTTATTTGATATTTAATTGTAACTATACATACCAATTGAATTGTCTATTTTAAAGTTCAATTCCTAGAAACATCTCAATCTCAATATGTCTAAATCTGAGCTGTTTATATACCCTCACTTTCAATGATGAAATCTTCTGATGCTACAATAGGACTTTTTATATTTTTTCGTGCATATCTAGTTTGCCCCAATCTCAATATCCTGACTCTACAAAAGGACTTTTATTTTCCATACTATATCCTGATTCTCTTCTGAAACAAAAGGACTTTTTTCATGAATGTACTATCTTGTTGGAATCCTTACAAAGTGATAACTCATTAGAGCTGATAGAGACAATAATTATCTAATTTAGCATGGTTCAGTATGATTGATCTGATCCTATGAGGAGATGTTATAGGCCAGAACTTAAAACAAGGTACTAAGTGGAATTGAGGAGACAATGTTTAAATCTAGTTTAGAATTGATTTAATCCTACAACAAATAATGGTTTCCCATTGATATAATGATTGGTGTGTACTCAGTGAACAGCATATAAGCAAGAAGCTCTCAGGGCCAGACACAAAGCACTCTGGGAGATACAGAAGCCCACAAGCCCACTTTCAGAGGCGGAATCCTATTTATTTCATCTTCTACCTTTGTGCTGGCTGGAAGCTGAAGAAAGCAGAGGCAAAGGACAAGCTGCAAGAGCTCTTCGAATCAAGGAAGGAGAAAATAAACATTTGGATTTTATCAGTTGGCTGCATTTGAAGTGATTATTACTTGGAACTGAAACTAAGGCTGCCTCCAGAAAACCTCCCCAAGAAACCTGCTCTCATAGAGAACCATCACATATTATATAAAAGAAGAGAACACCACACTATCTGAAATAGATATTTCTAATCACAGGGATTTTACCCATGTTCATTTTGCGAATTCTATCTGAGATGGCTTAGTTTTGCTGCTTTGTGCAATTTGTCTAGTCTTTCTTACTCTACTTTCTCCATGTAATTTCTCACCTTACTCTGCTGGGTAGCCTGTCTCCCTTAAAGAGGAGACCTGTATCACCTCTTATGCCACTTAAATGCACAAATAAATGTACTTACTTGATTTGGAAATAGTTTGAAGCTGTATTCTTTGAGAGATGAAACCAAAACACATGCCATATTACCTCAATATTTTTGGTGCACCCCCATACCAACACCCCCCTATTGTGTGCTTGCTATTTCTTTCAAAAGTATCATTATTCTTCCATTCTCCCATCTGGGTAACCTCAACATTATCCTTCACTTGTCACTTATCACTATCCTTTCCTCCTAAACATTCAAATGAGTTAACAAGTTTTTTTTTTTTTTAAACTACAGTAAAATCTCTCACATACAAACATAATTCTACACACACACACACACACACACACACACACACACACACACACACAGCTATCATTTTAGTTCACACCTTTTGCATTTTTTGGCAAATGCTCAACAAAAGAGGAATAAGGTTTGTCTTTGCAAACATTTTTTTTCCTTTGTTATCCAGAGGAAAATGATGCCATTTGTAATTTATTTAATTTTCTTCCAAATCTGCAAAAAATATTTTTTTACATGCACACACACATATATTTAAAATTTGCAATGAGGAATTTTTGCACTGTCCTAGGCCAAAATAAAATTTTAATAACTTAAGATGTTAGAATGAAATCTGTTCCAAATAATTCAGGAAAGGCCAGTATTTCTGCTTTTCATATTTCATATTTCAATAGTAACTGGAGGAGCATTATGCTTCCCAGAAGAAAAAGTAAATGTCATGTAAGGTCAACACTAAATGAGTGAAGAGTTATTATAATGGAATATGGAGTATATATTGGTACAGTCTCCTTTAAAAGTATATGGTGTGGGGCAGCTAGGTGGTGCAGTGAATAGAGAACCATCCCTGAAGTCAGAAGGACCTGAGTTCAAATATGGCCTCAGATACTTAACCCTTCCTAGCTGTGTGATCTTGGGCAAGTCACTTAACCGCAATTGCCTCAGCAAAAAAAAAAAAAAAAAAAAAAAAATGTATATAGTTCTTGTTAACTATACTGATAGCTTAGGAATCAGGACAAGAACCACACCTGTGACTTACTTGGTAGGGGGATATCTCAAATAAGAAGGTTCCTTCTACTAATGCTGCTTAGTACTTTCTCTGAAATGTATAATCATAGTTTTCTAAGGCAATAAAAAGTTAAATGATTTGCCCACCAGCTTGTGGGAGAGTTGCACCATCAATCTAGGTCTTTCTGTCTCCAAAAAACATTCTTTCTATACACTATCTTATATTTGCAAATGCTTAATTGTTCCACAATTTTTACATTGACTGCTGAATTGGGTGAAAATTAAAGTGATAAAAAGCTATGCTAAAAGTCAGGAAAAGAGTTTCAAGTTATTCCTATCAGAAACATGATGGATATATGAACCTGAGAAACCACTAAGGTATCTGTGCTTTCAGAAATTCAAAACAGATTGGTTATCTTTGTATTGATGGCCTTTATCAATGAAGCAGATTTTCTCATTACAAGTTCTCTATGATAACAAAACATTTCTCCTTTTCAATCCTCTTAAAAATCTGGTTTGATTTTCATAAAAGCCCAAAGAGTTAGTTTAAGGATTACTATCCACATTTTCTATATAAGAAAACTTTCCAAATCTAAGAATTATCTTCAATCTTGGTCATCTTCCTTTAACATAGATAGAGTTAGATGAGATCCCAAGTTCATCTAAGTGAACTTGCTTCATTTTATTCATGAAGATGCTTAATAACAGAAAGTGAAATGATTTTCTAAAAGTCACACATCTAGCAGTAAATTAGATTCTGATTTCTGAACAGATCTCAAAGAAACCTTTTCTCATGCCAATGCCCCTCTTTTTGCTTCTAATCAATAACTTTATTATATCCTGGTGTCTTATTTAAAGATTTTTATGATTTTTAGAAGAAGAAGACAAATCTTACCTAGTACTACTGGATCATTCATTTTGTTGAGTTCTCTGAATGTTTTTTCTCAGTGAATTGACCAAAATTTAAAGTTAATTACAAGGTGCTTTGTTAAATAAATACTGTCTTCTACTGCTTTTTTCCCCTGTTGTTGGATTGGTTGGCTTTGTAGAAACTAACTTGAAAGTATAAAAGTACAAGATTTAGAGCCCAGCTCTATGTTTATAATCTATGCAAATTGAGGGCAAATCACCACACCTCTTTTAACTTCAGTTTTAGCATATATAAAGTGAGGGTGCATTAATTAGATGACCACTCTGGTCCTTCCAGTTCTGCATCAATGATTTTAAGAAATAAAATTGGAGTAAGAAAACTGAGTGAAGTATTGAAAAGAAACTTTTCATGTTTTTTTTTTTTAATTGAACCAATATGTAAACATGCTCAAATATTTTAGAATCCCTAGAGAGGATATGCTACCGGAAGGAAAAAAAAAATGGATATTTTCATATTATCATGCCAATTAGAACTTGTGGTGTGTTTTTATGTTCAAAAACCTTTGTAGATATGAACTAATTAATCCCTATAGTGCTTTTCATGATATTTTAAAACACAGAATCATTTAAAATACAATAATGGAAACTCCTATGCCTTTAGAGATAATATATATTTAAAAACCCACTCGAGGTGTCACTTAAACAGATTAAAAAGGTAAATGAAAATAATTTAGATTTAGAAATTGTATTTTCATTTCAATAAAGCAAAACACTAAACCAAAGCTTACTCTTTTCTTTTGACTGTATAGTAGTGTTGTTGTTGCTGTTATTTTTGTGGGGTTTCTTTTTGAAAGAGTTTGTTTTTTGCTTTTTCTATGTTTGTTTTTCATCATAGATATTGTTTACTATTACCATCATCACTAACAATGTACTTCTGAGGCTACTTATTTCTATGTGAAATAATTAATAGGTGATATTGGAATGTAAACAATTTTAAAATATTAATGTCAATATAATTATCATTATTTACCTACTTGTAAATGAATCTCAAATGAGGGCAGCAGACAGGAAATGGGGTCAGTTGGCTATCAATCTGTTAGTAATCTGTTTTCATCATCAATACATTGCCAATACTTCCATTTAAGTTCTAATTCCACAGAAGCCATTATGCGAATGAGATTATTAAAGATAACAGAAATAAAGCAAATACACAGGAATTTTATGCTGATAACAACAATTTTCATATGAGATAAAAATCATTTTACACACTTTCTAAGAAGCAGGAAAATATTCAAGCTGTGCCATAAAAAAATAATAAAATAGTATTTTTAGTAAAAATATTAGAATTTCAGCACATTTAATGATTTATAAATATTTTAAATTATGGATAATTTGAACAGCTATATGGGTATTCATGTTGACATTATGCAAGGCCCACTTAGCTGATCCTTCACTGGAAGATAGTCATCTGTCAGAGAAGCAGCATGGCTTCAGAAAGGACCAGCCATTTTCTGTCCAGCAACTGAAAGAGAAATGCAAGGAATGGAGCACAGGTTTGTAAGCAATTTTCATCAATCTGACCAAGGTCTTTAAAATTATTACTTGTGAGGACTTATAGAAGATTGTGATAAAATTTAGCTATCCAGAAAACTTAGTCAATATCTTACCCATGTTTGATGATGGTAAAGATTAGTAGACAACATTCTCACTCTCAAACATCAGAGAAATGATAGAGGGCTGTGTTATTGTTTCCATTTTTTAGCATATGTTTTCTATAATGTTTTCAGATACCTTCAATGAGGACTAAAACACCACTGAGATCAGCTACCACATATATTATGTCATATATACATATTGATATAATCCTAAATTTATTTCAAAGTCATTATTATAATTTAGTCAGATTATTCCATACTAGATCCAAGTTGATATCTGTATGTCATGTTTTAAATGTTTTTCTAACAAAAAATATCCCTCATTATAGTGCATTTATCCTTTTGAAAACAAACACATACTTCCTGGTAGTGTTGCTACTGTCACACAAAGTAGTTAATGTTCCTTTCTTAAAATTACATTGAATTTACTTGTATCTGTAGATATTGTTTCTCTATTTATTTGTTATAAATTAGAACATAATTGAAATTTAAGAGAAATAAAAATATTTTAAAATATGTATTATTTCAGAAGAAAATCTGAAATTGTGTATGTCTAGATATGTCTTTTTCAATCATGATTTCACAACATTCTTACACCCAATAAAAATCATATTGGAAATACACATATTTTGCATTGGTCAAATCTCTGACTACCACTACTTCTAGACAAGTATGATAATTTTTTTCTGAAGTAAATTAAATTCTACCTCAAGTGAATGAAAGTTGTGTAGATGGAAATGATTTAAGTAAATGTAGAAAAAGAGATGTTTGTAGTCATAAAATCAGAAATAAGAAATGCTGAATTTTTTGTTTCTGTATCTTGTCAAACAAATGCTATTTATTCTCCTTATATTAGTGTTATAAGTCTTAACTAAATAATGTTATTTTTTTATTTTTTTTACTTTTCCTTTAAGTACTGAGATTCCCCATAACTGATGCACATTTAATCAAATCTGCCTCAGTCATATCCCTAGTAACAAGCTTCTGATTCCAAATGAGTGACCAAATATTTTCTGGATTGATTATCTAATTATAGCTTTTTTTTTTTTTTTTAATTTCTGCCTTTGGAAACCTCAGTCTATTACATGAGCGATATTCAATCCCAGTCCATCAAAATGCCATTTCACCTTCTTGAACAATCTTACTTTTAAAGAAATGTCTTTTAGCTCAAAAAGATATACTCATTAACATACACACATAATTCACAAACACTATACACAGAAAAGCAACTCATACATCAAATTATATGTTCATATAATATTTTGAATAATCAATGTTTTATTACCATATCAGGTAAATTAGAAATATTTCTTATTGTGATTCTTTAAGTCAATCTCTAATATCAAGTGAAAAAGTGAACATATTCTTTAAATAATTAATGTTTTCATTCTGAACTTGATAGAAAAGAAGCAAACTCAGAATCTTATTGAAGAACAAATTGTCTTAATATTCTGAACTTGATAAATTAATAAGGCTATAATCTAATAAAATCATCACCACTAAGAGATTTAATGTTGAAGATAGAAAAGATTCTATTCTCTTTCCTCATTACAAATATGATCTTGAGAAATTCAAGATAACCTCAAAATAATTTTTGAGAATAAGGCATATAAATCCAAGAAATATTTTTTTGTTGCAAGCTCTAGTTTAGAGAAGCTATTTTTTTTTTTGTCTGAGACTACATCTGTTGGTGAAAGTTTTGTGAGACTAGCATTAAATGCAAATATCAATTTCTCCTTAAAGATAAGCATTTTATTTGACCCTCGTGTATTTAGTAAACACTCCAATTGTTTATCCCTTTCCTCTTTGCTTCCTTCTTTATTTTCTTTTTTTTTCTCAATAGATATATTGTTACAGCAGGTTATATTATTGCATAATTAACTGACCTATTTTTTTCAGCAGTCCTACACTCACCAAGCAATTATAACCATACCTAATCCCTGTTATTTCCCCTTTTGTTTGTATCAACAATAGATATTTTAATTTATCCAATTAGATACT
The DNA here is from genome assembly GCF_016432865.1 of Antechinus flavipes. Taxonomy (NCBI): domain Eukaryota; kingdom Metazoa; phylum Chordata; class Mammalia; order Dasyuromorphia; family Dasyuridae; genus Antechinus; species Antechinus flavipes. Next base: position 48,270,090 of record NC_067403.1, read on the forward strand.
TAGGGCTCATGTTCTCTAGCTCAAAGAAAAAATTCCTTTCATGTTTTGTTTAAGTGGAATTCAATAATATTAGCACTTACTGGAATTGATATAAAAGTTGGATTATCTAATTCTTTACTCATAACAGTATACAAATTAATTTAAAATGTTAAAATTATCCCTGTGGGCAAGGAACTCTGAATTTGTTGTTATCGTATGCAACAGACCAATAAACAATATATAAAAAAGTAATTTAATAACTTACTTTCACCATATCTGATACTAACCAAATCTATCAAAAAAATCAATAGTCTTTCATTATTAACCCTTTAACTTTCTGATATTTCCTTATCATTCCAATACAACATAGAAATGTTCTTTAAAAGGCAAATTTTATTCTATTTAATAAATATTTTGGTAGAATATTTGCTTGAAATTGATTCTTTCTTAGCCTATTTCCCCCATAGTATGGCTGAAAGCCTTTTGACATCTTATGCAAAATACCCTGTTAGAAATTAATTTTGATTAATAAACGCCCTTTGAAAATGTGAATATTTATTGGAGGGTTAAATGAGTTACATTATTTCAACTTCAATGTGAATTAGATTGGTTACATGTTTTTCTTCCTGTAGTTCTACTGCACTGATAAGAAAAAAAGACAGAGGATTTTAAAGTGTGGAACACCGGAGAAAATTAGAACCAAGTGGGATATTATAGAAAAGTTCATTAAACAATCCCCTTAGGGATATTAGGTAGCTGAGAAGTACAAGCAAGAAGAAATTGATGGTGAGACAGGAATTTAATATCCTAACTCAATCTGTAGTATGATTGTTCCAGTGTGTGTGTATGTATACATATATACACACATACACACACACACACTCACACAGAGAAATTTGTATAGATGTATATTTATATATAAGAATATATTGGGTATATACACATACATGCATGCATATATGTATATTTACACACATACACACATACATACACACACACATATGATAAAGAACTAGATTCAAAGTTAGAATTATTTTAAAGGTAGTCATGTAATCAACAGGTGGCATTTCAAGTCCCTAATAAGATTCCATTTTCAAAAACAAGTAAATTCTAGGAAGTCCACCTCCCTATCTAGCTGTGTCAGGTTAAAGGAAGGGAAGAGTTCTTATTAGTTCTCTGGAACTTGCTGACTTTAAAAAAAAATCTGTCAGTTTTACTTCTCTTAGAGTTTCAAAAGTCTTCTCGTTTAGTTTATGAGCCATAGCTAGTATAAACATACTCAATCAGATTTAGTACTTGAGATTCTACCAGAAATCTTTCTTCCATCCTCTAACTTCTACACTCAAATTTAATCTCATTATTAGCCATAATTTCCCTAGCACATAAAAGGAAGAAATGGAATTTGTTAATATAAAATCAAACAACTATTGCAAAAAAAAAAATTAAGAGGGGCAAAATTACAAAGGACAAGATATTGCAAAAGAAGATGTAATAAGATCCATTCAGTCCACTGCTTTGCAGAGGCATAACTATTCTACAGTCAAATTTTCTGATATTACTAATTTTTCTCTTCTTTCTCTCTGTCCTTAAAAAGTTGTATGTCATAAGGAATTGCTTTATAGAAGGGCTTAAAAGGCAGGATATTTAGAGCATAGATGAATAAAAAAAGATATCAAAATATTATTTTAAAAATCCTTTTATGACCAATCAACAAATAAAAATATAAAATATCAAAATAATTTACCTCTATAAATTTCAGATACAAGTGAATTCTTTGTTATTTAGAATTTCTATAAGCAAGACGAGTAGAGATTATCCTATGGGGAAGTATTTGTGCTGTTTCCTTTTCTTAGATATATAACATAATGTATTTTTTAGAATGGATTCATTCTCTATTTCTCTTTCTCTCTCCATATGTATATTTTATATTATACATATAATATATTATATAAGAACTATTTATATGAATCCATAATGTATGATATAATTGTATATTAATCAGAAGACATTCATTAAATATAGTTTATTCATTAGTTCATTCAACACATTTTAGAAAAAAAAAAAAAAACACAACCTATTGAAAGTGTGAAGTAATATATTATGAATTGCTTCTCTAAAAAAGTTTGGAATCTCCTTGAGAGAAACATGAACTCTAGAAATTTCATTAAAACAATAACTTTTTAAAAAAATTTCATTGAACTATGATAATATTTGATTTGATGCCATGGTAGGGGGAAGCAGTGGTGAGCAATAAAAAGGATATTATTTCTAGAGTGAGAACACTTCAAATAGTCTCAACTTTGATATTCACTATCTGTATTATTTCAGCCAACCTACTTTTTTCCCAGTCTCACTTTCTTCATTTGTAAAGTGAAAGGATTGGGTTACTTGGTCCTTAATATCTCTGATAGATAAATAGTTAGCTATCTATCTAGATAGTTAGATAGATAGATAGATAGTCCTTTTCCTCATCATCATCATAATCACAAATATATGTTACTTACTATGTGCTAGGTACAATTTTAAGTACTTTATAATTGTTATCTCTCTTAAATTGCTTTCTGACAAACTGTTTCAGTAGGCCCTTAATTTTACTCTGCATATTTCTCTTCTGTTTCTTGTAAATGACATGTTTTTAGATTCCAATCCACTCTGTCATCTACATTCATTATATAGTTGACTTCATTTATATTATGATGATTAAAAGTGTAATTTCTTTCCTCTTTTCTTTTTATCTTTTTTCTCCTTATCCTTTTTTTTTTGTTCTCCTGTCAAATGTCTATTCAGTTTTTAACCACTACCTCCCTTAATCTGCTCCCTTTTTTATCAGTTATACTCCACTTATTGTATCCCCCTTTCCTTGCTATTTCTCTATATCCAATTAATTGTGTATATGATTCCTTCTAGGAGCAAATTCCAATGAGAGTAAGGTTTAAGACTTGTCCAAGACACATGATCTTCCCCACCACTGTAAAATCCCTTCCTTTCATTTATCTTTTATGTGAGATAATTTTCATATTTTCTCCATTACTTTTTTCACAATGTATATATTTTTTCAATCCCTTAATTTGATTGTTTTGAAATCCTCCCATTATAGTCAACTCAGACTCTGTGTTTTCTTTCCAAGTATACCCCTTTTAATTTTCCTAAAAATGGCAACATTCCAAGGAAATAACAATTATCATCTTCTCATAGAAAAAATGCAAACATTTAATTGATTCCCTTATGATTTCTCTATCAAGCTTATGTTTTTATGCTTCTTTTGAGTCTTTATTTGAGAGTCAAATTTTTATTTAGATCTGGTCTTTTTATATCAGAAATGCTTGAAAAAACATTTATTCCTTTAAGTATTTTTTATTCCCCTTGAAAGATTATATTCAGTTTTTCTGGGCAAATTATTCTTGATTATAATCCTAACTCCTTTGCTTTTGGGAATATCATATTCCAAGATCTCTAATGTTTAATTTAATTTAATTTTGCCTTCTGGTTCTAGGAAATTATCACAATTTTTTTCTTGATAATTTCTTGAAATATAGTATATAAGCTATTTTTTTATTATTCTGGCTTTTAGATGGTCAAACAATACTTAAATTATCTAGAGTAAATTGATTTTCCTATTCAGTTGTTTTTCCAGTGAGATACTTCATATTTTCTCCTTTATTTTGATTATTTTATTTTTGCGGGTTGGGGTGGGGATGTCTCATGGAATTATAGCCCATTCTAATTTTTAAGAATTATTTTCTGTAGTGAGCTTCTGCATTTCTTTTCCCTTTTGGTGACATCTACTTCTTAAAGATTCCTCCCCTTCAGTGATTTTTAAAATAATATTTCCTCCCCAATTTGGTCATTTTTTTAAAAAAAGACATTCTTATTACAAAAGATTTTGTACCTCTTTTACCAAGCTCTTGACTCTCTTTTCATAATTTTCTTCAATCACTGCCATTTGTTTTCTCAATTTTACTTCTCAGTCTCTTATTTGAGTCTAAAATTCTTTTGTGAACTCTTAGAAATTCTTTTTGAGTTTATATCCAATTCACTTTCCTTTTTTAAGGTTTTGCTTGTAGCTACTTTGATATCATTGTCTCTTATGGGTTTGTGTATTGATGTTCCCTATCACCATAATAACTATTATTGTTAATTGTTTGTTGTATTTTTTTTTCTCTTTTCCTCAGAGTTATTTCTTGGCTTCCAACTAACCTTCAGGTCCTTCTTGTTACTGTTTTCAGAGCCAGTTGTAGGAATAGGTGTGGGGATCCTGAATGTTTTCAATACTTTCAGCCTTCAATCTGATATCTTCTAAGGAGAAGTATGATGAATGTCTCCTGGTCTGTGGTCTGGTCTTTACATAGTAAGAAGTCTAATTCCCTGCTAGACACCAATGCTGGTACTCCAATTTTGCTTTGGGACTCTGACCAAGTCTCTTAATTTGCAGCTGTAATTGTTAACATTCTACTCTGTCTTTAAATTGAGAAAATATTATATCATCCCTTGGATTGACAACAAGCACTCCACTCCAATTTAGAACTGAAAACTGTTCCTTTGCTCTCCTGTGAAGTTATTCTGAGAAGCAAGTGTGATAAATGCAAAAGGATGCTGAACCCAACATAAATAAAGCATTCCTTGCAATCTCTTTTCTACCAATTATCTGATCTCTCCCCAATATTGTCCATAGGCTGAGAGTTTTTGAAGCTGTTGCTTTGCTCCCGGCCCAACCATTACACTATTAAAACAGATCTCTCCTGTCAACTTTATAAAATCTTTTGAGCTGGAAAGTTTCTCACCAAAACTTGTATGATTTTTACCACTCCAGAATTCATTTTGAGGCCATTATTTTACTAGTTTTGCAAGGAAAAAATTTTAGTGGGTTTTGGCTGAGTACCTTTTCTAATCTGGCATTGTTTTTCTTACTCCTATTTGCATGCTATTTTGTACAGACCAATGTTGATAGTTATTTTTATAGTAAGCAATCCTGAAATGTAGTACTATACAGATTATGAGTTTTATTTTTCAAGATAATTATGAGAATTCAATGACTAATTAACACAAGGGCTCATAAATGTTGAATCTCTACTAGTCATTATTTCCCTGATTCATGCTTTCTTTCTGTTGTGAGGTTATTAAATTGTCTTTGAAGGATTCTGAAATGTAGTTCTGATCAATGCTTAGTGATGACTAATAAACAAACTGCTTAACTTCTCAAGGTGATTTTTGCAATATCTTGGGAGATACAGTGATTATAAAATGTGTAGAAGTCCTTGCAAAGGTGGAGCTATAAAAAATGCAGGCATTGTCATCAGAGAATAGTCCACAAAATCTTCACCTTGAGTGTTAAGTATTGCTTTAATGTAGCAGGCACCAAAGAATGATTTATGTGCTGGAAAATCTGCCTATAGATGAAGGCAGGGTGTGCAGAAATTCTGTCTTATATAAGTAGCAAAGATTCATGTACTCAGCTTCTAATAATTCCTATTCTACAATGAATTGAATAAAAATTTCTGACTGAAACATTTTAAGCCACTCATTTTAGCAAGATAAGCCCACAGCTTGGGAAAGGAGAAAACCACTGAATACTTTATAAAGGAATAAAAGATTGAAAATTGGCTTGTATGGATGGAATTAATGGTGTTGCACACATGAAAATCTTTTTTGAATTACTCATTATTAAAAAAAAAACACACTTTAGTGTAACCATCACTGTCTTTGACCGTTGTACCTACACAACTGCATTTGATTAATCCTCTTACACACTAATTGGCCAGACCAATTATTTGAACAAAAGGAGTTTCATTTATATTTATCCTCATTGATAATTGATTCTAATAATTTAACATTAATTATTGCATAGAGTATTTTAAAATGTTTTCTTAATAAGACTACCTTTAGAAAACTTTCTTTGCATATATTTACATGAAATTGTACATAAATATGGATATTCATATAAATATATGTATGAACACATATTCACTAATATAATATTTTAGCTTTTGTAAAATATTTTCCCAAATAGCCAAACTTTAGTTAAACAAAATATGTCCTAGAAAAGGTTGATTATAGCAACAGGCTACATAACTGCACAAGGTCCAGCTTAGATAATAATGTGGAACTCTTCAATAATAAGTCATTCAGGAAATAAATTTATAAATTTGCTAGCAAAATTACTAAAATGTACTTATATATTTCACCTAGTGACAAGTTCCAAAAAAATAAAAAAAAAAAAAAAGGAAAGCAGAGAGAAAGTCTTACAAAAAATAGGGAAAAAATGTAGGATTAAAGTACTAGAAAATTAAGGGAATAATCCTGAACTGTGAAGTGGCTTTCTCATATACTGAGGAAATTTTTTCCATTAAGGTATGGATTTTATTCTTATAATTTTGAATAAATCCCTTATATAGTCTGGGAATAAAATATTTTTTTTTCCTATCAGGAAATTTTAAACAAGAAATGTTTATGAAACATCAGAAATTATTAATTAATATGAGAGTCATTTCAAAATAAATGCCTTTTTTTAAAAAGGAAAGAAGAAAAGAAAGAAAGAAAGAAAGAAAGAAAGAAAGAAAGAAAGAAAGAAAGAAAGAAAGAAAGAAAGAAAGAAAGAAAGAAAGGAAGGAAGGAAAACAAAAACAAAAATTGCATCTCCTTGCCAATAGGAGCCAAAGATTTTTTATCCTTTTAAGTCTTTTATAATGCTTTATAAAAAAGCCCCATTGACTACATTTTATTCTACTTATTCTTTTATTTTATGTTATATTTTGAGTTTTATTATAATTTAATCATCAATAATCAGAAATATTTTAATATACAAAAAAGTCTTCATTCTAAAAAAGGAAAGAGCTTGTAATATACAAAAGAGATTTCTTTTGAGAATGTATACATACTTCAATATTCTATGATGATATTTCTGTATTTACTAATATTTCATTCTATGCCATTTTGTTTTCTTCATATACTCACATACACTTATACATATCTATGTGTATATTTATGTATGTATTTTCAATTGCATGCTAATTCCTATTGACCTTTCTGCCATTTTCATTCCATCATAACTTATCCCAAATAGAAGTTCTCCCTTGTGAAAACAAGCAAGGAAACTAATATATATATATATATATATTTATATATATTTTAATTTAATTTAATTTAATTTAAAAAATATATATATATATTTATATATATATATATATATATTTAATTCCTTGAAAACCAGAATTGTTTAGGAAAAGTCAGCAAAGTTATAAAGCACCAAAAAATAATAAAAACACATTACAAAGAATGAAAAAAATAGAAAAGAATTTGAGACATCTTATAAGGAAAATAATTGGCCTAGGCAGACTCATTCCTAATAATTAGACTGATTGAAAACTGCAATTAAAAAAAAGAATCTTTATACAATAATAATAGACATAATTTTAAAAATATGCATAAGTGTCAGAACAAGAGGAGAAGGTAGAAATAGAAAAAGAATCACTGTGTTTTGTACTCTCTATTCATTTCCGGCTCCAAAAGATAATGACTTCAGTTATAATCTGGCTTGTAAAAATTCTATATCTATACATGTGAATGTGAATTACTAGGTTTATTTTTTTTGTCTGTGGACACAAATTTTATTGATGATACATAACAAACTAAAATGCCATAGTCAAAAAAAGATTAACATTATTAAACACCTATTTTTGCCATCATCTACTCTTGGTATTTAAAATACATATCAAAATATTGGCCCCTACTCTCAAGTTTCTAATGTTCCATTGAAGGAAAGGACATGTGCACAAAAAAAGTATAAATAAACACAAGACCATCCCCAGTTTGGAATGAATTTTCAATTAAGAAGTTCAGATATAATTTCATATAATACATGTTGCTTATGCCAAACTTTGAAGGAAACTAGAAATTTTTAAAAGTAAAAGGTATTGGAAGTATATGGATAGGCTCTCCTATCATGAGACAACATATAGGAAATGAAACATCATGAGCAAGGATCAACTATTAGGCCACTTTGGCCACATTGGAAAATTTGAAAAGAATATTCATATGATAAGGCTAAAAAATGATATGAACTTTGGTTGGATGTGTTTATATGCCAAACAGAAATAAACATAGAAAATTGTGCTTGGTCTTAGGAGCAGAGAAATGCCATGGATATGCTTTAGGAATACTACATGAGCTGTCTGCACAATGGATTGTAATGGGGAGAAATTTAAGATGGAAATGACAAATATCCATTATAGCTGTCCCAGTAAGAGATGTTAAATGTTGATTAACTAGTTTGTTTACTATTTGAACAAAGAAAAGGAGGTCAGGGTAAGAACGGGTGTATAAAGGATGAGTTTAAGATTTCTAGTATGTTAAACTGAAAGGGTATTGGTATCCTCAAAAAAAATTGAGAGGGATGGTTCTTGAAAAAAAAAAAGATAAAGAGAGAGGGGGAGGAGAGACAAAGACAGAGAATTATCTTCTGAATGTATTGATTTTGAGATGCTTATGGGATATCCTGTTTGAAATGCCATTAGATACTCAATAGGTAGTTAGTGATGTGGGAACATATCTAAGGAGAGAGAGAGACCAGGTCTACATCTATGAATCATCTGTGTAGAGATAATAATTAAACACATGGAAGATAGTGAGATTTTCTAGAAAGAATGTGTAAATAGAGAACAGAAGAGGATACAAGACAGAATTTTTAGTTAGGCCGTGATTAGAGGACAAGATATGGATAAGAACCCAGGAAATAAAATGGAGTGAAAACTTTCTCAGTGAGAAAAGTTCATTGAGAAAGAAAAACAATAAAGAGGGAAGAGTATTACAAAATCTCAGAGAAAAAAATATAGAGGAGTGTGCAGTTAATAGTGTCAAATGATTCAGAAATAGATAAGAGATGATTAACAACTTTGGAGAGAAAAAAATGTTTTATGTATCTGGTTTAATGGAAGATAGGGGACTCTGATTATTTCTCAAAAAAAGTTCCCTTTTTTCCTCAAAAATGTGATGCATTAAATTTCATATTAGGACAAAAATATTTTGAGTGAAGCATTTCTCTTTTCACCACAATAAAAACCTGAATACAATCCTAATATAGCCATTTACATCTAAGTGTCAGTTACAGAAACTCTGCAAGGAAAAAAAAGCTAGGTAGAAATAAATATTTTTTAGGGGAGTAGATGGAATCAATGGAATCAATGAGAGGGCATTATCTAGAGCCTTGGAACATGGCAATAGAAAAGATAAAAGGGCACTACAGATAAAATTTTTTTTTTGGTCACATCTCATAAACATATGAAACATATGTTTCAGGGTTTTTTTTTTTTTTTTGTTTTTTTTTGTTTTTGTTTTTGTTTTGTTTTTGTTTTTGTTTTGGTCTTTTAATATTGTACAAGGATTATGGGTAGGAATGAAATTCTTTTAGTACATCTTTCCAAGTCTGTTAGTTCTGCATGCCTTGCATCTGTTTCTACAGTAGTTAACTACTGTGTCCTCCAGGGGTCTGTTCTTGGACATATATTTGCCTTTATTTCTCTATGCTTCCCTTTGGTAAAATTATTTGGTATCATGGAGTGGATTTCCACTTTTATGCCTATGGCATGCTAATTTACCTCAAACATAATGCCAGAAGCCCTGATGCTTTGTCTTTGATGCTGTTCTTTTTGTAGGACATCAGTGTTTAGTTCTCAGGTAATTGGTTATCTCTTAATGTCAGAACAGCTGAATTGCTTTTGTGAGGCTTTTGGCATTACCTTCCATATCTCTTCCCAATTCCTATTCAAATTGTTGGCAATAATGTCTTGCCATCCCACTGTGCTGAGCAAGTTATTGTTTTGCAGAATACCAGTCTCTCTTTTAATAACCACATCACCTAGGTACAGTTATAAAGATGATACACTACTACTTTTATTTCTGTATTTAAGACTAAACAGAGATGAATAATTTATGACTACATTCTTACTTTTTAAAAGTTATTTTATTATTGTTATGGACACTTTGAATAATTTAGGTCAAGAAATTCTAACAGTTTTAATAATATTTGGTATTAAGCTCATGTGCCAAATACTATTTTTTCAAAAATGGGAATTTCACAAATGAGAATTTGACAATGGAAAATGGGAATTTCATAAATAATCTGTCCAAATAATGTTGTAAATTTAAGGAAAACTAAAGAGAATGTGTGTTTTTTTCAAAATTAATTTCTTGATGATGCAAATAAATGAAAATAAAAGTTGCTTTATTTTGAGTTTGACAAGCCATTTTATATTTAAATGAAATATGAATTTATCACAGTCCATTTTCTTGGAAAGTTTTATTACATATATTATTTAAAAGATAAAGTAAATGATTTTACTTTTGTGGTTACTACCTCTACCAAACAGATTATAAATATGCCAACAATTATTACATTTTATGATTTGCTGCAGAAAGTGATGAAGGAAGGGGGGAAAAGGAAAGAAAGAAGGAAGGAAGGAAAGAAGGAAAGAAGGAAGGAAGGAAAAAAGGAAGGAAGGAAGGAAGGAAGGAAGGAAGGAAGGAAGGAAGGAAGGAAGGAAGGAAGGAAGGAAGGAAGGAAAGAAGGAAAGAAGGAAGGGAGGGAGAGAGGGAAGGAGGTAGAGGTAGACAGATATGCCTCTAAAAATTTAGATTGACTACTCTTTTGAGAAAAAATATACAACTGATCATTAGGCTCATTCCTTATCCCCTAAATCATATTGTAATATTTTCTTGAATGTTGAATTGAATAGTGTTCAATAATGAAACAGAAAAATAAAACCTTAATGGTAGGAAACTTCATCTAGCTCTGAGAAGGGAAGAATGATAGATAACTATTTCTAAATTTCATGGGTTATTATGTTTCATGGCCATTCTTACATGGTGAGCTGATAGACATCATTGCTAATATAAATCTGAGATTATGTCATGATTCATTTAAAGATATGTCATTATAATTCATTTAAAGAAGTTCCTTTAAATTTTAATATATTTAATGAAAATTTGTGTCAAATTAACCATATGGAGGTTCATGTGAATTTTCATAATTAACATCATCAAAGTTTAGGGAATTAAGTAATATTTGCCAAATACAGTTATACAGAAAGAAAAACATATTTTAAGAAAAGGCATATTCTTAGTGCCTAGATCTAATATATACATTTATTCATTCATATATGTGTATATATAAATATGTGTATATATATACACATACATATGTATACATACATATACATATGTGTATTCATCTATATTGATGTATAGAAAAAACACTCCTGGTTATGTACACATGAACTAACCTAGGAGCAAAAAAGCTATTTCTTTACTTTTCACCCAAAAAAAACCTTACATTTGGAGAATCTTCAGTCCCAAGCTCTAAGTCATCCCCACTTCTTTTTTAAATCTTTTTTTGGGGGATGTAAAGCATATTTGGTTCACCACAAGTTTGTCATTTTCAATAAATTCCAGCTACTGATTAGTTATTCCATCTAGCAGATATTTTACTGTCTACAGCAACTATTGAAGAGATGGTATTCTCTTATAAAGTATCTGGCCTAACCCAATATATTCCATGTATGATTATGATCTCACTATTTCTCTTATGTAAAAGACCCAATTCATTTAACTTGGGTTCATTTATCTTTTCACTGTTTTTCCATCTACCTCACACCAAATGGTATCAATTTCTTTCTCTCGATTCCTCTACTTGTACTCAGTATGATACTTTTTAACATTTTTGAATGACCTCGTTTCCACATTTTCCATCTGTCTTTTTTTTTCAGAATATTCTGCCTTAATCTATCTATTGTTTTTGAATTGCTGTTTTTGAATGAACACATTTGATTCCTACCTTGGGGAAAAATAATACAAAATTTTACATTGCTACTTTTATCTACTGATCATTTTCTTCATCCTTTCACAATATTCTTCAATTATGGGTCTGTTCTCTCACCTTTCCCTTTCTTCTTTGACTGCTCAATCTGACTTCCACTTACACCACTTCACTAAAACTGATAAAATGAACATTTTATTTCATTTATGCTTTGTAAATATTATAACCATGACCTAAATAAAATGATATAATTTATTGCTCAGTCATTTTTTAATCATGTATGATTGTCTGTTACCCTTTTGGTGCTTTTCATGGCAAAGCTGCTTAGGTGCTTTGCTTTTTTTCTGCTCTACTTCATTTTACAGATAAGAATAACAATGAAAACAAGATTATGAGACTTGTCAAGAGTCATACAGCTAGTAAGTGTCTGAGGCTAGATTTGTACTCATAAAAATGAGTCTTCCTAATTACAAAACTAGGAATCTACTCATGAGTACATTTAATTGCCCACAAATGATATAATGCAAAAGCACAATAAGAAATAAAATCTTTTTAAAAATTAAAAAAAAACTGTCTATTAAGGTACAATAATAAAAATATATTATAAAATTTAATTATTAAAAAATAAAATACATTTTCATTTATGAATTAATCAATGAATTAGGATTTATTAAATATCATATGCCATATAGTACTGTGCTAAGTGCTGGGGATATATATATATATAGAGAGAGAGAGAGAGAAAGAGAGAGAGAGATACAGCTATACATATATGTGAGTATATATACATATATATGTATATATATATAATATTTAAATAAATTTGACATATTTATATTTATAATATAAGGAATCATAATTTAATAAAATGTATCATCTGATAAAGGCCCATTATTTTATAAAGTGAGAAACTGAGATCAAAAGGGGGATAAGTTGTTTGCTGAAATATCTGTGTGTTTTTTTTTTTTTTTAGTTAAGAGCATCATAACAAAAAATAGTCTTTCTCCTCAAAAATTTTTTCAATCAAATGAGGGAAGCCAAGTCACAGAATGAAACTGAAAGGGAATGGGTTGAGGAAAGATACCAGGTTTAAGGCATGTTGGGTAACTACAGAGCAGTTCAGTCTGGGGGATATTAAGAGATGCTGCTTTAAGTGTAGTTTCTAGTTCTTTCCAACTCTATTCCCTCCAATCAGAGACAAGGGAGTACTGATGAAAAGTGAGTTATAGGATTTAAGTGACACTCAAAGATGATTAGGTTGCTGAAATAGAATGGATGGATAAATTTAGGAAGCCAAGAAAACTCAGTAAAGTCAGGAAATTGCTTGAGCTCTCTCAGTTTTCTCAAAAACCACATGAAACCAAGACTCTAAACAGTCTGTTGGAAGGAAACTACTTTCTAGCTCAGGCTAGACTGAAAAAGCTTCAAGAAAGATCAGGCTCACTAGGGTGAAAAAGGTGTCCAACCCAGATCTTATAGAATCTAGGAAAGGTAGTAAGAGGGGCTTAATTACAGCAGATCAGGAACTAAGAATGCCAGTGCTGGCTTAGGAGAAGAGTACCTCATGGGGGCATCTTCCAGTCCTGATGGGAAAGCAAACTCTGAGAAACCAAACTGTTCCCTGAACAGGGCAGACAAAGCTATCCCCTACAAACACAACGGGGCCCCTGTGCTCAAAGGCTTAGAGGTACACAGAAAGCTTAGGGCATCACCTTCTTTTGCCCAGGAACAGAGTTGCATCATAAAAGTTAAAAAAAAAAAAAAAGCAAATATCAAAAGAAAAGAAAAGGAGCAAGAAACAAAAAAGACCCCAGAGCATACAAAGCTAATATGGTGACAGGGCAGACCAAAACACAAATTCAGACTAGGACAGGATGTCCATAGAAAAATTCTCAAAGAGTGAGCTATATGGTCTGAAGCCCAAAAAAGAGTCTTGGAAATGCTCCCAAAAGACTTCAAAAGGCAACAAAGAGAGGTAGAAGAAAAAATGAGGAAAGAAATGAGACATATCCATGAGAGAATCAACAGTTTGGAAGGAAGGAAAATATTGTCTGAAGAAAACAACTCTTTAGTAGAATAAGCCAAATGGAAATAGAAATACAAAGGCTAACTGAAGAAAATCACATGTTAAAAATTAGAACAGGGCAAATGGAAGCTAATGACTTTGTGAGACAACAAGAAGCAATCAAACTAAAAAGAGTGAAAAAATGGAAGAAAATGTGAAATACCTTATTGCCAAAACAGCTGACCTAGAAAATATATCCCAATAAGATAATTTAAAAAATTATTGTCCAAGTTTGAAGGCCATGACCAAAAAAAAAAAAAAAAGCCCGGATAGCATTCTATAAGAGAATATTAAGCAAAATTGCCCCAATATTCTAGAAACAGAGGAGAAAATACTCTTTGAAATAATCCAACAATCACCTCTGGAAAGAGATCACACAAGGAAAACCATAAAGAACATTGTCGCAAAACTACAAAACTACAATATCAAGGAAATAATACAACTACCTACCAGATAGAAATTATTCAAATATCAACGAGCAACAGTCAAGATTATCCAGGATCTGACAGCTTGTACAATAAAAGATTGGAGGGCCTGGAATACCATATTCTAAAAGGCAAAGAACCTGGGGTTTCAATCAAGAATTAACCACCCAAGGAGACTCAGCATTTTCTTTCAGGGGAGGAGGTGGAGTTTCAATGAAGAGACTTTCAATAATTTCTATTGAAAAAAAAAAAAACAGAACTAAACAGAAAATTCAATCTACATACACAGGACTAAAGAGAAACAGAAAGACAAACAGGAAACATATATTTAAAGGTTAAAGTGGTTACATCTTTAAATGGAGAAACTATATATATATATAATTCTTAAAAACTGTATCTGTCACTGGGATGGACAAAGAGAGTATCATGTGGACTGAGAGTGTTGTGAATGGATTCTGATGTGATAATATCAAAGACAAAAACATTAAGGGGTGGGAAAAGGTCTGTACTGGAAAAAAAAAAAGAGAAAAGGGAAAGTATAATGGGGCAATTAGTTCATACCAAGAGACTGAAAAGATCTATTGCAATGGAGGGGGAAAAAAGGGAGAGGGATGAGCATTGTCTGAAGCAAGATTTCATCAGTTTTGACTCTAAGAGAGAATGACTCAAATATTCAGTTATATTTAGAAATTTATTTAATCCTATAAAGAGCTAGATGGAGAAAGAGGAAAAGAAGGGAGGGCAGAAACACTAAGAAAAAAAAAAGGTAAGGAAATGGGGAAAAGACTGCTAGAAGATAAGGTAGTGTTTAAAAAACACTACTAAGAGAAGGGAGGAGGAGTAATATGAGATAAGGTTGTGGGTGGGGTGGGTAAAATAAAAAACAACTAAGGACAGGGTGGAAAGAGAGAATAAAGATATATACCTGGAGAAAATAACATGGAGGGAAATACAGACCTGGTAATCTTAATTAATGTTAATGTGAATGGGATGAATTCTCACATAAAACAGAAGCAAATAGAGTGGGTTAAAAAAAAAAAAGAATCCTACAATATGTTATTTACAAGGAACACATTTGACACAGAGAGACACATATAGAGAGTAAAGATAAAAGGCCAGAATAGAATTTATTATGGTTCAGCTGAAGTTAAAAAAAAAAAAAAAAAGCAGGGGTAGCCATTCTGATCTTAGATAAAGTAAAAGTAAAAATAATTCTTATTAAAAATATTATTAAAAAGTACATCTAGATGAATGGCATAAAAAATCATGAACTAGTAATGATACTAAATGGGTATGCACCAAGTGATAGAGCAGGCAAATACCTAGAGAAGTTTTTAAGCCCATTACAGAGAGAGATAGGAAAATTATTCTAGTGGAGAAACTTAACCTTCTCCTCTCACAATAAAATAAATCTAACCATAAAATAAACAAGAAAGAAACTAGGGAGGTTAACAGGATCCTAGAAAACCTAGTTATTGACCTGTGTAAAAAAATTAAATAGTTACAGAAAGGAATACAGCTTTTTTCTTGACAGTACACCTACACAAAAATTGAGCATGTATTAGAGCATAAAAACCTCATAATCAAATGTATAAAGGCAGACAAACTAAATATTTCTTTTTCAGACCACAATGCAATAAAAACTACATTCAATAAAGGAGCAGGAAAGAGAGTAAAAACCAATTAGAAATTAAATGATCTAAATATAAAAAATGAGTGGATTAAACAACAAATCACAGAAAAAAATCCATAATGTCATCCAAGAAAATGGCAATAACAACACAACATATCAAAACCTGTGGGATGCAGCCAAAGTATTCCTTACACGAAATTTTATATCTCTAAATAACTATATAAATAAAATGGAGAAAAAGGAGATCAATGAATTAGGCTTCGGCATGTAACTGGAAAAAAAATTACATTCTAAATTAGAAATTTTGAAACTCAAAGGAGAGATTAATAAAGTAGAGACTAAGAAAACTACTGAACTAATATTAACAAAACTAAGAGTTGCTTTTATGGGAAAAAATAGATATTTTTTTCATTAATTGGATAAGAAAAAATAAAGAAATAATAAAATCTCCAGCATCAAAAATGAAAGAGGTGAATTCACCACCCATGAAACAGAAATTAAAGGAATTATTAGGAGCTATTTTGCTCAATTTGATGACAGCAAGTCTGATAATCTAACTGAAATGGATGAATATTACAAAAATATAAATTGCCCACATTAACAGGAAAGGAAATAAATTATTTAACTAATGCCATTTTAGAAAAAGAAATTGAACAAATGAATGAACTCCCTAAGAAAAAAAAAATTTCCAGGCTAAATGAATTCACAAGTGAATTCTGCCAAACATTTAAAGAATAATTAATTCCAATAGTATGTAAACAATTTGCAAAAATAGGTAATAAAGGAGTTCTGCCAAATTCTTCTTATGAAACAAATTTTGCCCTGCTAAGTAAATGAGGAATGGCCAAAACAGAGAAAGAAAATTACAGACCAATCTCCCTAATGAATGTTGATGCAAAAATCTTAAATATAATATAAGCAAAGAGAGTACAATAATTTATCAGTAGAATATTACACCAAAAACAAGTGGAATTTATATCTGGAATGCAGGGTTCATTATCAGGAAAACTATTATCATAATAGACCGTATCAATATCAAAACCCACAGAAATCATATGATAATCTCAATAGATGCAGAAAAAGATTTTGCAAAAATATAGCTCATATTCCTATTAAAAATACAAGAGAGCATAGGGATAAAGGGAGCTTTCTTAAAATGATAAATAATATCTCTAAAAACTACAGCATGCATTATTTGTAGTGGAGAGAAGCTGGACATAATGTCAGGGGTGAAACAAGCATGCCCATTATCACCATTATTATTCAACATTGCTCTAGAAATGTAGACTCTAGCAATAAGAAAAGAAAAAAAAAATGAATAAAAGAATTAGAATAGGCAATGAGGAAATAAAACTATCCCTCTTTGCTTGTGATATTATGATATACTTAGAGAATCCTACAAAATCATCCAAAACCCAGCTGGACACAATTCACACCTTTAGTAAAGTTTTAGGATATAAAATAAATCCATACAAATCATCAGCATTTCTATATATTAAAGACAAAGCCCATAAGCTAGAGATAGAAAGAAATTCCATTTAAAATTACTGTAGAGAAAATAAAATACTTGGGGTTCTACCTGCCAAGACAAACTGAAGAACTATATAAACATAATTATAAAACGCTTCTCACACAAATAAAGTCAGATCCAAACAATTGGAAAATGGCAATTACTCATGTAAGCTGAGCTAATATAATAAAAATGACTATTTTGCCTAAATTGGTCTACTTGTTCAGGACATACCAATCAAACTGGCAAAATTTTATTTTACAGAACTAGAAAAATAATAACAAAATTCATCTGAAAGAATAAAAAGTCAAGAATATCAAGGGAATTAATGAAAAAAAAAATCAAAGGATGGTAACCTAGCAAGACCAAACCTAAAACTATAATATAAAGAAGCAGTGATCAAAACCATTTGGTACTGGTTAAGAAATAGAGTAGTGGATCATTGAAATAGATTAGATACACATGACAATAACCTAGGTCTACAGCAATGTAGTATTTGTTAAATTCCCAAACTCCTGCTTCTGCAATTAGAACTCACTATTTGACAAAATTTGCTGGGATAACAGGAAAATAATGTCAGAAAATTGGCATAGACCTGCATCTCACACTACATACCAAAAGAAGGTCAAAATGGGTACATGATTTGGCACAAAGGAGGATGCCATAAACAAATTAGGAGAATAAGGGATAATTTACCTATCCAATTTTTGGAGAAGCGAGGGATTTAAAACCAAAGAACAACTAGAGAACATTGTGAACGGCACAATTGACAATTTTGATGACATTAAAGTTAAAAGTTTTTGTTTCAACAAACAAAACCAACACAAACAAGATTAAAAGGGAGGTATAAAGATGGGGGAAATCTTTATAGCCAGTATGTCTGATAAATTTCTCATTTCTAAAATACATAAAGAACTGTGTAAAATTTATGAGAATACATGTCATTCCCCAATTGATAAATGGTCAAAAATATGAACAGACAATTTTTAGATGCCCAAACTAAAGTTATTTATAATTATATGAAAGACAATAGTCTAAATCACTATTTATTAGAGAAATGCAAAGTAAAGCAACTCTGAGTTTCTACCTCACACCTCTCTGATTGGCTAAGATGAGAGGAATAGATAGTGATAAATATTGGAAGAGATATTGACAAACTGGGACACTAATGTATTGTTGGTACAGTTGTGAAATGATCCAACAATTCTGTAGAGCAATCTGGAACTATGCTCAAAGGACTATAAAACTGTGCATATTTTTTGACACAATAGTGCCATTACTGCATCTGTATCCCAAAAAAATCATAAAGGAGAGAAAAGGATCCACAAGTGCAAAAATATATGCAGCAGCTCTTTTTGTGGTAGCCAAGAATTGGAAAATTAATAGATGCCCATTCTTTGGAAAATGGCTGAAAAGTGGTGGTATATGAAGGTAATGGAATATTGCTGTTTCATAAAAAAAAAAAAAAAATGAACTAGATGGTTTTAGAAAGATCTGGATTGACATGAACTGAAAATGAGCAAAACAAGCAGAACCAGGAATACATTGTACACAGTAATAGCAAGAATGTGTGATGATCAATTATGAAAGACTTGGGTCTTCTCAGTGTCTCAGTGATGCAAAGCAAACCCAACAGACTTTGGACAGAAAATTCCATCTGCATCCAGAAAAAGACCTAAAGAGATGGAATGTAAATTAATACATGCTATGTTCACTTTTTTTCCCTGTTTTTTTAAGCTCTCCCATTGTTTTTTTTTTTCCCCTTTTTCTATAATTTTTCTCTCCCAACATGATTCTTAAAGTAATGTGTATTAAAAACAAACTTACAAAAAAAAAAAAAAAAGAAAGAAAGAAACCTAGAAGTTTTCTGCCACATAGAAATAAATATTGAGAATATTATCTATATAAATGTGGAATCACTCATGTCTATATTATTCTGCCTAAAGATCTGGGCAGCTTTTTGTTGTCAGTAGATTTCTGAATTTTAATAAAGCCCAAATTTACACATTTCTTGTAATAGTTGATATTACAAGTTAGTTATATGTTAGTAATATTCTAAGCAATGAGGATAGAAAAATAGGAGGAAAAACAATTTCCTACCTTCAAGAAACTTGTATTATAATGGGTGCAGCAGAATCTATGAAACTTAAGTTTAGAAAAGTTACCTGTATATAAAAAATATGGAAAGTAATATGAAAGAAGAATGTGATAGCAGTTGGAGGAATGAAGAATGGCTTCCTGTAGAAGAAAATCTTTGAGCTGATGTTGGAATCCTTACTAACTGCTAACTAATTAGAGTTGATCTAATATTACAAGAAGATGTTTTGGGAAGAACCTGAAACAAGGTACTAAGTAGAACTAATTAATACAAGGCTTGTGTTCACACCTTTACTCATTGGAGTTCAATGAGTTCACACCTCCCTTGAAGCTCTTTGGGCCAGAGAGCACTATGGGAGAAAACCCACAATCCCTCTCTTGAGCATAAATAGAGCTTCAGTGGGCCAGTCAAAGAAGTTCTTCAGAGTGAAGAAGCTACAAGTCAAGATTTCAGAGATTCATTCCATCTCTGTGCTGGTTGGAGGCAGAAGAAAGCAGAGGCAGAGGCTGAAGGACCAGACCTTTGGATTTGGCGACATTCAGAGGGAGCTCTTGGAACCAAGCAGAGAGATAGGCCTCTAAGCTAACCGGGCTATATTGGAGATAATAAAAGATCTGAACTTTTATCACCTGGCTGCTTTTTGAGAAGAAAAAGCTCACCACATTTTGGCGCCTGAACAGGGACCGATTCAGATCCATCTGAACTAGATCACAACAAGCTGAGACTTTAAGGAATACAAAGAAGTATTTTTAGAAAGTCCACCAAGGGGAGGGGTGAAGGTGGGGGTGGAGGTGATGGACAATTAGATAGGTAGCACAGTGAATAGAGCACCAACCCTGAAGCATGGAAGACCTAAGTTCAAATCTGGCCTCAGACACTTAACATTTTCTAGCTGTGTGATCTTGGGCAAGTCACTTAATCTCAATTGCCTCAGCAAAGTTAAATCAATCAATCAATCAATAATAAAAGAAAAAGAAAAGAAGAAGTTTTATTAAACCATTATTGATAGGGGTAATGAAAATTAAGACAACTCTGAGATACCACTACACACCTCTCAGATTGGCTAAAATGACAAGAAAAGATAATGAATTTTGGAGGGGATGTGGGAAAACTGGTACACTGATACATTGTTGGTGGGACTGTGAATGGATCCAACTATTCTGGAAAGTAATTTGGAACTATGCTCAAAAAGTTATCAAACTATGCATATCTTTTGAGCCAGCAGTATTTTTACTGAGCTTATATCCCAAAGAGATCTTAAAGGAAGGAAAGAGACTCACATGTGCAAAAAATATTTGTGGCAGTCCTTTTTGTAGTGGCAAGAAACTGGAAAATGAGTGGATGTCCATCAATTGGAGAATGGCTGAATAAATTATGGTATATGAATGTTATGGAATATTATTGTTCTGTAAGAAATGACCAGCAGGATGATTTCAGAGAGTCCTGGAGAGATTTACATGAACTGATGCTGAGTGAAATGAGCAGAACTAGGAGATCATTATATATAGCAACAAGACTATACGATGATCCATTCTGATGATTCTCCTCAACAATTAAATGATTCAATTAGGTCCTATTGTTCAGTGATAAAGAGAGCCATCTACACCCAGAATGAGGACTATGGGACCTGAGTGTGGTTCACAACATAGCATTTTCACTCTTTTTTTCTTATTGTTTGCTTGCATTTTATTTTGCTTCTCTTTTTTTTTTCTTTGTAGCATGGTAATTATATAAATATGTATGCATACATTGAATTTACCATAAATTTCTACCATGTTTAACATATGTTGAACTACTTGCCATCTAGGAGAGGGTATGGGGGAAAGGGGGGGTTGAAACACAAGGTTTTGCAAGGGCTAATCTTGAAGAATTGTCTACACAAATGTTTTGAAAAATAAAATACTTTAAAAAAATTAAAAAAGGAAAGTATAGCAGGAAGCATGCCAGGAATGGAAGGCAGCCAGTCTAAAGAGAAAAGAAAAGCACAGTTGTCATGTAAGAGGAACTGTATGTAGACTAATATAACTATATTACATAGTGTGCAGAAAAAAAATGGCATATATCATTTAATTTATCTGATCCTCATTTTCTTAGTTTGTAGAATATTAACAATTCCAATAGTATTAGCTGTAACAACTCTTTTGCTTGGTATCAACTCCATGCACATCATGCTTCCTCCAAGGATAAACTCATCACTTAAAATCTCTTTATTATTAAAATTGATCCAGCTTTTTTGCACAATGCTTTCTCAATACTTTTAGCTGCTTCTTTCCTCTGATTGGATGGCTGAAGAGTAGATCAATAAATTCCTCCTAAAGCTTTCCTTCATGAGGGATGAAAATTTTACACATAAATTCTTCATTTTCTGTTGGTTGCTATGCTTGATCAATGATCAAATACCTCTTCATATTTCAAATGTTTTAGCTTCTTTTGTTTTGATTTTTACAGACTTTAGTGCCTTAAGGGCAGGTATTATTTTAAAAAAATCGTATCCCTAATGCTTAGTATAGTGTCTAACACATAGTAGGTGCTTAATAAGTGTTTATTGACTGCCTATGACTATTTACTTCACATATTAAAGTGGTCTTGAAAGTATTAAAGGGGTAGATATGTGGCCATTCTAATCATTCTTGACAATAAACAAACAATATGATGCAGGGAGCAAAGCCATAATTCAAATAATGGCTCTCTGATTCTATATCCAATTCTATTTCCACTGGAGCATATTACCTCTCACACAATTTACCTCTAGCATAGATCAATAGAGTGGAATATTACAGTTATGGGTTACTTAATTTGCAACAAAGAAAACATTTCCAATCACGAGCAAAGTGACAACTCTGTTAATTGTATGGAACATTTTAAAAACACTTCATCTGACAGAGAATTAAAATAAGTTATTTATTTTACTAATAACTGAATTTGCTTTAAGTTTCTATTTTAACCTCAAACTGAAGGATTTTAAAAATTGCCTTTGTTTTTTTTTTTTTTTCCTATTAAGTATACATTTCTGTTTGTTGATATTTTGTGGGGAAATCTGAAATCTATTCCAGTCAATAAGACTAAAGTTCTTTTGTATGCTTTTTTCCTACTGCACTTCTAAATGAACATACTTACCTGCTATTATAGATCATTTATATTCATTTTCACACACACATATACACAGCCTAATTTCCTAGTCATGCAATAATTGTATAATTTTCTATTCCTCTTCTTTCTTCCTCAGTAGTATACATTTTTTGGTAATCAACTTAATTGTTAAGTCCATTGAGCATAGTAACCTCTTAAATATAGATTATAGATATGATAATATATGCATATATAATATATATAACTAATTATATATTCTATATACATACTTTTATATACTAAAGATGTATACATATGTATAGGATGTGTACACATATATGCATGCAAATACATTTATGTATATTACATACATATACATACATGTTTATGTATAGATCTATGATAGACAATAGGCAAATAAATATGGATAAATATACACACATATCTATCCCTCTATCTCTATCTCTATCTAAGCTATTCCTGGTACTGAATGGGCAAATTAAACTAGAAGAAAGGGAAGTTGTCACAGTGATTCTCTGGCACTCTTCTGCAGATAAGATTTGCTGCATTTCTATTTCTCCCACAGGATTTCATGGTACTCTTAGGAGATTGAGGGAGTCCTCTTTGCCACTTCCTTCCCTTTCCCCAGCCACAAATATACACAAAAGCAGATCACACTTATTTTTTTTTCTCAATTTCAGAGATCCAACCCGATTTCTCTTTGATTTATCAGTCAAATTAGCTTTTGGCAAGGAAATGTCAACTTTAAAGATGAAGAAAAATATAAGCAAAGATAATGAAGTAGTTCAGAAAATTCCAAGCTCTCCAGATTTCCACACATGCATGCGCATGTGCACACACACACACACACACACACACACACACAGCATCTCATGGTGAATATAACATGACAAAAATACACAAAGGTTGGGGCAAGAATTCTTTTGGAGCAACTGGAGGAGATCCAAGGAAAGAAGTCAGGAATGGAGATACCATCCTGGTTGAAGTGTAAATACTTTTAAGCTATCTCTGCTGAAACAGCAAACAAATCCTAGGAACAACTAGATAGGGAGGTAGCTTCAACCTCAGCCTCTTAAATAGTGGAGGTGGATGTCAGACAGTTAAGCAAGAGAAGATTGAAGGATGTTCTGTGACTGAGGGATACCAGGCTTAGCTATGCTGCTGAGATTCAATCCTTGTTGTGACTGAAGGCTAGAAGGAACTATCCCATACCTAGAGAATACAGAAGCAGGAAGGTGGCAACACTGCACTTAAATGAGAGCTAACTTTTTGCTTTTGTTTCTAGGACAGAAGAATTGAATATTATAGCCACTAGAATCCCCCCCCCACCAAAAAAAAACAAAAAACAAAAAAACTAGAAAACTATTTTTTTAGAAAACTAAGAAAAAAAGTAGAAAGTCCCCCCCAAAATTCTTAGAAGAACTTTAGAAAAAAGACTTTTAAAATGAAAAAAAAAAAGAGTAAATGAGGGGGAAAATAGAAGAAAAAAGAATAATCCAAGAAAAACAAGAAAAATTTTTGAGAAAAAAAGTCAACAAACTAAACAAAGAGATCCAGAATCTTAAGGAAGAAAACAATTCCTTGAAAGCTAGAATTATTGATCAACGGGAAGCAAATGATTCTCTAAGTTAACAAGAAATAATAAAACAAAATAAAAAAGAATACAAAAATAGAAGTCAATGTGAAATATTTTATAATTTACACTGTCATAGCCAAATTTCAAAACCTGGGTTAAGGAGAAAATATAGTGAACAATAAAACATACAAGAAACAACAAAACAAAACAAAAACATCACAATAATAGAAACAACAAAAAATGGATTCCAAAACCATGGACCCACAATTAGAATTATACAAGTAGAATTACATAATTAGAAGACCCAGCAGCTACTACACTAAAAGATCAGAAATCTTAAAATGGTATATGTCGATGAGCAAAAGAACTGGGATTGCAGCCAAAAATAACTTATGAAACAAAATTAAGTATAATCTTACACCAAAAGAAAAAAAGAAAGCAATAAATTAACAGACTTTCAGGTATGTGTTAGGAAAAAAAAAACAGAATATATTAGAAAATATGACATGTAAGATCCTGGAGAAAGTTGAATATGAGATTGGCATTTATGAAGATAAAGTCAAAATGGATGCATGTCACAGATGTAAAGGGAAATATTATGAGAAAATTTGAAGGACATGGAATATATAACACATAAAACATGAATAGATGAACAATTTATGAACAAACGTGATAGAATGTGTTGTGAGATGTTAAATGAGTAATTTTAATTGCATTAAATTAGAAAGTTTTTGTACAAATAAAACAAATCAAGACAAGATCACAACAAAAGCAGAAATCTGGAGGGAAGTTATTGAAAATTTCAAAATCAAGGTCTCATATTTCAAAAATATAAAAGAATTTTAACAAATCTATAGTAATATACATCATTCTGCAATTGATAAATGATCAAATAATATGAATAAACAACTTTCCAAAGAAGTCAAAACAATTTAAAGCCATATAAAAAACATGCTCTAAATCATTATTTATTACAGAAACAAAAATGTTTAAAAATTGAGATATCATATTAAATCTATCAGAGTAGCCAAAATGATAGAAAGGAAAAGTGACAAATGTTGAAGGGATGTGGAAAATGAGAACCTTAATTTATTATTAATGGATCTGTAAACTCATCCAACCATTTTGGAGACAGACTTGGAAATCTGCTGAAAAACTTATTAAACTGCATATATCTTTTGACCCAGTAACACCACTATTAAGTCTGTTTCCAAAGATATAAGGGAGATGGAAAAGAACCTACATGTTCTAAAATATTTATAGAAGTTTCTTTGTGATAACAAAAAGGGGGAAATTGTGGGGACATATATTAATAGGGAAACAGTTAAACAAGTTGTGGTATATGGTCATGATAGAATATCACTGTTAGAAGAAGTGCTGAGCTCAACAATTTTAGAAAATTATGGAGATGAGGTGGAACCAGCATGGTGGAGTAAAGGCAAGAACTCTTCTTACTTCTCCCTCTAGAAAAGTTCCAAATTCCTTTAAAGAATGGCTCTAAAGCTTCAGAACACACCAAAAGGTGGAGAAGAACATTTTCCAGCTAAAGACAACTTAGAAGGTCACCAGTAAAGGTATGAGGCACTTGGATAGGAGCCAGTATGCAGTTAAAGTATAAGGGTGCAAGTTGCACCACTGCAGCCCAATACCAACACTAAAAAGCAAGATCTCAGACTCAGCCACAGTACTGATAATTTCTAGAATTCTCAGTCCAGAGACACCAACAATGACTTGGAAGGTTGGTAGAAAAGTTTTGTCAGTAGGATGAGGATGTCACTGTGGTGACAAAGAAGATCAAACATACACACTCAGAAAAAAAAAACAAAGTCAAAGCTCCCATTTCTAAAGCCTCTGAGAAAAATAAAATGGAATTAAGGGGAGAGAAAGCAATGTATTAGGATAAAGAAAGATCTTCAGAAACTCTACAATTCTGGATTTTATAAATACCTAAATTAACTACAAAGATTTTATGAAGGGAGATGCTGTGTGAATCCAGAAAAAAAAATCGACATGAATGTATATGTATTTGCATATATGCATGTATGTACACACTTCTGTATACACACAGATTTGTGTCTAGTAATATCCTCATAAATGTTAGGGAGGCGGGGGAAAAAGAAAGTTATTTGATAACTGTTATATTTTTGAATTAAAAAAAGCAAATTTTAAATAATGGATCTGTAATTTCAATTACAATTCTCTTTTTGTATTTCACTTTATTACAGAAATTCTTGTTTTATTTCTTAAGTTCAGAATAAAATAAAGAATAAAAAAGATACAAATAAACCACCATTTTTTCTAACCCACTCAGGAAACAATTCCCCCAACACAACCCTTCCCTCTCCCATTTTGAAGAAATTAAAATTAGGTTGAACTTAGTTCCTAAATAGCAATATTCTCATCAAATTTCAAGCCCAAAGTTTCCCTGGACTGACCACCTGTCACCATTGTTGCTCAAGTGTTTTACCTATTCTAAAATTTATTATGAAATCAGGGCTCCAAAGTCACCATGCCTGGAGCACCCAAGACTGAGATTCCATTCCCTGCATCTAGAACTGAAAAAGGACAAACAAAACAGAAGGTCAGCAGGGAAGGTCTGTGGCAATGGGAGTAGGAGTACAACATGCAGTCCTGCCACAGGTCATGCCAGCACAGTCCTGGCCCCAGTGTCTACAAAGTAGGACTCTGTTGACTTAGCACCCTAGATCTAACGATTCCAGGCAGAGAAGAGTGCGTGTGGTCAGATTCTTATAGGCATTTCTGGAAGCAGATGGAAAAAAAAAAAAAAAAAAAAAAACAACAACCCTGAAGTTGGGACATTGCACTCTCCACTCTGGAAACAGAGGCCTACTTTAACAAAGAGTTATAATCAGCCCTATAAACTGGCTAGGGAAATGAGCAGAAAACAAAACAAAACAAAACAAAACAAAAAAACATTTCTGACTATTGAAAATGACTATAGTGACAAGGGAGATTAAAACACCCATTCAGAAGATAATAACTAAGTCAAAACTCCTATATCCAAAGCCTCCAAGAAAAATAAGCATTGGGTTCAGGCCATGGAAGAGCTCAAAATGGATTTTGAAAATCAAGCAAGAGAGATAGAGGAAAACTGGTAAAAAAATTGAGAGAGGTACAAAAGGTAATACAAAAAGCTAATGAGAAGAATACTTTAAAAAGCAAAATTGGCCATTTAGGAAAGGAGACACAAAGGCTTACTGAAGAAAACAATTTCTTAAAAAATAGAATTGAGAAAATGGAAGCTAATGACTTTATGAGCAGATGCAACAAAGCAAAAAAGGAAAATGAAAACGACTCTGAGATATTTCATTGTAAAAAGATTCAGGAGACAAAACTAAAAATTACTGGTCTCCTTGAAAGTAATGATCAAAAAAAGAGTCTGAACATCATATTTTTTTTCAAAAAAATTATCAAGGAAAACTGTCCCGATATTCTAAAGAACCAGAGGGTAAAAGAGAAATTCAAAGAACCCATCAATTACCTCCTGAAAGATACCCCAAAATTAAAGTTCCTGGAATATAATAGCCCAATATCAGAATTCCCAGATCAATTACACAATATTGCAAATATGCAGAAAGAAACAATTCAAATAGAGTTGAATCATAATCAGAATATCACAAGATTTAGCAGCTTCTATATTAAAGAATTGGAGGGCTTGGAATATGATATTCCAGTGGGAATTTAACTAGGATTACAACCAAAAATCGCCTACCCAGCTAAATTGAGTATGATTCTTCAGAGGAAAAGGTGTTCATTCAATGAAATAGGGAATTTTCAAACATTCATGATGAAAAGACCAGAATTGAATGGGAAAATTTGATTTTCAAATATAGAATTCTGTAGAATCATAAGGACTTAATCAGGAAAGTGACACCATAAGGTACTTAATATAGTTTTTCTGTGTCCATTCCTACATGGAAGGATGATACTTGTAATTCTTAGAATGTTCTCATTATTATGGCAGTCAGGAGTATAGAAAGAAATGTGAATGAATTGAATATGAAAGGATAGCATTTTTTTTTAATGATGAAATTAAGGGATAAGAGAAGAATGTACTGGGAGAAAGGGAAAGAAAAGTGGAATGGTCAAAATCATCTCCCATAAAAAAGTTTTTATATTGAAGGGGGAAAGAGAGAGGGGAGGGGTGAGTGAGTGAATCTTGTATCAGAATTGGCTCAAAGAGGAAATAACAGCCATGCTCAATAAGAGTAATGAAATCTATCTTACCCTGCAGGAAAATAGGGAAGGAATGGGATATGATAAAGGGGAGAGGGTGATATAAAGAGGCCCATTGGGGGAGGGAGTGGTCAGTAGCAAAATAGTTTGAGGAGGGAAAGAATAAAAGGATAGAGAGAATCAAGGGAGGAAATGCAAGTAGCAATGGAAATTGTAAAAAATAAAAAAAAAAAAGAAAATGTCTAAACAACTTTTTCTGATAAAGCCTTATTTCTCAAATATAGAAGGGACTGAGTCAAATTTATAAATAAATAAACAAATAGATAAATGAATGAATGAATAAATACATAAGAGTTTTGCCCCAATTAATAAATGATCAAATGATAAGATCTGTGCCCAAAGGGCTGTACATTCCTGCATATCTTTTGACCTAACAACACAGCAACTAAGCATGAATAGCAAAAGATGGGGCAAGGAGAATAGAAAAAAAAAGTTAATAGCTATCTTCTCAGGGGAAAAGGGAATTGAGGGGAATTCTGTCAATTGGGAAATGGCTCAATAACTATGGTATGTTTTGTGAAGGAATATTATTGTTCTATAGGAAATGCTCTCAGAAAAAGAAGCAAACAAACAACAACAACAACAAACATGAAAATTCCTCCATGAATTCAAGCAAAGTGAAATGTACTTTATAAGAAGTTATAACAATATTCTGAGACGACCAGTTGTAAATGACATTATTCTCAGTAGAACAATCATCCATGTCAATGATGCAAAATTCTATCCATACCCAGATAAGGAACTGATTTTTGTCTGAATGCAGATCACAGCATTCTTTCTCTTTTTTTTTTTTTTAACTCTCTCTCTCTTTCTTATTAACTTAACTTTTCTTGAGAGTCTTTATTTTCATTAGGTTAAGTGATCTGTTTTCTTTTACAACTTGATTTTTATGGAAATGTTTTGCCTAATTTCACATGTGGTTTGTTAATTGTGGGTGGGGACAAGGGAGAGAACCTGTAATTTTTTGTTTGTTTGTTTTGAATATAAGTGGGAGAAATGTTAAATCAATAAAAAAATATATAAGATATATGCAGTTGTGGATAAATAGACAATACAAGGAAATCATCCTAGAAACAATTCCCTATGTTTCTCATGAAAATATCTCCAACTTAGATTATTTGTACATATGCCAAAAATATATTTTAAAATAATTTATTTATTTGTTTTAACAGACATTGCTTTGTGAATCATATTGAGGAAGAAAAATCAGAGGAAGGAAAACCCATGAGGGAGAGTTAAAAAAAAAAAACAGAAAAAAAGAAGTGAACATGTTGATTGACATTTAAGCTCCAAAGTTGTTTTCCAGATGACACTTTCTATCCAACTTTTATTGGGACAAAGACCTTTTCTTGAATGTATTCCCCATTCCTAGAATTCACAGTTTCACATTAAGTAGAATAAACAATATATTTAGTAGTGCATCACATTATCAATGTTTTTTTGGTTCTCAAGAAAGTAGAAAGCCTTATATAGCTCAACCATACCATCTGTTTAGTGGTTGCACTAACTCACTAGTCCATAAAGGAATAGTTAATATGAATTAATTTAATCAGAATTATCTCTTGAGGACACAACCACCTGGAAACATCAGATCATTTCTATAGTGCTATATATCACTGAAACCAAGTCTTGTTACATTATCAATATGTTGCCATAAACCCACAAGAATAGGCAGAATGGGCCTATCTACAATGTTTTGCCTTCAACATATAATCAATAACACAATATTCAATCAAAGAATTAATGTATTAACTTCTTTTCTAAAACATCCTGTTGGACAAGGGAAATAGACAAAAGACAAGCCAGATAAAGGTTTTTTTTTTTCCTCTTTTCATAATCTTATTTCTTCTCTACTCTTAATTAATAAGCCTTTCTTTTCAAAATTCTGATGGTAATACATATAGACAAACCTTAATTTATTATGCTTCACTTTTGTGTTATGAAGGGATTGCATTTTTTAAAGAAATTGAAGAATTTTCCCTATGAGTATGTGCTCACATCATATTTCTGTGTCACATTTTGATAATTCTTACAATGTTCCAATTTTTTTGATGATTATTATCACAGTGATATTTGATCATATTCACATTGTTTTGGATTGCCACTAACCATAGATAGATGTTAAGTGTGGTCTGACTGCTCCCCAATAAACTTTACTTGTCTCTTGTTCTTTTCAGGTCTCCCTTCCTATTCTTTGTGATATAACAATATTAAAATTAGGCCATTTAACAACTCTATATTGGCCTCTAAGAGTTCATGTGAAAGGAAGAATCAATCCATGCAGAAAACTTTATTATTTTCTTATTTTTAAAAATTGCACAATTTATTAAATTAATAAAATTAAAATTTTAAAATTACCCCAACCTTCAGCAATTATCACTCTGATTAGTCAGAAATCACTAATATCAAAACAAGACCCTCCTCCACAAAAAAAAAAAAAAAATTATGTCTTGCTGAAGTCTCAGATGATGGCTAACAACCCATATGAACACATATAACCTATATATGTAGGTAACATATGTAGGTAACATTGAGAAGGTAACACATCTTCTCAATGAGTTATATCCTTAAATGCCAGCAGTTTCTTTATTTATAAGGAGTAGTCTAAGTTGTCTAAATTGTCAGTATAATCTGAGTTTTAAATAACATTTAATGCTTGTCAGCAGCAGAATGTCAATAGCTCCCAAATGCCTCTGAGATAAAATACAAACTATTCTGTTTAGCATTTAAAGCTCCTTTACATTCTGGCATCAAATTATCTTTGCAAACTGATTCCCTATTATAACACTCTTCTTCTTCCAGGATCCCTTTCCTCTCCCATCCCAAGCATAACTAGTAGTAACTAAATAACATTATT
Organism: Antechinus flavipes; assembly: GCF_016432865.1. Classification (NCBI taxonomy): domain Eukaryota; kingdom Metazoa; phylum Chordata; class Mammalia; order Dasyuromorphia; family Dasyuridae; genus Antechinus; species Antechinus flavipes. The sequence goes on from NC_067403.1 coordinate 48,301,386, forward strand.
GATACACAATTTATATCCTATCTCTGTGTCTTGGAATATGCTAAAAGTCTCTTGAAATCTTTATTTCCATTCATGCTTCAGCTCAAGTATTATTTCCAATAACACATTAGTCATGATTTTTCCCATAAATTTTTAGAAATCTTTGATAAAATTTCTTTATATTTTACTTTTTCTAATTTTTGTATGAACTGTATACTTATTATGCCCTACAGTGGAATGCAAATTCACTTGAGGCAAGGCTTATTCCTTTTTTGTTTGCCTATTTATTTCTCTTGGTAGTATTTCTTTGTTTAATACATTGGTTAAATGTATTAAAGGTTTAGTAAATGCTTATTGAATATAATTCATAACCATAATAAGAAAGAATATTGAAAAAATATGGAAATATTGAACCATTGAATAACGTTTATATTCTGTTGTACATTGGGGGGGGGGGGGGAGGCGGGAAAGGGATAACACTTCATATCCTTGACTCTGTTTTTTTTTTTTTTTTTTTTTTTGGTGAGGCAATTGGGATTAAGTGATTTGCCCAGGGTCACACAGCTAGAAAGTATTAAGTGCCTGAGACCATATTTGAGCTGAGGTTCTCCTGACTTCAGGGCTGGTGCTCTATTCACTGTGCCACCTAGCTGCCCCTTTGACTCTGTGCTTTTTAAAGAGTCTCTTACTGGAACTCTATCATCACCATTTTAATACTAACAGTTTCTTGATCCTGTTTCTTTTTTTCTTTCTTATAATGAAGATATTTTTGATGACAATAATAATAGTTATTTTGGTCATTGTTCTTTTACTTAAAAATCAAATAAAACCTCATTTAAATCAACTTAGGAAGCATGTTAAATTGTAAACCATATCTTATTTTATATATTTCATATAATATTTATGTTCTAAGAAATGAATTTTTTTCCAAATTATTTCTGGGTTTTTGTCAAAATCCTTCTAACTTGTTTTTAAATTTAAGTATGTGAGCAACTATCACATGAAATGGGAATAAATTAGAACCATTCCCAGTAAGATCAGGGGTGATACAAGGTTGCCCACTATCACCATTACTATTCAATATTGTATAAGAAATGTTAGCTTTGGAAATAATAGAAGAAAAATAGATTAAAGAAATTAGAATAAGTAAGGGGGAAACCAAATTATTATTCTTTGCAAATGATATGATGGTATACTTAGAGAATTCTATAGAATCAACGAAAAAACTACTAGAAACAATTCACAACTTTAGCAAACCTTCAGGATACAAAATAAATGCATGTAAGTCATCAGTATTTTTAATATTATCCACAAAGTCTAGCAGCAAGAGATACAAAGGGTAATTCCATTTTAAATAACTGTAGATAATAAAAAAAATGAGAGTCTACCTGCCAAAGCAAAGTCAAGAACTATATGAAAACAATTACCAAACAATTTGGCACACAAATTAAGCCTGATCTAATATCTTGGAAAAATATCAAGTGCTCATGGGTAGGCCAAGCTAACATAATAAAATTGACCTATCTAAACTAATCCACTTATTCAGTGCCACACCAATCAAACTCCCAAGAAATTATTTCACAAAGTTAGAAAAATAATAACAAAATTCATCTGGAAGAACAAAAAGTCAAAAATTTCAACAGAATTAATTTTTAAAATGCAAATGAAGGTGACCTAGCTGCACCAGACCTAAAACTGTATTGTAAAGCAGTGGTCATCAAAATCATTTAATATTGGTAAGAAATAGAGTAGTCAAGCAGTGGAATAGGTTAAGTTCACAGGACAAAATAGTCAATGACTATTATAATCTAGTGTTTGACAAACCAAAAGACCTCAATTTTTGAGGTAATAATTCACTATCTGACAAAAACTGCTGGTAAAATTGGAAGTTAGTATAACAGAAACTAGGCATTGACCCACATCTAACAGCCTATCCCAAGATAAGATTGAAATTGGTTCATGATTTAGACATGAAGAGTGATATTATAAGCAAATTAGAAAAATAAAGGACAGTTTACCTCTAAGATCTGTGAAGAAGTAAGGAATTTGTGGCAAAAGAAGTACTTAAGTACATTATTGAATGCAAAATTGATAATTGTGATTATATTAAATTAAAGTTTTTTTGTACAAATACAATGCAGACAACATTAGAAGGGAAACAATAAACTAGAAAAAAAGTTTTCATTCAAGGATTCTGATAAAGTTTACAATAATCCATGCAATTCTCCAATTGATAAATGGTCAAAGGATATAAACAGTCAATTTTCAGATGAAATTAAAAAAGAAAGCCAAAAATAAAAACTCTGACCATAGAGATCTACAATAGAGACAGGAAAGATCAAAACACAAAGCCAGAAGAGAACAGCAAAGGAAAAGTGACATCAGGTAAAATCTCAATGGCAATAGTCTTCAGCTCAAAAAGCTCTTTTGGAAGATTTTTTTTAAAAAATATTTTAAAAGAAAGATAGAAGAAAATGGGGAAATTAAATGATTGCTGACCAGGAGAAATATGAAAGTTTTTTTTTTTTGGGGGGAAAGCTAACTGCTTGGAAAAGGAAGCACAGAAATTGATAGAAGAAAATATTTCTTTAAAATAAACTTTGGAAAATAGAAAAAGTATACTGAAGAAAACTTCTTTAAAATAAATTTAGTGAAATGGTAAAAGAAAAGTAGATTAGGTAAAGTGAAAAAAGACAACAACTCCTTTAAAAAATAGAATTGCTGAAATTGTGTGTGGGTGGCAAGTTCATTAAAACAACTTTCATACTGAAATTAATCAAATGCAAAAAGAAGTAAAAAAACTAATCAAAGAAAATAATTCAATAAAAATAAGAATTGGACAAATGGAAGTGAATTATTCAATGATGTGTCAAGAATCAGGCAAACAAGTAAATAAGTGAAGAAATACAATTAAATATGAAGTATTTCACTTTTTAAAAAAAATGACCTGGACAATAGATCCAGGAGAGACAATTTAAAAATTATTGGATTATCTGAAAGCTGCAGTAATAATATTAATAATAATAAAAAAGAGCCTGAACATCTTTTAAGAAATTATCAATGAAAACTGCCCTGATATCCTAGAACCAGTTATTGAAAGAATCACCAATCTCCTCCTGAAAGAGATTTCAAAATGAAAACGCCAAAGAATGCTGTAGCTAATTTCCAGGATTATAGGATCAAGGAGAAAATACTGCAAGCAGCAAGAAAAAAAATAAATATCAAGAAGGAACAATCAGACAACAACAAGAATGCACACATGCACACATATACCCACAGGAATAATGATGGATTGAAAGAAAATTTATTATGCTTCAGCTGAATTTAAAGAAGAAAGGGAAAGAAACAGGAATAGTAATCATGATCTCAGAGAAAGCAAAAGCAAAAATATATCTAATTAAAAAAATAAAATATGTATCTGCATTTTGCTAAAAAGCACAATAACATCTATATTAAATATATATGCACCAAATGGTATTAACATTCAAATATATAAAGGAAAAGTTAAATGAGTTATCAAAAGTAGCAGGCACTAAAATAACTACAATTTTTACATAAAGGAAAACTTAAATGAGATATCAGAGGAAACAAACAATAAAACTATACCAGTGGAAAACTGCAATTTCCCTTCACAGAACTAGATAAGTCTAACTAAAAAAAAAAAAAATACAAGAAAGAAGATAAGGTAATGAATATAATTTTGGAATATGTAAATATCATAGACTATTGAGAAATTAAATGGGAATAGAAAGGAATGTATATATTTTTCAGTGATTATAACACCTAAATAGAAATTGACAATATACTAAAGCCTAAAAATCTCACAATCAACTACAGAAAATAAGAAACATAAAACTTTTTTTTTTTTAGATCATGATATAATAAGAATTACATTGTATAAAAATCATGGAAACATTAAAGATATTTGGAAAGTAAATTATCTAATTAAAAAAATAAATGACAAGTTAAAAAACATAAAAACATCAATAATTTCATAAAAGAAATGAGACAACATACTAAATATAACTAAACAAAATACATGTGGAAAACATGTCACTAAAACATCAATAAAACAGAAAATGTGTAGGTCATTGAACTGGGCATGGAATCACCACCACAGCAGACTAGAGAAAGAACAAATTAAACACCCAATTGGAAATCCTAAAAATGAAAGGAAAGTTTAATAAATTTGAAAGAATATCAATGAACTAATAAATAAAATTAGAATTTGGTTTTAGGAAAAATAATAATAAAATTGATGAACCATTGATAAATTTGATTTATGATTATAAGAAATAGTAGAATCGAAACACCTAAATTAAAGTTGAAGATGAAATGAAATTATTTGAAGTATATTTCCCCAATATATGTCAATAAATCTAATAATGTAAGTGAAATGGATGTATATCTAAAAACATATAAATTGTAAGGATTAAGAGAAGAAATTTAATAAGCCATCTATGTACTCCCTAAAAGAGAAAAAAAAAAGATGGAAAAATTTCAAAATATTATGGCAGAAACTAGGCATAGACAATATCTCACACTTTTTAACAAGATAAAGTTAAAATGGATTCATGATTTAAACATAAGGAGAGCAATGAATAATTCATCTATCAGATCTTTAAGGAAGTTAGGAATTTATGACCAAGAAATAGAGAACATTATAAAATCCAAAATGGCTAATTTTGAGTATATTAACTTTCAAAGGATTTGCACAAACAATATTAATGCAATCAGGTTTAGAAGAGAAGCAGGAAGCTTGGGAGAGGGGGAATTCCAGCCATTGTTTCTTATGAAGGCCTTATTTTAAAATGCACTAAAACTGAGTACAATTTGTGAGAACATATCTTTTCCCAATTAATAAAGATTTCAGAAGTAGGCCTTAAAACTACCTGTGGTCATATTAAAATGATATAAATCACTTTTTATTTGAAAAATGAAAATTAAAACAACACTGAGGTACTACCTCACACATAGTGATTGGCTAAGATGATAAGAAAAGATAATGATAAAGAAAAAGATAAAGAAAGATAAAGAATAATAGTACATATAAGATTACATGACCATCAAATATGAAAGACTTGATTCTTTTCATCAATGTGGTGATCCAAGACAATACCCATAGATTTGGGATGGAAAATGCCATTCATATACAGAGAGAAAAACTATGGAGACTGAATTTAGATGGAAGAATATAAAATAATCAGGTAGAAGTACATATAAATATATCTATATATATCTATATATATATATAGATAGATAGATAGATAGATATAGATATAGATATATATAGATATATATGTGTGTGTATGTATTTATATGTAATAGAATATAAATAAATATATACTAATATCTTTTTATATTTATTTATAATAAAACAATATTATAGTAAATATTGAAAAATATGAATAAATATATAATATAAATGTATATAGATATAGAAATAATTCTATCTGATTAATTTCCTTATTTAGTGCCAGGCCAATAAAACTATCAAAATTATTTTATGGACCAAAAAAATTTCTCTTGTAAAAAACAAAAGTCAAGAATAATAATGGAATGGGGATTCTGTGGGGAAGATGTGAAAGAAGATGTCTTAGCAGTACTAGATTTCAACATATATTTACAAAGTGGCAATCAACATAGTATAGTACTTGTTAAGACCATATTAGATACACAGTACACAGGAAATTGCCATGGTAATCTAGTGTTTGATAAATAAAAGATCCAAGTTTTGGGACAAGTTCTCATTTTCTGTCAAAAACTTCTGGCAAAACCAGAAAGCAATTTAACAGAGACTATGTATAGATCAATATCCCATATTGTATGCAAGATAAAGTCAAACTGAGTACATGGTTAGGATATAAAGAATGATACCATAAGCAAACTGGGGGGCATAGAATTGTTTCCTGATTAAATCTATGCACAAGAGAAGAATTTATGACTAAACAAAAGATAGAGAGCATTATGGAAAACAAAGTGGCTAATTTTAATTACAGGAAAAAATGGTCTTGTGCCAATAAGATTAAGGAAAGCAGAAAACTTTGGGGGAGCAGGGCATAATTTTTATGGCAAGTTTTTCTTACAAATCCTCATTTGTAGAGCGAACCAAGTCAAATTTTAAGAATAGAAGTCTTTCACCAAATGATAAATAAGGAAAGAATATGAAGAAGCAGCTTTCTGATGAAGAAATCAAAACTATATGCAAAATAAAAATTTTCTAAATCACTATTGGTTAAAAATGCAAATTAAAGCAACTTTGAGGTACCACCTACCACCTCATACCTATCACATCCACTAATAAAATAGATAAGTAAAATAACAAATGTTGGAAATGTGAGAAAATTGGGACACTAATGTATTGTTAGTGGTGTTGTTAACTGATTCAAATATTCTGGACAGCAAAAAACTATTAAACTATGCATTCCCTTTAATTGAGTAATAGCAAAACATTAAAAGAAAGCAAAACATCACCAAAAAAGATAAGGATTTATGTGAACAAATATAGATAAATAATGATAGATGGATAGATAGGTAGATAGATAGATAGACAGCTACTCTATCCATTCTGGCAAAGAATTGCAAATTAAGGGGATACCCATCAATTGAGGAATGACTGAGAAAGTAGAGGTATATGATTGTTGTGGAATAGGTATAAGAAATGATGGGTAGGATGATTTCAGCAAAAAGCAAAAAAAAAAAAAAAAAAAGATGTACATGAACTGATATCAGTGAAGTGAGCAGAACCAGGAGAATAGTACAAACAATAACACTATTGCATAATGAACATCTGTGAATGACAGTTATTCTCAGCAACACAATGATCCAAAATTCCAAGGATTCAAGAAGAAAAAAATATTACCTACCTACAGAGACAGAAGTAATGGTGTCTGGATGCAGATCAAAAATATTTTTTACTAATAAAAATATTTTATTTGTATTCATATTTCTTTCACAAAAAGATTAATATGGAAATATGTTTTTCAAGATTGTATATGTATGACTTAAACCAAATTGCTTGTCTTCTCATAATGAGAAAGTACAATAAAATGGAGAGAGGAATTGGCAGAGGAAGGGAAGAACTTGGACCTCAAAATATTAAACAAACAAATGTTTGTTTTTTTTTTTTTAAATGTTATACATAATTAGAAAAAAATCAAACATTTGAGAACTTGACTGAATCATTCTTAGCAGTCAGCTGGAAAAAAAAAATTCTGATCCTTATATCATTAAGATCTGGTTTCAAGTCTAACACTTAGGTATGACTGTGAATAAGTTAGTTAAATTCTTTGAGTTACAAAATTTAAAGGTCTAGGCTATTTCTTAATTTGTTTGTTTCCCTCACACCTACTGTTCATCTGTGTCTGCCATATCCTTAGCAAATGCTTTTTTTGTTGATACATTGATTGGTTTTATAATCTATAAGAAAATAACATTTGTTCCTCAAATTTAAAAAAAAAAAACTTCAATAAATCCACTGTAGTCAGTTTGTAAGCTGAATATTGTATTTAGACATTAAAAGCAAACTCATACATATCATATTAACCAAAGAAGCTTGAATTTCTCTGAAAGTAGACAACATAACAAAGTGAATTTCAGTTTAAAGACAAAATTATATTTATACATTAATTCATTAATCATTTCCCATACAATAAAAATAATAGAATAATTTGAACCTGCATTTTTATTGACATTGGAAATTTGTGATGAGAAAACATCTGTCAATGCTGGTAAACACATCTGCTGACACTTAGAGTTACAGGGAGTTAAATAGTAACAATGAGAGGCTAAATCTCTTGACCAGTGATAAACTTAATGTATGTTATAAACAGGATTTGAATACATCTCTCTGTAAATCTAAGACCTACTATCTATCATAACACATTGAAATGCAAATGCACTTATTTTTTGCTTTCAGGTTTACAAAGCACTAACCATTATCTCTTTTAATAGAGTTAGAAGATAGATGTGGTTACATTTATAAGCAGGAACACAGAGAAAGTAAGATATAAATATTATTCAAGTATAGGTAAAAGCTTTCAAGTATTACCCAAGTGTGTGTGTGTGTATGCATGTATTCAAAGTTTTTACACATATATTGAATGCTATTCCTAACACATTTTGGGGATTTATTATTAATATAGCCAGAGTTTCATCTTATAAAACTGCTATGAAAGGTGTGACCCCTGGACATTTGCATAACTTCATAATAATACTGGTAATATATAATGCATTTTTCTTGAAAGCATTATGACAGAATATTACTAGCCTTGGTAATTTGGCATGACACATCAAACTTGTATTTAGAGTTACAATTTGCTTCTTGCCTAGTGCCCTCAACAGCACAAATGTATAATTAATAGTTATAATCTAGCTTGGCTATGCTGTTAAAATGAAGCCATGGCAATGAATCAACACTTACATTTTAAAAGCTGTTAAATCTCATAGGTCAATTTCTCTTTTGCACCACTCTTTAAATCAATTATTACCAAAGTGACAAGTAACTTAGGCTACTGCCATTTCAGTCATGGGAAAGCATTGTTTTTTATTTGCTCATCTCAATGCAAAAAATTCAAGATGCCTCTCTAAGCACCTCTTCCTACATTTAACATAAAGTAAGACTGAACTGTCACCGAAAGCTATGACTTAGTCTCTTAAATGGAAACATTTATGTGTATCCTCTTGAAAGTTTGGAAGTTTGGCTTGTCACTTATTTTCCAAAACCACAAATAGTCAACTGTCAAAAAAGTCTAATAAAGTAGTTCAGTGATTCAGTTACCTGGAAATCTCTGACAAGAGCTGAAATTAAAATGGAAAAAAAAATACATACACATATATGCATCTATATATATATATTTATTTCCAATCTTCAAATGTAAATTTTTAAGAATAATGTTTCATTTAGTAACTGAGGCATATTATATAATCAATATGAACATAGAATTACCTTGCTGCATCCCACTTTTGCAGAAATTGTATTGCTGCTTCCCAAATCCCTGGGCCCTTAGGCATTTCTGAAACATTCATTATGCCTATGTTTGTTTTTAAATATTATATTCCCCACCAACCTCCATTACTGCATGTGTGTCATTTCTGATAGATTCAATTGACAGATAATTCTGAGTTGGCATTCATTCTCTGAAAACTCAGTGCACTCTATAAGTAGAGACTTTAGAAATTATTTAGTGTCTTTTCTTTTTAAATTATGAATCTTCTATACAGAAGAGGCCAGATTTGACAGATGTCACCAGAAGTAACAGGATTCCTCCTCTTCTTATATACCAATATCATTAATTCAATCATTAACTTTAGCAAGGATCTTGAAAAACTGACAAAAACATTTTTGTTATTCAAATAGCAAGAAACTAAAGTGAAATACATTATTTTATGCTAAATAGGCAATGGATCTATATGACACTATTAAATTGATAAACATAATGCTTAGGAAAATTTTACTTATAGTTTCATGTTAATACTCTTCCTTAGGTTAAAAAAAAAAAAACAACAACAACTAACTTTTAATGATATTGAACTTTGACTTGAGAGATATAAAAGAATTAGATCATCCTTCCCCTATCTTATCCTTTCCCTCTTTTCCAGACACACAGGATCACATTTCATAGTTTTCTCTATCTTCTTTCTCCATGACTTTCCTGCAGATTTTGACTTGATTGGCATCTTTTCCTTAATACTCTCTTTCTATGTTTTCAGGCCATCACTCTCCTCTGGCTTTCCTACATCTCTGAATGCTTCTTCTAAGTCTTCTTTATGATATCCTCACTGAGATCAACAGCTTCTGTCAGTGGCCATCAGAGTTCATTCCTGTTTTTTTTTTTTTTCTCTTCTTCCTCTATTTTACTTGATAGGGTGATATTATCAGCTCCCATGTATTTAATTCCCATTTCTAAGTTTATGATTGTCAAATCCACTTATTCTTCTCCAATGGTTCCATTAACCAGAGATTTCACATCATCTACTGCTTTTCAGACATCTCAAACTGGATGTCCAGTAGACATCTGAAACTTAATATGATCAAAAGAGAACTCATTATCTTTCCCCATAATTCTTCCCCAATCTTGTACTTTCCCTATTATTATGGAGATTAATACCATTTTCCAAGTCTCTCAGGTTTACAATCTAAGAGTCATCCTCTACCCTCATTGTCTCTCAGCCTTATATCAAATCAGCTAACAAAGAGTTCATGGTTTCCCTTTTGAAACATCTTTCCAAGATATTCTTTTTTTCTGCTCTGATGCTACCACCCAACTAGGACAGGTCTTCATCAAGTTCACCCCTGAACTAACTAAATCCAGTGTCTTGCTTATGAGTCAGCCTGGTCCAAATCATCTCTCTTACTTCAATTATCTCTGTTTCTCTGTCTCTGCTCTCTGTCTCTCTCTCTCTCTTTCTCTCTCTCTCTCTTCTTCTCTCTCTCTCTCTCTGACACTCTGTTTTCATCTGTCTCTCTGCCTCTGTGTCTCTCTGTTTCTGTCTCTGTTTCTGTCTCTCTCTGTCTCCCTTTTCCTTCCTTCCTGTCTCTCTCTGTCTCTGTCTCTATATCTCCTCTCTTTACATAAATCTTTTCTCAGACTCTCTCAAATTTAGTTTTTTCCCTCTTGAAACCAAGGACAATGTTCTGCCTCATTTTGTATATCAAGAGCTTAGCATAATGCCTGGCACATAGTAGTTAATTAGTAAATGTGTATTTCTAGATTGATTAATTAGCTGGAGTATCCTATTTTTTTCTTGGGACTTTCACAGTGCCATGTTTTTCCCTTCTTATGTCACTTAATTCAACCTTGCATTATGCTTATTTATTCATATTTCTTATCTTCTTAACTAAATTGTAAGCTACTTCAGGAGAAAAAAAAAAAACTTAATCATTTTGATAACCCTTTCAGTGTTTACTACATTATTTCCCACAGAGTCATCATTTAGTAATTATTGGATGAATGAATGAATAAAAGAATGAATGAGAAAATTATTAGCAGTTACTGAGTACAGAAAATTCTTCTGTTATCAGAAGCATGTTGACATTTGACATTGAAAAGATAAACATAGGTTAATTGCTATTTGTTACTTGGTATCTTTACTTTGGTATAAAGTCCTTATTCATGGATCATATTATGCTGTTTCTTTGCTCTGCTCAAGGGCTTGAAGCTCTGTCATATGGAAGAGACCTTATATTTTCTGTTTGGCTTCAGTGAACAAAATATAGGGTAATGTCCAAAAAAACACCAAAACAATTCATTGAGTCTGATATTAGAAATACCTTCCCACAAATCAGAGCTATCAAAAGTGGAATAGGTTTTCTAATCAGAAATCTAGCCCCTCTCCATACTCCCCTGGAAGCATTACTAGAAGAAAAGATGAATGACCATTTTAGATAAGTTATAGAAGAGATTCATTCAACTTCATGTCTTTAGGTGTTTCTTCCAACTTATACATTTCATAGTCCTATAGAATATTATGAAAGAGAAAGATGGGGAGGAATTATATTAAGAACTGGGAAATTCACAAATTTTATGAGGAAAAAGATTGAATGTCATATTTGAGAGTCAAATAATTGACCAATTTGAATAGAATGAATACATGAAAGAGATTATATTTGTTGAGTCAGATTTTGGATCTATTCTTGAAGTTTTGAATGGCAAATTGTATAATCCATCATATTTTCAAGTCTGTGGTCCACAGCACAAATATTTAACTAAGTGTAGAGGAGTAATATGGCAATAAGCAGTCTCATAGAGAATAAAACACCAAGAAGAAAAAAAATAGTAATTAATGAGAGGCAAATAAGTTCCTCAAATTTTCAGACACATCATAATTCTTCCAAGGGATGTGGGATTTTTAGTAATTGTATTTCTGTACCGAGATACCATTTATTTCTACATAACATATACTAACTACCAGATTGTAAGTGCCATGAGGTCAGGTTGCATTGTTAATGGCCTTCAATATCTCCTGAATTGCCAAATATAGTGCTTGAGAGTGAGAAGTGTGCATCAACACTATATTATTTGTACTTATTGAAATTGCACTAATCTTTCCCTCCTATGTATTAACAGTCCCCACTTAAAAAAAAAATACAGCTTTTTAAAGAGCAGTACCCCAGATTGCAATTCTGATTTTCTGTTTTATCCTGATACTCTTTAGTCCTTTTCATTTTGTCTGCATTTGTAAAATTCTATTTAGAAGGTTGTTTTCAAACTAACTTTCAAAATTAATATATCCTTTTTCCATTAGGAAATAAATTAATGTAGAAAATGACAGCTTCAGCAACTGTTAGAAAGAGGTATGGTTCAAAATTTGAAGAGGCTAGGCTACTGTGTCACTTCCCTTTTCCCACCCAGAAATATTTTTGAATTGATTTTGCATGGAGATATATTCCTTCTGAGCTATTTCACAAAAGCATTACTAGGAACATTCAGTTGGATGCTATGGCATTCTATCTTTTGCTATAATGAAATATTATACTGGAGTGATAGCTACATTGCAATAATTTTCAATAAGATGGTGACTATTTTTTCCCCTTTGTTTTTGGCTTAGAATACACATTAGGCTTTTAAACTGACATTTTAGCCTCCAATGTGGTATTACATTATATTGATATATGTAATTGACTTCTCTTCTAAAGCCTACTATAAACTCCTCAATAGAATGATAGAATGGAATATACCACCACCAACACAACATGGTATTTAGAATTAGAAAATCATTAATTAAAATTTCTGTCACTGCAATTGGAAAATCTCTGAGCTCTTTTCTCTTATATCCTTAGTAAGAAAGCTATAGCATTTGTGCTCTATGTTACTTCCCACTTTCATATATCTCACTTTAACAAGGTCAGGTTTGCGAATAGTGATTCTAATACACTTCAGCAATAATGTGATAAGATGTGAGAGCTGTATGAATGGATGAGATTTTTAACTACTTTCTCCAGTTGTTTTGTGTCTATCAGTCATAAAACCCAAAATTTCCAAAAGTATTAAAATAAATATCATTGAAAAATCAATGGGAATATAGACAATGAAAATGATTAGATGGTAACCCATACAAAGGAAATTGAGTATCAGAGAGATTGACACTCTAGGAGTAAATGTCTAATGCAAAATTTCAGCTCAAAGTCTTTAATTTCAAATTTAGTGTTTTTTTAACTTCCCCCTTTCAAAGTTATTCACAGAAGAATACTATATACAGGCATAGACTTCTCTATCATTTTTACTACATATTTGCTTTACCCTGCTCTAATCTCTCTTCTGAATAAGAAGTTTCTTTTCTTTTTTTAAAAAAAAGCAAATTGTTAAGAGTATTCTAACATCTCTTTTATAGATTAGCCCAGAGTATTAACTCAATCAAGTAATCCTTTTAAGAATCCCTGGTAATCAGTGTGAAATAGCCTCAGGTAATAAAGGCTAATCAGAAATTGTCTTTGTGCTCTCAACAAGATTTCATAAGGTATATCTATCTTCTATAGGAGCAAAGGTCTGCCACTCAAATTGATTATTTCCTCTGATAATTCTATGCTTTATAAAATATTTTCAATTGTAGAGACATCAGAGTTGTGGGCAGACACCAAATGATAGGGAAATTTTTCAATAAAAATAGTCGATACATTTGGATGAAGGACTAAAACAAAAAGCAATAAATGATATATAATTAAAAATAAAATGCCTAAATTCCAATGAACTTTGGCTAGAAAATGCTATTTGCAATTAGAGAGAGAACTATGGAGACTGAATGTAGATCAAAGCATATTCTACGTTTTTTTTTCTTTCTCATGACTTTTCCTTTTCAGATTTTCTTTGCTAACATCTCATATGTAAATATGTTTAAATGAATGTACACCTATATATATTAGATTGCTTGCTAGCATGGGTAACAATGAAGTAAAAGATTAAAGGAGAAAAAAATGGAACTCAAAATTTTACAGAAATGAAAGTTGAAAGTCATCTTTGCTATTAAAATAAAAATAAACAACATTATCTCAACAATAATTTATTTTTTCCAAACAAATATAAAGATAGTTTTCAACATGCATTTTTGTAAGACTTTTTCCTCTCTTTCCCTTCCTCCTCCCCAAGTCATCAAGTTTAATATGTGCAAATCTTCTAAAGATATTTTCATATTTGTCATGTTATACAAGGAAAATCATACCATAAGGGGGAAAAGCACAAGAAAAAGCAAGCAAACAAATGGACAAAAAAGTGAGATTTTATGCTTTGATCTACATTCAGTCTCCATGGCTCTGCTTCTGGATGTGAATGGCATTTTCCATGTCAAGTATTGAAATTGTCTTGAATCATCACATTGTTGAGAAACGCCAAATCCATAATACTTGATCAGGACATAATCTTGCTGTTGCTGTGTATAATGTTTTCTTGGTTCTATTCACTTTATTCAGAATCATTTCATGTAGCCTTCCCAACCTTTTCTGAAATCACCTTGCTCATCATCCCTTATAAAATAATATCCTATTACCTTCATATGCCATAATTCATTCAGCCATTCTCCAATCAATGGACATCCATGCAATTTCCACTTATTTATCATTAGAAAGAGTTGCTACAAATATTTTATTTGCAAATGTGAATTCTTTCTCCTCTTTTACAACCTCTTTGGGATACAGATACATTAGTAACACTGCTGGATCAAAGGTATGCACAATTTTATAGCTCTTTGAACATAGTTGCAAGTTGATCTCCAGAATGGTTAGATCATTTCATAACTCCAACAACAAAGTAATACTGTCCCTGTTTTCCCATAGCCAATATTTATCATTATCTTTTTATGTCATTTTAATCAATCTAGAGGTATGAAGTAGCACCTGAGAATTGCCTTAGTTTGCATTTCTCTAATCAATATGGATTTAGAGCAATACATAAATTTTTAAAGAATAAAATGCCTTTATTTATAGCAGAAAGTAATTCATTAATTTTTGAGGAATTTCAGGAATTAATTTTTGAGGAAATATGTGTAGAGGATGTTGAGAGGTTTTCTTTTCTCTGTGTCTCTTGTTTGAGTACATAGAGTAAATAAAATGTATCTGCCCCAATTTATAAAAGACAAAAGGTAGAATTATTACCTTGGTGAAACTAAAGAAAAGAAAGGAACAGAATGGACTGAAGGAGATTGTTGACAATTGTTTAAAAGAAAAATTCTATTGGTTTTGCTTTCATCTTGCATTAGGAAATGGAACAGATTGAAAAAGATTTAGGATATTCCTCAGATTGCTTGAGAATCTGAAGGATTGGCTGACAGGCTTTAATAAGGAATTGGGGATCTATGTGGAACACTGGGGAGCATTGATACTACTAACAAAAATACTATTATCACTCATATTCAGTGAGTAGAATTCTTGATATTTTTGACTATGGAATATTCTCTTTAAATAATCCTCAAATTCTTACTTAGTGAAGACTTATGTGTATATTTGGGATAGAATGTAACTCATTTAGTATTTCTGTTGCATTTTTCTCCTTTGAATCAAACTTCACTGTATAATCATGGGAACTAAAATCTTTGAAGTGGGGAACTGATTTCATTTTATTGGAAATTAAAATCCCCACATTTTTACAGTCTTCTTGGATAAGGATGAAAACACCAATAAAAAAGAAAACAAAACAAAACAAAACAAAAAAAAAAGATTACATTGAAAAAAGTCCCTTAAAATATATCGGTATCATTTTTAACTGTTCTCCATTTCACTCTTACTTCTGCACTCAGCAGGTCACTGTCTACATTATAATTTTCCCTCTTGCAATTTCTTTCCCCTTTTTATTATGAGACATCCTTTAATTTGAGTGTTATACATTTTCCTTTATACTCTTAATTTCTACTACTGGCATTTATAAAAACAACAACAGCAACAAAATCAAGCCACCCTTGTAATCTCAGTAATATACACATGTGTAAAGAGCTTCTTTATGTTCTCATAACTCATTTGCCATCAAAACTGCTGTACCTTATCCATTATGTGGATAATTGTTGCTTGCTATGCTTGACAACCCTCTTGTTCACTTGAAACGGTTTTTGATTGGCAGTCATTCAATATGGCATTAATCATGTCCTCTAATATACAAGAGACACGCTGATGCATCAGGTGCTAGTTTAAAAAATGCTATTTAAAATAGAATAAGCTAAAATTCTCATGCTGTTAGGTAACTAAGCAGAGCAACCAAGAATAGCCAACAAACACTATGAATTTCTTGCTATTCCAACAGTGTAGAATACTACTCAATTGCAAAAGTAGGACTGAGCCTTGAGAGAATTAGACAAAGTACACCCTTAATATTTTACCAACTCTTTGATGCTCTTTCTACTCAAATTTCACTTCCACTTTCTCTTCTTCTGATCAATATCATTCTACATTTTTTTTCTGGAGTAAATGTTACTTACTGAGAATACTACCTTAGTATGGCCTGTCAAGATATCTATGGGGCCTGTCTTGGTCACCTTTGGAACTGTTGCACCAAGTTTTGCTTCCAATTGAAGCTAACACATGCTGTTAAGGTTTAGTCTCCCCGCACACCCAAATTGTAGTGAACATATTTAATAAGATAATGCAAGCATAGAGGAGACTTCAAAGACACTCTCTTCTTTGTCCCTTTCAGATACACCCAATATGGTTTTATGAATATAATTTCCTAATATATATATTCACAGTTTTCTTTTCTGACTTCAAATAATAACTGTGGTTTCCAATTCAGGACACAGGAAGTCAAAATCATGGTAGTATTTGTAGGGGAGATATTTTTAGTAGATGGCCTTCTACTACATTTCTATGTTCTTCCTTTATATTCATATCTAATTGTACCTATTGACCACCAGGCTAAAAATCCAGTTATTTTCTACCATCATCTAACCCATTTTTAAATCTGTCAGGATTGAAGCCAAATAACAAAATATTCTCATCAATGGAATCACAGCCAGAAATAGCCATGAGTTGTTCTTGAGAATTTGAATCAATTCTCCCTTATAAATTTGTCAATAACCTTTTGACATATTTATATCCTCTCCATGTTAATGTATTTTATATCAGCATATAGATTTAGGTACTTGGCCAAACTCAAGCACTGATGATCTATTTAAATAGTATTAATAATATAATTATATTAACGTGTGTTTGTTTAATGATTAAGGATAACTCTTATCTTTCATAATCAGTAGGATCTTCTGAAAAAAAGTGTGAAAAAAAATCTTCCTATTTTGGCTTTAAATTGCTTTAGGGAGAAGCTTTGTATAAATATTCTTGAGGGACCAGAGTGAAAGTCATAGAAAAACAGAAAAATAATGAATAAAACACCTAGAATATTGTTATTTATTTGAAGTCTGATTATTATGATAACCAAGACAGTACCTGCCAGACAATTGCATAATGCTATACAATTCTTATTATACCTTCTTATATATCATATATCATATATGTCATATGTATATATATAATTAGAAATAACCTATATTGAATTCAAATAATTTCCAGAAATTCTTTGCTGATGCCATGATGCTATATCTTTGAAATGTGTCTTAATAGATTTCCTTGAAACAATATTTATTATAATTCATTTTACTTATACCCACTTTAGATGCAGAGTTCTTTGTCAGTGTATGAACAATGAATCAAGGTAATTTGTAACAAAACTGCTCTTAATTTAGTCCTTTTATGTAGAAAAAAAATAAAGTGACTTTCTTGAAGGATCATTTCTATCCTGAGTTCTAGTCCTAGGATTTTAGGATGAAGATCTAAAGTGATCTTAAAGATCCAGAGCAGTTCTTTTATTTATATAAGAAATTGAGACATAGAATATTATTTATGTGCAAAGCCTTAAATTAGGTTATGGCTGGCATACATAAGAACTAGGCAGAAGCTGATCCAAGTGCAAGGATGAGAAAAAGAAAATTTTCCAATGTTATTTTCAGTAACTTTGTTAATTTTATTTTAAGGTGAACCATTCAATTCAATTTATCTCAATGATAGAAAATGAAGATTGTTTTAATAAAAAGAAAAAAGGAAAATGCTCATGGAAAGAAGACAATGTGCCCTAATTTTTATGAACAATGGGAGCTGGAATAATAATAGATGAGACCATGGATTTGAATCTGAGATCACCTCAAGAAATCATCTAATCCCATCTCCTCATACCGCAGATGAAAATTAAAGGAAAAATGACATGTTCAAGGTCACAAAGTATAACAAGTATGTCTAGCCATTAGACCAAATTTATCTGAATAGCAAAGTTGATATTTAAACCTCTCTCACTTCTTTTATAATGCATGATTCTTTTCATTATATCATACTTCTGCCTCACTCAGAAAGTAATTTGTATAAAAGCTGAGAACTTGACTATAAGTCTTATGCATTATGGACTCAAGAGTGATGGTGAAGAAGAGTGGTTCTAAGAAGTTAGATTTTCTTTGTGGCCATGCTGCATCTGAGTTAAGGTGTGAGGAAGGATTTCATACTGTGTTCAGTAGTTTAAAGGAGCTCTCAAAGGAGACGCTCAAGAAATTCATATTACATATTATCTACTCCCCTAACCCCCAGCTTCTTAAACTGTAATTGGTGATTTCATATGGGATCGCAACTGAATGTGAGCATGGCAAAATTAAGACTTACTATCAGTAAGTATTTGATTTGTACACCTATGTCATATACTCAATGTCATGTAAAATTTTCTCAGGCAAAAAGGGATTTTAAGTTGAAAAAAATAGCCCTCACCCATACTTCTTTATATAGATATAATAAACTAAAAAAAAAAGGGGGGGGAAGAAAAAAAAATGATAGTTTAAGAAATTGTCATATTGCTCTTTTAGTGAATATTCATGATAGAATACCAGACTTATGCAATTTTGGAAAAATTGCCATAGTGATTAGTTGCTGCTTTTTTAGAATGCCACTAAATAAGAAAAATGCAAAGCTCCTAAGTCATTATTCATACCCTTGGAGTTTTGGATTTTTTTTATCAATCAAAATGGGTGACTCAGATAGTGAAGGATGGCAAGATGTTGCCACCACAGTTACAGTTTTTCCCATACACTGTATGGGAGCTGTGGATTCTGATAATCAAATGAGTTCAAGCTCTGAACTATATGATGTCAACATCTGGTTTGTTAGGTCCCCCTGTCATATAAAGTTCCAATTCTTTGGAGCAGGATTGAAACCAACATTCTCATTATTTCCTTGGTTTTTTTTTTTTTTTTAAATTTTATTTTACTGATAGATTCAGAGTGGATCTCTTTTAGTGACAACCCTCTCATGAATGATTAATTGCAGTTAAACTAACTTCAAGTATTAGATTTTGGGAAATGACTGATTGATGAATGGTAGGGATATAAAGATTTACTTTGAGTTCTAAGGATACTCACACAAAGGGCAAAGACTTATACTATTACTTCTAGTTCTTTTTCAGTTGTTGCCACATGCCTTCCCTTAAACTCCTCCCCCTTTTGTTTTTCCTCTAAAGATATGGTGGCACATGCAACAAGCACATGGACAACTTATCTACCAGTGTGAGATACTTATGAGAAGTTAGAAAACTGTCTTGGTGCTTGTTTTTCATAGAATCAGGGGAATGTTAGTACAAAGAATTCTATTTTGCATGAAATGAAGAAATTTTTTGGCTCTTGCTATCTATATGACAAGGACGATTTGTCAGCATCAATTCTCTAATGTCTTGTAATCCTATATGCTCCATATTTTGAGTATTTCTTATTGAAATTATATCAATAACACTGCTTACTCCTTTGGAAATCTTATTAGCTTCCCAGGACCTGGTAAATACAACAACAACAACAACAAAATAATAATAACACCACCAGGGGATGTGTATAGGCACTGTGAACCGGAGCTACCTTGATTGCCATAATATTCTCATGCTGAAATGTATTTTTATTACACGCTCCAGATTCCCCTTCACCTTATTTATTCCTTAAACAGAAGTCATATTCAGACTCAGATAGTCAAGGAACTTTCAAGGTTGCTAGTTACCCCTTTCTTACCAACATCTCCATATCCAAAAGGAAGGTGAGAAGGAAGGAAGGCGGGAAGGAGGGGAGAAGAGAAAAAAACAGCATTTATAGGCTTTATTATTTTCTTTGTGTTCAATTTTTATTTTTTCATAATGAAATTAATTATATGTATGTGAAAGAGGGAGGCTTCATAGGACAGTGAAAGGATCAATTTGGAAGACCAGTATTGCACTTCAGTGATTTGAATTAAGTTTCCCCCACCTCTTTCTTCTTCCTCCTTCTTCCTTTCCAGGTTTTTCTTTCTATGAGTTGTCTTCCCTAATTGGGTTGTTAGCTTCTTGAGGTCAGAGATTGTCTTTCATTTTTCTTGGTATCCATGGTGCTTTGCAGCATAACTAACATATTACTAGAAGCATAATAAACATGTATTGACTGACTAACCTGTGCGACATTGTCCAAGTCACTTAACTTCCATGTGCCTAAGTGTAAAATGAGAGTGTAGATTAAATTGACTCTGAGATCACCCTTGACTGTAGATCCGTGATCCTATTAATGGAAGTCCTAGTGAATTAATTTACTCTGCAAAGTATATAATTAAAATAGCCACCTGACACAAATTATTTAGTAAATTTTATATATTCTTCATAATTTTGGAAGAGTTTATACAATCAAATTCTATTTAACCTAAGAGGTAACACAGATTCAGAATTGCTGAGTATTTCTTCTTCTCCCAAGTGGATGAAAATATGGTTAAAAAATTGCAGCCTATTTTTTGTCTGTATCTTATAAGTATTTGCTGATTCTAAAATTGATCCAGAAAGGATTGAGATTGAAAAGAAGAAAAACAAAATTCCTAGAGAAACACAGGATAGCCTTTTTAGAATGATTATATTTCTCCTCAAGCAAGACCTCAGTAATTTACTCATTCATTAGTTATAAACCTTTCACAGTTGTGTAGGAAAAATAATCATCCTTCATGGATAAGAAATCAAATGTATCATTCTACTGCTGCATAAATCACAGCTGCTTCAGAGTTCATTATATGGGATATTAATTTCATATTTGACTTAATACATGCCCATGGAATTTTTTTTCCTGAAGCAGCTGATTTCTTCCACCAACTTTAGATTCATTCACCCATTTCAGTAGTTTTCCTATCTCATCAGATTTTCTTTTTATTTTGTTATTTTTTTAAAATACAAACTTACAAGTGAAGAATCCAGCAGTATTTTGTGGAAGTTGTTTTAATTAATGCCTTTTGCTTTTTTGTGTCACATCCATTTTAGTAGTGTTCTTTTGTTCCTCCAAAAAGCCTTCCTTAACAAAACAAAACAAAAAAGAAAAAAAAAAAACAGTCAAGCAAAAATTCCCCTCACAGACCATCTGACAGGGTACAGAAAATAATGTTAAGCTTTCTCATCTGTAAAATGAAAGTGCTGGGATAGATGATGTTTCTTGAAACTTCAAAAGGCTATGATAGCATTTTTGTCATAGGAATTTTCTATATAGAAATGGCAAATTACATTATATATTCCTATAATAAAATAGTTTAGATCTGATTCATTTTTCATAAATCAGACTTCTCATATGTGACAGTTCTCTCATCTCTCTGTGTATTGGCTACTGCTCCCTCTTCCACACGTATACAATGCACTCCTTCCTTACTTTCCCTAATAGAATCCTATTCTTCTTTCAAGACTAAGCTTAGCACCATGTTCAGCCTAAAAGAATTTTAATCTTGACTCTACAGATTCTAAAAGCATCTTTGGATGATTTCAACATTTCCATAAACCTGAATAAGAAATAACTTGCACAAGAAAAGAAAAAAAAATTCTTTTCACTTATAATAGTCTTCAATTCTGAAATATAAACAACCAAATATAACTCTTAGAAATGACCCAGGAACTAGTGAGGGTGGAGCTAAGATGGCAGGGTAAAGTCAGGAAGATGCTTGAGCTCTCCCTGTTTCCACCAAAAACCACATGAAATCAAACCACAAGAACAACATCTGGCAGAAGTAAACCTCTCTCCAGCTCAAAACAGACTGAAAAAACTCCAAGAAAGGTCAGTCTCATGGGATGAAAAGGATATTCAGTTCAGGTCAGACAGACTCTGGGAAAGTTGGTGAGAGAGTCTTAATCATAGCAAATCAGCTTTTAAGGCTCTCAGTTCTAGATCAGCAGAGGAGCACAGTAGTGGGGGGCAGCTTCCAGTCCCAACTAAAAAGGCAAATTCTGGGAAACCAGGCTGTTTTCTGAGCAGAGCAGACAAAGCTATCCCTTGCAAACACACACACAAAAAAGTTTACATAGTATTGGAATTAATTGTTCTTTAAATGATGATAGAATTCACATGTAAATCTACTTGGTTCTAGAGATTTTTCCTTAGGACATTTATTAATAGCTTGTTCTATTACTGTTTCTAAAATGGAACTATTAAAGTAATTTATTTCCTCTTCTGTTAATCTGAGTAATCTATATTTTTTGTAGATATCCCTCCATCTCACTTAGATTATCAAATTTATTGACACATAGTTGGGCAAAATAACTCCTAATTATTGCTGTAATTTCTTCTTCATTGGTTGAAAGTTCTCCTTTATTTTACCTCTTTTTTTTCCCTTTTTTTTCAGTATGATCCTCCTTTCACCTCCAGTTTCTTTTTCATATTATCACAATAAAATAAAATTATACCCACACGAAGTATAACCATAAGAGAAATATAGTTCTCAAGAGTTCTTTCCTTTTTATATTTTTATGCTTCTGTTGAGTTATGAATTTAGAGATCATTTTTTTCATTCAGTTCTGCTCTTTTCATCAGAAATAAATTAAATTCACCTTTGTCATTGAATGTCCATCTTTTTCCCTGAAAGATAATGCTCAATTTAGCTGGATGGTTTATTTTTAGCTATAATCTAAGTTTCATTGCCTTTCGGAATATCAGATTCCAGGCCTTCAATACTTTAAGATGGAAGCTCCTAGGTCCTGGGTAATCCTGATTGTAGCTTCTTGGTAGTTTGTTTCTTTCTGACTGCTTGCAATATTTTTTCCTTTGTCCAATAGTTCTGAAATTTAGCCAAGATGCTCCTTGAAGTTTTTATTTCGGATCTCTTTTAGGCGGTGATTGGTAAATTCTTTCAATGGCTATTTTACCTTCTGATCCTAGGACATCAGGGCAGTTTTCCTTTATGATTTCCTATAAGATAATGTCTATGTTCTTTTTGTTCATCACAGCTTTCAGGAAGTCCAATAATCCTTAGATTGTCTCTCCTATTTTCAGGTCAGTTGTTTTTTCTATTAGGTATTTCATATTTTCTTCTATTTTTTTCTCTCTTTTTTTTTTTTGGTTTTGTTTGACTGATTCTTGAAGTCTATTCAATTCACTTCGCTTTTTTCAATTATAATTTTTAGCGTATTATTTTCTTCAGTTGCCATTTTAGCTCCTTTTGTATTTGGCCAATTAAATTGTTTTGTTTATTGCATTTTTTTCCATTTCACCAATTTTGTTTTCCAAGGAATTGGCATGTTTTTTCATGTCTATTTTTTAAGGAATTATATGCTTTTCCCATTTCATCAAATCTATTTTTAGGAAGCTATGTTTTTCCCCTTTCAAATCTATCTTAAGAAGTTTTCTTCAGATAATTTCCATTTTTCCTTTTCTATACCCTCTTGCAAAAATCACAATTCCTTTCCCCATTTTTATTTTAACTCTCTTTTAAAATCATATTTGAAATCTTCCAAGAAAGTCTTGTGAAATGGGAACCATTTTATATCTCTCTATGGAGCTTCATCTGGAGTTTATTTGCCTTTAGGAATCTTAGAATTTGGTGTCTGTTCTCTCTTTCCATAAAAACTGTCTATGGTAGAGAGTTCTTTTTGGGTTTTTTTTTTTTTTTTTGCTGTTGTTCATTTTTTAAGGGTTGAGGTCTACACTTAATACAATAATAATTTCAATAAATGTAGGAAAAGCTTTTGAGACAATACCACATCCATTCACATAAAAAACTCTATAGAGCATAGGGAAAGAGAGCTTTTCTTAAAATAATAAATAGTATATATCTAAAACCTATAATGAGCATTATTTGTAATAGAAAGAAGTTGGATGTTTTCCCAATAATATCAGGGGTCAAATAATTGTGTACATATCATCACTACTATTCAATATTGCAGTAGAAATTTTGGCTTTAGAAATAAGAAAAGAAAAAGAAATTAAAGAATTATAATAAGCAATGAGGAAATAAAACTATGACTATAAACAGATGAAATACACAGAATGATATACACAGAAAATCCTAGAAAATCATCCAAAAACAAACTAGCAACTATTCATAGCTTTAGCAAAGTTGCAGGATATAAAATAAAGCCACAGAAACAATCATCATCTACATATAATAAAAACAAAGCCCATCAGCTAGAGATAGAAAGAGAAATTCCATTAAAATTACTGTAGACAAAATAAAATACCTAGGGATCTATGTGCCAAGACAAATCTAAGAACTATATTAACACAATTACAAAATAGTTCTCACACAAATAAAGTCAGATCTAAACAATAGGAAAAATGTCAATTGTTCATGGCTAGGCTGAGCTAATATGAAAATGACAGTTCTGCCTAAATTGGTCTACTTGTTTAGCATCATACCAATCAAACTGTCAAAATATTATTTTATAGAACAAAAATAAAAAAAAAATACATCTGGAAGAACAAGAGATCAGATATCAAGGGAATTAAAAAAAAAAAAAACTATAAAGGTTGTTGGTTTAGCAGTACCAAAACTAAAACTATATTATATAATAGCAGTCATCAAAATCATATGGTCATGGCTAAGAAATAGGGTGGTGGATCAGTGGAATATATTAGACACATATGACACAATAATCTAAACCAATAGCAATGCAGTATTTGATAATCCTCCCCCCCCCTCAAAAAAAAAAAAAAAACAAAAAAAAAACTCCAGGTTCTACAGTAAAAACTCAGTGTTTGCCAAAATTGCAGGGAAAACTGGAAAATTATACATTCTTAGGATAGTTTTATATCTCACACATATCAAAAGAAGTTCAAAATGGATATGTGATTTCAGCATAAAGTATGATAACATAAACAAATTAGGAGAACAAAGAATAATTTATCTATAAGATTTTTGGAGAAGGGAGGAGTTTATGACCAAAGAAGAATTAGAGAATGAAAGGCATAATGGACAACTTTGATTACAGGAAATTAAAAAAGGTTTTGCACAAGCAAAACTAATTGAAACGAGATTAAATGGGAAGTACAAAACTTGGGGAAAATCTTTACAGCCAGTATTTCTGATAAAACTCTCATTTCTAAAAAAAAATTTAAAGAACTTTGTCAAATTTAAAAGAATAAAAGTCATTTTCCATTTGCTAAATGGTCAAAGGACATTAAGGATAATTTTCAAATGAGAAATTAAAGCCCTCTATAGATATGTAAAAAAAAAAAATCTCTAAATCAGTATTGATTAAAGAAATGCAAACTAAAATACCTCTGAGGTACTACCTCACACCTCTCAGACTAAGATGACAGGAAAAGATAATGATAAATGTTGGAGGGGCCATGGGAAAACCACGACAATAATGCATTTTGGTGGAGTTGTGAATTGCTCTGGAGAGCAATTTGGAACTTTGCCCAAAGGGCTATAAAACTGTTCAAAACTTGTGACCCAGCAGTGCCATTCCTGGGTGTGTATCCCAAGGAAATGATAAAGTAAGGAAATGGACCTATATGACCAAAGCTTTTTTTAGCAGCAGTTTTTTTTTTTTGTTTTTTTTTGTTTTTTTTTGGTGGGAATAAAGAATTGGAAAATTCCTCCATTGAGGAATGGCTGAACAAGTTGTGGTATATCAAGGTAATGGAATAATATTGTGCTATAAAAACGATTGAACAAGATGATTTTATAAAAGTCTGGAAAGATTTACAGGAACTGATGCTGAGTGAAACAAGCAGAACCAGCAATACATTGTACACAATAATAGCAAGAATATGCAATGATTTACTATGAAAAACTTGATTCTTCTCTGTGATTCAGTGATCCAAAGCAATCCCAATAGACTTCGGATAGAAAATGCCATCTGCATCTCGAAAATAAACTAAGGAAAATGAATCTAAATCAACACATGCTATATTCACTTCTTTTTTTTTTTTTTTTTTTTATAGCTTATCCCTTGTGCTCAAATTTTTTCTTCACATATGATTCATAAAGTAATGTGTGTTAAAAAGAAAAAAAAAGGGGGGGGCAGCTAGTTATGGTATGTAGTACATTGTCATAATTCCTCATGCTAAAGAATTAGAGAATCACTTGAACTCAGGAATTTAAGAATGTAAGAATGGAGGAATCAGCTTACTATTTTAAAAAAGCAAACTTTCTTACATCAAAAACAGAGCAGATGAAGGCTTCCATGCTTATGAGAGTTAGTTTAGGTGGCCATTAAACTTCAAAACTCAAAAATAAAATAAAAGATAGAAGATAGTCTATAGTTTTCACTAGAATATTGAGCAAATTACAATTATGTCAACTGATTTAATAATTGATTCTATACTGTGATTAATCTTATTCCTTGTTGTATCAAAACCCATTTCTCACTAAAGCTAAAAAAAAAAAAGTCTTTCCTAGTATGAAGTTACTTAATCAATCTGGAACAGAAGATTTTGCAATAGTCAATGTTGAAAAATCACCCATGCATATGTTTTGTAAATAAAAAGCTATAATAATTAAATAAATAAATAGGAAAAAAAAAAAAAAAACAAGAAAAGAAAATTCTTTAGTTGTTTGCTATTCCTAATAGAAAATTGGAAGTAGTTTGATCTTCCCTAATGAGAGGACTAACTTTCATAATGGCAGGACTAACTCAATATAAATGGTTCTGATTATGTAGGCTAGAATACTAAAGGTTGTTGACTCTCAGTAAGCCATTAAAATTCCATAATAGTCAGAGATGGGGAAACAGCTTCTCCCAAAGACCAATCCATTTCCCCCAGTTTCAGCCAATCAAAAGGTTCTCAACTACCCCAACCCCTGCTTTTCTGTGTATTAATTTTTTTTCATTACCATCTAAGTCACTGAATTGACTGATGACCCACTTTATTTACTGCTATATCCATCACTGTTGATAAATGCTTACCTTTCTCAGAGAAAAATTGCCTCACTTTGCCTCAATTACATTCTATTCACCATATTGCCAAATATGTGTATAACATCAAAAAAAGTGTCATGCTAATAGGTGGTTGTTAATAGTTGTTTATTGATAATATTCTCCTTTGTTAAATTAATATCATTTATTAAATCTACCTTAAACTGGACCTGTAATTATTTTATATAATGAATAATCCTTCAATAATGTTATGTCCCTTTTATCCCAAAGTTTAAAGCACACTGAACACACTCTCATTTATTTGGGTATACACAATGACTATTAGAGAAAAGTAAAAATAAACCTCAAAATAATGATATAAAAATGACAAAGCAATGATGACTATGATAATGTTTTGACTATAATTTCTCTGGCTCTGAAACAATGAACATACATATTTGTTCTTATTGATTTAGTCTTGAATAACTAAATAGGATTGGCAGAGAAAGTCTGAAGTATTGATAAGATTAATCCCAGAGGCAAGCAGGGAAGAGCACTGAGATGGAGATCTCAATCTTATAGCCCCACCTCTGTGGAAGTCTTAAGAAATTCACCTTTCTGTATCTAATCAGAAAGCCAAGGTTAAATTTCTCCAAAAAACCGCCCATAATCTACTCAATCTTTGCTGAATTCCTTTTTTAGCCCATCATGGTACTTTGCCTCATGATATCTTTCTTCCTATCCCTCCTGCATGCCTTTCATTATCTTTCTCCTTGTTATAGGCACCTAACTTTTTTAGGGATTTATAGCTAAATCCCTTTTATGGTCAGTCCACCAGCGAATAGTGTGAACCCTTTCCCTTGCTAACCCCTTTTAAGATGAGTCTGCTAAACTCCTCTATGAATTTATCCTTCCAGTGAATGGCATACTGCCATCTCATGGTTTATTCTCTTTCTCCCAGTTAATTATGAGTTCCACTAAGGAAGTTTTTTTTTTTTTCCTTATTAAATATTAAAAATCTCTTTCCTTGCTAATTATATGCTTTCTTAAATCTATTTCATATTTACTAATCATGGTGCATATTGTACCCCTTCAATTTGTCTATAACCTTTTCTTATAAATAAAAGTAACTTTTTACAGAGAAAGCCCTTGCGAATTTGTCTCATGTGTCTTGTACCTCATATTTTGAACTAGGACTTTCGACTCCCAATCCCATCATTTGGTGCAAACTTCACCATTTGTTCTTTAATCTTATTATTATGAAAGGGAATTCAAAACTCTATAAATTTTAGTTACCATCCCATATTTGGCGATCAGAATGACAAAGAGGTTAACATTTGGATTTGAAGCTAGAAAGACATGGGTATAAATGCTGCTTTTGACATTCAAATCTGAGTTCTGTTTTAATTCGGAATTTCTTATCTTATTATCTCAATCAACAAGTTTTATTGATCACCCAATCCATAACAGATTGAACAGTGAGGTGGTACAGGATAGAATGCAAGCCCTAGAGATAAAAATCCAACTCTTCTATATTTACTATCTTTTCCCTCTATTTTTTCCTAATATATTGAGTCATTTAGTTCAATTTTCTGGTGACCAACAGATTTTGTATATCTCTCTGAGGCAATAAGTCAACAGTCATATAAGTCAATTACTTCTTTTCCTAGTACATCTGTTGTATAGGGGAGAGCTGGAGAAATTTTCATTTTTATTTTTCTAAATACATGCAAAGATAATTTTTAACATTCACCATTTCAAAACTTGTGTTCCACAATTTCCCTCTTCCCTTTCCCCTCCTCTCTAAGATAGCAAACAATAGAAGAAGCAATTCTTCTGAACATATTTCCATATTCATCATGGTACTCAAGAAAAATCAGTTTAAATGGGAAAAATAGGAGAAAGAAAAAAAAAAAACAAGCAAACAAAAAACAATAAAAAGATGAAAATACTATGCTTTGATTCACATCCAGTCTCCATAGTTCTCTCTCTGGTTGTGGATGACAATTTCCATCACAAGTCTATTGGAATTACCTTAAATTGCCACATTATTGAGAAGAATCAAGTCCAACATAGTTGATCATTACATAATATTGTTACTGCATATAATGTTCTCTAGTGCTGTTCATTTCACACACCTTCAGTTTATATAAATTTTCCAGGCTTCTCTGAAATCAGCCTAGAGCTCAGTGAATTTGAATTCTAACTGAATTAACAAAGTTACACTTAGTGTATCCAGTGAATGCACTAAATACTGAATACTAAGATAGAAACTTAAAATGATACAAATCCATTTGATGTGAGATAATGATAAATTTCCAAGTAAGTCATTTCCTCTAGTAACAATTATTCTTTTTTTTTTTTTGAGGTGATAGGGAATTTGGATTTGTGATATCATTGATTTAGGGAATTCATGATTTTGAATATAACAGAGACACATAGAGAAACAAGTTACTTAAACTTGTCCATTATTATAAAGTATGTGTCAAAGGATGAATTGAAGCCAATTTATGTGTATACACAAATCAAACTTGATGGGTTGGTCAAGTTGTTGGAATGCATAATATACACTTGCTTAAAAGACTATTTTAAAGAAAATCCTCTCAAAGCCTGTGCCCATGTAGTGGTAAGAAAAAAAAATTACAAGGACACTTAATATCTCTCTAAGAAACTTTGGAATTGATTGTGTGACATGGGAGATGCTGGCAAAGGATGGTCTAGCATAATGCACCCTTATCAAAGAAGGCACACTGCTGTCTGAACAAAGCAGAAATATAGTAGATTAAAATAAATATGATGTGAGCTAATTTTGATAATCCATCCCAAATGTTCATATGGACTATTCATGCCTTATCTGTGGTAGAACATTCCAAGTTCATATTAGTCTGACCTGCCACAGAAAACAAACCCAATGTAACTTGATTCTAATATATAGTGATGTCATTTTGGTCCTTTTTGAGAATGGACAACTAACCATTAAGCTCAGTATCACTCATGTCATATAATAATAAATTCTAAAGTTCTCAAGGCATCTTTTAAGAACTTTAGAATTGATTGTATTATGTAAGAGACATTGGACCTAGGTATAGGATTGCCCTCCATGGTGTGCCCTCATCAGAGAAGACACTATGCTCTATGAATATATATATAATACACACACACACACACACGTACGTATATATATATATATATATATATATATATATATACACATATATATATATTATATATATATTTATAAGCAAGCCTTCAAAAGGTACATTTAAATAGATGCATTTCCCTTTAGAGGGGAAAGGAGTAGTAACTAGTTTTCTCAGACTTTCTTAACTGAAGATAACTGTTCTTTATCACACAAAACTTCCTTAGAAAGTGTCAAATAGTTAAGATTAAATCTGGGATGGGTTTCCATTACAATTAGTTTAAATAGCTTTTCTGAATCTGAATTTATGCCACTCTTATAAGCATATATGTAATATAACATACAAGTCATTAAGAATGTCTCTGGGAAGTCCCCCATGCTTTGCAGCATGACTTCTTGTCTAGAGAGTGATAGATATAGATTTTATAATCTGGGGTTTCCAATCTCAATGTCATTGTGAAGGAAAATTCTAATTTTATAGAAAACATTCTGTACCTCCTCTTCTAGATTCTTTGCACATTCAATTTGCTTCCTACCTGTTGCACAATTCTCAAGTCTTATGGAAATTTCATCAATTACACAATGGCCTCCACTATCTTCAACAGATACAGTGCTTCATATTTATGACAAACATTTCCCTAAATTTTGTACTTCTAGCACACCCAATATTCTGTACTTCTTATGTTTTTCTAGGATCCGATGATGATGATGATGATGATGATGATTTGCAAGCTTTCCTAAATTCAATCTACAAAGTGTCTTTTCTGTTCTTCGAATTTTCCTGTGTCTTCTTGGATCTAAAAGAGATTAATCACTATTTTCTTCTCTGTATACCAATTAGGAGCCATGAAAGGACACTCCCAAGAAGTTTGTTTATAGGAAGATCCCTGGGTCTTCAGGGACCTACACAAAACACTCTAGAAACTGCTTGTGTTCACTATCTTGGATGCAACATCTTTTCTTCCAAACAGGTCCACATTTCATAGAGACATTAAAAATGTTATAACACATCATTCATCCTAATTTCAATAGTAATATTATAACAATTTGACATTTATCAGATTTCTCCTATATGCAAAGCAATTGAAAAGACAATAACAAAGCAACAATATAAAGATAGTTTCTGCTCTAAAGAAATTTGCATTTTCTTGTAAGAATTAATATTATTTTGAATGATTTTTTTCCTCCTGATATCTTGTTTTTCCTACTTTTTTCTTCACATGCTTACTGTGTTATTCATTAATGAATGTTTGATATCTTTCAACATCTGACCTCAACTTCTCATTGAAAAGCATCTACTCTACAACTGTTTCAAAATACTTTTTTCCTCTCCATTTTTTTTTTCAATATGGAATGCTGATATTTAACTTGGGGGCATTATTACCTTGATCAAATATTTTCTCAAGCATTTTTGAGTTTGTGTTTTTAATAGTATAATTCACATATACAGACACCCCTTCATTTGTATTTTCCTTTTTTTTTTTCAATTTCAAAACCTGTGATTAAAATTTTAGCCATTGTAGGGATGCACCAGACTTATATGTTCTTCAACAGATGTAAAGCAAAAATCTAATTATATTTTCTCATACTTTATCCTGGAAACATTTTGGAAAGATCTTCCAAGTCTACTCCTTGTGAAATGGAAACCACTGAAATAATACCACTAGCTAACTGTGTCAATATTTAATTTTCTCATCACTTCTTTCCCCCAGTGTTTTCTTATTCACTGTTCTTAACACCTTGGAAATAATGTTCAATTCCCTCCAGCTTTCTTCAACTTGCTTTATACCCACTTTGGTGTATCTTAATACATTATTCTTTCACATTTCCACCATGTTTTTACAACAGAGATTCTAATTAGTCATAAAGACTTTTGTTCTTTCTAAATACTACATAATGAACTTACAAAAAAATGAAAAAGTTCTGGACATTCAATCATAATATTAGTTTTCATCTCTTTCTCATTCATGACCCCAGAGATACAAAGTAGACTGGAGTCTGATTGCCTGATTTATTTTATTCTTTCACTGAGCTTGTTGTAGATGAAAGAGACTATTTTAAAGAGACTACTACACTCCAAGCATAAATCTCCAAATTTTGTACAGGAAGTTCTCATATTAACCCCTGAATCTCCCTTTGGTTCTAGTTGGGTCATCAATGATCTAGATTGTTCCAGAATATTTTGCTTACAGCCAAATGTTATAGAATCATGTAATACAACACTTTCTCCCTCCATTCAATAACTTAAGTTTTGGGGGTCATGGCCCTAACTCCCAAGTGGAAGAAGCTTTATGTAACCAGCACTGCCTATCCACTTGAATGGCAAAGATTGTGAGTAATGAGGGTCAAGAGCCAAGGAAATGTGAGACTGTTTATTACGAAGACTGCAAGTCCTTTTATGATCTCAGTACCTGCTTCTACTTCCTACATCATATGTAAGCACATTCTAACTTACAGTAGATACATGATTATCTACAGGAAGCTACACATAAATATGATTTATGCATTCCTTTCCTAATAGGAATATTCAAGGTATTCCCCTTCCAAGGTCTGGCATGCCTCTCTTGGGAATTGCCACATTGCTTCTTCCGGTGGGATTCCTTCCTCCCATCACCAACTTGTTCACCCTTACAAAGCTACCCTCAGATTACCTGACCATGCCCTATGTAATGTCCAAGGTTAGCAGGGGGTTGACAAGTCCTCTTATACTTAAGAATAATAATTTTTCAAATTGATATTTTTATAGATAGATGAATAGATAGATAGATTTTTATTATTGTCATTTGTATCAGGAAAAAATGTTATAATTTGATCCTGAAGTTATCTTTCAAATAGCAAGAGCAAACATGATTGCCATAACAAAGGCCCACAGAGAATTGTGCCTGTCATTTCTATTAATATCAATATCATAGAGATAACAAAATTATTGTAGCATGAAAATACTGAGGTTGATTTTCAAATGTTAAAAAACATTTTTGTATGCAAAATTATTGACCTAATGTATTCCAAGTCCTGAGCTTTTGGACATTGATTTGCATGACTGATTTGTAATCCTGCCTATCAATTCATTTGCTTTCCAGTGGGAAATGTCTTCAAAACTACAAGAAGTACTGACACAATTTAATCTCAACATAAATTTGGATGAAGTTGTTTAATGGCTGGGATACCTTTGGAAGGTGATCTCAAACAGTGGGCCACCTGATTGACAGATGTTTTAGGTACCCTGGTGGATCCAAGTGACTTTGGTGACAAGTTGAGCAATTTGTAATTAAAAGAAGCATCAAAATTAGAACTCAATGAGAAAACTGTAGCATTTCAATAAGAGAGCAGAATAAAGTAAAACATTTTAAAATCACTGCTACAAATATCAATTTTTTTTTACCTTATCATGAAATTCGTTGCAATTATTTTAGCACTTTGGTGGTTACAAATTTCTCTAAAGATCTCTTAAATATGTGTACTCTCTTGAACTTGTTTAAATCACAATTCAAACAATCCTTTTCATCCTCTTTAACTTTTGACCATATACTCCCATAAATTCTTTATAGATGTTCATTTAGAGTGCTAAGACATTTCAAGTAAAATTCTCAATATTTTGTGAATATTAATGTAAAATGCAGGTTGTGTATATCAATAGTTAATTGTGTATATCAATAGTTCCTCAACCTTGCTAAATGAGATCTCCCCTTTTTTATTAATTTTGGAAATGGTTTAAGATATCTCTCTTCAGCTATTCTTCACTAATACTATGTTTACATCATCTCTCATCCACAATTATGGACATCATTTAATGTGTCACACATCACATGACATTCATTTGCCTTTTAGGTGACCTTTATAAGTCTAATGCTACAGAGATTTTGTTATTCCATAGAGTATCAATGGCTAAAAAAATGATTCAGTTAAAACATGAGCTTTAGTTTTAGAAGGAACCTTGAGTTTTCTAACATAACTCATCTATTTCTATATATTTTTCTATTTCTATAAATATATATTTTTCATGTATGAAATTTACTTTATTTTACTATTCAGTTTTTAGCCAAATGCATTAGACATCCACAGTGTTTGTTCAAAATTAAAATACTGATGAACCAGTTTTTTTTATAGATTGTCCACTAGCTTCCATATGTTCTTCAAGATGATGATCATTTTTCAACCAGTGTGAATTTTTCTTGGAACTTTACTTCACTAATATTTCCCTATATAATAAGCACTTTCTCTGTAATTTATTGTTTTAAGAGAATTTTTTGAGGCACTGAGAGATTTAGTAACTGGCCTAGGATCATACAGGAAGTTTGTTTCAAATTTATGGATCATTTAATATAGTTTCAATTTAGTGGATATATCACGATTCATTTACAACATTAAGGAGTCTAAAACACCCTGTCACTTAATATCCCTGTGACTTTGTGCAATTCACTTCACTTAGCTAGGTGTTAGAGTTGGGATTTAAACCTATTTTCTGACTCAAAATTCCATATGTTCCTAACTTTTTTTTCTGTTTTCTTATTGATTCTGTGAATTTATATTCTGTTTTCCACATAGTTTAGGCATTAGTGTTACCTATTCTTAAGTTTTAATTAGCATATTCATAAATAAGTGGCAAAGAGATTAATAGGAAAAATCAAGAAAATAAAAACATGAAAATTGAAATGAAAAAATAAGAGCATATATAATCAATGAAGCAATGAATTTATGAGGAAATATTGTAAAGATCAGGAAAAGGAAATATTAAATCAGTGCATAAATAAATGTAAACAAATACTAAATTAATAAAGAAGGTGAAAGTGCAATAAGAGAAACAAAACAGGATTATAAACTTGAAATGTTGAGACTAGCTCTCATAGATATATAGAGGCCTGTTTCAATAGTTGACAATAAATAATTAATAAAATATGTCATTTTTATCATACTTACCTATTTTTATTTAAAAATAAATTTAAAATTCTAAAATAAAGCCAATTAAAATAACTGTGATAGCCTGGTTAGAACTATTAATAGTAAGTATAATAAAGAACTTTTTTATTATTTGAGCATTTTATATCACCCTCCCAGATATTATTACCAAGCTGACCTATGTTTTTGAATGTAACTTTGACTTTGCTAGGATGCTTAAAACTTCAACTAAGCTAACAGAACATATGTTCACTTGGGACAAGAAATAAATTACTTATCACTGTAGTGCTTGACCTAAATATGCCCTGAATACTTCCATCTTTGAGTTTTCTTATTCTAATAGAAAATCATTGACTAAGTTCATGATTCACATGCATTATTCATGATCAATTTCAGCGATGACACTGCTTTTCCTTATAAATTCATTGACTTACTCTGGAATTAGGAAATTCAAAATAAATGGCCACTTATATCCAAGAGTAAGATATGGCTCCATAACTGCCCACAGTTAAAGATATATGTTGTGTAATAGAATATGCTAAAACTGATGTCTGCATTTTGAAATCTTATATCTAGGTATAGATATATACATATACAGATATTATTTTGACTTAACTAGATTTTACATTTTTTCTATTATTAATTTCTACTTATATTGCTGAAGCTTATGTATTCATATAGTAATGTTAACAGATGAATGAGAAAGAAAATAGGAGAAAAATAGATTTAGAGATGAAAGAGATATTAATAGATCATCAAATACAAAATATTGAATTTGTAGATGGGGAAATGGGGGACCAAAGAGAGAAAATTACTTGCTTGTGCGCGTGCGCACACACACATATATATTTATAATATGTATATACATATACATACATATATACACACATACACACACACACACATATATATGTATATAGATATAGATATAGATATATATAGAGATATATATATTACATGAAAAGGCTACATTAATAAAGGTTTGCTTTACACTGAAAAGGGAATGACAGCTCTGAAACCTATTTTTTTCTCAAGCATATGTATAGTACTTCGTCCATATGTATGTGTGAAATGTGAAAAAGAGAAAGAGTTAGGGGAAGAAGAGAGAAAGAAGGAGAAAAAGAGAATTATCTTTTTTTATTGATGATTTTCTTTTTTGCATTAACAACATTTCTGAATAAAGTCTCCCTCTTTGTCTCTTTTTCTGTGTTTCTCTCTGTCTTTCTCTTTTCTTCTGTCGGTCTCTATCTCTGTCTATGTCTCTGTCTCATTCTATGTCTGTTTCTGTTTATCTGTTCTCCTTCTCTGTCTTCCTGCCTTTCGATCTGTCACTATATCTCTGGCACTATGTCTCTCTGTCTCTGCTTGCTTCTGTCCATTTGTCTGTCTATTTCTCTGTTTCTTTTTCTTTTTCTTTTTGTTTCTATCTGTCATTCTCTTTCTCTCTCTTTCTCTAGTTTGGAAAATAAGTTATCCTTTGTTTAATTTAATTGTTTTTTAAAAGAAATCCAGTCCATTTAAACTAGCCAATATCTCATCTGTTTCTGACCTTCAAATGATATTCTACACTTATTCTCCACCAACTCTGCAGTAAAAAGAGTAGATACATTTTCTCAAATTCCATAATTAAGCTTTGTTTTCAGGAAGGAACCTACTATCAAAGAAATCATAAAAAGCTGACGTATATACAGTGTTCAGAAAAATGAAAAAAAAAATAAATGTTAGAGATTTACTCTTTAGGCTTTACTGAAACATGGGAGCTCCTGAGGATTCTATGTCCTTTAATATATAGAATTTATTCTGTGTATTCTGATAAATTTTATTAGCTTTTATCCAACTGTAATTTCTGAGCACTAGCTCAAAGCAGAAAGACCACCTTATTTGGTTGGTCTTTAAATCATGAAGAAAGAAATGTTGAGAAATTGATTTAGTAATTAAAAATGAGAAAAACAAATAGACTGCAAAAATTCCATGACAATACAACAGGATTATATTCTTCAAAAAGAAAATCAGGGAGGACTAGGCAAAGTGAGCACCAAATATCCTTGTGGAAAATGAAGCTGATTATATTTTCTCAGATATGAAAGGACTGGCTTCTGATGTGAATGAGATTTCTGAATCATTTTGTGGTGTCACATTAATGAAGCAAATATATTGCACATGGAAAGGACATATTGTATTTAGATTATACTGAGGCAGAGAAAGAAATAGAATAACCTGGAAAAGATACGAGGACTCTCAGTAGTAAAGTTTAACTGGTGATCCCTGACCAAGAGGATTTTGGATCCAGAAAGATTTTCACTAGATTGTGAAATCCTAAAGAGATTGGTATTTTACTGATACTATCAAATTCCACAATATGATAGAATGTTAATATTCTCCCAAAAGAAGCCTAACTCTCCACAAATAAGAATGGCTATCATTCTATGATATGCAGTTGGATGAATAAACTGTAAAGCAGATTGTTAATTTTCCAAATCTTCTAATAGGCACAGCAAATGTCACTGCATTGGGCCCCAAAGCCGATTGTTTTGCCTTTGAAACTTGAACAGCTCTTGAAATAACATGAGAGTTCTTTATGAAACAAAAGTCCAACTTTTAAAAATCCATTTTGGTGATAATATATGGCTCCATGTCAACAAAGACCACAGGTTTTTTTTTTTTTTTTGGTTGTTTTTTTGTTTGTTTGTTTTGTTTTGTTTTTTTACATAATTTAATTGAAAATATTCAAAAAGTCTAGTGGTATATATTAAAGGAAATGATTTGTAACATTATCAATTGCTGTAGAATTGCTCAGTGGAAACAACTCAAAGCATATCTGAAGAAATATATATGATAAGAAAAGGAGATAATTTGATTTCATAATGAAGTGAAAGTTGACTGATCTAATACTATACAAGCACCGTTCTTATTTATCTGATGCCAAAAATTTAGAAGATAACCATTTGTTGAATTCATGGACAGACATGTAATATGGTCAAAAAGGATTGATTATATGAATTTCTGTCTTCATTAGAGTGTCCATATACACTGTTTTGTAGGGAGGAAAGAGATTAATTCAGAAATAATATATCTGAAAAAGTCAAATTAAAATTAAATTGGAAATTAGATAAAGAAACCTGATAAAAATCTAACCTATTTTTTGCCTATAGGTTACCATATCTAGCCCATGACAAAATATCTATCCATCTCACTTCATTCTCTCCCCCATGCACACCCTCCCTCTCCAAAGAAATGTGAATCCTATTATAAAACACCATCACCACCAACAATTTTAAATGTACCCAAATGAATATCCTGTACCAATTTCATTCATTGCATTATCAATATAGACACATCATGCAAGTAAATATACATATATTTTCTAATGTGTTCATATGGCTTAAGTTGTTTTATATTGCAGGGAGAAGAAAGCAGCGATTATTCACTTTGATTTTATTGTTTGAAGTCTTAATCACATTCTATCATTTACATATTTTTATAAATACATTATTTCAAACTCCCTCCCACAGATGTGCTCAGTTTTCCTTCTCAATCATACTTTGGCACAATTAACACTATATATTTTTAATTTATTTTTTAATTGTAAAGAGATTTCTCTCATGCACAAATATTAGTTGTCATTTTCTAGTTTCTTATCTCACCTTTTCTACCCTCAATCTATTGCATTTCTATCCCTATTATAAGTAAAAACTTACCCCAAATTTACCAATCCTGACTTTTATGTAAGTAAACAGAAAGTATAATCCATCACTTTTACTTCTATTTTTTTATTGTTTTTCATATTTTCATCATTTAATGTGATTTTTCTTCAGCCCAATGAATAATGCCATCAAGGCAAAATATGAATTTTCTCTTTGCAGACTCATTCAAACTAAATGGATCAACAATATCCTACTGGGCTTAATGACCAGAGCTGTGGAAAAAAAAGTTTCTGACTGAAGTGAGGAGAATGTGTATTTAAATGTACTTTCCTTTTCAAAGTTTTTCTGAGCAAGTATCTTGAACCTAACAATACTTAAAACAAATTCTAATGTTTCATGTAAATGTAACTGGGCTGATCACAATTGATTTCAACTTAAATAACAAAAAATAGTATTATTTACAAAAATTATTTTATTTGCTATACTAAAGAATCACATGCCTATAGAATAACTACAACTTAATTCAAGTCACATTTTTTGCTTTTGGATCCAACATGCTCAAGCATCTAACCTCTCTTTAGTCTATAAAGATTTTTTTTTTCCTTCCTCTTTCCTTGCATCACCCAAAAGTTCCAACTACAACAATTTCCAAAGACAACTTAACTATATAAGTAGATTTCAGTCTACCTAGTTTTCAGGTTAAAAAACAAACAAACCCACAACAGTACCTCTTCAACCATTTTCTTTTCCTAAGCATTTGTCTTTAAGAATTTATGAAGGCAACTAGATGTTTTGTTAGATTGTCTGCCAAATTTGGAATAAAGAAGACTTGAATTCAAAGCCTGCCTAAGACTTCCCGTCTGACACTTGGGAAGTCATAAAATCCCTTAACCTTAGTTTCCTTATCTATAAAATGGGGATAATAACTATTTTAGAGGGCTGTGAAAATTCAAATAAGGTACTATATGAAAAAAGTAAATGAAGTAATTTAATTATATATCAATATTAGTTTGATATTCCCTCTGTTTAACTTTGGTATCAGTTACCTAAATAAAACAAAACACAATAAACAAACAAACAAAAAAAAAAAACCACTCTTCCTTAATATATTCATGAGCTCTTTCTTTATTCATCTCTCCTTCAAACACCTTTACCTCTATAAGAAAATAATATTAACTCATTTAAGCAAATATACTTTCTTTTGTTTTTGTTTCTGTTTTTATTTCCCCATCAATTGTACTGGATAAGTAACATTACTTACCTAGCAGAACAACTACCTTTAAATTTCTAACACTCTATTAGGGATTGGTGGAGGGGCTGTTCCCCTTCCCACTTCAGAGAAGAAATACCTATCCTCTTATTGCTTTCTATGCATCATAGGGATGCTTCTAATTAGTCATGAGCTGGAACTCCATTGGTATATTAGAAACTCAATTCCCCCTCCTTAAAATCTATCTTGCTTCTGAACATGAGAAATAATGACTCTGAACTGGGTGGGAAGGATTGATAGGGAGGAGATATGTTTTCCCCCTCACTTTAATTAGGCCTTCAGTGAGCACATGATCTCCTACTAAAATCTATGTGTGACCTGGGACCACATTCTGTTTAATTTTTTTTTCTTGTGATACACTATGTTCTAAGATCATGAAAAGCAAAAATGTCTTCCCTTTTTTCAGTTACTGTAGCCGTGGGATTTATATCCTTGAGTAGATACAAAGATAATAGTAAAAGAGACATTAGACTAATAGAGAAGAAAACAATCACTCACATAGAGAAAAATCAACACAAAGAAACACACACACACACAAAGGTTTATTAGGTGTCCTCAGTGGAGGTTAAATGTAAAATATCTAATGAATAGTCCTTGTTGCAAATATCCTGATGAAGCTTTTGTACTTGTCTGTCTACTGATTGCAATCATTCTATTTTTTTTAAATATATTATTATTGCTTAGCATTCAGCTCTTCTGTAAGAGATTAAAATCCCTTTCCATCATCGATCATTTTACATATATGTGTGTGTGTGTGTGTGTGTGTGTGTATGTGTGTGATTTTTTAGAGCATAAAGATTTCTTAGAATAAAAACCATAGATTTTAGCTATATCCATTGAGAATCTAAATGTCCTATTGATGACACAGGCAACCCGCAAGGGATCAATATAGAGCAAACTGTAAAGAGAGGTAGTTGCCGGTCGCTATGGCCTCAGCCTACAAATCTCTCCAAAATTGATTTTTAGACATACATTCTGAAGTATACTTGATCCAGGATATTCCCCCTTGGAGTTTAAGTTTGATTTTGGAATAAGATGAGGCAATTGTAGGTAATTCATCAGTTAATAAAAAAAGAAAGTTATTTACTTAGCCATAGTAGGAGAAAGACCTTCAACAAAGATATTCATCCAGAATAATATGGATTTAATCAGCTGAGAAAAACCACCTTTGCCCCTGAGTTGCCTATGGTTGTCTGCTAGTCAAGGATCAGAGTGCTTCTAAAATGCCTTGAGGCTCTTTTACACTCAGGAGACAAGAATGTTATTTCAATTGTCTGAGCCATTAGTCCCCTGGAATAATCAAGCCCTAAGTATGGTTTTAACATTTTAAGGAGAAAAAATAGTCTAGCTTATAGGATAGAAGCCATTCAGTTATTGCTCTATCAAAACAGAAAATGTCAAATATTTCTTATGTTCAGCAGAATGAGAGTCAAGAGCCTTAGAGACTGGCTATAGTGCTCTTAAAACCAGTATCCTCTTAGAAAAGCCAAAGACAGAGATACTCATTAAATAGCTGCCTATCATATATTAAATCTAACTTATTTCTTCCTGGAAAGAGTTGAAAATATTCAATTCAGTACACATTTATTAATTATCTACTTATTAAGCAAATCTTGATACTAAAACTGACTAAAGACTTCCTTCACATTTTCATGCTGGAATAAATGAATCCCCAAGAAAACTTTGTGCCATACTAGCATAAGGCAGGAGCAAAAATGGGAAGTTCTTCGTACTGTTTCTATGCTGGACCAAAATAGGAATCCTTAAGTTGCTGCTTGGAATACCACTGGTTAAAGAAGTCAACAATCCATTTGGAATCTTCTAAAATCAATGCTAATTTTTTTTTTTTTTTACTCAAAACTCACTTGGTACAATGGGTAGCAAAGCATTATCTGTCAAGAAGCTGTGGATATAATTGAGAGAAGACTATCCTTTAGAACTTCTACCAGCATTTTTATCACCTTGAAATCCTTATGTTTGAAGACATCAAATTAGGAATGTATTTTAATTCAGTTGATTTCTCTACATTCTCTTTGAAGAAGTAGTTTTTATTCTTTTTATTGTGAGATATATATATATATATCTATATATATATAGATATATGTATATATATATCTATATATATATATATATATATATACACACACACCTATTTACTTTGATAAATTGTCAAAGAGAAATGAATCCTCTTCAGTTTGTTTTGTTTGTGTGGGTAGGGGAAGGTGTGTAAATAGTTGGGAGCTGAGATAAAGTGACTGACATAAAGTTAAAAATCATTTATAGTTTAAATTTTAGCAAGCTACATAAGTTAACTAAGAAGTTAAACAATCATCTGGGAGAAGATGTGAATTTAGGTCTACATTTCATTCCACATTTGATCCCAGATACTACATGCTCTCTCTTAATAATTTGATGTAAACTTTTATTAGTGTTGTCCATTAAATTTTCTTTTCACAGTGAACCAGGCAGTTGCTGGTGATGGTTTTTTGTCTCCAGGGAAAAATTTTTAAGGGGCTAATTAGCCTTATCTTACGTTCCTCAATTCTACAACCTGACAGGCACCTTTGCTACAGTGGAATTGACTTTGAAAAGGTGAGTGTAAACCTAGCTCCAAGAAGTCTAGACAGCTGTTTTCCTTAAGAGATTTAGCTTGACCAAGGTTTCAGTCAGCAAGCAAGGAACTTGTCCTTCATTGTTGCCCTTACTTATTTCCCTTCTCAGAAAGAAGGTCAGGTAAAACATTCAGGCTCACAAAAGAGACAATTTGGACAAACCTAGATGCAACACAGAGCAAATTCAAAGGAAAATCTTATGTAAATTTCAGCTAGTCATATTCTTATTAGTTTGGAAATGAGTTTTCCTTCTTCAATGGAACTTTACTAGACTGTATGATTCCCCCTTTTTGCATTCATTTCATGGTTTCTTTGAATTCAACACTTTTTTCTCTGCAATAGTTGGCAAGGAAAAGGCATCCAGTTTTTTTTTGTTTGTTTGTTTTTGTTTTTGTTTTTTTTTACTGTTGAATATATTAGCACATATGTGATGGAAAATTGATTGCACACATTCATTAACACTAACCATGGTTTACACTGTCCAGTCACTGGACATTCAGTCATTGCTTCTTTAATTTCACACATGCAATATGTACAAAATAGAATTAAAAAGCCTAATTGGAACAATAATGAGCAAGTATAATAGAATTGACAAGGCTTTCCCCTAGTTGGAGGAAGGAGAAAAAAGAAAACATAAAATGTGTACACCTTAGATTGCCCTTGCTAAGATATGCATAGTTGTGATATTTTCTCTCATCTGCATCTACCTGGGACAAATTTTCATGCAAAAGTAAACATAGCTGTGTTCACACAATGACAAGTTTACTTCTACTTACAATAGAATTACAGATGTTCAGAGTTGTCATTTGTTGCTAAAGCAATTTAGGCCAACCTATTCAGAATCTGAAGGCTTCCAGTGAAGGGAAGCCACTACATCTCTAGGTGTTCTGATTCATTTTGGGGGAGCTTTTATTCTGAGGAAGTTTTGTTTTATCTTTTTTTCCATATTTCAATACAATCTTTAATAGCCCTCTCCCAGCTTTCAATAATTGCTGCTGGGGCAAAGCAGCGTAATCTATTTGGCAGTCTTTTCTAATTCTCAAAGACAGCCATCATATCCTTCTTCCTTCCCCATGGTATCTAGTCAACCAATATTCTATTCTTCAAGCTGAATGTCTAAGTCCTTTTTAACTGTTTCCTTGTGATATAGACATTTTAGAATCATATTATTCT
Organism: Antechinus flavipes; assembly: GCF_016432865.1. Taxonomy (NCBI): domain Eukaryota; kingdom Metazoa; phylum Chordata; class Mammalia; order Dasyuromorphia; family Dasyuridae; genus Antechinus; species Antechinus flavipes. The sequence continues at coordinate 48,345,152 of NC_067403.1, forward strand.
GTTATATATCCAACTGGTTTTCTTCCATTCTTCTCTAGGTTTTAGAAGGCAACACTGTGTGTATGTGTGTGAAAAATCCCCTAATATTTCTCAATAAATGAGAAAAACAGTGATTATCTTCTCTTATGCAGAATGATATAAATATATCCAGAACTACCTTGCATAATTATATGAACCTTACATAAAATAAGCTCCTTAAGAAATTATACTAAGATCATGTCAAGCACTCAAGGAGATAAAATTAGAATATTTTTAAATAAGCAGAAATCTGAGAGCCTTTTCATTTTGCAGGATTCATTTCCATTAAAAGACAGTAGGTCATAGTGGAAAGAGTATTATAGTGAGATTTATGGGAAACACTGAATCTTATTAATATAGGCAAATCATTGAATATCTGTCACCCTCAATTTCCTCATATGTAAAATAGGGATAATAATACTTTTAGTAACTACCTCATAAGATTGTTTTGAGACTTAAATGACTAAGGTTAGTAAGAGTATGTATTCATTTTCCATTTCTAATAATATACTTAGTCCATCATAGGCTTTAATTTTTTTAAATATTAAAATTTTGGGCTACCAGTGTTCCATTTGGGTTGTATGTCATCTCTCGTCATTGAAAAATAATAGACTCTCCTCTTTTTCTATCATATATGTGCTCAACATTTTTTTATGTAACTTCATGTGTGAAAGTCATGATTGTGCTTGTGTTACAATCCACTTATACCCATAGCCTGTTGCCCTTTTGGTGACTTATAATTTTGACTCTTGTAAAAGTGTTGCATTCCATAATGCAGGCATATGGTACTTCTGGGTGGTAAAGCAATGAGCATTAAAGTAGTGAGTCATTTGTGATCATTGATAATTGTAATAGAAACTATAATGACCATGTATTTAAAATCAGCCGGAGTCAGGAATTCAGGTTAAGGGAAAAATCTTCAATCTTTATTGAAGTGAAGAGATGAATAAGGATTGCGATAGCAATATGGGCAAGAAAGATTGCGATAGCAATATGGGCAGCTGCGACAGGAAGCCAGCTAACAGAGAGAGATCTGAGCTGAGCAAACTGTCGCAATGGCAATGCAAAAAGTCTCTCCTTCCCCTTCCTTTTCTACTCCTCTGCCTCCACCCATCAAAATCGTCATTTCCTATACAACACATCAGGACTTGCACAAAGAGTGGGCGGGGGCCATTCTTTCTCCAAGCTTATATATTACTATTTAGCCTCATGTGCTTGGGACCTCAGTGCATCAACTCAAGCCTCAGCCCATTACAAGAAACAACTATCATAATACAGCTGTTAGTGTATAGTAATATTGCACTTTAATATATCTAAAGCAAGTTGCTCACAACTGCCTTCTAAGGTAGATAATGTTATAATTATTATATTCCCCTAATTTAATTTACTGTGACTCCAATTTACTTAAATCTGTATGCAGCTATCAATGTTCATCTGTATCTGTTATTCAAATATCAGTGCATAATGACAGATTAATTCTGAATATATGAACAGTTATCATTTTTCATTCAATTTGTTTTATTTTCATTTTAAACTGATCTTTTTTTTTATTTCTCTGACTTTTAATAATGAAGATTTGTTGGTTTCTTTATGCTGTTAATACCATTTCATCTCTGATTTTTTTTTGGGGGGGGTTTGGACTTGGGCAGATATAGATACATCTATAATTGAAAAGAATCATTTTTCTAATATTTCTCTTCTATGAAAAGCTACATTTTTGGGCAGGGCAAGACTCTTGCTACATATTAAGCCATAATTTATCACAAATAAAATTAATATACTCTAACTTCTTAATTTTCAAGGTTTTAAAATATTAAGACAAGTGATTAGTAAATTTTGATTAGGAGAGTGAAGGAAAGGGAAGGTCTGTCTAGTTACAATGGTATCTCTCAGCATTTATAAGACAGCAAAAAGACTCAGAAGAATTTGAAAAAAAAAAATAGAGAGAGGAAAATTAGGGAATCAATCTATCAGTCAATCACCAATCATCTATTAAGTGGTAGACATGTGCCAGATACTATGCTAGTTTCTAGGGAAGCAAAGACAAAGCAAAGAGATAATGAATATAGATTTCATCAGCTTTATAATTTTGTAGGAGCTAGCACTCTGTGACAGATAGGCAAATATTACTATTCTCATTTAACAGCTGAGAAGACTTGAAGCACTGGACAATTAAATATCTTTCTCATTGTCATTGAGTAAAAGTGTTCATTCTATAGTCAGAAACCAGGACTTCTGATTGTCATTCTCCAAAGTCACTTCTATAACTAGCAGAAGCTTCATCTGGAACAGATCTTCAAGGTCCTCTAAAAGTTCACCTACTATAGGAAAATATACTATAAATTTCAACACATTTGATGGCATGCCACGACTTATAATACATTATTGGGAAAGAGAACTTAACTTAAAATGAAAGGTTGTTGTGAGGAAATTGTTTAGATATATTAAAATGCAATATGACTATTCTCTAACAGCTGTATTATGATAGCTGTTTCTGTTACAAGTATAAATGATCACACATTACTCACTACTACGATATTATTTGCTATTTTAAGAAGCACATCCAAATATAATTATATTTCTTAGTAATACTGTATATATTTTATGCATTTGAAATTTCATGCCCTCTTCTCTTTCTAATTTTCCCATTGCTGTCAAAGGTACATTCCTCCCAGTCATAATGGATTAAAACCTCAGCATCATACTCAATTTTGACTTCTTTCTGTCTTTGTCTCTCTGTGTTTCGCTATCTCTGGTTCTGCCCCTCTGTCTCTGTTTCACAATCCCTCAACCATATTCAATTTTTTGTCAAGGTCCATCAATTTTAAATTCTTAATATCTTTCACATATTCTAGCTTCTCTCCTCTGACACTGCCATCAGCCTGGTTCTGGACCCCTCATTTCATGAATTATTGTTGAAATCGTTTTCTGGTCAAGTCTCTTAGCACTGCAATTAATCCTTCACTTATCAGATTGATCTTCCTAAATGGCCAGTCTAATCATGTCAACCTCCACCATTCCACCATTAAATAAAATCCAATGGTTCCTTATTTTCTGCAGGACAAAATATAAAACCTGTTTGGCTTTCAAACTCTCCATTGTAGTCCCTTTACCTTTTCAGGTTCTGATCCCTCCCCCGAAATCACATATTTGATCTCTCAGAGACAATATTCTCTTTGTTGTTTCTCATAGCACACTACATTTCCCTGTCCCTATGCATTTTTATTCACTATCTCCTATCCCTTTTTCAGTTCCCCCTAGATATTATTGTCTTCTGTCAGTTGGTTACTTCTGATTTATCCAGTATATAATTTATTTGTACATAGTTGTTTTGCATTTTGTCTCCCTAACTAGGCCATGGGGCTACTTAAGAGTATAAACTGGGGTTTATTTTGTTTTACCTGTTTTGATCCCCAGTGCTAAGTTATCTTTTTCACATTTTTTATATATTCCACCTTTTCTACTCTGAACTGCCACCAGCCTGATCCTGGCCCCTCATCATCTCACGAATTATTTTTGAAATAGTTTCCTTGTTGATCTCCCTGCCTCAAGTCTCTCAGCACTGCAATTAATCTTTTACTCAACTGTCAAATTGATCTTCCTAAATGATCAGTCTGAACATGCCAGCCTCCACACTTTCAAAGTCAATAAAATTCAATAATTCCTTATTATCTCTAGGACCAAATATATAATCCTCTGGTGGATTTTTAAAGCACTCCATAACCTGATGATGCTTACAAGTATTCATTGGCTGACTAAAAATAACACTTTGAGAAAGAGTATGTAGACTTTAACTATACATAGAAAGTTAAAAACCATTATTAGGCTACCTATTGAAATGGGATAAATTGTGTTTATTTTGACCTATAGCTATTAAAGGAGTTTAAATCTAGAAACATTGAATTGAAATTCAGGGTTTTACCTTCTATAAAACTTTAGAAATTGGAGAGACGTTTAGTATTTTATGAATTTTAATATTCATTTCTGAATAAGGGAAATAAGATTTGTTATTATGTTCTTTAAACTTATAAAATAACATTTTCACTTCATCAAAGACTAACTTTAGTTGAGAATAAGGTATACTAAAAGTCATATTCTACCGAACTTCATCTGACTATGGCAAGAAGTTTAATAATATGCATGATGGCATAAAAAAACAATAATTGTATGCAATCACTCTACTTGAGTATAACTGTTTTCATAGAAGAGCATCTACACAAGGAAAAATTTTGTGAACATTTGTGTTTGTTTCTGATGGAGTTTTCTAAAATGAAATTCTCACTTGCGGTGAGGAAACATTTGAGATTTTCTCTAGAAAAACAATCTGTTGCTGTTGAATCTTGTCTCCAAACCCTTTTCTCTTTATTTCTGTCTCTTTGTCTTAGATAATTCCCATATCATGAGATTTTAAGAATTATCAGTTAATGTGTGTGTGCCTGCATGTGTGTGTGCATGTGTGTTTTGTAGGTGGTTAATATTTCACCATGAAGCCTCTGTGCCACAAAGAAAAAGACAGAGTCCAGATTATAAAGATATAGGAAAAAATTCTTGCTTTGTAACCAGCAAAATCAAAAAGCTCTCCTCTGAATTTTCTCTATAGTATCCAAAATTTAAACTGCTATTTCGCCTTAGAAATCATTTAAAATATATATTGTTTCCCTGATACAATCTAATAAACCTTTTTGTTGTTGTTCAGCCCTTTTAGTCACATCAAACTCTTCATGCTCCCATCTGGGATTTTCTCAACAAAGATACTGGAGTACTTTGTCATTTTCTTCTCCAGCTCATTTTATAGGAAACTGAGACAAAGAGAGTAAAGTAACTAATAAATATCAAAAACTAAATTTGAACACAAAGTTAAGTGTTCCTAACTCCAGAGCTGACTCTCTATCCACTATTCTACCTAACTGCCCCAATATTTCTTTTTCTAATTATAAACATGAATGTTCATAATTTAAAAAGACATTCAATTCTTATCCTATATAGCTATCATTTATAGTCACAGACACACACACAGACAATATATGGTAAGTGTCATGGAGAGTGCAGCAGACTTCACTCTTCATCACTGCCAATAATTTTATAACACACTTCCTGATAAAGAGAAATAATTCTTGGGTTTGGAATCAAGTGACCTGGGTTCAAAATTTGCCTCCAATTTACTCTTTTTTATAATCACAGGAATTTCAGCTTTACAAGCCTCCATTTCTTCATGGAAATTTAGGTGGGTGACTTATTTTTTTTTTTTTGGCTCAGAATACACAATCTTCTTTATATGTATTTTAGATACTTTTGTTTGGTTTCCACTGTTTTTCCCTGATTCATCTAAGCATAAACATTTCCATCTTCATTTCATATTATCTCAGGATTTTGTATGAATTATATTTTGGATTTCTAGTTTTATCAAGATCTTAAGAAATAAAAAAGTATCTTTAAAAGGAAAGTATGAGGGGCTTACAGTATAGATTTCTGATTGTTTTGAGATATTTCTCTTTCCCTCTGGTAGTTACCTAGGAAACATCCATGTGACACAGTTCAATATCTGTAATCTCAGATATATTTGATCATCTTATATTTATGTTATGCCTCCTAAACACTGTCAGCTTATTTTCAAAAGTATATACAAATTTTCATTTAAAATTTCTTTTTTCCTCTCTAGATACACATTTAAGATGGCCTGAACATTTAGCTTTTTTACTTTTATACAACATTACCTCCCATTGATTTGCATTATAGCGGGTTTTATTATGCAAGGGTATGGTTTATTATGTTGCTGATGCATCATATTCAGATGGCTATGAAAATTAACTGGTGTGCATGCTCAGCAGCTAATTTCCAGCCTCAGAGCTTTGGGATATATGCTGGACACCCATATTTTTAAAAGGCAAAAAGATTTAGCCAGTTTATTGCTGACCTTTAACTTTATTTTGTTGGGTTTTTTATGATACCACTAAACCTGTTATGTGTAAATAGTAGATACTTAGTATTGGAAACATCATGACTGCTGCTTTGCTACTGAGAATAACGCAAATCACAATGGGGAACTGGGTCTGACAAGGTTTCAACTCAGGGAAAAGTCAATCATAGCTTCTTCCTTTTCTTTCTGAAGTTCTGGATTGATCTGTAGTTAGAGACAAATCTATAGTGTACACTTAATGGAATGCAGTTCTGGCACCAATAATACAAGATGGCACATGACCCCAAACATACTCATTTATTGTGTACTTTTTTAAAATCTCTCAATTTCCAGGAGTTTGAAACTGATAGAGTCATAATATAAAATATGTTTAGACACTTTCCCCTTCTTACGTGCCTGTTCAAAGTTCTTCTTTTCTCTACCATATTCTATAGTAGAAATTATTTCTAAGAGTCATGCTGAGTACCATTCCAATACAGAAGGAAGCTTCCTTTTCACTCCTGCTGATTTGTGCCTTTCTTGGAGGCAATTGCCAAGTAGCTAATTGTTTTGGCTTAAAAGTTTCTCTCTCTTCCAATTTCTGTTTTGCTAAAGTATGAATCACCTTGGATATTCCATCTATTAAGGGTATAGTATTGTATTTGTTTGTAGCCTAAATAGATCACATTACTGAGTAAGGAATCATGATTTTTTCTTTTAATTTCTATCTATTCATTCTGGAGGCAGATAGGTATTGCAATGGATAGTGTGCTGCACCTAGAGTCAATAAAACTCTCCTTCCTAAGTTCAAGTTCAAATATGGCCTCATACACTTATTAGTTATGTGGCACTGGGCTAATCACTTTACCTTGTTTCCCTCATTTTCCCCATCTGTAAAATAAACTGTAGAAGTAAATTACTCTAGTGTTTTTTTTTTTTTTTTTGCCAAGAAAACCCCAAATGGAGTCTCAAGGAGTCAGAAATGACTGAAAGGATTCAGTAGCAACAAATTCCTCTTTGACTTATAAGAAATTTAAACCCAGGCATTCATTGCCCAAGAATGTGATGGAATCATAATATAAAATATACATCTAATGGATGGTGACTAGATCTTATAGAGGGTTGAAACCCCAAAAAGTTATGCTTGAATCAGACAACCAAACACTTAAGGCTAATTACCCATTCGATGTGAGATAAAGGTTCTATTAGCATATATTTAGATAAATGGCTCTTCTCACCATTTGTGCCCCCAGAATGTTTGGTGTTAAGATAATCATAGGCAAGGACTGGAGGGCAGAGGGAGAGAGGCCACAGTCACTTGATGGCAGGATGAGGAGGAGAGAGACTGATGACTCTGGACTCCAGGATCCAGGATACATCTTTGGCAAGCCACATGCAGCTTGCTTGCCTCTTTCACTTCTCCCCATAAAGACCAAGGACATTAATTTATCCTGACTCTGGCTGACCCTGAGGCCCTCCAGGGAGCTAGCCTGTACTCTAGTTTACCAAGTTAAAAGAATTGTCTACCACCTCAGTATATGAGAGGCATTGAATTGAATTCAGGTTTTCCTAGTTCAAAGTTCAATTTTCCTGTCTCCTCTGCTATTTTATCATTCTAAAGCATGAGGTTAAAAAAATGAGACTCTTCCATCTCTACCCATGGCTGTTGTATGTGATGAATTTGGAACAAGGATAGTTACTTATCAATAGTTCCTACTATCTTTAATAAAGTAGGCATAACATACTATAGGGCTTATAGTGTACACATAGAACCAAGAAGAATTTGGGTTCAAATGTCACCTGTGCCATTTTCTAACTGTATCCATCAAATCTGTTCACCTGATATTTCACAATTAATAAATTGTCATTATTTGGTGAATTCTTAATGTCATCTATTAGACATAACATTTTCTTAGGAATTAAAATAATTAGACATTAAAGTAATTCTCATCAATCCCTGTTATTTGAGGATTCTAATCTTGAGAAGTACTAAGGATTCAGGGAGAATTTTCCAATGGGCTTCTACATTGCATTCTAAATTATCTTACATGAGGCAGCTAAAAAGGTAATGGCAAATGAATGAATGCTAAAGATCTGTGTGCTGTGTGAATATCAAAGTTATAGAAAGATTGGATTAAGTTCATATCTATACAATGTGACAAAACTCATGTTTTATGAAGAGTAAAACTTTAAGCAAATATAGAGAAAAAATGTAGTTTACTTTTTTAAAAAATTGGTTAATGCATTCTGATATGTTATCTTGACATTCTTTTTCAGATCAGTGTCTTCCCACCCCTGAATTATTTTCCTTTTCCTGAGTAAAGAAGACACAGTTTCTTCCCCATTCCCCTCTTCTCACTCCTTTATTTTTGCTCCCTTTTCTGTCTCTCCTTTCTTTTAACATTGTTCTCTCCTCTTTTACTCTCTCCCTTCATTTTTCTTTTGCTCCTCTCCTTTTCCTTTCCAATTCTTTCCTACTTCTTCTTTCTTTCTTTTTGTCTTTTGTGCTTATAGAAGCAGATGTTCAAGTTATGTAAGTCATTGGGGAATTGAGAACCATTCAAATTAAGAGTCTGGCCTTTTCTGTTTTTCTGTTTTCTTCTACAGTAGATTAATTACTATGGAAATTTTAATATACCTGGTAAGGATAGAGCTTAATGAGTTTTACAGATACAATGGAGTTCTAATTTGTTTAACAATTAGAATTTATATCATCATGAAATGGCAAATTGTACATGATTGTTGCATGATTGTTTATATGACATAAATACACATATATTTTGAAAACCTTACTCATGACTATTTCCATGAACACGCTATAGAAAATGTAACCCCAGCTCCATCTGGTGGTTATATATATATATATATTTTTGTATATGTATGTATATATATATATATATATATATATATATATATATATATATATTATACACACACACACAGACACACACAGACACACACACACGTGTGTGTGTGTCTGTGTGTGTGTATATATAATATATATTTGCCTTAAAAAGATATTTTTTGTGGTTTTCCTTGTTTCTGTTATTCTTTATGAAGAGTTAGATCTCCTTTCACCTTTCCATTAACTCCCTTTAAAATAAGTTTAATTCATCATTTTATACTTTCAAAATAAAATCTGTCCTAATCCATAGATGTTTGTTTGTATGCGTGTGTATAATTAAAAACAAAGCAACCTCATGTTTTGAACAATGTAAACAATGTGAAGAATGTAAAAATATAAAACTCTAAGGAAATATTTTTCCAATTTCACCTATTTTTCCAATTTAAGTCCATAATTTCTTCACATGCATAAATATTTAAAACTGAATAGAAATTTTTAAATTTATATCCTATCTCTTAAGGTATTTAGATTTAGTCATCTAAAATTGTAATCATTGAATTTGGGATACAAGGTCAATTAAAATTAACAAATATTTAATAAAAAACCTACTATGTGTGAGGCATTGTTCTAGATGATGGAGATACAAAGACAAATACACTTATCTTGCAACCTAAAAACCCATCATATTTATGCAAATTAAAAGAAGATTTTTTTTTTTAAAAGACCTTAGAATAAAGTGCTTCAGAGGCTCGTGTTTTCAAGGGTGTTAGTTTATTATTCAATGGTCAATGGCTGTGAAGATAATTTTTAGATGAAGAGATTAAAGACATCCATCATTATATGAAAAAATGCTCTAAATCACTATTAATTAGAGAAATGCTTCTCAGGTTGGATAGGAAAATGTAATGATACATGTTAGAGGGAATGTTGGAAAACTAGGACACTAATATGTTGTTAATGGAGCTGTAAAATGATCCAACTATTCTGTAGGACAAATTGGAACTATGCCCAAAGAGCTATAAAACTATGCATGCCCTTGGATCCAGCAGTATCACTACAACCCAAAGAAATAATAAAGAAGGGAAAAGGACCCAAATGTGCAAAAATGTTTATAGCAGCTCTTTTTTGGCCTCAAAAAATTGGAAAATTAGTAGATATACAGGAATTAAGGAATGGCTGAATATGTTCTGGTATATAAAAGTAGTGGAACATAATTGTTCTATAAAAAGGATGAAGAGGCTGATTTTCGAAAGGCCTGGAAAACTTTACATGAACTGTTGCTGAACATAACAAACAAAACCATGAGTACATTGTGCATAGCAACTTAAAGATTATTAAGTGACCAACTGTGATTGACTTGGTTCTTGTCAGCACTTCAGTGATCCATGAAAATCCAATAAACTTTAGATGGACAATGCCACCTTCATCCATAGAGAACTATAGAAACTGAATGTAAATCATCATATGCTTTGTTCATTCTCACACACACACACACACTTTTTCTTCTTTTCTTTTGTCTCTTTTTTGTTTATTTGTTCTTATTTTTCATTCTCAACATGGTTCATAAGCAAATTATATATATTAAAAAAGAATATATATGCATGACCAAAAATGTTTTTACACATAACTAAGGAAAATAAAAAATTATAAAATTATAAAATTAATAAGTAAATAAAAAATTTTAGTGTTCCTTCCAGTGATGTGAATTATATTTCTCCATGTTTTATTAATAGTTTGTCAGGGAACCAAAAAATGCCCAATGTCAAAACTTAAAACATATATGCCTTTTCTCATATTTACCATATATGCCATATTCCCAAATATTCCATTTCCCATATATGCCATTCCCATAGATTCCCACAATCTATCATTAGGATCCTCAAACTTTTTAAATAGGGGGCCAGTTCACTGTCCCTCAGACTGTTGGAGGGCTGGACTATACTAAAAACAAAAATTTTGTTTTGTGGGCCTTTAAATAAAGAAACTTCATAGCCCTGAGTTAGGGGGATAATTGTCCTCAGCTACCGCATCTGGCCCGTGGGCTGTAGTTTGAGGACCCCTGAATTTATTCTGAGTGATAATATAATATTCTTTTTAAATAAAATTCATATAAAGGATTAAAAAAAGAAAAAAAAAACATGGACATTAAACAATCTATCATCTAGGATGATAATGTAATATTCTGTTTAAATAAAACTCATACAAAGGATTAACACATTTAAAAGAAAAATGAAATATAATAAATGCAATAAAATGCAGAAAAGTTAAATTATAACATGTTTTAATATTTTTGATGGTTCAGCAGAGGCTCTAGGTTCTCAAAAGCTCTCAGGGTAATTCTTCTGGGAAAAGCATTAGCTATTATACTAGAAAAATTCTAAAGTGTGTTAATAGAACTAACTCATTGATACCATATCAGATGAATCAGCTCTTCATTGTACATCGGTTTATTTCACCACTTAGTATTCCATTTATCTCAACATTTTGAATATTGACCTTGACAGTATTAATTTGTAATCTTCTCAAGTAAGGATTATATCTCCTTTATGTTCTTTATTCCTAGCTTAGAGTGTTGAGCATAGCTCTGGTCATTGCTCCATTAATGCTCTATGAGTTAAATACAAATGATATAAAGACCTCCCTCTCTCTCTTTTTCTGTCTCTCATATATAATAAAATATGTGAATATGCTTCATATATATATATGCACACACAGATATATGCATATCCATATGTATATATAATACACATACATATGAACATGCATTTACACACATATGCACCTCAAAATCAACATGTCCAAAATAGAGTTCTTGTCTTTCACCCCAGATACAACCTTCTTTTGTGAGTCCCACATTCATAATCCCAATGCGATTTTTGACATGTTACTCCCTTTTCCCACGTATCATCTTTGTTACCAGATCTTGTTGCTGCTACCTCTACTATTACTTAACTTTTCTTTTCTCTCTGCACACATAAGTGGCCTGTTTTAAATCCTCCTACCTTTTACCTGGACTATTATAAAGATATGTATGTGGGGGTGTATTTTTTTTTACAAAGGGTATGAAATCATTATATTGGGTCAATGTAAACAATATTTTTTAATAATCAGAAGATAATTTAAAGATTATACAGTTCCTATTCTTTTTTTTAATAGATGAAGAAATTTCTTATGTCCTGAGAGGCCAAATATTTAATTTAATATTTACCCAGAAACTTCTGTGTATAGGGTGCCATGCTAGATAAAAAAAAAAAAATCATTTATTTAAGTCATCTAGTACAAGTTCTCTCTGTTATAGATGAGGCCCCTGACCCTTCAGAATCCTCATCAGAGGAAAAATAATTTGTACAATATCACATAGATATTGAGGGACAGAGGGGAGATCTGATGTTAGGTTTTCTGACTGTAGATTCAGTCATAGTTTCACATTATCAGGCTATAAAAAATGAAGAATTGGTAAGCAACAAAGCCAGGATTATGACCCAGGTCTTCTGGCTTCCACTTTAACATTCCACAGCATAATATAGTTAGCTTTGTCTATCTATAAAATCATATAAACTTCTCTCCTACTCTGATTCAGGTTATGCCTTACTCTAGAAAAACAGAAGCATTGTTTTATTAATCTTCAAAGTGATGGACTATCTCTCATAGGCAGAATCCCCTTCATGAAATCTTGTCATGAAGAAAGAATTTCCTCAGAGGTAAAGGTGATTTATCATAATATGGTGTACTTTTTATGTATGTAATAACTTGAAAAACTTACAGGGTCATATTTAGATTTTAAATGATTCAAGGACACATCAACACTGTTTAAATATGTGGGACTCATGGAATAATAAAAATCTTATTAAAAAGGTGATTTTCTACAATGTTTAGTCAAAGATTTTCAAAAATAAAAAGGAGGGTAGAAAAATATTATTTGAATTGCAAATTAGTCTAATTAAATTATTTAAAACGCTTAATTGGTATTGGATCTGATTTATATAATGATTAAGAACATGTAAATACTTCTATTTAACATCAACCACATTTAACAAAACTCTCAAAGGTACATGAAACATTCATAATAACAGAACCAACTTAATGCTTTGACCCCCATCCCAGAAACTACAAACCAACCCTGTAGGAAAACCCTTATTTATTTCTCTACAAGAATTAGTGATTTGTGTACATAGAGGTAGAAATAAAAATGGCTTGGAATCATGGAAAATCCATTCTGTGGAGTTACAATCGTTCTCATCTATGGAATAGGAGTCAGAGGGCATGGGCTCAGTGCCAGCTCTGCCACTTCGTACCTGTGTCATTTTGAGCAAATTAAGTTAAATTCTATTGATCCTTGCTTCTTATCTACTTTGCCACTCTGCATATAATAAATGCAAAATAAATAGCTCAAAGATAACAGTTATGGGTTACTAAGCCATATGTGTATTTGTATATATTATGATATGTCATATATAATGCATAAAGATATAAAATAATAGATGATATAATGTATAAAATTCATTCATTCATTCTTTTGTTTGTTAATTCTTACAGCAATCCTATGAAGTTGATATATAGATCAAATCTCCAAATTTCTAAAAGAGAAAAATGAGGTCCATGCCAGCACTTAGTAGGCACTTACTAAATTATTATTTTTTATTAATTTATTTTGATTGATTGCCCAAATTCACACAGGTAGTAACAGATGAATGACTGGACCAAAAGTCCTTAGTCTCCAGAGTCTATTTTTCACTCTATAATCTTGCCTCAAATAAAGTGAATTAAGAAAAACTTTACATAACACTAAAACTTTCAACATACTTTTGCTCTAATAACACTGTAAGATAGGGAGATAAATATCATTACCCCTATTATACAGATGAGGAGAATAAAAACAAAAGGTCAAATTTATAACCCATGGTCACAAAGGATATAAGTAGCAGAGCTGAATTGGTTGTTTTCTAACTTTGTATTCAAAGTTAATAAGCCAAGCTAACGAAAGCAACATACACCCTGATGGAAACAGTCACTGGCACATGATAGACAATACAAAACATTATCACCATTTTATTCATCATATTACCATAGATTCTGATCTTCCCTCCCTCTATACCACATATTGTCCTCAGAAACAGTGATCCTTTGTACCTAGCTCTTCACCAGACAAAATTGGCAAAATCTGAGGATTCTTAGTATGAGGATTTTGCTGTTCTTATTTGTGGGTTAAAGACTGAAAAACTTGCCTTCATCCATTCTAGTCACAGGATATACTTCCTAATTCCATTTATAATTTCACTCAATAATCCAACAGGACAGTAGGTAGGCATTTACTGTCCTGATAAAATGTACCTTTCTCCTAGTTTTTCTTCTTCTGTGTACATTAATTAAATCAATAATAATAATGCTACTGCAAAGGTAATATTAGAATGGGCTCTTATGGCGACACTCACAATCTTTGGACTATTACCTAGACCAAAACTTCTTTCATGAATATAATTAGTCCTCTAAATGTGATATAGCTTCTTATTCAATAATAAGATCTTTGAGAGTAGGTCTCACTTTTGTAGTTGAATCCCCTGTCAATAAACCAGTCAGTCATTTAGCTTTCCTTTAAGTTCCTACTATGTGCTGGGAACTGTTCTAAAACACTGTTATAAAAAAAGAAAAAAAAAAAAGCAGAGGAAATTCCCTTTGTAAAAGAAGTTTACAGTCTAATTGCTGAGAGAAGTAAACAAATATGTAAAAGTAAGTTTTATATAAGATTACATAAGAAATAATAAACAGAACTAAGGCATTAGAATTGATAGAGGTTGGGAAAGGCTTCCTATAGAAGGTGGAATTTTAGTCGGAACTGTCAGGAACATGGAGATTAAGTTTAAGAAAAAGAACATTCCAACCATAGGAAATAATAAGAGGAATTCTTTTGAGCTGACATTCCTTGCTCCAGGAATAGCAAGGAGGGCAGAGTTATATGAGCAAAAATCACCTTCGTTTGGGGGTTAGAGTATATGGCATAAGAAAATTAGGAAGGTGGAGGGAGGGGTAAGTTATGAGAAGCTTTGAACACAAAACATATTTTGCACTTGATGCTGGATGCATTAGAGAGCCACCAGAATTTCTTGAGTAGATGGTTGACATTTCTAGACATGCAATTAAGGAAACCCTCTTTGGTGATTGAATGAATGAAGGACTGTATTGGGGACAGGTTTGAGGCACTCAGAAGCAGGATACTGCAATAGTGTAGACATAAGATTATGAGGGGAAACTATGTGGTCCGTGGATAGAGTGCTGGATCTGGAGTCAAGAAGATTTGAACTTCCTGAGTTCAAATCTGACCTCAGATACATATTAGCTGTATGACCCCGGGGCAAGTCACTTCACCTTGTTTGTTTTAATTTCTTCATCTTTAAAATGAGCTGGGGAAGAAAATGAAAAAAAAAAATCATTACCAAGACAACCTCCAATGGGATTATAACTAAAAAATAATTGAAGTATATAATGGTGATGGTGGTGACAGTATTAGAGAAGAAAAAGGAACATATTTGAGAAATTACACTTGTAGACACTCAATAATTGCTTGTGGAGGCTTATGGATAAGCCTTTTCTGAACCCTTCCTGTATAATCTTTCTTATAAAAGAAACAAACCCTACTTTGTTCAATATTGTCATTTATGATAATAATAACAATGATATCATTTATATAATGCTTAAAGGCTTACAAAAAGTTTTATAATTGTTACTTGATTTTCATAATAACTCCTAGTAGATCCTATTATTACAGATGCGATGTAATTTATATTACATTAAATAAATTAAATGTATAGATGTATTTTACAGATGAGAATATAACATAATATGTGTTATATTAAATGCATTAAATACAGATGTAATTTTACAGATGAGAATACAAAAGCAAATAGAGATTAAGTGGTTTTCCAAAAGTCACATAGCTAGTATATATATCTGACACAAGATTAATACTCACCTTCTTAACTCCAAATTTTCCCCTCTCCACTGCACCATCAAGCACTTTATTGACAGAAATGAAGACTTGAAAGTATAAAGTGACTGTTTCAGTGGATGTCAATGGAACTTTCTAGAGGGATTCTGAATGTCAAAATTTCTAGTAATGCATATAACTAAGATGGTTACATAGTGTATGACAATTCCAATAGGGAACTCTGTTAGAGAGTGCCACCATTTTTTCTTTCTTTCTTTTATGAGAATGCAGTTATCATAATTGATAGAAATAGCTTATCATGAGATATCTAAGTATATTCATACTAATTATGGTCACAGCCATGTGCTGAATTTTTTTTTATTGTCTTGTTCTGAAATGTCAATTTAGAAGACTGCCAATATAAAATACCATGATTTGCTGCTGACCACAATGAGATAAATTATAGTAGATATAATAAAAATATTTTGAGATTCCATTAGGGATAGCTAACCTTTCATTTTGATTTTCATACATTAAGCATAACCAATTAGAAGCAAATGTCTAAGGATCCTGTTAAAATAAGCTCTTACATTACATGTACAGAATCCCTCTGCTTTACAATGAGCCCCAGTGGGGTGCTAGCCAGTCTGTGGAAGCCAATTTATAAGGATTACAGAGGTAATAATTTTGGATATGACAGAAGGTAGAGCATTTCTACATTCTTGTCTATCTGGAGGATGACATTTCTAGCATTTAAGTAATTAAAATATCTGGTATGAAGGATGTATGGCCTAGACTTTGCTTTTCTTAATAGAATAAAAATATTGAAACTACAGTCAGGAGAAAGGACCGAAAACAATTGGCATAACCTGAACTGATTCCTTGATTAGTTTTTTTTTTTATTTATCTAAGGTTTTTAAAATATGACAATTTTCTAATATAATACCCTAGAGCTGCAGACTAATCTGCATGTCATTATTTTGAAAAGCAAAAGTTAATCAGTTTTGAACCCACACAATAATAAAGGAAAAAAATGGTTCAAAGATAAAAGGGCTATTGAATTGTTTCAAAGCTAAAGTTGCCAGGGGATTGTAAAAATATACTTTGTAAAAGCTATACTTTAAAAAAAAAAAGTTGATCATTCAGTTGTACAACAAATATTCATTTATTCACTATGTGCAACAAATATGGTATACAGGTGCTACAGAGGATAGAGTTGACATTAAGATATAGATGGTCCTTTCAGTCCTATGGCTTAATGTCTATCTGAAGAAAAGACATATAGACAAAATCCAATCCACAAGATTTCATAAGTGCTTTAGTGATATTTGAAACTAAGTACTATGTGGTCTGATGGGGAAAATTGCTACTGAATGAGATTAGAAAAGGCTTCATATGTGAAACACTATTTGCTCATGTCAAGCATGGGTTTAATATGCTGATGAAATATCTAAATATAGATACAGTCTTTTTGGTATTTAAGCTATTTCCTTTAGTTATCCTTCCCTTTACAGATGAGGAAACTGTACTTCAGAGAGAAGACAAAACTATCCAGTGGCACGTGGAATAGTAAGTAATAAAGTTAGATTTCATACCAAGTCCTTTTATGTGACATTCAGTATACTTCCTCCTGCACTGTGCAATTTGGCAAAAAAACAAGATCATAAATAAGTCTTCCACTGAACTTCTGTTGGCTCTGACCTTTCAAAATTTGATTTGATTTGTTATTTTAAAGATATTTAGACATGAAGTTAGAGAAAGTTCTGTTGGGTCTTGATCTATATTTCCTTAATCTTGATTCTCTCTTTTTTTAAAGCACCCATTTACAGAACTTTTGTTGGTTGATTTCATGGTGACAGAGAGCTAATTGGTAAAGATGAACTGAAAGATTGATTGTCTCTAAATTAAGTGACCTCCCAACACCTTTCTAAAATATTAAATGAAAAGATTAGTGTCTATAAAGGCAAGAAAATAGTAAGCAGAGTCAAAAATTGTCATTTTATTTGGTTGGTACTTAGCTGTTTTTGATTTTCTTTCTTTTTTTACTTCTTAAATTTAGTGTTTTAATACCATTTTTTGTCCAAATATAGCCTTTCCGGCTATGCTATAATAACAAAAAAAAAGTTAACAAAACAAAGCCATTCAAAAACAACAATCCTGTTTAAAAATATGATATTTCATGTTAAAATTGTATTTCTCCTTTAAAGGAAAACCATTAAATTTTCTAGACTCTTCTCTATAGTTAACTTTGATAATTATAACTACAAGTAATGGGTCTTGTTGTTATTGTTGTTGCTCTTCCCATTTGTATTCTCATAGTCTCTCTCTTCTTTTCTCTCTCTCCATCATCACTCCTTTCTCTATCTCTAGCTGTCTCTGTATCTCTGTTTCTCTCATTCTTTCTCCTTTTCTACACACTCTTACAACACATAGATACACATACACATGTTGTGAGAATATATTTGGAACTTTTTTCTTTTCTATATTCTTGAGATGTATTCCTAGAAATTGGGATCTCTGAAGTGAAAAGTACGCATGTTTTAGCAATTTTTATTTTAGAATAATTCCATATTGCTTTCTAGAATTATTGAATGAAATTATAACTGAATGAATATATTTTTCTCCCTTTCTGTTTCTTTATTTCTGTCCTTTTTGTCTTTCTTTTTTGTCTTTCTTGTTGTTCTTCTTGTTTTTCTTATTCTTGTTCTTCTCTCATTTTATTAACTTTAAAAACTTTTTAACATTTGCAAATTTCTCATCACTTTAGTCCAGTCACAGCTTTCCTGAACAATCATGTTATTCTTATATTCATGTTCTAATCTGTCCCCAACAATATGGCAGGCTGTACCTGATAAACAATTTAATCTCTTTTTAAATGTTTAATACATTTGGTTGGTTTCCCATAGCACATGAAAGCCAAATTTCTTCACCTGGTGTTCATGATTTCAAGATATCTCCAGCCTTATCTTTGATAAATCACTTTTCAAATGTCACTACCTTGCCAAATGGCAATTTTCCCTCCAATCTATCTTGTATTTTCCCATCTTTATTTGCTCCCAGGACAATCTCACCTAAAATAATATTCTACATAAGACTATGTCAATTTTCATTTTACTGATTAGAGTCTATCTCAGTTTCTTTTCTTTCAGAAACCTAAAGATGTGATGAGCTATTGCTTCTCTGCCCTTTTAACTCAGTTATTGACTAACAACAATTCAGTTGAGTATAGGCTACTTTATAACATTTTTTGCCCCACAATTCTGGGCAAACACTGATATAATGTCTTTTCTTGTATTTATCTTTTATCATTTTTCTGTCCTTATTCATCAGTTAAACTATTAACGATTTGAGGACATACATTATCCTTTATTTCCCAGTCAAAGTGCTATGGTTTATACAAAGAAACGAACATGAGATAGTGGATTATGAAACAAAATAGATCTAGATTCCAGCTGGATGGAGTGTGATACATCTGAGCTCAAGGCATGGAATCAAGAAGACCCATTTTAAAATTTAGGCTGAAATATGTTTAGCTAATTGTGTAATTCCGAGCAACTCACTAGAATCTATTTATGTTAGTGGTCTAAACTATGAAATAAAAATATAAACTATCAATAAATCAAAATTAATATAAATATAAAAATCTTTTTTGTGAAGTTCAAATAATAGAATTCTAAAGTCTTTTACACAGTTCCTAGTACATATAAACACTTAATAAATGCTTGTTTCTTTGCTTTTTTCCTTCTTTTCCCAATCAGATCAGATTAATGTCCTGCTTAATTTTTTTTTAATTTTTGCTGTTAATTAGTTAGTTTGCTTATATATGTTTTTGTTCCATAAACTAATGGGTCTTAATTAGATGATAACTAAGGTCATCATTCTAAAGTTCTGTGTTAGTACATGATACTCAATGGTGGTTTAGTGATACAATGGAGTGTCAGGCCTGGAGTAAAAGAAGATTCATATTTTTTAGTTCAAATATGGCCTCAGACACCTATTATCTGTGCAGTCCTGAACAAATCTGTCAATATTGTTGACTTCAGTTACTTTTTTTTTTTTTAATTGAAGAAGGATATACAATCTACTCCAGTATCTTTGCCAAGGAAATCCCAAATAGAATCATTAAGAGTTGGACACATCTGAAATGATTGCACAACCTAAATGATATATGGTATTCAAGATATATTTCTTGATTTGATTTGATTTAATTGAAGAATTATTTCTTGAAATATATCACAATCTTTTTTATAATTATTATTCTTTTCATGTTTTATTCATCCCAGAAATATTAACTTCAAAAGCTGCTTCTATGCTGCAGTAAAGCCTCCAATATTTGCCTTATTGCCAATAGGAACAAGAATAACATAAGTTCCATGATTTTAACAATTTGGGCAATGAATGTTCTATGTTTATTGCGAGTATTTGACAGCCTGTATTACCTGAAAAAAATATTTCTTCTGTATGAAAATACAGTCACGAAATATTCCAGTGAGTGTTGTTGCTATTTAAGTTTTTTTTTTCTTTCTTCCCCAAACAACATCTGTGTATTCCTCCCTGGAGGTAAATATCTTACAAATATGAAAAGATAATAATATTCAAATGACACCTTATCACTGAAAACCAAATACTCTATTTGTTGTAAATTATTTCCTTTTGTGTGTTTTATCCTTTCAACAATAGCAAAATTGTTGTAAATTTTGAAATTTGATGTTGTAATATGTACATCACTTAAATAACACAACATTCCTCCAAATTTCCCCCCTTCCCTGGTTTATATCCTACCTACCTTCCCACCACCTTTCCTTCAGTCTCCACAGCATGACTTCTGCTTTCCATTTTCCTCATCTTCCTCTCACAATAATATTGCACTTTGACCTTGGGTCCCCAAACATCGATTTCCTTCCTCATTTTCCCCTAGGAATATGTGTAGCTACGTTTCAGAGCTCTCAAGCAAAGGAGAAAATATTACATGCAGTCAGAAAGAACCAATGCAAATATCAGGGTGCCACAGAACAGATTACACAAGATTTGGCAGCTTCTTTATTAAAGGATCAGAAGGCTTGGAATTTGATATTCAGAGGGCAAATAAATCTAGGATTATAACCAAGAATTACATATCCAGCAAAACTGAGTAGAATCCTTCAAGGGAAAAATTGATCTTCAATGAAATAGAATAATTTTAAGTATTCTGAAAAGACCAGAGCTGAACAGAAAAGTACCTTCACTATTGTCTTACTGTACTATATTTTCCTCACAAATGTGACTGGTTGTTATTGTTTTTTGGGTATGTCCTAACAGTTATGACATTACTAGAATCTTTGCAATATTTGGGATAAGGGAGCAATGGTTTTAAAAGAGGAAGAGGGTAGAAATGTATCTTTAAAGTATGATTAGTATTCAACCTTTAATGTGTGTGTGTATGTGTGTGTGTGTGGTGTGTGTTGTGGCCATCTTTTAAGAACTCATGGCATATGAATCATCTCAGAGGTAAGATAAATGATGAGAGTGACTCATAGAGTGTGAAAAGAGCTCCAGTTTATTATGCCATAAAGCCTTGTTGATGTACATTTTTGCAAGAGTGATCAACATGTGAACAGTAGGCAGTCCCCAGTCACTATTCAGAGAAGCAGCTCGTGGGCATTGGGTATGCATGGCATCTGCCTATGGGAGAAGAGCCAATCCAGTAATTCAGGAGCACTCACAAGAGAGAAATCCTATCAAGGCATCCCTGTTCACATAGCCACTAGTTATGACCCTCAGCTTATACTTATTCCCATGATCACAAATCAATGTTCCTTGCTCAACAAGGGCATGTCTGCAACGTGGCAGAAAACTTATTGTGCATAAAGGTCAAGGTGGCCTCAGTATCCCCTCTTAGTGGAATCCTATACTCTTGCAATTCACCCTTTTTATCTTTTAGATAAAAAGTCCTTTCTTGAGCTACAACCTCTGAAAGAATGATGGAGAAAGATCTATAAAAGCATCCTAATCTTACAGGGCAACAACCAAGCAGTAACAACATAACAATGCACAAGGCAATCCAGGAATCTAATTTTAACCACCATGAAAAGATATTATGAAACCAATGTTTGATTTTTTCAGCAATTTTGTCTGAATTCACATTGTAATTGAGTCTGGAGTTTCAATAACTCTACTTCTTCTATTTCCAATGGTATTTCTCTCTCTTTTTTTTTTCTAATAGGATTAAGGTCTGTTTCCCACTTTTGACAGGAAGCATTGATACATGAGCTCTAGTGATCACAAATACAGTCTGATTTTCAATTGCAGTATACAATTCCAACAAGTAACATTGTAAAAATCTAATATTTCTTTGGTAACAGTTACAGAGTCTCCCCACATAAATGCATATTTCCCTCCCAGAGAGGCTTTAGTATAAAACTGGTATTCAGTTCTCCAGCCATTTGTCCAAGAACCAGGTCCCAAGATGTTTTCCGTGTGCCAAACTGCCAGGCCAACTCTTGAGTAACAAAAATGTGTCCCATGGAGGCTTGTGCTTTCAAAGGGGCCAACCTGATGATCCATTATGTAGACACAGCACTGCAATCCTCTTGCTCAGATGAGGGTGTCACTATAACAGGGCATCCCCTGCATGCCCAGTATATATCACATAATACCCCACCCCCCATGACACAATCCTAGGCCATGATGGCTCCATAGCCCACCTTTTGGCCTCCGTTGCCAGTCCTGATTATGCATAACACAAACCCATATATATAGAAAGCATTTTATTAGTGGACTTGGGGGCACATATTCTCCTCCTATTGCATGGTTGCTTCTTCTTCCCTCTCTTTCTCTTCATTACAATGGACAACTTTAAGATGTCTGGTGGGAAGCCATTGGTGAAGGTTTTCTCCTGTGAGGATAAAAGCATAATGCGGCCTTCACATTAGAACCCTATAAGGTCTCTCTCCCATCCTTCAGGACCCCTTTTCATCACCATGGTCTTGTTCTTAGGGGGGGTCTTCTTAATGAAGATGGAATATTACCTTTGAATGATTCTCTAGTTCACCAGAGAGTATTTCATAGATGGACTTGAATCATTTGAATCAAATTTTAAATAATTTATTGTGTACACTGCTTTATCTATATCTTTCTCAGTAATCCTACCTCCATCTCCTTGTTTTTATTTTTTTGATAAATCTCTTGAGGGTCTGATTAGTCCTTTCTACAATGGCCTGTCTTGTAGGAAGGAAGAGAGAATAACAGGAATTTATATGGATTGGTAATGGAGAAAGGCACAATGAATTTAGGAATAGGAAAGAGAAAGAAAGATGTTAGAGACCAGATGTTAATACCTCACCCATCTTTCTATAATCTGCAAATTCCATTCAAACCTTAGTTGACTTGAGCTAAAATTTCACTGTTGTCCACTGGCATCCCCACCTCAGGGTCTATTTCCTCCATTTGCACTTATCACTCTAATCAATAATCAACTTCAGGTGTGTACTTAAATAGACAAAGTCTGCTAGGGCTCTATCCAGATCCTGATCCTTCAATGTGATTATGCTAATTATTCTGACTCAGAGGGATAAACTTAGGGTTTTAAAAGTAATATTTATATTGATTTAAAACATTGCTGAAATGACAAACATATATAGGCATAATCTTTTAAAAATGCAGATTTTATGCAAGTCTAATTTCATAAGAAAATGTGAACCCCATGTGGACCAACTTGATTTTCATAACTATCCTTCCAATAAAAAAAGCCAAATAAACAAATAAATAAAAGATCCTTAATTTATAATTTGTAAGAAATTTGTCATAAATTTGTGTCTGGAAGGGAGTTTTGAGGAAATCTAATCTTAACCCTTTGTTTTATAGAAGAGGTAAGAATATCTGAGTGTTAAGTGGCTTGTTCAAGGTCACAAAGACAATAAAGCATAGAATTTAGATTCAAAATAGGGTCATCTAACTCCCAGACCACTACCTAATGCTTCAGTTATTCTCCACTTAAATACATAACATTGGCTTGTGCCTAAGAGCTTCACTGTATGCCCATGGCTGTAGTTTTAGAGAGATGATGCTGCTTTCCATAAACTGAACATTGAGTGATCACACCAGCAGCAAGCTAATTGCTTTTAGACTAAGAAGCACATACTTAATCCCTGAACCCAGGAATTGCTGTTTGTGCAAGTGGTAAGCCAAAAGCCTACATAAGCAAATGACTGTGTGGGGCTCTCCCATATCATTATCACAAATCAGATAGATTACCAAAATACATATTTAAACCTAGGAGAACAAATTTTACATTACTATTTTTTTTAACCATCTAAGTATTTTAGACCTCTTTGAAAGACTCTGAGGGCAGAATTTTAAGATGCAGCTATAGATAAATAATAATTGCTACAATTGGGGAATTATATAGTATTTTGAATAAATAAATATATAAAACTATTACTTCAGGAGTTTAATTTCACATGCTGAAGAACTTGCAGTACACATCATTAAAAAACATGCTGTGAGAGGAAGATAGGTTTCCAAGGTAGTAATGCTAAGCTAATGTTAAAATGTAATAATGCTAAATAATGCTAAGCTAATGCTAAAATAAAAATTAAAAATTAAAAAAAGCCACACACACAATAAAATATATGGATCCTTGTTTAAAATTCACTTGAGTAGGAATTGAGATGAAATTCCCGAGCATACAAAAACAATTCATCTAAATGATTTACAATTTTCTATCAGTATGGACAAAGATGGTGTGTATTTTTTTTTCAGTTATAACAACAAAAATAATAACAATCCTTCCTAAAAGTTTATTTTACAGATTTATTAACCTCTAGCATTGTAGACTTTGTTAGGAGTATGCTTTGGGGCTTTTCCCCATATTTTCTGTTTTCTCTTTTTTCTGAGTTAAATTGCTACTTTTTCCTCTTTTGAAGCTCTCAAATAGTACAAAAGTTCCAAGCAAAAGGCCTTATTTATTCAATGGCTTTTGTCATTGTTGTCTGTCTTTATGTTAGAAAATAGTCAGCCATTTATAATCCCTGCCCTCTGCAATTACATGAATTCTCAACTAAAGGTTGGAAGCATAAATTCTGCCAATGTGCCCTGCAGCTTGAGTTCCATCGTAATCAAGAAAACAAAAAACACTAATGATATTTCACAACTTCCTTATCTTATTAATGTATAAGTACAGTGGTATGTGCAGAGAAATGGAACGCTTGATTTTCAGAATTTTTTGTAAAACCCAAAGTAATCACAGAGTACATGGTAAAACTTTATTTTGATCTCAGCTGTAAAATTAAATATTTCTAGTCAATGAAAACTATTATCAAGGATTCCTGTATCTGAAAACTTGTGTACTCTGTCAATCTAGCAGGGTTTAGCTCTTAACTGGATTTTGGCTAAATATGCATGGACCTGCTTAGCATATTAACATTAAGTTTTTCATAGTTAAAGAAGTCTATTCTCTCACTAGTTCTCTTAAGTGAAGTAGCCAGTAATTTTTGTGGGAAAAATTGTGTTCCATGTTTAACCTATATTGAGTTACCTGCTCTCTAGAGGAGGAGGGAAGTAAGAAGGAAGGTAAAAAATTTTGAACATTTTGCAAAGGTGAATGTTGAAAACTATCTTTGCATGTATTTTGAAAAATAAAAAGTTATCATTATTTTTAAAAATAATGTTCACATGGCTATTTAAAAAATATGACAAAACAGTATGAAACAATACATACTATGTTGGACTTTGTATGTATATATGAGAAGGGATCTTTTTCTTCATATTGTGAGATTTTTTTCTCTTTCTAGCCTTCTTCATGATTTAGAATGATAATATGGACTTGAGAATTAATATCAATTCAAATCTTGCAGAAGCTAGTAGTCATAATAATGGTGGTAGTAGTAGTAGTAGTTGCAGTGATAGTAATAACTCATTCTCATTTTTTTCAAAATGTATTCAAATGAAAAATTCCTATACATATTTCATTATTTTTTTTTGTTTGTTTGCTGAGGCAATTGGGATTAAGTTACTTGCCCAGGGTCATGAAGCTAGGAAGTGTTAAGTGTCTGAGGTCACATTTGAACTCAGGTTCTCCTGACTTCAGGGCTGGTGCTCTACCCACTGTGCCACCTAACTGCCTCAATATTATTCTTTTATATTTAACATTCTATAAACTATCATATAGATGGATTAAATTAACTTTTTCTTGTTGAATACAAGTATTACAATATAACAAGTATAACAATATAAGCTTATTCTCAGAAAGCACAATACAAATATTCTCAGTATAACTCCAGTAGAAAGCAATAGGATATGTGCACCCATCCTTTTGCCTCATGACATTGATATCCTTGTTCTACATAGTTAGAAAGTGTGGATTTGAAGGATGTCAGCATTAATTAATAATAACTAATATTTACATAACACTTTAAGGGCTGCAAAGTACTTAACATATGCAACATAATAATATATTTACATAATAGTCCTGGGAAGGAAGTACTATCATTATCTCCATTTTATAAAGTCCAGCTTCTCTGTCCACTATAACACATAGCTGACCCTAACAATGTTATTATGTCCTTATCAATTAATGTTATGTTCTTTCAATTGTAAGCAACAGTGTAATTGAGTGGCCTAGTTTCATATAAACATTTCAGGATACTTAGGAATTTTTATATATAGAATAAGGCTTTGCTATCTATCAATTCATTAAAGATACTAAACTTTTCACCATATAATTTTAGTCTCCAGTTCATGTCTTTCTAAATATTCTTTAAATAGCAATATTTTTACAACCTTCAATGATGTCATAGATAATTTTCTATAGATCCTTATATCATTCTATCAATCATTTAATCATTGATCACTTATTAAATGCTTAGTATGACATTTTCAATGCCAGGCTCTGAGGATACAAAGAAAATGCAAAAAACAAAAACAAACTAAACAAAAACAACAGCTTTCTCCCTCATGGAGATTTCATTTAATGTGAGGAGATAATGTGTTGGGTGGCTTGGGCTAAAAGGAAGTAGCACTATGATTACTATTATTTACCTTCAGGGTCACAGAAATACCCCATTCCTGTAAAGAGTCAGAAATAATACAATGTAATTCAATTAATCCAACAAGCATGAAGGAATCTAGTACTTAGGGCCATGCATGCAATCTACATTTTTTGTTTTCACCTCCCCAGAAGGATTGTTCTTATATCATATCTTTTTTCATTCCCATAGTTCCTTCCTGCTAAAAAAACTATATACACTTTTATTATGAAAATATTCTATCAGTATTACTCATATCCTATTATGCTGAGCAAAATGTTATGCTCACATGGATGTTTAGTAGATGCCCTTGATGCTATGTTTGGATATTTTAAAAAGAAAAATAGAATTGTTTGTAAAGCTTTGTGATTTTTGCTGAGAGAGAAAATACAGGTGTGGTTTAGTCTAAATTATGACAACAGAAACAATGTAAAATCATATATATAAATTTTACCTTTGACAGTTTCTACCTCTCAATCTTCTACTCCAAATACTTTATATATCCCTCCAACAAATACCACCTGTCAGTACTCATAAAACTTGTACACATGTCCATATGTAGCAACTCATAAATTAGGGCTACAAAAAAGTGAAAACTATTAAATTTTACTTTGGACAGCTATTCTTCTTTCATGCTGTCCCCACTCAAAAATACCACCCTCAAAAATGCCAACTGCTAATTAAATGTGAAAATTTTCTCTCATCTTTGTGTTACTTCATGGACTTTTTAAAAGGGGAAAATCATGTGACATTTGCCTTTTAATAAATGTCCAAGTTTGTTTCACACGTAATTATAAGAGATATTCGATCAAGTAAGTCAAAAAATCTCAGTATTTCAGGATGAGAAGGAACTTCAAACACAAATGATGTAACATCACACCTTCATAAAAGTTCCCTCTACAATATATCCAAGAAGTGGTCATAAAGACTTTACTGAAGACCAATAGTAATGGGAAATTCATTACATTCAAAGACAATTAAATCTGCATTCTACCTAAGAGTGTGCTTATATGGAAGAATAATAAAATCCCTCTTCAGAATCATAGTGATTTAAATGTTTGAAAATACTATCATATAATTATATGAACACTTCCCTTCAAAGAAAAAAATGTTCCCTTTAGACTAAACAAATTTATCTTCTTCAAAATGAAATTTGACATGGCAAAGTTTTTTTTTCCCTTTTTATTTTTGTTCCCCCCTACTGTCCTCATTACCACCATCTTGACATATTCCAGTTTACCAATGT
The DNA here is from genome assembly GCF_016432865.1 of Antechinus flavipes. Lineage (NCBI taxonomy): Eukaryota > Metazoa > Chordata > Mammalia > Dasyuromorphia > Dasyuridae > Antechinus > Antechinus flavipes. The sequence goes on from NC_067403.1 coordinate 48,373,082, forward strand.
CCTTTAAACATGACATCCAGAATTGAACAAATTTTTTGTAGCTATGATCTGAGCAAGGCAGAGAACATCAATCAATCAACACGTATTCAACTCTTACTATGGAATAAGTAATTAGATAATGTAGTGGATAACAAAAGAAACAAAAACATTCCCACTGAAACAACTTATATTAAGATGAGGGAAATCATATATATTAATCAGAATACACAGCAAAAATATACAGTAAATGAAAAGGGACTTTATAAAGAATGATACTAATACCTGGAGGGAAAAGAAAAGACTTGTTGGGAAAAGTGGTACTTTATCTCAGTCTTAAAGAAATCAAAAATTTGAAGATTCCCAAATCAGGATGAACAGAATATCATGCATGGAAGAAAAGCCAGTCTAAAGGCAATGAGGTTGAAGACTCTTAGGACCATTATATTTTAATGCTAGAAGAGATGCTTCTCTTAATGTAGATGAAGATCACTTTAGGTTTTTCATCTACCTTATCTTAGTATTGACTTAAACTCATGAAAAGTTGGGAGGTGCTATCTTACTATCTCTCTTATTTATCTTGTAGTAATTCCTATTAGATACATTTCAACTTCAAAGGTCAGTTGCTTTGGCAGAGAAAAGAGAAGATAAAAATAGGACATCTGATCATTGGAGTTATTTGTCATCTATGTTAAATACGGGTCTTCTCAACTCTTCCCCCCATTTTCCTAATATAATTCTTTTCTTAGAAAAATCCTTATATCTTTAACTTCCCTCACTAGCCTCAGCTCCTTCTGAGATTTATCTGACATTCTTATAATATTGTAGCACACTTTGGTGCTTATTTTCTATTACCAGATCTTGATTTCATCTTCCACATATGGCTTTTAAAAATCTAGGTTAATCAAAGAGATCCCTAGTTACACAAATTCCAGTCAAGAAATATGAATAGTTCCTTATAACTTTGAGGATAAAATAGAGACTCCTGAAATTTTCATTTAATGTTGTTCAGTCTGGCTCATTTCACATTTCTATCCTGCATTCAAACTATATTCTAGCCAAACTGGTTTACTTACTCTACCCAGAGCAAACTATTACATTTCTCATTTAGTGCTTTCTTGCATTCTTTTCTTCTTGCTTTTATAACTGACTAGAGTACAGTAGAAATATAATTTATTTTTTTCTGAACAGTATACTTCTGTACATTCACCTTCAGATAAATGAACTCTTTTGGTTTCCCTGTTGTAGTATTGGCTCTTACTTAGTTCTCAGTCTTCTCAATTCAGAAAATTTATTTTTTAAATGAACTATTGTCTAGCCATGACTTTCCATCCACCTTTTAAAAATCTAAGTGAACTTTACATTTATCTTTATTAAATTTACCTTATTAGATTTATGTCATCATCTGTTCTATTAAGAACTTTCTGGACTGAAAATGCAACAGTGCATAGAGTTTCTAAATCATTCATTGAGTCACAAAATTCCCATCCTCACGGAATTGTTTAGTCATATTGATAAACACCATGATCAATACATAAAGAAACTTGTAGAATTGGTAGACTTCCAAAGCACTTCTGCATGGCTGGAGAAAAGAGATATAATCAAACAGAAAAACAGAAGTTGGAGCTGCAAACCCAAGACAACTAGTGATACAATTGAACTAATAGACATTGGGAAACAAAAGCTCCTTGATGACTCAGAAATATCTTTCTCCTATTTTACTTGGCAAACTGGTCTCATATCTATTTCATATCCTAGATATCTATAAGCATCTGGATGTACAAGCAGCTCTGGAGGATGGCTGGGATAGTGAGCCCTTCATGTTGCTAGAAAAAAAGTTGAAAACTTTATGTAGAAGATCCACCTGATGACTAACAATCAGTACTTGGCTAGCTAAAGGCCCACAGAGATTTTCAACAAATAAATCAGGATATACCTGCCATTTTTTCTAGATAGTATAGAGGAATCTGGTTATGAAGGCCCAGATCACTTGATTTTCTTTAAGAATTATACTTTCATCAAAGATATGGATTATATTTTTATGTCTGACAGCTACTCATTTGGGGATAAAGAAGCTCTTTATTACATATGACCTCAAATTAATTTGCTTTTTTTTTTTTTTTTTTTTACTAACATGGAATAAAGTTCACAAAGAACTTTATTCTGGTGTAAATGATGGTCCAGTAAATAAAGCCATGTCATTTCTCATTACTTGAATGTGCTAAATGGTGGAAAGAAAAGGACACATTCTGTGATGACTGCATTAACATCCTGGATACCTTAGAATCAACCGGAGTCAGGATAAGCAGAAGTCCTTAGTCTTTATTCTTGATCTTTAGAGGTAGGATTGAATTAGATGGAAGCAGAATCTCCATGACCTACTTTTTCCTCATCTATTGCCAAAGTGACCCTGGCTCATCTTACTCTATCCCCTAGTCCCTCCTACAATTCTTAGTATACACCAATTATTGAGCCGGCACAGAATAGTGGGAAGTGCTATTCCCCAAGCATATGCCCATAGAGTATTGTCCAATCAGTAATTAGCCTTAAGGGCTGGAACCAGTCTCAAAAGTTTTAGCCCTCTACAACATTCTCATCCCTAGTATAAATGAAACAGTAGTTTTTTGTTACTGACAAAGAGCTCTTGTTATATAAAAAGATTAACTTTGATTTAGAAGAATACACAAAAGATGTAGGAGCAGAAACACTTCTACTTGACAAAAAGGAAAAAAAAATAATGAATATATAGAGCTACCCATTTTTCTCTCTCCATGGATTTGAAGGAAACTTCTCTAGAAAAGAAGCTAAAACTATTATTCTTGGGAAAGTAACTAGTAAGTTCTCACCAATTTGGTGATATAGTTGCTGAGCTTGTCAAAAAAACAGGTGATATTGTGTCTGAGATTGTCAAAAATAGGCTGAAAACAAAGTTTATTGAGCTAAAGAGCTAAAGAACAAATTCAAGGTGGCTGTAGGTCATGAAAGAAAACTCTGCATGTCCAACTTCAATCATCCTCATTAACAAACTGGGAGAAAAGCCCTGAAAAGATGTTTTGGTGTTGAATCAGACTTGATTTTGATTTTCTAGGCCACAGGGGGGAAAAAATGTTATTCTGCTGCCTGTCAGAGCAGCAGATGATGGTGCTCATTCACAGAATGAAAAAATTCAATAGGCATAACTACATAGAAGGGACCACAATGCTGGGTGCATATCTATATGAAGTATCTCAATTGAACTGAGACATATACTTTATTTCCTCCTTTACAGCATAATATTTAACTAGAAAGTTGTTTAATCTGGTCATTGGGCCATTTTTTTTCCTTAGGAGACTGCTTATTTTTCTCTTTTCCTTTCATAAAAACCTAGCACTTTGCAGAAGCTAAATATTTAAATTTGATATCCATGCTCTAACAAGGGACTCTAAATTTATAAATTTTTGTCTTAGTGGGACTGTTCCTAAAGTTGTTATGAAATTACATTTTCCCCTAAATGAATATTCCATCTAAAGCAGGAATTATTTTTAAAATTCCCAATATTATTTTCCCAAATACATGTAAATATAGTTTTTAACATTCATTTTTGTAAGACTTTGAATTCCAGATTTTTTCTTCCTGTCTCCCTCATTTGTCCTTTCACCAAGACAACAAGCAATCCAACATAGATCAAATATGTACATCTTTTAAACATTTTCCATATTTGTCATGTTGTACAAGATTAAATTTGGGGGAAAACATAAAAAAGAAAACAAACAAACCAACAATGAGTGAAAATATTGTGCTTTGATTCACATTCAGTGTCCAGCTTCCTCTCTCTGGATGCAGATGGCATTTTTCATCCCAAGTCTATTGGAGTTATTTTGAATCTCTACATTATTGAGGAAAGAGAAGTCCATCACAGTTGATTATCATGTATCTTGTTACTATGTGCATTGTTCTCTTGATTCTGCTCATTTCATTCAATAAATAACAAGAATCCTTAACCTTTTCTGAGTTGTGGACCTCTTGAGGGGGTGGAGCAGAGTAATGTTTTGTTTCCTACTTGCTTAATAATGGGAAAAAAAATGCTAAATTTTAGATAGAGGTTAGTGAAAAATGAGATGTTTTCCCTATACAAGTTCAGAGAGCTTTTGAAATTTCTTCTTGAATCCCAGGTTAAGAATCCCTCATCTTAAAAAAAAAAAAATGACGTAAAATAAGTCCACTAAAAGAAATGCTTAATCACCATACAGATGGTCTTCAGTAATTGATGTCTATATTTTGAATAGCAAGTTGTTATATATTTATTCCTTATGTGTGTCTTTAAAAAAAAACTTACTTGTCTAACATTGTTTTATAAGGGAAGTGTTAAAGATTATGAAAGAAATTAAAGTGGTCACTTAGTAAAATCACATTCTTTTGCTGCATTGTAGATGTTTCATTAATTATCTTCAAGATTTTGACAACTGGACATTCATATCTTTAGATAAGAGATAAATTCTACTGAATTAAACCAGAACACTTTTTTTCATGCATATGCTGCTAAATGTGGGGGGGGGGGGAGGAGAGAAGAAAAAAAATATTTTTCTGAACTCTAATCCTGACATTTAATGTTTTAATTATGTGCTCTTCCCAATTGTGGCATCTACATATTATGTAATGGTATTTCATTACATGTCAAAAATAATGCCAAGTGGATGGATACTCATTATGTTTACCTTCATTTTTATTTTATTCAGTTCTACATATTGTAATGGTAATGTCACTTTTCTGAAATATAAAATGAAACAACTTATCAAGTTGTAAAGAAGTGAATAATAAGCATTATGTAGAGTCAACTACATGATAGTCATTGTGTTAAGTGCTCTCTAATCTAAAGCCACAAGAAACTTTGGTTTTAATCCTGATGGTATTATTTAATAAATTAGTGATATTGGGCAAGTTACTTCCTCAGTTTCCAATAGCTATAAAACAGGACTATATAGGTTTGCTGTGAGGAAATGGAAACCTAAATTGCTATATTTATGATGAGTTTTTATAAATAAATGTAAATTCAAGAAGATAATTAGTGAATATAGCTAAGAAGGATAATTCAATTGATTATGATGATTTAATTTCTAATAATCTCTGATACATACTTCAAATACCGATATAATTATTTTTCCTTTGAAAATACCAATTATTAAAGGGTACTTTGCAGAAAACTTCAGATGCAAGAGCATCTTTCATATTCTGTCTACCTTTAGAGCAGGAATAGAGAACTTTTTTTCTTTCCTCCCAAGGACCATTTGGATATTTATAAAATCCTTTGCAGAATGTATAAAAAAATTATCAACTTATAAAATTCAAGGAGTGGGAAGTTGTTGTAACTAGCTTTCATCAACTCATTTCTGGCAGGGCTAGACCAAATGATTTTGTGAGTCTTATATGGCCCGTAGGCCAGATGTTCCCTAACTTTTTTTTTTTTTTTTTTTTTTTTTTTTAGAGTAAGCATGTGCTAATGGCATAATTGTCAAAGAATTATGCTATCTTAGAAATGTAAGGCAGGAAACGGATTCCTTTCAAGAAACATTGAAAAAATTCCAAGGAGAAAAAAAAATCAGGATTTGGAGTTTCATGTTCCTTTTTTCTAAGATATTCATTTTATAAATGAATTAACTGAGGTCTACAAAAGCTTGGTTACTCACCCTAGTAAGTAGATAGTAAGAAGTATATAGAATGAAACTGGTTTTGAAGTCAGAGAACCTAGCTTTCAAATCAATTTAGTTACAATTTAGTTAGCATTTGGTAAGTCAGATATCTTTGAACTTGAGTTTTCTCATGAGAACCTCGGATGGTATAATCTCTGTTTACTCTTATATTTCAATGATTTAGAAGTAGCCTTTTGTATTTCTTTTGAATTTCATTCCCTTATTCACATAGATCCTATGATTCCATTGATTTGATTAGTGATAAGTTGTATCAGGAAGCATTATAGGTAGATCAATAAAAATCAATATAGTCTATGAATATATATATATATATATGCATGCATACATATATACAAATACATAAATATACATATGTATATATAAATATAGGCACATAAATGTGTGTATGTATAGCTTCATATACATATGTATATGTGTATATATACAAACATGCATCCTTATACACAAACATATATATTCATATATGCATGTATATATGCATGTATATGATTAATGTAGAAAGAATGAATAATATCAGGTGGACAGTTTGAAGGCTAAGGGAGAGAAATTGAATAACTCACCTCCTTCCTTTGCTCAAAGACTGTAGGAGGTCATAGATAATTGTTATATAGAACTTGAATCCTTATGTGTGTGTGAACATACATGCATATATATATGTATATATATATATATGTATATGCATATACATATATATATATATATGAGAGAAATAATTAGACACAAATACATATTGTGTGTGTGTGTATATATATATGTATATATATACACACACACAAGTATATATGTGTGTATGTGTGTGTGTGTATGTGCAAATGAATTTGTGATCTTATGAATTCAGTAGTTTCCTACAAAATTATTTTTTCTTTATAATTCTTATCCATGTCCTCTCAACAGTCTTTGCAAGAAGAAAACTCTTTCCTGAAATTGCAGGTCAATAATTCACCTTTCATCTCTAATTCTTTGCATATATGACAATAAGATATTTAAGAAGTATTTCTGGGAGGCAGAGGCAAGATGGCAGAGAGGACACATGCTTCATTCTGAGCTCCCTACTACCCTCACTAATGATTACAAAATTTAGCCTCTGAAATAGTGCTTGACTGGTAGAATCCATGAATATTGGGAGTACAACAAATTACCAACAGAAAATAATTTTGAAGCTCTCCAGAAAACATCTGTCTTGATCAGGCATAGGAGGAGGTCAGTGCAGGCAGGGAGACAGAACAGGGAGGCAGAACACAGAGGCCAGTGTACTCTGAGCAGACTGGGGGTGGGGTGCAGTCTCCACAGGGTAGAAAATTTGTGGGGAGGATCCTACCACAGTGTTGGCTACTCTGCCTTAGTTGCAAGCCAGTAGGTCAGCAGAAGAGTTAAACAAACACAAAAGGTAGAATGTACCCCAAAATGCCAGAGTTTTACAGGACCAAGCCACACCCACCCAGCACAGAGAGTGACTCAGCATAATCACAGCACAGGCACTGTCCATCCCTGCTCTGTAGAGGAAGCTTGGAACCTCCTTGCCCTAAAGGCAGATTCCTATTTTTTTTTTAATGAGTAAAAAAGCAAAGTCGGCTCTAACTATAGATGGCTTCTCTAGTGAAAGAGAACAGATTTCCAACCCCAAAGAGACTAATAGCAGAGAGTCTCCAGAAGAAGCCCAAAGAGGGATATAACCTGGCCCCACTACACAAGACTTTCCTAGAAGAAATTTAAAATGACCTAAAAAGAGAGCCACAAGAAGAATGGAGAAAGAAAAAGAAAGCTCTGCAATAGAGTATGGAAAAGACATATAATTCCTTAAAAGAAAGAATTGGAAAAGAAAATAACTCCCTGAAATGTGAAATGGAAAAGGTAAAGAATTCCCAGGGAAACAGAGTTTGTGAATTGGAAAACATGAAGAACTCCCAGGAAAGTAGGATTTGTGAATTGGAAAAAAAAATATATAACACCTTAAAAAAATGTGAAATGGAAAAAAAAATTCCATAAACAAAACAACTCATTTAAAAACTCAATTGGACATATGCAAAAAGAAGTAAAAAAAAATGTAAATGAAGAAAGTAAGTCATTAAAAATCAGAACTGAACAAATGGAAATGAATGATTTGATAACACATCAAGAATCAGTCAAGTAAACCTAAAAAATGGGGGGAAAAAAGAAAAATATATTAAATATCTACTTGGAAAAACAACAGACTTGGAAAATAGATCCAGGAGAGATAATCTAAGGATTATTGGACTTCCTAAAAATCATGATGAACAAAAGAGCCTAGATAGCATTTTTCAGGAAATCATCAAAAAGAACTGACCAGATGTCATAGATTCAGAAGGCAAACTAGCCATTAAAAGAATTTATCTAACACCTCCTGAAAGAGGCTCCAAAATTAAAACTTGAAACAATATTGTGGCTAAATTTCAGAACCATCAATCTAAGAAAAAAATATTACAGGCAGCCAGAAAAAAAAGGGGAAAAAAATTCAAATACCAAGAAGCCACAATAAAGATCACTCAGAATCTGGCAGCTTCCACATTAAAGGATCGAAGGACCTGGAATCTGATATTCCAAAAGGCATAGTAACTTGGAATGCAGCCAAGAATAAACTACCCAGTTAAGCTGTATATATATGTATAATTTTATTTTGCTGTTATTTTAACAGTTATTATACTGTTATGTATTCACATTTATGGTTAAAAATACTAATTATGTATTTTCTGACATCTTATTATCCCCAGATTATAGTTTTATCTTTCTTTACCCCTTCTCCCCTCCCTAGTATTAAACTTATGAGCACCACTTGCCTCATGCAGCTATCCCTCTTTAGGGAAAGCAGAGCTTTCCTTTCCTTTATTCATTCTTCTCATAGCTCTCTTTTTAGGTCATTTTAAATTTCTTCTAGGAAAGTCTTGTGTGGTGGGGCCTGGTTATATCCCTCTTTGGGCTTCTTCTGGAGATTCTCTGCTATTAGTCTCCTCAGGGTTGGAAATCTGTATTCTAAAATGTAATTAGATGTGGAAAGGGAAATCAGAAAAAGGGAAAAGTGGAGGTAAAAAGAGGGAAGTTGCATCTCATGAAGAGGCAAAGAAAACCTCTCATATCTGAGGGAATGAAGGGAGGAGGAGGAAAATTGTGTGAATCTTACTCTCATCAGATTTGGCTAAAAAAATGTTAGACATATTTGGTTTACAGAGAAACTTCTTTCATATCATTGAAACTTGGGAGAGGAATAGCAAAAAAGGAATGGGTAAGCTAAATAGAAGGGAATACAGAAATAATAGGAGAAAGGTATAAGAAAAGGTGAGGGACTCTAAGGAAGAGAGAGGGATTCTAAAGAGGGATAGCTACATGAGGCAAGTGGTGCTCATAAGTTTATACTGGGGAGGGGGGAAGGGGTAAAGAAAGAGAAAAGTATAATTTGGGGATGATAAGATGGCAGAAAATACATAATTAGTATTTTTAACCATAAATGTGAATGGGATGAACTCTCCCATAAAGTGGAGCCACATCAAAAGCCAGAATCTTACAATATGTTGTTTACAGGAAACACATTTAAAGCAGCATAATACATACAGAGTAAAGGTAAAAGGCTGGAGCAGAATTTATTATGCTTCAGGTGAAGTAAAACAAACAAACAAACAAACAAACAAAAACAGGGGTAGCAGTCCTTATCTCAAATCAAGCAAAAGCAAAAATTGATCTAATTAAAAGAGATAAGGAAGGAAACTATATCTTGCTAAAAGGTAGCATAGATAATGAAGCAATATCACTACTAAACATATATGCATCAAGTGGTATAGCATCTAAATTCCTGAAGGAAAAAGAGAGCTACAAGAAGAACTAGACAGCAAAATTATAATAGTAGGAGATCTCAACCATGCACTCTCAGAATTAAATAAATCAGACCACAAAATAAATAAGAAAAGAAATTAAAGAGGTAAATAGAATATCAGAATAGTTAGGTATGATAGATCTTTGGAGAAAACTGAATGGGGACAGAAGAGAGTACTCTTCCTTCTCAGCAGGTCATGGAACCTATACAAAAATTGACCATATATTAGGACATAAAGACCTCAAAATTAAATGCAGAAAGGCAGAAATAGTAAATGCATTATTTTCAGATCACAATGCAATAAAAACTACATTCAACAAAAAGCCAGTAGTAAATATACCAAAAAGTAATGGGAAACCAAATAATCTCATCCTAAAAAATTGAATGGGTGAAACAGAAAATTATAGACACAATTAATAATTTCACTCAAGAGAATGACAAGAATGAGACAACATACCAAAATTTGAGGGATGCAGCCAAAATGGTAATAAGGGGAAATTTTATATCTCTAGAGAAAGAGAAGATCAATGAATTGAGCTTGCAACTTAAAAAGCTAGAAAAAGACTAAATTAAAAACCCCCAATCAAATACTAAACTTGAAATTCTAAAAATAAAAGGAGAAATAAATAAAATTGAAAGAAAAAAACTATTGAATTAATAAATAAAACTAAAATAAAAAATAATAAAACTAAGAGTTGGTTTCATGAAAAAAAACAACAAAATGGTTACCAAAGATGAATCTTTGGTAAATTTGTTTAGAAAAAGGAAAGAGGAAAATCAAATTGTTAGTCTTAAAAATGAAAAAGGAGAACTCTCCACTAATGAAGAAGAAATTAGAGCAATAATTAGGAGTTACTTTGCCCAACTTTATGCCAATAAATTTGATAACCAAAGTGAAATGAATGACTACCTTCAAAAATATAGGCTGCCCAGATTAACAGAGGAGGAAGTAAATTGCTTAAATAGTACCATTTTTTTTTAAAAAAAGAAATAAAACAAACTATTAGTCAACTTCCTAGGAAAAAAATTGCCAGGACCAGATAGATTTACATGTGAATTCTACCAAACATTTAAAGAACAATTAATTCTAATGCTTATAAACTATTTGAAAAAATAAGACTCCTACCAAATTCCTTTTATGACACAGACATGGTACTGAAACCTAAATCAGGTAGGATGAAAACAAAGAGGGAAAATTATAAAACCAATCTCCCTAATGAATATTAATGCAAAAATCTTAAATAAAACATTAGCAAAATGATTACAGAAAATCATCCCCAGGATAATACACCATAACCAAGTAGGATTTATACTAGTAATGCACAGCTGGTTCAATATTAGGAAAACTATTAGCATAATTGATTATATCAATAACCACATTAACAAAACTATATGATCATCTCAATAAATGCAGAAGCATTTGATGAAATCCAACACCCATTCCTAGTAAAAACACTATAGAGTATAGGAATAAATGGACTTTTCCTTAAAATAGTCAGAATCTGCTTAAAATTATCAGTAAGCATCATATGTAATGGGGATAAACTGGAACCATACCCAATAAGATCAGGAGTGAAACAAGGTTGCCCACTATCATTCAGTTCTCGAGCAGGCATAATTGGCACAGCTCTTAGTCTCCTTATCCAAGCGGAGCTTGGCCAACCTGGAACTCTAATCGGTGATGATCAAATCTACAATGTAATCACCACAGCCCATGCCTTTGTAATAATTTTCTTTATAATAATGCCTATTATAATCGGAGGCTTTGGTAACATTACTATTCAATATTTTATTAGAAATGCTTGCTTTGGCAATAAGAGATGAAAAAGAGATTAAAGGAATTAGAGCAAGTAATGTGGAAACCAAATTATCACTCCTTGCAGCTGATATGATGGTATACTTAGAGAACCCTAGAGAATCTACTAAAAAGCTATTAGAAATATTCCACACCTTTAGCAAAGTTGCAGTATACAAATAAACCCACATAAATCATCAGCATTTTTATACATCACTAACAAAATCCAATGCAAGCGATACAAAGCGACATTCCATTTAAAATAACTAACATAGTATGAAATATTTTGGAATCTATCTACCAAGGGAAAATCAAGAACTATATGAGCAAAACTACAAAACACTTTCCACACAAATAAAGTTAGATATAAACAAATGAAAAATTATTAATTGCCTCCGGATAGGTCTAGTGAATATAATAAAGATGACAATACTACTTAAACTAATCTATTTATTTAGTGCTATACCTATCATACTCCTAAGAAACTATTTTACTGACCTAGAAAAAAAAAAAACAAAATTCATCTGGAAGAACAATTAAGTCAAGAATTTCAAGGGAACTAATGAAAAAAAAAATCAAATGAAGGTGGCCTAGGTGTTCCAGATCTAAAACTATATTATAATGCAGCATTCATCAAAACTATTTGGTACTGGCTAAGAAATAGACTAGTTGATCAGTGGAATAGCTTAGATTCACAGAACAAAATAGTGAATAACTATAGTATTTTAGTGTTTGACAATTCCAAAGACCCCAACTTTTGGAATTAGAATTCACTATTTGACAAAAACTGCTGGGAAAATTGGAAAATATTATGGCAAAAACTAGGCATTGACCCATACTTAACACTATACATCAAGATAAGGTCAAAATGGATTCATGAGATCATAATTAAATTAGAAGAACATAGGCTAGTTTTCCTCTCAGACCTGTGGATGAGAAAGGAATTTGTGACCAAAGAAGAACTAGAGATCACTATTGACCACAAAATAGAAAAATTTGATTATATAAAATTGAAAAGTTTTTGTACAAACAAAACCAATGCAGACAAGATTAGAACGGAAACAATAAACTGGGAAAATATTTTTACAGTCAAAGGTTCTTATAAAGGCCTCATTTCCAAAATATTTAGAGAATTGACTTAATTTTATAAAAATTCAAGCCATTCTCCAATTGATAAATGGTCAAAGGATATGAGCAGACAATTTTTGGATGAAGAAATTGAAACTATTTCTACACATATGAAAAAGTGTTCCAAATCATGATTGATCAGAGAAACGCAAATTAAGACAACTCTGAGATACCACTACATACCTGTCAGATTAGCTAAGATGAAAGGAAAAGATAATGATGAATATTGGAGGGGATGTGGCAAAATTGAGATACTGATACATTGTTGGTGAAGTTGTGAATGGATTCAACCATTCTGGAGAGCAATTTAGAACTATGCTCAAAAAGTCATCAAACTGTGTGTACCCTTTGACCCAGCAGTGTCACTACTGGGCCTGTATCTCAACGAGATCTCAAAGAAGGGAAAGGGACCCACATGTGCAAAATGTTTGTAGCAGCCCTTTTGTAGTGGCTAGAAACTGGAAACTGAATGGATGCCCATCAATTGGAGAATGGTTGAGTAAATTGTGGCATATGAATGTTATGGAATATAATTTTTCTGTAAGAAATCACCAGCAGGATGATTTCAGAGAGATCTGGAGAAACTTGGATGAACTGATGCTAAGTGAAATTAGCAGAACCAGGAGATCATTTATATAATTCAACAATAATATATGCTGATCAAATCTGATGGGCTGGCTCTCTTCAAAAATGACATGATTCATCCCAGTTCCAACTGTTCAGTAATGAAGATAATCAGCTGCACCCAGAGAGAGAACTATGGGAAATGAGTGTGGACCACAACATAGCATCTCCACTCTTTCTGTTGTTGTTTGCTTGCATTTTTTTTTTTTTACTTTCTATATCTAATTTTTCTTGTGCAGCAAGATAACTATATAAATATGTATACATATAATGTATTTAACATATACTTTAACATATTTAACATATATTGGACTACCTGTCATCTAGGGAACAGAGTTGGGGGAAGGAGGGGAAAAGTTTGAACAGAAGGTTTTGCAAGGATCAATGTTGAAAAGTTACACATGCATATGTTTTTTAAATAAAAAGGTATGATAGAAATAACATAAAATTTAAAAAAAAGAAGCATTTCCTATGTGTCTATGCAGTGATATGCATTGGAGATACAAAGAAAGGCAGAAAATACGTGTATTCTTAAGAAGCTTACATTCTCATGTTTCTCATTAGTGTCATGGAGACACAGTATGTTAATAATTAATAAATACAAGAAATATGAAGAATAAAGCAAGGCTAGCTTGCAGGAGAATGAAAGGTACAGAAAATCAGAATGACTCCCTACATTGAGGCGTTTTATCTGTCTGTTTGCAAGGAGACCAGGGAAGCTAAGAGGGGCAAAAGTCTTTTCTTTTCATTGTATAATTGTATAATTCCTCTATGACATTTAGTTCATTTGAGGTTCCTTTTTGTTTCTGTTCAAGCATAGCAATCAGTTCACATCTACCATGAGCTTCTTTATTGCCCTTTGAGCCACATGTCTAGTTAATTCTGTGGAGGCTATGTCCCACAATTTGTTGTCTGATAGCAACACAATGGAATTTTAATATAGAAAAGATGGTCTCTTTCCTTCATGACAAGCCTGTGGTCACTAAAAAAGTTATATATCTCTGCAAAATTGAACTCATACTTTTCTGTGTTTGTGTTTAACTCTCTTTATTTCTTAGTCTCTTTCTATCCCTGTGTCCTTTTTGCCTGTCTTCTTCTGAATATATGTAATATATAGATATGTTCATTTATGTCTTTGTATATATATACATTGTAGTATTATGTACACACGTAGAAATGAATGAATAGGAAGACTATCAAGTACCTCACCATCAGTTTCTCCTATCTGTTGGTAAAACATTCACACACACACATACACACACACAGATACATTCACACATACAAAATTTAGAATATTTTTTCTGGCCTAAGACAATTTAGGAGGACAAAGAGGGGTTCTGAAAGACAGGAGCGATCATAGTCGCAGAGTGCAGCAGAAGCACAAGTAGTCTAAGAGAAGTCCATGTAGCTAGAAGCAGTTACAGCAGTTTTAGGAATTTTTAATCACTTAATCACATTAAAGAAGATTCTTTTCTGTTATTTAATATGGGTAGCACTGATTAGATATCTTCTTGATCACATGGGATTATCATTTTCAGGACTGGGAAGGAATTTCAGGGAGGAATGCTTGTGATTGATAACAAGGTACAAAAGTTTCTGGTCACAGTTCCAGGGCCAAAAGGAGCATTAGCATTTTTTAGCTGCAAGTGAGTAGAAAATATGGTCAAAGTTTCAGGGGTAAAGGAGAACTAGAACTTGTGACTGTAGGAGAACAAAAGCTCTTGCTGAGTAAAACCAATTTATCATTACCTTGCAAGCGCCAAAAACTTAGATACTTTCAGAACTAACTCTAAAAACAGCAGTGATAAAAAACAAGGAAAAAATAAACAGACCAGAATGTGCACATATGCACACACACACACACACACACACACACACACACACACACATTCACCATGGCATAGTGCCTACCTAGTCTAGGTCAGCAAAGCCCAATTTTAGAATAAAGTTGAAAGTCAACAAATAGGCTGGACAAATGAGCAAACCACAAGAACAAGAGAATTTAATCACAAAACTACTGTGATGTAGTGACAGAGGAGAACAAGACATAAACTTAGCAGAAGACAATAATATGAAAACAGGTATAAGCAAAGCCTGAAGGAAAAAAAAATCTAATTTAATCCAAGGCCAGCAAATATTCTTAGAAGCATTTAAGAAAGAAATGAGTGGCAAAAGAAAATATTGGGAAAACAAATGAGAGTAATGCAAGAAAATTCTGAAAATATAATTAAAATTTTGGTTTAAAAGGAAATAAAGATATATACTGAAGAAAATATCACCTTAAAGAAGCAGACTTGGCCAAATGGAAATTGAGGGATGTTAATTAATTGGGGATTACTGAACAAGTTGTGTTATACAAGTGTGATGGAGTTCCATTATG
Organism: Antechinus flavipes; assembly: GCF_016432865.1. Taxonomy (NCBI): domain Eukaryota; kingdom Metazoa; phylum Chordata; class Mammalia; order Dasyuromorphia; family Dasyuridae; genus Antechinus; species Antechinus flavipes. Next base: position 48,388,495 of record NC_067403.1, read on the forward strand.
CTTTAAAAATAATGAGGGTTTTAGGAGGAAAATATGGGAAAGATTTATATGCAATATTACAAAGTGATGTGAGAAGAAGTGGGATGCATTCTGCACAGCTGCAATAGTTTTAATGATGATCAACCATGAAAGACTTGGTTACTTTAATCAAAACAGTCATACAAGGCAATTCTAAGAAACTCATATTAAAAAAAAAAAAAAAAAAAAAAAAAAAAAGGTAACCACCCCCTGAGAAAAAAACTAATTAACTCTGAATGAAAGTCAGGGTATAATTTTCTTCCATCCTTCTTTTTTTTTTCTTTTCTTGTGATATATCTAATATAGAAAGATATTTTGTATAATTCCACATCTATAATTGATGATATGCTGTTGGCTTTCTCAATGGGTGGAGAGGGATGGGAGAGAAAGAAACTGGGATTCAAATTGTACAAAGAAAAATTATTAAAAATAAATAATAAATATTTTTTTTTTTAGCTATGAATTTTTTTTTTTTTTTTTTTTTTTTTTTTTTTATTTAATAATTACATTATATTGACACTCATTTCTGTTCTGATTTTTTTTTTCCCCTCCCTCCCTCCACCCCCTCCCCTAGATGGCAAGCAGTCCTTTATATGTTGGATATGTTGCAGTATATCCTAGATACAATATATGTTTGCAGAACCGAACAGTTCTCTTGTTGCGTAGGGAGAATTGGATTCAGAAGGTATAAATAATCCGGGAAGAAAAACAGAAATGCAGATAGTTCACATTCGTTTCCCAGTGTTCTTTCTTTGGGTGTAGCTGCTTTTGTCCGTCATTTATCAATTGAAACTCAGGTCTCTTTCTCAAAGAAATCCACTTCCATCAAAATATGTCCTCATACAATATCGTTGTCGAAGTGTATAATGATCTCCTGGTTCTGCTCATTTCACTTAGCATCAGTTCATGTAGGTCTCTCCAAGCCTCTCTGTATTCATCCTGCTGGTCATTTCTTACAGAACAATAATATTCCATAACATTCATATACCACAATTTACCCAGCCATTCTCCAATTGATGGGCATCCATTCATTTTCCAGTTTCTAGCCACTACAAACAGGGCTGCCACAAACATTTTGGCACATACAGGTCCCTTTCCCTTCTTTAGTATTTCTTTGGGATATAAGCCCAATAGAAACACTGCTGGATCAAAGGATATGCACATTTTGATAATTTTTTGGGCATAATTCCAGATTGCTCTCCAGAATGGTTGGATTCGTTCACAACTCCACCAACAATGCATTAGTGTCCCAGTTTTCCCGCATCCCCTCCAACATTCATCATTATTTTTTCCTGTCATCTTAGCCAATCTGACAGGTGTGTAGTGGTATCTCAGAGTTGTCTTAATTTGCATTTCTCTGATCAATAATGATTTGGAACACTCTTTCATATGAGTGGTAATAGTTTCAATCTCATCCTCTGAAAATTGTCTGTTCATATCCTTTGACCATTTATCAATTGGAGAATGGCTTGATTTCTTATAAATTTGAGTCAGTTCTCTATATATTTTGGAAATGAGGCCTTTATCAGAACCTTTAACTGTGAAAATGTTTTCCCAGTTTGTTGCTTCCCTTCTAATCTTGTTTGCATTAGTTTTATTTGTACAAAGGCTTTTTAATTTGATGTAATCGAAATTTTCTATTCTGTGATCAGTAATGGTCTCTAGTTCATCTTTGGTCACAAATTTCTTTCTCCTCCACAAGTCTGAGAGATAAACTATTCTATGTTCCTCTAATTTATTTATAATCTCGTTCTTTATGCCTAGGTCATAGACCCATTTTGATCTTATCTTGGTATATGGTGTTAAGTGTGGGTCCATGCCTAATTTCTGCCATACTAATTTCCAATTATCCCAGCAGTTTTTATCAAATAATGAATTCTTTTCCCAGAATTTAGGGGCTTTGGGTTTGTCAAACACTAGATTGCTATAATTGACTATTCTGTCTTGTGAGCCTAGCCTTTTCCACTGATCCACTAATCTATTTCTTAGCCAATACCAAATGGTTTTGGTGACTGCTGCTTTATAATATAATTTTAGATCAGGTACAGCTAGGCCACCTTCATTTGATTTTTTTTTCATTAGTTCCCTTGAGATTCTCGACTTTTTTTGTTCCATATGAATTTTGTTGTTATTTTTTCTAGATCAATAAAATATTTTCTTGGAAGTCTGATTGGTATAGCACTAAATAAATAGATTAGTTTAGGGAGTATTGTCATCTTTATTATGTTCGCTCGGCCATCCAAGAGCACTTAATATTTTTCCAATTATTTAAGTCTGACTTTATTTGTGTGGAGACTTTTTTATAATTTTGCTCATATAATTCCTGACTTTCCTTTGGTAGATAGATTCCCAAATATTTTATGGTATCAACAGTTATTCTGAATGGAATTTCTCTTTGTATCTCTTGCTGCTGGGTTTTGTTGGTGATGTATAAAAATGCTGAGGATTTATGGGGATTTATTTTGTAGCCAGCTACTTTGCTAAAATTATGAATTATTTCCAATAGCTTTTTGGTAGAATCTCTGGGGTTCTCTAGGTATACCATCATATCATCTGCAAAGAGTGATAGTTTGGTTTCCTCATTGCCTACTCTAATTCCTTTTATATCTTTCTCGACTCTTATTGCCGAGGCTAGTGTTTCTAATACGATATTAAATAATAATGGTGATAGTGGGCAACCTTGCTTCACTCCAGATCTTACTGGGAAAGGTTCCAGTTTTTCCCCATTGCATATGATGCTTACTGATGGTTTTAAATATATGCTCCTGACTATTTTAAGGAAAAGTCCATTTATTCCTATGCTCTCAAGTGTTTTTATTAGGAATGGATGTTGGATTTTATCAAATGCTTTTTCTGCATCTATTGAGATGATCATGTGGTTTTTGTTTGTTTGGTTATTGATATAGTCAATTATGCTAATAGTTTTCCTAATATTGAACCAGCCCTGCATTCCTGGTATAAATCCTACTTGGTCATAGTGTATTATCCTGGTGACAATTTTCTGTAATCTTTTTGCTAATATTTTATTTAAGATTTTAGCATCAATATTCATTAGGGAGATTGGTCTATAATTTTCTTTCTCTGTTTTCAGCCTACCTGCTTTAGGTATCAGTACCATATCTGTGTCATAAAAGGAGTTTGGTAGGACTCCTTCAATCCCTATTTTTTCAAATAGTTTATATAACATTGGAGTTAATTGTTCTTTAAATGTTTGGTAGAATTCACATGTAAATCCATCTGGTCCTGGGGATTTTTTCTTAGGGAGTTGATTGATAGTTTGTTCTATTTCTTTTTCTGAGATGGGACTGTTTAGGATATTTACTTCTTCCTCTGTTAGTTTGGGCAAGCTGTATTTTTGGAGGTATTTTTCTATTTCATTTAAGTTGTCGAATTTATTGGCATAAAGTTGGGCAAAGTAACTCCTAATTATTGCTCTAATTTCCTCTTCGTTAGTGCTGAGTTCTCCCTTTTCATTTTTAAGACTAACAATTTGATTTTCCTCTTTCCTTTTTTAATCAGATTTACTAAGGGTTTGTCTATTTTGTTGGTTTTTTCATAGAACCAACTCTTAGTTTTATTAATCAATTCAATAGTTTTTTTACTTTCAATTTTATTGATCTCACCTTTTACTTTTAGAATTTCAAGTTTAGTGTTTGACTGGGGGTTTTTAATTTGTTCCTTTTCTAGCATTTTTAATTGCAAACCCAATTCATTGACCTTCTCTTTCTCTATTTTATACAAATAGGCCTCTAGAGATATGAAATTTCCCCTTATTACCGCTTTGGCTGCATCCCATACATTTTGGTATGATGTCTCATTATTATTGTTTTCTTGGGTGAAGTTATTAATTATGTCTATGATTTGCTGTTTCACCCAATCATTCTTTAGTATGAGATTATTTAGTTTCCAATTATTTTTTGGTCTACTTCCCCCTGCTTTTTTGTTGAATGTAATTTTCATTGCATCGTGGTCTGAAAAGGATGCATTTACTATTTCTGCCTTACTACATTTGAGTTTGAGGTTTTTATGTCCTAATATATGGTCAATTTTTGTATAGGTTCCATGAACTGCTGAAAAGAAAGTGTATTCCTTTCTGTCTCCATTACATTTTCTCCAGAGATCTATCATATCTAGCTTTTCTAGTATTCTGTTTACCTCTTTGACTTCTTTCTTATTTATTTTCTGGTTTGATTTATCTAATTCTGAGAGTGCAAGGTTAAGATCTCCCACTATTATAGTTTTACTGTCTATTTCTTCTTGCAGCTCTCTTAGTTTCTCTTTTAAGAATTTAGATGCTACCCCACTTGGTGCATATATGTTTAATATAGATAGTGCTTCATTATCCATGCTACCCTTTAGCAAGATATAGTGTCCTTCCTTATCTCTTTTAATTAGGTCAATTTTTGCTTTAGCTTGATCTGAGATCAGGATGGCTACCCCTGCTTTTTTGACTTCACCTGAAGCATAGTAGATTTTGCTCCAACCTTTTACCTTTAACCTGCATGTATCTCCCCGCTTCAGGTGTGTTTCCTGTAAACAACATATTGTAGGATTCTGGCTTTTAATCCATTCTGCTAACCGCTTCCTCTTTATGGGGGAGTTTATCCCGTTCACATTTATGGTTAGAATGACCAATTCTGTATTACTTGCCATCTTGTTAACCCCGGTTTATGCTTTCCTCCCTTCTTTCCCCTTTCCCCCCCCTTCCAAGTATTAAGCTTGTGAGCACCCCTTGCTTCTCACAGCCCTCCCTTTTTAGTGTCCCTCCCCCCGCCTTAGAGTTCCTCCCCCTATCTTACCCCTTTCCCTCCCAGTTCCCGTATTCCCTTCCGCTTAGCTTATTCCTTCCCTTTCCACTTTTCCCTTCTCACTTTTCAATGAGATGGGAGAAGTTTCACCATAGATTGAATATGTCTTAAGATTTTTCACTTAAAGCCAATTCTGAAGGCAGTAAGATACCCACTATATTCATCCCCCTCCATTCTTTCTCTCAGATATAATAGGTTTCCTATGCCTCTTCATGAGATGTACTACCCCCACTTTACCCTTTTTCTGGTACAATGTCCTTTCCACATCAATTTCTAGAACAAGGTATACATGTATTCTTTACATCTATATAGTCAAAATATAGTTCCCAAGATTAATCTTTACCTTTTTAGATTTCTCTTGAGTTCTATATTTGTAGATCAAACTTTTTGTTAAGTTCTGGTTTTTTCATCAGAAATAGATGAAATTCGCTTACTTCGTTGAATGTCCATCTTCTTCCCTGGAAAAAGATGCTCATTCTCGCTGGGTAAGTTATTTTTGGTTGCATACCAAGTTCCTTAGCCTTTCGGAATATCATATTCCAGGCCCTTCGATCTTTTAATGTGGATGCTGCCAGATCCTGGGTGATCCTTATTGTGGCTCCTTGATACTTGAATTGGGTTTTTCTAGCCGCTTGCAATATTTTTTCTTCATCTGAGGGTTCTGGCATTTGGCCACTATATTCCTTGGTGTTTTGATTTTAGGATCCCTTTCAGTGGGTGATCGATGAATCCTTTCAATGTTTATTTTTCCCTCTGTTCCTATGACTTCTGGGCAGTTCTCTTTGATAATTTCCTGGAAGACAGTGTCCAGGCTCTTTTTTTCATCATGTTTTTCTGGAGTCCAATGATTCTCAGATTGTCTCTCCTGGATCTGTTTTCCAGGTCTGTTGTCTTCCCCAGAAGGTATTTCACATTTTTCTCCATTGTTTGATTTTTTTGGATTTGCTTGACTGATTCTTCTTGTCTCCTCGAGTCATTCAATTCCACTTGTTCAATTCTGATTTTCAGTGAAGTATTCTCTTCACTCACTTTTTTAAAATCTTTCTCTAATTGTCCAATTGAGTTCTTTTGTTCTGTGGAATTTTTTTCCATTTCGCCAATTTTGTTTTTTAGAGAGCTGTTTTCTGTTTCCAGTTCACTAATCCTATTTTTCAAGGATTTTACTTCTTTATCCACTCTCTCTTTAACTTTCTCCAGGCTCTTTTGCCAAGCCTCCCTCTCCTTTTCCCAAGCTTCCTTCTCCTTTTGCCAAGCCTCACTCTGCTTTCCCCATTTTTCTTCTAGCTCCCTTGTGAGAGCCTTTTTAATCACTTCTATGAGGTTCATCTGTGCTGAGGAACAGACGATCTCCTCCTTTGGGGAATCACCTGGGGACTGCCTGTTTTTAGTCTCCTCAGGATTTAGAGTCTGCTCTCTATCTGTGTAGAAGCTGTCAAGGGTTAAAGTCCTCTTCAGCTTCTTGCTCATTCTGTCTATTAATCAGAGACAAACTACCAAAGAAAAACAGAAAAAACTGGAGTCTTTCTTTGGGGGGGGGCTGGGTGTGTTATCGAGCTTCCTCTACAGACTGCAGGGGGCAGCAGTGAGGCACTAGCAGGACTGTGCTGCGCCTGCGCTCTGAGATCCCAAAGCGTGCTGAGTCACTGAGGGGGGGGAAGGGGGAGGCGGCCAGGGCCTGAGAGACTCCAGCTGTTTGGGGTTGTATTCTTCAGCCCCGGTGTTTTTAACTTCTCTGCTGGGCTGTTGACTTGCTGCAGGTTCCAAACCTGTAGTGAAGCTCTCCCCGCAGAGAAGGCTACGATCACTCCCCACCCCCTCTCAGCTCTGCTCCCGTGCTCTCACTGCCGCTGCCCGCCGCCTGCGCCCGATCTAAAACCGCCCCAGCCCTCCAGTAAAGACAGACCTTTCTTGGCGGATCTCAAGGATGGCTTCTCTTGGTAACTATTTGTGGGTTTTTTTCAGTCAAGCATTGATTCAGAGGCTTGTAATGAAGTGGATAGTGAGAGAAAGCGCGGAGCTTATGCAACTGTGAGCCTCCTCTCCGCCATCTTAACCGGAAGTCCAAATATTTTTTAAAAGACAGGACAAAATATCCAATACCAAAAAAAAAAAAAAAAAAAAAATGAGAGGAGTGCTAAAAAGTGCTAAAAGTGGCTTCATTCAACCAATGAAGAATAGCTCCACTGAAGTGGCTATATAATTTGTAGACTGTTTCTCATTCTGAGGTCTAAACAAATACAATATATATAATCTTCAGTCTAGTCCCTTGAAAGTAGGTGTCCATTACAATTGAATGAAATTAAAGAAACACTGAATTTTCCTTACTCTTAAGAAAGCTTCTTCTCTTCAGGATAAATAGATTCTGCTCTTATTTTCTTATGATGAGTCTTTCCAGAGCAAACTTGAGTACAACCATTTTAAATTGCATTTTAACTCATTCATTCTGTGGCCTTTTTTTTTTAATGAGTGAAGTAATTGGGAATAGATCCAAAATTATGTGTGAAGATATCCCTCCAAAAAATCAGATGTCCAGCAAAATACCTTTGGCATTTTAGAGAGAGAGGGACAGAGCCAGAGCCAGAGAGAGAGAGAAAGAGAGAGAGAGAGAGAGAGAGAGAGAGAGAGAGAGATACAGAGATACAGAGACAAAGAGAAAGAGAGAGATTATTAATCTCTCATATGTCATATTTTTCTTGTATCATATTTAGAATAAATAATTCCCCTAGGTTAACAATGGTATTTGTACTAAAAAAGTTCAATTTTACTAGATTAAGGTGAATAGTTTAACCTATAAATTTAAAATATCTTAAAATACAAAATTGTGAACTTTGAGAAGTGTTTCTTTTATTTTATTTGTCTCCAATATATTTAGTGTCAATATATTTTTAACAAAAAAAGATTTTTTTCATCATTGAACATATTTAAGACACAATATTATGACTCTATTATCCTTGTGTTTTTTTTAAAGGGTTTATATAGAAATAAAAAATATCAATTATCAATAATATCACATGGATACACATCACTCTCCTGAGTCTTCACTTAGCATTTGTGGAATGAGTTTTGGGAATAAATCCAAGATGAATTCAAATATGGCCTCAAAGGTACACTAGCTGTATAACTCTTGGGAAGTCACTTATCTTGTGTTTAACTCAGTTTCTTCAACAGCAAAATAAGAAGAAATCAAGCATCAGTGGAATGAGCTCTGGGAATAAATTCAAGATGAATTCAATTATGGCTTGAGACATGTACTAGCTGTGTACTTCTTGGCAAATAACTTATCTTATGTTGGACTCAATTTCTTCAGCTGCAAAATAAGAAGAAATCATGGCACCAATATGACAAGGCTTTGTGAGGATTAAAGAAGATAATATTTTTAAAAAGTGTTTCACACACTGCCTGGAAAGTGGGTGCTATATAAATGCTTATTTCTTTCTCATTCCTTCACATCATTTAATGAGAATAGAAAAAAAAATTAGAAACCAAGAATTTAGTATATTATTTTTCTTCTCCTTTCTTTTATTTCAGAGAAAAGACTTCTTTTTAATCTGTGTCTTGCACTTTTAATCTAAAATAATGCAATGATAAAGGAATAATAGACAATGGTGAAATTCATGAACAATTTTTATTCAGAAGAATAATCAACCATCTTGATGTGATCTCAAGAGTGCTGAAAAGACTTCCCTAAATACCCAAGCATCTTTTTTTCCCAAATGGCTTATATTTTAAATGATTTATTCCTTTAGCTTAAAATTTCATTCCCATTTAAAATACAAACCCTCTAATAAATGAAACATAGCAATTATTGTCAGTTATTTGAAAGATAAAAGAATAATAGACTAAAAATAATAGATCTCATGAGTAATTTCTGCTCTTTCACTAATTCACTAACTAATCTCAGCAAAGAAAACTGTATTCATTACAGGAGATTGTGTGTGTGCTTGTGTGTGTGTGTGTGTGTGTGTGTGTGTGTGTGTTTGTGTGTGTATTGCTTTGTAAATTAATAAATGCTATAGGAATGTATAGTTATAGTTATTATAGTCTTCTTTCTCCTCTTCATTATTATTAGTATTGCTATTCTAACCATAACTAGTCTTAGTTTCAGTTTCCTCATACATAAAATGAAGAAATGAGGCTTTTTGATCTCTGAAGCAATCTATAAAATCTATATAATCTGTAAAACGGCACAATTTTCATTAAATTGTTTTTGATTATTAATAAGATTATAATATCTTTTTTAGTAAAGCTTTTTTTTTCAAAATATATTTATATACATGGATAATTTTAGACATTTACCCTTACAAAACTTGTGTTCTAATTTTTTCTCTCCCTTCCCCCAGTCAGCAAGTGATCCAAAATATGTTAAACTTGTGCAATTCTTCTTTATATATATTTCCACAAATATATTGCACAAGATCAAAAAGGGAAAAATGAGAAAGAAAAAAAATTGCAAGCTAATGACAAAAAGAGTGAAAATATTATGTTGTGATCTACATTCAGGCCCCATAGTCCTGTCTCTAGTTGTAGATGGCTTTCTTCATCACAACTGGTATCAGATAATATCTTGAAGCAGATTGTGGTGAGGAGTGAAGTGATAAAGAGGTCTGGACTTCTGAAGAGGTTGAAGAGGAGGAGGTAGGAAGAGTTATTTTTTTTTTTGAAACCATATAAGTTACCAAAGATAAAAACTACTCTTTTTTTGCCATCATTAAATAAACCTCTATTCCCTGGTCTTTTATGTAAAAAAAAAAATAGTAATCTGAGTACTTTTATAAGAGATGTGTCAAATAAATAACTAAAATTAGTATTGCTTCAGTAGTGATCATACTCTGTAGCTACAGCCTTTAAATAGTGCATTGATAAGTACAATTTTTTTCATCTTCAACAAGTTTATTTGCCTTTCTTCTAAGATGTGAATGGTAGTGACAGTGAATATTTGTATCCACAAATCAAATAATCATTTAATACTCACTTTTAGAATAAGAGTTCTAACTTTGAGAGGTTTCAGATTTTGTAATTGATTTTTTTCTTAAGACATAAGTAATAGCTAGTGTTCTTCATCCTATTCTGCATAATGTCAGGTATTTAAAAGCTATTACTTATTGGAGTGAACTTTAGGAAAATCTTGTATGCATTTAAATGAGAACAGTGATTTTGCTAAATCTCTGGCATTTAATACCATCATAGCATATTTTGAATGTGTCAGAATGAAGTGAGGGCTGAATTATGGGAATGTGAAGCATAGTGAGGAGACTAGAAACCAAATATAAATGGCTTGACACTTAATCGTGTTACTAAGCAGCATTTTCTTTTGGAAGGAAAGGTGAGAAAAGAAGACCAGAATGCATCTGTAAAGTGAAAGTGCATAAACTCTCCACTGATGCAGATTTTCAACACTCCCAGAGCTAGTAGTTTTATAGAATAATATCATAGCAGAAAATAATTTTCTGGGTTAATGAACTTTCTTTTTAATTTTTTAAAAACTGTATTTAATAGGATTGTTTTTCTTTGTAATTGTCAATATTTTATTTTCTTCATTTAAAAACTTTATTCTAAGAAAGGGATGCCAGGTTTTATCAGATTACTTAAGGGATTCATGTTACAGAAAGTCTAAGACCCCATGTCTTGGGAGCACTGAGCAGCTTAGTGACTTGCCCTTGGTCACACAATTAGTAGGAAACAAAAGAAGAACATTAACTCAAACCTTGCTGACACATTAATCCTCTATGCCAGCTTTATGACTTCAGTGATGAAAGTCAAATACTTAGATTTTCAATCTATGAAGTCTTGAGACTTCTGATGGTGGAGACAAAATAGCAGAGTAAAGTCAGGATACAACTTGAGCTCTCCCACTTTTCCTTGAAAACCACATGAAACCAAACCTCTAAACAAAGTCTGATGGAATGAAACCTCTCTCCAGCTCAAGATATAGTGGAAGGACATAAAGAAAGGTCAGTCTCATTGGGGCAAGAGGGCTATTGAGCTCAGCTCATACAGACTCTGGAAAAGCCATTGAGAGGATCTTAAACAACAGATTAGCAATCAAGACCCTCAGTCCTGGCTGAGAAGCAAAGCAAACCAGTGGGGCAGCCTCCAGTCTCAACTCAGAATGTAAGTTCTGAGAAACCCAGTTGTTTCCTGAAAACTTACTTCCCTACAAACAGAAGGAGTCCCTGTAGTCAAAGCCAAGGCTCAGAGTAGCACAGGAAGCTTGGACAGCACCCTCTTTACCCTAGGAGCACAGTTTGATGATAAAAGTCAAAAAAAAGGAGAAAATGCAGAAGAAAAGGAAGGAAAATGAACAAGTAACAGAAAAGAACATTGACCACAAAAAACAACTATGGTGAGAAGGAAGACCAAAATGCCAACTAAGATGTGGATAAAATGCCCACAGAGGAAATCTGAAAGAGTGATATGGATTGGTCTCAAACTCAAAGAGCTTTTTTGGAAGTGCTCATAAAAGATTTTAAAAGGCAAACAAGAGAGATAGAAGAAAAAATGAAAAACGATATGTAAGAATCAGAAGACTCTTTTTACAAAAAAGAAAGAAAGTCCACTGAAGAAAATATCACCTTCAAAAGTAGAATTAGTCAAATGGAAAAAAGAGATATAAAAACTAACTGAAGAATATCACACATTAAAAACTAGAATGGAGCAAATGAAAGCTAATGACTCTATGACACTTCAAGAATCAGTAAAACTAAAAAGAATGGAAAAATGAAAACAAAACAAAACAAAACAAAACTGTAAAATATCTTGAAAACCATTTCACCCTGGAAAATAAATCCAGAAAAAACAATTTAAAAATTATTCATCTGACTGAAGGCCATGACCAATAAAAAAGAGCCTAGATAGCATTCTTCAAGAGATCATCAAGGAAAACTGCTTTGATAGTCTACAAATAGAGGAGAAAATACTTATTGAAAAAATCCATCTGTCATCTCTAGAAAGAGATCCCACAAGGGAAATCCCAAGGAACATTGCTGTAAAATTGAAGTCTTGAAAATAGTTAATTTCTGACTGTGGTTGCTATAGATCAAGAAACAAGAATTATAAGGAACATGATGAGTAAGAAAAAATTATGGATATAATATGGATCTAGGGAAAACAGAGATATTAAATCAAAATAGAAGAGAATTCATTAGTATGAAACCAACAAAATCATGATGATGATGATGATGATGATGATGAAGAAGCAATTCTTCTAAGAAGACTGGGAAATGGTCTCATCAGAGAACTCAAAAATATGTATACATTACATAAACAATAGCAAATCTAATGTAATTGGGAAATTGAGACAAACTGTATCATCCTTAGATTCACTCCTTTAGTGCATCCTAAAAATCTCATTCTACATCTATTGTTCTGCCTGGTTTCTACTCCAAGACATACCTCCCAGGAATAGTTCATCACTACTAATTTTATCACCAGGATGCTAATTCAGGCTTTGATGGACAGCATCTTCAGCTTCCTCTGCCCTCTTAATTGGTGGGCTAGAGTGTAGCATACCAGTTCCCCCAGTACTTTGTTTAAAGAGGGCTGAAATTTGATGTTCATTTCATTCCATTTCACATCTACTATCCAACAAGATTTCAAGTATATAAACAAAGAAAAAAAAAAAGAAAAAAAGAAAAAATAATAATCTGAACTTGTTACCTCTTGGCGTTTCCTATCTTTTTGTTTGTTTGTTTGTTTATTTGTTTGCTTCCTTACTTATTTTGTCCCTTCTTGTAGATTATAAGCTTCTTGAGGCTAGTGACTGTCTCTTTTAGTTGTGTCCTTCGTGCTTAGCACAGTGCCTGAAACATAGTAGGTGCTTAATTCTTTATTGGAGTACATTGTTTCTGTTGTTCTGCTGGAAGGGATATGGAATGTCCAAGATACAATTGTTTTGCAATCCTAACATGTTTGTAAAGTATAGTGCTAGTAAGTGAGAAGAGGCAGTCACTAATGTAGAAAAACATTCCCAAAGAGAAGTAGGTCAGAGCATGTGCTATAAAAAGTATGAGGATAATAAAAGGTTGGATAGCTATGAGACAACACTTTGTGGGGAAACTACCTCTGATATGGCTTACCCAAGCCATTGATGAAACACTGCATTAGATGAATCACTTATGACATTAATAAACATGATGTGAGAAGAAGAGTATTACAGCAGGAGGTGTCCCCTCTTTCTCTCTTTTTCCTGTGGAGGTAATGATGAGTTTTCTGATTAAAAAGTAATAAGTCCTTTTTATCCTGTGCTGTTTCTCTAAATTCTGTTCTGATTCAAGGAGAGACAGATTGTTTCAAATCTGCAGAGGGTTACAATAATATTCTGGGCTAATAGAGAAGTTAATCTCTAAAGTTTTGAATTAAAAGGAAGGGGGGAACCCCTGCAATTTAACTGTATTCCCTTTTTCTAATCTCTCATGGCAAATGAAAAGACTGCATCCATATTGAGCCAATTTTTTTTTTGAAAAATTAACTTGAAAGAAAAGATGAACCATAACAAGCAATTTGACTGATTGATGCTCAGTATGGATTTATAAGTACTCTTGTGGTTCATCTAAAAGGCAAGGAGATAGTAAAAAGGAGAAAAGTAGGACCTGTACCTGTCAGTTATACCTTTTAATGTATGCAATTTTAATGACTGATTGAAAGTAAATAAGCATTTATTAATAAAATGCTATGTGTCAAGTTCTACATTAAGTACTCTGGATGCAGAAAGAAAAAATATATATATATTTACTTATGCTCAAGGAGTTTATAATCTGAGAGAAATGATGTATTTGGAGATGACTACTCAAGATCCAAATAGTTCAGGAGAAGGTGGAAAGCATGAACCTATACTGAGAATTGAAGAGGGTTAGGAAGTCTAAGAGAGAAAGGTGAGAAATGGAATCACTCCAAGATGTATGGAAGTAGGAAATGAGAAGTTATATATGGCGAACAGTAAGTCTAAGAGTACTAGAAGATAAACATCACAGAGAAGTCGAATATATTAACCAGGGGAAAAACACAGAAGTCAGAGTATGCACTTTGTAGTAACAAACACAAGAACTTATCTGTTACATTAGAAATAGGGAGTAACTGATATTTATTGAGCAAAGGGGCAATCACCTACCATTAACTATAAAATAATAATTATATATGAAACAGTTCTATATTTTTTACACTAATCACTATGACATATTCACATTTTTGCACTATTCTCTAAGTAACAATTTTTAGGAAAATGCATGTCACTAAACTCCTTTTAAGGTTAATTACCAGATCTGTGAATATTCCCCAGCAGTTATTGACTCAACAATGCCATTCCCTGATTACTTGTCCTTACTTTTGTTGTCATCCAAATAAATTTCAGAAGGATTACAGAAATAGATTTGCACTTTCAAAAAAAACTTTTTCAAAAAAAAAAAAAAAAAGGAAGACAAAAGTGGTGTTAATGAAAGAGAACATCAGGTGAGAGGTCTTTGAAAAATGTAATGATATTTTGAAAATTGAGGTTTTATTTATGATACCAAACATCTGGATGAAAATACAAATATATTATTAAAAACCACCTATTTCCAAACATATTTGTCATTCTGAAGATTTAGTCTTTCTTAGAAGTCATAAGGTTCAGGTAAAGAAACAAATGGAACAATAAAGATAATCCACAAAATATAAAATTAAAATTCTTCTATTTACTCAGTCAGACTAAAGTGAGTTCATTATAATGAGTGAGTAATTACCCCCTCCTTTAATAAAGGACTTCTAAACTAGCACAATACATTAGATGAAAACTCAACTTCCTTTTTAAAAAGAGGCCAAAAGCTTTGTCTTATCTCCAAATACTTTGCAATTTAAATTGAGATTAATGTCAGAAGCCAGATTTCTAAGGTACAATTCAAGTTTAGAACATACTCTGTAAACTAATCTTCCACTATTTCTAAATGGCCTTATCTAATTCAATCCTCACAAAGATGTCAAATTGATATGCATATATAACCCCACCACTTCCTCCCTGTAGAAGAATCATTGACTCTTTATTGCCTCTAGGACAAAAGATAAACTTCTGTTTGATCTTTAGAGCCCTTCCCTATATGCTGCTAGATTAGGTTTCCAAATTAATATTATATTACTCTCTGTCACATAATTCCACATTCAAATCATATGGTTGTCTAGCCGAGAATATTTCATCTCTTTTATGCAAAGAATGCCCTCTCTCTACCTCTATTTTTTTTTAATTTGTCGTTCTTCTGAATATTGCTTTTAGTCTCCCATTCTACAAATAACTCTTCCTGATTCCTCCACTTTTTAGTTACTCTTCCCTTTAATACTTTATATGTGTGTGCAATACACAAATACATAGATGCACACATGCATGAATGTGTATTTATTTGTACATATTGTGCCCTCCTTCCTCCTAGAAAAAAGCTTGGGGTCAGGGGCTGTAATTCACATGTGTTACATAACTAGTGCCTGGCATATTATAGGAATTAGAACTGGACCTGTGATTTCATTGGCATAAAAGAGACCCAAGTAAGAAAATACCCCCTAACAATTTAGCACCCTTTTTACAATTTATATCCTCTGAGTTGGAGCACTGTGCCTCATATTTATTCAAACTTTGTTTTTGTGCCTAAGTAATAAAATTCATTAAATAACAGACAAAAATAAGATTTCCCTAGATTTGATTTAGTTTAATTAATTAATGTACTCAGTCTATTAATTTAACCAGTTCATTATTTAAAAAAAAATGATAAATGATATCATTCTCTATACAACAAATAGAAATTGCAATAATAACAACTGCAATCTCAATAAAAAGTTAATAATATTGGGTTTTCAAAGTGTTTAACATATATTTTCACATTTTATATGCTATTCTGGAAGTTGATGAGATTTTTTGGAACCAGCTGGTAATTTGGTGGCATCATTTTTTGTACATGAAAAAGGAATATACATCAAATATACCACTAGTGCTGCTATTTTCATTGAGAGGTGAGACTGGAATAACAATCTCTCAGATAAATCTAAAGAATAACATTTGTTATTTCAACCAAGACCCCAAACACTTAAATAAATTAATATTATATTATTGATGCATAAATATTGGTAAGCACAAGAAGTGCCATTATGATGTTTCTTTGTTGTTTGTGTATTTTTCGATTCTTTACAGATTCATGCTGCATTAACATTTTATTAGGGAATGGAAAGCTATTTCATTCAGTTAACAACAAATCTCAGCATTTGCTTATAAACCTAAGCTTAATTTCAACTAATGTGATATTTGAAAAGGCTTTACACTTTGGCTGAGAGCTCATTAGTATGGCATTCTGTATCACACAAAAGTAGTTTATATTCCAGTCAAATCCAGATGTTTACATACATATATTTGAATTGTAGCGTTGTATGATTAAATATAAGTAATACATTTAGTGAACCAAAATCAGATTCATAACTTCACTAGCATGCACAATTACATTAGTTAGGGTAATGAGCTTCCATACCAAATAGGTGAAAAATATTGCATTGGCTGCTTACTAGGAGGTGGAAAACATGTGAGTAAAAGAATACCCACTGGAGATCTAATGTGCCCTAGGAAAGAAATGGGGTTTATAAGTCAGAATAAGAGTCTATGTTTTTGAAGTCTTATAAAGAGTGACTGAAAGTTCTGAAGGTCAAGTGACTAGCCAAAAAATTTGAATAGTGGAAAAAAAAAACTTTGATGGTGTATTTAACTTCCCTCTTTCTTCCTAAAACACACACACACACACACACACACACACACACACACAATCAGTCTTATAATAGGAAGAAGTTGACAATTATCAGACATTAGCAATTATCAGACAAAAAGTGGAGATATCCTATAAATATCTAGTAATTTTATCAAAGTTATTTTTATGATTTTCATATTTTTCAAAAGTAAATAACATGTTTCTTATTTGCAGAAATTGTCATATTTTTCTTTTTCCCAATTAAATGAATTTTTTATGATGACGTTAAAGAACTTGTCGATCCATATTTATTTAATAAAATATCTTTAAGTCTCTTAAGGTATGATTCAAACAACTATTCAGACTATTTTTGGTTCTATGTTAGGAAAGCAGTATTGCTAAATTAATGAAATAAAACACAACTAAACAAATTATATAATTAAATGAAAGAATGATTTGGCCTGGGTAGAAAAATATAGAAAAAAGTAGGAATGGGAAGAGAAGATATTATAAATCCGAATTGCCTGCAAGTATTCAGCTCCTGTGTTTTCATATTTCCATCCACATTATCTTCCCCATTTACTCACGATCCACTCATTTCAACAACCCACTCCATAGTTTTTCTTTGATGATTTTTTGTGACATTGTTTTTCATAATTTGGCCCATTCATACCATCTAAGCTACTTATATTTTATTCCCCTTCACTTATACTATGATTTTTGCCATTTATGCTGTAACATAAAATAGTCCTTTTCTAGTCAGTATTTTCTTTTATAAAATAATAGCTTTTTATTTTCAAAGTACATGCAAATATAGTTTTCTATATTCACCCTTGTAAAACCTTGTACAAACATATGTGTGTGTGTGTATTTCCACATTTATCATGCTGCACATAAAAAAAAAAATCAGATCAAAAAGGGGAAAAATGAGAAAGAAAACAAAAAGTGAGCAAAGAACAACAAAAATAGACGAAAATACCATGTTGTGATCTACATTCAGGCCCCATAGTCTTCTCTTTAGATGCATATGACTCTCTCTATCCCAAATCTATTGGATTTCCATTAAGTCACTGCATTGTTGAAAAGAGCCATGTCCTTCAAAATTAAATATCATATAATCTTGCTGTTGCCATGTACAATGATCTCCTGGTTCTGCTCATTTCATTCATCATCAGTTCATGTAAATCTCTCCAGGCCTATCTGAAATCATCCTGTGCGTCATTTCTTACAGAAGAATAATATTCCATAACATTCATTTACCATAACTTACTCAGCCATTCTTCAACTGATGGACATCCACTCAGTTTCCAGTTTCTTGCCACTAAAAAAAAAAAAAAGGCTGCCAGAAACACTTTTACACATATGGTTTCCTTTCCCTCCTTTATAATCACTTTGGGATATAAGCCCAGTAGTAACACTGCTGGATCAAAGAATATGCACAGTTTCACAACTTTTTTATCATAGTTCCAAATTGTTCTCCAGAATGGTTGGATCCATTCACAGTTCCACCAACAATGTATCAGTGTCTTAGTTTTCCCACATCCCCTTCAACATTCCTCGTTATCTTTTCCTGTCATCTTAGCCAATCTGAGAAGTGAGTAGTGGTATCTCAGAGTTGTCTTAATTGACATTTCTCTGATTAATAGTGATTTGGAGCACCTTTTCATAGGACTAGAAATAGTTTTAATTTCATTTGAAAAGTGATATCCTTTTATCATTTATCAATTGCAGAATTACTTGAATTCTTATGAATTTAATTTAGTTCTTTATATATTTTGGAAATGAGACCTTTATCAGGCATAGTGATAAATGTTGGGGCTACAAATCAAGGTTAAAAAAAAAAGAGATCCTTTCTCAAGGAGGTTAAGATCTATTTATTTATTTATTTATATTTTATTTTATTTATTTTTAAAATAATTATAACTTTTTTTTTTTTGACAGAACCCATGCCTGGTAATTTTTTATGACATTATCCCTTGCACACACTTCTGTTCTGACTTTTCCCCTCCCTACACCCCTCCCCTAGATGGCAAGAAGTTCTATACATGATAAATATGTCACAGTATTTTCTAGATACAATATATGTATGCAGAACCGAAGAGTTCTCTTGTTGCACAGGAAGAATTCGATTCAGAAGGTATAAATAACCCGGGAAGAAAAACAAAAATGCAAAGAGTTTACATTCATTTCCCAGTGTTCTTTCTTTGGGTGTAGCTGCTTCTGCCCAACATTGATCAATTGAAACTGAGTTAGATCTTCTCTTTATTGAAGAAATCCACTTCTGTCAGAATACATCCTCATACAGTATCATTTTTTTTTAATTTTTTATTTAATAATTACATTATATTGACACTCGCTTCTGTTCCGATTTTTTTCCCCTCCCCCCTCCTCCCTCCACCCCCTCCCCTAGATGGCAAGCAGTCCTTTATATGTTGGATATGTTGCAGTATATCCTAGATACAATATATGTTTGCAGAACCGAACAGTTCTCTTGTTGCGTAGGGAGAATTGGATTCAGAAGGTATAAATAACCCGGGAAGAAAAACAAAAATGCAGATAGTTTACATTCGTTTCCCAGTGTTCTTTCTTTGGGTGTAGCTGCTTTTGTCCGTCATTTATCAATTGAAACTCAGGTCTCTTTGTCAAAGAAATCCACTTCCATCAAAATATGTCCTCATACAATATCGTTGTCGAAGTGTATAATGATCTCCTGGTTCTGCTCATTTCACTTAGCATCAGTTCATGTAAGTCTCGCCAGTCCTCTCTGTATTCATCCTGTGGTCATTTCTTACAGAACAATAATATTCCATAACATTCATATACCACAATTTACCCAGCCATTCTCCAATTGATGGGCATCCATTCATTTTCCAGTTTCTAGCCACTACAAACAGGGCTGCTACAAACATTTTGGCACATACAGGTCCCTTTCCCTTCTTTAGTATTTCTTTGGGATATAAGCCCAATAGAAACACTGCTGGATCAAAGGGTATGCACAATTTGATAATTTTTTGGGCATAATTCCAGATTGCTCTCCAGAATGGTTGGATTCGTTCACAACTCCACCAACAATGCATTAGTGTCCCAGTTTTCCCGCATCCCCTCCAACATTCATCATTATTTTTTCCTGTCATCTTAGCCAATCTGACAGGTGTGTAGTGGTATCTCAGAGTTGTCTTAATTTGCATTTCTCTGATCAAAAGTGATTTGGAACACTCTTTCATGTGAGTGGTAATAGTTTCAATCTCATCCTCTGAAAATTGTCTGTTCATATCTTTTGACCATTTATCAATTGGAGAATGGCTTGATTTCTTATAAATTTGAGTCAGTTCTCTATATATTTTGGAAATGAGGCCTTTATCAGAACCTTTAACTGTGAAAATGTTTTCCCAGTTTGTTGCTTCCCTTCTAATCTTGTTTGCATTAGTTTTATTTGTACAAAAGCTTTTTAATTTGATGTAATCGAAATTTTCTATTCTGTGATCAGTAATGGTCTCTAGTTCATCTTTGGTCACAAATTTCTTTCTCCTCCACAAGTCTGAGAGATAAACTATTCTATGTTCCTCTAATTTATTTATAGTCTCGTTCTTTATGCCTAGATCATAGACCCATTTTGATCTTATCTTGGTATATGGTGTTAAGTGTGGGTCCATGCCTAATTTCTGACATACTAATTTCCAATTATCCCAGCAGTTTTTATCAAATAATGAATTCTTTTCCCAGAAGTTAGGGGCTTTGGGTTTGTCAAACACTAGATTGCTATAATTGACTATTCTGTCTTGTGAGCCTAGCCTTTTCCACTGATCCACTAATCTATTTCTTAGCCAATACCAGATGGTTTTGGTGACTGCTGCTTTATAATATAATTTTAGATCAGGTACAGCTAGGCCACCTTCATTTGATTTTTTTTTCATTAGTTCCCTTGAGATTCTCGACTTTTTATTGTTCCATATGAATTTTGTTGTTATTTTTTCTAGATCAATAAAATATTTTCTTGGAAGTCTGATTGGTATAGCACTAAATAAATAGATTAGTTTAGGGAGTATTGTCATCTTTATTATGTTCGCTCGGCCGATCCAAGAGCACTTAATATTTTTCCAATTATTTAAGTCTGACTTTATTTGTGTGGAGACTTTTTTATAATTTTGCTCATATAATTCCTGACTTTCCTTTGGTAGATAGATTCCCAAATATTTTATGGTATCAACAGTTATTCTGAATGGAATTTCTCTTTGTATCTCTTGCTGTTGGGTTTTGTTGGTGATGTATAAAAATGCTGAGGATTTATGGGGATTTATTTTGTAGCCAGCTACTTTGCTAAAATTATGAATTATTTCCAATAGCTTTTTGGTAGAATCTCTGGGGTTCTCTAGGTATACCATCATATCATCTGCAAAGAGTGATAGATTGGTTTCCTCATTGCCTACTCTAATTCCTTTTATATCTTTCTCGACTCTTATTGGCAAGGCTAGTGTTTCTAATACGATATTAAATAATAATGGTGATAGTGGGCAACCTTGCTTCACTCCAGATCTTACTGGGAAAGGTTCCAGTTTTTCCCCATTGCATATGATGCTTACTGATGGTTTTAAATATATGCTCCTGACTATTTTAAGGAAAAGTCCATTTATTCCTATGCTCTCAAGTGTTTTTATTAGGAATGGATGTTGGATTTTATCAAATGCTTTTTCTGCATCTATTGAGATGATCATGTGGTTTTTGTTTGTTTGGTTATTGATATAGTCAATTATGCTAATAGTTTTCCTAATATTGAACCAGCCCTGCATTCCTGGTATAAATCCTACTTGGTCATAGTGTATTATCCTGGTGACAATTTTCTGTAATCTTTTTGCTAATATTTTATTTAAGATTTTAGCATCAATATTCATTAGGGAGATTGGTCTATAATTTTCTTTCTCTGTTTTCAGCCTACCTGGTTTAGGTATCAGTACCATATCTGTGTCATAAAAGGAGTTTGGTAGGACTCCTTCAATCCCTATTTTTTCAAATAGTTTATATAACATTGGAGTTAATTGTTCTTTAAATGTTTGGTAGAATTCACATGTAAATCCATCTGGTCCTGGGGATTTTTTCTTAGGGAGTTGATTGATAGTTTGTTCTATTTCTTTTTCTGAGATGGGACTGTTTAGGATATTTACTTCTTCCTCTGTTAGTTTGGGCAAGCTGTATTTTTGGAGGTATTTTTCTATTTCATTTAAGTTGTCGAATTTATTGGCATAAAGTTGGGCAAAGTAACTCCTAATTATTGCTCTAATTTCCTCTTCGTTAGTGCTGAGTTCTCCCTTTTCATTTTTAAGACTAACAATTTGATTTTCCTCTTTCCTTTTTTAAATCAGATTTACTAAGGGTTTGTCTATTTTGTTGGTTTTTTCATAGAACCAACTCTTAGTTTTATTAATCAATTCAATAGTTTTTTTACTTTCAATTTTATTGATCTCACCTTTTACTTTTAGAATTTCAAGTTTAGTGTTTGACTGGGGGTTTTTAATTTGTTCCTTTTCTAGCATTTTTAATTGCAAACCCAATTCATTGACCTTCTCTTTCTCTATTTTATACAAATAGGCCTCTAGAGATATGAAATTTCCCCTTATTACCGCTTTGGCTGCATCCCATACATTTTGTTATGATGTCTCATTATTATCGTTTTCTTGAGTGAAGTTATTAATTATGTCTATGATTTGCTGTTTCACCCAATCATTCTTTAGTATGAGATTATTTAGTTTCCAATTATTTTTTGGTCTACTTCCCCCTGCTTTTTTGTTGAATGTAATTTTCATTGCATCGTGGTCTGAAAAGGATGCATTTACTATTTCTGCCTTACTACATTTGAGTTTGAGGTTTTTATGTCCTAATATATGGTCAATTTTTGTATAGGTTCCATGAACTGCTGAAAAGAAAGTGTATTCCTTTCTGTCTCCATTACATTTTCTCCAGAGATCTATCATATCTAACTTTTCTAGTATTTTATTTACCTCTTTGACTTCTTTCTTATTTATTTTCTGGTTTGATTTATCTAATTCTGAGAGTGCAAGGTTAAGATCTCCCACTATTATAGTTTTACTGTCTATTTCTTCTTGCAGTTCTCTTAGTTTTTCTTTTAAGAATTTAGATGCTACCCCACTTGGTGCATATATGTTTAATATAGATAGTGCTTCATTATCCATGCTACCCTTTAGCAAGATATAGTGTCCTTCCTTATCTCTTTTAATTAGGTCAATTTTTGCTTTAGCTTGATCTGAGATCAGGATGGCTACCCCTGCTTTTTTGACTTCACCTGAAGCATAGTAGATTTTGCTCCAACCTTTTACCTTTAACCTGCATGTATCTCCCCGCTTCAGGTGTGTTTCCTGTAAACAACATATTGTAGGATTCTGGCTTTTAATCCATTCTGCTAACCGCTTCCTCTTTATGGGGGAGTTTACCCCATTCACGTTTATGGTTAGAATGACCAATTCTGTATTACTTGCCATCTTGTTAACCCCGGTTTATGCTTTCCTCCCTTCTTTCCCCTTTCCCCCCTTCCAAGTATTAAGCTTGTGAGCACCCCTTGCTTCTCACAGCCCTCCCTTTTTAGTGTCCCTCCCCCGCCTTAGAGTTCCTCCCCCTATCTTACCCCTTTCCCTCCCAGTTCCCGTATTCCCTTCCGCTTAGCTTATTCCTTCCCTTTCCACTTTTCCCTTCTCACTTTTCAATGAGATGGGAGAAGTTTCACCATAGATTGAATATGTCTTAAGATTTTTCACTTAAAGCCAATTCTGAAGGCAGTAAGATACCCACTATATTCATCCCCCTCCATTCTTTCTCTCAGATATAATAGGTTTCCTATGCCTCTTCATGAGATGTACTACCCCCACTTTACCCTTTTTCTGGTACAATGTCCTTTCCACATCAATTTCTAGAACAAGGTATACATGTATTCTTTATACATCTATATAGTCAAAATATAGTTCCCAAGATTAATCTTTACCTTTTTAGATTTCTCTTGAGTTCTATATTTGTAGATCAAACTTTTTGTTAAGTTCTGGTTTTTTCATCAGAAATAGATGAAATTCGCTTACTTCGTTGAATGTCCATCTTCTTCCCTGGAAAAAGATGCTCATTCTCGCTGGGTAAGTTATTTTTGGTTGCATACCAAGTTCCTTAGCCTTTCGGAATATCATATTCCAGGCCCTTCGATCTTTTAATGTGGATGCTGCCAGATCCTGGGTGATCCTTATTGTGGCTCCTTGATACTTGAATTGGGTTTTTCTAGCCGCTTGCAATATTTTTTCTTTCATCTGAGGGTTCTGGCATTTGGCCACTATATTCCTTGGTGTTTTGATTTTAGGATCCCTTTCAGTGGGTGATCGATGAATCCTTTCAATGTTTATTTTCCCTCTGTTCCTATGACTTCTGGGCAGTTCTCTTTGATAATTTCCTGGAAGACAGTGTCCAGGCTCTTTTTTTCATCATGTTTTTCTGGGAGTCCAATGATTCTCAGATTGTCTCTCCTGGATCTGTTTTCCAGGTCTGTTGTCTTCCCCAGAAGGTATTTCACATTTTTCTCCATTGTTTGATTTTTTTGGATTTGCTTGACTGATTCTTCTTGTCTCCTCGAGTCATTCAATTCCACTTGTTCAATTCTGATTTTCAGTGAAGTGTTCTCTTCACTCACTTTTTTAAAATCTTTCTCTAATTGTCCAATTGAGTTCTTTTGTTCTGTGGAATTTTTTTCCATTTCGCCAATTTTGTTTTTTAGAGAGCTGTTTTCTGTTTCCAGTTCACTAATCCTATTTTTCAAGGATTTTACTTCTTTATCCACTCTCTCTTTAACTTTCTCCAGGCTCTTTTGCCAAGCCTCCCTCTCCTTTTCCCAAGCCTCACTCTGCTTTCCCCATTTTTCTTCTAGCTCCCTTGTGAGAGCCTTTTTAATCACTTCTATGAGGTTCATCTGTGCTGAGGAACAGACAATCTCCTCCTTTGGGGATTCACCTGGGGACTGCCTATTTTTAGTCTCCTCAGGATTTAGAGTCTGCTCTCTATCTGTGTAGAAGCTGTCAAGGGTTAAAGTCCTCTTCAGCTTCTTGCTCGTTCTGTCTATTAATCAGAGACAAACTACCAAAGAAAGACAGAAAAAACTGGAGTCTTTCTTTGGGGGGGGGAGGGGGGGCTGGGTGTGTTATCGAGCTTCCTCTACAGACTGCAGGGGGCAGCAGTGAGGCACTAGCAGGACTGTGCTGCGCCTGCGCTCTGAGATCCCAAAGCGTGCTGAGTCACTGAGGGGGGGGAAGGGGAGGGCGGCCAGGTCCTGAGAGACTCCAGCTGTTTGGGGTTGTATTCTTCAGCCCCGGTGTTTTTAGCTTCTCTGCTGGGCTATTGACTTGCTGCCGGAGGAAAGTATCCAAACCTGTAGCGAAGCTCTCCCCGCAGAAATGACTACGATCACTCTCCACCCCCTCTCCAGTCTGCTCCTGTGCCCTCACTGCCGCTGCCCGCCGCCTGCGCCCGATCTAAAACCGCCCCAGCCCTCCAGTAAAGACAGACCTTTCTTGGCGGATCTCAAGGGTGGCTTCTCTTGGTAACTATTTGTGGGTTTTTTTCAGTCAAGCATTGATTCAGAGGCTTGTAATGAAATGGATAGTGAGAGAAAGCGTGGAGCTTATGCAGCTGTGAGCCTCCTCTCCGCCATCTTAACCGGAAGCAATCATACAGTATCATTGTTGAGGTATATAATGATCTCCTGGTTCTGCTCATTTCACTTAGCATCAGTTCATGTAAGTCTCACCAGTCCTCTCTGTATTCATCCTGCTGTTCATTTCTTACAGAACAATAATATTCCATAACGTTCATATACCACAATTTACTCAACCATTCTCCAATTGATGGGCATCCATTCAATTTCCAGTTTCTAGCCACTACAAACAGGGCCACCACAAACATTTTGGCACATACAGGTCCCTTTCCCTTCTTTATTATTTCTTTGGGATATAAGCCCAGAAGTAACACTGCTGAATCAAAGGGTATGCACAGTTTCATAACTTTTTGGGCATAATAAGGAGATTAAGATTTAATAGAGAAAACTTGATAACAATCACTAGGTACAAATAAGATATAAACATCATAAATTGAAAATAATCTCAAAATAAAAGCATTTATTTTACTGTAACTGGGAAAGACTTCTTATACTCGGTGGATCTTTAAATTATGTTTGGAGGGGGGTCAAGGAAGTATAGAGAAAGAAAAGAGAGAATTCCAGCAGAGGAATTGTCAAGACAAATATTCAGTCTAATAAAAAGTGATACTATTAGCAAATTGGAAGAACAAAGGATAGCCTATCTTTCAGATCTTGTGAGAAAGAAAAAAAATTCAAATAAGAACTAAAGTGCAGCATGAAATGCAAAAGGAACAATTTGATCTCTGTTTATTCTTAATCTCTCTAACTATTCTCAATATATGTTCCTATTACAATATATTCTCAAAGCATGTAGTCTCCCCCAGTAGTACTTTCATGAATTGTGGAATAGTTCTCCTAATATTTACATAGATAAATACTAGGACTAGCATAATGTAAACAAATAGTAAAAATAAGTTCTGTGTGCCTTACATATTAAATAATAAAATTTTTCATGCAGTACTTTTTGTTCTTGGAAGAGATGGGATAAATAGAACATTAAATTCACTGACAAATACAAATATTATCAATTAATAATAGATGAATGTTATTTACTATAGCTATAATCTCGAACAAGGAAAGAAACAAGGTTTTATAAGTAATACAATTGAATAAGTGATTATTGAAATGGCTCCTGTATTTGTAATTCTGTTTTTTATTAACATACTTGGGAGTTACATAATTGAAGCTTATATGTTATTTCTATGAGGTTAGCACAAGAAGGTCTCAAAAATAGGCATAATGCTTATATATATGAATGTATACCCCAATTAGGACTTATAATTAGAAATATGATATTGCCAAAACATAAAGACATCAGGATATTGGATAAATTTTAATTCTTCTGATGTATTTTCAATAATTTTTCAAAAATCCACCAGCTATTTGGAACTATGCCCAGAGGGCTATAAAACTGTGCAAAGCCTTTGACCCAGCAATGCCATTACTAGGTCTGTATCCCAAGAAAATCAAAAAGGAGAGACAAGGACTCACATGTGCAAAAAAGTTTGTAGCAATAGCACTTTTTGTCCTAGAAAATATTTGAAAAGCAAGCAGATGCCCATCAATTGGGGAATAGTTGAACAAGTTGGGGTACATGAAGGTGATGGAATATTGTAGTTCTATAGAAATGATGAACAATATGATTAGAGAAAAGGCTAGAAAGATTTACATGAACTGATATTGAGAGTAACAAGTAGGACTAGAAATACATTGTACATAATAACAAGAATAATATGTGATGATCAACTATGAAACTCTTGGTTCTCTTCAGTTTTTCATGGATCTGAAGCTATCCCAGTAGACTGAATAAAAAAACACCATCTGCATCAAGAAAGAGAACTACAGAGATTGAATAATTGTAAATCAACACATATAATGTCCACTTTTTTTTTGTTTTTTCTCTCATGTTTTTTTTTTTCCCTTTGTTCTGATTTTTCTCTCCCAACATGATTCATAAAGGAATATGTATTAAAAAGTGAAACATACATGTATAACCAGAAAAATAAATTTTAAAACTAAATCATTTTCCAACAAGAATGATAAAACATATAATATAAGTAAAATTATTATTAGGAATGTTCTGGCTAGCTTTCTGGAGGTTCTCCATAACCCTAATCCTGGGTCTTGGTCTCAGCAGAATAATCACCACGAGAATAGTCAGGAATAAAGTCCAAAGTCTTTATTGTCTCCTTCAGTCTCCTAGTCTGTGCTAGCAGTCTCAGTCAGTTAGCCAGCTAATCTGCAGTCTCTCATCTCTCCCAGTCATCCAGTCAGCCAGTTAGCAGTCTGCACATCTCAATCTTTCACTTCGGTCTGACTCTGACCTCTTAAATACTGTATGACAATTACATCAATTCATCATACTGAGTAGAAACCAATCATTATATCATTAGAGAGCCATTATCTCATCAATTCCACTGAGTTAATATCTCCTTGTAAAATTATTTCAATCATCCCGACTCTTAAATACACCTTTCCAGAGTTCCTGCCCTCTGTATCTCCCAATTTCTTTTGCTTTAGAACATCGGTAGTCATGCCTTATGTGACTTTTCAGGGAGGGAGATGAAAACAGCAAAGGGAAATGGGGAGTCAAACCAGATATTGCTAGTGAGTTTCCTCTGGGCTAAAATTGAAACAGATATACATAAATCCATCAGCATGGGAGATATCACCCAAGCACATAACGATATAGCATAAGCTAGTAGTGATGGCTTTCCCCACAGCTGGCACAGACTCAGTATAATGTAACAAACACGAGTTACACATGCAAGTAGTGATATAACAATATAAATATACATGTCCATAAGTCCTGGAAGCAGTATATATAAATAATAATCATGCATATACCTCCTTCAGCAGCCAAGAAATAGTCCAAAACCAATCCATTCTCCATTATTTCATGTATCAGGGAATCCAATGATTTCTGCAAGTTTTGAAGTCCTGCAATAGTCTCATGTATCAGGAAATCCAATGGTTACTGTAGATTTTGAAGTCCTACAATAATCTTATTATGTGTCAGGGAATCCAGTGATTCCTATAGATTTTGAAATCCTGCATCATTCTTATCACGTCTCAGGGAATCCAATGGTTCCTGCTGGTTTTAATGTCCTGCAGTAGTCTCATCAACAATTTTTGATGTTCATGAGTCAATTGCCATACACCTTGAGTTAAGAGATATGCTTTTCCAGTGGCACATGCAGTCAGAGATGGAACTATCTGATGTTTCTTGGGTCTTTTCCTTTGTCTCAAGGGTCTTCTCCATCTCTCTCTTATGGACAAGATGAATACTGCTTGTTCCTTCTCCATCTGTAGAGATACAAGCAAATCCTCTTCCCCAAGAAATTGACCTATCGGTCCTTTCCATTCACCACTTTCTGGATCTCTCCGCATCACCTAGCGATGATCTAAAGATAGTGGAGATGCTCACACTGGACACTGCCCTTCTGGTAGCTTATAAAATCTGTATTCTTCTCAATTGCAATCCCTTTATCCCATCAGATTGCTTCTTGGCTGACTGATCCATGTCTGAGTACTGAACTTCTAAAGACTCTCTGGGTGTAACGTTGGCTGCCATCATGCCCCAAGTTTTTTTTTTTTTTTTGGCCTGGGGCCCTGGAGGTGGGTTCTGTCTCTCATTTCCCTGGGCCAATCTATGATATGATGTCCACTGGGGCCTTGGAGCTGGGCTCACTTCCTATTTCCCTGACTCATTCTACATTTTGAGGCCCAATGAAAGCCTCTGTTGCATTTTGGACAAAGGGTTTTGGATTTTATTCTCCCACCCTGTCTTCTCTGCCAACATTGAGCTTTCAGATGCCTTACTTTACCACATTGAAAGCATTGACAAGTCTTTCTGGAAGTCCCTTGCTAAAAGGGAGGCTGCTTTTCTATGTTCAGATCTTGAGATGTCTGCATCATAGCCTGGGTATAAAAAGTATTTGTACCTACTGTGGCACAGCATATAATGATCTCCTCTAAAGGAGCATTCTTGTATAATCCTAGTATAATTCTTCTACAAACCTTATTAGCATTTTCTTTAACAAGTTGTTTTATCATTATTCCTGTTGCTTCATTTTCACCAATAATTCATATGACAGCTGTCTACAGACATCCCACAGAATTAGCAAAGGGTTCATTTGAACCTTGTGGAATTTTTGTGAAGGCTTACACTCTACCTTGTCTTCCTGGGAGGGTGCCCCATGCTTTTGATAGCAGCAGCAGCAATTTGCTCATATAATGCTATAGGGTAATTAATCTGTGCTAAAGTGTCTGCATAAAGATCGAAACCTTCTAGTTGATCAAAGGTGATTAGTATATTAACTCAGGTTGCCTATTTCATTGGGCTTGTAGTCTACAGAGTTCATTATACTCAGAAAGTGACAACAAGTTTTGTCCAGGTTCTAAATATGTCTTTGTTATAGATTTCCAATCATTAGGGGTTAAAACTTCAAATGCCAAATTCTCTAATAGCATCTTAACTTAAGACAATATAGACCCATATGAAGTGCAAAGTTTTTTTCAGATCTTTGATAATTTCTAAAATAAATAGAGTGCATTTTCTTTTTTCTTGACCCAAAAAGTCAAACTCTTCAATCACAGGATACATTTCTATTCTTAAATCAGATATATCCCCAACCTTCCTCTTTAGCTTTAATTAGTACCTTTTATAATCATGTCATAGGAATCGGACAAAGCTGCTGCATGGGTAGTGCTGATTGTGTTACTGCTCCTCCCACTTCTCCTCCTCCCTCCACCCATAAAGGGGAAATTGAGGGAGGATCATGAGATGGGGAATGCCCTAATGGCTCCTGCTGTGAAGCAACACACCCCTTAATTTCATCAGCAGTCTACTTAACTTCTTTCTTGTCTAATTCTTCATACATTTCAGTTACTGTGTCAGTACCATTCCCCTCCTTATCTTTCTTCTTTTTCATTATTCTAATACTTATGTAATTCCTTAAAGCCAATTGTATTATGTTGTATATATATAATGTTTCTTCAGGAATTGAATCAGGACCATTATCATTGTAATATTCCATTAGTTGCTCTCCTACTAGTTTCCACTTATCTGCCTCTAATTTTTCTTCCTTAGAGAACAAAGGAGATGTGTACTCTAATGTTTCTAAGAGTCCAATGATTTGCTTCCAAGTTACAATCAAATCTTGGCTTTTATTAGCTTACCTATGTATTCTATACACTTCCCTTGGGGAAGGTTCTTTTCTAAGCATTTGTCCTATTTCAGCTGAAACACTAGTTTAGCCCTTTACCAACATTTCCTGCTTATCTATTTTTGTACTCACCCTATTTCCAGCTAATGGGAACTTCTCCATCGAACTCAAGATTGTGTCAGTCAAACAGCTGAGTGTAAATGCTTATATCCACAAGAATAGTGAGGAATAAAGTCCAAAGTATTTATTGTCTCCTTCAGTCTCCCAATCTGCTCCAGCAGTCTCATTCAGTCAGCTAGTTTGCAGTCTGCACATCTCAGTCTCTCACTTCAGTCTGAGTCTGACCTCTTAAACACTCTATTACAATTATATCAATTCATCACACTGAGTGTAAGCCAATTACTATATCATTAGGGAACCATTATCTCACCAATTCCACCAAGTTAATATCTTGTTGTAAGATTACATCAATCATACTGAGTCTTAAGAATACTTTTCCAGAGTTCCTGCCCCCTACAATTATTTTATTATGCTATGGGAGAAGAAAATATTAAAGGCATTGGAAGTCTAACATATTAATGAGACAAAAAAGATGGTCCAATTATTTAGGCAAGAGATGATAAAAAACATAATAGAAAACCTTTGATTCTGGTGTTAACTAGATAAATATGTACATAGATCCTTGACAAATTATGCCAGACTAAAACATGGTATAATCCTCTTTAGTAACTAAAAATAAATTAATTTAAGGAAATTGAAACTTTTAATATTAATAGTAGAAGTAGCAGCAATAGTAGTAGTAGTAGTAATAGTAGTAAAAGTAGTAGTAGTAGTAGTAGTATTTTATTATTTTTGTTGTAATTACTAAATAAATGGTCAAATGTTTTGTCACAAATGAATGGTTTAAAAGCTGCTACTCCAAGTACAGGCATCCAAAATGAGTTAAATTAAATGTGGAGAATTCTAATTAAATTGTACTTGAATGAGCATATTATAAATATAGAGTGTAACTGATGTTGAATCCTAACATTTAAGCTATAATCAAACAGTAGGAAATTAATACATACTAAGTAAATTATAAACTCCATCATTTGACTTGATTGTGCCCAGCAAGGTAAAGCAAACATTTATCCATAATATAGTGTGATTCATTTATAATTTTAATCATCAATGTGTACTTGTTAAGTTTCCAATAGCACTCATTATTTTGGTGAGCAGAGTCATTATCTTTTTCTTGCTCCCTCCCTCCCTTCTTCTGCCCCTCCCTTCCTACTTCCTTTCCTCCCTGCCTCCCTCGCTCCCTTCCTACCTCCTTCCCTCTCTTCCTCCCTCCTTTTCTCTCTCCTTCTATTCCTTCCTTCCTTCCTTTTTTATTTTTTAATTTTTAAATTTTATTTTATTTTAGGTGTGGGGAATATGTGTTTTGGAACGTGTGTCAAAGCCAAAGCAGTAAATATAAACTTTCTGAGGGAAAGAAGCAAAATGAGAGTTTCCATTTCCCCCCTCTTACCTGACTAGAATTTTATTTCTATTTCCATTTTTCTTTGTTCTTTATTCACAATGACTTACAATTATCAATTAGCTCAGTCAAGAGCCAAACTAATAATACTGCTTCATTCACTGAAAAATCTATAAGGGAATTCAATAAGACTATTCCAAATTCAATAAAAAGAAGCAAATTAAAGCTTTCAGAGACATTCAAGTTCTCCTCTCTTTGATGCCTTTACTCATATAGTTGTGTTAGATGCAGAATAAAGGTGACATTATTCTTTTTTTACCCACTTGCTTTTTATATTAAAAAAAAAAAACAGTCAAATGACACATGGATTCAACCAGTATTCAATCCAATACATGTTGCTATGACCAAGCGATTTGGATGTGCCTTGAAAAGGCATTGTAGGAGGATGTGACTTAAATAAGAAGCTATTTTAGAAAGTAAATATGTAGTAGAAATTGAGTGGCATCAAAGAACCAAATTTATTTCATACCTTTGTGTGTGTATATGTGTTCTTTTAAAATAACTTTGCACTTCGTATATTGTTACACAAAATTATCAATCCAGAGAGCTAAGTGAAAAAACAACTTAAAAGCCTGCCTACTTGAATGTTTGATTAATCATATCTTTTTCTAGTAATATTTTTAATTATTGCTTCTCTTAGGCTTTTACTTGGAGTATCATTGATCTTAATCCATGCTTCATGGGCTCTGATATTTTCTTCTACAAACCCTGAAACATCCCTCTGATCAATTGCATAGCTAGATTAAGGGAATTTATGTTTTCCCATTCTACTCTACACCCAACCCTTTTCACTGAATTTATTTTTCTACATGAGTTGCTGCAGCATTGTCAAATTTCTCTCATTTCTGTGGTGTAACCCAATGCTTCTTGATAGGGGATTCACACATCCAAAGTGATCAGCTGCATTTCTTTCTCTCTTCACCAGAAATTATCTTTCTGAGAGATGTCTGTCATCTAGTTTAGGGGGGAAAATGACTATTACAATATCCAATTTAGTTTGAAACACAAAAAATGCTCTCTGTAATGTCTTTGGGAAAATAATGGTTTTCCCCTAAAACAAAGCTTAACCATAACTTGTAACTTGAAAGCAGTCATATTATGGAAAGAGTATCATGTCATATGGTTCACAAACTCCTTGTCCATTGCTATAAGACAATTTATTTACTAAGCACTCATTGTATACCAAACATTGTAATAAACCCCGGGAACACAAAGGAAAGCAAAATTACAAACTTTCCAGTGAGGCAAAATAATCAAAGCAATCTAGAACTGGGAAGGACCTTAAATATCTTCTTTATTTAGGGACAAAGAGGCTGAAACCTAAAGAGATAAAGTGATTTATGCAAATATTTTTTTTTTCCTTTTTGTTGCAGTATGCTAGTTTTCAAATACAAATAAATAAGAATACTATAAATCTAACTCACCTATCCAACATATATTCCTAAATGGATTTTTCCTGAATGTCCTGCATCACTAATTTGCTTAATGGAACAGAAATAAAGCATATATACATACATACATATAGATAGATAGATAGATGTAGATATAAATAGATAGAAGTATAAATTCTATACCTCTATTTATCTATCTACCTATCTATCTATATACAAACAAATAAATATAGATAGTATGATGTTGGTAAATAGATGCGATATATATATATATATATTATATATATATATATATATATGCAGAAAATTGTATTATGCCTTCCTGTTTTTACTATCACTTTTTCTTTATCTCTTTTTAGGGAGAAGGCTCAGCACAATCCTTTCCCATTTGTCACAATTTCCCCAATATACCTCCATGACAGAGACTACCTCCCTTGCCACACAGTTCCCCTTTTGGAATATCTTCTATTTTAAGCTTCTTGAGAATAGTGAACTATTTTTTGATAGATTTAAATTCCCAGCACTTGGCAAAGTGAATAGCACATAGGAGATGCTTAATAATTATTTACTGATTGACTCATATACCATTAATTGTCATCTGATTGACAGATATGATACCTATTAGTATAAACTGTAAGGAGGATGAAGTATGTCATTAGGTGATCAATCATTCTTCATTTTCAAAGACACCGATGACATCAAGGTGGGATTTGTGTGTGAATTGAATTAAAGTGAAACAGAGTAGCACAAAGTTGTTGATCTCTTTTCCTATTTTCAAAATACAGTAGTAAGGCAGAAGAAAGTCAAGACATCTGGTGATGACCCAAGAGCTAGTGGATGACTTCAGCAACTTCAGTGCCTGACCAAGCAATAAGCATTCCACAATGCTTGCTTCAGCAACCTTCAGGTCTATTTGAAGAAATTGTTTTTATCCACCCATATTATCAGGGAAAGTCTTCACATATAGATAGCTCTGAATTCATTGAAAGATTTTAGGTCTGTCAATTACCTTCAATATAGTTCAGCCTGTTTGCTTAGATGTTCATACTGAGTATAGTTACTGCAGATGTTATATAACTTCTTGAAGTGACTAGTTGGTGAATCAGGTGGGTAGAAAGTTTGATCAGCAGTCCGAAAAGGATTCAAGAAAATCCTTACATCAGAGGTGCTAATCCTTCCTAAACACCCCAAATTTTAAAAGATCATTTAACCATTGTTAAGGACTCTGGGAGAATTATTGAAAACTTAGATCCAAAGTGACTTGCTAAAGACATTCAGTGACTGGTCTTTCTGATGCTTCTCTTTAATCCAGATTGACCTCAAAGCTACATATTTCTCTAAAGGCAGGCTAGAGTATCTTCAAAATGACTACTGAAGTATTATTTTTACTAAAAATTCTCTCTGTGTGTGAGAGTGATGGACATATATAACAAGGCAGAATCAGGCTCAGAGATTATCAGTTTAATGTGAGGGCATCCGCCTTATAATTTGAATGTGTAAAATGATTCAATAGAGTGCTGGACTTAGTGGAAGAAGGATCTGATTGTATGCTCATTAGTTGTGTGTCCTTTAGAATATAAATTTCTTATGTTTCAATTTCTTCAACTTTAGAACAGGGATAATAATAGCAACCATCTCTAAGGATTGTCAGGAAGATCAGATGTGAAGGTTTTTTTTTTTTTCCTTGCCTTAAATTTTGATGTTGAACCCTGATGAGTTCAATGAAAAATTTAATGAAAATCTGAAGACCTTTATCAGACCAGATGTGAGAGTGCTGAAGGAAATGCTTGATGCAGAATAACCTATCAGATTCAGTGAGTTTCAGTCCAGCAATTACATGAAGTTGAACAAACCATTTACATTTTCTGTCATCTGTAAATATGCTATATATGATAAAGGCTTGCAAGGAGGAAGCCCAAGTATATATCAAATATACTAAACTTCAAGGCTCCTTGAGGGCAAGGTATAAGTCTTTTCTTAAATTTTCATCTCCAACAAGACTAGGTTTAATGTTCTCAAAACTGAAACGGAATTGAATTGACCATTTAAAGGTCAGGATGTTCTTCAAAAACTCCTAGTATATTTGTTTCAAAATAATTCATCGTAAATGTATTGCTTGTGAATTTATCTAAATCTGTCTTTAATAAATTGTTTAGGCTTTCAACCTGTATCACTTGGAGGAAACTGTTCTTTTTATTGTAACATTGCAATGATTTGTGCATTGGAGTTATGTTCTGAATACCTATAAATGAGAAAGAGGGTTGGGCCTTTTAAAAGTCCTGACAGTAAGGATTCAGGTAAAAAATGTTAACTTTCTAAAGATGGCAGAAATAATACATATTTAGTGGGAAATTAAGTACCATGTAAAAGAGGCAGGGCAAGGAACACAGATGCAAAGCCATCAGTAACCACATGCACATATACACACACACACATAAACACACATATGGACAACAATGATATTGATAACAACAAAATTGTACTTAGGATCAAAATGTAAATAAAGAAATATATATATATGAATATAGAAATATGTATGTGTGTGTATATATGTGTATGTGTACATCAATTTATCTGCTTTACATACTTAGAAAAAGTTATATTCCTATATCTTATCTGTATCTCTTTATATATAGTGTGTGTGTATGTATGTGTGTGTATATATATATAATTTCTAGGCAATTTAATTATATTTAGGTTTGGAATATTTATTTTTCTAGTGAAGCTCCCAGGTACTGTAGAAAGTCTTCTGTGCTCGTTATGCAGAAGGGTTAGCCTTCAAGTAACTAGAAGCTTTCCTACTACATGTTTAGGCCACTGTGAGGCTAGTAAGTCTAGAATCAGGCAATTAGGGTGGCTTTCCCAATTCAATAAAACATGATACAAGGGAAAACAGTTGTAAAGTCTTGTTTTTAAGTGTTTCAGTGCATTTGGAACCAGACGAGACAAAAAAAAAATAAATAAAAAGGAAATCAGGGCAATAGTCATGACAGAGAATCACCAAAGCAAGCCAGTTAATTCTATTTCTCAGAGCAGGGAACTGGCTAAAGTTTAAGGGTAAGTAAGCATTTAATTAGGCTTGGCATTTTAAGAAAGTAACAGTAATTTGTTCTACCTCTCAAATACTCACAAGGTAGGAGAATTTTAGCAGTAAGCACATAAGTGCAAATGTTTCCAAGCTTAGTTGAGTAAGAGAAGCTTGGGGCTTTCTAGTAAGAATTACTCCCAATTTGTAGGTTCTGCACCAAAAAGAAATTAACATGAAAAATATATAGTGCCTCGAAGCTTCATGTGGAATGTAACTTATAATTTGAAATATTATCAAACAATTTATTATAATCATTAAATAATGTATTATACTATTAAAATTCAAAGGCAAAATCCTCAAATATTATCTAATTAATTTTTGTCATTCTACTTATGAGAATAGTTGAAATTTTGTTGTTAATGTTGTGCTGTTCCTAGCATCATTAGGCATGTGTGTGTGTGCATGTGTAATTATCTTGTAATAGTAAAAAAAAAAAATAAATAAATTCAGTGTTAAAAATTCCCCCAAAACATAGGTGCACTTAATATAAGATGCCATTATCATAGAAAAAAAAAGTTTTAATTTATGCTTATTGATAGATCAAGTATAAATATCAAGTAATCAAGTAGCAAGGAAATTAGGATGAAAATAATGGGAGCTAGAGATGAGATAGCCCTGAAAAGACACTGGACATTTTCATCAGTAATGGACACTATAACAGGATTAAGTAACTGATTTTCCCAGTCATTACTACTGAGAAAACATTGTCAAAAATAAGCTATTTGTTATAGTATTATGCTTTCTGACAAATGTATGTTTCCATGAAATTTAGCTAGTTCTGCTAGTTATAATTTCACAAATGTGTGAATGTCAAGAAGGTTTCATCCAATGATATGACAAATATGTTAGTCATCTAAATCAACCATTTCTAATTTTGTATTTAAAATGGATTTAGTATTCATGGAATTGGTAGTGATGGTTTGCTATAGTTATGCCAATTACATTTTTTATTAATCCATGTAATTTGTGTGTTTCTCATTTTAGGAAACTATAAGTTACTAAATATATGCATTTAGCATAGTATTTTCTTTATAAAAAAATAAATAAGCAATAGTGGGTATTTTAAAAATTTACTTAAAAGATGTTACATCAACCTATATTAAAAGCACAGTGAAAATAGGGTTGGACTTTGGGTCAAGATGACCTGGATTCAAATTCTTCATTTGATTAGTTATTTGACCCTGAACAAATAATTTGACCCCCATTTACCTCAGATCACTTCTCAATGTTCATCCGTAAGGAAGGAAGGGCTGGCCAGTGTTGATACATGGAATTACTACATGTATTCACACATTGTTCTTAAGAAAAACAGAGTTAGTTGATAGCATAAAATATTTGTGAATCTCTCTACCAAAGGAAAGTCAGAAATTATATGAGCAAAATTACAAAACACTTTCCACACAAATAAAGTCAGATTTAAATAATTGGAAAAATATTAAGTGCTCTTGGATAGGCCAAGCAAATATAATAAAGATGGCAATACTCCCTAAACTAATCTGTTTATTTAGTGCTATACCAATCAGACTCCCAATAAACAATTTTAATGACCTAGAAAAAATAACCACAAAATTCATATGGAAGAACAAAAGGTCAAGAATTTCAAGGGAAATAATGAAAAAAAAATCAAATGAAGGTGACCTAGTTGTACTTGATCTAAAACTATATTATAAAGCAGTGGTCAGCAAAACCATTTGGTATTGGCTAAGAAATAGAGTAGTTGATAGGTAGAATAGATTAGGTTCACAGGACAAAATAGTTAATAACTACAGCAAATAGTATTTGACAAACCCAAAGGTCCCAACTTTTGGAATAAGAATTCACTATTTGACAAAAACTACTGGGAAAACTGGAAATTAGTATGGCAGAAATTAAGCATGAACCCACACTTAAGATCAAAATCAAGATAAGATCAAAATGGGTCCACGATTTAGGCATAACGAATGAGATTATAAATAAATTAGAGGAATATAAGATAGTTTACCTCTCAGACTTGTGGAGGAGGAAGGAATTTGTGACCAAAGAAGAACTAGAGATCATTATTGATCACAAAATAGAAAATTTTGATTATATCAAATTAAAAAGCTTTTGTACAAACAAAACTAATGCAAACAAGATTAGAAGGGAAACAACAAATTGGGAAAACATTTTTATAGTTAAAGGTTCTGATAAAGACCTTATTTCCAAAATATATAGAGAATTGACTTTAATTTATAAGAAATCAAGCCATTCCCCAATTGATAAGTAGTCAAAGGATATGAACAGACAATTTTCAGATGATGAAATTGAAACTATTTCTACTCATATGAAAGAGTGTTCCAAATCATTATTGATCAGAGAAATGCAGATTAAGACAACTCTGAGATATCACTACATATCTGTCAGATTGACTAAGATGACAGGAAAAAATAATGATGAATGTTGGAGAGGATGTGGGAAAACTCGGACACTGATACATTGCTGGTAGAGTTTTGAACAAATCCAACCATTCTGGAGAGCAATTTGGAACTATGCTAAAAAAGTTATGAAACAGTGCATACCCTTTGATCCAGCAGTATTATTACTGGGCTTATATACCAAAGAGATTTTAAAGAAGGGAAAGGGATCCACATGTGCAAAAATGTTTGTGGCAGCATGCTATGATAATGAGTATTACTGAAAACAATGGTAAAATATTTGTGTAAAAATTGCTGTTTTTAAACTGACTAGTGGATAGTGCACCAGCCCTGAAGTCAGGAGGACCTAAATTCAAATCTGGCCTCAGGCACTTAACACTTCCTTAGCTAAGTGACCCTGGGCAAGTCACTTAAGCCCAATTGCTTCCACAAATAAATAGACTAAAATATTTCCCTAGAATTTGTATTTTAAAAAATAATTATATGAAAAGCAAACAGAATATTTGAATCGAGGATATTTACAATTATTTTCTATATTTAATTCATTTCTCTATAAAAAAAGACAAGGACATTTCTCCACATATCATTTTCAGATTTACCCAAATCTTATAGCCATTTCTGCAATGTGACAATTCTATACTTGAAACTTTGAAAAGAATAGTGACAAAATAACATGGTAAAATTGGGAAGTACTGCTCTCTATGTCAGTCACATCTGAGTTCCAGTCCAGTTCTGATGTTGTCTATTCAGATCACTTAAAGTCTTTATACACACACACACACACACACACACACACACACACACACACATATATATATATATATCTTTTTATTTACAAGATATATGCATAGGTAATTTTTCAGCATTGACAGTTGCAAATCCTTTTGTTCCAATTTTCCCTCCTTCCCCCTGCCCCTTCCCTCAGATGGCAGGTTGACCAATACATGTTAAATATGTTAATCATTTAAATTCTCTACAACAAGGAAACTCTCATACTTCAAGATGCATAGAAGACATAATAATAATAATAAGAAAATTTATATGCAAAATATGTTCCAGGCATAGTGAAAAACACTTTAAACATATCTCATTTGATTTTTGTAAAACCCTTGGAGATAGATGCTATTATTATCCTTAGTTTATGAGTAAACAGGCTACCTGATTTTAGCCAATGTTCTTCAGTTTTGAAGAGGATCAGTGACATTTTAAGGTTATGTAGTGGCTTGTGCAAGATTTGGATTTAAATGAGAAGTCTAAATACTCCATAATACTTCTTTAGTTATTTTCATGGCCATTGGAGCGAGTTGTTCTCTTCTGCCTATTTCCCCAGGAAAAGTCTTCACATGTTGGGGTAGACATCATCTTGACACACCAATAAGTTTCAGTTGATTACCTAAAGCTAGTTTAGCTATCTGTTGGAGTTTTTGTTCTTCTTTAAAATACAATATAATGGTGGTTCTCTCTAGGAGAAGGTAGGTTTCTCAGGGGAGGTTTTCTGGAGGCAGTCTTAGTTTCATTTAAGAGTAAATAATCACCCAAAATGCAGCCAGGTGATAAAAGTTCAGATCTTTTATTGTCTCCAATATAGCCCGGTTAGCTTAGAGGCCTATCTCTCTGCTTGGTTCCAAGAGCTCCCTCCGAATGTCTTCAAATCCAAAGGTTTGTCCTTCAGTCCTTCAGCCAGCCAA
Source organism: Antechinus flavipes (assembly GCF_016432865.1). NCBI lineage: Eukaryota > Metazoa > Chordata > Mammalia > Dasyuromorphia > Dasyuridae > Antechinus > Antechinus flavipes. Next base: position 48,428,929 of record NC_067403.1, read on the forward strand.
GTGGAAAATGGAATGGATCTCTCTTGCCTTGGAGAGAGGGCTTCTGGTGTAATTCAGCTGAAATCTGATCAAGAGCCTCTGTCTATCTCTTATATATGAGAGAGAGGAATTGTGGGATATGAGAGGGAGGGATTATGAGTTTTCTCCCATAGTGCTCTCTGTCCCTAAGAGTTTCAAGGGAGCACAAAGTTACACAGTTAACTTTGTGAATCTCCCATACTTGTGAATTCTAATGAGTAAAGGTGTAAACACAAGCATTGTATCAATTAGTTCTACTTAGTAGCTTGTTTCAGGTTCTGGCCCAAAACATCTTCTGGTAAGATCAGATCAATAATCTATCAACTCTAATGAGTTAGCATTTTATAAAGATTCCAACAGGTATCTGCCAAAAAGGTTTGCCAGGGTGCAGTGACTACATATCATATAGCTTCTTGGAGCAACAGGTGAGAGTTAAATACCAAGTTGATAACAAAGGTAGATAAGCAAACCTGAAAAAAAGCCCTGCAAGCCCTCACACCAGAGGTGCACAACCTTCTACTATTAAGTGTCTCAGATCCAACTTGGAGTCCTATGGACTACAGATCCAAAGTCTAAATATTGTGCCTTTTAGTTGTTCAAAACTAAAAATATAGATCTGCATTGGAAAAATTATGAAATTGCCAATTGAGTTAAAATTAATAACCACTATTACAGAACTTTAAATTTAGAAGAGGATTTAAAGAAGAAATATACCATCCTCTATTATCTATTAGCTAATCAGTTTTGACACTGTTGAAGCACACTCATATGTATATTTAAATCATGTTTTACTATTTTCATGAGGTTATATTACTCCAATAGTTAACTCATTTTATAGTTGAGAAAACTAAAGATAATAATATTTAAATGGCTTCATATGATTAGAGGCTGTTTGAATAGAACTGAACTGGATTCCACATCTCCTGATTCCTACTTCAATGTTGCTAGACACACACACACACACACACACACACACACACACTGAATTTTGTTGTCTCACTTGGTAATATGCAAATGGATATCAAAGGGAATTCAAGCATTTGCTTTCTTTCCCTCAGATATAGCTATAGGAATACAGGCTCTGTCACTTATGTTATTTGCTTGAGAAACTTATTTTTTTTCCATTACCCTCTGTACCTTAAAATATTCCTGAAAATTCACATTATGTAAGTTCAACTTCCTTCAAATGAGCAAGATAGTTACTAAAAGAAAATTAAAGAAAGTGAATTGTTAAATTGTCTTTGTAGTTAAACATTTTAATTAACTTTGGGGATCAGGAAACAGGTGTTATGAGAACATCAACATTAACATATTAATGAAACAAGTTACCCCAGAAAAATGTAAAAAGAAAATCTGACTTTTTTTAATCCAGCTATGATCACTCCTTATATAAATACACACATGGAGAAAGAAGAAGAAAAATAAAGAGTAAAAAGAAAAAGAGAAAGAGAAAGAAGAAGAGGAGGAGGAAGAAAAGGAAAAAGAAGAAGAAGAGAAGGAGGAGGAAGAGAAAAAAAAAAACAAGAAAGAGAACAGAAGGAGGAAAAAGGTAGGGTAAAACCAGTTTGAAATAGGAATAATTTAATTATCTCAAACCAATGAAAGTTCATAACCATTAGCCACTGAAGTATTTTGGTAATTATTTTAGGATGATATATATATAATTTTCACTTAAAAAAAAAGACTCACTAATGAATATTGCCTTAGAGTTTTTTCTAAACATTTATGCTGATAAAAGGAAAATTTGCAGACTAATTGAAGATTAGGAACATCATACATTTTTCATTTACTCAGGGTAAAAGTAAAATAATATAGTATAAGATTGGTAAAGGAGGTCTTATGAGAGACAGAAACACAAGAACACAATAGGTACCAAAACAAACAAACAAACAAACAAAAACTAAAACAAACAAACAAACAAACAAAAAACTTGATTTTTAGGTTCTGGAAAAGTCGATCAGTTTTGGGGATTAAAACAAGTTACTTAATATCTTAAAGGCTAGCTTTGTTCATTTATAAAATAAGAGAGATGAATCCTTCAAGTTCTAAATTCTTTATACTCCCTGGTCTTACAAATTCTTTATCTTATCTTAACTTCAATTATTTTCTCCTTTAGTTCTTCATTTGTTCTCTACATTATTTGGATTTTTAGTCTTCTGCTTAAATCTACCCTCATTCTCCTAAGTAAATCTAAATTTCAGTATCCTTTTTAAATTCTTCATATCCTTCAGTTTAAATTATTGTTCTCCTTGAATTAGTTGTGTGTGTGTGTGTGTGTGTGTGTGTGTAAGTGAGTATATTCTTTGGTTACTTTTTTTTTTCTTTTATGTTATTCTTTCAGTTGTCTGCAGAATGCAAGCCCTTATCTGAGACAATTAATAGAAAGTTTATATATATGTATTTTTTTTTTGTTTTCACATGGACCAATAACATTCATATCCCTATTTTTTAAATATGTTTTGCAAATTTTTTTTCAGTAATGTGCAATCAAAATTATTTATGCACTGATGCAAAGGAATGAAAGGGTACATGCATAATCATTATGAGAATTTAAGTAGAACATATACCTCAAAATCAACCAAACAAAAATCCTTAAAGTTGTGAAGCTATGAAAAACAAGCTAGAAAAGACACAGGACAATACTTCCTCTTGTCTTTTGCAGAAGTGCATTATAGTGGAACATTGAATATGTCAAATTCTTTTAGATTTTGATCTGTTTTGTCATATTTTTTCAATGCTGATTTGTAAAATTTCCTTATTCTAAAATATAGCATTCTAAGAAGGGGATGAATACAGCCAGAAAGATAAATGACTTTAAAACAAGATTTTTATAAAATATAATTGTAAAATTATATTTTCTTTCTCTGACTTATAAATTTATTAGAAAATGAAGATTAAAAAAAACTATGGTCTGCTTGTATCATGCTTCTATTGTAAGGATAAATCTTTGTAAATTATAAAGACTGAGATCTTATCTAATGATGTTTATATTGCAAAAAATGGTAGCTACTAAAAATGGCTAACTGAAAATGAAAAATGAATGGGGAAAATGGTCTTGTTCCCAGATATAATAAAATTATTCTTTATTAGTTTAAGGACACACTTATTTCATTTATTTAACTTGAAGCCATATTAACAGTATGAATACTTCCCTTACCCCTCAACATTTACACAGTGATGGTATCAACTAATTGTTTTTCATCTGCTTTTTTTTTTTCTTCTTTCTTTAGGGCTGTCATTCATTTAAGCCAGAAGATAAATAAATGACAATCAAGAGTTGCAGTTTGACAGTGATAATAGCTTCAGCACAGGGAAATTATATAATAGAAACTACAAAGAGGACTCAAGTTTAGATTCATTTGCTTTTCTGAGAGGGTCATTCCTCTCCATGTCAAAGAAGTAGACCAAATAAGATGGTTTAGGAGAGTGTGAAAATTTTATGTGCCACAAAATATATTTAGTAAGTCAAAATAAAAACACATTATCTTAAAAATGTATCATAACATTCATGTACCACACATACACATGCACCCAGTTGTTAAAGCTGCTATTAGGATCTTGAATATTTTCTTTTCGCTTCTTTTTTATGGTAAGCAGTCACATGACACTCTACCAAACAAAACACCTATTGATTTTTACTTCTGTTTGTCCATTAAAATATTAGTTGATATCCTTAAAGCACTAATCTTATAATACCCCTCAATTGGGGGGGGGGAAACATCATAAATTATATTCAGCAGTTATAATATGGTGCATATTTTGTGTATCTATATACTTCGTATATGATAACCTGTTAAAAGATCAGATGGATAGACAGATAGATATGCCTTCTTTTAAATAGAACATCACATTCACTCATCATATTTGATAATAAAATAGAAAATTAATTCTAACACATTAAATTCTACTCAGATTTAATTCTACTCAAACCTCCATTCAAATTTTCACAAAAAGCAGTTCCAAATTAATGAGGTTTTAAAGTGAATAGCTAACTAGTTAACTAATTAGATTCATTATGAGCCAATTCACTAACCATTAATGTATAATTCTTTTTACAATTATTTTAACAATTAGTCTGATTCACAAGTAGATAATATAACTTCTGCAGAGGATCAAAATGCTGTCAAGCATACCTAAAACATTTTCAATCAACTCTCCCCTATGTAGATTGATACAAAAATCATGTGTGAACCTTTCCTATTTGAAAGTATATACAACTTGAACTGATGCTAAGTGAAATGAGCAGAACCAGGAGATCATTATATACCTCAATAACAATACTGTATGAGGATGTATTCTGATGGAAATGGATTTCTTTGACAAAGAGATCTAACTCAGTTTCAATTGATCAAGGATGGACAGAAGCAGATACACTCAAAGAAAGAACACTGGGAAATGAATATAAACTGCTTGCATTTTTTGTTTTTCTTCCCGAGTTATTTATACCTTCTGAATCCAATTTTCCCTGTGCAACAAGAGAACTGTTCAGTTCTGCATACATATATTGTATCTAGGATATACTGTGACATATTTAACATGTATAGGACTGCTTGCCATCTGAGGGAGGAGGTGGAGGGAGGAAAGGAGGGAAAAAAATTGGAACAGAAGTGAGTGCAAGGGATAATGTTGTAAAAAAAATTACCCTGGCATGGGTTCTGTCAATAAAAAGTTATTTTTAAAAATAAATTAATTAATTAAAATTAAAAAAAAAAAAAGAAAGAAATAAAGTATATATGACTGTCCTGTAGATTGAGCCTCTCAAATTCAACAGATATTTCCAATGAGTTGATTCTATCTGAAGTTACCTGAGTATTCCTTAACAGGAGAAGGGTCAGATAAGTTGTATATATCTGCTTAATAAAAAACTATTTATCTGACATTTCAGATAATCATCAGATAATAGAATTCCTTTCAGGACAGACTCTAATTATACAGTCTACTATTTGCTACCAGTCCCTTGATTATCTGTGTTCTATCTTCAAATAAGTTTCACTTCATTTTATATTCAATAACTACAGGTGTCAATCACCCTACACAGAAAGTCATATCCAACTCATTTTCCTCCCCAAATAGCACACCATTTTCAGTGCCTAGAGTTTCTTAAAAAAAAAAAAAAGTGTGTACTGAACATATATTTTGTGTGTGTGTTTGCAAATTAGTATGAAAAATGAACAGTGTCAGAGTCAACAGATTTTGACAATTGTTGCAACATTGAATGCAGATTCTGAGAGAGTCCCCACATTGGGACTGAATATGGTTCACAACAAAGTATTTTCACTTTTGTTGTTGTTATTGTTTGCTTGCTTTTTTTTCTCTTTTTCATTTTTTTTCCCTTTTTGATCTGATTTTTTTTTTTTTGCTTGTGTGTACAGCATAATAATTGTGTAAATGTGTGGAGAAGAATTGTCTAACTTATGTTGGATTATTTACTATCTAAGGGAGGGGATAGGGGCAGGGCAAGAGAAAAATTTGGAACACAAGGTTTTGCAAGTGAATGTTGAAAACTATCTTTTCATATATTTTTGATTTAAAAATTAAAGCAAAACAAAACAAAACAAAAAGTACTGAATACAGAGAAAGGAATCTAAAGTGATTCTGAGATGGGAACCATTTTGACTCATGGGAGAAGCGCAAGACAAATCAGAAAGTCATAACTAGGAATAAATTTAGAAGTTAAAAGAAAAAAAATCTGTTTTAAAAATGACTAACTGCACATGAGAAGAAAGATGGAGATACAATGCATACTATTTTCACTTTTTTCTCTTTGTCATTGTTTTACCCTTTTGTTCTTATTTTTCTTAAAATGACTAATATGGGAGTATGTTTAACATGATTTCACATGCATAATCTATATCATATTGCTTGCTGCTTTAGGAAAGGGGAAAGAAAAGAGAGGGAGAAAAAAATTGGAACTTTAAATTTCATAAAAATGAAGGTTAGAAACTATCCTTTCATATAATTGGGAGGGGATAAAATGCTATTAAAATGAAAAAAAAATATTGAGTGAGAAATAGCTATGTGATGTTCAAGTAGAGATATCCAAAAGAGAACTAGAAATGCAGAACAAGAGCTCTAAAAGAAAGATAGAATAAGACTATGAAGATTTACAAGTAATCAGCTTAGAGACAATCATTTCATTCATCTTAGTTCATGAAAGAGAGACATACAGAGAGAAACAGAGAGACAGAGAGAGGGGGGGAGAGACAGACAGACAGAAACAGAGACAGAGAGTGATAGAAAGAGACAGAGATAGAGACAGAGAGAGACAAAGAAATAGAAAGACAGAAAAAAAAGATAATATTCTGTATATTGAGTATATATATATATAGAGAGAGAGACCTATAATTTCATCAGTGCAGGGAATTCCTAGGATGATCTCATGCAAACTAGACAGAAATTGAGTGATTATATATTTTAAAAAATCTGAGAAAGTATACTTTCAGAAGTGAAAAATAAAAGAATAGGGGTAAAGAAAGTGACTTTGAAAGTGACTCTGAACAAACATTTTAATCTCTCTTGGCTGAAATTTCATCATATGTAAACTGAGGAGGTTGAATTATATGAATTCTACACCTATGATTCTAAAACCTGGAGCCAAGTCTAAGACAAATATTGATTGTATGTTCATGAATTCCTATTGCTAAACCAATATAAGACAGTGTTCCTGATCTTAAATTATAGTAAGAGTTTTCTACTTTGATAGAAATCATAATCTAGGGGGGGAGAGAAAGGGAGGAATGGGGTGGGGAGGAAGGGACAGATAGAAGGAAGGAGAGAGAAAGAAGAGAGGAGAGAAAAAAGAAGAGAAAAAAGACAAAAAAGTCTGCTATAATTTTAATGGGTTATTATGGTAGGTGATTGGGTAACAAAGAAAACATTTTTAAATGACTTTTGGTTTTAGATGGTAAAAAAAAAAAGAAATGCTTCTGAATATCATCTATAATATTTAGAGTTCAATGTTTTAAAAATGAGCATTGTTTGTTATTTAGATTTACTTTATTAGAAACTATTTTAAATTGGCTGTATTTCTTAAGAAGCAAAACAACTCTATTAAATGGCATTATCTTTTATAGACTAACATTTAACTATTTTATTATGCTAACATTTAATATTTGTAGCAACTCTTTTAAATATGCATAACTGGATTATTAATTTATTTCTTATCCAAGTGAGTATCCTAAGGTTTTCCTTGAATTTCTAGTGCTTTGTTCCCCTGGAGTGTTGAAGGCAATGGCTATTTACAGGGAAGTAATGCTAATAATTTGAGGCATCTTCATTTTCCATATTAAAAGATTTTCACTGAAATTGAATTTATTTTTCTCCATAAGTAAATATCATTTTTAGGGAGTGGGGATGAAGGTAGTGTATGCAACAATAATAACAACAATAATAATTTTTTAAAAACCTTCAAAACAACCTTTTGATAAAAGATCACATTCTTCTTCTGAGCCTATTCAAAGAGTAAAATTTTAATGACTCATTAGCTAAGCTCATTTTGAATTTTTAAAAAATCATTAGAACATGATCCCATTATTTTGTGCTTGCATTAAGCAGTTATATTGTGCCATTTATCATAGCAGATATGTTCTTGTGCTGTGCACAAAAATAATACTGTGTATCTTTAAAAAGCTTTCATATTCTTATTTTATAAGCTCAAGATTTCTCAAAATTGTGCTCTTTAAAAGTTGAAAGCAATGCTGGCTTCACAATAATTCTAGCCTATGGGCTCAAACTTGTGTCAACTTAGATGCAATAGCTTCATAATGATAATTAATCACTTTGCTTGGCCAGGGTCCAAAAATATCTGCTTTATGGTAAACTCTTCTTAAAAACCAAAAAGAAGTAATACAAGTTTAGGATAGATTTATATATGCCTTTTGACACCCGGTCAGTCAGCACTAGTCAAAGTATAGACCTAGGCAGGTGACTTAATTTCTGTCTGCTTCGGTTTCCTCAATGATAAAATGAGAGTGGATAATAATTACTCTTACCTCGTGCTATAAGGATCAAATGTTACATTATTTATAAAGCATTTATTCAGTGCTTCACACAAAGTAGAAATTCAGTAAATATCTGTTTTCTTTCAATTGGATATGGTGCCTGACTTCCATGGATGTACAATAACTAACATTTCTGTCCTTCAGGTCTTCTCAATCTATTGACTTTAAAGTGCAAGGTTGAATGTTTAGATAGCTATCCCTGGGGATTTCTTTATTTGTGCTTGGGAATCCTCATGGTTTCCCAAGGAAGACTGTCCGGGATAGGATTGTTCAACATTTGTATTTCCTTTCTTTGGTGCAGGGCACTGAAAGGCAGCTGATTTCTTGCTTTTCACAATGGCTACGAGAGTAAACATGCTAGCAACAGCAGCAGAAAGAAAATAATTATTCAGAAATAATTTGGTGAAATTAGACTTGGTTCAACACACCATCCTTATTCTCCTAGAGTCCAGGACTCTTTCTTTTGTTTAGATGAATAAATAATGGGTTTCAATAGGCTACAAGTAGCACTCTTGAAGAGATAACCACATTGATGACATCACAGATAGACTAAATTAAAAAACCAAAAAATCAAAAACACTAATTTGTATCACCTAAACAATTTTTTTCTCCTACTCATATCAATCTGTAGCTCTAAATTCTTCAGATAAGATATCTCATTTACAAAAGGTGGGAGGAAGAATGGGCATGTTCTTTATTGGATAATTTGAGCATGTTATTTCTTTTTTTAGCATAAAAATAAATCACTTTGATTTAATGAATCCAAATTTAAATGACATTTTCCTCTCTTCTTTCTTCTAATGCCTCAATGGTTTGTCTTTTAGCTATTTTGCACAAGTAATAATTTTACAAGTGAAGGGATAGAGGGTAGGGGCTATATTTGTATTAAAAATGTTTGTTTTTATATAACTTAGCACAGTTATAAAATGTGATTAAATAACTAGCCATCAAAACTAGAAATAACTCTTTCTAGGATATAGATAGATAAATAGATAGATAGATAGATAGATAGATAGATAGATAGACAGACAAGACAGACTATTGAGGCAAACCAGATGGAAAAAAAATTGTCAATTTTCCTTAGCTGTTCTACCATATTGTGATATCACTGACCCATTTAAAAAGAGAAAAAGGGGACATCTGTGACAGTAAAGAATTCAAGTTTATGTTTAACATAAATTTTATTTATAATCATCATTTTTTTCTGTCATTTGAAAGCCCAGTTTGCTTCAAAAGGGGTATAATAAGTATACATATACTTTACATGAAATTGCAGCAAGAAATAATTTATTCCTGGGGACAATGGTATATTCCCTCATAAAAGAATTCTTTAAGTAGCTTGTGTATTAGTTCTGGATGTATATTATGAGGTTAGGTATTCTATCACGACAAATCATTTTCTTGAACATACATTCATTTCCACTTATGGCATTTTAAAAGTTTCTTTTAAAATTATCTGACATTTTCAAAGTCCCTTCTAGTATAATCATCTTCTCTGTTGGATAAGCTCTCCACTGTGGGAAATGCAGTCATTCCATGTTTACTATTTGCTTATTCTCTGACACTGATAGCAGGCTGGGTAGATTTTTCATTTTTTTAAAGTTAACAGACCTCGTTGATTTTAGTCAAGCAAGGGTAGGGGTGAGGGTAGGTTTTGAAAATATTTTAAAGTCTCTGACAGATTATATAGTATGACAGATTATATAGTTCTACTGTGGGAAGGACTTCATTGTGAATTTTGCAATGCTTTATTTGCTCTAAATGATTTGACCACTTATTCTACAGAGATTATTAAGAATCATGAGATAAGGAGTGGGTTTTGGAGATGAATATTTGGTTAAGTCATATGATAGTTATGCTATATAATCTGACAACTAAAGCATTTATGGCTGTTATTCAGTCTGCTCTTTTCATTACATTGCAGGGAAGAGGGATCATTCTCTTCCCAGTGTGATGGGAATATCCATTAGTGGAAATGGAGTTACACATAAATAAAGACAAAAAGAAAAATAATTCCTGACTGAGCAGCTCCATTTTAACTGGAGGAATGATTAGGGAGATAGAAACTGCCTATTTGTTTAACAGTACTCACTTTTTGCATAACATTTGTTTAAAAGGATTCTCAATAAGTGTAATATGCAAAATTTCTTAGGGAAAGGAGCTCTCATTCAAAGTACAAACAAATGAGTTCTCTTTAACAATTTGGCTTCTTGTAAATTCAAGGTTTTGTCCTATGTAACAGTTCTTTTTTTTTTTTTTGAAGATGGCATTAAAAGCCAATATCCTACAATTTCTTGTTTACAAGAAACTCATTCAAAGTAGAGTAATACATTTAGAGTAATGATATTTTTTAAAATAACTTTTTATTGACAGAACCCATGCCAGGGTAATTTTTTCACAGCATTATCCCTTGCACTCACTTCTATTCCGGTTTTTCCCCTCCCTTCCTCCACCCCCTCCCTCAGATGACAAGGAGTCCTTTACATGTTAAATAGGTTACAGTATATCTTAGATACAATATATGTGTGCAGAACCAAACAGTTCTCTTGTTGCACAGGGAGAATTGGATTCAGAAGGTATAAATAACCTGGGAAGAAAAACAAAAATGCAAGCAGTTTATATTCATTTCCCAGTGATCTTTCTCTGGGTGTAGCTGCTTCTGCCCATCCTCGATCAATTGAAACTGAATTAGCACTCTTTATCGAAGAGGTCCACTTCCATCAGAATACATCCTCAAACAATGTCATTGTTGAGGTATAAAATGATCTCCTGGTTCTGCTCATTTCACTTAGCATCAGTTCATGTAAGTCTCACCAGTCCTCTCTGTATTCATCCTGCTGGTCATTTCTTACAGAACAATAATATTCCATAACATTCATTCTACCACAATTTACCCAACCATTCTCCAACTGATGGGCATCCATTCATTTTCCAGCTTCTAGCCACTACAAACAGGGCTGTCACAAACATTTTGACACATACAGGTCCCTTTCCCTTCTTTAATATCTCTTTGGGGTATAAGCCCAGTAGAAAAATTGCTGGATCAAAGAGTATGCACAGTTTGATAACTTTTTGAGCATAGTTCCAAATTGCTCTCCAGAATGGCTGGATGTGTTCACAATTCCACCAACAATGTATCAGTGTCCCTGTTTTCCCACATCCCCTCCAACATTCTGCATTATCTTTCCCTGTCATTCTAGCCAATCTGACAGGTGTGTAGTGGTATCTCAGAGTTGTCTTAATTTGCATTTCTCTGGTTTATAATGATTTGGAGCATATTTTCATATGTCTATAAATAGTTTTAATTTCTTCGTCTGAGAATTGTCTGTTCATATCCTTTGATCGATCATTTATCAATTGGAGAATGACTTGCTTTCTTATAAGTTAGAGTCAATTCTCTATATATTTTGGAAATGAGGCCTTTTTCAGAATCTTTGTAAAAATGTTTTCCCAGTTTATTGTTTCCCTTCTAATCTTGTCTGCATTTGCTTTGTTTGTACAAAAACTTTTCAATTTGATTTAATCAAAATTTTCTATTTTGTGGTCAATTGTGATCTCTAGTTCTTCTTTGGTCATAAATTCCTCTTTCTTCCACAGGTCTGAGAGGTAAACTATCCTATGCTCTTCCAATTTATTTATAATCTCATTCTTTATGCCTAGGTCATGAACCCATTTTGACTTTATCTTGGTGTACAGTGTTAAGTGTGAGTCAATGCCTAGTTTCTGCCATACTGATTTCCAATTTTCCCAGCAATTTTTGTCAAATAATGCATTCTTATCCCCAAAACTGGGGTCTTTGGGTTTGTCAAACACTTCATTATTAAAGTTATTGGCTGTTTTGTCCTTTGAACCTAACCTATGCCATTGATCAACTAGTCTATTTCTTAGCCAATACCAGATGGTTTTAGTAACTGCTGCTTTATAATATAATTTTAGATCTGGTACAGCTAAGCCACCTTCATTTGATTTTTTTTTTTCATTAATTCCCTTGAAATTCTTGACCTTTTGTTTTTCCATATGAACTTTGTTGTTATTTTTTCTAGGTCATCAAAATAGTTTTTTGGGAGGCTGATTGGTATAGCATTAAATAAATAAATTAGTTTAGGTAGTATTGCCATCTTTATTATATTTGCTCGCCCAATCCAAGAGCATTTAATATTTTTCCAGTTGGTTAGATCAGACTTAATTTGTGTGGAAAGTGTTTTGTAGTTTTGCTCATAAAGTTTCTGATTTTCCCTTGGCAGATAGATTCCTAAATATTTTATACAATCAGTAGTTACTTTAATTGGAATTTCTCTTTGTAACTCTAACTGTTGGGTTTTGTTAGTGATATATAAGAATGCTGATGACTTATGTGAGTTTATTTTGTATCCTTCAACTTTGCTAAAAGGTTTGGATTGTTTCTAATAACTTTTTTTAGTAGAGTCCCTGGGGTTCTCTAAGTATACCATCATATCATCAGCAAAGCATGATAATTTGGTTTCCTCATTGCCTATTCTTATTCCTTTAATCTCTTTCTCAACTCTTATTGCCAGAGCTAGCATTTCTAATACAATATTAAATAGTAATGGTGATAGTGGGCAACCTTGTTTCACTCCTGATCTTATTGGGAATGTTTGCAGTTTGTCCCCATTACTATGTAACAGTTCTAAAGAAATAACACAACTCCAGAGGATTAATACACTATTTTGGGGGGCTTATTGCTTGAACTTATGGTTACTGGAGGGTGCTAGAGTCTTGATGCTGATTCAACAACATAACAATTGTATTAAGATTATCTGATTAATGACTGATTGATGACTATTTATATCATTCCTTAAGTAAATGTTCTAAAAAACAAAAACAGAGGATAATAATAGATAAGCAGATGAATCTATAGTCAAAAACATATAAGTATAAATTTGAGATCCATCACTTTCTATTATGTGACCTTTGTGGAGCCATAACTACCCTGAGCCTCAGGAACCTCCTTAGGACTAAGTCATAGACAGGTTGAATCAGTGTCATGAAGAACGTTTTTGACTTTAATGAAATTGTGTCTTTAAAAATTGTTACATACACAATACACACATATACATACATATATATATATATATATATATATATATATATATCAGTATGTATGTGTGTGTGTGTGTGTGTGTGTGTGTGTAAGTATGTATACTTGTGGAGAGAAGGAAAAAAGAGAGAGAAGACAGAGAGACAGAGACAAAGACAGAGAAGGAGAGAGAGAGCGCTCCTTCTTAGAAATATCTATGTTCAGTAAGCATTTCCCTTCTCTGAAAAACAAATGAGTTTATTACAATATATAGTTAATGAACCATCTTATGATCTTTTTACTAATATTAGAAATTTTTTTAATTGTAACTAGCTGTTGCTTATATTGTCTCTCCCTATATTCCATTTTTGTTGGCATGAAAATGACTGACTTTGAAGTATTTGGTATCTATATGATTAATATAATTGTTTTTGCTTTTACCTTCTATACATTAATTCATTTTACATGGTATTTTATCCTTTGTTAGGATGGAGATGATTGCACAAAGTGCAAAATGCTAATGACACATTGAACTTGATTTATTTCTAAATATTATAAACCTTGGAATAAAATTGCCTGATAGAAGTAATGTATTTTTGTAACTGATCTAAGTACTACATCAGATGTCTTCAACCTCAATACCACTTTCCTACAAAATCAAATGAGGGGAAAAGGAACCTAATTCTGAAAAAGTAATTTTAAAATGAGTCAAATCTTGCTTTGTACAATTAATAGATAGAAAATGGGGTTTAAATCAGATAGGGTCTCAATAAAAATCTCAGAATAAGATCAGACAACACTTTCTAAAGCAGGTTCCTAAACATTTAGAAATTAGCCTATTAAAACATTTTTTTCTCTAAACATTCCTAGAATCTGGTAGCTGGTAATTATGTCTGACCAAAGAAGATTATCAACATCATAAAAATCTAGATCTAATTATCTACATCATAAAAATAAAATCCATCTTAAGTCAATTAGCAGATATCTGATATATAACTTTTTTAAAGATAAATATTTTATTTTCCTCATTTTTTTTTTACAAAATAAAAAGTCTTGCTCAGATTAGTTCATGCAATCAAGAATTAATTTTCATTATTAGTTTCATAGACCATGAGACTTTTAGCTAGGAATCTCAGCAGCCACCTATTCTAACTCATTCCTCAAGAACTAAAACATAACCTGGCAAGTTCTCATCTAGCTTCTGCTTGATTTCAGAAAAATCCACTAGTTAAGGCAGCCCATTGAATTTTTGGACAGTTTTAATTGTTGCCTGGTTTGGCTGTATTTTATTGCATTGTGTTGTGTTTGTTATTCAGCCCTCTATGCTATTTTTGACAATTCATGATATCCATCCACTCCTGGGGTGAAATAAATTTTGTCTAATCACAATAGTAACATAATATTTACTATAATATTAAAGACAAGGTGATTTGTTAATAAAGAAATGACTCATTTATCTCCTAGAGGACACTATAAAATTAACTCTTAATCACTTCTTCCATTTCAAACCCAACCACTCAGCTGCTCTAAACAGTAAAAGTTAAAAGTTTCTTCTCTGTTCCCATATCTTTCAATCTCTGTGTGTTGTCTTTCTGTGTGTCTCTCCTATCTCTGTCTCTGTTCTTGTCTCTGTTTGTCTCTATTTCTCAATCTACCTGTATCTCTGTTTCTTTTTCTTCTCTATTTTTCTCTTTATTTCTCCTTCTCTCTTTCTTTGTCACTAAGATGTTCAGATGTTTAAGGAGAGATGCTGTATCAATTACCTTTTTATTCTCTATATCTAACATTTTGTTGTTGTTTTTCCTCAAACCATTTTCAAAAACAATTCAAAAAAGTTGCATATCCCCAGAGAAGTTTCCCCCCCCCAGAGAAATTTAATATACTACTCATAATATTATTTATAATTATTTATTTACTAAAAACACCATTAAAAACTTTTTTTTTCAAATGGAACTCTAAATGGAATAATGGAATAATTGCTCTAAGTCACTCAGTTAAAGGAAAATTTGTCAAGAGTCTCTCTCCCTTTTTAAACAATCACTAAGAGAGAACAGCTAAGGAGATGATTTTCTTATTCAAGAACCAAGCAGACAGGTTATTCTTAGAGAGAATTATTCTTAATTTATATATGTTTACCCTTCATGGAAAACTTAAATTTAAAGAATTATTTTTGGTTCATTTGTTTGTTTGTTTTGTTTTTATTTTTTTATTTTGGTGTTTCATTTTAATTGTCAGATAAGATTGATATCGTCTGTTGGATCATGGCCTTGTCATGATGGAGGGCTTTGTGTATCTCAATGAAATTATGAGCTGTACAGGGTTACCCAAGAAGAACTGATCCTAGGGGAAAGTTATGATAAAAGGTGACCCACTGGAGAAGAAAATGAGAAATCATTCTAGTATATTTGTCAAGGAAACCCCATGGATGGGCCCTGTAATGCTATGATCCATGGGGTCATGAAGAGTTCAACATGATTGAATGACTGAATAATGACAAGGTTGATATACCAATTAATTTTGCTGAATTGCTTCTTTCTACTTGACTTATAAGAGATGATTCTCTAGCTAACAGAAGAGGTAAATGTATATATTGGGAAATTAAGGTAATATTAAAATAAAAGATAAATTTTAAAATAGTATATACTTTTTATTATCCTAAATTTTAAAATTCATTGCTTTTGCTATATCTCTGAGTGTGATTTCATTTTTTATTGTGCCTTTTTTTTCTTTTATGCATCAGAAAGCATTTTTTTTGATAGACTGTATTATTCAATGTTTTTGTTGAACTAGTCTAAATTCTAAAGTGAGGTGAAATTCAAATAGATGACTTCCTTAAATACTTGGTCTCCATAATGGTTACTAAGAAGTACTGAAAATCCATTCTAAGAATTTCCCCGTCAAGTTCCCTGAACATATAAGTTTTATTATTCATATGATTTTTGTTGGATAAAAAAAAATACCTTGTTTGGTATGAGGGAGCTATCTCCTTCTCCTCCATAACTCAAATGAAATAAAGATCAAAGAAATATTTGACATATGAAAAGATATGAGTTAACCTATATAATGCATATATATATATATATATATATATATATATATATATATATGTATGTATGCATGCGTATTTTTAGACCAATGCAAGGGACTTCAGAAGCCATATAGTATAACCTCCTTACATTACAAATGAGGAAACCAAGAACTAAAATGCTTAAGTGATTTGCTCTGGTCCTGCAAATAGTAAACATTGTTAGGACGATTTGAACTCAGATTTTATATTTAAGACCATAGACAATATGGTAGCAAATTGAACTAAGGAATAGTTAGACAGTTAGGAATAGAACCAAGAAAGAAGTATGTCATAAAAATCCAGAACACGTAGAAAGAAAGAATTGCCAACAATGTTAAATGCTATAGAAGTTAAGGGAGATGACTATATGGACATGTATACATATATTGTATTTAACTTATACTTTAACATATTTAACATGTATTGGTCAACCTGCCATCTGGGGGAAGGGGTGGGAGGAAGGAGGGGAAAAGTTGGAACAAAAGGTTTTGCAATTGTCAATGATGAAAAATCACCCATGCATATATCTTGTAAATAAAAAGCTATAATAAAAAAAAGAAAGAAAAAGAAAAAAAAGTGAAGGAAGATGAGTCAGAAAAGACCAGTGAATTTAGTTTTGTAAACTCATAGATAAGTGTTGGGACTTCAGTGGCAAATAATTCTGATTGCATGAAGTTGAAAAGTGACTTTGAGGAGAGAAATGAAAAGGCTTTTTTCTCCATGAATTCAGCTATGAAAGAAAAGGGAGACATGGGAAGATGGTGTGATGAGAACACTTTTGGAAGACTTTTGGAAGACAAGATCATCAATGCACTGTTGATAGAGATGTGCAGTGGTCTAAGAGTTCTGAGTATCTGTTGGAATTTGTTCAAGAAAAATCACTAAAATGTCTATATCTTCTTTGAACCTCTTATATATCCCTGGGTGTATCTCAAAGAAGATGAATAAAGAAATACTATTCAATATACACTAATATTCAAAGAATAATTCTGTGGGAGTAATTAAAACTTGCTCCTTTCCTATCTTTCCAATCTTTTCATATTTAATATTTCTCCCTGTGTACTCCCTCACACATCTACAGTGATCTACTTTCCATTTCTTGTACTTAATGGTCCATCTCCCATTTTCATGACTTTTTTAATGATTGCCCCCAGTCTGGAATTCTCTCTCTCTCTCCACTTCTACTTAATTTTCATTCTTTAGAGGTAGAGTCAAGATGGAAAAGTAAGAGCTAGCAACTTTGCCTCCATACCCACCTACACAATGACCTAGAAAAATATTGAACTGAAAAGGAAAGTCAGGGAAAATTCACAATGAGTCTTTCTTATTTTTTTCCTATGCCAGAGCAGTTTAAGAACATAGTCTGTTTTCTGATGGATGTGGCTCTCATCAACATTGAGATGATTCAAACCAGTTTCACTTGTGCAGTTATGAAGAGAGTCATCTACACCCAGAGAGAGAACTGTGGGAACTGAGTGTGGAACACAACATAGCATTTTCATTCTCTCTGTTGTTATTTGCTTGCATTTTGTTTTCTTTCTCAGTTTTTCTTTTTCTTCCTTCTTGATATGATTTTTCTTGTGCAACAAGATAACTGTATAAATATGTATACATATATTGGATCTAACATGTATTTCAATATATTTAACCTATATTGGACAACCTGCCAGCTAAAGGAGAGGTTGGGGGTAGGAGGAGGAAATTTGGAACAAAAAGTTTTGCAAGGGTCAATGTTGAAAAATTATCCATATATATGATAAAAAGCTTTAATAAAAAAGAACATATCTGTCAATATTAAAATAGGGAATGATCAAGAGTTCAGTACAATGAAGCAGCAGAATGACAATAAGTGGGAAAGAGAGGGGTATAGGGGGCCAGCATGCAGGGACAATAAAATTATGAACACTGTGGTGTCCCTATTGTATTGGAAACTGTAACAAGAATATAGCAATAGATGCAAGCTATATCAGGACATAGCAAGGATACCATAACCTTCACTGGGTTTACTATATAACCCTAGGTATCAATGCACTCACATAACAGTGCTGTTGTGTCATTTGACCCTGGGACCCAGTCCAAAATTAAAACTGCTTACTAACCTAATGGAAAACCCATACACCAAACAGGCTTATTGATGCTGAAGAAGAAGGCTGAGAGCTCCAATATGTACTACATACATTTAATCATATGTACTACTTACATAGAAGCACAATTTGGGGGAGCTGCCAGACAATTCAATAGATCTGGATCCATGCATATGACTCCTAACAAATCCTATGGTCATTATAAAAATTGAACAGAAGGAGAAGGAATTGGAAAGCATTGCATAGGTCATTGAGGTTTTAATTCTCAATCTTACAGTCTATACTGTTATAGTGTTTCCATAGTTATGTGTTATAGGTATAGTTCCTCAAGTATTTTTGTTCAATTAAGTTGTGTATAGTTAAGTTATGTTAGACAGTTACTACCAGATGATGAGTAACTGATTGGATCACACAAGACTGATCCAAATTGGTTTTTACCCTATCTGAAATCACCAGTTAGGCTCTAGTTACTTTGAATGGCTTTCAGAAACTCTATAGGACTGCTTGGCAAACATCCCAATTCTTATTCTCCTACCACCACTCTATTACCTTTGCCTTCTTATAAGATAAAGATTAGAAAAGAAAAAAGAAACCTGAATTTCATAAGAACTATGCATAAAATATTGGTATAGGGAGAGGAGACAGACAGGCAGACAAATACTCAGTTAGACATATGGGAATGCTTCTAGGAATAAATAGAAGTTTGACATCAAAATATGAAAATATCCTGGATGGAAAAAAACGGTTGTCATATAAGTAAAATGGGTAAAATAACAATCCATTTCATGATACTAGTGTTTAATGTCTGCAGGTAAGGCATTATATAAATCCAACTAATAAATACCCAATTTTCCTTATCTTGCAGGAAACCTTATTAGAAATTTTAATGCTATGTCTACTTCTTGGTTCTCTTTCCATTGGAGAAATATATTTTAGGGGCTTAATTGCTTCAGATATGATTTGGTGGGAAAATACTCACTACTATTATTTATTAGCATTTAATTTGGTTTTGTACTTTCAAATCACTTTGAGTAATTAGCCAATTATTCTTTTGGTTATCTTTTTAGGGTTGGAGGAAAAAAAAAATGATTGTCTTCATCATTATCTTGCTCTGTTCTGCTGTACAATTTTTACTTCTGTTCATAAATTTGAGCAGCTTGTCTTAAAATCAGAACAGAGCATTTGAATAATGACTTCCTGCATGACTGAATACTGCATGTTGCAGTAAGGAATAAGGCTTTGTTTTCTTTTATTTTCCTCTGAACACCCTGCTCTTTAATTTCATGCACATTGCAACTATAATCTAGTTACAAGCTTATCAAGAGCCCTCCAGTATACAAGGGGAAAAAAGTATATTTTACAATCTAGACGAGAGAAAAGAGAAAGAAAAGAAAGAAAAGAAAGAAAGAAGAAGAAGAAGAAAGAAGAAGAAGAAGGAAGAAGAAGGAAGAAGAAGGAAGAAGAAGGAAGGAAGGAAGGAAGAAGAAGAAGGAAGAAGAAGAAGAAGAAGAAGAAGAAGAAGAAGAAGAAGAAGAAGAAGAAGAAGAAGAAGAAGAAGAAGAAGAAGAAGAAGAAGAAGAAGAAGAAGAAGAAGAAGAAGAAGAAGAAGAAGAAGAAGAAGAAGAAGAAGAAGAAGAAGAAAGAAAGAAAGAAAGAAAGAAAGAAAGAAAGAAAGAAAGAAAGAAAGAAAGAAATATCAGTGTTCTAAAAGCTATAAAAAGAATTTCAGTCTTTCTACAAAATGCCCCTAAAGTGATAGAGCTGTAGTGCCTTCCTCTCAGTTAAAAATATTTTTTAAAAAGAGTCTAGGAAAAAATAAAAGAAAATAGAAAAATCATCTGATGGGATAATAAACTGGTAATAGAGCTTGTATCTATAGATTCATACCAACTTATGCTAATTGCCTTGGAATCTTGTAGTTGAGCCTGAATTTGATGCATCCATTTCTGATGCATAATCCTAAGAAAGCACCATCCACCAACATCAATCTCCTTAAACAAGTATTATGACAGACCCCAAACTGCTGTTTGCAATAAGGTTTATTGCATAACTTGTATCAGTAATTACCCCAATTACAGAAGGCCTAAAACTACCTTCAATTCCTAGAGAGAACCCAAAAAGCCTCTCCTACACATCTAGCACCTTGCTTAAGGTTACCCACAGATCCAAGAACCTACTAGTAACCTGGCAGAAAAGTGATGAATTTTTCTGCACCCTTTTCTTCCTGTTTCTTTTCTTCTGTTCTAGGCTTGAGTAAAAGAGTATCTCTTCTTGCTTTTGTTGCACTAAAAGAAGCCTTGGGAATCCTGTGAATGCATTGCTCTCTCACCTCCCTAAAAGCATTAAGAGACTTAAATGCCTGCATCCCATCTGCCTTTGGAATCTCTTGCTGTGTTCCATTTTCCTTGGCCTGGGCCTTCCAAGAATGATGGAAGCCTCTTGGCATCAGAAACAGGTACAAACAGACTTTTTAAATGCTAAGGTCTTGCTTGTTAAGCTTACCTGAAAATGTCCGAATTGTTCAATGTCTTTTCCATTATTCAGCCCTACTCTAACCTTTCTTAAAGCAGAAATTTTCTGTGGCATCTCCTTACAAATTCCAAAAGTTGCAAAGCATCTTGAAGTATCATTTCTCACCCCTTTATAGCCAAGATTCTCCTAAGCCTAATCTTAGTTTTTGGTTTAAACAACTGAACTAAGAGCAACAACTCAAAGTTGAATGTAGGTCAGATTTGCTAAGACTTGCTACTTCTATGACTCTTCTCCCTGAATGGAAGCATGAGTAATAAATCAAAATAATTTATAATACAATAAAAATTCTCCAATTTCAAAACCTAAGCGATTAAAGTCTTTTAGAAGGAAAATCAAATTATCCATAAACAGAATAGGAACAACACAGAATAAATATAATTTAATAGTAACTCCATGGAATGATTTAAAGGGAGCTTTTTAATGGTTAAATAAAAACAAGTGATAAAGGAACAATTAGGAAATTTGGAAAATAACACACAAGGACTACAATGGACACACGATCTCGACATAAGGACCCAATGAAATTGACAGAAAAAAATAAAATTAAGTTCTGTAAAGATCTTTCTGAAAATTCTTCCTTCCCTCCTTCCTTCCTTCCTTTTATCCTTTCTTTCTTTCTTAACAATATTGAGAAAAGTTGTATTCAAGCAGGATGGGCTGGCATTCAGGCAAGACTAACCATGTACCTCTCTAATAATTAGGGAATGTTAATTGCTTTATGAAACCCATCTGTATCTTGTCGTGTTTGCTGAGAGATTGCAACTAACAGACTTGCTTTCTCCCTGGAAGAGATTAAAAACTCCTTTAACTACAGAAAACCAGAAAGACCATACATTTTGGAAATGGTGTTTTTGTGGAGCTAAACAAATAGATATCCATGAAGTGTCCTAGCACATAATAGCATTCAAAAGAAAAACATTTCCTTATTTCATTTTTTACTTAATTGTATTTTTTAAAATTACACATACATAATTTTCAACATTCATTTTGTAAGATTTTCAGCTCCAAATTTTACTGTTTCCCTACTTTTCCTTTCTTCTACCCTTCCCCAAGAGAACACATGGTGTACATGTGTAATCATGTTAATATTTCCACATTAGGAATGTTGTGAAAGAAGACTAAAAATAAAAGGGAAAAATATAATAAATCAAACAAACAAAAAAGAATTCAAAAGAAAAAAATGAGAGCAGTATACTTAGATCTACATTCAGTGACCATAGATTTTTCTCTGAATGTGGTCAGCATTTTCCATTATGAATCCCTTGGAATTATCTTGGGCCATTGTATTGCTGGAAATAGCTATGTCTATCATAAGTGATATGCTGAGAACACAATGCTGAAAACAAACTTTCTTTTAAACTAAACTAACTTAGAACCAGCTCAGCAAAATTCCTGAACTCAACTTGAGCCAGGTAGATACAGACCCAATTATAAATTCAATGCAGAATAAAGTCAGTTTTATTGACACAGTAGAAATCAATGTAAAATAAATTAAAGGGTTTTTTTTTTTTAATGCTCCCTGGGCTTAATTATCATCTTTATGAGAATTCTTCACATGTATACACATAGGCATGTGTAAATGATATATATGTATGTATTTCCCCAGCTTTTCCCCTGAGATTCAGTCCCATATCTATAGTTACCTATTGGACATTTCAAACGGGCTGTCTCAAACACATCTTAAATTCAATATACCTCAAATTGAACTTATTACATTTCCTCCAAAACTCTCTTTATGTGTGTCTCATTAATTTTCAAGGACTCCAGTGAACTAGATATCTTTATTTCTGTCAAAGGATGTCTTTATTTCAGTCTCTCAGATTCAGAACCTTGGTCTTATTCTAGAA
The DNA here is from genome assembly GCF_016432865.1 of Antechinus flavipes. Taxonomy (NCBI): domain Eukaryota; kingdom Metazoa; phylum Chordata; class Mammalia; order Dasyuromorphia; family Dasyuridae; genus Antechinus; species Antechinus flavipes. Next base: position 48,451,515 of record NC_067403.1, read on the forward strand.
TCTTAATTCTCTTTTTCCCTGCATATCTAATCAGTTGTCATATCATGCTGTTTCTACCTTCACAAAATTCCTCACAGTGGCTCCCTCCTCTCTGCTCATAGAACTAACTCTTTAATGCAGGCCTTCATCATCTCTCCTCTATATAACTATAATATTCTATTTTCTCTTCTTTCTGACTTTCAAAGAAAATTTTCTTAAGCAATGATCTCACCATCTTTTCAACCTCATTTGGTGGATTCCCACTGCTCTTAGAATAAAATATAAATTCCTTTGCTTATATTTAAAATACCTATACAATATGGCCTCATCATATTTTTTAAATCTCATTGTGCACAATTTTCCCTAAAGAAACTGACCTGCTCATTTTTCTTCATACACAGTATTACTTCTCCTTAGTCTGTGTCTCTTTACGAGTTGTCTCCCATTCCTAGAACTTATTCCCTTCTTACTTCTGCCTGAGAAAGTGCTTTTATTTTTTTTTAAGATATGTTTCAAAGATACAATTTTTCTATCTAGTCTTTCACAAGAACATCTAGGTGGCAGAGTAGCGAGAGTGCCAGGACTGGATACCTGCATTCACCCTAGGCTTCAGGCACTTATTAACTGAGCAAATTATTTAACTCAGTTTGGTTTAGTTTCATCAAATGTAAAATGAATTGGATAAGAAATGGTTAACTACTTGAGAATCTTTGCCAAGACAATCCCTAATGCATCACAATCATTCAGATGTGACTGAAACAACTGAACAGCAATAAAAGCCTTCTTCATTTTCTCCAAAAGGCAAGGGCCTTTTTTGCTAGTTACCTTATATTTAAATATATATTATATATGTATTTATATACAAATATGTATATATTACTTTTATTTATGTTGTATATAATAGGTTTGTATATAATTTGGATACACAATATAATGTATATATTATATAACATGTTTTCTCTATTTGTAAGAAATTTTAATTCTAATGGAAGAGACTAATAAATATCTCTCTATATATAATCTATCTATGCATCTATACATATATATAAATATACATATGTGTAGCTAGTTATATGCCTCTCCCTTCAGAATATGCATGCACATATTGATAAATGCACATCTAGACATAAGTATACAAATATACATATATATTAACATGTGCATATATATTACATGTATGTGCTTGTATGTATATGTATAGGTAAATCTGTGTATACACATAAACAAGTACTTGTCTCTCTCATATTATATAATTTCTCTCTATTACTGATAGATTCTATTATCTAATGTAAGGAGAGTTATGACTTGGTCATTTTATCAGTGGCTTTTTTCAATGTCCCTATGTATATTAGTATACATGGGATATAAAATAATCACTGCATTATTTTACCCTGTATAGGACTGAGGACCACTCAGAGGGATATCTAAAGCCCTTCTCTTAGTTTGTTCCACTCTTCCCTCTAGTTTTCACAGTTGCAGGTCTAAGTTTTACATTTTATAACTAAAGAAACCAAAGCATACAAAGGTAAGTTGTTTTCCAGGGATCACAGCTAGTTAAATGTCTAAGGGTAGATTTAACTTCAGGTCTTCCTAATTCCAGACCCTGACTTTTATTCACTCACTGCTTTGCCTTGGAAACCAATATGGTCAAGCAAAACAGTTCTGATGTTGAACATATCCAAAGATGAGGATCTCATTAATTTTCAAGGACTCCAGCAAACTGGATATTTTTGGTAAATATATATCACCCTTTCAAAATCAGAGGAAATGTGGAAATATTTTTGATTAGGGGTTTTGTCAGAATTGATGTCTGTGTGCTCATGCACATATGCCCTTATTATGAGAATTTCTTTATTAAGTAATGAATTTACTATTGTACTATAGGGAAACCCACCAATTATTATTTCTTCAAACATAAAATAACAAGAATATAAATCAATTTATGAATGTGCTGATTTAAAAAAAATGAACAATAATAACAAAACAACTACCCTTATTAATTTTCTACTGGTTCCAGTTTATGGACTGACATAAAGCTTAACTATTGTGAAGCACTTTGTCAAAGATTATTTAGTGGGCAATACCAATTAGTATAGTGGGCCAAAATAACTGAAATTATTTTATAATTGTTAGATACATAGCTTTTGGTTACTTTTATAAAGGATAGGTGAGGAAAGGATATTCATCTAAAATCTCATTAACTGAATGAGATTTTTTTTTCACTGCTAGAAATGGATTTGATAATTTCATAGAGGTATTTGGTAGTAGAGTTGAGACTTGAATTGAAGTCTTTTTTCTATAATTAAATTTATTCAATCCATTCCATCACACTGGCCCTCACCTCTCACCTCAGTTGCAAGGGTTAAACATATAGTAAGTATCTTATTCTGAGGGACTGGATCTCATAAGTGGCCACTGTTTTGGTGTTTTTCTGTTTTTGGTTTTGTTTTTTTGGTGACTACTTGATTTTTTTTATGTCTCTTTTCTTTCCCTCACCTTCCCCTCTCCCCCCAATCTGAGTAGAATAAGAAAAAAGATATTGTAAGAACAATTCTCCTTAGGAATGTGTAACAACTTTACCTCTCATCATTTTTTTCAAAATAAGTTAGTGACTCAGAATACCCCAAATAATAAATAATGATAATATATGATAGTGATAAAATTAAAATTAAATTTTATATATGTAGTGCTTTAAGGTTTGAAAAATGTTTTACTTTTTTATCTGATTCTATTTTCCCAAGAACTCTGTAAAAGAAATGCTTTATCCCCATGTTACAGAGAGGAACTGAAACTTAGGGAAAAATCTTGATCAGAATGACCCCATGTGAATCAAACAGCTAAGTGTTTCAGTCATGATTGGAACTCATTTCTTCCTGACTCCAAGTCCAACCCTAGCTTCAGAGAGAGAAACAGGAACCAGACCAAGACAGAGACAAGGACAGAAAGGTAGCTTATGTTAACTGTGATCATGTCAAATGATTTTGTGGGAAAATTCATTCACATTTCACTTAAATTAAAATGATGTCATATCTCAAAAAGCTCACATTATCAAGAAGTGTTTTTCACTAAAAGCCCACTTTTAAGAATTCTTTGTTTAAATTATGTTGCTGTTTGCTAAAGAATTAGCATGTTCCAGATATAGCATCTGGGCATTGTTCTGTACTGTTGCAGAATCTTTATATTTAACTATTTCTGAAAGCATTCCTCATAATACGATTGTTTTTTGTTATTTCTACTCTTCCATGAGGGAGGCCAATAGAAATTTCCTATCTATTATGGCAGAGATTCTTCAGGATGTAGGTAGACATGGAAGATTCATCACTACATGTAATCTCTCTATGATTATTCCTTCCACTAGATGAATTAATTTTCTTTCTCTTCTCTTTGTTTTATACCTCAGATTCTCCTTTTTCTGACAAATATCTTAATGTCCTTTTTTTTTTTTTTGCTCTCATTTTTGCTGTAGGAATTTTACCTACACTTAGGTTTAAAGCAAATTATGTTGATCACTGGGTGGATCTTCTACTTTGTTAACCTTTGGCCTAAGAAAGGATAATAGGTTTCAGAATTTGAATTTAGAGATAATTTAGTACAACCCTTTCAGAAGTAACGTGTGGTAATAAATAAAGCACAAAGAATTGGGTGTGAATTCTGTCTTTGCATAAGGAGCTCAAAGACCAGCAAAATAGCTGATTTGTCACTTTCTTTACACCATTTGAACTATGGGCCAAATGCTGTAAAATAAATACAATTAAATGCAGAAAAGACCAAAACTAGAATCTTCCAACAAGGAAAATGTTTTTAAGTTAATGCCAGAGAAATCAAATATGTTAGTCAGTAGTCTTCATCCATTTGCCTCCACATTCAAGAAGACAAATACACTTGTAGATTTGTGCTTGTGTAATGGTCCTAGGTTTTGGGGGGAAGGGTGAGTATGGCAAAAGAGAGCAAAAAGAGAGGAAAAAAGAAGAGTGAAAACAGCATGACTAAGTATGAGAGACTTAAGGGAAGGAGAGGAAAAACCCAGTTGGATCAATCCTGGCCCAGAATAAGAATTTATTTATTTCATAGACCCAGGAGAGAAAACATTATATTTTTCTAATGGGTTAAGGCAGCTTTGAAACTTCAATTCTATTCATGCAAAGAGAAAATCTGCCCAAAGTGAGTGACAGAATATCAAAAAAGGGTGAAATACCAAAAAAAAAAAAAAAAAAAAAAAAAAAAAACTATCAAAAGAAAAAGACATTCCAATTCAAAAAGTCATTAGAGAAGATTCTAAAAATAGAACTAAGAATGAGTAAAACCTCAAAAGAATTCAAAGTTGTCTACATAATTATTATCATAATGCAAAGAATAATGAACTAACAGTGCATTATAAAATATAAAATCCTATGGATTATCAGGGAATATAAAAACAGCTATTATAAAATGATTCAACAAAAATTCATATGAGAGGAAAAACAGAATGAATATGTCAAAAATTGGAATTCAATGCAAATACTTTTTAAAATGCAGATTAGTAAAAACTCTCTTTTTTTAAAGAAATCTTTTTTTTATTTTCAAAACATAAGCATAGATAGTTTTCAATGTTCACCTTTGCAAAATCTTTTTTTTCCTCCTTCCCTTTCCCCAACCCCCTCCTCTAGATGGCAAGTAATCTAATTTTTGCTAAACATTTCAATTTTTCTATACCTATTCCCACAATTACATTCTGCAGAAGAAAAGTCACATCAAAAAAGGAAAAATAAATGGAAAAAAATGCAAGCAAACAACAACAAAAAAGTGAAAATACTATGTTGTGATCCACACCCAGTTCCCACAGTCCTTTCTCCAGGTGTAGATGACTCTCTTTATCATAAGAACATTGAAAGTGGCCTGGATCATCTCATTGTTGAAGAGAGCCATGTCCATCAGAACTGATCATTCTATAATCTTATTGTTGCCTTGTATAATGATCTCCTGGTTCTGCTCATTTCACTTAGCATCAGTTCATGTAAGTCTCTCTAGCCCTCTCTGAAATCATCCTGATTATTGTTTCTTATAGAACAACAATATATGGAGAATACCTCTAAAGCAGAAAAGGAGGGATTTTTTTTTTTACATTAGAAACCTAAAAATACCAAAGTAAAATAAAATTCATGTTAAAAAGAAATGAAGGAAACATGGTCAAAAATATAATACAAATTCAAAGGATTTAAGACAAGATGTGCAGAAATAACCTAAGATCTACTAGAAGAACATGAAAGTTTAAACATCAATTTATTGAATCTTCAGTTAGATCTAAACAAATTAACACACTTTCAATGCTAAGTGATTAAATATAAAAAGTACACATCCAAATAACCAAATATACAGCAGCCAAGAAATAGCTGACTGTTTAAGTCAGCATTAACACAAAATGGTTATAGAATAATCTAGTATAAAGAAATTGTGGGCAGCTAGGTGGTGCATTGGATAGAGCACCAGCCCTGAAATCAGGAGGATCTGAGTTCAAATTTGGTCTCAGACATTTAACACAAACTATCTGTGTAATACTGAGCACGGCACTTAACCCCAATTGCCTCAGGGAAACAAATAGCAATTGTGGGAACAATGATGTAGATGAGATTGGGGCAAAAGGACTGAGGTATAATGCTATCCTACTAAAGGACAGTTGCAGATAAGGAAGTTTTTTGGGAGAGTTTAGTGTGTCAAGACATTTCATAGACTAGTCAAAAATAACTTAAGTTCCTTCCATTTGTTGAAAATTTATGTTATTTTCATTAATGGTTAAGCTTGATTTGAATTTGGGTCTTCCTGAATTCCTAGCTTCCTGAATTCTGTGAAATACAAAAGACTGAAATATTGAAATAGCTTTCCTATGAAATAACGTAGGGAATTAATTTGAGAAGAATAAAAGGATCATATTGTTGAAATGAGGACTCAAGTGAAATAGGATATCATGAATTTGTAATATTTACAGTTATCTTCACTAGGGGGATTTCACCCATCTTTCTTGTGAAAGAAGAGCATTGATACTTCAGAAGATTTCCCATTTATTTAAGGTATTAAGACATAGCGAGTTTTTAGTGGGCATGAATTGTGTGACCATGCATGCCCAAAACTACAATGAGGGTAGGAATTTTTATGCTTATATAATTGTTATAAAAGTTATTTCATATTTGGGCAATTATTTAGAAGACTATACTTCTAGACCTATGCCATAAAGCAAAATTTTCTGTGGAAATGATGCATTATTATAATGTATCATTTAATCATAAAGTATTTAGGGCCATTACAGTGACAATGAATCTATTCTGGATTCATCAGAATTATGAAACTCTTAATGATAAGTAATTTTTACAAAGTAATTTTTCTAAGTTAAAATTTGAATGATTTTGCATATGTGGAGAACTAATTATTTCCTTTCAGAACTTGGTTCCATATGTAGTTATAACTTCATATATGACCCTGGTAGAAAAAATAGAAAAAAAAACCAGAATTATTGAGAATAAGATCTCCAACTCTTGAAGGCTTTCTTCGTCATTTTAAACCCCATATTCTGTTCAGAAAACTAGTTTTGGGCATGAATAGTCACACAATTCCTGCCCACTCAGTTATAAGCTAAAAGAAAGGGAAACATTGGTAATGACATAAAACCAAAGATCTCTGACATTTATATTCTTTAGTACAAATGGGAAAAGGAAATTAGAACTTTTTAAAGATTGATATGATGTCTTTTCTTCAAAGTGAAACCTCCCAACACCATTCTAAATTTAATTAGAAATTTGCTATATTTTTCTCATCCAAATCCAAGCATCACTATTTAAATGGGAAATGGCTTTATTGTGACATAAATGACAGACTAGATAGATCATTTGTGTATCAACTGGTTTTTCTAAAAGTAATAGGTTTATTTCTTAGCCCTGGGCATTTATTTGATGTTGCTGGCAAAGTTACTGAAGAATAAAGTTGGAATACAGGAAGGGTGAGAAATAAACAAACAAACAAAAAAGCATCTTAAAAAACTACATAATGGGGAATGTCACTTAAGACACTGCTACAATTTCCTTTTACTTAAGAGATTTCAAAAACAGTTTTAGTAAAATAGATGTATCAGATTTGTCTCATTGCTGATTTATGTCACAATCCTTTGACAATAGCCAGACATGCAGATGTGTTCCTTGATAATTCTACAATTTTGCCATTGGGGAGTGATAAACTGAATTAGGAAGCTGATGTAAGCATCCACTAGTGCTTTGATCTTCATAAGGTTATGTTTTGAAAATTAAAGGGAGAGCTACATGCAAAATCAAAGTCAATCTACGGTTTTCTTCAGTGGGGAAGCATGAATTATCCAATATAAAGTGCAGAGCCATATAAAGACTGTAATCTCATCTCAGTATTCTTATAGCTTTAATAAACTCTTCATGCTTCCTTCTTGCAGTTTATGGCATCATAGGGACCCTTCTGTAAAATTGCAGCCATAAATTTCACCTTATGCTGGACAGATTTTACTTCCTCTGTTCTGTATATCTTTCATTCTGTTTTGCACAGAATCAAGACATGACAAAATTGATTAAAGATTTATATTGCCTTTTCAAAATTCAAGAAAAAAATAGAGATGCTTAGTTAAGAAATGACAATATGAAAGGGGAACTAAGTTCAAACTAAGCTCTTAATATTTCATGCTACTCAGACATGAGCAAAAATAAAACAAAACTAAAATACAAACCTTTGTTATCACTGAATATTTAATTCTGCATGATCAAATCAAATATAGGATGGATTTCATTATGTCTACTGACATTTGGCAAAAGTTGTTAATCAGTCATCAAAAAGTGCATTGTTTACTACCATCTGCTGGCACATCTGTTTTTTTTTTTTTTTAAGTCAATTCATAGCTCCAAAGAGGAGATCGTATTTAAGTTGGATACATTAAAACAAAATCTCCCTAGAATTATTACATAAGAAATAAGTATAAAGCAGGCCTACCCTCTAGAGATAATTTTCTTGTAAGGCTCTGGAATATTTGATAATTCATTTAATCCTAGCCAAACTATTACCTATAATTTCAAATTTTCTAAATACTCTCCAGCTTTGATCAAGGTTCTTACTTTCATTTTATTATTGCTATGTTTTACATTTTCTTTGTGAGAAATGAATACTGAATTTAGAATAAGAAGCCCTTCTGATCATCACTCACCTGCTTTTCTGCCCTCCATACAGTTGGAGCATACTCAGAAAAATGGACTTCTGACTTCCCTTTCACTCTCTATTCTATTCCCAATTCAATCTGAGTCCTCAACTATTATGATTATATAGGCAGTTGTCAAATACATACATACATACACATACATATATATGTAAGTACATATATATATATTCTCTCCAGTTTGTTAATCCTGTTTTTCTGCTGCCACCTGGATATCTTCACTTTGAAGTAGTATAGTCCTTTCTAAATCAGCACAAGAAGCAACATGGTATAGTTGAGAGGGTGCTGGACTTGAAGGCATGAATATTTGGCTTCCCGTCACAACTCAGATACTTATCAGATTTGTGATTCTAGGCATGTCACTAAACTTTTTCTAGGCCTCAATTTTATATCCTAGGAAATGGGGATTTGGTTTTCAATGATAGATCAGTAAGGTCCCTTCCAGCCTCAAATTTATGACCTTAAATCTCTGTTCATATGATAACTAACAACTTATATGTATATATGTGTGTACATATATATCTCCATCTGAGCCTTAATCATCTCTTTTCTATTATTAGTTCTCTCTATGAGCTTTCCTAATTACTCACGATCACAAAAAATGCAAGTAATCTTTGAAGTAATCAGTTCCTACTAATATCACATTTGGATGTAAGCTATATGGAGTAGAGGAAAACCCATTGAAATATTAGCTTTTTGGTAAGACAAGACAAGGAATTACTTTTTCCTGTTCTGAAGGGAAAGAGAGAGAGAAGGACACAAACAGACATACAGACAGACAACAGAGATAGAGGTGGGGAGGGGAAGAGGGAGGGAGATGGGGAGAGAGGAAGAGAAAGAAGAAGGAGAGGGAGAAGGAGGGAGAAAGTGGGATGAAGAGGGAGAGAGAGAGAGGAAAAAGGAGAGGAAGAGAGAGAAGGAGAGGGAGAGAGAGGGAAAAGGAGGGATGAAGAGGGAGAAGAAGAGAGAGACGGAAAGGGAGAGGGAGAGGAAGAGGAAGACTATGATGAACCTTTTTACCTGGATACATGTCACAGAATTTAATCTAATTCCAAAATGCTTATTATGGTTACCCAAATTTTCTCCATTATGCATGAAGTTTGTCTTTGTCCTCATTTTTTGATGTGAATGTATATGTATATGCATATATATGTATATATACATACATATATATATATATATGCTGTTTAAACTGAAATCTGAAAATGAGAAAATCTGAAACACAAAGTTCTGAGCATAATCAATTTTTAAGTAAAAATAATCATTGCCAATGCAAAAAAATTCAAAACTCCTTATTATATAGAAATGTAATGTACATTTAACACATATACAATATGAACACATACCTGATAAGAAGTAAAATAAGATAGTTAATAGTCATCTTTATATTAAGGAAGATTATCAATTCACGCTTCTTGCCTTTGTATTTATGATCCTACCAAGTCACTTCTCCTCTTGATAGGCAAATAATGTGGCACCAGACAATGTGCTTTAGGAGAAGCACTAAATATCGGGGTTCTGTCATGTGAAGAATTCACAACAGCCATTCTCTTTCACCAAAGGAAGATTTATTTAGAGGAGGTTACAGACAAAATGAAGGGATATTATAGATATCAAAATGGTCAATACGAAATATAGTAGGAGAGCATATATAGCAAGGAAAGAGGTTTTAACAATTAACGATGAAAAGGACATGTTTCCTAGTGGAACTTACAATTTGCCAAGAGAAAGGAAATACCTCAAGAGACTGGAGTGTGCCCTTGACTAGTAGATTAAGTCCTAAATGGGTTTTTTGACCCTAGAAGAGTTAACTATAAGAAGGAGAAAGATACTGTAAGGCATGGTGGGGGTTGAGAGGAGAGAATAGTGGGGAGGCATGAAAGGGGAAATACCACAAGGCATGTGGGAGGAGGAAGGAAAAAGAAATCATGAAGCAGAATGACTTGGTAGCCACCCAAAGAAGTCCAACAAAGATGGTATGAGCTATAAGCAGATTTATAGGAGAAATTTACCCTCAGGGATGTGTCTGGCATTTCTGACAAAGGCTTGGGCAACAGGAACTTGACATAACTTGGATTTGTTGGCTGGTCACAGCGAGGTAGGGCCAGGGGGTTGGGGAAAGAGAGGGAATCTCCACAGAGTGTGGGACCACTAAGCTAAACTGATGTCTATCAGAGCCTTTTCCCTGCCTGCCCAGTGAGGAATTCTATAGATGTTTCAGTCCCTCTCTACCAACTGTATCCAGCTACCCAGGACCTCATTACTCTCAGTGCTCCGATATCTCTCTAAGACTATAAAACTAAATGGTAGATGGAGTCAAAATGGTGGAGTAGGGAAAGCACTCAGCTGAGTTTTCCCAACATTGCACTACAAACAGTTTTAACATAGGGTTTCAAATAGAATGCTGAAGCAGTAGAGACAAGAAAAAGGTCAGAGTGAGATATTCTTCCAGGCCAGCACAACTTCAGAGATCAGAGACAAATAACAGAGAGAAGGTATTATATACTCAAATGCTTCCTGAGAAAAAAGATAATAGAGATAATCTGTAAAACGTGTGCAGGCTGACCTAAATCCCGTATGCAGAGAATAATAGTGGTGGAACCAGGTGATGACAATACAATCAGCATCTGCTTTGTGAGCTCTTAAGTCTGAAACCATTATGGGGTCTGGAAACTGAGAAGCAAGAGATAACAATACTAGTAAAGCAAATTTCCAGAGTCCCAGACCTAGCTCTGAAAATAACAGTGATAAAAAGTCTCAAACTTGAGACAATGACTCTCCCCCTCTCACACAAGGAAAAGATCCCACATTTTACATAAAATTCAGAATTAAGGAGTGGAGCAGAAAAGTGACTAAATAACAATAAAAGAAGGAACATGATCATAAAGGCTACTCTAGCGTCAGGGAAGATCAAGGCACAAATTCAGAATACAATGAACTCAAAAGAACTATAGGAAACAAAACAAAACAAAAAGCAAACAAACCAGAACAGGGGGAAAAAACAAACAAACAACAATAACAACAACAAAAAATAAACTATGATTTGGACATATGCCCCAACAAGTAATCTTGAAAAAATTAAAAATAAGATTTTCAAAATAAGGAAGGGGGTGGAGGATAGTTAAAGAAAGGAAAGTAAAGGAAGAAAATAAATTATGAAATGAAAATTGCTTGTTTAAAAAACAAGATTAAATACTGAATGCTAAGCTATTTAGTTTATATAGGTGTGGATAATAGTTGTTAAAATCTCTAAGAATTTTATTATTGCAATTATTAGTGCAATTAGAAAAAAATTCTACATATAAAGAGGGAATGGAAGTGAGTCAATAATATTTGGATGATATAAAAAAATGGATAGGCAAGGAAAAGAAATACCCTGGGAAAAGAGGAAAGGGAGAAGATTGAAAAAAATTGCATCACATAAATAGGTGTGCAAGGTAAAGCTTTTATAGAGAAAAAGATGGAAGGAAGCAGGCAATGCATGAATCTCAATAACATTTAAATTGGTTCAAAGAGGGAATAGACATAAACACACACACAACTGAAAATAGAAATAGGAGAGGAATGGGATAAAGGAAAAATATGATGTAATAAAAAAAAGTACAGCAGATTATAGAAGACAGTCGTTAAAAGCAAAACAGACTTTAGAGGGGAAACAGGATAAAAAGAGCAAAGGAAAAGTAGAATAAGAATGAACAAAATTGGAAAATTAGTAATCTTAAAATGAGTTTGAATGGGATAAACTCAACTATAAAACTGAAGTAGATAGCAGAATGGAATAACAATCAGGATTTAGAAATAAGAAACACACTTAAAACAGAGAGATAGAGTTAAAATAAGAAGTTGGAGCAGACTGTATAATGCTTCCACTGAATCAAAAAAAAAATTATGGTAACAATCATGTTCTTATACAAAGCAAAAGCAAAAAATGGACTTAATTAAAAGGAATTACCATGGAAACTATGTCTTGTTAAAAGACACCACAGACAGGAATAAATGTCTTTTCTTTCCTCAGCTCCCACCAGTTAATATTAACTAATATTAATATTAAAGATATATGTACCAAATGGAGGAATATATGAATATATATATGAATATATATATATATATATATATATATATATATATATATATATTTCCCTGTCTCACTTATCTTTGTATCTCAATAACAAACAATGAAACTTTCTTGTATTTTTTTTTAAATCTAAGTTTTATTATTGCTATTCATTTAATTTAATGTATTTTTTGGTATTATTCTCAATGCTTAAAACTCAAAACTCTAATATCCTCAAAGTAAGGCTGATTTCCAAGAAAATAGTTCTCCCTATTTCTAGTATTGAGGGACAAAGAAATACACTTGCATAATTCAATTTTATAGGTAAGTCTAAGTGCTAAATAGGGTAATGAGTCAAGATTGTGGATTGATGGGTAGATATGGATATTAGAATTTGCATATGGTTATGAATCTTTAATTATATCACAATAATAACTAATTTTTTGCAACCTTATGTACATATATATATATATGTATACATAAACACATATATACATATTGCTACTGCAATTGGAAGGCAAATCATGAAAAATAAGTTAGAGGAAATTTCTTTAAAAGTATTTTTTCCCATTCCTGACCTTTATATTGAAATTTTCAGAGTTTCTAAGAAAGATTTTTTTTCAAAAGTACAATAGGATGCTTATGTCTGTGAATAAAATCTGTTAGATGAACAAGCTTCATGGGATCTACATCTATCTTGCTATCCAGACTTTCTTTGGGGACCTGTGTCCAAATTAATCATGAAATGATGAATGAAGACTTTTTCATTTGTGATGAAAAATAAGTCCATCTGACCTGGTGCTTCAGCAGAAATGTCATGAAATTTGAAAGTGCCTTTCTATAGTCTCAAAACTCAAAGGTCCTCAAATTAAGAACCAATTTAAAATCTGTAGTTCTCATGCTGCTTGCAGCAGGGGAGCCAGTTTCAGATGAATTGAAAAAAGCAGTTAAGATTTATACAGTGCTAATACTATTACAAAAATAAGTTTTATTAAAAGCAACCCTTGGATTTTGGTCAAAGATTCTAATTAATAGGAGAAAATTTATTAATTTTATATTCTTAATCTAGTAATAGGTATTTCTGTGAAATAATAATGTCTACCATTTATATAGTGTTTACTATGTTCCAAGTATTGTGCTAAGTATTTTACAATTATTACCTCATTTGATCCTCACATCCTTCCTGAGACATGGTTGCTATCATTATCTCCATTTTACAGCTGTAACTGAGACAGGTGGAGATAAAGTGATTTCCCAGGTGTTACACAGCTCCTAAGTATATGAGTCTAGACTTGAATTCAGTTATTCCTGACACCAGGCCCAGTGTGTCTTCAAGTCTTACTGTGCTACCTACCTATTCCTAATATATTATGTCAAATATAATTATGCAAAATGTTAAATAGATGTTTTCCTGTATAATAAAATATTTCTTCCCTCTATGCTATATCACACTGACCAAAACAAGTCCTATCACAGAAAATGTCAAAATCAGTGATCATAATCTTTTGAAAATAAAGCTTCTATAATTCTATAAGATTATATATATATATATATACACATATATATACACACACATATGTGTGTGTAAATTTATATACACATACACACATGGTTATATACATAAACACACACACACACACACACACACACACACACATATATATATATATATACATATATCCCCTCAAAAAAACAAACAAACAAAAAGAACAAAAAACATTTTCCTAAATGGTAAAAATCAGTATCTGAAAGGAACATTTTTTTTATTATAGCTTTTTATTTACAAGACATATGCATGGGTAATTTTTCAGCACTGATCCTTGCAAAATCTTCAGTTCCAACTTTTCCCCTCCTTCCTCCTATCCCTTTCCCTAGATAGCAGGTAGACCAATGCATGTTAAATATATTAAAATATATGTAAAATAAAATATATGTATACATATTTATACAATTATCTTGCTGCACAAGAAAAAAGCGGATTTAGAATTAAAGTAAAAATAACCTAAGAAGGAAAACAAAAATGTAAGTGAACAAAAACATAAGAAGTGGAAATGCTATGTTGTGGTCCACACTCATTTCCCAGAGTTCTTTCACTGGATGTAGCTGGTTCTCTTCGTTATTGAACAATTGGAACTGATTTGGTCCATTCATTGTTGAAGAGAGCCACATTCACCAAAATTGATCATCATATAGTATTGTTGTTGAAGTGTACAATGATCTCCTGGTTCTGCTCATTTCACTCAGCATCAATTCATATAAGTCTCTCTAACTAAGCCTTTCTGAAATCATCTTGCTGGCCATTTCTTACAAAACAATAATATCCCATGATTTTCATATACCACAAATTATTCAGCCATTCTCCAATTGATGAGCATCCATTCAATTTCCAGTTTCTAGACAGTATGAAAAGGGTTGCCCCAAACATTTTTGTACATACTGGTGCCTTTCCTTTCTTTAAGATCTCTTTGGGATATAAAACCAGTAGAAACATTGCTGAGCCAAAGGATATGTATACTTTAATAACTTTTTGAGCATAGTTCCAACTTGTTCTCCAGAATGTTTGAATCAGTTCATAATTCCACCAACAATGTATCAGTATCCCAGTTTTCCCATATCCCCTCCAATATTCATCATCCTTTCCTGTCATCCTTGTCATGCCAATCTGAGAGGTGTGTGGTGCTATCTCAGATGTCTTAATTTGCATTTCTCTGATCAACAATGATTTGGAGCATCTTTTCATTTGGCTAGAAATAGTTTCTATTTCTTCAACTGAAAATTGTCTGTTTATATCCTTTGACCATTTATCAATTGATGAATGGCTTGAATTGTAGTCAAGTATCTATATATTTTGGAAATGAGATGAAAGGAACATTTTTAGATCACTGATTATAACATCCTGATTTTACAGATGAGGAAACTGAGATGCAGAAAACTTGTGACTTATTTCAGGTCATGGAGGTAGTGTTAGGTGCACTTAACACTACATCTTATTTGGTACTTGCTAGAGTTATCATAACTAGAGAAATGCCTTTGCTCCTTGATAAATTTATTTATATGTCCCTGTTTAATATAAGTCAGAGGGAGAGTAATTTTCTATTCAATATATCTCAGTGGTAGAAGAAGATGACACCTAACTCTTTGGGACTTTCCTGTAGAGTTAATTTGACATGTCTTTAAAGACCTAAATTCGTTTTTTTTTTAAATCCTTGTCTTCAGATTATCCCTGTGATGTAATCCATATTGTTAGTCCCCAAGGACTCTACCAAGACAGATTAAATCTGTTAGAAAACCTGTAAAATTTAGAGATTTGCTTTGGGCTACTGAGATGTTGACTCAATTGCCCAAATTTTTGTCAAAAGTAAGACTTCCACCTCCCCTTGACTCTGAAACCATAGAATTGAATATTCTTCCTAAGATAGCAATTTTAAAAAGTTTTAATTTCCCATTTTTGTAACATAAATGTGGTCTAAAAATGGAAATTTAATTTCATGGATAGATATTTCATAAAATTATTTATTCATATTTGTGTGTCAATATCATCTCTATTTACAAATGAAGAAACTGAGGTTCAGAGAAATGAAATAAGAGCTAATGAATATCAGAGATGACATCTGATTAATTTTCTGACCCCCTACACTAGTGAGCTTTATTGATAATGATAATCATCACCATCATCATTCTCAACACCTTTATAAAATCTCATTATTGCTCAGTCATTTCACTCTTGTCTGACTTCATAATGCCATTTTATTCTCTCTAAAGATACCATTGGAGTTTGTCATTTTCATCTCCAGATCATTTGACAGATAAGGAAACTAAGGAAAACAGAGTTAGATGATTTCCCAGAGTCATATGCCTAATCACTAGATTTGAACTCTTGTCTTCTAGATACCCTAGTATTCTATACTCTATTAACTGCACCTGTCCAATGGAACAATAAACTACTCATATTAACAAAAAGTGTTATATGTCAAAAATAACTTTTTCTCAGCTTTCCTGTGAGAAAGTTAATGTAAATGTTTCAAAAACCATTCCCCATATGTTAGGTCTTACTCTATAATACTCTTTCATAGACTTAAAATTGATAATATCCCTAAAAAATTCCTTCAACCAAAAAAAATAGTTTACTAATTAAAAAATCTGATAATTTGAAGGGGTTTCATAGACTAGCTCAATTAAAAAAAATACCAGAAATACATACCGTACAATTGCCCTTTCAGAATCTGCATACATGCTTTCAAGGAAAGGGAACCCACTGTTTCTGAATGAAGTTCATTTGCCTTTGGGGAAGCTCCAATTATTAGATTTTTTCCCTCTCCTCAAAGCTAACCTTCCTCTGAAATCTCTTCCCATTGTTCATGAGTCTATCTTTGGGGTGAAGAGGATCACATCTAATCTCTGCCATACGATAAATCTCCAAATACATGAAGAAAGTCTCATGTACCACCTGCACTTTTATAAGTAAAAATCCCTATTTCCTTCAAGTGATTCTCATATGTCAAGAAATTGTCTCCTTTAATCATCATGGTTGTCCTCTTCTTCACATTTTTAAACTTACCAATGTCTTTTTTTTTAAAACTATTGCACCCAGAACTGAACATAATTGTACATATAAGATCCCATGAGATCAGATTGCAGTATAACTAACAATTTCCTATTCCTGGATACTATGCCCTCCTTAATTCAGCTTATGATTTATTTCTTTAGCTTTTTCTCTAAAGCCAAAAAATATTGCTTTCTCTTACTGAACTTCCACCATTTCCAAAACACCACAACATCTTTTTGTTTCTTTGATTTCTATATGCAACCTTTGACCAACTAAGCCCTCTCCCATTTTGTTCTGGTTTGTTCTCAGCTAGAAGATTCTGCATTTAGTCACTCTTTATTCCTTCCAGAACCTGCTATTTCAAATACTTCACAACCTGCTCTCTTTTCATTATTTTCTCCTTCATATATTTATTCTTTTCATTATACTCTATAATCTAGTGTTTCTGGCTTTATTTCTGCTCCCTGATCTGCAAGATAATACATCACTCAATTGTGGCTATTTTCATTGGCTCCATTCCTTAAATTCTCCTCCTTCTTACCTCTAACTATATGGTTGTCTAGTTTGCTTCAAGTCTCAACTAAAATCATACCTTTTAAAAGTGTTTTTCCAACATTCTTTTTATTATTTGTCTCTTCCCTTAGACTATCCCTAATTTATCCTCTCCCTATCTTATAATTATTTTCAAATTTTTGGTCTATTTCCCACATACTTTAATTAGGTTGTAGGCTTCTTGAGTGCAAGGCCTGTTTTTGCCTTTATATAAATCCTGTGAAGTGCCTGACCCCAAGCAGTAGCTTAATAAATTTGCTTGTTTACTTATCTTGGCTTGACTTTGATCTAATTAGGTTCCTTCCATTAATTCTAGATTTAATTGATATAAATATATAAATACAGGGCTATATAATAGATATAAATATATAGATAGAGAGAGGGGGGGAATAGATGATAGATAATTTACTATTGTCACCTAGTATGTTAGTCATCCTTTCCACTTTTTCATTTTGAAATTTGGTAAGTATGCTATTTATTTCTTTAACTCAGTATGAAAATATTATGCCTAACAGAGTCCAACACTGATAGCAGGAATCCTCCATTGAAGACCACCTGCTACATTGACATTGAATGACTAACAAGTACTCTTACCATCTACTCCACATTGCTTTATTTTTCTTCAGAAAAATAGTATAAAATATAAAATACTGTCTAAATGAATAATTGTTATTCGTCATTTACATTTGACAGTTAAAATTTAGAATAATAAATTTAGAGGTGGAAGTGACCTTTCAGATCACCCAAATATATTATTGCACACACATATAATATGTGAATATATATAAATGGAATATACATATATTCCATTTATGGAATGGAATATATATATATATATAAAAACACATGCATGTTTATAAAGATAGATTGTACAATACAAATTTCTATCCTGAACTATATCTGTTACTACATTTTATCTCTACATAAGTGAGAGGCAAATTCTTGGTTAAAACTATGGACCTAGAATCCTAAGTTCAAATTCAGCCTCAGATAACTTAATTAGCTGTGAAACCAAAGGAGCAAGTCATTTGGTACTTGGTCTCAGTTGCCTCTTCTGTAAAAGGTGAATAATAATAGCATCTACCTCACATGTTGCAGTGAGGATAAAATAAGTTAATATGTGCATGACAGTCTCAATTGTTTTTGTCATTATTGTTTTTGTTATTGTTGTTGTTGTTATTATATTAAAGTGGAACTAAGATCCTTGACAACTTAATTTATTTGTCAATAGTCATAAAGGAATAAGTAGTAGAGGTGAGCATAGACCCCTTATGTCCTTACTTTGAATTCAGTAAAATAATAATAATAATAATAATAATTTGACTGTGGGTCCTTATTTCTTGTAATGAATATAACAATCTACTATAATACTTGTTACTGACATCAAAACTTTTTTTTTCTGTATTTTAATTAAAATATGACTTGTTTTTGCTAAAATAAATAACTTTATTTTTTTTTTTATTTCTTTCATGTTCCTTCTTTCTCATCACTTAGAAATATATGTGTAAATTGTTTAATGTATAGTGGAAGGTGAGAAGATTATTTTTCAGTGGGAAAATAATGTGAGGATAGTAAAGATAGAAAGAATAAGAGAGCATTTTAGTATACTATAGAATGATAATTAGGCATAAACATTATAAATCTCTTTTTCATACTGGGACTCTGATTATTGCCCAAAGACTGGAGAGTTGGCTTCATCCTCTAACTGGAGATTCTAGGTCTCTAATCCTGCCAACATTCCTGGTGTGAAATTGTTATTCTCTCTCTTCAGGGAGGAATATAAAGAAGATCCAAAAATCTCCACTCTTCTCTAGAATGTAAAGTAGATAACAGAGATGGTCCCTTTCTCCCTCAATGATTATCCACATAGTAATGTTGGACATAATAATAGACTACATTACAAAGAAAGATTTCAGGGTTACAAATTCATTTATACACATGCATGTACTATTTTATAGATAAGGAAACTCAGGCTCTGTGAGTTTGTCCATGGCAAATAAATATTTTTTAGTAGACACAATCATTCTACTATATCACAAATGTGCTTCAAAGTGCTGTAGAATATGGAGAAATAATCTTCCTGTCCTGATCTAGTACAATTTTTACACTTGTCTCCTAGTGCCTATATGTTTTCAAATTTACCCATAATACTTGTGAATCTTTTCAGTCTATAATTGAGTTCTATGTGAAAGTTATCTTTTATAATATAAGATGTTACAGGACAAATGGATGAGGAAAAGTGCAAAACAAACTGCTGTTGGAAATTAAAGTACACATCATCTTTGGGAAGAGAATCAGGGTAGATTTCATGGAAGAGGTAATATTAGAATTAGACCTCAAGGGATGTATATGAATTCAACAAGTAGGTGAAAAATGTATTTTGGGTATAAAGAACAGGAAAAGCAAAAACAGGAAAAGTCCTGGACATGCTTTCATATTGTTCAGGAGCAGATTAAACAGAAGGATCAAGAATATAAAAATGCTATTTAGAAGTTACATAGTTTAACCAGGAAGAAAAATAAAGAATAAGATATACTGAAAAGAGATGTCATTATACGGCAAGAGAACGAGATTCAGTTCTAACATTGACATCAAATCATTATATAAGTCAGCACAAGTAATTTTAATATGACAAAAAAGTGGGTTTGGAGTAGAAATGAAATAAAATCCTTTTTGAGTACTAAAATAATATTTTTAAAATTACAATGTATTATTTATTTTAACATAATTTCTCTTTTAAATTTTGAGCTCAAAATTCTCTTTCTCCCTCTTATCTCTCTTTAAAACCCTGAAAAGGCAAATAGTATATGAATATTAGATCCCAAGCCATGCAAAAGATATTTTCTTATTAGTGATTTTTATAAAAACAATAGCATTATATTTCAATCTGCACTGAGTTTTTCAATCATCTCTCTAGAGGTAGATAGAATTTTTTTTCATTGTGAGTACTTTGGAATTATCTTGAATTATTATATCAATAAGAATAGCCAAATCTTTCATTGTCAATCATCATTACAACATTGCTTTTAATGTGCATAATGAACTTCTGGTTCTTCCAAATCACTTTGCAAGAGCTGTATGGGTTTGGAATTGTTTATGTTGGTTGTTTCCCTCTCTAATCACAATAATGCTCCACACACAATGATATTTCACAATTTCTTCAATCATTCCCCAAGTAATGGGCATTCCTTTAGTTTCCAATTCTATGTAACTATTCAAAAGGCTACTATAAATATTTTTTTTCACATAGAAAATTCAATTTTTCTCTTCAACCTCTTTGAGACACAGATATAGCAATGGTATTACTAGTTCAAAAGGTATGCACAATTTTATAGCCATTTTGTCATAGTTTCAAATTGTTATCCATAATAGTTTGACCAGTTCACAATCCCACTAATAGTTCTTTGGTATACTTATTCTTTTCCTCATCTCCTCCAGAATTTGTCATTTCTTTTAGGTGTGAGGTGGTATCTCAGAATTATCTTAATTCACATATGTCTAATCAATAGTAATTTAGAACACTTGAATGTTACAATAAATACCTTTGAAATTAAATGATTTTAATGAAGTTTTCTGAATAAATTTCCAAAATCTAACAAAAGATACATAGACAAGAGAATAAAATTAATATTAAGATCATGTAAACAAGATCTTAGATTATTAGCACATTAAAAAGCTGGATTTTTCAAATGATGAAATTGAAACTATTACCACTCTTATGAAAGAGTGTTCCAAATCACTATTGATCAGAGAAATGCAAAATAAAACAACTCTGAGATACCACTACACACCTGTCAGAATGGCTAAGATGACAGGAAAAAATAATGATGAATGTTGGAGAGGATGCGGGAAAACCGGGACACTGATGCATTGTTGGTGGAGTTGTGAACGAATCCAACCATTCTGGAGAGCAATCTGGACTTATGCCCAAAAAGTTATCAAACTGTGCATACCCTTTGATCCAGCAGTGTTACTTCTGGGCTTATATCCCAAAGAAATACTAAAGAAGGGAAAGGGACCTGTATGTGCCAAAATGTTTATGGCAGCCCTGTTTGTAGTAGCTAGAAACTGGAAATTGAATGGATGCCCATCAATTGGAGAATGGCTGAGTAAATTGTGGTATATGAATGTTATGGAATATTATTGTTCTGAAAGAAATGACCAGCAGGATGAATACAGAGAGGCTTGGAGAGACGCATGTGAACTGATGCTGAGTGAAATGAGCAGAACCAGGAGATCATAATATACTTCAACAACGATACTGTATGAGGATGTATTCTGATGGAAGTGGATTTCTTTGTCAAAGAGACCTAACTCAGTTTCAATTGATCAAGGATAGAGAGAAGCAGCTACACCCAAAGAAAGAACACTGGGAAATGAATGTAAACTCTTTGCATTTTTGTTTTTCTTCCCAGGTTATTTTTTACCTACTGAATCCAATTCTTTCTGTCTAACAACAGAACTGTTTGGTTCTGCACACATATATTGTATCTAGGATATATGGTGACATATTCAACATGTATAGGATTGCTTGCCATCTGGGGGATGGGGTAAAGGGAGGGAAGGGAAAAGTTGAAACAGAAGTGAGTGCAAGGGATAATGTTGTAAAAAAAAATTACCCAGGCATGGGTTCTGTCAATAAAAAGTTATAATACTTTTTTTTAAATTTATGTAAAAAAAATAAAATCCCTTAAATATATATATATATATGTATATATATATATACTTCATGTGGTTATTAGGTAATTTTTTAGAAACAATAAATACTTTAATTAAAGAGAATTACAACAATAGGACAATAGTCAAATCTTTGGGGTTGTACTGAAATCAGTTCTTGCTTTTTAAAAATTTTATAATTTTTTACACCTTTTTTATTTTCAAAACATATCCATGTGTAATTTTTAACATGAACCCTTGCAAAAACTTGTGTTCCAAATTTTTCCCTCCCTTCCCCTCATCCCCCTCCTTAGATTGCAAGTAATCCAATATATGTTAAACATGTTTAAATATGTTAAATTCAATATATAGACATATTTATACAATTATTATGCTGCACAAGAAAAATCAGATCAAAAAGAAAAAAATGAGAAAGAAAAAAAAATGCAAGCAAACAACAAGAAGAGTAAATATGCTGTTGTGATCCACACTCAGTTCACACAATGCTCTCCTGTAGATAGATCTTTTCATCACAAGATCATTGGAATTAGCCTCAGTCATCTCACTGTTGAAAAAAGGGTCCCTTTCCCTCCTTTAAAATTTCTTTGGGATATAATCAGACTAGATTCACTGCTGGTTCAAAGAATAGGCACATTTTGAAAACCCTTTGACCATAGTTCCAAATTACTCTCCACAATGGTTGGATCAGTTCACAAACCCACCAAGAATGTATTAGTGTCCCAATTTTCCCACATCCTCTCCAACATTCAGCATTATCTTTTCCTGTTGTAGTTGCCAAACTGAGAGGTATATAGTGGTACTTCAGGGTTATCTCAATTTGCATTTCTCTGATCAATAGTGATTTAAACATCTTTTCATATGACTAGAAATGGTTTCAATTTCTTCATCTGAAAATTGTTGGTTTGTATCCTTTGACCATTATTCAATTGAAAAATGGATTGAATTCTTATAAGTTTGAGTAAATTCTCTATAAAGTTTAGAAATGAGGCATTTATCAGAATCCTGGAATGTAAAAATGTTTTCCCAGTTTAGTGCTTCCCTTCTAATCTTGTCTGCACTAGTTTTCTTTGAACAAAAACTTGTTAATATAATCAAAATTGCCTATTTTGTGTTCAATAATGTACTGCAATTCTTCTTTGGCCACATATTCCTTCCTTCTCCATAGATCTGAGAGATAAACTATCCTATGTTCTTCTAATTTGTTTAAAATATCATACTTTATGTGTAGATCATGATTCCATTTTGACCTTATCTTGGTGTATGATGTGAGCTGTAGGTCAATGCCTCGTTTTCTGCCATATTAATTTCCAATTTTCCCAGCAGTTTTTGTCAAATAATGAATTCTTATCCCAAAAGCTGGGATCTTTGGGTTTGTCAAAACTAGAGTATTATAACCAACAACTATTTTGTCCTGTGAACCTAACCTATTCCACTGGTCAATTATTCTAGCCAGTTAATGGTTTTGATGACCATTGCTTCACAATATAGCTTTAGATCTGGTACAGCTAGGCCATCTTCATATGCATTTGTTTCATTAATTGCCTGGAAATTGTTGACCTTTTGTTCTTCCAGGTGAACTTTATTATTTTTTTTTCTAGATCCATAAAATAATTTCTTGGGAGTTTGATTGGTATGATACTGAATAAGTAGATTAATTTAGGTAGTATTGTCTTTTTCATAATAATTCACTTGACCTATTCATGAGCACTTGCTATTTTTCCAAATCATTAGATATGACTCTATTTGTGTGGAAAGTGTTTTGTAGTTATGTTCATATAGATCCTCATTTTGCCTTAGCAGATATACTCCCAAATATTTTATGTAATTGGCAGTTATTATAAATGGAATTTCTCTTTGTATCTCTTGCTGCCAAACTTTGTTGGTAATATATAAAAATGCTGATGATTTACATGTATTTTTTTGTATCCTGCAACTTTACTAAGGTTGTGAATTGTTTCTAGTAGGTCTTTAATTGATTCTCCAGGATTCTCTAAGTATGCCATCATATCATTTGTAAAGAATGATAATTGGTTTCCTCATTATCTACTCTAATTCCTTTAATCTCTTTTTTGTCACTTATTGCCAAAGCTAACATTTCTAATGCAATATTGAATAATAATGATAATAATGGGCAAATTTGTTTTACCCCTGATTGTTATTGGGAATGGTGCTAGTTTGTCCCCATTACTATGTAATGATGCTTGCTGATGACTGCAAATAGATGCCACTGATCATTTTAAGAAAAACTCCATTTATTCCTATACTCTCTAGTAATAGGTTGGATTTATCAAATGCTTTTTCTGTATCTATTGAGATAATCATATGATTTTTGTTAGTTTTGTTATTGATATTCTCAATTATGCTAATAGTTTTCCTAATATTGAACCAGCCCTGCATTACTGGCATAAATCCTAAGTGGTCATGATGTATTGTCCTGGGAATGATTTGCTGTAATCTTTTTAGTAATATATTATTTATGATTTTGCATCAATATTCATTAGGAAATTTGTCTATAATTTTCTTTCTCTGTTTTGACCTCACCTGGTTTTAATATCAGCACTCTATCTGTGTTAAAGGAACTTGATAGGACTCCTTCTTTCCCTAGTTTTTAAATACTTTGCATAATATTGGAATTGATTGTTCTTTACACATTTTGTAGAATTCACATTTAAATCCATCTAGTCCTAGAGATTTTCCCTTAGGAAATTGCTCATTTTATTACTTTTTCTAAAATGGGACTATTTAAGTAATTTATTTTCCCTTTTGTTAATCTGGGCAATGTACATTTTTTTGTCACTATTTCTGAATTTCACTTTACATTATCAGATTTATCAGTGTATAATTGAACAAAATAATTCCTAATTATTGCTCTAATTTCCTCTTCATTGGTGGAAAGTTCTCCTTTTTCATTTTTGAGAGTAAAAATTTTATTTTCTTCTTTCATTTTTCTAATCAAATTAACTAAAGGTTATCTATTTTGTTGGTTTATTTATAAAACTACTTTTCAGTTTGATATAATCAAAATTTTCTATTTTGTGATCAATAATGTTCTTTAGTTCTTCTTTGGTCATATGTTCCTTTCTCTTCCACAGGTCTGAGAGGTAAATTATCCTATGTTCTAATTTATTTATCATCTCATTCTTTATGCCTAGGTCATTAATCTATTTTGACCTTATCTTGGTATACGGTGTTAAGTGTGTGTCAATGCCTAGCTTCTGCCATACTAATTTCTAATTTCTCAGCAATTTTTGTCAAACAATGAGTGAGTTCTTATCCCAAAAGCTGGAGTCTTTGGGGTCATCAAACACTAGATTATTAAAGTTATTGACTGTTTTGTCCTGTAAACTTAACCTATTCCATTGATCAACTAGTCTATTTCTTATCCAATACCAAATGATTTTGGTGACTGTTGTTTTATAATATAATTTTAGAGCTGGTACAGGTAGGCCACCTTCATTTGATTTTTTTTCATTAATTCCCTGGAAATTCTTGACCTTTTGTTTTTCCATATTAATTTTATTGTTATTTTCTCTAAGTCATTAAAATAGTTTTTTTTGGGAGTGTGCTCGGTATAATGCTAAATAAATAGATTAGTTTAGGTAGTATTGTTATCTTTATTATATTTGCTTGCCCTATCCAAGAGCATTTAATATTTATCCAATTGGTTAGTTCTGATTTTATTTGTGTGGAAAGTGTTTTGTAGTTTTGCTCATATAGTTTCTGACTTTTCCTTGGCAGATAGATTGTTAAATTTTTATAGTATCAATAATTACTTTAAATGGATTTTTTCTTTGTAACTCTAACTGTTGGATTTTTTTAGTGATATATAAGAATGCTGATGACTTATGTGGGTTTATTTTGTATCCTGCAACTCAGCTAAAGTTGTGGATTATTTCTAATAGCTTTTTAGTAGAATCGCTGGGGTTCTCTAAATATATCATATCATCAGCAAAGAGTGGTAATTTGGTTTTCTCATTACTCGAATTCCTTTAATATCTTTCTCAACTCTTATTGCCAAAGCTAGCATTTCTAATACAATATTGAATAGTAATGGTGATAGTGGACAACCTTGTTTCACTCCTGATCTTATTGGGAATGGTTGCAGTTTTTCCCCATTACATATGATGCTTACTGATGGTTTTAAATAGATGCTACTGATTATTTTAAGGAAAAGTCCATTTATTCCATACTCTCAAGTGTTTTTGAGAGGAATGGATGTTGGATTTTATCAAATGCTTTTTCTGATTTAATTGAGATGATCATTGTGGCCAGTGCTAGTTCATTCACTTCCAGTTTTGGATGGGTATAGCCATATCCTGTTAGGTTCTGGCATTTTTTATCATACCCTCTATTTTATCTTTAATTTCTCTGCTAGTCTATGGTTTTGCAACCAAAACAGAATAGCCCAATTTATGGTAGAATCCTCTCTATAAATTTTATATATATTTGAATATAATAAGCATGACAATACTCCCTAAACTAATCTATTTATTTAGTGCTATACCAATCACACTCCCCAAAAAATATTTTAATGATTTAGAAAAAATAACAACAAAATTCATATGGAAGAACAAAAAGTCAAGAATCTCAAGGGAATTAATGAAAAAAAATCAAATGAAGGTGGCCTAGCTGTACCTGATCTAAAACTACATTATAAAGCAGCAGTCACCAAAATCATTTGGTATTGGCTAAGAAATAGATTAGTTGATCAGTGGAATAGGTTAGGTTCACAAGACAGAATAGTCAACTATAGCAATCTAGTGTTTGACAAACCCAAAGATCCAAACTTTTGGGATAAGAATTCATTATTTGACAAAACTGCTGGGAAAACTGGAAATTAGGATGGCAGAAATTAGGCATGGACCCACACTTAACACCTTACACCAAGATAAGATCAAAATGGGTCCATGATTTAGGCATAAAGAAAAAGATTATAAATAAATTAGAAGAACATAGGATAGTTTACCTCTCAGATGGGTGGAGGAGGAAAGAATTTGTGACCAAAGATGAACTAGAGATTATTATTGATCACAAAAAAAAGAAAATTTTGATTATATCAAATTAAAAAGCCTTTGTACAAACAAAACTAATGCAAACAAGATTAGAAGGGAAGCAACAAACTAGGAAAACATTTTCACAGTTAAAAGTTCTGATAAAGGCCTCATTTTCAAAATATATAGAGAAAATTGACTCTAATTTACAAGAAATCAAGCCATTCTCCAATTGATAAATGGTCAAAGGACATGAACAGACAATTTTCAGGTATGGATATTATTATTAAGGAAAGATTGTGGAATATCTCCTTCCTCCCATGTTGATAAGAAAGGACAGGCATGACCTTCCTAGAATTTTGGCTTTGATGCCACTTTAATAGTTAAACTTTTGGAGTTGAAGAACTATTGTTTAATCCCAATATGATATTTATTACATTGCTATATTCTAGAACTCCTTTCAACTTTTCTATTCATTTTATCAATGAAAGGAGTTGTTTATTTCATATTTAAACATATCTATGTATCTCTAAGAGTTGGGACTTTGTCATCTTGGAAAAAAGAAAGAATGATATAAAGAGAAAAAATGCTTTATAAGAAGGTAGGAGCAGGATAAAATTTTGGTTCTTTCTCTTTTATATATTATGCAACTTGGAACAAGTAATAGAACTTTTCTGAGTTTATTCACTTGGAAAATGGGTATACGATTGCTTGTGCTCTGTGTCTCTAGAGATTCCTGAGAGGAAGGGCATATCATAGATATTTAATATATGCTTATTGATTACTTGTAAACTTAGAAGTTATGTAGATGATATATCATTATTATTATCTTAAAGGTAAAGGCAATCTATTATAGCAAAAAGCAAATTGTATAACGGGGCCTTCTGTTTCCAGTTCTCCAAATATTAAATATGTGACTTTGTGTAAAAAGACAAAAACAAAAACAGAAAAATAACAACAACAACAACAACAACTTGGCACCTTGTTTTCTAAATTCTATTTTCCTTTCTTAAGATTGCTGTAAGATCTAAATTAGCATGTAAAATGCTCAGTAAATGTATACTAATTTGAATCATAAAGGAGTCTTACAACTCTCAGAGAATTTAATTATTTCAGTTTCTAAAAGTCTTGTATAAGGATTGGAGATTGATTTTATTTTCCTTATTATGGGTTTTTCTTATTATATTTCTTCCATGGCATAAAGGGAAAACATTTGCTTCAAGGTGGATAACTTTTATTCATTAAGAATTGCTGGTCAAAAAAAAAAAGAATTATTGATAAAAGTAAATATTTTATCACATTAGGATTTTATGTTGGTGTCAGGTAACAGCAATTTCCCAAAAAAAGGTTTTGAATTATTATTATTTTAAGTTTTGATTTTCAAGTATACTGGAAAAACAAAAACAAGTACACTGCATGATATTATGTTGAATGGCTATCTGTAGCCTTAAAATCTGTTAAAATATAGTCATCCATCAATTATTTCTTAATAATGAAGCAAGAGCATAAAAGTACAATAGTTTTTTTGTTTGTTTGTTTGTTTTTTAATAAGGAACTTATTTACTACTGGGTTCCAAATGTATCAAACTTGAGCAATGAGAAATGATAATGAAAACCTAAAAGTATCACTGTATAAGTAGCTAGAGTTGTAGGAATGCCTTCTTATCAGAAATAATGGCCAAGCACTTGAACTCAACTGTTCCTAATAAAAAAAAAGGTCATTGTGGTACATATTTTCTGCCAGAATGAGGTCATTATCCTTTATTAGTATAATAATGTCCCAGGGCATTCTGTCTTATATCTTACTATAGCTGTGACAGAATTGCTTTCTTTTCATTTCTTTTTGGACCTTCCATTTCATAGATCATAATCCCTCTTGTTTTTTCTTTCACAACTTAAAGGAAACTATGCATAGAGCTTAATAAAGAAAATCTGATTTTCTAAAAATAATAGTTACAAAATAAGATGTTTCCCTAAAATGTTATTTCTTCCAATTCCCTTTAACTTCTCTAATTTCACAAAGCTAAATTAATAAGGCATTAATTTTTAGAGAATGAAAAACACAAAGGAAAGATTTTGGCTTTATTGTCTTTTCATTAACATTTGAATGCACCAATATTTTTCTTTAACTTCAGTGCAAAAATTGGTACCTAGATTATAACTTTGGAAATATCTCAGATGCATTGAACTGGGAATGGAGTCAAGATGGTGGAGATTAGATAGGTCTTTGTCTGAGCAATTCCTAGTTTCCTCTGATCAACATCTGATATAGCCTCTAAAAGTGCTTTGGAGGGACAGACCCCACAAATATTTGGCATGTAACAAATTTTCAGCAGAAGATATTTTGGGAGAACTTCAGGAAAGGTATGTCTCAATCAGGCAGTGGAGGTGATGGCACATCAGCACAGCATGGTGCAGTGCGGGAAGACCCAAGGCAGAAAGTCTTCCCTATGTTGGGAAGCTTTTAGTCAAAATACAACAGCTTTTTCTACTCTGTCCTAATCCAGAAGTCAGTGAAACAGCAGGTTATCGATGAGACCTTCAATACAACTACAGAAGGCAATTACCGAGACCTTTAATCTCACCCTCACTTGGCCATGCCCACCTAGCAAAAAAGGAAAGCCAGCAGTCCCCTCCCCAGGGCAGCAGGAAGGCTCTGTTGCCTGTAGAAGAATATTGGTACAATCTTCCCTTTACCCTAAGATCAGACCTCAACATTGAAAAATGAGCAAAACAGCAAAAAAGAACTCTGATCATAGATAGCTATAATGGAAACAGAAACGAACAGATCTCAAACCCTGAGGACACTAAAGGCAAAATATCTCCAGATGAAGTCTCATACAGTGATATAAGTTGGTCATCATCTCACAAGACTCCTTTGGAAGAATTTAAAAAGTATCTTAAGAGAGAGTTAGAAGAAAAAAAAAGGGAAAATAAACAAAAGGCTTGGAAAAGAAAACAAATTATGTGGACAAAATTGCACCTTAAAAATTAGTTTTGGTGAAATGGAAAACAAAATCAACTCTTTAAAAATCAGAATTTGTAAAATGAAAAAAAATCAATGAATGAAATGATTCAATTAAATGGTCTGTTGGCCAAATGGAAAAGGAGATAAAACAGCTAACCAAAGAAAATAATTCACTAAATATTGGAATTGAAAAAAAAAATGAAGCAAATGTCTCAATGAGACATCAACAAACCAGAACAATGAAAAAAAAATAGAAGAAATTGTAAAATAGCTCATAGGAAAAATAATTGATCTGGAAAATAAGTGAAGGAAAAACATCTAAGAATTAATGGACTATCTGAAAACCACAGTGAAAAAAAGAGCCTACATAACATCTTTCAAGAAATCATCAAGGAAACCTGCCCTGATGTCCTAGAATCAGAGGGTAAAATACCTATTGAAAGACTCCACCAATTACCAGCTGAAAGAGAACCCAAAACTAAAATTCCAAGGAACATTGTATCTAAATTTCAGAATTATAATATCAAGTAGAAAATTTACAAGCAGCCAGAAAAAAACTATTCAAAAAAGGAGGAGCCACAACCAGAAACAAAAGGTCAAGAATTTCAAGGGAAATAATGAAAAAAAATGCAAATGAAGGTGGCCTTGCTGTACCAGATGTAAAACTATATTATAAAATAGTGGTCATGGAAACCAATTTTTTACTGGCTAAGAAATAGAATAGTTGACCTATGGAACAGGTTAGGTACACAAGATATAGTCAATGACTGTAGTAATCCGGTGTTTGCAAAACACAAAGACCCCAACTTCTGGGATAAGAATGCACTATTTGACAAAAATTGCTGGGAAAATTGGAAATCAGCGTGGCAGAAACCAGGCATTTTTCCACACTTAACACTTTATACCAAGATAAGTTTGAAATGGATTCAAGATTTAGACATAACAAGTGATATTTTAAGCAAAATAGAAGAATTGAGGATAGTCTACCTTTCAGATCTATGGAGAAGAAAGAAATGTTTCATAGCATGGATGGATAAGCTAATATACTTGTAAAAATTAATTAATAACTATCATTTATTTTTCTTTCAAGAAAATTGAATGACTAACTCAGTTAGAAAGCCATGTCCTTTAAGAAAACAGAACACACATTCAGAAAGCTATAGTTGTTAATGACATTAATGGTTTCTTTTCATATTTTGAATGGAACCATAATTATTTTTTTTCTTTTTCCCCCTTTTTATTTGAAAAAAAAGTGTAAGAAAATTAGGAAAACAAAAAATGCAGAACAAAATAAAGCAAAACAAAAAAGCATGTGCCCAGCAGAATAAATATATAATAACAAATTACCAGATCAAGAAAGCATATATATATAAATATGTATGTATGTATGTATGCTTATATATAAATAATATTCATGAATCACCATTTTTATTTACTTCCTTGTAAATTGCTCCTTGCTTCTCTGCTGTTCACCTTATTTACTTTATTCTTTGTCCTCTTTTCATTACTCCACCATACCCAAGCAAGATGCATTTAAGAAAACACATATTTATGTATACATATATAGATATATTCAGATACTCACACCCACACCTACTTCACATACAAACACATGCCTTTCCTATCCTTGCTGACTCTTCAATTAAATTAAATTCTGCATCATAACTTGTGTTGCTATTACTTAACCTCCCCCACACCCAAGGATCCCTTTCTTGTCTTCTTCCCTCATTCTTTGCTTCCTCATTTGCCTATCACTCCTTCTTTATATTTATGGAGTTTGGAGGGTGCTATACCCTTCCTGATATATATGTATATTACCTATCAAACCCATTCCCTATGTATGTTTTCAGAACTATGAGCCTTCTTCCCCCCTCTAATGCCTCTGTATCTATTCTTCTTCTGTATTTCACTTGTATGATGTGATTGCTATTTTTACCTTACTTCTGTCAATCTTTCTTTTGAGCTACCCTATTGTTGATGTGAATCTTATATACATTCATATGAAAATTTATATATGTAAAAACATAGTTTGTTCATGTTTAAACAATTTGCCTATGTTAAGTTTCTTAAAATTGATCTTCAATATTGGTTCTTATATGTAAAATCTTCTGTTAAGTTCTGGTTTGTTTATATTGGGATGTTTCTAAAAAGAAAGTTCTGAAAATCTGCAAGTTCATTGAATATCCATTTTTTTCTCTTTCAGGATTATATTTAATTTACTGGATATGATTTTTTTGGCCACAGGCCTACTTCTTTTAATTGTCCATAGATGTAATTCCAGGACTTGTGGTCTTTTATTGTAGCTGCCGATAAGTAGTTCCAGAATAGGTGATTTTTGTTGTTATTGTTGTTATTTCTTGCAAAATGTTGTCTTTGATCTGATCTGAGGATTTCAAACTTTGGCAATAATATTCCTGAGTTTTCCACACAGGGTCTCTTTGAGATGGTGATCAGTAGAATTTTTTTCTATTTCTACTTTCCCCTCATGTTCTATCACTCCAGGACAATTTTCTTGGATTATTTCCTGCATTATTGTGTCAAGATTATATTTTTGCTAACAATTTTCTGACAGTTCAATAATTCATACATTTTCTCTTCTTGATCTGTTCTCCATATCTTTCATTTTTCTTATAAAATGTTTCACATTCTGTTCTGGGTTTTATATTCTTCACTTTTTTTTGTTATTTCTTGTCATTCATAGCTTCACTGACTTCCTCTTGCCCAATTCTAATTTTCAAAGCATTATTTTAATTTTTGAGACTCTGTACCTCTTTTTCTAATTGGTTACCTTTTTTTTTTTTTACAAGCTTCTTGTTTTTCTTGGATGATTTTTTATTTTTTCTTTAGTTTTTTTTTTTTTTTCTGAATGTCTATCATTTGATTTTTGAATTATATAAATTCTCTCTGGGCAGGGAGCCATTTCATATTACTCTTTGGAGTTGAAGCTTTTTATCCTGCAGGGCCTTCCTCTGAAGATGAATCCTGATCTTCCCTGTTCCCATAATACGTTTCAATGATGGTATTCTTAATTGCAGGTCCATTTTTTTAAAGAGGTATTAGTGTAAGCATCTCTAATCCTGGAATGGGAGGATGGTACCTCAAGCTTCCTTTCAACTTTCCACTTGACCAAGAATTCCAAACCACAAGCTCCTACTCCTTCAAATGCCTACAGCCAGTAGTGCCTTGCCTCCTGCCTCTGCACTTGGAGTGTGCTAGTTCCTTCTTGCCCAGGGCTATGTCTCAGCAGCATATCTAGGCCCAGCAAGCCCAGTTAGCCAAGGTTCCCTCAGTCTTCCCTGACTCATACTCCACACTCAGAAAGGTGAAAGTCTCTGTGGTTGCTGCTAAGGCTGCAGCCACACTCAGCTACCCCCAGTCTCCCCCACTTGATGTTTCTAGGAGCTAGCATGGAGGTCTTTTCACTTCAGGCAGGTTAAAATTTAGTCCAACGTCTTTCTGGGATTGTTTCACCAATCCATGTTCACCCTGCTTTACAAATTTGTTCTTTTTGTGGGAGAAACCCAGAGAACTTGAAATTTACCAACCTATTCATCCATCTTCCCAGAATCCATATGTAATGACATACACTTGGCTACACATGTATACAACTGTCTATATAAGTGTACATACATATACGTGTATGTTTATATGTCTATAATGTACATGGACAATTAACTGGAGAATTAAACAGGAAGCTGAGACTGGACTGAAATACCTCTGGGAAACTGCTATATTCTTTGGGCAATTGTTATATTCTTTTAATAACTACAAATTTCTTCTTGAAACAAAGACCTCTCTCTTTAATACCAGTGTTCTCCTAGTATTATCTTACAGTTATGAGTCATGGAATATAACAATCTCCAAACAATTAAATGTGATTATCACTAAGAGACCAACAGAGAGGACGATGGATAGTGTTAATTAGTCCATAAAATAATACAAAGAAGGGATTAAGGAGAATAGAGTAAAATATGCCATTTAAAAATGTTCAGTATAAAAAAGCCATGTGGTAAGATCAGGAGCTAACATGGACATTCTGAATATTCTTCTGATGTTATGGAAAAGTAAGAGAGGCTTCCAAGATTTTAAGTGAAATTTTGATGGTGAACTTATTAGGACTTGTTCAAGAATCACCCACGTTGAGCAGGCATAGAATTTTGACAAGATGACAAGATGAGAGAGTCATTGGAGTACTCTATGTTTAAATCTATCTCTGGGCTTAGCCAAAATACACTTATATAGTATTGATATTTTCGATGTTTCAAGAAGTAGCATTATGCAACATTTCCTCCAAGATGGCATCCAGAGGCAAAGAAGGTAGGGTTGTCCCTCTTAAGGCAGAAGCTGAATCAAAATTCCTGATGGCCAAGAAGGCAGTGATGAAGGATGATCATAGCCCCCAAAAGATGGAAATCCAAATGCCTCCCACTTTCTGGCAACCAAGCAATTCAGTTTAAAAGCAATCCAAGTACTCTTAGAAAAGTCCCCCTAGCACTAACAAGCTTGATCACCATATCATCATCAAGTTTCCCTTGACCATTGAATTTGTTG
The DNA here is from genome assembly GCF_016432865.1 of Antechinus flavipes. Classification (NCBI taxonomy): domain Eukaryota; kingdom Metazoa; phylum Chordata; class Mammalia; order Dasyuromorphia; family Dasyuridae; genus Antechinus; species Antechinus flavipes. The sequence goes on from NC_067403.1 coordinate 48,486,027, forward strand.
TGAAGAAGATTGAATACTCCTCCCTTGCTATTCTTGGTAAATATTAAGGCCAACAAACATCAGATTAAATAGGGTATAAAGAACACTTTGACCAAAGTTCCCACAGTCATCTAGCCTGATGGAAAGAGGACCTAAGTCTTATATATCCTGGACTGAGAGGCGTGGGATATTGCTAACAAAATTGGAATCATCCAAATTTTCCAGCTAGCTTGCTCCACATACAATAAAACTTTCCATTTTTATAGTCTACATGTACATCTGTACACATACATGTATGTATAACACAAAAACAATTTTTTAAAAAACAAAAATACTCATCATACACATTTGATGATATTCCAAAGTACATCAATCACTTAACAAATGTATTTTTTAATCCAGTCAGTTCCACTAGAAATATAAGCACTACTCAAGTGGAAACCTTTATACTTACAACACTATTTCATTTTTTTCAAAATTTATATTTTATTTCTCTTTTAATCTGTTTCACTGAGCTAAACAATTTTATAACATCAATTTGAGATGTTTAAGTATATTTATTTATACGCATTGAAATAAACATTTCATTATTACTAATAGCAATTATATAGTACCTTACAATTATTATCAAATCTTATTATACAAACAATTCTGACAGATAGATGCTATCATTATCCTCTTTTTTATAGTTGAGGAAAGTAAGATATTCAGATTTGATTTGCTTTTTATGAGCAATATATTTGATTTTTTTCCATTTCTTTACCTCTTATTTTGAAGCTATACAGTAACAAAACATAATTTTGCTGCTTCCGTGACTTGAACCCTCACTTGTAGCAGACATTATTATAGTGTTGGAATCTTTACAAACTGCTAACTCATTAGAGTTGATCTACTCTTACAAGAAGATGTTTTGGGCCAGAACCTGAAACAAGGTACTAAGTAGAACTAATTGATACAATGCTTGTATTTGCACCTTTACTCATTGGAGTTCACACATTTGGGAAATTTTAGGGTTTAGTATGAGATATCTGAATTCACACCTCCCTTGAAGCTCTTAGGGCCAGAGCGCACTATGGGAGAAAACCCATAATCCCATTCTCTCAGAAGAGTCATATATAAGCCAGTGAAGAGTGATTCATTCCAGAATTTTTTTCCACTTGGCTGGCTGGTAGCGGAAGAAGAGTTTTGAGAGGAAAAAGCTACAAGTCGAGAGTTGAGCAGGAGATTGAGAAGGCTCTCTGTGGTGGCCAGGCTGCTGCACTTCCCCCACTGAGACCAAGCTGGTCTGAAAGACTCACCAGAAAGCTAGCCGAGCCCCAAGTGAAGGAGACAAGAGATTCATTCCATCTTTGTGCTAGCTGGAGGCTGAAGAAAGCAGAGGCAGAGGCTGAAGGACAAAACCTTTGGATTTGGAGACATTCGGAGGGACCTCCTGGAATCAAGCAGAGATAGGCCTCTAAGCTAACTGGGCTATATTAGAGACAATAAAAGATCTGAACTTTTATCACCTGGCTGCATTTTGGGGTAATTATTGATCTGAACTGAAACTAAGGCTGCCTCCAGAAAACCTCCCTCAAGAGACCGGCTCTCCCCCAGAGAGAACCATCATCTTATATATTTTAAAGAAGAAAAAGAGAAGGGCAAAGGTGACCACTCATGAACTGCCCTTTATCCTTAAGTAGCATTTTTTTTAAGTTATAATGCTCCATTTTACATTACAAACATTTACACATTTTTCCAATTTCTTGAAGCATCACCTAATGGTGAAATGATAGAATAAAATTTTCACTACAATGATTTTTCTGAACATGAATGCAACATAAACATTTTTAAAACTTCTCTACCTCTAAAGGCAAGTAACAGAAATCCATTTTATCTTCCCCTCCTATCTCCTTACATTGTGGAGTCTGGGGAAATGGAAGACACAAGATCAATAAAATGACTATTCATCACTCTAGAAAGCTAAAGCTACAACCTAATATTCATATCCTTACAGAAAAGTAATTATAGTTAGGATTAGACATCAATTCTATACACAGGAAAACACATACATATAGCTAATAAGAGATTATTTAAATTAACTATGTTTATTTAACAAAGTTTTGTTAATTCTCCTCTTTAATGGGAGGGAAAGAAAATAGATCTGTAAATGTTAATTTAAGAAAATGGAAAGGTGAAGGAAGGGGTGCTATAGATTTGAACATATTTTCAAATGGTCACTTTTTTTTTTAGTTTTACTTAATATTTTACCTCTCAAAAAGTATAATACATAATTTAAGAAAAAAATTAAAAATCCAAAATTCATGATAAAATTTTAAGAAGCATATTATGAATTTGATATCACAATTCTTTTTGATAATCTTTGACATATTGTTGTATATGTACAATTTGAAATATTCTGTTGTATTCTAACAGGAAGGGAAACATAGTAAGTTTTGTCTCAGCCCAGAATACATTGCCCAAGCCAGTGGTGGTTGTTCCTGTTATTGCTGTTGTTACTGTTGTTTTGTTTTGCTTTGATTGTCTTGGTGGTAACAGTTGTAGTGCTGGTATTGCTGTCAGACAAATATAATAAGGGCAATAATTTGGTTGCAGAGAGAATGAAATGGCTTTGCCTTTTTCACTAAGTTTCTACTCCCTTTTAATTAATTTGCCCTCTGGAAGAATTAAGATGAGTTTTATTTTCAGTGATTCCACAATATCATTATCAAAACTGAAAAAGGGACTAGTCACCAAAAATAGACTTTAGAAAAAAAAATATGAAGAATACCCATTCAAAGGCTAAGTTTTAGCAGGCTTTTGTAAACCTAAAACATCAAACCCAGATGTAGGCAACAAAGATAATAGACTGAATCTTAGTCTGGGTGCCTGGAGATTGTTTTTGTGAGTTGCCTTAGATAAGTCTGTAGGCTTATATCAAATATAGACAAAAGAACTGATGACTAGCTTTTCTGAGCTTCTATAGACACCACTTTTCTACAGATAGGGAACCAAAAATTCAACATCTAAAAATGAAGATTTAAAGCTAGAAAAGGATTGCAGAAAAAGCACTTTAATGACCAGATTTCCTGAAGATACAACATATTATGGTCAGTGTGAACATCATGCTCCACATAAAGATAAATTTCCCCAAAGAGATCAGAAATAGAAAATGCAATAGAGAGCAGAATGATATAAACATGATGTACAAATAATGTAATCCTCTCATAGTCCTACCATTTTAATGTGTGAGTTGAATTGTTCCTTATGCTATGTGCTATCTTTAAGTATTACTTCGACATGTGTATTATCAGATTACATCACTTTATTTTCTATGTAACTTGATTGAATGTCTTTAGTTTTGAAGTAATGTAATCTGTAAAATCAAATATTTCAATAGTATGGTATTGAATATTAATCCATAAAATGCTTCAAACTAGAATAAATTTCTGAGGACTCTTGGGACACTGATTGCCATAATTGATATAATGCTATTGTACAATTCTAATTGCTAAGTGTCTTAATATCTGTTGAGTTTTGATCTGGTAGTTTTTGAGTTGGAGGAGAATAAGGGGGAGAAGATGACAACATTGGATGCATATATCTTTGCATTAATTGCACAGAGATGGTAAGGGACCCTATTTAACCCTTGAGAGAACCAAAATAAATGATGTAGAAAGAAGCTAGAAGAGGGGTGAGAATAGTACCCAGGGAAACCTTCATAGTTAGGAGTCAAGGCACATAGAATGATAGAACCAAATAAAATAAGAGAGAATGGACAGACAAGGAAAAGGGAAAATATTATTTTCCAGATACATAGAAAAAAACCATTTAATTGTACATTCATTTTTTTAAAAACAGATTTTCTTATGAATCATATTAGGAGAGAAAAAGCAGAACAAAAGGAAAAAACCACAAGAGAAAAAAAAGAAAAAGAAAAAGGATGGGGAGAAGTGAACATAGCAAGTGTTAATTTATATTCATTCTCTAAAGTTTTCTCTCTGGATGCAGATACCTTGGGTCACTGAACTGCTGAGAAGAACCAAGTCTATCATGTTTGATCATCTCACAATTTTGCAGTTACTGTAAACAATGGTTTCCTGGTTATGTTTATTTAACTCAGTCTCAGTTATTGTAAATATTTCCAGGCCTTTCTAAAAATCAGTCTGTTCATTATTTTGTATAGAATAATAATATTCCATTACTTTCATGTGCCATAACTTGTTCGGCTATTCCCCAGTAGATGAGCATCTACTCATTTTTCAATTCTTTTCTACTACAAAAAGAGCTGCTACAAACATTTTTGCACATGTGGGTACTTTTCCTTCCTTTATGATTTCCTTGGAATACAGACCCAGTAATGGCACTGATGGGTCAAAGAGTATGGTACAGTTTTGTATCCCTTTAGGCATAGTTCCAGATTGCTTTCCAGAATGCCTGGGTCATTTCACTTCTTTGTTTCACACCTGAAGCTATTGGGGAAACTTCTAACTTTTCCCCATTACAAAAAGTGCTTGTTGATAGTTTTAGGTAAATGATGCTTATGATTTTAAGGAAAACTCCCTTTATTTCTGAGCTGTCTAGTGTTTTCAATAGGAGTCAGTGATTTATCTGCATCTCTTGAGATTATATTATGATGATTTTTGTTCATTTTGTTATTCATATGGTTAATAATGCCAATAGTTTTCCTGAGATTGGACCAACCCTGCATTTCTGGAATAAATTTCACTTGGTCACAGTGCATTATTGTCTTGTTGACAAATTGTTGTTATCACTTTGTTAATATTTTATTTAAAGTTTTCGCACCAATATTCATTAAGTAGATTGGGCTGTAATTTTATTTCTCAATTTTGGTTCTTTGCATCATAGAAGGAATTTAGCAGAACTTATTCATTACCTATTTTTCCAGATAGTTTACGTAGTATTAGAATTAATTGTTCTTTAAATGTTCTGTAGAATTCATTTGTAAATTCCTCTGGCCCTGGAGATTTTTTTTTAGGAAGTTCCTTGATGGCTTTAAATTTAAATTTGTTCTTCTAAAAACAAGACTACTTATGTAATTTATTTCTTCTGTTAATCTGGACAATTTATATTATTGTAAATATTCATCTATTTTGATTACTTGTCAGATTTGCTACCATACAGTTTGGCAAAATTGCTCCTAATTATTGATTTAATAAGTTCAACCTTTGCATTTATGATACAGGTAATTTCTTTTTTCTTTTTTTCTTTCCTTTTTTCTAATCAAATTAACTGATGATTTATCTATTTTGTTGTTTTTTTTTTAATAAAACCAACTTTTAGTTTTATTACTTCCATAGTTTTCTTAGTTTTACTATTATTAATCTCTCCTTTGAGGTTCAGAATCTCTAATTTAGTATTTTATTGGGAGTTTTTACTTTGTTTTTCAAGCTTTTTTCAGTTGCATGCCCAATTTATTGATCTGCTCTTTGATTTGTTTTTTGAACCATTCATTTTTAGAATTAGATTATTTAATTTCCAGCTGATTTCTAGTCTATCTTTCCCTGCCCTATGATCAATTTATGTGCCTCTTCATGTGACATAATATATCTTATTTTATATCAGCTTTCCTCTCCTCCTACTACAAGCCTTTTTCCAACCCTTAATGTTTTTTTCTTTGATATAATTACATCAGATTCAATTCATACTCATACTTCTCTAAATATATGTCCCCTCTAACTAACTGCTCCAATAAAAGATGGAGTTTTCAAGTTTGCAAATATCATTTTCCCCATCAATTGATAAAAACAATTTAATTTTAAAATAATATGTATTTTTTGCCCTTTTTACTTTTCTATGCTTCTCTTAAATCCTGTGTCAGAAGATCAAATTTTCTGTTTAGTTCTGTGTTTTTTAATGAAAAATGGTTAAAAGTCTTTTATTTCATTGAAAATCCATCTCCTCCCCTGAAAGATGATGCTCAGTCTCACAAGATAGTTGATTTTTGGTTGGAATCCCAGTTCCCTTTCTTTCTGGAATATGATATTCCAGTCCTTCTGAACATTTATGTAGAAGTTACCAGATTCTAGGTAAGCCTGACTGTTGTTTCTTAATACTTGATTCTCCCTCCCCCCAGCAGCTTGTAGTATTTTTTCATTGAGATCATAATTCTGAAGTTTTAGAGAATGTTTCTTGGGGTTGTCTTTGTGGGATCTCTTTCTAAAGGTGATAATGGATTCTTTCAATGACTATTTCCCCCTCTGTTTCTAGAATATCAGGACAATTTTCCTTTATGATCTCTTGAGGAAATTTCCAGACTCCATTATTGATCTTGGCCATTAGTTATACTTTTTAAATCATCTCTCCTGAATCTATTTTGTAGATAAACTATTTTCTCAAAGAGAAAATTTACATTTTCTGTCATTTTTAAAAATTATTTTTAGTTTGACTCATTCTTCATGTCTCATAAAGTCATTAGCTTTCATTTGCCCAGTTTTGATATTTAACATATGATTTTCTTCATTTAACTTTTGTATCTCTTTGTCCATTATAATAGTTCTGCTTTTCAGGAGGTTATTTTATTCAGTGAATTTCTTTTCTTTTCTTTTTTTTTTTAATGTGTCTAATTATATTTTTAAGGAATTATTTTCCTTTTCCAAGATCTTGATCTCTCTTGCATACTCTTCATTTCTTTCTCCAATTTTTCTTTTACCTCTCTTATTTTCCTTTTAAAATCTTTTATGAGCACTTTCAAGAAGCCTCTTTGGGTTTGAGACCAATCTATATCACTCTTTGACATTTCCCCTGTGGACATTTTGTCCTCATTTGAGTTGGTGTTTTGGGCTTCCCTGTCACCATAAGGTTCTTTCTGTTTCTGGTTTATTTTCTTGTTTTTTTTTCTTCTCTATTTTGTGGCTTTAAGGTCAAGCTCTGCCCCTGAGGTACAAGGAGTGCTGTCCAAGCTTTCTGTGCAACCCTGATCCTTGGTTTTGAGGACAGGGGCCTCTTGGGTTTTTTGTCTTATTCACAGCCTGGGGTAGCCTTAGTTGCTCTTCCCAGGAAATAGCCTGGTTTACCAGGTTGACAATTTGTTTTCTGAGCTTGGAATACAGGTTGCCCCACTAGGTTGCTATGCTACTGAGTCTGGATTAAGGGTCTCAGTTACTGATCAACTGATATTCCCTCACATTGACTAAACATCCTTTTCACACCAGTGAGACTGACCTTTCTTGAAGTCCTTCCAGTCTATCTTTAGCTGGAGAGTAGTTTCATTCCATCAGACTGTTCAGAGGCTTGGTTTCATGTGGTTTTCAAGGGAAATTGGGAAACCTCAGTCACTTCCTGGCTTCACTCTGCCATCTTGACTCTTATAAAAAGACATGATATAGAAGACAAAGTGTAGATTCTATCTTTTTACTCCCTGTTACAAACTTTGAATTTCAGTCAAACTTACCTACTCGATATTCCCAAATTACCTTCGACCTTTTCATAGATTCTTCTCTAACTTTCCCCAGATCAAATACATTTTTTACTTCTCTCTTTTCTTTATGCTTTGGCTCAGATTCTACTTCCTGATGGAAGCTTATTTTTAATCCTAGTTGTTGGTGAATTCTTTTCTTAAAGTGTCTTCAACTTACTTATCTTTTTATATGTTATATGCCTACTTATAAGACAAGGTCAACAATGGCAGTTAGTTTTTCTATTTCATTTTTGGATTTGCATTTGCAGTAATAAAACAATGCCTTACTTATAATGTGACATTAATAAATCATTATTAAATTGCATTGTCATGAGAGCTGATGACTTTGGAGTATTTGCAATGACCAAAAATTGAGAAAAGGGCTAGCACTAAGAATATTGTTAGTAATGTTAGAGAGAGAAGTTTCAATAGAGTGGTGGAGAAAAAAGCAGATTTTAAAAATAGTTAAAAATGCATGGGTTAGGCAAGTAGTCTAGTAATGTAATCTGACTAGGAAAAAAAGAAAGAAAAATATATAGCAAAAAGGAATGACAGAGTAATATGAAGGCTTTTTTTTTTCCATAAAAGATTAATGAAATTGAGGCAAGTTTAAAGGCAGCAGGGAATGTGTCAGTAGATAAGAGTACTTATCTATTGTAGTAGTACTGTATCTACTGAGGTAGGCTCCAAAGGGAATAATAAGGAGTGAAGTGAAGGGTATAAATTAAAGCAGTGAAAGAGAAAATAAGCAAATGTTGCTAAAGAGTTTAGGATGCTTCAAAAATAACTACAAAAAGACAAATGAAGGACATAAAAGAATTAAACATAATCAATCAACTATTTGATACTTATAGTCAAAGTTATATTCAGGAAAAAGTAACCTATGTTTTGCCCTAATATTCAAAATTCAATAAAGCAAAACAAACAAAATTTAAAAACCAATACAATTCTTTCTATTTCAAATAACACAATTTAGCAACTAGATGGCAAAAATAATTATTTAAAAGAGCAAACTATCAAATAGAAATCAAAGATCAGCTTCTCCACCTCACACTAGAGCAATGGATAGAGCACAGGAGGTAGAGTCTGGAAGACCTGATTCAACTCTGACCTCAGCTGTGTGACATTAGACAAATTATTTATTGTCTCAGTCTCTGCAACTGTAAAAGAAAGATAATATCATCACCTGTCTTACATGGTTGCTGTGCGGATTAGATGAAAAAAAAAAAGACAAAAAAACCCTAAAATGCACTTAGCAGAGTATCTGGGAAGCTTTCTTCCATTACCTTACTTCCCAGGTCTCAATCCTGTGTCCACATGCTTTTGCATGACCAACATCTCTATTTGAAGATCCCTTTCCCCTTGCTGTTAGTTCAAAAATGTCAAATCCCTGACATGCACATCATAGCCACAAGGTAATAAGATTTTCTTTAAGAATTTGGTTTGATTCTCAAATAACCATGTTGGTATGTTGTTCACTGTTATACTTTATGTAAGAACGAAAGAACCATTTTCTCACTAAGATGTTAGTTCTTAGTCATTTGTTTGTTACTGAAGGGTTTGAATTTCAAGATGTCATATCACAAAATTAGTGTTGAAAATACAATCAAGGTATCAAGTTTTAATTTTGTTGTTGTTGTTGTTGGTTAATGATTTCAGTCATGTCAACTCCCCATGATTGCTTTTGAGGGTCTTCCTTAATAAAGATTCCAGGGTACTTTACCATTAACTTCTCCAATTGATTTTACAAATAAAACAGATAAGGAACACAGATTTAAATGACTTGCCCAGAATTAAACAACTAGTAAGATTTCTAAGGTCTGATGTGAAATCACAAAAATGAATCTTGCTGTCTTGAGACCTGATACTCTACGCAGTACACCATTTAGCTGCCCAAGTCCTAATCTAATAAACAAGGAAACAATTGTGGAGAAGTTAAGTAAATTCTAAAGACACAGAGCTAATAAATTTTCTACATATTTTGAACCTAAATCTTCTTGACTCAGAATTTGATACCTCATCCACAATATCATACTACCTCTGGAAATATTTTTTTTTAAGTAGAAATATCCCACCTTTCCTCAAGTTATCATGAAAAAATTAGGATCAGGAAAAGAAAAGATTAATGGCAAAGAAAATAATTGAAATTAAATCTTAGAGAAATAAATGTGTTGTGTATGTATTTGTGTGCATGAATATGATTGTGCTAGGAAGGGGGGGGAATGTGACTTCAAGTATAAGAAAGATTATTTTAAGAGTGTTGGTTGAATGTTTCCCCTATTTTCTCAGAGGAGCAAAACAGAAGAAAGAGGTTTGAACTATATCAAGAGAAAGTTAGGTTAGATATGACTAAACTGGGGGAGGAGTCTAGGGAAAGTCAGCAGAACAAGTATATAAATAACTTTTTTTCAATCATAAAGTAACACTGTAATATTTCTACCTATAGAGATATATAAAATATAATCAATAACTATGTTTCTTTTCCAGTTTGCTTTTCCTCTCTCCTTAGAGAGTCCATTAGTTTTATTATACTTTAAATTCGTTTCAATGTCAATCTGTCTCCTCAGAATGTTCCTCATTTTTCTTCTCTACTTTCTCTTTTACTTTCTCCATTTACCTCAACCTGTCCATGTGAATTTCAAGTTTCTATTTTGACAAGAAAGAACCATTTCTTGGGAACAAGAAAACCACTGAATGAACTTCAGTGAAAATTGTTTAAGGCTTTTGAAAAATCACATAATAGTAAATGAATGTAGTAGACAAAAAAGATGATTTTATAAGATCTGACTGTTACAAAATGGTTTTAGATTGAGTAAAACAATAACAACATTGCAGGCATTAGGGTATATTATCCCAGTTAGGTATCTGAGAATAATACAGAAGTTCCCATCTAGTTTCTGATATAAAAATTAGTTATTAAAATGTTACATGTATTTATTAAAAATTTCTATTTGGTGCCAGAAAGCAGAACAAGGAACAATGACTGAAAAGACAGAATAAAATAGACATGATGACTAGAAGAACTTTCCTTATTTTTTTTAAATTAAAACTTTTTATTTTCAAAACATATACATAGAAAATTTTCAATATTTACCTTTGCATTCACCTTATGTGGAAGAATTTTCTAATAGTACTTTTGGCCCAAAGAAAAGAAGAATGAATTAACTAGCAGGGTATAAAAGAGGTGTAAATTCTTTAGTTGTGTTGAAGTGAAGATTGCTTCTGGGACATAAGATTTGGACTTGAAGGTCTCTTTCACATTCTTAAACTCTCTGAATAATTTGAGGGAGTGAAAAAGGAAAATTAATTTGGACTTCATAAATGAGGAGACATTAAAAATTGAATGAGTACTTGATATTGAAGGAAAATATAAGAAATTAAATTTATTTGTAATAACAGGCTAGATCTTGATTTCAGATTTATTGATCATAAATACACATTACAGACTGTTGTCATATTTTCACATATAAAATATCTTGATCTTAAGCTCTACTAAATACATGCTAAATAAGAGTTGTTGTTTTTTTTCCCCTTAAGAACCTTGACATATTACCCTTTCCCTATATAAAACATTTCATCTGTTCATTCATGAGTTTAACTATGCTGCAGACTATCCTGTGGAAAGAAATCTTATTATCTTCAGCTTAATGTTTCATTATCTAGAGCAATATAAGGATATTAGACTTTGATTGCTGGTTCTCTTTGGAGATTACATCATTTAAAATCTTATTCCCATCTTCATTTCAAATTTTATTTTTTCTTCAACTAAATACAGTTAGAGTACATTTAAATGTTGCCTTTCAAGCTTTCTTGGTTTTGTAGAGAAATTACATATTCTAATTAGGTTTTCCTTAAATTGCTCAGATTACTCTTACACTCATCCAGCCATTTTATACCCAAACAATATGTTAGCAGAAATAATAGAAAGCAAACTACATCACATTTGACTATGATTTGTTCTGGTTCCTTTTATTTTGGAGTTACAACATAAGGGAGAAAAGACCTCTAAAATAGACTTAAATTGCTAATAAGTATGCAATATATAAAAAGCAAACTGGAGAAAAACATCGAAAGCTATAGTAAATGAGTTATTTAAACATTTTTTGTTGTTGGAAGTATAGCATATTATTTTAGAGTCTGTTATATGTTATGAAGCATATATTCTTCCAATGATAAATCCTCTACTCTCTTTGAGTCATGTTCTTCCTTTGTAGTTCCTATAAAAATGCTATTTTATGACAAATATGACATATTCTGTTGGGAGAGAGCAATTAATTGAACAGCTCTACATGCTGTTTCTCTCCTGTTGCCCTTTTCATTAGCAGGGAGTTTTCCGTTTAGTATCAGATTGATAGTCAGTAAAAAAAGAAAAATGTAATTTTAGTTGAATCACTAAGCCACTCAGTAAACAAATCAGGTCTTTTGATTTCTGTGTGGAGTGTGTATGTGTGTGTGTGTGTGTGCGTGCGTTTAAGTAACTTAAGGGCACAACATTCAAATCATTTGTCCAATTCTTGTATAACATACTGAAAGATAAGTAAAAATGGTAGTGAATTTTGGGAAAATGAACTTAGGTATGTGAGAATTTTAATGACATGAAAAGTTCTTTTGTCAAAATGATTCTAGATGTGATTCTAACAAATCACTAAAATTTTAATATCAGAATTAATAAATTCCATTTTGCCAAAATTCTACCATTTTAGAAAATTCTTTATTGACATTTTATATAATTTAAAATAGTTTCATTTTTGTGATGTTACTCAATTCAATTCATTTTATTTCATTCTCACATGACGTTTGCTCCTCCTCAATAAACCCCTAATGCTTTTATCATTATAAATCATAATTTTTTCTCTGCTATTCATAAAACAGATGTTTAAAACTGGATTTGCCCATCTGACTAAAGCTTGATAATTCAACTGGGGAGCAATTCCTTTAAATGTGATTCAGTACATAGTTAGATATTATTCAGTTGTGTCTGATCCTTCATGAATATCTCTTTAATTCTTAGAACAGTTACTTGAATGGTTTGTTATACTTCTTCAGTTCACAAGGCAAATAGAGCTAAGTCATTTGCCCTGACTCACATAGCTGCTAAGTGTTTAAGGCTACATTTGAAACTCAAGTCTACCTTAGTGGAAATCTGTCACTTTTCCACTTCACTTCCTTACTTCTCCAGCAGATAGCTAGTTATTAGCCAATTATATTTTTACAATCAGTTTTGTGTATCAGTGATAACAATGTGTCATAGTTAGGCACAATTTATATGATAATTATAAAGTGAAATAAGTGAAATAAGTGAGCAACCAAAAAATTCTTATGTGTTATCATTTTTAAAGAAATTCAGTTCAGTGAGATGAACCATATTATTAATTAAAATAATGTCCCACTTAAAAATCTGGCCTTTTGTTTTCAAATCACATGAGTATAAAAATGTAAGACACTGAATAAATGTGTATTCATAAATTAGAAAATTTGTTTAGTTGACTATATAAAAACTGAAGTTTTCCTTTGATTAAATGATGTCCATGTTCTTCCCTTATTATTTTCCCTGATCACATTAGATACTTATTTCTTTAAAAAAAATTACCATCCTCCACTTAAAAAACAAACATTTTTAGTATTCATTGTCATAATAGCTCTTGATACTTTTAATTATGAAATCTCCTAAGATTTTCAATATTATCATTCTATTTCTTTTTTCATTTATGGGATGTGCCAAGATGATTTACATCTTTGTACGCATCCTGTTCAGTTTAATTTTCTCTTGCTCTAGCAGTGCACTGATGAGCCTTAGAGATTTAAAAATCTACTTGAATATTAATGTTTTACAATTCTCCAAATTATCATATATTTAACCTTGTTTTAAAATAAAAACCCTCCCAACAACAAGAAAAAAACAATAAAACAAAACAAATTTCCACAATGAATAAATATTAACAATAACATATTTATGTGCTTATGAACAAATAATATGAATAATTTCTTTTGTTTTCTATAATGCATCAAAGAAGAGATGTGATCATGTTTCATTAATACTTACAATTTCTTTCCCCCTTCTTTTACCCAGAAAAATTATTCACTGATGCCAATATCATTAAGAAGTTTTTGATAAAATTATAATTCATAATATGTTTCTCTTCTAAACTGTTTTATCAAAATTACCAAGAATTATCATCTAATGTGATGAAATATGAAATTTTCTTCTGCTTTCTATACTACCTCCCATATCTCTCAACATCTCTTTCATGTTTTTGTTTCACATATAAAATGAGTTGGATTTTTCTTCCTCAGTAAATTTCCTTCCCATTCTGTTTCAGAGAAAATGTAAGATGTATGATGAAGTGAAATAAAGAAATTGAGCCATATGTGAAATTGAGTGACTAGAGTAATTAAAAGCAATACACTTGAGTAGACTCAAGATGGTAGAGCAGAGGCAGAGATCTAAATGAACTCTCCCAACTGGCCAATCTACTTTAAAATAATGCCTCAAAACAAATTTTGGAATAGCAGAAACAATAAAAGATCGGAGAGGGAGACTCATCACTCAGCCATGCCTTTCAGAGGATGGCTGACCTTTCTAGGGGTTGAATTTTAACAGAAATAAAAGTGAAGTACTGAACCACAAATTAATGACTTCTTCATATAATAATGTAATATTAATTTCTCTTATAAGGAATTTCAAATAATCTTGACATATAGATTTGAGACATTTTTGGAAAAATCTTAAAGCACCATTTCATTTTGCTAATTTCAGAATGATTTTTTTTCCCTATACACAATATAATAGGCACATAAGAATCTTATATTCTCTATATTTTCAGTAGATTTTTGTTTATTTTAACATATAGAAAATCACTTATGAAGTCTATTCTATTCCCTTTTAAATGCAAGATCATAGAAACCCTCAAAAGAAGACAAAAATTAGAGAGATATTGTATTTATAAAACTTTTATATAAATGACTAAGTGGAAATGCAGGTTAGTAGCATATGTTGATAAGCATCTGCTTATCTTTTTATACTAAAAACATCCTAATATTTTCCCACATTTTTATAAATCTTTCCTTAGCCTCATTTAAACTGCTCCCTTGATATTTTTACAACTATGTCACTTCTAGGGTATCTCATCTTTGCTAGTCTCTGAAGATACATTGTAGTTTGAAAATACCACTTATACTATCCTTTTTTGTTTGTTTGTTTTTGCTTTCATTGTAGCAATTCAAAAACAGATCTCAGCTTTTGTAATTTTATCACAAGATGTCTTGTAAATTATTATACTGATGCACTATTAAATGACAAAAAATTACTTATGTTATTATGAAGGAATGAATAAGGCATTTGTATTTTTTCTTCTGCAGTTTTCATTCTGCATTTTTGATGAATCATACATAAAGATTATGAATTATTTAACATATTGGAACATTTATATCCACAGCACTCATTATATGCTGCTTTTTAAAATCAAATTTCTAAGATTAATACAAATAAACAATGTTGTGACAGATTTGGATATATATTTTTCCAACCCAAAAATTATTTTAAATTTCAGATGTTTAAGCCCATCTATTTTGTTTCAATGTAAATATTTTTATAATTTTCTATTGCATTTCTCTACTTAAATTTATTTTTTTCTCTCCTGATAAGTACTCAAAAGTACATTTCTGAGCTCTGAAATGGGTAAAGATATTAAGTATAAGTGAAAAATATAAAGAAGAATAAGTAAAGGCATATATAGTTCCTGGAAATGAATAAGCAGGGGACAGATTTTGAGTGTGGTAGAAAATAATGACTTGAAAGAGAAACTCTTGATAAGCTAATTCCACTCAGAGGCCAGAAGGTCTTAAGGAAAAAAAAAAAAAAACACAAAACAGGAGGTTTCATATCCCAGGTAAGGTTTAGAGATTTTGGAAGATTTAGTAGAGTATACAAAATTAAATAATCATTTGAATTATTCAAAGCTCATATCTCAGATTCTGAAAAGAAGATCTTGTAGTCTGGAAGGATAATGATAAAGCAAAAAATCTTTATACTTAGTATCACATAAATTCAGTCTTTAAAAACGAGGAGAGAAATGAATCTGAAGTAAACACTGGTAAAAGTGATAAGCCTAGATTTGAAATAAATCATCATCATAATCCTCATAAAGAAAAAGAGGGAAAAATAATTTACTCTTAAGTAAAGAGGTCACAAATGTAATCCACCCTTTGGTGGAGAATAACAATATCTCAATGCAGAAGGAAAAAAACACCTGAACCTGAACCTCTGAACAGAGCTAAGAGTTGCACAGGGACAGCATCTCCTATATTCCAGGAGCAGAGCTCTACCTTAAAAGTAAAAAAAGAGGTAATATCAAAAGAAAAGGAAAAAAATGAGCAAGAAACAGAAAAGAACCTGGACCATAGATAGCTGCTATGTTGATAGGGAAGACAAAAACACCAACTCAGATGAGGACAAAATATTCACAGAGCTAATCTCAAAGAATGATATGAATTGGACTTCTTAGAAGTTCTCATAAAAAGACTTTAAAGGGCAAATAAGAGAGGTAGAAGAAAACATGAGAGGGAAAATGAGTGGTATGCATGAGATAATCAACAGTTTGGAAAAGGAAGGAACAAAAATTGCCTGAAGAAAATAACTCCTGAAAAAGTAGAATTAACAAAATGGGAAAAGAGATACAGTTTTTTCAATGAGATATTTCACATATTTTTCCATTTAAAAAATAGCTTATTGACTGATTCTTGCTGTCTCATGAACTCATTAGCTACCATTCACTCTGTTCTAGTTTTTAATGTGTGATTTTCTTAAGAATGGAGCATCATGTGGACTGAGGATGTGATTGTGAACGGACTATGATGTGATGATACCAAAGGGGGGAAAAAAACAACATTAAGGAGAGGGAAAAGGTCTGTACTGGAAAATGAGGAGAGGGAAACTATAATGGGACAATTACTTTGCATGAATAGGTGCAAAAGATATTACAAAGAGGGGAAAATAGGGAGGACCAAGAGCATTTTCTGAAGCTTTGTCTCATTAGTTTTGGTTCTACGTGGGAATAATTTAATCATTCATTTGGTTACAGAAGTTTATCTAATCTTATAAGTAAGTAGGAGGAGAAAGAGAAAAGAAAAGGGAGGAGCAGGACAGAAGGGATGGTAAAAACACTAGGGGAAAAAGTAAGAGAACTGGAGAATGAGTGATAGATAAAATAGTGGTAGAGTGGGTTTAAAAGACACTATTAAGAGAAGAGGGAGAGGTGATAGGAGATATTAGTATGTGGGGTGGGAAAAACAAACAAAACAATATCTTTTCAGGATAAAAAGAGAGAACAAAAGTAAATACTGGGGAGAAAATAGTATGGAAGGAAATACAGAGCTGGTAATTATAACTGCAAATGTGTGGAATGAACTCTCCCATAAAATGGAAGCAAATAGCAGAGCGGATTAAAATACAGAATCCTACAACATGTTACATGAAACACATTTGACACAGAGACACAGAGTAAAGACTGGAACAGACTTTATTATCCTTCAGCTTAACTAAAAAAGCAGGGATAGCAATTCTAATCTCAGATAAAGCAAAAGTAAAAACAAATCTTATTAAAAGATAAGGAAGGACAGTAAATCTTGATAAAATTTTGATAAAATATCTTGAAAAAGAAAAACAATGAAGTAGTAATGATACTAGCAGTGTATACACACCAAGTGTTTTAACACTAAGTGTTAGAGCAGTTAAATTCCTAGAGATTTTAAGCCATTACAGAAAGAAATAGACATCAAAACTATACTAGAGGAGGACCTCAAATTCCCCATCTCAGAATGAGACAAATCTAATCACAAAACAAACAAGACAGAAATTAGGGAGGTTAATAGAATGATCGACCTCTGGAGAAAATTGAATAGAAATAGAAAGGAATAAACTTTTTCTCAGCAGTATATGGCACCTAAAGAAAAACTGATCAAGTATTAGAACTTAAAAACAACATAATCAAATGCAGAAAGACAGACATAACAAATGCTTCCTTTTCAAACCACAGTGTAATAAAAATTGCATTCAATAATAGTTAAGGGAAAGATTAGATTATAAACCAATTGGAAATTAAATAATCAAATTCTAAACAGTGAGTGGGTCAAACAATAAATCACAGAAACAGTTTATAACTTAATCCAAGACAATGACAATAATGAAACAACATAACAAAACCTATGGGATGCAGCCAAAGTAGTTCTTAGGGGAAATTTTCTATCTTTAAATATCTATATGAATAGCATAGGGAATGAGAAGATCAGTGAAATGGGCATTCAAGTAAAAAAAAAATTAGAAAAAGAACAAATTTGAAATTCTGAAGCTCAAAGAGGGAATTAATAAAATTGAAACTAAGAAAACTAATGAAATAATAAATAAAATAAGGCTTGATTTTATGAAAAAAAACAACAAAAGAGATAGACATTTAGTTATTGTGATTAGAAAAAATAATGAAAAAATCAAATCACTAACATTAAAAATGAAAAGGAGGAATTTGTCACCAATGACAAAGAAATTACAGAAATTAGGAACTTTTTTACTCAACTGTATTGCAGCATGTCTCACAATAAAACAAAAGTGGATGAACAATTTACAAAAATATAAATTGCCTACATTAACAGAAGAGGAAATAAAATACTAAAATAATCCCATTTTAGCAAAAGAAATTGAACAATTCACTAATGAATTCCCTAAGAAAAAATTCCAGGGCAAGATGGATTTACAAATGAATTATACAAAACAATTAAAGAATAATTAATTCCCATACTATGTAAATTATTCAGAAAAAGAGGTAGAGAAGGAGTACTGCCAAATTCCTTCCACAACACAAATACAATACTGGTACCTAAATCAGGAAGAGTCAAAACAGTGAAAGAAAATTATTGAAAAAAAAAACAAACAAACAAACAAACAAACAAACAAACAAAAAAAACCCACAATGTTTGGTGGCTTAGCAGTAGTAAAAACTAAAACTATTACAAAGCAGCCATCATCAAAACCATTTGGTACTGGCTAAGAAAGAATGGTAGATCAGTGGAATAGATTAGACACACACAGCACAATAATCAAGGCCTATAGTAATCTAGTATTTGATAAATTCCCAAATTCTAGCTTTTGGAATAAGAACTCACTATTTGACAAAAATTTCTGGTAAAACTAGAAAATAATATGTCGGAAACTCAGCATCCTATATCTCATACCCCATACTAAAATAATGTGCAAAAACTATGCAAAAAAGATGTTAGGGTATTTCTTCTTTATGGGAGCTTCCTCTGAGAAATAAACTGCATGATCCACTCCACAAACAAATGTATTGATTTGCTCAGGCAGCAAGGCAGGGACTCATCTATTGGTAATGTTGAAACAAAAAGCTAAAATTATTAGATAAATGTCACTTAGTCACTTTTACCTGTGTCAGTTCTCCTTATGTTGTTTCCCTCCTTTGGAGATTATTTTTTTTAGGTTCTCACTATTTATTTTCAATAAGAATAACTGTATAAATAATAGAACTGATATTCATTTAGTCAGGATTTTGAGGATAAAGCATTAATTCAAATAATATTGTTGGTGGGTTGTAAAATGGTCCAACCATCCCAGAGAGCAATTTGGAACTATGCCCAAAGAGGTATCGACTATGCATATTCTTTGACAGAGCAGTGCTATTACTGGGTTTGTAATCCAAGGAAATAATAATGGAGGGAAAAGGACCTACATGTCAAAAATATTAATACCAACTCTTTTTGTGCTAGCCAAGAATTGGAAAACGAGTAAATGCCCATCAATTGGAAAATGGCTGAATAAATTGGGTTGTATAAAAAAATGATGAACTATTTGATTTTAGAAAGGCCTGGAAAGATTTACATGAACTGATGCTGAGTGAAATGAGCAGAACAAGGAATACTTTGTACATGATAACAACAAGAAGGTGTGATGAATAACTCTGAAAGATTTAGTTCTTCTCAGTGGTTTGGTGGTCCAAGGCAATCCCAATAAATTTTGGAGTTCATTTCTTTTTTCTTTTTTTTTTTAATCTCTCCCATGGTTTTTCCCTTTGCTTTGATTTTTCTCTTGTGACATGGTTCATTAAAACAAGCAAGCAAGCAAACAAACAAACAAACCTGGCATAGTCCCTATAGTTAAACCCAATATTCCAGTGTTATCTTTCTAGTTCATGTTGTAATAGCACTAGAGCTTCCCAAATTCTTTGATCCATTCCTTTCTTAATGTAGACTATTTTGGTTCTGCATTTTAGTCTTTTGTGGTCTTTTTTGAATAAGAATTGCAGTCTGTAGTCAAAATAATATAGTGGAAAGATTGACAGATATGTAATCAAGGGACCTTTTGTTTTCAAAGTTCAATTTCCTTTATGTTTCCATGAAGCTAAAGAGTCAATGATCTTTAAGGTTCCTATCATCTTCAGTGAATGATCCTATAATGTGTATAGAATCTGTGCTCACTCTCTTAACTCCTACCCACATTGTGAAATATGGGAAGGAAGCCAGCATTTATTAATGATTTATTATGTGCCAAGTAGGAGTGCTAAGCAGTGTGTGTGTGTGTGTGTGTGTGTGTGTGTGTGATCTTATCTGATTTTCATATTTTAGAAAGGAGAAACCTGAAGCAGGAGATTAAGTGGCTATTCCAGGATGGCATGTCTAGGAATATTCTGAGGCCAGATTTCATCTTAGTGGCCAAACATATGCCTATGAAGTAGAGTAAAATTCTCTCAACCACTAGTTTTCTCTTATTCTTTATCTTTGTTCAAAAGTTACCAGGGACAGAGACATTTCACTTGTTTGTGTCTTTTATATGCACAATCCATTTCAGCTCAGTATCCAATTAAAAGACGTTTAATCTTAGAGGAGTAAGATGAAAGGGAAAGGATAATTGATACTGTATAAGCTCTGATTGGGGGGCAAATTCCCTCTAGTATGAGTACCCAGAAGCAAATGGACTGCATATAGATGTATATAATACATGGTATCCTGTCCAGACTTTTGTGATTCATTCCCAAGTAACTCCATTATAGCTAAATCCTGAATAGTGAAATTAATCCTCTAAAGGGTTTGTATTAGTAATATTTGCACTTCATATTTCCCTTGGACTGGAACGAATTACTAAATTTTACCTAGTTATAACTTTGAATACTATAAACCAAAACACGTGACAACTTCACAGAATTTGTTATTTGTTCTAACTACAACCTAGCTAGGGACTATGACCTAACACGGTTCCATATTATTTATAAATTTGACAAGCATAATATTATGCCTTTATTTAACTTATTGCTAGACATGTTGACAGAATGGATCTTAGATATTCTATAGGGGCCCTTTTTCCAGAATGAGATCAATTGTCAAATTTTGATTGAGAATATCTTTGTTTTGAAAATGTTGAGAGATCAAAAAGGGACAAGATTATGCAGTTTAGAAATGATCAGAAACTGTTTTTGTTCTATCTCAATTTTCCCTTTGACTCATAAATTTTCTATATTTCCCTAAAAGAATCTTAAGCTATATCTCTCAGAATTTTCAGCATTATAAATGAGGAAAAAACCAGTCATGGATCCCTAATGATGGATAGTTGTAAAAGAATTTGCAATGGGAAAGTACTTTTGAAAGTGTGTAAAAGGGATTTCAACTGTCTACAAATGAATAAATTTTCACAATATCAAATGGTAGTTCTACTTGACATGTAAATATCAAGAAATCAGACCCTTTTACATCCTTCAATTTCACAATTTTGTGCCTAATTCTAATAGTGCAGCATTTAGGGAATGAAAAATAGAAACAATAAATGAAACTGTTCTTTTCTAAGAGCCTGAATAATTTATTAACATTCACAACTTGTGAACTTCACCTCTTCCAGGCAGTGAAATCTCAGATTTATTTAGTTTCCCTCAGAACAAAACAAATTACTGTTAACTTTCCCCAAACATTTGTGATCCTCTCCACAGGCAGCTTTGATGCCTCTCTGTCATTAAGTCTTTGGATTTTGTGTCTCCTGTTGTCTTTTAAAGTCCCAGAAAACATGAGCTGTCAACCAGCCTTTCTGGGCTCCAAAGTTAAGCTGCATATACCAGATCATTAAATTCCTTGAATCCTTGAACATTTTTTTTTGCATCATTCAGTAAAGGAACAATTTTCTTTTGCAATCATATTCATATACAACTGGAAAATGATGACTGCTTTAATGAAAGGAAAAAATGTTTAAACACAACTATTTATTGAGTACTTTTAAAAAAATTTTTTAATAACTTTTTTTGATAGAACTCATGCCAGGGTAATTTTTTACAGCATTATCCCTTGCATTCACTTCTGTTGCGATTTTTCCCCTCCCTCCCTCCATCCCCTCCCCCAGATGGCAAGCAATCCTTTACATGTTGAACAGGTTACAGTATATCCTGGATACAATATATGTGTGCAGAACCGAACAGTTTTCTTGTTGCACAGGGAGAATTGAATTCAGAAGGTATAAGTAATCCGGGAAGAAAAACAAAAATGCAAGCAGTTCATATTCATCTTTCTTTGGGTGTAGCTGCTTCTGCCCATCTTTGATCAATTGAAACTGAATTAGCTCTCTTTATCAAAGAGATAAATCAGAATACATCCTCAAACAGTATCATTGTTGAGGTATATAATGATCTCCTGGTTCTGCTCATTTCACTTAGCATCAGTTCATGTAAGTCTCACCATTCCTCTCTGTATTAAGCCTTCTGGTCATTCCTTACAGAACAATAATATTCTATAACATTCATATACCACAATTTACTCAACCATTCTCCAATTGATGGGCATCCATTCATTTTCCAGCTTCTAGCCACTACAAACAGGGCTGCCACAAACATTTTAGCACATACAGGTCCCTTTCCCTTCTTTAGTTTCTCTTTGGGGTATAAGCCCAGTAGAAACACTGCTGGATCAAAGGGTATGCACAGTTTGATAACTTTTTGAGCATAGTTCCAGATTGCTCTCCAGAATGGCTGGATGTATTCACAATTCCACCAACAATGTATCCGTGTCCCTGTTTTCCCACATCCCCTCCAACATTCCACATTATCTTTCCCTGTCACTCTAGCCAATCTGACAGGTGTGTAGTGGTATCTCAGAGTTGTCTTAATTTGCATTTCTCTGATTAATAATGATTTGGAGCATATTTTCATGTCTATAAATAGTTTCAATTTCTTCATCTGAGAATTGTCTGTTCATATTCTTTGACCATTTATCAATTGGAGAATGGTTTGATTTCTTATAAATTAGAGTCAATTCTCTATATATTTTGGAAATGAGGCCTTTATCAGAACCTTTGATTGTAAAAATGTTTTCCCAGTTTATTGTTTCCCTTCTAATCTTGTCTGCATTTGTTTTGTTTGTACAAAAACTTTTCAATTTGATATAATCAAAATTTTCTATTTTGTGGTCAATAGTGATCTCTAGTTCTTCTTTGGTCATAAATTCCTCCCTCTTCCACAGGTCTGAGAGGTAAACTATTCTATGCTCTTCCAATTTATTTATAATCTATTGAGTACTTTATTAAGCCCCCAAAATACAAATTTATTTGGACAACATGAAATAATGAAATATATTGATTTGTACAATAAAATATTTAACTTTTTACACATCAAAATATTTTAATATACAATATGCCTACCTTTGCATCAACCATTTATTTTCCACAATTTAACATGCTATTCATTGTATTTTAGCAGTTTTACTCTGATTTTCCCCTCACAAAAACATTCATTACATTGCATATATTTCTCATTTTCCATGACTAATCATAATTGTATCCACATATGTTTAAAAATGAATTTTTATTTTTAATATGGCTTTTTTTTATTTTTTGTTCCAACCTTTTTCTCTCCCTCTGACATCACTCCTACCAACTGAGAAGAAAAGCAAATGATATCAATGACATATAAAATCATGTAAAATATATTTCCATGTTATCTATATCACAATAAAAAACGAAGAAATTTCTGCCTCAATTTGCACTCAGATTTCATCAGCTCTCTCTCTCTCGAAATAGACAGAATTTTTTTGAGCAGTCCTTTGTCTTAGATCATCATACAGATCAAAGTTGTCTTTCACAGATCAATATAACATCTTTCACAGTTGATCACCATTAAAACATTGCTGTTATCAAGCACAATGATCTACTGATTCTTCTCATTTCACTTTGTTTCAGTTCATATAGGCCTTCCCTTTTTGTCTCCTGAAAGCATTCCTCCTAGTCATTTCTTGTATCCCAATATGATTCTGTCACAAAGATATGGCACCATTTGTACAGCTATTCCCCAAGCAATGAGCATTATGTCAATTTCAAAAATGTTGATACCACAAGAAAACTAATATAAATCTTTCTCTGTATATATGTCTTTTCCCCTTTTTATTTGATCTTTTGGGGATAAGATCTAGTAATGTTATTATACAGTCAAAGGATATGCAGAATTCTATAGCCCTTTCAACAAAGTTCCAAATTGTTCTCAGGAATGTTTAGATGAATTCACAACTTCATCAAAAATTTATTAGGATACCCTATATCACCTCCAGTATTTATTATTTCTAATAAGTGTGAAGTGGTAGCCAGAGTTATCTTAGTTTGCCTTTTTCTAATGAGTAGTTATTTAGATATAGGTTTTTAAAATATGATTGTAATTAGTTTTGATTTCTTCTTATGACCTGTTCATATCATTTGATTATTTATGAATTGGAAAAAGGCTCTTATTTTTAGAAATTCAACTCTGTTCCATATATATTTTAGAAATTAACTCATTATTAGAGAAACTTAGTAAAAAATGATATTGGTTTGTTGTCTAGAGCACTTTTTTACCCAATGCTGTTTTACTGATTATCTTCTTTATTTAGACCCCTTTTCTGCTTTTGTTTCTTTCTGAAATAACAATTGCTAAACCTGATTTTTTAAAAATTCAGCTGAAAAATAATAATATCTGCTTCAGGCTTTTATTTTCATTCTCTCAGTATATTTAGTTTTAGTTCTTTTGAATTTAACATATTGTTTGACTCTTGTCTCTAATCCATTCTACAATCTGCTCCTTTTTTATGGGTAACTTCATCTCATTCATGATTTACAATCATGAATATTCTCTATTTCCTTTTATCCTTTATGCTTTTGTTTATTCTTCTATCTCTTTTTATATTATCACTCCTCAAAAGTTTTTTTTGACAACTGTCTTAATCTGCTGCTACTTTTTAAAATCTTTCTTACATCTCATATCTTTCCTGTCTTTATCTCCCCATTAAAATATATTTCTGCTTTTTTTTTTCTGAGAAAAAATTCCCTTTTCTACATTTTCCTTTCACTTTCTCCCTCTCTCACTCTTTCATTTATTTATTTATTTATCTGTTTGCTTATTTATTTAGTTTTCCTTTTCTTTTTGGATATTACCCAATGAAATCCACTTAATATTTTCTCTGTATACTCCTTCAATGTATCCTAATAATGATAGTCCTTAAGAGTAGCATGTGTCATCTTCCCAAATAAGAATGTAAATAAATGTATTGTGCCTTATGAAAATTCTTTCATATTCTTTTCTATTTTTTCCTTGGTCTGCTATTTGAATGTCTTAAATTTCTATTCAGTTCTGGCCTTTTCATTAGAAATGTTTTTAAGAGGGACACGTAGATGGCACAGTGGAAAAAATCACTATCTCTGGAGTCAGGAGGACTTGAGATAAAATCTGGTCTCTGATACTTACTAGCTATGTGACTTTGGTCAAATCACTTAATCCCTATTATCTCTCCCCAAAATACTTGAAAGTTCTCTATTTTTATTTCTTTTTTTTTCTTAGAAGAATTATTCTACATTTTGCTGCATAGATTATTATTTTTTTTTGTAATTCTATCTTCCTTATCCACTGGAATATCATTATAGCCCTCCACTTCCTTAATGTAAAAGCTGCTACATGATAATTATGAAAATATGTGTGGAAGAATTCCACATTTAATATATATTAACATGTTTGGAAGGGAGAAAACATTTGGAATATAAGGATTTGCAAGGGTGAATGCTGAAAACTATTTTTGCATATATTTTGAAAATAAATAGCTATTATTATTTAAAGGCCCTACCTCCCCCCAAAAATGTATGAAAACACTAAATCTTGTATTATTTCATTTGGATAATTCTGCTTTCTTAAGATATTTTCTTCAGTATTTTTGTGTCTTTTTGATGAGGTTTGGCATAGGGCAGAGAGTTGTGGGAACTTCTTCTGGTCAGCGCAGGTCCAACGTGTAAGAATTCACAAACACAAAAAGTCAGACTAGCAAAAAGAAGTTTATTGTTGACACTGAGAAGTCTGCTTTTACTAGGGTAAATCCTGGCAAAGAGAGATAAAGATGGGTTAACGCTGAGAAGAGAATGTCTTCACAGCAAGCAAAGGGTTCTCACAGGTAACTATGCCAAGGACAGAGAGAGTTTCCTTGATAAGGCATGGTTCAGCTTTTGGGCCTCTGCAAAGAAATGAGCCACCAAATTGCCCTTTAAATAGGAAATCTGAGAGTGAAGTTTCAATTGAATGAGATTACTTCAATGCTGTCATTGCCTCCAGGACTAGATTTCCCATTGAAAGAGACCACTTACTAGAAGTAGTCCTGAGCCAATTTTCAGCTCAATAGAGGTCCCATGGAAATATCAACTCTAACACTCCAGCTAAATGAGACCACTTAAGTTTGAGCTAAGTAGGGAGTAGTCCTAGGCCAATCTTAATGAAATCACTTAACTGCCCCAAAGGATAAGTCCCTGTAAGGAGAATTTCAGGGCTCACCCCAAAGGTCAAGAAGGACAGTTTGAAAGAGGAAAGTTTCAGGGTTCCCCCATCACTTTTACTAAATTGTTAATTGGTTTTTGTTGTTGTTGTTTTGTTTTGTTTTCTTGCATCACTCTCACTTCTCTCTTTTTTTTTTTACTCTTTTCAAAGTTCTTGTTTGATCCAGCCATTCTGGAGAGCAATTTGGAACTATGCTCAAAAAGTTATTAAACTGTGCATACCCTTTGATCCAGCAGTGTTTCTACTAGGCTTATATCCCAAAGAAATCTTAAAGAGGTAAAAGAGACCTGTATGTGCAAGAATGTTTGTGGCAATGTCTCTTTGTAGTGGCCAGAAACTGGAAACTTAGTGGATGCCCATCAGTTGGAGAATGGCTGAATAAATTGTGATATATGAATGTTATGGAATATTATTGTTCTGTAAGAAATGACCAGCAGGATGATTTCAGAAAGGCCTGGAGAAACTTACACAAACTGATGCTAAGTGAAATGAGCAGGACCATGAGATCATTATATACTTCAACAACAATACTATATGATGATCAATTCTGATGGACATGGCCATCTCCAGCAAGGAGATGAACCAAATCAGTTCCAATAAAGCAGTAATGATTTGAACCAGATACACCCAGCAAAAGAACTTTGTGAGATGACTATGAACCACTACATAGAATTCCAATCCCTATATATTTGTCCACCTGCATTTTTGATTTCCTTCACAGGCTAATAGTACACTATTTCAAAGTCCAATTCTTTTTGTACAGCAAAATAACTGTTAGGACATGTATACTTATATTGTATTTAATTTATACTTTAACATATTTAACATGTATTGGTCAACCTGCCATCTGAAGAAGGGGTAGGGGGAAAGAGGGGAAAAATTGGAACAAAAGGTTTGGCAATTGTCAATGCTGTAAAATTACCCATGTATATAACTTGTAAATAAAAAGCTATAATAAAAAATAATAATTATTATTGAAAAAAAGAAGTTCTTGCTAGATATGGATCCAATTCATATTTTAAGGCTTTGTTTGTTGCTGTTTTCACATTATTATCTTCTGAATTTCTGTCTTGGTCTTTGCTGTCATCATAATACTTTTTTTTAATAGTCAAGTTTTTGTTGTGCATTTTTTAATTAATATTTTTGTTTTTAACTTCATAATTAATTTTCACTCTATTTATCTCTATGTAGGAAAGCATTATGTAGGAAAATAGTTTCACGATCCATACTTTTTGTGATGTTTCCAGAATGAGTTCTGGAGGTATAAAAATGTTTTATACTTCCAAAGTGGTGTGATTTGAGAGAGCTGTAGTCACTTCTCTTCCGGTCAATGCCCTTGTCTACCCAGGAAGGACCTCTGCTAATTTTCAGTAACATATAGTAGTAAAATAATAATAATAATAATAGTAATACTAAATAACAATAATAAAGTGAAAGTGCATATTCCTTCCTTCCTAACATAAAGATGCTAATTTTGATCTCCACAGTTTGACTTTTCAAAGGATGGTGAACTGGACTTGTTGTTTTCAGAAAAAAAGGTATGTACAATTTCTTTCTCATTGTGTGTTTCTAGTGGTAGAAGAATAAACTAAAACATTATTCTTTTACTTAGCAGCTCTGTAACTTTCAGAAAATTACCAAGCATTCTGACTCAATTTCTCAAAATAAACACAAACTAGTTTTCTTTTTAAAATGTATTTATTTATTTAAAAATACAAAATAGACTCAAAAAATATAGGATTCTGTGGTCCTTCCAGCTCTAAATCCTAAGCTTAAGTCCTCAAAGAAAATGTAATTTCAATAGCATGCTCTGGCCAAAATGTTCTTAGCTTCTCTGCTTCCTCATGTATAAAATAGGAGAGCTGAATGAGATTAAGTTCCATTGCAACTTTAAAATTCTAGGATTCTTGTCACAGCAACCCATTTTGAAATGAACCATAAAAAAATTCTTCATTGGTCAGGATAATTGATTGTAAAGGTGTGTATGATACTTTTTCTTTGGAAGCAAGGAATTAAGTACATACCATCAATTTCTGCCATGAGCTATTCATAGATAATTTCCACTGCAGTCAGTAGGCAAGTGTCTATCAGCAGAATTGGTCTTGTGGAGCAGAAATCAATAAAGTAGTCCAATAAATACACTTAAGTGTGGAACCTCATCAATGACCCAGGTATAGCCCTTATTCCACAGCCTCAAGGAGGGATAATAGGTGATCATCTCCTCTTCAGAGTCTGGCACAATGAAATAAATGCACTCCAAAGGAGCTCTTTCAGAGACATATCTAAATTGAAATGACAGTCTCAGAATAGAAAGAACAATGTTTAATCTATACTGAATAGTTATCTGTAAAATAATACCAGGACATTTTGTGCTCATTAAGAAAAATTAAAATACATGATCATTGTATTCAAAATTGCATGCATGTATAAGGGTGGAGGGGAATGTGTGTGTGTGTGTGTGTGTGTGTGTGTGTGTGTGTGTGTGTAAAGAACTGAGGGAGATGAGTTACGATTTGCCATGAGAGAGCTAATCTTCCTTTTGTTTTCATTTCTAGTGGAAGCATTGAGATGCTCAATACTTTAGTGAAGAAACCATTATATATAACAACAATGTACCTCAGGAATATTGAATTCATTTCAAGTTGAATTCAAACATAACAATTTGAAGGTATATTTGTATAGCAAGTTGCCCATCCCAATTTTTGGAAAGCAGTCTTAATAGTAACAGCAATCAGACAGCAGACTATATTCTGTACTTTCTTGCTAACTTTTAAAAGTTTTATTGATGCCTTCTATTTTTTTTTCATCATTTAATCATTCCCAGAAAACCTTTTTTCCCTTACCTATAATTCAATGAGATTGAGTTTCATTCCTATTTTATTTTCTAAAGAAATCACTTATTTTCTTTATTTTTCTAGTATGTAATTATAAAATAATTTATTTTAAAGTTTTTATTTAAACTCTTGTTAATTCATCTTATTATTCTTTTAAAAATACTTATCAGTTGTGCTATATGAATGTAATGGAATATCATTGTTTTATTTTTAAAAAATGATGAACAAGATGATTTTAGAAAGACCTGGAAAGATTTACATGAACTGTTGCTAAGCAAAATAAGCAGAAGTAGAAATACATTGTATATAGTAACAACCTATGAAAAGCTTGGTTCTTTCAGTGAACCAAAGATCCAAGGGAATCCCAATAAACTTTGGATAGAAAATATCATCAAAAAAAAAAAAAAAAAGAAAAAAGAAAGAAAATACCATCAACATCCTGAAAGAACTATGGAGACTAAATGAACATGCTCTATTCATTTTTTTTTTTTCTGTTCTTTTTCTCTCCAGTGGTATTTCTTCTTTTGTTCTGATGTTTCTCTCCCAACATGATTCATAAAGAAATGTGTATTTTTAAAAAGTTACCATACATATAAAACCAGAAAATAAATAAATATTTTGAAAAAAAAAAGAAGTCCATTGCTCTGTGTGTTTCTATATTTCTCTCCTTCCCTGCTAAATGAATGAAATTAATTTCATTTCTACATCCAAATCTCCTCCACTCTTCCTTACCTCTCCTGCCAATGTGTCTCTCTCTCTCTCTCTGTCTCTCTCTGTTTCTCTCTGTCTCTGTCTCTATTTCTCTCTATCTGTCTTTTTCTGTCTCTCTCTCTTCTATATATGGACTCTTCCTTCCTTTGACAATTCAGATAAAAATTATGTATAAATATTGAATTCTCCCTCCAGCTCTTCTGGCCTATATGTATGGTATCCAAATTGTACAACCTAATTACGTGAGATACTTTTCTCTAATTTTCTTCTTCCTCTACCTCCCAGTATATTGCATTTCTCTCCTCATTCCTTTCTTCAATATTCTTAAAATATAATAAAACTAATTCCAGTCCCTCATTTTTTAATTAGACTCATGTTAGAATTCTGAGGGCACACTTTTTTATTAGAATAGAAATATTTCATCATTTTTAGGCCTTTACAATTGTTTAATAATATTTAGCATTCATATTTTTCTTGTTTAATTTTTTTTTCTATTTCAAAGTTTCTATTTAGCTCTGGTCTTTTCATTGAGAATACTTAGAATTCATCTACTTTTCAAAGAGAAGAGCACCCACATACGTGCACACACACACACACACACACACACACACAGTCACTGATCTCTAATATTGCATTAAACACAGTATTTTGGGGTGATTTATTTTGAGTTATAAGCCTACATAGTTTACTTTTTCTGTGCTTCTGATTGTATTTGAATTCTTTCTATTTGTAGTATTTTTTCTCCTTTAGACAGAAGCAAACTTTGATTATTGTTATGCATGGAATTTCTTTTTAAAAGTTTAATAAATTTGTTCTATTATCACTTTTCCCCTCTTCTAGTTCTGAGATACCTAGATATTCCCATGATTTCTTGAAATATGTTATTAGATTAGTGAGGTGGAGTGTAGTTTTGGGCATTATTATATCTTTGGTTTTAAAATGACACAAATTTTCTTTTCTTATTCTGTTTTCCAAGTCAATAGTATTTGATATGAGATACCTTATGTATATTTTTTCTATAGCTTTTAGTACTTTAAATTTATTTGATATTTTGTTGTCTCTTAGGATTATTAACATTTACTAGGGAGATTCTAAATTTTAACACATTTGTTACTAGATTAAGAGTTTTGTATCTCTTTTACAAAGTCTTGATTCTCTTTATACTTTATTTCTCATTTTAAATATTTTCTCTAGAATATTTATTTAATTTATAAAATAATTATAAATTATTTTAAAAGAAAATTATTGCTTTGATTTAGGGATTCTAGATGAATTTTTGTGCAAGCTCTGTTTTAGTTTGAATTCTTGCTTGTAAATGTTGTAGTTTCAGTATTTCATATGGGTTGTTGTCTTAAAAATCTTAGTCATCTTAATAATCCTTTCTTCTAGTCTTAGTTCTTGACTTCAGATTTTATGTCAATGACAAATTCTTCATACATGTTGAACAGTTATCTGGGTTATGCTTTATCCTTTATACTCTTTTTATTGTTTTTGTGATATAGAATCCTCCTTTTTTATTCTCCAAAACACAAATAATTTGTGTTATACAGGGTTTTCAAGGATAGTTCTGACTGAGCTTTTGGTGCTCAAAGTTGTCTGACACAGGGCCATATTTTATTACTATTTTCCTAGTTTGAAATTTGCAAGCAGATGAAATGCCTTTGTGTTTCAGCAACACATAGTGGAGGATGAATTTCAAAAGAAAGATTGGTGTAGAAAAATCTGTTAGCTAGTATTTATGAAAGTCTGGCTGAGAGATTATGAATGTCTGAACAAAAGTGGTAGCAGCTTTAAATGAACAGGGAAGGTGAATCTGAAATATGTCCTGGTGGTAAAAATCAATAGGAGTTAGCTGATTATATACAAGGGATGAGGGTGAGAAAAAAGTAAAACATGACTTCAAGCTTTAACATCTTAGTAAAAGAGGGAATGGTTATATCATCAAAAGATATTGGAAACTTACAAACAGAGGCAGATTTCAAAGGTAAGATGAGTAGGAAATATAGGCAGGTATTCATGGGAGTCAAAGGGAAGAGAGTTATGGAATAATGTTGTCATTTTCAAAGAAGTGAACATCATGGTTATAACTAGGATATCTGGCATACGGAGAAAACTCA
The DNA here is from genome assembly GCF_016432865.1 of Antechinus flavipes. Classification (NCBI taxonomy): domain Eukaryota; kingdom Metazoa; phylum Chordata; class Mammalia; order Dasyuromorphia; family Dasyuridae; genus Antechinus; species Antechinus flavipes. Next base: position 48,517,879 of record NC_067403.1, read on the forward strand.
AGATAAAGAAGGGTCCTAGGCAAATGTATACTGCCCCATGATAAAAAGAAGAAACACTGAAGTTGCCCTTTGGAAGAGAAAGAGGAAGAAAGGAAAAGAAATGGCACGGGGGGAAGGGATTGCAGGCAAAACAAAACAGACAGATAAAAAGAGACAAGAGAGTCCAAAAACTTTATTTCAAGGATTTTTTCCCTTTCTCCAAGTGAAAGGGAAGATATAAGTCTAGTACATTCCACATTTGTCCAAAATAGTGATTCAGTAAGATCAGAATGACTATTTCCCAAGAATTCTTGCTTGATCTTCATTTTATGGTAGACAATAATTCCTTCCATTACCACAATTTTAGGTAAATAGGGAAGTATATAGGCAAAGGAGGCAGAAGGTAGGCTTAGGATAGATGGGAAGATGGGCTTAAGGGGGGAGGTATTAAAGTAAAAACTCCAGGGTGGCTCCTTGAGTCAGATGGAAAGCAAAGGTCCTTCAAAATACTGTTTCAGAAAGAAGTTTTGTCCTTCCCCTAAAATAATGGAAACCCAGAGCAGCACAATGGTCATTAATTACCTTGATATGAAATTGATTTCAAAGGCAAGTATTTTAAAAAAGTGATTGTTAGTGAAGGTTAGTTTGTCAGAATGAACTGTGGCACAATGAGTGGGTAGAGCAATGGGGTTAGACTTGAACGTTCTTCTGAATTCTGACTTGTTGGTCTTGAGCTTTAGCAGCTTTATTTGCATGTCAAGAAATAGATTGAATGACTGATTCATAAACTCTCCTGATAAATAAGCATGTGTTTCCTATGTATATCTGGAGACAATTTGAGAAAAAAAACAAGATGAATCATTTTATTTTCATTGCTGTTGTTGTTATTATTGCTTTTTCTTCTACTGTTGTTGTTATTATTGCTTTTTCTTCTACTTTTCCTTTGAAAGAAAATTAAAAGAAGCTCACCTCTGAAGTTTAAGGGTTCTAAAGATCTCTAGGGAAATTGAAAAAATTGTTTTCCCATATTTACATTATGAAATACATGCAAACTATGCCTCATTTGGGAAGGAGAGATTACCTGACTTTGTTCAGTGGTTTAAAGGCCTAAGCAGAACAGGAAAAGTTTGTGGACACATTTTATATGCTTCCACATGGGACCTTATGCATGCCAAGAGTATCCCGTTGGTAAAAATCAGCTTAGAAATAAATGGTATTAGGCACCTCTTTAGCATACGAGCTTTGAGCATAACTAATCCTCTTTTTTTTTTGACAGGTTTATTCCTTTGTCAAGTATTAATTTCAAAAGAACATCATGGTGCACAGCACTGATATTGATGCACAGTAGAAGAGATTTATGGAATAAAGCAAATCTCAAATCGGTGCTTATGAGGTCATGGATTTAACTTGCCATTTCTTTTATGCAGTCTCCATTTGGAAGACTCATGAGATAAGGTTGTATTTTCATAAATGAAATTCATGAGCTAAAATGTAAATATTGTCATTAACATTGATATTAAGCAGGATTAGTTGTCATCAGAGTAAAGGAAAATAAGTCTATGAATCTAATATTTTCAAGCTAACAGACTTAAGTAGCACTAAATCTGCAAAGTGTAAAAAAAATATAAAAATGATCCAGTTCATTCAATTCAAATCAAAACACATTTATTAAGCAAATACTGTTTGCCAATAACTTATGATTCAATGAGAAAAAATGAATTAGTCTATATGCTCAAGGGATTTCATTCTCATGAGAGAAAATATTTACTTAAGATTAAAAACTTTTTATGGGAAGAACTAAGGATTGAGGAAATGTGGATATGTTTTTGTTGTTTTCATTTGAAGAAACACATGAGTAGATACTTTCATTGATATAGGGATTCCAGGAGGAGTGATTCAGGTCAGAAAACATTATGAAAAAATAGTGTCAACAATGGCATGAAAATAGTATGTTATAGTTAGAAGATGACATGTGAGATAGTTTGACTCAAAAATGAAATGTATGAAAGGAGGAAAAAAGTATGATAGTACTCCAAAATTAAATGTTGGAATCAAAAACTAAAGGGCTTTACATGATAAATAGAGGAAACAACAATTCATCTAAAGTCAGTTAAGAATGAACTAAGCTACTGAGGAATAGAATGGTCAGACAAGATTTTAAGACTTAATTTGTCAGCCTGAAGTGATATTGGCATGGATAGAAACTGGAGAAAAGATAACCAATGGGAAGGAATTTCTAATAGTATAGGAAAGAGGTAACAATGTCCTAAAGATAAGGATGGTAACTATGCAAGAGAAAAGAATAGGATGGATACAAAAAAAAAAAAAATGAAGCTAAAATAAACTAGACTAGAAACTTTATTGAATATGGATGAGAGGTAGAATAAAGAATTTAGTGTGCATAAATTAATAAACTCTCCTAATCAAGTACATTGGAGAAGAAAGTAGAAGTCTACTCCAGTATTTTTGGCAAGAAGACACCAAATGGGATTCTGTAGAGTGAATAAAATGATTGAATAACAACAACACATATGTATGCTGACATATTCATGTATGTATGTATGTATATGCATTTATCTACATATGCTTATCTGCATGTATACATATTTAGATATGTATATGCTTGTATATATGTAAAATGGCATGTCTGTGTTTCTCTAATTGTTAAGAATAGAATAGTGAAACCAACCCCACAGAGCAAGAATCTAACATGGAAGATCAGCCTCAGCAATAATTATAAATTGGAATCATCCAGATAAACTCTCCATACATCTCTCACAAAATTCAGAAAAAAGTTGAAGGTCTCTCCCAGTCAGAGCAGATGTTACCAAACCTCTTGTTACTGTTTTTGTTCCCATATTCTGGATGCTGAATAAGCTGTCCTATTTATAACATTTTTGCTATGTGTTAAGAATGTCATCTTTGGGTATTTGTTGATTTGTTTGGAGGGGAATGTTTTTGTTATTTTGTTTTGTTTTGTGCTGTGTCTTATTGTTTCTTGTTCTTAGTTGAAAAATTATTATAAGAGAGGGGTATGAAGTCAATTGGCAAGTTTGGAAGATGCATGAGAGTCTAGTCTGGTAAAAAGGTATAACAGTAGCAAGAAGCTTATCCAATCTATGAATGACTCAGAGGTTGTGCAATTTTATTTCAAGTGTCATTCACCTAAATGAATGAATGAATGAATAAATAAAATTGATGTGGATTCTGAAAGGAAGAAAAGAACTTTCAGGACCCTCGTTCACATCACATCAGTCTCTAGCATTCTTTCTATGTTGGATTTATTACTTTTGTGCTTCTGATTTGAGTTCATTGTTACTAGTGACCTTGCATAGCTTAGGGAACAGAGTGTCCTCTAGTTTAGGAGAATTTTTTCTTAAGATATTTTTCAGAAAATTTCAATTTATGAAACTATTTATTTCAAATCGTTAGATGAAGGAGGTAGTGGGTGGAGAGAAAGTGTGGCACACCAGATGGGGGCTCATAAATAACAGTAAGAGATGCCCATGTCCATCAGAAACTTTAGGAAAAAAATATTAAACTACTTTCTGGAAACCTAAAATATCATTATGAAAGAGATCTTGAGAGTATGATCCTTGAGGAGTTATTAATAGAGAACCATAGATTTTACAATTGGAAGAAACTTTAATAAAAATTGAATCCAATATCTTCATTTTTCAAATGAAGGAAAAAAAAAAGGTCAACAACAAACAAGTCTCGGATAATCTAGAATTTTAACTCCCAAACTGACTCAATGTCCAACCATGCTGTTTTTCCTTAATCAACTGAAAGTTATAGAGAGACAAATTCTCATTGGTTTTGAAAGAAAGTAAAAGGTCTCATACTGATAAAGAGTTATTGAAAAACAGAATGATTTTCCTATGATTTCTTCCAACATAAGTTGTCCATGAGCTTCAATCTTTTATCTGTTTTTTTGTACAGTCTCAATAATCACTTTACTGAAATATTTTAGAAGCAGAGAGTCAAAGAGATGGTCCTTTTGATTCAGAAATTCTGATTCCAAGAATATTCATTTGGATACTTCCTAGTTATATTACTATGAGAAAATTATTTACCCCCCCCAGAAATTTAGCAACCACATTTGGAAATGTGCATTATAATGAAATATAAAGAGAAGTGTTGGGATTAGAATCGTACAAAACATAGACTGGAAGTCCATTTCGGGTATAGACCATCTGATAGGTTAAATTTTTCTTCAGGAATCTGACTTTTTCTTTTTACCTGTATATGAAAATAGCATTTATTTCACAGGATTGATATAGAGTATAAAATGAAATTATGCATATAAAATGTTTTGCAAACCTGGCTCTATAAATATGGGATACTGTAACTTCTATTGGCCAAGTAACTTCTGTTTTTTCTGAGTTTAGTCTCCCTATCTATAGAATGATAATAATAATGATAACTATAATTATAATATTTCACAGTTCTATCAAATGCCATAATATACACAAAGTGCTTTAGAAATTTTAAAGGGCAAGAATAGTTGTGCACTCTTGGGCAAATAGATTCTAGGAACCTCAGGAAACTTTGTACACTTTACATCTTTTATACTAAATCAAAAAGGGATTGAGATCTACTAAATAGAGAGAGTTCTCCAAACCTGAAATTCCAATACTGAATAAATACATTTGAGATTTTTAGCATGTTCATACATCATCCATGTCAAGAGGATAATTATGAGAAAATCAACTTGTTAATCATAAAGTGATATATGAATGTGTTATTTTTATTGTCTTTCTTAAATTTTAACTTCATATATCATTTTATTTTATCTACTGAAAAAAAGAAGAAAAATCCCACAGTTCATCTCTTTTATGTTTTCCTTCATCTCTAGCGTTGTACTTTTTCTGTTTCAGTAACAATCTATTGATTGTATGTGTCAACTGGGTATTTGTGTGTTCTGAAGAATTGAATTTTATTTCCATTCACCCAAGTACATCTGAAAAATGACCGTAATCTGGGCTGCTCAGAGGCAAACTTCTTATCATCATGTTTTATAATGCATTATTCAGAAATAATAGCAAGGAAGGCATGCTATTCTCCACTATATTTACCCTGGCAGGATCTGAATCTCTCAAATCTTTAGATATTTTCTCAAATGATGTATGGTTTCTACAGTACTAAGAACATAAAGTCGTATGCATTGCTCAGCATTTCTCTGTCAGCTGTTGTACTTGTTCAGATTTAGTGCTCTTATATAAACTGTTTTCAAGTAGCTGTAAGTGGTCATTTCTCCAAATGGCTACTAACTGTCAAAGGTGTTCTTGGCCTCTTCAAAGCAGACTCGTGTACACTTATCTCTTGCTTTATAGATGCCCTAATTTGAAATATACTATTATGTTATATAGGCTGTATTCATTTTAGAAGTTGCAAAAATCATCCAAATTTTAAGCAATATAACAAACATTATTTTAAAATAGAATAGTATTTTTATAAAGCTGAAATGAAAATAAAATATGATCCTTATTCCTGAAGAAACCCATCTCATCCTTCTTCATAGCTTTGAGAAGACAGAGAATATTTGGGAGATACTCTTCCTGTAGAATGTAAAAATTGAGACATGATGTTTCTTTTATTATGCCCTGATTTCCTTAAAAGCAGAGATAGTCTTTTAATTTTCTTTATATTTTCAGTGCTTATCATTGTGTCTTATAAAAAAAAGTCACTCACTTAAAAATGTTTATTGATTAACTGACTGACAAGTTTGAGAAGAGAAGACTGATAGGAATACCCATTTGAGATCATAGAGATGAACAGGCAACTGCTTACTGGAGGCCATATTTCTATAGACTGCATCATAGGATATGCTATTTAAAATAGAAATTAGGTTAATGGTTCCAAAATATTTTTCAGAGTAATGAGCTGACTCCATTCACTGATATGCTTTCATTTTTATTTATATAAAAATAGAAAATATTTTTAATAATGTAAATTGACTAAAATATTTTCCTTTCAATGGCCTTTTACTACTAATATTATACCCATTTTACAAATCTAATTCTTAAAGTTACTATATTGTCATTTTTATTAAAAATGAAAATACATCAAAGGGATAGCTTAAGAAGTTGAAAGAAATAATATGTTCATGTAATAAACTCTAAGTGGAATAGCAAAATATTTTAAATTAAGAAACTTCCACTACAGTAGAAGGTGATAGATATAACATAGATAATGACCTTTTAAAGGAATTTTAGAATTACAGAAAACAATCCTATCCTCTGCTGGTTAAGTATGTTCACTGGCTGTAATGTCAGGAAACCATAGTATAAGTTTCTTTAAAATCTAGCTTTAAATTTTATTCATATATAAATGAACTTCAAGTGTTTTGTAAACAGCACAAACAATTAGAGTCAGGGCCCTTAAACTTACAGAAGATTTTTCATATGAAATTTCACAGAGGTATGGAAAATCAAGTGGCAGCAGGGATTGAATATTTTGCATAAAATATGGAATAGTGTTGAAAGAATAATTTGTTTTTATTTATTTTTTCTGAAACTGTGCTGGATACTGAACACCAGCTCAGCATGAAAAGAGATTATGCACATCAAAATGCTGAAATTCAGCCTTCTTTTCAAGTCCTGCTCCAGCAGAAATCAATGAACAGCAGGCATCCTGAAACCAACAGAGATGATGAAGGAAGAAAATAAAAGAGGTTCCCATAGCCCAAGTAGAAGTCGGGTAAGAAAATCAACTTTCCATTAAAATTCTGCCACCATTGTGTAATGGAAATCAAGCCATTGTATCTTCAGCTTCAATATGATAATTTTCTTGGCCATCAGTTCTGAGAATGAATTTGGCATTCAGAACAGTTGGGGTAATTATAATTCTTTAAAGAACTTTGAGATAATAGCAATGAACGATATAAAATAATTTTAAGTATAAGGCCCTAGGGCCACCTTGTAAATTATGAACAGTACTGATAACTCTCATAAAAATCTATTATTGAACAATTCAGTATATTTATAGGAAGTGAATATATCATTGGACATCTTTCCCCCAATCCCTAAAGAGAGCTTAAATTATAATCTTGGCATTATTTCTCAGGTAATGCAAGTGTTGATAAGAAAATTAATTTGATTGCCTTTTATTTTAAAATGATTTCATATTTTTTACTGCCTGGAGCTCATTTTATGACTCATTAGAATCAGCTCATTTCCTTGAATCTATGAAATGGGGACAGGGAAGAATGAACAGGATAAAAAAAGTTCTTTAAAAAGCATTTTACTTTTTATTAAATTAGTACCTAATATAGAGTAATTTCCTCCTGAGTGTTTATGTAGAATTTAACATTTTAAACTATTATCAGAAATACTTAGCAAGCCTAGATGATTATTTAAAGTGGAATCCATAATCAATGAAATAAATTAGCTTGATTCCATTTTTTAAATGAGAAAACTAGGTAAATGATTCAGGTATTATAGATATTAGAGCATAAAATACAGTCCATCATAATTTCAGTTCAATTTGTGATACACTTTTTGGCACACACATATGTGTAACCATGTATCCATATATGCATATATGTGTGTTCATACATATATGCACACAAATGTATGTGCACGTATATTCTTCACATATATACATGTGAGTATATATGTTTATGTGTAAATATATATTATATATATAACAGAAAAAGCAAAAATGTATGATTATAGAAACACAAATATGTCATATGTATATACATATCTATAGATTACACAAAAACCCAAAAAGTATGTATATAGAAACACATATATATCCCTCACATATATATATGCATGTAAATACACATACATGTATATATCTGTCTAGAGAGAGACACATATCCTATAGGGACTATCATTTATGATTTGACAGAAATTATGTATGTGACAATCTCTTAATGATTCTTGATAATTATTTTCTCCCCTGTGAAAATAATTCTTCCCCTATTCTCTAGTATTATAAGGCATAATAATTGCATTATGATTCATTTATGGATGAATCCAAGAAATGTTAAATAATGTTGCATTCTAAAAGTATCAAATGTTGAAAGATCTAAACATAAAAACAAAAGTAGCATGAAATAAAACTAATATGGACAATTTTAATTTTTGAAATTAGCATAGGATTTTTAGATGTATAAAATTTCTCAATTTATAAGGATTAGTTTTTCCCACCATTTGCCATTGTCACTTAGTTCATTTTACCCTAATTATATCCTCTATATTACCACTAATTATTTTTTTGTTATATTTTGTCATGACTCCATTACACATCAAGAAACAATAAAGCAAATTTAAAAGAATTTTTAAAAAAGAAAAAAATAAATAAATATGTGAAATATTTTGTAGGAAAAATAACAGAACTGGAAAAGGAAATTATGTCTTTCTATCTATGCCAGGAATGGGAAACATTTTTTTTTGTGCCAAGGGCTATATGAATATTTATAACATTATTCCTGGGCTATACAATATCAGCGTATAGAACTCAAGCAATGGGAGAGTCTTGCACCTTGCTTTCTGCTTACCTTCACTTGTAGTTGTCTTAGCAAATCGGGTGTTTCCCATCCCAACATGATACTTTTGGAAGATTATTATCGTAAGGCCACTTAGAAGGAGTCCACTGAAAAATCATGGGTTTTAGTATATTATGGTGAGAGGATCTCAAAAGACAAATGGAAGGGTCAAAATAGATGTACTTGAGTAAGGGGGAGGGAGAGAAAAAATAAGGAAAATTATCTCACAAAATAGGATAAAAGGAAGATTTTCTTGCAAAGTAGACTAAATATATATTATGCAGAACAGGCAATACTTAAACTTTACGCCTATGTGAACTAGTTAAGAGAGTGAAAAAATAAATGAGTTAATGGATGAATACACACAGTTGAACATAGACATCTATATTATTCAATACTGATGTAAGAGAGGAAATAGCTAAGAGTAAAGTGGGAAGTGAATAAAGATAGATTAAGAGCATAGTGGTCAAAAGCAAAACAGATATTTAAGGAATGGAAAAAGAGAGAAGCAAAGACAGAGAAACAAGGAAAGGTAGAAAGACAAGCAGAGGCAGAGACAGAGACAGAGAGATAAAGACAAAGACACAGAGAGACATAGACAGAAATAGAAAGTCAGAGAGATACAGAGAGAATGATAGAGAATGATAAGTAGAAAAGAATAGGATGAAGGGAAATACAAAGTCAGAAATTGTGGTTGTGAATGGAGTGAACTCACCCATAAAATAGAAGAGAAAAACATACTGATTCAAAACTAGTATTCAACTACATTTGTTTTGTTGTTGTTTTTGTTTCAAGAGAAAACTTGAAACAGAAAGCCAAAAAGAGATAAAAAAGGGAAGGGAAAAGAAATAAGATCAGAATGTGCTTCAGCTAAAGTGAATAAAAGGCAGGAATAGCAATCAAAATCTCAAAGTAAAAGCAATATAGATCTATTTAAAAGAGATATTCAGGACAGCTAATTTTGCTATTGTGATTTAGGCAAGGAATAATATCAATATATACATGAACCAAATGGCACAGCATCCACAATCTGAAAGGCAAATTTAAAAGAATTCTAGGAGGAAATAGTAAAACTATATCAAGACTTAAATTTTTACTTCTTTAATTAGATATATCTTACCAGAATATAAACAAGAAAGTTGTTAAAGACATTAATAGAATTGTAGATATAATATATCTTTGGAGAGTACTAAATGATAATGTAAAGGAGAATACATATTTCTCTGCTGTGTATGATACCTTGACAAAAATTGAACATATATCAAAGTATAAAAATTATAAACAATTGCATAAATATTAAATTCTTTTCAATCACTAAAGCAATAAAAAATATATTCCATAAGTAATCTTTGAAACAAAAAAAAATGGAAATTAAATAATTAATCCTAAAAATGATTAAACAATAAACAATATAAACAATAATTTAACTAAAGTCAATTACTACAGTGAAACAATATATTAAAATTTGTGGAATATAGGCATGTTTGAATTCTTTATTCCATAAAAAAGGAAAAGAATGGTTCAACACCTTTTACATATAACTAAAAAGGAACCACAAAAAATCATGAGATTCAAGATAGATTACTAAAATTTAAAGTTTAAAAATGAATAATGAAAACTAAGAGCTGGTTTATGAAAAACAAACAATAAAATTTACAAGCCATTGAATAATTTGAATAAAAATAAAGAAGTAAATTTACAATATCAAAAATTAAAAGAAAAAGGGTAAGTTCACAACAAATGAAGATGAAATGAAAGCAATTATTAGGAATCATTTTGGCTAACTGTAATAACATTGAAATTTTATTTTTTAAATAAAAGAGAAAGAGGGAATGCTTCAATCTATATTCAGACAATCAGTTTCTTCTCTGGATATTGATAGAATTTTTCATAAGTCTTTCACAATAGTTTTGGATGATTGCACTGGTCATATCAGAACATTGCTACTTGCATACAGTACAGTTAATTTTGCTTGAGTTCATGGAAGAATTTCCAGCTTTTTTTCTTTTTTTTTTATGAGAATATTCTGCTCATCCTTTCCCATAGAACAATGAAATTCCATCACAAACACATGCCCCAGTTTATTGAGCCATTCTTCAACTGAAGAGCATGCCCTCAATTTCCAATTATTTTGGCGTGAGAAGAGGGCTGCTATGAAATTTTTTGGTACATATACGTCATTTTCCTTTTTAAAAATCTATTTTGCTATTCATGCCCAATAATTTCATTGTTAGCTCAAAGGATAAAAATAAATTTATAGCCCTTTGGATGCAGATCCTATGTTTGAATCATTTATCAATTGAAGCATGACTTATTTTTTTTTAATAAATTTGAATCTGTCCCCTTTATGTTTGAGAAATGAGGCTTTATCAGGGAAACTTGCTTAAAAATTCTTTTTTACAATTACTATTGGAATTTGTATTGCTCATTTGGAACTATGCTCAAAAAGTTATCAAACTGTGCATACCCTTTGATCCAGCAGTGTTTCTACTGGGCTTATACCCCAAAGAGATACTAAAGAAAGGAAAGGGACCTGTATGTGTCAAAATGTTTGTGGCAGCCCTGTTTGTAGTGGCTAGAAGCTGGAAAATGAAAGGATGTCCATCAATTGGAGAATGGTTGAGTAAATTGTGGTATATGAATGTTATGGAATATTATTGTTCTGTAAGGAATGACCAGCAGGATGAATACAGAGAGGACTGGCGAGACTTACATGAACTGATGTTGAGTGAAATGAGCAGAACCAGGAGATCATTATATACCTCAACAATGATACTGTTTGAGGATGTATTCTGATGGAAGTGGACCTCTTCGATAAAGAGAGCCTTAATTGATCAAAGATGGACAGAAGCAGCTACATCCAGAGAAAGAACACTGGGAAATGAATATAAACTGCTTGCATTTTTGTTTTTCTTCCCGGGTTATTTATACCTTCTGAATTCAATTCTCCCTGTGCAACAAGAAAACTGTTCGGTTCTGCACACATATATTGTATCTAGGATATACTGCAACGCATTCAACATGTAAAGGACTGCTTGCCATCTGGGGGAAGGGGTGGAAGGAGGGAGGGGAAAAATCGGAACAGAAATGAATGCAAAGGATAATGCTGTAAAAAATTACCCTGGCATGCGTTCTATCAATAAAAAGATATTAAAATAAAAAAAAAGGAATTTGTATTGCTCCACATTAATTATTACTCTTCTTTCATCCTGTTACTCCTCAAAAATGATACTGTCCACACCTCCCCCAATATGCTCTTTATTAGCATCCCCCCATTTCCATATTCCATTCCCTACCTCTTTTCTATAGCATAAGATAGATGTCTATACCTATATTGATTATATATATTATGTAATGAGAGTAAGTATTATTACTGAGTAAGATTTGCTCAATTTCATTCTCCTCCCCCTTTACTCCTCCATCGCAATAGTGTTTTTGATGTCTCTTTTTTATGGCAGATAATTTGTGCCATTCCATTTCTCTGTTTCTCTTTTTCCCAGTACATTTCTCTCTCACCTCTTCATTTCCTAATTTAAAAAAATATTATCTCTGCATCTATCTATCTTCTATATCTATATCTGTAGATATCTTCCAGCTACCATTCTAATGAGTTGCAAGATTCATTCTCCCACTAGAAATATGAATAGATCAACCACATGAAATCTCTTATGATATCACTTTTGTGATTACTTCCTTATGCTTTTCCAGAGTCCTGTATTTGAACAATCAATTTTCCATTCAGTTCTAGTCTATTTATCACAAATGCTTGAAAATCCTCTATTTCATTGATGACCATACAGTTATTTTGCTGTACAAAAAAGAATCAGACTTTGAAATAGTGTACAATTAACCTGTGAAGGAAATAAAAAATGCAGATGGACAAAAATAGAAGCATTGGGAATTTTATGTAGTGGTTCATAGGCATCTACCAGAGTTCTTCCACTGGGTGTAGCTGGTTCGGTTCATTATTGCTCTATTGTAACTGATTTAGTTCATCACATTGTTGAAGAGGGCCACATTCATCAAAATTGATCATCATATAGTATTGTTGTTGAAGTATATAATGGTCTCTTGGTCCTGCTCATTTCACTCAGCATTAGTTCATGCAAGTCTCTCCAGATCTTTCTGAAATCATCCTGCTGGTCATTTCTTACAGAACAATAATATTCCATAACATTTATATACCACAATTTATTCATTCTCCAATTGATGGACATCACTCAGTTTCTAGTTTCTGGCCACTACAAAGAGGGTTGCCACAAACATCCTAAAACCTCTTTCCGATAAATTAATCAAAGACTTCAAATCATGTGTGAAAAATCCTTCAATAAATTGGTGAATTTTAGAGACAAAAAAACACCAAATTGCCTGAGGAAACTACTATCTGTGAGTAATATACAGAGAATCTTACCTGTTTAGACCTGATAAACTTGAATAAACATAAAAGAGAAAACTTTGAATATCTATCCCTTAGAAAGAATTGATGTGGATAGAAACCATGGAACAGAGCCTGGGGCCTTATCTTTAGCCTCAGGTTCAGTCTACTTCATAACATTCTTCATCAGAGGAAGAACTCAAGAACTCGAGAAGTCTGACTGACTTTCTATATTCCTTTGGGCATGTTAGCAATGTCTCTGGATTATCCAAACTAATAGCAGGAACCAAGGAAAGAAGTGTGACAGATTCATAGTTCTGCAAAGAGATTTGCAGAAAACTATACCGTAAGTATAGAGAGAATTTTAAGGATTCTGTCAAAGGACTTTTAAGTATTGAGGGTTACTGCCTTTGTTTCCTATTCTTTAAGCATGAATGAACTGTATTCTGGACTTAATATATACTTATAAAAGTGTGTTATAGACTGCCGGAATATATTTTATATCAACAACTTAGTAAATATGTTTATTTAAAAAAAAAACCTCCTCACTGATGTCAATTAATAATTGTTGGGAAAATACCAGAATGGGAATTTAAATCAATAGCACTAAAGATGAGACCATTCTGTAGATCTCTGAGTAAATATACTCAACTTGCCCTAAGGATACACCTGATGAGATTGAGTGGTACTTGGGATAAGGATATTGAAGGAGAAATGTATTCTACAAGCTTTAAGAGTCTTTTCTCTACTTTGTACACTAACTTATAATTTAGAGTACTTCAAATAAGCAGCTATTATCTACCTCATTTTCTAAGTGAGTATCTACAATTCCAACATCTGCCAGTGCAGTTTTTCACATCACCATTTAGTCAATAGACTCAACACTTTATTGTTTTGTTATTAAACATTTATATTTCCTCTTTCTAATACTCCTCCCCACCCTTATTAATGATTTAAAATATTCAATTTAAAATTTTAAAATAAGAATTTTTTGTAATAAGGGTAGTTAAGCAAAACAAAACTTCATATTGGCTGCATTACAAAATTTGTATTTCATTTTATACATTAATCCATCTTGATTATAAATTGGGCAACATTATTCATCATTGGTCAAATCCAACCTCAGATATAGTTTGTCTTCCTGTGCAAGTCACTGAACCTCTTTTCCAGTTTCTTCAAATGTAAAATGATAACAATAGCACCTAGGCTTGTTGTGATAATCAAATGAAATAATTTTGTAAAATGCCAGGCTTGAAGAGCCATTTACTTATTTATTTAGCCATTTATTCATTTGTTTGTTTGTTTGTTTTAATGGCAATTGAGAGGTAAGTGACTTGCCTGTGGTTACATAGCCAGTAAATGTTAAGTGTCTATGGTCACATTTGAACTCATATCCTCTTAATTTCAGGACTAATGCTCAATTTACTCTATCATCCAGTTGCCCCTATATATTACTCATAAACAGTGTAAAAGTTTCTTTTTGCTTATAAATTTTCTTGATTTTATGAGGTACCTTTTTGTCAATAATGGCTGTATCCCTTGACTTAAAGTCAAGAAAAAAGTTTAAATCTTTCCTTAGATATGTATTAGACCTATGATACTGAGCACAACACTTCATTTTTTCTCAGCTTGTTTTACATTCATATTATTTAGTTCATAATAACAAGTCCCATTTAGAGATATTGTAAAGAATCAATTGAGTTAGCAAGGAGTAATCTGGCATATAGTATGGGCTTAAATAAATACTTGTCTCAAAATGTTGACTCAAATTGGTGTGTTGCCAGGTATATTATGTTAGTGCATCATAAGAATTGTTCTAGAACTGGGTTTCTGAGATTCTCTGCACATGTAAAGATATATGTGTGTGTATATATATATATACACACATATATATATTTAATGTGAGAGGATGCTGCAAATAAAGGGAGGATAACTGACCTATATATTGTAAGCTCATTTTCTCGAAAATGTGAATTTTTAGAAGTTTAAAACATCTCTACAAAAGTATTGTTAAGATGATGAACTTATTTTCGCTCTGGAGTTGTCTCTTGAAATGCTTTTGTACATCTTGACTATGGTACCACCATCTGAAGGAAGACTAATTATAGGTTTCAGTTTGCACCTGGGTGAAAATTAACTTTTATGCAGCCTTTAAAATAAACCTTTTTAATTATTATCATTATGCTAAAGCTGCATAAATGCCTTTAATTATACTTGTACAGCAACATTTGCTATAATCACCTTTAATATCCAGGAGCAAATGAAAGGTTTTTTCCACCCTTTCTTTTTAAATCTTTTTTTTTATTAAAACAAAAATGGAAGATTATTTCATTATTGATGAAATCATAGGGCATTTGATTTCATATTATGGTTGGAAAACAGTAGAATTAACATACAGCCTGCTAAAGCTAAGATGTATAATGATTCTAGATTCTTGAAATAGAATTTGTTTTTCTTTTGAATTGAATTTCAAACTGTTGGGGGGGGGTCAATTTAGAAGAAAATAAAGTGACAATGCACACTTTCAGGTTTAAATATATTTGAATTTTACCACTATTCATCTTATCCAGATGTAGAGGAGAATATATATATATATATATATATATATATATACATACATACATACATACATACACACACATAAAAGCTTTTCCACAATTTTACTTTTTTTCTAAAAGAAATACATTGTCCTTACATTAAATGGTTTTATCTTAAAGTCCTATTATTTTTGTTTTTAAATAATGAATTTTGTGGTAAAGAGAAGGCACCCAACTAAACAAAGATTAAGAATAGAAAATAGGGAAGGAGAAATTTTGCTTTTGGCTTTTTCAGGTTTCCCCTCACTAGTTCTTTGATAAGAATTTATTTAAAGGCTAGATAAATATCTCACTTAAATTTTGTTTTGTGTCTTTACAAATGGATATGATGCTAACGTCTATGGACTTATTTGAAAAGGAAATATGAATTCATCTGAAAAAAACTAGTCAGAAACTAGTCATTTTAGAGATTTTTTTTTTAAATGTCATTTGATGGGATATTAGTTTCTTGAATCTTAGTTGAACCTTTAATTATTATTATTATTCCTTTATAAACCTATTTCTACAGGCACTAAATAATGCTTATTGATGAATGAATTGTAAAATTTTAAAAGGACATTTATATGTGTGTATCATAGTAAATATAAATATCAATATAATGAATGATGATACTGATTTGGTAAATGAATAAATAAAATTTATATCATAAAAAAAGATTAAATGGCATCCTTAACAACAATCTATTGTATTTTTCTAAAAGGCTAAGAGGCTAGTCCCTTGACAAATTTCATTACATTCATTACATTTTATTAATATGATTATTAATATATTATAACATATTAGTAATATATTAACATATCTATATATAAAGCCAGAAGTTATTCTCTATGTTTCAGTATGTGAGGTCCTTTATTGGTCTTGATTACTTTTAGTTTTGCTTTTCAAATATGAACTTTTGTCAGAGCAAAGCCAGAAAGATCTCCTATGAAAGAACTTTTACCTCCCATGACTAATAATTGCAGAATATTTGATTATCTCTAGATCATATGCTATTCTTTTGAAAGTTTTGAACTTTTGAAGTAGTCAACTTCTATATACATCACACAATATTTAAAGGTTCAATTTCTATTTTGAACTATGGTTTATCCCTATGAATACTGGAGGTGCAGACCAATGACTATGAATTTGGGGGAACACACAGTGATCAAAATATGCTTTTCCAGATATCCCAAATCGTTAAAATGTGCTATTTTGTATTATTATCTATTCCATTGTCAAAATGCCATAATACTTGGAGATCGGGTTAAAAATAGAAAAAACTAATTATGGCATTCTAAGAAAATATTCTATAGAAATACATCCAATATTTCTCATGGTGATTGTTCCATGGGAATTATTTCCATACATGATGTGATGTGACAATGTGATCTCATCTAAATTAAAAAGCCCCAAGAAGGCAGAAGATAAGACAATTTTCTTGTGTTTTAAAGCACAAATTTAAATTAATTCTTTACTAACTGAGTTTTAGCTTCTTGTGAAGGTATTTGTTTATGTTTTCCCTCTGAAAACCTTTTAGAGTTTGCTGGTCTTCATGTGTAGGTTTCAAAGGTTGCTAACCAAAACCCAGATGTGCCAAGGGATGAACAGAAGGCAAATGTGTCTATTATTTCTAACACATGTACTCCAAATCCAATGGAATGACAAATATAAGACCTTTGAATCTGACTTCCCCTCAACAGTTATATTTATTTTTATGTGATATTTTTCCAATAGTTGGATGCTTAATGTATGGTTTTAATGGCATGGATAAGCTTTATTATGCTTGGATATGTAAATACAAATAAATAATCGATATAAACAAAATAATTAATTGCATTTTACTAGTGATGTCCTTGAAAAATTGAAAAAAAAATACTTCTAGCATGCACAAAAATGACTAATATAAATGGCAAGCGGGCAAAAGAACTTAAATACATTACATATGGAATTTAAGACAAGACAGCTTGAACTGAGAAGAAATGTATTAAATAAAAGATTTAGACAAACTCCAAATAGTAACATTTGTTTCAGTTTTACAAGGCATAGAATGGCTCAGTGTGAGAAAAAATGGACACAAAAAACCCACTCTCTAAGTCCGGATTCTTAATGCTTTTTTTTGCATTAAACATAGACACATTGTAATGTTTGTTTTAAATGCATAAAATAAAATTTGCATGATTATGAATGAAAATAAATTATTATTATAAAATACCAATTTTAAATGTTTGCTTATATTAAAATATTTTGAATATTGCTTATATCCAATTTTCTATGATTTCAATTATTTAGAAGTCCCTTCAAATGATGTAGATAAAAATCTATCCACATCTATAATCACAAACTAAATTCTTATAATAATTATAGAAGGGTAGTCTAGCACAGGTGTCAAAAACAGATGCATTATGACATCCATTCTAGCAAGTGTTTAAGGAACCATATGAAGTAAAATTGAGAAATCATTAACAAAACAAAATGTAAAAGTAATAACATATATATAATTTTAATATATCAATTTCAAACTCAATATGCTATTGCAGGGACTTAGACACATAGCTTAATTGCTATTTGATAACACTGATTTATCAAAGCAGAAAGAAAATTTGTAAAAAAGAGAAAAAGAGAGACTTTGTGTGTGTGTGTATGTGTGTGTGTCTGTGTGTCTGTGCTTATGCATGTTCATGTGTGAGTATATTTGAAAGATAAGAGACCAGGTTCCATTTGTTACAGGTCCATAGTTAATTAACTTAAAATCTCAGTTCTCCAGGTAAGTTTCTATTAATTAATATTACAGAGTTATTGTCCATAAGCACTGGTAGGAGTTTCTTCATTGGAAATTTACCCAACAACAGTGAAATAATAAATGTAAAAAAAATCAATAAAATGAAGCTTTAAGCAAAATGAGTAATGATATTTTAAAAATAGTGACAAACCTTCCAGTGGATTACAACATTATATGTCATAACAAGTGGGGTGATTCTACATTTGTGATTCATTTATCCAACCTACTTTAAATAACCTTTTTTTGGTCAACCCCAGGCCAAAATAAAGAATTGTTTAAATCAAAACAGAGAATGAAGTGTTTTATTTTGTCTATTTTAGACACCATTTTATTTTAAGTAAACTTTTATCCTTTATTATTTAAAAAAGAAATCTGGGGATTCCATAGAAAGACCATAAAATGGAACATTATAGGCCATCAATTCAATCCCTCACATTTTACAGAGAAGTAAAATGAAGGTCTAAAATGTTAAGGTGACAGGGAGTCGTGCAAGTGGGATTTGAATATATATCTTCTGACTCCAGAATCAAAGCTCTTCTACTGAATTATGATTTATCCTAAACAAGCCTATCTAAAAATTACCTTCCATTCTCAGAGCAGATCACAAACACACACTCTCAAGATTAGTGAGCAATGAGATTCAAATACACAGACTCACCCCTATATACAGACCCCACACACCAATGCTTGATAGGTTGGTGGTTGTTTATCTACAGGGAATGCTATTTTTAAAAGTCACATTCAGATTAGGAATCTTTTTGAGAAGGGAAAAAGAAAATTGGCTTGTACTTTTTCAGCTAAGACTGATTAAAATATTCCTATAGGTTGTTCCTGTTAAAATATTAATTGAAATCTGATAATCTCTCAATTTTACATGTGCACAGACATTATAGTTTCTGATCTGGAAGCTGACAGAACCTAAATTCAGCCATCCTTTTCAATGCTTTATGCCCTCTTAAAAATTCTTTCAATTTTTGATTAGCATCATTAATAATCATAAACACTAATTTTTACCATCCACACATGTATGAATTTCAGTAGAAATGAAGAGAGAACCCCAAAACAAAAATCCTTAAAGGAGAAAACCTTTGAATCTGCCTCAGTGAGGGGACTCCACCCCAAGCACAAACAGTTGGCTCTGAGCTGACCCCATCCAGGTAACAAAGATGAAACTGGGCATGGGTTGGGGAGTCTCCTCATTGAGGCAGAGTTGAAGGAGGTTTTTCTCCTTTAAGGATTTTTGTTTTGGGGTTCCCTTTTCAGAATGACTTAAAGAAATGTCATTCTATATTTATAAATAATTTTGTCCATTTCAAAAGAGGACACTGCAGCTATGAAATATGCAATCAGGTGAACAAAATATTATTTAAATTATAAAGTTCTCCACATTTGTCTTCCTTAAGAAATTGCTAGAAAACTTAGGATTTATCAGTATGTTCTATCCAACTCTCACCTCATAAATACATGCATGAACTTAACTCACACACATAGACACACACACACAATGCAATTACTTCTTGTAAAAAGACATTTTTGGCTTAAGTTTTAACAGAGAAATGTTTGCCTGTAATACAGGAGGTGACTAAATCATTATTAGTTTTTCATTTGTTTGTTTGTTTTGACAATAAGTATTATAGAGCAAAACACA
The DNA here is from genome assembly GCF_016432865.1 of Antechinus flavipes. NCBI lineage: Eukaryota > Metazoa > Chordata > Mammalia > Dasyuromorphia > Dasyuridae > Antechinus > Antechinus flavipes. The sequence goes on from NC_067403.1 coordinate 48,537,736, forward strand.
ATGTGTGTTGTATTTTAATGGAAACTTATGTAATGGAGAAATTTTAAGTTTCAAAGATCTTATTATTTATTAATTATATTTAGAGTTTTTCATTGTGTTGCTTATTATAGTCAATTATTGCTGCTAAATGTATTAAGTAAATAATGTTTATCACCATAATAATCTCAAAAAGGTGCCTTTAGAAGAAGAATTTGTTGAAACATTTTCTTCTCCCTCTCCTTCTTCACTTCACTAATAATCTTCTCTCTGAAACCTTTGAACAATATCCTAAGCCCTGCCAAACTCCATGGAAGAGAAATAGATTTTTCTCCAAAAATATTGACATTTTGTTTCAAAGTACTAAGATTCAGCCTCTTGTCATTACTTCCTTCATGTGTGAATCAGGAAGCACCACTTGGAGTTTCATCTTCTGATGGAGGTTTTACTAGTTAACTCAGAGGCAGGAGTGTTTTGCTTAGCTGGACCAATTCAAGATTTCTTCAAAGCATGCCCTTATTATTCTTTTCTTCTTGTGACTAAGTAAAACAGGTGTTTTTAACTGTTAAATAGAACAAGTGTATCTCATTTTATTCCTTTGGTGAACATAAATCAATATGAGGCTGAATCAACTCAAGTTCAAAACATCTTGACATCAACATTATAACATAACAAATATGCTTTCTTCCCAATTAGATTATAAACTCCTTGAAGAAAGAGGCTTTCATTTTCTTTTTATGTCTTCAGCACCAATCTAAGTACTCATCCTACAGAATGTATTTTAATAGTTGTCTTTTGATTTGTTGATCCAAACTTGCAGGAAAAAAATAGGAAAAATCATTTTGAATCCTAATTTCAATTTCATAATCATGTATAATGGTAAATTACATGTAACAAAATAATACCAACCATTCCACCTATAATATAATTTAATTTTTAAAAATTCTTTATATTACAATTTAATAATTTGGCATTTAATAATCCATCACATAAACTCAAAAATGTGACTTAATTTTACTATTACTAGCTATTAAATTGGAATTGTATAATTGAAATATTTTTAACCCCCCCTAAAATGACCTAGTAAAATCTTCAACATTGGACTCCAGATTGCGTATTGTTGCATGCTGTTAATAGTGCAAAGCAAATAATAATGTTAAACAACTTAGAATTCTAGATTCTTATATTAAGGCCCAGAAAAATTAAATGGAATGCCCAAGATCATTCAGGTGATTGGTGACCGAGTCAGGGCTCTTTACAACACATTTTCCACTCAGTTGTGTTTAGAAAATAATTCCCTGGAAAATTGAGAGGTCTCTTTCTGTAATTCCCCTTCTTACTCTTTATTTTTATTTATCTGATTTGATTTTGGGATTCCAATTTTTGATAAAGACATTTAAAGTGTGAACATGAAAGAATCATTTTCCTACATTATCCCCTCTTTTACAATATGAAAGGAATCATTGCTGATTTCCTATATACATAAGAATCAAATTTCTTCAGATAAATTTTATGCTTCTTTTGTGCCCACAGTGACATCTGGATACTCAACAGGAGTGCAAAAATTCCAACTGGAAGAAAAGAAATATGATGAACAGTGCCATTCAATTTTTATGTGTATTTGAATTCATAATTTTACAAAATAGAAAACGATCCATGGATATTAAAGCTTATGTCAAACATTATATAACTTTTCATTTTGTTATTTTTTCTTAAATGACCATTTTTAAGTGAAAGAATGAAATCACAAGGATAGTACTTTAGTACAGAATAGGTACTAAGTATTTTTCTCTTGCTCTTGAAATGATAGAAAACCTCTAAAAGATGACATTAGAAATTTCTTCTTTCAACTGGACTTGTAAACAAGGAAATTTATACACAAACATTTTAGGGAACACAATTGGATAAAATTTAATGCAGTTTTACATTTAAAATATAAATTGCTTAAAATTATTGAAATAAGTTGTCCTAATAGATTACATGGAAATTATAACACCCATGTTTACTTCATGTAATGAGAAATTAAGTGGTAAATTAATTTTAATAAAGATGTCATATTTTTTTAAAGTCAAAGTCAAAGTTGATTTCAAAAATCAACTCTTTTACATCACACACACACACACACACACACACACACACACACACACACCAGCCAAAAAAGGGGTCCTCACATGAAATATATAACAAATATTTGCTGTTTATTTCCTTTTGTAGTCATATAATTCATTATATGTGTTTGAAGCATTTCCATAAAGACACACTATCTTCCCTAACAGATGGAAAACTATGTTTAAAACAATTGGCAACGTAAGAAATCAATGAAAACATAATAAGCTTTCTCTTTGATTTCACATTGATGATCATTGTCATGACAGTCACAGTTTTAATTAATATTGTCTTGCTCCCAAAAAATTATTTTTTGTTAAGGTATATTTAATTTTGTCATTTGTTAAAGAATTTAGGTTTTATCTTACCTGGTAGGGTTTGTGTCATAATTGTGAAACTAATCCATGACCCAATCTGAAACATTTAAAAATATGTTAGCAAGCAATGCAAAGTTATGCATTGATATTGTATTAGTGAAAATATTAATTATCTAAAATTAAATGATTAACAATCTAAAAGATAATTTTAATTGTTAGGTGATTGGTTGAACAAACACAATAATGAAAACTGCTCCCAAGGACTAAAAGTTTAGTTTGGAAATAGATTAATTAAACACTGGCAAAACACTTCCCCCCTTCCCCCAGGCAATTGGAGTTAATTGACTTGGCCAGGTTCACACAACTAGAAAGTGGTAAGTGTCTAATGCCAGATTTGAACTCAGGTCCTTCTGACAACAGGGCTGGTGCTCTATCTACTGCACCACCTAGCTGCCCCCGGCAATATTTTTTTCAAAAATGTTGCATTCATGAGAAACATGATTACTTTTTTTCTATTAAACATTGTATAAAGTTGCATACATTATATACTAAGTATGTAGTTTTCAAAAAAGAAAAAAATGTGGTTTTATATAAATTAAAACCTATTTTAAGCAAATGCACTTACAAAGGTTATTGCCTAATGAAGCCATCAAATCAACAAAATATTTTGAAACATGCATACCATTTTACAAACCAATATATTTTTGCTGATAGTATTATGTAAATGTATATATGTGTATGTACATACATATATGTGTGTATACATGCATACATACACATATATGTACATATAGATAGACATGTTTATTTATGTATAATACATGTCATCTGTAAAATAAAAGAGGAATTAGATAACCTACCTCATAGGTATAGTTGGGACAGGAAACAAACATAAACAACCAGGTGAAAGGGTTGTAAGTTGGACTTGGGAAACAGGCATTATTTCCTTTGGGAGAGGAAGAAAGAAATTCAGTGACATTGTTATTTTATAAATAACTACTGATGAGAGATAGACAGACACAGAGAGACAAAACAGAGTGAGAAAAAGAGACAGAGAGAAAAATACCCAGAGAAAAACACACAGGGAAAGAGAAGCATATACAGAGAAAGGGAACGATGGAGGTAGAAAAGAGAGAGGGAAAGACAAAGAGAGACAGAAAGACAGAGACAGAGAGAGATAAACAGAAAAAGAAACAGATAGAGAGATGGGCAAAGAGACAGAGACAGAAACAGAAACAAAAAGAGAGAGAAACAGAGAGATAGAAATAAGAGAGAGAGAGATGCAGAAGAAGTTCCTCAACTAGATTGCTGGCCAAAAGAGACATGTGATCGATTCAGTAGTAGTTTACATTCCTAGCCAATGTATAATTAGAGTCTCTATTTTGAAAAAAATTATAAAAGCATTTCCCCAATAAATTCTCATTGATATTTAAAAGAGGTGGGGAAACATTTTTCTTCCTATCTAGCATTTTAAAATATTATAAAATAAATATTTAAATTGTAGAATTTGTAATAGATCTCAAGGCAATATTTTAGTTGTTTTTCTTTGAGAGAACAGTAAATCATATACACATATATTTAGAGAGAAGATTTTCCTTTTGTCAATGGGTTAAAGTATTTCACTATTTAATATACCTCATAGCATAAGGCAATATGTTTATTATATACAATATAAAATCTTCTAGATTTGTCTTATGATCTTTTTTTATCATTTTAATATTTTAATAGATAGCTGTTGCTCATTTTGTTTTGTATATATCTAAAGGGCTTTTATCACAATAAAATACCCTTTTATCTCAATTAAACTATACTAAAAAAGCTTTTTTTTTATTTAAAGTTACAAAATTTATTTCATTCTCTCCCTGAATTTTGTTTCTAGTTGTCCACATTTTTTTTCCAAGTTGTAGATTCCAGGTGCTTTTATAGTAGTGATAAAGCATCATAACATTTTAGAAAATGAGATTAACTACAACACAATATCAACAAAAGGAGAAATGTTATATATAGAGAAGCATGCAAACTAAGTTATGAAATATCTTCTAGTTTTGTATCAAAGTGAGAAGTTTACAATAATTACCCACATATATTCCACAGTATTATTCATCAGGATAATAACAATTTTAAATAGTTAAAAATATCTATATCTGTCACAATACTTAGTAATGTGTCACTCAAGTATTGTTAATGATTCCTTCCCTTTTGAAATTTTATCAGAAATAGCTTAGTAATTACTATTTAATGATTTCAAGTTGAACTCTTCACTATGACATTTGTAAATGAAAATATGAGTCACAAGATTTTCCCTCAGTTGAATGACTTAATCACATAAACAATTAAAAAAATGCTTAGAGCATTTAGGTCATTATGAAATATTAGTATATTGATGCCAAAACTATAGTAATTATTGTACTAGGAAAAGTTAAAAAAAATTAAAATAAATATCTTCCACTACTTCATTCCATGGCAAATGTATGTGTCATGTTACTATTACTAAGGATGTCTGTTGCTAATGATCACAAATTTGGCAAAAAAAAAAAAATAGTAAAAAAAATTATAGATCATTATAGGGAAATAATATTTTTATACATTATACTTTCTGAGAAAACACTGATCACGTGTCAAGAACCAGGGGATACCATAAAATGTATGAATAAAATTATAATGATTCTGTCACGTAGCAAGAATAAGTGATAACCTATGGGGATTTGCTTTGAAATATAATTAATTATTTATCCAGCCCTGTCAAAATTTAAATAGTGCAAGATATCAAGATATCAAAAGATTATGAATAATACTGAATAAGTAACATGGATGTTATCATGGAGGCACTTATTCTGATTCTTTGGCCACCCAGAAGTATATATTCTAATTGTACATGGCTTTAGAATAATCTCGATAAATTGTGTCTTATATCATTGCAAAGACACATAATAATAAAATTATAGATCCATTGGGATCACCAATTGTTCTGTCAGTTATATTTAATAAAAATCCAGTTTAAATTCTGATGATTTGGGTTAGTTTATTATTCATTGATCCATTTAGAACATTATTAGCTATGGTAATATGTTAAAATTATTGATTAATATGTTCTCTAACAACATATATCTAGAATCAATGTCTATAGCTGAAATAGTCATTACAGATCATCTACTATAAATTCCTAATTTTACAGATGAATAACCTGAGGGCAAAACAAAGTTAAGTCACCTTCCTGAAGTCACAGGTATGTTACAGGTAAGATATGAACCCAAATGCTTTACTATAAGAGTCAATGTTCTTTCTCCTCTATCTTTTAGTACTTGGATGAGAAATTTATATATTGATTCATTCAATATACACTGATTGAAGAGATTAGTAACAATTCTGCTACATATTTCTAACATGGTACCCAGAATTAGAAAAAAAAATTTCACATTGCCACGAGTCACTGAAATAAGTGGATAGATAATGGAGAGCATTTTGATTCATAGTTTACCAGTGCTAAGTCATTCAGACTATTTACTCACTTATACTTGAACAGTGAGAGGTGAGACGCTGAATAACCAGGTCTGTTTTGCTCTTCTTTTAAAGAATATATTTCTGGATTACAGCCTCTTTTGCAATTCAAGCATTAGTAGATACTAGGCATAAAAAGAAAAGGCTGGGAGAGGCAAGAAGGAATATACTATATAACATTTAGCAAGAGGGTGAGTACAATGAATTTTTTTAAAGAGAGAGGGAAATATAGACAACAATTTGAGCTATATTAATAAAACAGTCAACAAAATTCACTTCACCACAGCAAAAGAAAAAAAGAGTGAAACAAACCTGTGTGATTTGGATGAGCTAATACTACGTTGATAAAATGATTCCCAGCTTCACAAATCTGAAAATATTTCAAACAACATCAATATTATTTCTTTCACAAATATAAAAAACATGGCTATCTCCAGTAACAAATTCTTAACAGTTATGGATAATCATTTATAAATCATTTGTAAGAACATGACACATTGGAAAGTGACTACTAGTTATGCTATATTATCTAATATCTTTTATGAAATTCTAAGAACAGGCTGTTTGGAATTATCAAATATTCTAGGTAACTGGTTTATTATCCATAACAAATATATGTTGTTAATTTAAAAAACAATTATAATATAACAAAAAATGATGCTATTTTCGGTGATAATCCAGAAGAAACTTCCAGGTCTTGCCAAGTTTCAGAATAAAAGTACCAGGAATCAGATTTTTAACTGAAAAAAAAATCAGATAAGTTTACTATGACAATATTAGTGATTTTATTTTTCTTCATATTTCTAAATTTTATTTGATTCTTCCTTATGTTGAATGATATGCAGATTCTGCAGAGGCAAAAAGTTCAACAACTGCTTTTGGTTTTCTGATATACCAGGATTTCATTTTATTTCTTTACTTCAAGAAAAAAGCAAATATTAAATTATTTTTTCCAATAGTATAAAGTTCACATTAAAAATGGTAGTACACTACTGACTCTGTATCCCAAGCAAATCATAAAGGAGGAAAAATGATTCACATGTGCAAAAATGTTTGTATCAACTCTTTTTGTGGTAGCATAGAATTGGAAAATGATTAGATGCTATCCATTTAGGAATGGCTGGATAAATTGTGGTATATGAAGATAATAGAATATTATTGTTCATAAAAAAAAGGATGAAAAATCTGCTTTTAGAAAGGCCTGAAAAGATTTACATAACTGATACTGAATGAAATAAACAGAACCAGGAATACATTGTACACAATAATAGCAAAAATGTATAATGTTCAACTATGAAAGACATGGTTCTTCCTGTGGTTCAGTGAGCCAAAGCAATCCCACTAGACTTTGGATAGAAAATGTCATCTGCACAGAAAAAAAAGAGATTGAATATAAATCAACAAATGTTATGTTCATTTCTTATTTGTTTCTCTCCCATAATTTTTCCCTTTTATTCTGATTTTTCTTTCCCAACATGATTTATAAAGTATGGTGAATTGTGTACATATATAGTACATATATATACATACACACTATATACATATATATATATATATATATATATATATATATATATATATATATATATATATATACATATAAATATCTCATTATGGAAGGACTGAAACTAGGGTATATACAGACATGGGATATATACATCAGTAAGACCAACTGAGGAGCTTGGAAGCAACTAGAACAGCATCAGTAGCTTTAGGAATTGTAGCAGATCATGCAAGTAGTCAGAAAATATAGGGAAGTATTGGTATTAATATTGGATGCTGTTGAAAACTCCATTGCCCATACTCACTTATGAGTCTTAGTTCAAGGATGAAGAAGAAAGTTTGTGGTGGATAATAAGGGAAGAGGGATTCCTTATGATGGCACTTTCATGGCATAGAGGATCACTGATTATCAGTTGTGACTGCATGAGAGCAACAGATCTGATCATAGTTCTTAGGTCAAGAGTATTTGTTTTTTGTAGATGAGCATAGGCTCTTCTTCAGTAAAGATTAGAACAGAGAAAAGGAGAGCAGCAATCACAGCTTGAAAAAATTACAAGCCTCAATTATCTCTAAAAGCAACCAGAAAGGGGAGGGGGGATACAGATTCTTGGGACAGTGACTGGCTAACACCAGCTAAATAGAGCCTAACTTTAACATAAAATTCAAAATGAAGAAGTAATCTGGAAAAAGAAACCAATATAAGATGAACTTAAACATAAAAAGCTACTTAAGGAAAATAAAAACACAAACAGACAAAGCAAAAATGTTACAACAGCCATAAACCGAGTGACTAAAAAAAAAAATTAAATTGGACACAAGTTTAACAAGAATTCCCAACTGAGGAAAAATGAGAGTGATATAAAAAAATTCAAAAACCTAATGAGCAGCTTGTTAAAAGATGCATAAAAATGCAGAAGAAAAATAACATTAAAAAACTCACCAAATGTTATAAAGGAGGGAGGGATGACACAAAGATTTATTTAAGAAAAGAACTCCTTTAAAAAAATGGTAAATGAAAAAAAGTACAAAACCTAACTGAAGAAAATAATTCCTTAAACATTAGAATTGATCAAATGGAGGATAAAGATTTCATGATTCAAATTCAAAATAATGAAAAAAAAGAAATATTTCATAAAAAAACTGATCTCAAAAATAGATTCCAGATCTAGAGATTTCAGAAATATTAAACTACCTCAAATCCATATTTTAAAAATATAAAAATATTATTAATATCATGTTTCAAAAAATTCAGAAAGGAAAACTGCCCTAAATCACCTCCTGGGAAAAAATCCCCAATGAAAAATTTATGGCTAATATTATAGTATTGTATTATATTAATTATATTACCTTATATCATATCATATTACAACAAAATATTATATAAATTCCAGATATACAGTTGAAAGGGAAACTATTTCAAGTAGACAGGAAAAGCAAAAATAAACCAACAACATTGAAATATCATGGAGCGACAACATCACACAAGGTTTAACATAGTTCGTGTTAAAGAAGTGAAAGGTTTAAAACATATCTTAGAAGGCAAAAATGCAAGATCTGCAATGAAAAACAACATACCCAGAAAAAAACTGAGTATAAAATTCAAGGAAAGAAGTAAATGTCATTGTTACAACTGGAATGTAAGTTCCTGATTAAAAGATCAGAATGGAATAGAAACTATAAGATTCAAGAGAAGCATAAAAAGATGAATATGAAAGAGAAATAAGTGAATTTATATGGTGAAATTGTTTACATTCTTACATTTAAAGATGATACATATAATTCCTAATAGTAATATCATTATTAAGAGTAGTTAAAAGACTAAATAGATGACATAATTATAGATTGATTATATTGGGATAATTATATTTAAAAAAATAGGTAAGAAAGAGGGATGCCTAAAAAAAGGAGTAAGGGGAGAAATAAGAATGGGAAAAAATACATCTTATTTTATGTTAAAAAGTGGCAAAAGCGAAAGTTTTTATTGGGATAGAGGCTACCACTTTAAATTCATTTCATCTGAATTGGTACAGAAGGCAGAATATAAATATATATTCAGTTGGATGTAGAAATCTATGTTATCCAACAGAGAAGTAGGAAGTGAAGAGGTTGAGATGAGGATGAGGAAGGTGATGATAAAAAAAAGTGGACTAAAGAACCTGGTCAAAGAAAAAGCAGACTTTCGAAGAGGGATGGAGGGGAGAAAGAGGGAAAGAGATGACAGACAGAAAGAGAGGGAAACAGAAGAAAATAAAATGAAGAAAAATATACAGTAATCATAATTGTTAATGAAATGAACCTGTCCTAATATAGAAGCAAATAGCATATTTTATTAGAGATGAGAATCCAAGAACATGTGGTTTACAAGAAATACACTTGAAACAAAAAAGATACACACAGAGTTAAAATGATGGGACAGAAGAAAATCCATTATGCTTCAGCCAAAGTAAAACAAGATAGATCTAACAATAATGACCAGAGACAAAACAAAAGTAAAAATAGATCTTATTAAAAGAGATGAGAAGGATAATATATTGTGTTAAAAGGTACCACAATGAAAAATATAACAATTTTTTTCTGATGAGGCCTCATTTTTTTAACTGCATAGGGAACTAAACAAATTATAAGCCATGGTATTACCCAAATAATAAAAGATTAAAGGATATGAACAGGAAGTTTTCTGAGAAAGAATCAAAACTATCAAAATCATAAACAAAATGCTCTAAACCATTATTTGTTAGATAAATCTGAATTGAAATCACTCTGAAGGACCACCTTAAATCTATAAAATTGAACAACATAATAGAAAAGGAAATTGACAAATGATTGGAGATATATAGAAATGCAAAACTAATGCATTGTTTCTAAAATTACAGACTGAAACCACAATTCTACTGCTATAAAACTGTGTGTACCCTTTAAGCTGTTACTAGACCTGGATTCCAAACAGACCAGAGGGATGAAATTTAAAAAATATATTTTTTTAAATATAATTATCCCAATATAATCAATCTATAATTATGTCATCTATTTAGTCTTTTAACTACTCTTAATAATGATATTACTGTAAGGAATTATATGTATCATCTTTAAATGTAAGAATGTAAACAATTTCACCATATAAATTCACTTATTTCTCTTTCATATTCATCTTTTTATGTTTCTCTTGAATCTTATGGTTTCTATTCCATTCTGATCTTTTAATCAGGAACTTACATTCCAGTTGTAACAATGACATTTACTTCTTTCCTTGAATTTTATACTCAGTTTTTTTCTGGGTATGTTGTTTTTCATTGCAGATCTTGCATTTTTGCCTTCTAAGAAAATTATAACAGTTCTTTTTGTGGTGGCAAGAATTGGGAATTGAAGGTATCCTTATCAGTTGTGCTATGTAATTATGAAGAATACTGTTGGTCTATATAAAAAAATCAAGGAATGACTTCAGAAAATCCTTCAGAAATCCAGGATTTCAATTTCAATTTTCATTTGATTTTCAATTTAATTAGAATTGATGCATAATGAAAAACTGGAAGTTCATTGTACAACATTGGATATCATTGTAGTAGTAATATCTTAATAGTATTGTAAAAATGATCAGATTTAGATACTCTGACCAATATAATAATCTAAGACCATTCTAGAAGTCTCATAATAAAAAATGTCATACACATCCAGAAAGAACTGATAATCTCTGAGTGCAAATTAAAGATTTTTTTAAAAAATTTCCTTTTTTTTGTCTTTTTTTGTTGTATATCTAATATGGAAATATGTTTTGCATGATTTGATCATATGCATAATTGATTTATTTCTTACCTTCTTGATAGTTGTGAGAGAATTTGTTATTCAATTTTAGAAAAATAATTTAAAATATATAATAAAATTTTCAAAAGCAGGGAAAAATAAAGTGGAGATCATTTTCAAAGCTTCTGAGTTCTTGTTCTTTTGAGGCAGTAGGTTGATCTTAGCCCCATCATTTAATACCCCATTATTCTAGGACTCCTTTACTTCTTCTATATAATATAGAATTTGACTGAATTAGACAAGGTTGATCTTTAAGTTCTCTTTAAATATCAAGTCAACAATATTTTCATATCGAATTTGAAAATTAAAGAGATTTTAGAGATCATAGAATTCATTCATTCACCTATCCACTATTTCATCTAATCAATAATAATAAATAAAATACCTATTACTAAGTTATCATGTTAGGTTCTTAAAAGGTGAAACAAACTTTTAAGCCCAATTTTTGTGGTCTACATATTATTGACTGTGGGGATTGGCAAAGAGAGAAAGTTACACATTCAAAGAATAGTGATAGGAATTCAGGACTTAATAAAGGATTAGATACAGAGAGTAAGAGGGAGGGAGGAGTAAAGAATGATTTAGACTTTGTGAACAATGATGACTAACTAGTTGTAGTGACAGTAGTAACAAATAGTTATTTTGGGATGAGGGGTAGGCTTTGAATAGAAAATTCTTCCCCATATCTTCCCATAAATTAATCATTGGTCTACTTTATCTCATTATTCCAAAGATATAACAGGCTTTTGTTTTTGTTTTGTTTCTTTTTTGTTTGTTTGTTAGTTTGTATAGTGGGTGTATGAATGTGTGTATGTGTGTGTGCATTGCACAGTTCTTGCCCATCATGAGAAATGTTAAGTCAATAGAAATCTGTAATGAGTCTTCTCACTACATCATTTGTCTCCTGAGTAGTCAATATTCAGAGGACTTAAATCTTGACACACCTTTTACACCAGAAAGACAATATACCTCTCAAAAGGCTTGACAGCATGGGTTTTAAAAAATCTTTATGCTTATATTTCTGGAATTTAGCATACTGACTGGCAGATAGTAAATACTCAGAAAATACTTAAATGGTAATCACATCAGGAGTCCTCTACCATTTAGTTCTATTGAAGATTCATTAAAATGGTCATAACTATCATGCAGTAATATTGTTTTCCTTATTGAAATATTTATTAAATAATATTAAACAGTTTGACTATGTCCATATAGCCAGAACACTAGGCAATATGGAAAATCAGCAATTTTAAGAATGAACTATAATATATTCATAAATCACTAAGTACCTGCATTTATGTGTAATGCACTGAATACTGAAAATTGGCAACATGAATGGCACTAGGAAGATCCTGGTGTAGTCTTTGCTCTGTGATCATTTAATTTTAGGCAAATCATTTCAATTCTCTGCCTGTCATTTTCACCATTTAATAAATATCTATTTGGTTAAATGTTCTGCAAGGTTCTGAGATACTTTGCTTCTTTTATTTATGCAGATTCCTTTGAATTTTCCCATGATTCAAAAATGAGGATATTTATCTATACACAAAATATCCAATTGTCCATTCTTTCTTTATGTGACATTAATAAACATTAGAATTCTTGTTTCTGGATTTAAATAATCAAACTAATCCAGTCAAATGTGAATTAATTCTCTATCGTTCTGCTTTTCTAACATATCAAAAGGCAAAGTATTTATAATCTAAATTGTTTTCTATTTGGTTCCATTTTTTCCTCTGTTTATTGTGCTTATTAAAAGTTCTGATGAATTCCCATTCAATCACCAATAGACCTATTTCAAAGTATCTTGATCCTTAATTTGATTTTTAATGTATATTAACTTGTTCCCCAAAATTCATCTCTTTTTTTAAGGGCAGATTCCTATACATGGACATAAATATATAACTTACATTAGGAAAGATTTCTATTGTTCATTTAAAAAACATCTTCTCCTTGAAATAAATATGCATACATCTCAAGAGAGAGACAGTTTAATTTGGGGACACAATGCAACAACTATGTATAAATCAGATATATTCAGTATTGTAATAAATTTAATATAACTTTCTTTCAGTATCATTTCTAAACAATTTCTTCCTAAGAAAAAGGCTCATCCTTTCAACATTATTTTGAACCTGGAAATTACTAAAGAAAGATTATACTGCTGTGTTTTTTAATTCCCTGTATGATTCATTGGGGAAAACTTTACACATGGTATAAATATGTATGATAACATATATAGTATAACTGGCTATTTACAAATGGAAACTGGCCCTGAGATTCCTTTGGAATATAGAGCTCCCAAAGAGGAAGTTTCTGTATTAATAGAAATCAATCTTAGATTTATTCAGAGGACTAATAGTATCAGTGACTTTTCTAGAATCCACAGCAACAACATATTAAGGTGGAACTTGACCTGAATTTTTCTTGATCACAAAAGCAAATCTCTGCCTATCAAATACTGCTTTTTATGACTAATAATAACTGATATCTAAATTCCCTGTTATGACATCCAAAGGATCTTAAATTAATTTTCCCATGAGGTTCTCACAACAATACACTGGGAGCAAGTTGTGAAAGTATAAATAGGCCCATTTTATGAATGAAAAAATTAAACTAAACTAAAACTCATGTGTTAAATGATATTCAATTGCAAGACAACTAGTATCAGAGGAACTATTTGAAAACAATCTTCTCCTCACTAAGTCCAACATTTTCTCTATTATGAATACTGTCTTTCAAAATCTTTGTGACATAACTTGAAAGAACACATCAATACTAAAAAGTCCAAATTTAATAAAGCCATTGAAGTAGTCACTTGGAGGCTATGCACTTATTTCCTCTTGATATGTAGTGTCTGTTTAAGGAAAATTATTTCTTTCTTAAACCACATTCAGAAGCTGTGATAAATTTTCAGTAACTTCAAATATCCAACCTTTGAGGAGGGATCTGAATTTTGGAAATAGTTGGAGGTAATTTGAACTATTTGTGAAAATATGTTTATTGATAAAATGATTATAATATTACATAATAACATAATCAAAATATAAGAAAATTATATTTAACTTAAAATAAAATGGGAAAAGTTCATATATGAAAATGAATATATAGTTTCTTTATGTCCACTTTGGAAACTGATATCATTGAGTATGTATTGACTTGAGTTAAAGATATGTCAAATTTTAGAAACAGATGTTAACATATAAAATGCAATTATCTTCAGGGAATGTTTTTGCCTGTTCTCATAATGAACTGTCCCAAGTGAGATAATCAAGTATCCCATGGGCTAAATTTGCTTATTACCTTTGGGCACATGAGAAAATCAATCCCTAAATTCACATCTTGTAGGAGAAACTTTGTATTTTGTTTCTTTGTAATCCTTTTTGTTTGTTTTATAACTTTTGTATTTAGTGAGGATGTCACCACTAAGCATTTTAGGCCTTTGAGAAATCTATTAATTCATCTCTAATTTGACATATGTGACATATTTAGATTTGGAGTATAGATATTTAAGTGAATTATTAAAGCTGGCTTAAAAGCAAACTTTGTATCCCCTCTGTCTTTTCTATCTCTACCTCAAATAAGTAATCATTTACTTGCCCCCTGCTGCTGTTGCGTCTCTTTGTAGTTTAGTAACATGTCCTCAAAAAGAAGGTGTAGTTTATCTCTAGAAGGGGCCTAAGGCCTTGAGGCTTACCGGGAGAGTTTCTGCTTTGCTGTTTGTTCCAGCCATTAAACTCGAGGCACACCTCTGGAACTTGAGGAGGCCTTAGAACAGGATGATGATGATGACCCTGTATATGGTGAAATTCTCTGAATAACATTTTGATAAAGTTCTAGTAAGTAGAAGTTTCTTGATAAAATATAATAATTAACATTTCTATAGTTCTCATGATGTGCCAGTCACAATGCTAAATGCTTTACAAACCTTACAAGTGACAAACAATTGGAGGTAAATACCCCCATATTAGAGAAGAGGAAATTGTATCAGAAGTAAAACAACTAACTTAAGGTCACTAAACATCTGTGCCTGAATTTGAATTCAATTGTTTCTGACCTTAGGCCCTAAACTCTGTGTACTCTGCCAATTTATACTCCAAAAAAAGTTTAGCATAGAAATCTACATATGAAAGTCAAGGATGTAAATAATTCAAGCTACCCAGATGTCATAAAATTGAACATATAAACTAGAAATTTAATCTCTCTGTGTTTGTTTTAATCTATCAGTGTATATATGCACTTTATTTGTATATTTATCCATATTCAGGGAACTACGTGAATAAATTAAACAGAGATATAGGTATTCCTATGCTAATTAATCAACAGGCATTTATTAAATTTTTGCTGTATGCTATGACTTTGCTAAATGAAGAAAATTACTCCTTACCAAAGATTTTGAAACTTTCTATATATTTATATACTGTGTTTCCCCAATAATAAGACCTATCCCGAAAATAAGCCCTCCCCTTACTGTGTAAGATTCCTCTAAAATAAGCCCTCCCCCGAAAATAAGCCCTATTGAGAATGCTACTGTAGTGAAGGTGATCCCATGCGCTACACGCTCATTACTGTACCCTCTGTATGCACTGTCCTCCACCCCAGGTGAAACGCACACCGCACTCCGAGATGCATCCAATCAGAGCTGCAGCAGTGAGCGTGTCATCCTGTTCTTCCCCAGTGATTTGCTTGCTGGCACCATTGAGAGCAGTGCCATGGAGGAGAGCTGAGGCAGGACAACATAAAAACCCGGTATGTAAGCGGGAGTGAAGGGGCATGATGGAGGATAAAAGAAGAACTCAGCCAGCACTCACCGTGCTAAAGAATTGAAGAACTTCTTTGCAGAGAGAAAAATAGATCAAGTAATGATTCCTGCAGGAATGACTGCCTATCTCCAGACCCTTGATATTGCAATAAACAAGCCATTCAAGGACCATTTGCGCATGGAAGTCAATGACTACATTGAAAATAGAATGGAAAGAAATCAGCGTGGAAACTTTGTGAAGCCCTGTCTGCAAGAAGTCGTGACTTGGGTGAAGAAGTCATGGGATAAAATTACTGACAGCTGTGTCGCCAAGGCACTACGAGCAGGTTACCTGGACAAGACATGTTCATTTAAAGAGAGCTATATTGCTGGACATGACAGATTGGGTCCACTTCTTCTGAAGGAAATAGAGGCGCAAGACATCCAAGATGGAATTCAGGGTATGGACACTTATGACATTGTTGTTGAAGAAGATGACATGATCATTATTGAATAAAGGTACTTTTTTTTTGTTCACATTTACCTGTTTTTTAAAATTGTTGCCAATGTTCATTAAAATAAGCCTTCCCCTGAAAATAAGCCCTCCGGCGTTTTTCTGTCCAAAAAAATAATAAGACAGTGTCTTATATAAATGTATATTTATATGTACAAGTATACACATAAATATGCATATATGTACACTGCATGTATATTTTTATTTCAATATCTTTCTATCTAGTAAAAAAGCATAGCAAATGAGCAATAAGTTATCCTAAAAATGAGTAAGAAAAGCTTTTGTTAGATGTTTTTTGACAAATCATTTTAATTTGCAATAATCTAAGGGATCTCTATGCATGGAAGTCTGAAGAAAGATCACAGGTCTTTGCATTAAGATGACAAATTCAAATCCTGCCTCAGACACTGACTATGAACTTTTTGCACTTTTTACATCAGTTTCTTCATCTGAAAAATGGGGATAATTATAGCACTTAATCGGCAAGACTGAAAATTCCTTGGGTTAACATGGATTTCAAATGTAAAATCACTACATAAATTCTAGCTAATAAAGAACTATATTTTCTTGGCATTGTCACATGATGATATTCATGGCATTCAAAGATCTCAAAAGTATCAAAATTGGAGATGATCAATTGGTATATGGGGAAAAATATGTTATGGCTGTGAGTAGGTTGTAACAAATTGTTAGGGATGACTTCCATGGGAAAACTATCATAAAAGCCATCATCCAGAATATGTAGGATCACAAAAGGAGGTGGATCAGTCATATTGCAAGATGAAAGAATAACAAATTAATGGCCTGAGTGTCACACGGCTATTCATAAAATATTGAAAAGACCTTGGGGAAATCCTCCAAAGCACTGTATAAATCATCTATCAAATATTTATGGCAGGACAAGAAGAAGGATCACACAAGACCAGAAGACAAGAAAGGCTTGTGATTACTACTAGCAGAGGGATTGCTCGCATCTTTACCGGTATCTATTGAAGTATTAAAGTCTTTTGGTTTAATGAGCCACATTTCAGCATATGAGCACTGACAGGACTTCCTACAGGAAAATTTAGGGATCCTTTGCCTTAGCAATATTACATGAAAGAGATTTTTTTTTTTATCTAGGACTCTAATTTTTGGATACTCTAGTTTTAAAGGGATAAGGATGGGAGTAAGAGAGACGAGAAGAGGAGAAATCTCTTTTGCTGTAAACTATAAAATGTACTATCTATTTTCCAGTATATTTCCTTTACAAATCAGATGTTTCTGACATAATCTTTGCTTGTTTGAATCCTTATATACTTTTAGCTGTTGAATCTCTATAACCTTATAGGGTCATTCTGACTGATTTCAATAGTGTGGTTCTGAATCCCTAAAGTACTAGTATCTTAAGTTTGACAAAATTAAGTTAATTTTGCTTTAAGAAATCATGAGTTTTCTTTCTTTTTTTTCATATTTTCTTTCAAGCAGATCTAGATTATTTACCTTATTGTGAAATCATTGGGGACTGATGGAACATAGAATAGTTTCTCTATTGGCTTAAAAGCCCTGAATAATCAATGCTGAATGCTTAGTCCCTTTCAAATGCTGAAAACCTATGCAGACATTGTCTGCTCCTGTTTTCTTTCTTTTTGGACAGTTTCTTTTCTTTCCTTTTTTCTTTTAATGAGGATGAAGTTGGATCTCCTCTGGAATTCCAAAGGTATTGTATGGATCCCAGGAAATGATACTTTTATCTTTGTTGTTCCAGAGGTCCATCAGGTTTTGATCTGTTCCATGTGTGACGAGATGTCTGGAGATGTATTGTCTGGATATTCAGCTGGATTGCCTATATATTATAGGGACTTCCTGAGACATTTTGGTTTCTTTATGTGTAGACACAAAGGAATTTTCTAGGCAAGAGCGGTTTGGATTTCTATAAAAAAAGGTGAGGAGATAATGTTCATATTAGTGTGAATTCTAACCTAGTTCAACTGTCTTATGTTGTCAGGAGTGATGTGGATTGGAATCAAGTCCATGCTATTTACACTGTCACACACAGAGGAAGACTGATTTCCTAGGATTGTCTAAGCATATCTAAAACATATTTCACTGAATCACCATGCAGGTCAGTCAGCAAAAATGCTCATGTGAATTTGTTCTTAACTATGAGTATCTCTAATTCCTCCCTAAGTCTCTATATCCTGCCCTTACTTTCCCTCAGGCCTCTGACTTTTAAAAATTCTCCTTCACTCACAGCTTTGTTGCTTAATCATTTTGATTTTGCCTATAAGACTTTTATGTCATTAAAGAGTCATTGTGACTATGATAACACCTGGTGTGAGTTTTTCACATTTTGAACCACTTCCCACAACCTGCTATTTTTTCAATACGACCCCGTTTTCCTCCTCCCTGAAGGAAGGACTAAATTATTCCATCTCTGAAACATAAACTCTTTGTTTGCCATTTTAAAGTTCATTAAAATTTGGTCTCTTTTTATCTTTTCAATATACATTTTCCCCATTCTGCTATATATTCTGTATGTTCTAAAATAGAACTATACTACCCTATTTGCTATTTCTCATATAATATATTGCATCTTCCAACTCAGTATATTTTTACTGTTTTGGAAGGTATTCTTGTCTCACTTTTCTATATTAGAACCTCTACTTTTCTCCAAATTTCAGTTAAACATTATTTTCTACATAAATGCCCTCCAAATAACTCTAGGTTCTAATGCCAACGCCTGAAGTTATACATTATGAATATGGTTTAATACAGTATACTTATGTGCAACATATGTACATCTTGTTTCCTCCAAGAGAGTATAAGTTTCTTGAGAATAAGAAATGTTTCATTTTTTTTCTTTGTATTCTCATAATTTAGCTAAGTCTTTTGTAAATAGGAGTGACAATTTGGGGAGAAGTATTCATGGTAAGCTGACTGAAATTAAGGAAAGGAAACTAACTATATCTGATGACATTTGCAGTAGTATAATATATCCATATGTCTCCACATTGCCTCATAGGTATAAATGGCATCTATGACTTCTTTCTTATTATATTCTGCTGCTGAGTCAGTTATGATGTTTATTTTTTTGGGGAGCTGTAAAGAGAGGCCTAATCTTTTCAATCTATATCAAGGATTGGTGCCATAAAAAGTTACTCCCACACCCTAAAAAAATAACATGTGAGATGCATGGAGAGGAAAAAAAAGAATGAATACATGATTTTCATATCTATAAATCAACACATATGTTGAGGGGACTTAAATTGAAGAAAACCACTTTTGGAATAGCTAGCATTTTTTGTCATTGTAGCCTTGGGTGATTTTGTTTGTTTGGTTTTCTCTATAAATTGCCCATGGGGCTAGGGTGGTTAACAAAGGATTTTAGGCAAAACAAATGATTGGATCCTGTTAAGGGGAATGATATTACTCTCATTACTTTGGGAGTTATGATGATTTCTCTGCTGCAAGAAATAAAGGGAGATTTGAACTTGTGCTCAAGCTAACAGTACAATAGGAACTCTATTTTTTTAAATGTTCTCTTCTTCCCATTGTAACTTCTTAAAAGCCAAAAGATCAGAATCCCTGAGTTATTATTCATGGTTATAACATGAGAAGTTTTATGGAAAAAGAAACAATCCTTTGAAATACAAATTTTTGGAAGGAAACTCATCTTGTGTGACTCTCATCTGTAAATGTTGTGTTTGGACTAGCTCTCTGGAGGACCTCAGTACCAGACTGAGTCTCCTTGATCTTAGAAGAAGAGTGAAGAGTTGTGATTCACATGGGTGATCAAATATGGAGTTCATTTATTCCAAATTCTCTCAGCCTTATATACCCTAATACTGATATACAACCATAGCACACTGTGTTCATGTGCTAACTATATATTATGCATGTGAGACCACATAAACAGGTTGCTATTATATGTAGATGTCTCTTTGCCACTTGATATAATTCTGATTTAACCTTCTCAGGAAGATTGAGAATCCTTAGGGGAGATGGAGATCCGAGCCAGATATTTTAAGCAGGTTCCCTCTGGATTGAAGGGTCTTATACCTCACCCAGAGTTCCCCCACTATCTGTGGTCCTCTACATGTAACCATATTGGTGAGTCAGGAAGAAGCCTCATATACTTATTTTTTTTTCCTTTATGTCCTGGAATAGAAGTTCAGAGGGGATTTCCTTTATTGCATTCACTCTCATTGAGAAGGGGGAAATGGGCATATAAGAGAATATAATGATGATTATCTCTCCATAAGAATATGAAAGTTTATAGTTTCTTTTCATTAAATTTTATTTTAAAAACCACACTCACTGAGAGAGATGAACAGTAATAAACATTTATGTAATATATCCTGTGGGAAGACACTTTTCTAAGCGCTTTATAAAAATGATCCCATTTGATCTTCTTAATAACCTTGGAGATAGATATTCTTATTATCTCCATTTTACAGTTGAAGAAATAGAGGCGAACTGAGCTTAAGTTACTTATCCAGGGTTACACAGCTAATTAAATATCTCTGTTCCAACTATATCTAAATTACCTAGAAAAAAGGAGATGGCCAGAGCCAAAATATAATAGTAGAATACTTCATATTTTCTCAATATTTTCCCCATATGTTAGAAGTCAGAAAAGCAAAGGGAAAATAACTTTTGTGCTGCATACCAAAGCCAATGCTGCCATCTGGAATGCTATGTTTGTTTTTTGACTCATGGACAAAAATCTAGGCTGATATCTGCCTCTCCATATGTAACAAAGGACTGAAAGAAATTTGGTACAGTAGCTTGAATTCAAAGCACCACCTGGTACCTCATGTTTTGCACCCAGAGTCAATTCACATCTTATGACTGGATTTTAACATTCTGATAGTGTGCACAAGTTTTATTCCAAGAGAATAAAGTGCATATTGATGCTGTGTGCATGTATGCTATACACCAAATGTTATGTTATATAGGAGATTTAAAATTCTGACAAGACGAGAGGAAGAGGGAATAAATAGCCGAAGCAAATATTTGTGAAGGTAAAGAAGAAGGCATGTTTGTGGAAAAGTGAGTAAAATAATCTGATTTGTTGGGAACAAATTATATCTAAGGGAAAGGAGTAGAGAATGAGATTGAAAACAACAGACTTAACCAGACCTTAAAGCTCTTAATTGTCAGGTAACTTACTTGGATTTTATTCAAAAATCAAAGCCTAATTATTTATTGCTTTTGTAACACTGAAAATGACATGAATAGAGTAGCACAATTCTAATCTGGTAATAGTATATAAAGGAGGAAGTTTATCAATTAGCTGGGTATTTTCAGGTCAGCTATGAGATCCTAAGATTCTAAAAAAAGGGCAGTAACTATTGTAATAGTTAAAAGAAGATATATTCAAGAAACCATGTGAGAACAGCTGTCAGACCAGTGTGATAACATAGAGGCAAGAGGATTAAGGAAAATGTATTTTTTTTAGTCATTAGCATGG
This sequence comes from Antechinus flavipes, assembly GCF_016432865.1. Classification (NCBI taxonomy): domain Eukaryota; kingdom Metazoa; phylum Chordata; class Mammalia; order Dasyuromorphia; family Dasyuridae; genus Antechinus; species Antechinus flavipes. The sequence goes on from NC_067403.1 coordinate 48,559,644, forward strand.
ACTGATACTGGCCTTAGAGGTAGCCAGGCAGACCAGTGAAGAGAACAGTGGACTTGGAGTAAGAATTGCCTGAATTTAAATATGACTTCAGCCACTTCAGAGTTATAGGTTCTTTGGCAAATCACTCAACTTTTTTTTTTTTTGAAATGGGTTTAATAATATAACTTAAGCCCAAGGATTGTTGTGAAGATCATAAGATAACATATATAAGTGACTTTGCAACCCTGTAAGTGTATATAAATGTCAGCTATTTTTTTTATTCAAATATAATTTTAAGTTTTTGCAACTCAGTAGATGTTAGGATGTCTTTGATGATAATGGGAACTCAATAGAAATATTTTTTTCCTTCTTATTTTTTGGGGGGAGAAGAGATGAGAATTTCACTTAGGATACTTATATTAGGTAAACAATTTTGCAGAAATGTATAGTGAAAGGTGTATATTAGTCTTGGGAATTATGTGACTGAATCTTGGGAGAGAGAGAAGAATTAGAGATACAAATTTTGAAATTGTTAGCAGAAACAAAATGCAAGAGATGATGTAGCTAGACCAAAAAAGTGGGGGATATCTTGACTATTTTAGAGTGAATACATACATGAAGTAAAAGGATGCAGAAGAGGTAGAAAAGAAGAAGAAAACAATCGATCAATAAATAAAGATTAGAACCATGAGAGTCAATGACAAGAAAGGAAAGTAAATTTTAGTGAGAGAGCTGTTCAATAATGATTGAAGTTATATTCCACTGAAAACTGAAGGAGATATATGCAGATATTCATAATAAAATAGAAGAAAAGAAAGATAAAGAAATCAATACTGGAAATAATCCAAATTACTCAACTGATAATTTACTTGCTTTCTGGAAGTTTATGTTTATATATGTTATTATGTATATTATTTGTGTGGGAGGGAAGGGGTGTGTGTGTGTAAATACACACACACATATATGTATGTATGTATATCTGGGTATACACATATAGGTACATAGTTAATATAATTTTCTGATTTCCTTTAATTTAGGCTAAATTGATTAATATTCCTTTTGCACACACACATACACACACACACACACACACACACACACAGCAGTAAGGGAAAAGCTGTCAAAACCATGCAGAGTACAGATTTGAGTGGCACAGAGACCACATAGGGGTAATCTAAAGGCTTAACTCAATAGCCAGCAGATCTAAACAAGGAAGTTGTTGGTAGTCAATCCAAAATCATTAAATCTGTAATGAAGGCAGATAAACAAAAGGAGACAAGGGAAGATTAGGGCTGAGTTGGAGCAGAGCTTGAAACATCTGGCAAGAAATTGTTTTCTGAGGTCTCAGGGCTCACATGCTTTGAAACATGCTCAGTATAGGTAATCAAGAGTTGACTGTACTCTCATGGAAGCAGGTTTCATCTAGCCAAAAAACAATTTTCTAGAGAAATGTTTTTAACCTAATGCAAGCCAACCTTTAGTTAAAAAAAAAAAGTGGTAGCATTGTATGCCATAGTGATAACTAATCACATTGTGTTGTTGCCAAATATATAGCAAATATATAGTCTTTTTTTTATTTTATGTTTTGATAAATTGGAAATAGTTGTAATATATTTTCCTCATTCTTATTACATGAAAAATAATCCCCTTTTATTGATTTAATTATTATATTAAATATCTTTTAAACATCTGATTTGGAAAATACTATACGTGGTTTCTAAAATACAATTTTGTAACTATTGTAATTATGCTAAATTACATAGATGTTTACATATATCTTTATATATAATCATTTTAGAATTTTAGATTTTTACTAATTTAACTGTTTTATAAATTATAATATAATATTTTATATTTTCAGAATTTATTTGTGGAAAATTTTTGTTGAAATATCACATCCAACTGGAAACATGCGTGTTCAGTGAAAGTGGTGAAAAAAAAAAAAGGAAGATCATTATACTGGGAAAAGGAGTCTTTCCTTAATGAAATCAAAGGCAATATTTAAAAAGTTGGCAACATTTGTGAAAACCATAAAGTACAAAATGTAAACAAATAAGTAAAGTAGTTTTGCATTTTCAACTAGTTCTTAGAGAGTTTAAGCCTCTTATTTTTCCATTAAATAGATCTGGATTATTGTAAGATGGTTTGGATGTACTTCTGGTGACAGACTGAAGAAGTTAGAGATATGACTATGTATTCAATATTAGGTAACACTAGAGATGTCTGAATGGCAATCCTTGTAATGAAGATAACTTGTTTATAGATATTCCACCTCTGACATGTAAAAAGAAAACAAAGAAGGAGAAAAATCCCCATCCTTACGGTTCATTTTTTAGCTTAAATACTAGATTCTTAGTTGAATTAAATTCTTCCACTCAAATGGCTTAATTAATGATTAAAGTTGGATGATTTATATAAATGTAGTTGATGCATTTTAAAATATTTAATTTATCTGGCCTTGAAAAATAAATGCTACATAACAAAACATAGTTCCACACTTTACTGACCACTGATTCATCCAGGGATTCTGCAAGCTTTCTGGAAAGGCTAAAATATATCCTTGCAAGTTTTAGGAACTATTGGGAATAGGAATAAAGAGACAAAAGCTCAAATCTAATAAACAGAAGTTTCCTTAGTACAAATGTCTATAGTTAGAGGAAAGCATACACATTGTATAATCAATAACAATAACAACAGCTTATCCTGTGATGTAACAGAATGTACTTTGAGTATAAGTGGATTGTGGATTCAGGAGAGAGACAAATACAGAAAAGGTGAATCAGGAAGTCCTCTTGAAATACAAGAGTTTTAACTGGTCTACAATTATTACCACCTATATTAATGGGCCCTTTAAAGATATTCTGGTTTGTAAATTAGCAAAAAGCTAGTTCCTGGTTATTACTAGTGTTGAAAATAATGAGCATCATTATTTCAAACAATGATCATTTTATTTCCACTTCTCAAGCAACAAATACATATTTCTTTTCAATGGGATTGTTTGAGTATCACATCCCCTACTAAAGTGTAAGAAATTTGAATCATAGTCCTCCTCACTCAGTACCAAGTTCAGTATGCTACACATAGTAGATACATCATAAGTGATTGTAAATTGAATGTGATATATCTAATTTTAGACTGACACAAATTGTTTATCACACAAGTATTGCAGTTTATGATGTATGGTTAGAGAGAAAACAGTATTAGAAGACAATTTATGAATTATGGCCTTATTCTATTTTTTCATTCTCAAAAGTTTGATCATGACAAGTCCCTATTAATTACTCAGATATAATGTGGCCTAATATTCTTAAAATGAAATAAATTCTTCAAAATTAATGAAACTTAAGTAATATTGAAAAGACATTTTGATACGTACCAGAAAATTGAGGACAGAAACTGTGATTTGCCTGTTTCCAAATGCTGAAAATAAGAAAAAATAGGATTTTTCATAGCAATAGGAATAAGTAATCATTATAGATAGATAGAGAATCAATATTAAAGTCATAAGGCCTGAGTTCTAATTTCATCTCTGACATGTACTGGTTGTGTAGTTGAGTAAGTTGCTTATTCTCTGTGTCCCTTTCTAAGATTATAAAGTACAGATCAGTTGTTATTCGTTGAAAGGAAGAATTTTACCACTAATAGCTCTTGATAGAATTGAAACCATGGATTCAGAATTGCTACCTCTTTACATTCATTTTCTAAAACGTGAATCGAGTAGCTAGAAACTCAATTACAAAAAATTATATAAAGAGTACAGATATTCAAAAATACATAATGTATTTAGCTAGATGATTGTTATCACCAACTGGAGGACCCTAACATTTCATCATTGTAGGGAGCTTCCAGTATGGAAATTTCTTCTGATGACAACTTGTTTATAATTCCTTTTCTTCTGTTTCAAATAAGATTGAGAGAGGAAAAAAAAATCTTTGACTTTCCTCAGTATCTTTGCCTCCTCCCACCATCAAGATGAAATATTTATATCAGTATTGGAGAAAAAAACAGAAAAAAGAAAATCAAAAGTCTAAAGAATCTCATAGTATATTCCTTTCTCCAGGAATATGAGGTTGCATGAACAATAGAATCCAGAGTAACCTGATAGACTCTGATATTAGGTATCCTGAAAGAGCTAAAGAGTCAAGGAAAGTCGACATTCAGAAGAGAAAGTTCCAAACTTAGTTAAGTTGAAAGTTCCAATTAAAGGTCTTCCATTTATATTGCAATGTACCTATAAAAAGCACCAAATTAGAAAAGCAGACTTTTTTCTTGTTTTTAATTTATTTTAAAACAAAAGAACATATTTTGCCAATCTTTTTAATGTACAGGGGGAAAATAATATCAGTGTTTTAGATATAGACAGATTCTTTATATACTACATGATTCTCACAGGTGCTATCATGAATAATGGAAATTTGAAGACTTCGCTTTTTGCTAAATTTGGTTATAAAGTCCAACTTTGCCATCATCCAAGAAGAGCAGCAGCTTTAAACCCACATGGTTAACTAAAACACCGTTCAATACATATTAGTGTACCAATAAATTCATCTTTTCTAATTATTTTGTATAACTGGTACTTATCTTTTATAAGAGTGAAAAATGCCATTTCTGGTATCAAATATTTGATTTAGCGTACAACTCCATAATATTTACAATCATTATTATGGGGAACTATTCTCATTGTCAATACTCCCTTCACAGACACAGATTGGCAACTCATCTATAACTTTCCAGGTACAAGTTAAAGATTTCACCCAGCCACAACTTGTTCCATGCTTGTTTACATAGCCATATATAAGAGAGTAGACTTGAAACCAGGTTTTCCTGTTTCCATGGCTGCTGCTATATACATATACAAATATATGCATGCACATACAGGCACACAGAAACAGTCACATTTAGTAAAAGAAAAAAAAAAGAGAGAGAGAGAGAAGGAAAAGTAGTGTTGCACACCTGAGCAAGTAATGGGGTTGGAATTAGAAAGAGAGAAGCAATGCTATTGATTTTGGATAACAATCTAAGAATATCTGTTATAGACAGGCTGTAAACAGAATTAGTGAAAAGAATTACCCCACCTGAAGTTCTTTAATTAATTCAAAATTCATTTACATATCAACATATCTATTTATATGTGCATCTCTCTAGATATGTGTACATTTAGATATATCCCATATATAGATTCATATGTCATTGTGTCACTATTTATATTTATGTCTGTATCTATATCTACACCCCAAAGCATGGAATTATACATGATAATGTGTACCAAGGGTGATTAAGATAAAGTGCCATTGGTAGAGAGAAAAGAATGTGTTATTTAGGTTCTTTTCTTTTCATGTATTCCTTTACATTAATACTGTTGGATGTTTCCTCATATTCTGTCTCCTTTCTATTAGGAAATATTAAGAGAAAAAAGACAAAAAGGCAAAAGAATAATAAACTTTCACTTTCACTATAATTTGATGCCCTGGTTATTAGTACTTCTGAGGAAAAAATTCAGTGATGGAACAGGTGAAATCAATTGACTGAAATGATGCTTTGAATTATCTATGAATATTATTCACCATTTCTAGCACTACTGAAAATTAACTAGAAAAGAAATCTCAATTTTTTAAAATATAGTACTACATACATGGTGGTGTGTACCGTGGATGATTAATGTAGTATGCAATCCAACAAGTGAATCCCCAGTAAAAGGCACATCCCTATAAGAAAAACACAAATATTTTGAAATATTAAACATGAAATGAATGCATCATTTGAAACTATATCATCATGTTATTAATCTCTGATAATCCTTAGCTTTATGCATCTTATAGTAACTTTCTAAGGTCTTTTCTAACTAGTGAATTTCTTTTTAATCCTTGATTGTTTAAAAATATTATTTCAAACAATTACTCTTTCAAATTTAATATTTATTATTTCAAGTAATTTTTCAAATTATTTAAAGTTTAGAAGTTAAAGGTGTAACATTGACCAACAAATTTTCATCTGAATAGATAACCAATTATATAGTAATTCTTCAAAACGGCTATTTTTAATTTAGAATCAGAAAATAATTTATTTCAAGTTAATGATATATCATCAAAATCATCAAAAGAAAAGGTTAGCAAAAAGGAAAGTATCATTATTCTTCACTAGTGACTTATAAAATATACTTCATTCTCTTTCCTCAGTACTGATATTTTGTTGTTTTCACATCTACATGAAAACTTAAACCAAACATAGATATTTACATAAATATAATTTCACTCAAAAAAAGGCAAAAAAAAACCCTACCCTTAATATTTCATTTGTATGGAACTTGATGGGAAATGAGTTAATTTTAATTAAATTAATTAAGAAAATAAATTTCCCAAATAACAGAAACATATCACATGTATATATGCACATATGTGTGGACATGTGTATATATGTGTATTATGTATATTATATCTATTCAGGAAATAATGATAATCATTCATATTTATACAGGTGAAGGAAATAGTGAAATATATGTTATGAAATGTGAATTTAGGGAATCCTACATGTTCAATAGTGAATTATATCTTCTTAATTTAATAAGGATCCCATTCAAAACACTTTTTCCTGTTTAACAATTGAGGGAATTTTAAAATAATAAGTATTGGGAGAAATTATTCAGTAGGAAAAAAAAAGATACCATATTTCTGTTATGAACTAGATGAAATTTACAGATTATTTTGTGATGGCACACTAATTTATTTAATTCAATATGCAATACTTTAAAATAAATTTCAAAAATGAATATGTCCTGGAACCTTAGCAAACTCAAGTCCATGTGGTTAGATGTAATATTTACTTATATACATGCAATTTAAGTATGTGTATATACACATATATACATGTGTGTATAATCATACACATATATACATATATGATATATACATGTATTCACATATATGCAGGCATTAAAAATCCATTTTTGTTTATATAGATCCTTTGATCTATATTTGTATTAATGTAAAATTTGTAAGACAAAAAACAATCAACACAATATTATTGTGTCAACAAATAACTTGATCATGTTAACTGCCACTGCCTAAAAAAGGCCTGGTACTTCATGCTTACTAAAGGTTTAATTAATTTAATTGAATTTAATTTACTAGAATATAATTTAATTAAAAATGATAAGGATTGGGACTAGAGTTGTGATTTCATTGATATCGGGACCTCCCAGATGAGGAACCTCCCTTCAACAATAAAGATCAGTACACCCTTTTTAGCTTAGAGCCTCAGAGAGTGGACCATTATCATTTAGCCAGTATATAAATAGTCAGATCCTAACTAAATCTCACACATCTTTTAATGACCTGTGAATAAACTGAAATGATGGAATTGAATCTAACTTTGGTCATTTAAAACTTAGCAGTTCCTCAAAAGGATACATTTTAAATATTAGACTCATTTTACTATATTTCAGATACAAAATTTTGAGAAGGTTGAGGGTGTATACAAATAGGGTGATGATGACAAATTACAAGAAATTACTTTTTTGTGAACAAACCTGATACCAGTTCTTTTTATTGCTGTATAACTTGGTTAGCTGCTCAAGACATTAATGAAAAGCTTAATTATCTCACAAACTACTTTAGGTATTTTGAAAACTCTTTGTAGCATTGTTGGTTTTTTATGAATAAATACATTCCTTTTTTTCTCTAATTTATCCAAGAGGAAGATATTTCTTTCATCTCAGCTGTAGCACCAAAAATTAGGAAATAGCTTCTAATTTTTTTCATTGTAGGCACCCTCGAAAATGAATTGGTTTATGCAGAGATAACTCTAGATCAGGTTAAATCTTCCTTCATAAATACAAAGAAAAATAATTATGCAAATCTATTTATCACTTCTCTAGCATTTTCTAAAAAGAGAGTGCAAAAAACGGTTTCTGTGATTTGATAGGTAAAAAACACTGAAAGAGGACTTTAAGAATTAGGGCTACAAAAGGGATGTCTCCATTGCAACATTTTATAATTAACTGACTTGAAATTCATAGAAAAGCAGCCTTCAAGGTGCATTAACTTGTTGCTTTGTATTTTTTTTTTGGGGGGGGGGGAGGAGTAATACGGTTAAATACTAAAAACAGAACAAGTAAAACTGACTTTTATGTATAAAGAAAAATAAATAAATGTCCTACTTTTCTATTGATTAGTTGAGCATCTTGGTGACACAGCTATATCATTTTGAAACGTATATTTTCCTAATTACTAAAAATGATCAGTCAGTATCTCAGGTGCCAAACTGCCATCAAAATCACACCTCTGATCCCACAGCGCCACCTAGCCTGAGGCTTTGCTAACTGAGAGGAAAGTTGGCCTGGTATTGTTATTCATATTTTTCACTGAATTATATTTATAAAAGTCGTTGAATTTGAATGTTATTGTTTACTGTCTTCAAAAGCTTGCTTGTTTTTCATCTATCTGCCCATGTAGCTTTGCAAGTATTTTTTCTGTTTTGTTTTCTTTTTTTACATATGCTTTATGTTGTCTATTTACACATGGCATTTGTCAGTATGTTTTTTTCTTAGAGCCTATGATTATAATAAAACTGTACAAATATATAATATAAACCCTAGAATGATAGGTAGACTAACTAATATATATTGTACAGCTAGAGATATAATAGTAGCAAAACTTTTTAGATCAGCCAATGTTCCAATAAAGTATACCTAATGGAAAGGAAAAGAACAATTTCTTCCATGTAAATTTTGCATCTATTCTCAAATGGACATTTTTTTCCTTTAACAAAAAACACCCCCCAAAAAAACAAAAAGAAAATTATTAGGAGTATTTGTTCCCACCTTAATCAAATTTTTCAAAGGTGTATGCTCTTCAGACAGTTTATGAACAAACAATGTCTCTAGAAGGTAGCGGGCATAGTGTAAACAGTGGCAGAAACAAGCCAAGCTGGAGAGAAAGTGAGAAAAAAAAAAAGAAAAGAAAAATTAAGATGTATAAAGAGCGTACTTTCCTGCCTCTTCTGTAATATGATTTACTTTGAACATAATACTTCCTTTCGGGCCATTGCTATCTCCTATCATTTGGAAAAAGGCAGTTCTCAGGAGCCGTCACTTGAGGTATACTGGCAAACCTGTTTAACAAGTTATTTTTTTCTAAAATTTCCTAAATGAGAGGAACACAATAAATTTTATAGCAGCCATTGCATCTGTTACACTGCAACCTAGTTGATATACCCAGGCATAAATTACTTAGGACACAGCTGTCTCAGAGCTAGCTATCAAGATGAGAACTGCAAATGTGTGCATATCAAAATGCCTCAAGTTTTGAATAGACAACCTAGATGTCTAAAAAATCTTGAGAATACATTCAGGATGCATTTGACATTTTATAATGTTCAGAATAGCTTCTGAAATGGTTTGGTCGGCCTTTAGCAAGGGCCATTGATGGGAGGAGTTTGCCTTTCATTTCTTTCAGAGACAGAATGTATCTTTGTTGTATGCTTTGCCTTATTAATTCATTGTGACAGCAGCTGGGGTTTTTAGTGGTTCTGAGTTACACTGTGCTAGAATGACAGTTTCAGAATTTATTAGATTGATTTCCTTAAGGATTGTGAAACCATAACCAGTACTTTTGATTTCCTTCAGAATAATCAGAAGACAGCTTTTTCTCACTGACAGCAACTCAAATTTTGAGATATAATTGGAAGGGTTTCTAATGTGTGCGGTTTCTAATACTTTGGTCAACAGTCTTAGAGTCAAAGATTAAATACTTGGTGAGAAAAGTATCTAATAATGTGATTTTATGTAAAGTGCAGTTTTTTGGTTCTCATGAGGGGATTTATTTTATTAAAAGATGTTATTGATTTCCTGTGAAGTATTGCCACTGATTTTATCCAAATACCTTCAAGGGAGGGAAGTGTTTTCAGAAATGTTGGGTTTCATTGCCCACTTATCAAAATTTCAGCAAACTCATCTTCAAGATGAGTTGATTGGGCAAAGGGATCTGGGATTCTCCTTCCATCTCCAAATCCTTTTTACCTTCTCTTCTTTCTAGTTTCTTACAATACAATGATGTACAGAATTATTCTTCAAGCATTGGTTCTGTGTTCTATAAATTTCTCCTGAATTTGTAAATAGGCATTTGTTTCAGTCATTTGATTGGTATTGTAAAGCATTTTCCTTTCACCAAATTTTAATATGTACTAATTGTCTTTAACTCTGAACTAGAGACCAGACCATATAAATTTGAACTATGAGTCAGATAAGTTACTTATCATCCCATGAAATGTAATAATTATGAGTGGAAGAGGATACTTTGCTCTTCTAGCAACTTTTGAAATGTGCTGGTGTTATTGCTCCTAGTGGATAATACGGTGGCCTGAGTGGGAGGGGAATGTGGGTGGAAAAGGCATGCTTTATTAATATATTGGAGAATGTTGACCTAACTCAGAAAAGAAATACCATTACTATGGAGGGAACCAAGAAGAAAGACAATATCAAATGTACAACTCTAACTTAGGGCCTGTATAGTGAAAAGAATGCGTTGTGAATTTGGAACATTACCATGGAGGAATAAATGTGCAGAATAGCATTATGTTTATATAATCACAGATATTGAGCTTCAAGTAGCCTGTGTCTGACTCCTGTATTACCATTGCTGTGTCCATTTTATTCAATAACAATTAATGTGGTAATCACTTACAAATTTGTCTGTATAACATATTACATAAGTCAATCACATTCAATTCAATAAATACTTATTAAGTATCTACTGCATTAATGTTCACTATTAAGTCCTAAGGATTCCAAGTGGAAAAAAAATGATCTGAAAGTAATCTAAGGAAGCTCCCATTCTATTTGGATGGTACATACAATATAAGCACAGTCAATTCAATAACATATAATTTGAGAAAGAAAGATATAATAATATCTATAAAGTATTAGGCAAGTAGAAGGGACATGAACTGAACCTTGTGGGGTCCTAACACTTTTAAAAGGCAGAGGTAAGTAGGGAATACATTTCAGGTATGAAAGAAGTTTATACAAATGTTCAGAGGCCATAGATGGAATGTTAAATTTGGAGAGCAAGAAGCAAAATAATTTGAATTCAATATAGATTATGTGAAAGAGAATAATTTGAAATGGAGGATGGAAGTGGTAGAATTGTATCAGATTAGAGGGCTTTAAATTCTAGACTAAGGGATTTCCTTTTGATCTGCTGGATTATAGAATACTCTATATAGAGCATTCCCATTGGCTTTATGTGAGGGGACTCTTGCTGAAGAATATAGACTGATCTTTGCTAATTATTTAGTCATTCATAGATGTCCTTAGTGACTGAGAAAGGAATATTCTCCTAGATAAGTTATAAAAACTGTTGAAAAGTTCTAACTTACTCTATTTTTGTATGCCTTTTGGAGTCCCCCTAGCCTTTCCTTGCAGGTTTAACTACAAGACTGGGAGGAGATTATTTCCCCTCACTATCTCCCTAACACATCTGCTGCCATGGCAGCTATAAGTCAAATACCTGACATCAAGAAAATGTGTTTGTCTATTCTGTTTTTTGTTTGTTTGTTTGTTTTTGTCAGATTACAGATAACCAAATGGTAATACAAGGAAATATGCATTTCCATAATTGCTGACTATCTTTAGTTTTTGAGCATGCTTAGATTTCTGATTCTATACTAGCTACTTAGCAGGTGGTGTTTTTCCTCCTCTTTTTCTTCGTAGAGAATATGCCCACCTACAGGAAAATGCATAATTGAAAGGATTAAGAAAGTCCGAGCTTTCTAAAATGAAGAGAGAGGAAGAGAATGAGGATACAGGGCATTTTAGGAAAGATAGGTGGGAGAACTAGTACAGGTGTAGTGATTATTTGTCCCTCAGGTCCAAAACGTAAGAAGACAAATGATATAAATATGGCTGGAAAGGCAGGTGGGAATCAAATGGCAGAGTGCTTAAGGGAAAAGCTAAGGATATTGTATTTTATTTTATAGGTAATATGGAGCCATAGAAGATTTTCAAGCGAGAACAGGTGGTATGATTAGATCTTTGAAAAAAAAATGTTCTGGAACCGTATGATAGATGCCTCTCTATAAAGTCCTTCTTAATGGCACACAGGTGTCTCAGGGATCTCAAAAGCTATGCTATTAGAGTTCCTGTGCTATAATATTTTCTACTACATTGGAAATGTTCTGAATAAAGACTCAGCAATAGAATATGTCTGCTTTTCAGTGATGAGCCTAATTAAGGATGGGGAAGCTCATAAAAAGACTGAGAAGTATTATACTGAAAAGTAAGTTTACAGAAAGATTTGAGAATGACATATTTAAGTGACTATTTATCCATATTTAAGAGAGTTTTTGAGAATAAAACTGGAAGGACTACAAAAACAGATGGAAATGGAAATGATCTGTCAAGAGTATCATAATAAGCTCTTCTCTCCTGATATTCTGAAAGTAGTCATCACTTTTTGCTGTTTATTAACACAATCCCTAATATGTGCCTGAGGAAGTTACTAGAAATATTATTAAAGAAAACCAATATGGAAGGAGAATTTGGACTAAATAAATTTTAAAATACCACAATTATATCAGAGACTGAATATCAGCAGTGCAGTGGGTCTTTGCTGACAAATTACTGGGCCATGTCAACTCAAAAAACAGCAAAAAAATGTAAAATGTTTTTCAGTCCTTTCTTGTTCCACAGTGATATGTTCACAGTATGAAAAAAAGGTACAATAACTGTTCATTTTTAGATAAATTTATAAACATTACTAACTATGGGTAACCTAATCTAAACATGAGATTCTTATTCAATAATTAAAAAGTGAACATACTGCAGGGAGTAATGAATTATATAAACCTAGACATTCTGATTATAAATAAAGCCAGAAATCAAAGGAAAGTTGAAGCTAATTAACATGATGACACAAAAGTTCTTCTTGGAGAAGCAAATTTTTTAAAAAGGTGAATAAATTGATTTTATTCTAGTAAAAACATCATTTCATAGCATATGAAATGATTTTTACATTCATTATCAGCACTTTTAAGAGATTACTATAAAATAATTAGGATGTATACACCTACACAATATTAATTTTCACATAGGAAAAAGATGTACAGAATATAAGGAAATATAAACACTGGAAACCAATGCATATCAATCCTCAGAATAAAAAGACCCACAATAAATAAATAAGCTTTTGGCTTAATAAGAAATTTCTTCAACTCTTGGCCAAGAAGCACAGTATGGCCACAAGAAACAGAGATATGACAACTGATACTATTATGAAACATACTGTCTGCCATAGTTAAGGTCCAGCAAGCAAACGGTATCCTAAGTTCTTCATAAAAACAATTCTTTTGCCCTAATGCTCTGGAAAAATTCAGCCACAGAAAAATCTAGAATTGTTTCACATAACTATTGTATTGTTTAATTAGCATCAGATGTTCTCTGATCTTGGACAAATACCTGAAGTATCAGTGTTCCAGTCATAAAGCCCGCACTATATCAAACTTATCCCATTATTGAAGTTGCCCCCTTATTGTCAGGGCTACGACTCTCCGTATAGACATTTGTAGATGTATTGGGTTTTATCCAAGTAAATGTAAGGTTCCCCACTAGAAGCATCACATCACAGGTGTCTAATTAGATTAATACTGCCTTACAATATATATTTTTTCTCCCCTTAAAATGTAAATACATTTGCAGTATCCTATTATTCTATACCATACAGACAAAATATTTCTGCAAATGCCTGATTCACCGTTCTGCACATTTGATCCTTATATGGCTTCTCAGAATTTTTCTACATTCCTGATATATCACTTACTGTACCACTGGATGGCGGAATCTTCTAGAACTTTCCTTTGCATCATAAATATATGTGAGCCGCATGTAAAAGATGAGGTAGATTAGCAGAGGTCCTGTGTATTCAGCCAGAAAAACCTAGAAATAAGAAAAGTAGTGATTAACCATCATATTATGTTACATATTTTAAGAAATGATATTTTGAAATTGTATGTACCCATGAGAGGGAAAAAAGCATGAAATGATACTAAGTGGAAAAAGTAGTAAATCTGAAAGTTTAACGAGATTGGAATCGGAGGAATTAGATTCTGTTTTCCTTCTGTAGTGATATAGCACAAGTCATTTATTCTCTTTGAGGACTCTATCTCCTTCAACAATATTAAAGGGTACAGAGATCCTCAAACTTTTTAAATAGGAGGTCAGTTCACTGTCCCTCAGATTGTTGGAGGGCCGGACTATAGTTAAAACAAAAGTTTTGTTTTGTGGGCCTTTAAATAAAGAAACTTCATAGCCCTGGGTGAGGGGGATAAACGTCCTCAGCTACTGCATCTGGCCTGCGGGCTGTAGTTTGAGGACCCCTGTATGTAAACTCAAAAAGAAATGAACCAAAAATGTTGCATATTGACCAAGAAAAACATAACTGTATCTGTATTGTTACCGTATTGTTACAGATTTAACACTATCTGTATTGTAGTATGTTTTTAGTCATCGGTTTAGAATTTCCCAATTACATTTCTATCTGTTTCCTGTTACACTTAGAAATTTCACACATCTGGACTAGATGATCTTTACGGTCCTTTATACTTCCACTCAATGATTCCATAATTCTATTTCATCTATATTATATTATTATTATTCTTTAAAAGTGGAGGAAGAAATTCTTTTAAAAGAATTCTCTTTTTTGTTGATGGTTTTAAGTTTTTCTGGTTATACATGTATATTAACTTTTAAAATATACATTTCTTTATGAATCATGTTGGGAAAGAAAAATCAGGGGAAAAGGGGAAAACCACAAGAGAGTAAAAAAGAAAAAAAAAGTGAATATAGCATGGGTTGATTTGAATTCAATTTCTAAGTTCTTTTTCTGAATGCAGAGATGGATAGAATTTTCTATCCAGATGCTATTGGAATTGCCTTGGATAACTGCACCACTGAGAAGAACCAAGTCTTCCACAGTTGATTATAAAACATTCTTTCTGTCATTGTGTACAATATATTCCTGGTTCTGCTTGTTTCTCTCAGCATCAGCTCATGTACATTTTTCCAGGACACACGTGTTATATTAGAAGCTATTTTCCTTGATGCTCTCTTGAAGAAGGATATCAAGCTTCCCTTTTAGGTTGGAGCCATCAAGTAAAATAATAATTTTTAAATTGTTTCTCTTGGATCTATTTTCTAGAATGGCTGTTTTAATATAAGGTATTTTACATTTTCTTCCATTTTTTTCATTCTTTTTTGTTTGATTGATTCTTGCTGGCTTATACAGTCTTTAGCTTCCATTTGCCACATTCTCATTTTTAATGTGTGATTTTCTTCAGCTTTTATATCACTTATTCCATTTGCTTTATTCTATTTTTCAAGGTGTTATCTTCTTTGGTGATTTTTTTTTTTTTTTTTGCATTTGATCAGTTGTATTTTATTTAAGGCATTGCCTTCCTTGTTCAAATTGTTGTCTCTCTCTTACATACTCCGTGTTTTTTTTTTTTCTCATTTTTTTCTTCTACCTTTCTGATTTGCCTTTTAAAATCTTTTATGTATTTTTCCATGAAATTTGAGCTTGAGAACAATTCATATCACTCTTTGAAATTTCCTTTATGGACATTTTGTCCTCCTCTGATTTCATGTTTTGGTGTTCCCTGTCATCATTGTGACTTTCTATGGTCAAGATTTTTCTGTTTCATGCTCATTTTCTTTCCTATGCTTTTGATTTTTTTCTCCTTGTTTTTTTGTTTTTTGTTTTTTGTTTTTTGTTTTTTTACTTTTATGATTGAAGTCTGCTCCTGGGATAAAGGGAGCATTGTCTCAAGCTTTCTGTGTAGCTCTGAGCCTTGATTTTGAGCATAGGATTCCTTTATGTTTGCAGAGGGTAGATTTGCCTTCTCTTTCCAGGAAACAGCATGGTTTCCCAAAATTTGTGCTTCTGATCTGGAAATACAGTCTGCTTTACTGGTCTACTCCTCTAATAGGCAGGACCCAAAAATTTCAGTTGGTGATCTGCTGAAATTAAGATCCTCTTGATGTTTTTTTTTTTTTTGGGGGGGGGGCTGGACTGAACATCTCTTTTACCCCAGTGAGACTGACCTTTCATGAAGTCCTCCCAGTCTAACTTGAGCTGGAGAGTGATTTCATTTCATCAGACTCTGTTCAGCAACTTAATTTTATGGAGTTTTCAAGGAAACGTAGGAAAGGGTGAGCAGTTGACTGGTTCCACTCTGCCATCTTGTCTCCACCCATCTGATTTTTCAATATAGAAAATTTAAAGATAAATCAGAGACTTGTTCAGGATTTGTATATAGATTTTTGTCAATAATAGTTTTTGTTCAATTTAATCTTAGTCTAATATGTGTTTTTCAGATTTGGACCTAAACTCCAAGGATTAATCAATACTTGAATTTTGTTCTAGAAGTCCAGGTATATGAACACACTTTCTTGGCCACTTCTTGTTTCTTTTAAATAGTCAATTAATGGTCAATAAACTAGGCAAATAGGTGGCACAGGAGATAAAGTGTTTGGTGTGGAGTCAGGAGTTCTTGGGTTCAGAACTGACAGCAATCATTTACTATCTGTATGACCTTGACAAATCACCCACCTCTGTTTGCCCCAGCATTTATAAAATAAACTGCAGAAGGAAATGGCTATCCAATATACTGTCTTTGCTAAGAAAATCCCAGATGGCATCACAGAAAGTCAGACATTACTAAAAGAATAAAATTCCTGCTAATAACATTAAATGGGACTTGGGTGATTATCCTCTTGTAATTTATAGTAGGTAAATCAATCCACCAGTAAAACATTTCCTGGGCTTGGGTAGGGGTGTGTATTCTAGGAAGATGATGAAGTACATTGGTAAATTTCAAACATCCTGATTTCCCTCACAAATAGAGCAAATGTGTACCTCAAAGCAAACCATAGACTGGTGAAAAACCAAGGTTGCCCACTATCACCATCACTGTTCAATATTATATTAGAAATGCTAGCTTTGATGATGAGAAGAAAAAGAGATTAAAGTATTTAGAATAGGTAATGAGGAAACCAAATTATCATTCTTGGCAGATAATACGATGGTATACTTAGAGAACCCTGGAGAATCAACTAAAAAACTATTAGAAGTAATCCACAACTTTAGCAAAGCTGCAGGATACAAAATAAATCTACATAAATCATTAGCATTCTTATACCTCACTAATGAAACCCAAAAGCAAGCGATACAAAAGAAATTCTATTAAAAATAACTGTTGAAAGGATCAAATATTTGGAATCTATCTGCCAACGGATGGTCAAGAACTATATGAACAAAACTACAAAAGACTTTGCACATAAAGTCAGATCTAAGCAATTGGAAAAATATTAAGTGCTCTTGGATAGGTTGAGAAAATATAGTAAAGATGACAATACTACTTAAACTAACTAATTAGTATTATACCAATCAAACTCCCAAGAAACTATTTTACTACCTAGAAAAAGTAAGAACAAAATTCATCTGGAAGAACAAATCATCAAGAATGTCAAAGGAATTAATGAAAAGAAAAGCAAATAAAGGTGGCCTAGCTGTACCAGATAATAAAACTATATTATAAAACAGCAGTCATCAAACCCATTTGGTACTGGCTAAGAAACAGAGAAGTTGATCAGTAAAATAGGTTAGGTTGACAGAACAAAATAGCCAATAACTACAGCAAGCTAATATTTGACAAAACCAAGGACCCCAGCTTTTAGGATAGGAATTCACTATTTGAAAAAAAAAAAACAAACTACTGGGAAAATTGGAAACTAGTATGGCAGAAATTAGGTACAAATCCACACCTAACACCTTTTTCCAAGATAAGGTCAAAATGGATTCATGATCTTTATATACATGTGTACATATATACATATGTATGTGTGTGTGTGTGTGTGTGTGTGTGTGTGTGTATAAAATCTTTATCAGAAATACTGGCTGTAAAATTAATTTTCCCCCAGATTTGTACTTCTCTTTTCATTTTGCTGCTTTTGTTGTTGTTGTTTTGGTGCAAAAACTTTTAAATTAATGTAATCAAAGTTGTGCACTGATTTTCATATTGTTCTCATGTGTGTGTTTGGGAGGGGGGTGTCTGCTAGGATTGGAATTGTCTGATGGAGATATAAAATGAAGAGAAGCTGATTCAGTAGCTGATTCTTGGTAGTTAACCATGTTGATGGTAGCCCAGGGACAGAGAAGGCACTGGGGGAACTTATATACATCACAGAACAATGTTCTAACTAATCAATTACCACAGAGATACCATAAACATATATAGATATAGATATAGATATAGATATAGATATACACATATATGTGTGTGTATATATGTATATACAAATAGAGAGAGAGAGAGATAAGAATTAAAGGAACATTGAATCTCTCATTCACATATCCCTCATCCATGTACCTAACGCTTATTTTCTGTCAACTCAACACACAACACTCTCTCCTTTCCTCATTTGCTTCTGCTATTGTTTTTGCCTGGATTATTCTTCATCTTTCTGACATTTCTTGAATTCCCAATCATTTGCTAACACTCAACACAAATGGTACCTCTTTAACAAAAAATTTGTTGGTGCAAAGAATAGCAATATTCCTTTTCCAACCATTCTTTGTATTATATTTCTCTTTTTTATATAAAAATATTATATTTCTGAATTAGTTCCTTGTAATTAAATGTGTTTTTGTTTAATATATACAGTATGCTGTAAATTCTATTGGAAAAGAGACATCTTAAGAAAACATTGAATCTCCTAGGCTTTTGCTCTGCACACAACTGATATTTAATAAATGTTTATTAAGTAGATGAATAAATCAATGAAAAAATCATCAAACAGTTAGCAAATGCTACAAAGATAGCAATAAGCTTGTAAAACATGATTAAGTTGCACATTATACCTCTTTTGCTTAACACCCTCTCTGCACTCCACTCCCCCCAAAAATTAAGTATAGCATATAATAAATTTAATCTATAATCATCTAGTATTGCCACTGGGTATTTCATATTCTGAAACTGCCACACAACATCATAGTTTTATTATTAGTATTATTATTATTATTACTAAGCATGTAGGAGAAACAATCAATGAAATTCTAGTTGGCCTTATTAACAGAATCATCTAATGAATTGTCATCAGCTCACTGTCCAACTTTAAGGAATAAAACAGCCCTTTTCCCCTTATCAGTAGGTTTCACTGCAACTAGAGGGTAATAACAAAGGGATAAGCAGGTCTGCAGGCCATAAAAAGCATAAACATCCTTATGCCTTGGCAGAATGTCAGCCACACTCAATCTATTCCTGCCTGATAGCACTGGAATGTTGAAACCATTTGACTTCATGAGCTGAAAAAGAGGGAAAACAGTCATCACCCAGGGCAAAGTGTTATGTATACCCTGGGGCATGAAACTAAAGCATGTGTAATTTGAAGTGGTTTGTTGTTCTGGGTTTTTGATTTGGAATAGGAATGGTATAGTACCAGTTCTCATCCAATGACTTTGTGAATGGATCAAATCGTCTGCTTTGGGAGAGTGCTTATATTTTTTAACAAGTATTCATCCTGATTTTGATAATTCAATCGCCACTTCTTACTTTAAATTATTTGAAGTAAACTTTCTTAAACAAAATTAATTCTGCTTCAAAAAAGGGGAAACTTGTTACATAGGTTAAGTACAGAGTTTTAACAAGAATAGCAGACAGAGAAAGACAAAGAAACATCCATTGTTATCTATCTAACACCAAGGAACAAATTGTAGGATACAAGATACCTTTTCTCTTGCTAATACCATATAAGCATACAATGCTTATATTAAGCACATAAGCATAATGCCTTCATTTTTACTGAGATGAAAATAAACAAACAAACAAACAAAAAATGAACAAAAGCAAAGGGGTTGTCAGTACTGAAAGCTGAAATTATAGACTAATGAAATTTGTCTGATGGAATGAAATTTCTATCAGTTCTATAAGAAAAAATTAAAAACAAACTATAATATTTATTGATAGTGGTTTTCAAAACAGTGCTTGACACAGTCTAAGTGTTTAATATCGATTTCCTCTTTTCTTCTTTTTATCAAGGATGTTGAAAGGGATTATATCTAAGAATGTTTCTGATGTTAAAACTATAATTTAATGAGAAAGTTTTTTTTATGACACTCTTTCCAAAAATAATTATCCATTCTTCCTAAACCCTGGAACTTTCTTAGAAGGAATTTTTTCACTTGACATTGGGGATGAAGCTTTAAGAATGATTGGTAGGAACACTGAAAATACTGTTAATGCATTTTTATTAAAGTTTAAATGCTTTCATATCAAATGATCATACAAACTTTAAGATACTTCAAAAACCATTCTATTCTAAGAGGATAAAGTCAGAAATAAAGAAGTGATTTGCTTTTTTAAGGAAGGAGGAGATAACATTGGTGGCTAGGACAAAGAAAGGAGAGGCTGGAAAACTAAAATTCTTTCTAAAAGTCTTAGTCATTAGTCCATGGGTAATAAGGAAATAGTGCTATTGCTCTTACAGGCCTTGTGCAAAAAAAAAAAAAAAAAAAAAAAAAAAAAGATAATGTTTGCTAGAAAAATAGCACCTAGATTCTATATCTGTGTGTATACATATATATATGTATATGGTGTATATGTGCATGCATATATTATATATAAACACATACATATATGTACATATACACATATTTATTGTGTATATACCCCACTCACCTATTTTGTAGAAATTTTACTACTTATAAAGACTTTGAAAAAGATGTACACCTGAGAGTAGTAATTAACTCTGAATGGTTAATAAGTAGTGAAAGAATGAATATTATAATGAGAGATGCCTTCTAATAAGATTCTGGGGGACATGACTCTGATCACTCATAGTGGTCCAAGAGACTCATCTCTATGCATACCATCGCCATTTAGGGTAATCTGAACAAAAAGGGGAAATCTACTTTCACCCAGTAGGATTAAAACACAATGGACCTGAATTCACCAATTCACCAAGACTAGAATTTATGTTTTGATCAAATCTAAGTTTTCCAGGTTAAGTAAATTTCACCAAAATTTTCATCTCATTATCAGCTCTTCACTTCAAAGACTGTCTGAATATCCTACAGATTAATTTCTGAGAAAGGAAATAGAGGGGGTAGGGCATCTTAGTCCTAATTCAATAATTGGCTATTAATATGAGAGAAAGAATAATGTCTCTCATTATTGATTAGTTTTGTCTGTATTTCTCTGTCTCTGACTTTCTCTTTGTTTTTCTGTCTCTGTTAATCTGTCATCAATGGCTGGATTTTTCTACACTTCATTCATATTTTCATTATGTAGCATTTTGCTTCTTTCCCACCCCCACTCCCAAACCCTTTTAGAATAGAATTATTCTTAAGGAATCTGAGGAAAAGGTGTAGTTCAAGTACTGAGGATCCTATTCCTACTATTTAGGAGACAGGTAAATGTAAAACAATGAACCCAGAACAAGCTTCAGGAACAAGGAAAGGATATGGCTGCCATTCCATGTGGTTTCTGTATGAAAGTGCCAGATGAGCTTATGCATTGGACAAATACTAGTATTAGTAGAAAAAAAAAAAAAAAGGTGAATGCTGCATCCCTTCCTGAATATTTAATTTTGAATGGCAGGCATTCCTATAGATAATAACACAGTTTCTGACCTACTTAGGTCAAATAGGACAACAATCAGTTCAAATAGTTCAAAGAAGGAAAGAGTAGTCAGAATGACTTGTCTTGATCCATGTTATTCATCACAATACAATAAAATGCTATCAAGAAATATGATGACTTTTTTCTTCTTAAATGAAAGTAATATTCATTTATAATTCACATAAAAACAAAAACAAAAACAAAACCCTAAAATGTCAGCATAGCTTTCAGCAACAGCTTCTTGACATCACAAAAATGTTTTATAACAAAAATTATTCATAATTCAGAATGAAAAGTAAATGGACCATACAATGAATAGTCTTCTACAGCAATCAGGAGGAGGAAGTAGCAAATAAATTTTCAACAATGCACCATTTTAAATAAAAAAATAAATCTTCAGTCCAGAGGCAAAAAGGAGAAGAAGCAGGCAGGAGTGTTTTGATGAGAAATATAGTAAAAGAATGAATAAAGAAGAAAAACAAAGGTTTAGCATGCAAATCTCCTCAAGAAAAGTAATGGATAATGGAATTGCCACAGTCCCTGAAATAAAACCCTACAAGCTTTATGAAAAACATAAGCTCCTTAACATTTGCAGATGCTGGGAGAGTTATTCAAATTACCTAATGACTTCTTATTTTAAAGATTATTCCTGCATTTTAAAACCTAATTTATTACCATTACCAGTTTTTATTCATTTGACCCTTTCAAAGGTACTTATACTGAATTAACAAAATACTTAAATATGAAAATATAATGTTTCTACAATGTAAGCAGCACTGAGGATTCCACTGATGAAAAAATACTTGAAAACTTCTATTTAGTGAATGGCTGAAAGGAAAAGTGGAGGGTAGAAGAACAATATACTGTTTTAGGAAATATAAATGAAATATACAACCCGATTTGTTGTTATAAATTTGCTGAACTCCATGTTCTTAAGCACAGTTTCAACTTTACTTCAAAAGAAGGTTTGTTCCATTATGCTGAAAGTCATTATAAATTTTCCTCTCAGGCTTTGTTTAATTGGTCCTGGCTACTGGAAACAAAAACATGCCATTTTTTTTTTTTTTACTGTGATGTTCGCAATTCATTTTCTAATGGCATATTTTTGACTCTTTATACAAATGACTGAGGATCTTAGTTACAACATTTTATATGAGATAACTTAATGTTTCTGTAACAAATACATGTTATATTTTTTATTCTTTAAATTTTTGTAAAGAATATTTGTATTTATCTTCCTGTACATATTTTGTCTACATATTTTGTATAGATAACTATAGCTATAGGTATATGACCAAATATTGATAGATAGATATAGCCTTCTTGTTTCTCTTGGAAGAAGGTAATATTTTTGCAAGTATAGATAAGAAAAGAATTATATCCCCAGCACCTACCAGTGCCATGAACATAATAGGTGTTTAAATACTTTTTGATTTATTGTTTCTAGTGTTGATACTCAAAATATTATGAAAAGAACAATTTATTCCTTAATTCATGGCTTGTTTGTTTTTTTATGAAGCAATCTTTCGTTATTGGTATGTTATATTTTTTTATGTAATCATTTACAATTCAAAAGCCACTCTTTTTTTTCTGATTATCAGTTAACATACAGACACACATGGTTATCAAGAATATTTTTTGGTATATATAAGAATTCTACACACCCTTAATGAGATAATTGCTTGTGGTATACTCCTAGCATTGGGATCTTAGGATCAAAGATTATGAATACTTTATGACTTTTTTTGGTTTGGTTTTTTTTTTTTGCATAGTTCCAAACTGTTTCTCTGAATTGTTGGATCATTTTATGGCTCACCAGCAGTGCTATCTTCCTTCTCTTCCTGCTGTGCCTTCTCGTCCCTCTACTAGCTTTTTTTTTTTCTTGCTTTTTTCCATCTTTACCACTTTACTAGAAATGCAAAAGAAAAAAATGTGTTTTTAATGTGCATTTCACTTATGGTTGATAAGTTATTTCTGTTAATGGTTTGTAATTCTTTTTTTTTTTTCTATTATTTTTTTTTCTTCCCCTTTGGCCATATATATTGATAAATATCACTTACTTCAATATTTATGTGTTGATTCTTATATTTCTTGGATAATATGCCATTTTAGGAAAAAATGTTCTCAATGACATATTTTGTCTTCATATATCTATTTGAGTACTCCTAGTCAGTCTCCTTCATGGGATCCTCAATCAAACCAAACTTAGCTATCACTCAAAGTTTCATCATGAACTCTAGTTTTGTATACTATATTAGAGATTTTCACAATTAAGTAGCACTATGGTAAGTTAAAAAAAAAACTGTGATATACTTAGAGGCAAGGAGAATTGGATTCAAACATAATTTCTAGTATAAGATTGACTCTACTGAGAGTAAATTATTTAAATTCTCACCCTGTTTTCCCATCTGTATGATGAATATGATAATAGCACCTACCTCACAGGGTTGACATGAGGATAAAATGAGATAAAATTTGAACTGTGTACAGCATTTGACATTATTGATCACTTTCTTCTCCTGGATGTTCTCTTTTCTCAGCTTCCCTCTCCATACCACCCATTCTTCACTAAGTGAAGAAGTATAGATGATTTAATTAGGATCTCTAAGCAAATGATTCTCAAATCTACCTATGCTGCCCTGACTCTTCCTCTCCTCCTTGTAACTTCTCTGGTTTTCCTCAAGTTAAAATTAAAATTCCATCTTTTATAGGCAAAATTTCCAACTCCATTTCATTCTAATATATTTTCTCTTTGTTATTTCTTATTTATCCTTCCCATCCTCCTCCCTTCAATATCACATATTTCACTGCCTTTCAGACACATTAAATCAGTTGTCCAGTTGACAACTTAAACTAAACAAGTCAAAAATAGAATTAATTATCTTTTCCCTTAAACTCTTCTCCTTTTTCACCTTCCCTGTTCCTGTGGATGGGAATGCCATTCTCTGTTCCTTTATCACAAAACCAGCAAATTTATCTTCTTTTATCACTGTTTCTCACCTTGTAATCCTGACCCACTATATTCAAGCTTTGGCCAAGATCTATCAGTATCATCCATGCAACATCTCTCTTATATGCATCCTTATCTTCAGATGTTACTAGAGTGTAGGCTCTCATTCTCTTATACCTGGATTTCTACAATAGGTGCTGGTGAATCTGGCTGCCTCAAGACTTTTCCATTCCAATCATCCTTATTCACCCACCAAAGTGAGTTCCCTACAACGCAGTCCTGATTATGTCATTCAGTCTCTAAAATTCTAGTGGCTCCCTTTTGCTTTGGGGATTATATATTTTTTAAAAATCTTTTTTGTATTCAAAGATCTACAAAACTTAGATCTTTTTTCATTTTCCAGTCTATTCATACCTTATATCCCAACAGAGATTCATTGATCTGGTGACATTGGACTCCTGTTGTAAGAACACCATACTCCCATCTCTCAATTTTGAGTATTTTATCTAGCTCTCAAACATCAAGAATGCTCTTCATCTTTTAATACCACCTAATGACCTTCCTGGCTTCCTTTAAGTCAAAATGAAAATCTCATCTTCTATAGGCACTCTTTCCAACTCCTTTTAATTCTAAGGTATTTTTTTCTTTTTTGTTTCATATTTTTTGATAAATTATTTTGTATATATTTGTTTTCAAGTGAGGGGAAAAAATTGCTTTGGCAAGTTTAGAATAATATAAAATAAATTTTTCTCGATCTGGTATCAGCCAGTGACTTTTCTTGAATTGATTATTTTTTTTCGTTTTGTTTTTAAAATATATAGGGATTTGGGACAAAATGTCAAAGTGTTAGGAACACTAAAAACTTCTATTTATATAGACATAAAATTTCAGAATGACAAAGACCTAGAGATTAACAAATCTAACCCTCTCATTTTATGGAGAAACTTATAGGCCATCAAGTTCTGCATCCTCATTTTATAGGTGAAGAAACAGTTGACCACAGATATTAAGTGATTTAGTAAAGCCCATAAAGATAATAGCAAAGAAGACTAAGATACATGCCATGACTCTTTATACAATGTTCTTTCTACCAGATTACACACCAATAAGTTTAGAAAAATCATTTTTTGTCATTTTGTGAGATGAGGATTGATGATTAGATGTCAGGAAGAACAAGGTATACATTTTGCTTTACAGAAATATTTGTTGTATGGCAATATCATTTAAACTTTTTTTTTAATATCCTGTTTTCTGAATAAATAAAATAATGCTAATATTGTACAGCACTGACTTCAAAGAGGCTTTTCTGAGGATCAAATGAAATGTCAGTGAAGTGATTTACAGTTTTACAACTCTGCATAAAAATTCAATTCAGAAGGATTATATTTTAATAGAATGAATTAGAATAGAATTAGAATAAAATGATGAGGGTCTAAATTCCACTTACCTCATTTGTGTGAAATTGGAATTGAAAATATGTTAACTTCTCATGACCTCAGTTTATTCTTCTTTGAAATGGACTAGATCTGAGATCCTTTTCACTTCTAAATCAATGCTCACTATATGTATGAAAGGTGATGATACAAAAGAATTTGGGAGATAGCTTGTTAATGCTAAAATAATTTTATTTATTTATTTTTGTTAATAGAGTTATCTAGCTTGTTGACTTGAGGAAATATTCTAGATATGAAGTGATTTATTTGTACTCTAGCAAAGCATTTGACACAGGCTCTTATTATAACTCTGGATAAGATGAGAAAAATGTGTATTGACTGAATATATAATAAAGTAGGTTCATTGTTAAATGACAGATCCAGAGATCATTGATTGATTGATTGCTGCCAACCTGGAGGGAAATTTTTAGCAGCATCTTTCAGGAGTTTTGCTTTATCTCCTTTTTAGTTCTTTCTTTCTCTCATTTTCTCTCTCTCTGTCTTATAATTATATATATCTATATACACATATGTATGTACATACAAGGGAGTATATGCACATACATGTCTAGAATTATACATAGAAGCATGAGCTGCTTTTATGTCTATATGTCTATAAACATATGTGTGCGTTAATTTATACATATGTGTATTGTTCATGCAAGTATAAAACCATGCATATATGTGTATGTGTGTATATATCCACATTTCTATTCAGCTATTTATCATATATATATTAATGAAGACAATGGCACCGTGTTTAACCAAATCTATTTATTTAATTCGTGTTAGCTCTAGCATTTTAACTTTCTGTCCCCATGACTGGAACTAGCTTCCTCCTTATTTCTACATCATGGCTTTCATGTTTTTCTTTTTCCAAGTCTTGGTTAAATTCCATGTTCTGCAAGGCTTTTATCTATCTATCCATTCATTCATCTATTTGCTTGGTTTTTTATTTCTTCATTAATTGATTCATTCATTCTTTTATTTATTTACTTGTTTGTTTGTTTTGTTTATTTAGTCAGTGCTTTCCCTCTGAAATTATCTACAATTATCTTGTCAACAATTTCTTTGTAAATAACTGTTTACATAGAGTCTCTTTCTTCAAACTTCCAAACTTCAGGCTCCTTGACAACAGGGCCAAGGATGTATGTGTTGTTTGTAGCAACCCCAGTTGCTAGAGGGCTGAAATTGGCTTTTTTTAAATATCCACACAGTTTGGCATAGAATATATTTTTAACACCCACTTGCTATTTTTGTTGTTGTTTATTTGAAACCACCACATTTTTTAAGGGTTTTCTAAGCACTATACTTGACTTTAAGAGTCTGGAGAAAAATAAGACTTATACCTTAAAGATTTTATTAATAGTGGAAGTAAGAAATATATAGAAAAACTATATTAATTTAGAACATAATAAATTCCAGATGAGTAGTGTGAGAGTGTTTAGAGAATTCTGTGTATTATAAAATGGGGAATCCAGGGAAGGTTTCTTGGAAGAGATGGCATCAAAAGATTTGGCAGGATTTCAAGAAGCAGAGAGAAGATAAAGTTGAAAAGAAATTCAGAGGAATAACTAACATATTCAGGGATAAAAACATCAGTTATAAATTGATGAACAAAATCTAACAAGATATAATAATTAATTAGAAATAGATGTGAATTATTACATTTAAAATATTTTTTTCTTAAATCACCTGCCTATTATAACATGAGGAAATCAAGACTAAATAGTAAGTTTTATGAAGGAGATTTATGGATTGTGTTAACAGCAGTATCAAAAAAAGTCAATGATATGATTTGATTGATAAAAAAAAGTTAATGAATGCAATTACAAACCAAATTATTAAAAAAAGTTGTGATTAAAGGAGTAATAGTCCCACCATATACTTATCAGACCCTGTATCTTCCCTTTATTAATATAATAATGGTATATTGTATTAATGATGATAACTAGTATTTATATAGCATTATCAAATGATAATGCTATATAATCACTTTATAAATATCTCTTTTAACTCATTTGATCCTAGCAGCCCTGTTTGTAGTGGCTAGAAACTGGAAAATGAATGGATGCCCATCAATTGGAGAATGGCTGGGTAAATTGTGGTATATGAATGTTATGGAATATTATTGCTCTGTAAGGAATGACCAGCAGGATGAATACAGAGAGGCTTGGAGAGACCTACATGGACTGATGCTAAGTGAGATGAGCAGAACCAGGAGATCATTATACACTTCGACAACGATATTGTATGAGGATGTATTCTGATGGAAGTGGATTTCTCTGACAAAGAGACTTAACTGAGTTTTATTGGATAAATGATGGACAGAAACAGCTACACCCAAAGAAGGAATACTGGGAAATGAATGTGAACTATTTGATTTTTGATTTTCTTCCCGAGTTATTTTTACCTTCTGAATCCAATTCTCCCTGTGCAGCGGGAGAACTGTTCGGTTCTGCAAATATGTATTGTATCTAGGATATACTGCAACATATTTAACATATATAGGACTGCTTGCCATCTTGGGGGGGGGGGAGGGAGGGAGGGGAAAAAACGAAACATAAGTAATTGCAAGGGATAATGTTGTGTAAAAATTATCCTGGCATGGATTCTGTCAATACAAAGTTATTATTAAATTAAATTAAATTAAAAAAAAAAAACTCATTTGATCCTCACAACCACCTTTGAAGTTAGGGGCTATTAGGATCCTAATTTTGCAAATAAGGAAACTGAGGAAAAGATAAAATAACTAGTCTAAGTTTGTAAAGCTAAGAGATATCTAAGTTCATATTTGAATTGGTCATCCTGACTTCAAGTCAAGCAGTCTATCCACTGAGATAGATTTTTACTTTATGAGACTGTCAAACTATAATTTATTAAAAGTTGGGAATGAAAAACCTTAAAAATATGCAACATTGTTGCATTGCTTAGGGAAGAAAAATAGGAGAAAGTATCATACATATCATAAATTATGTGAAAAGGCAATAGAGCTATTATTGTAGGTTCAGAGTATAACTGTAACAAGATCACAGTTGGGAAGTTGGAAGCAAATAGAGTTCATAAGAAGATATTCTTAACAATGAGCTGTACATAAATGTAAAGGATTTCATGTAACAGTAAAGTTTGTCACCAGAAAAATTCAAGTTGATGCTCATTTGTCAATGACACAATAGATAAGATTTCTGAATCGGATTCTAAAGATTTCTTTTAGCTTAAAGATTCTACAATTTTGGCAACCTCAAACAATTTAAAATTAGTTTAATAGTAACTCTTGAGTTAACAAGTATTCTGGCCTTATTCCTCTCTATACTCTAGACTTCTATTATACCACAATTATTCATCCTGACTTTAGTCGATCACACATGGGAAGTGCACTTTGTCCTTAAGTCCTCTACCTTAGATTAGAAGCCTCCTCTAAAAACCTTCATTTTAGGTGAGTCCAAGAGCAACCAAGTCTTATTCATCTCTAGGTTGTATTCCTTGAGATGGTGCTGACTTGGTATCCACTCATACCTTTTCTACTCCCTTTTATGTATTGTCTTTCATCATGAGCATATAAACTCCTTGATGGTCTGCTTTTCCTTATAATTATAATTGTATTTCCAGAATTTAGCACAATAGTTGTCAATAAATGCTAAATGACTTATTGTTTGATTCCCTTAATCTATTTTACCCCTTTCTTTCCTATCAATCTAATTAAATATTGAATAGACATTCAACCATACCCAAGTGAGTATTTTGCACTAACCATTTCATTATGGTACAAGAGAGAATTATTTTTGTTTGTTTATTGTCTTAATCTCTTTCAATCCCATAGAATTCAATTTGTGAGTAACGACATTTTTGGTGATGTAGCAGATACAAGCAGCGTTAGAAAATACCACTTCTTTAACTTATGGACCATTAGAATCAATAGATATTAGGTATCATCTAGTTCAAATCATTGGTTATACAGATGAGGAAATTGAGACCCAGAGAGATCAAATGATTTGATTATGATCATAATATAAGAAGATAATTGTTGAATAGTAATTAAAACTCACCTCATTACTCATTCCCCTGCATTGTTTTGATCGTGTTCCTATCATGTTTTAATGCTATATGTTAAAAGAAAAAATACTTTAAAAATGCACAACTGTTTCCTTGTTTTGAAATATACTTTAAACTTTTGTAATAGTTGTGAGTATATTATAGGCAGTAAAATTACACTGTAAAAATATTTTAGATACCATAAAATGATTGTCACTACCAGACAAAAATGTATCTCTTCCCTTCTCCCCTCCTTGCTCCCCCTCACCCAGTTAATCTAAGTTGTTCATCTGGAGAAAAGCTGTAAAAACAGTTGGCATACTCTTTGTCACCTTAGTAACTTTAATTCTAAAAAAGATAACTATATGCCTATGAGATTGTTAAAGATTTTCCCCTAACTTTTTTTCTTTTTAACCTGTGTTTAGTAATAGAGCTGGAATTTTTAATAAGGTCACAATGAATAGAACTTGCAGAACTATATACTCTTTGCTCAAAAAGGCATCAACCAATTCTCTGAATTCCCTGGTCATTAAAAACAAACATTAAAACATATTTTTGGTTAATTTTAAGTAACATGCAGAAACCATATCTAGATAAAGGTTGTGTTTTTCAACAAATAGTATTGACTAATTTTCTTATAATATTATATACAAATATAATAGAATACAATAATGAAAGGTGCACTCACTCACATTGGCACACATAAACAGAGAAGATATTCTGAAGTGGAAATAAAACTATTTGTAAGAAATAAAGTATATCTAAATTCATTCTATGAATGTGTACATGATACACATGTATATACATATTCAGACACACATACATGTGAATGCAGTGCATGTGTGATTACATGTGTGTATATATAGAATCGTGTTGTGGTGATATGTAAATTCATGCTTCATGTCACAGCATGTCATATTTGTATCATAATGTAATATATTATGCTGTTAATTGTATTGTATTATATATTAGCTGTATCATAGATTTTGTTATATTGTGGAGTGTTATATAATATTTCAATTTAGGAAGACCTGAGTTAAAAAAATATTTCCAAGATATTTATAAGACATACAGTTACGTGTCAATTCACTTGACGTTTTAACCTCAGTTTCCTCATCTGTAAAATAAGGATAATAATAGCATTTATCTCACAGGGTTGTTGTAAAATTCAACTCAAAATAGCATTTAAAGTATGCTGTAAATACTTTATATCTCTTTATAGAAACTAGCTATTTCAAATATCATATTTCTGAAAATAACAAATGTTTAGAACATAATTCCAAAAAAAAATTAAGGTAACATTTTATTATTAAAAAAATCCAAATCATTGTGTGTGAAGTAATATTTGTAACATGGTTTGCATATATTAAAATACTATGTAAGTATTAGATAGTTCTTTTTTATTAATCATAATTAGCCAGAGAACTATAACATATACTTTAATATATCTTAAAGATCTTTATTACAACCCATATGGCTGCTCATACTTTGTAATTCTTGTCCATGTTCTACCAAATCTTTTTTTTAAGAGAATTACAAATAGTATTTAGCAATTTTCTTATAATATTGTATACAAATATAATACAATACAATAGTGAAAGATGCACTCACATTGGCACACATTCCCAGAGAAGATATTCTAAAGTGGAAATAAAACTATTTGTAAGAAATTAATTTTCTTGCATTAATTTTCTATCACACAATGAAAAAATAATATTCAATAATATTCCAATATTCATGCAATTTTCTGTGTTTTGCTGTTTCTCAGCATGTTCTTTTAGTTTGATCTTTGGAATATTATGGAAAAGAGCTTCTGTAAATATGTTTATATAAATATATATTTCTTTTATTACTTTGGGAAATATCCCTTATATTAGTGACTTTTAGGGCACAGTTATAAATGCTTTTCACCATTATTGAATTAAAGTTTATTTCCTTAAACCCCCTACAATATGTGTCATCTTCAATTTTTTCTGATTATGGCTAATATCACAAGTAGATTTTTTTCTTTCAATTACAAATTAATAAATATAAATTATGAAATTCCTCCACAAAGGTAAGGTGTTGAACTGTGGTTTCTGTTGCAGCTTTTATCAGATGAGAAAAATTATTTTTTTCTTAAGTAAGTCAGTAACTTCTCTACAATTAATAGTGTTGCAAACTTGCCTAGATTTCTAAAAGATTTAGTGATCAGCCATAGATGATATTGCTAATCTATGTTCAATTTTGAATACAAATAATTACACTAATAGGGGTGTTTTGTTTTGTTTTTTATTTACTGGGTCTTGTGTGGATGA